>NC_141700.1:151356748-152556748 GCF_964263255.1 Lissotriton vulgaris | reverse complement strand
GGAGGAATCCATGGCCTGACAACTTGGGTATTTTGCTTAAGACTCAGTGGATTTTCGGGTAATGTGACCCTCTTTGGCTACAGGTATTGGTTCTGATTTTAATGCATTTTAGAAATAAAACTTATAAAAGAGACCAGGCAAAATTTGTGATTGGTGGTGTGCGGGGGAAAAAGCTTTGTAGACTGTGATTTGTCTGGTTTACTGATATACACCAATTGACTTGTCTCCCCACCCCTACAGAGAGAAGAAATTTAAACCCTAAAACATTTGTTGGCGTAAACTGCATGTATTTGAACAAATTATATCTACTGTGCGCTCCTATGCATACTCACACCTTTATAATAGGAAGCTATAACCTTACTGCAACAGACCATGTTTAGGCTTGGAGCAATCTACATTATAAAATACTGTCTGGGGCGTGAAGAAAGTGATGGATTGTTATTTGTGCTTCCTATCACCTCTTCTGTATTCTATTAGATGTTCAGTTTTTTAAGGTGCATTTGATGCCATGTTGATTTGATTATTCTTTAAAATTAATGAACAACTTAATCGGATTAGTAATTTATGGGCAACTGTGCTTGTTTTATATAGTAAGGGTGCTAAAGCAGTGCTTGCTCGGCTCTGAAAGGCCTTATATTTGCTGTCTTCGACCAACTTGCAGTTTATAATACACTTAATATTGCCATGATTTTAAATTATAGGTGGTGCATTTTGTGTTGTAAATAGCATGAGTTAGCATGAGTTATCATACCTATCTGTCAACAAGGTTCTTTTTGTATTTCTCTCCTGCTTTCAATTGCCTTCCTGTTGGTTTTCCTACTCTAAGGCGATCCTCTGGTATTCTCACCTTTCTTTTTTTATGCCCAAACTAATTTGTTTTCTACTGAATGCAACAATGATGTACGTCTTTGTTTTATTTGTCCATGCAGGGTGATCTGTTGCAGGAGGAACTGTTTGTTGCTGTAGAGATGCTCTCTGCTGTCGCTCTGATCAATCGAGCCATAGAATCCAGAGACCTGAACCAATTTTGGGAGAATCTAACTAATGCTGCTACTGGGCTGGCTGATGTAGAAGAAGAGCACATCCAGCGGTGTGTGTGCTGCAAAATCTCATTTTCATTATTCAAAGATTATGTAAATATGTCCTTTAGTTGTTGGCGTGAAACTGAAAAAATGTATAAGTAATAATGTGAGCAGTCTCTTTTATAGCAGGCAAGTGTGCGTTTCTCATTATACTCCCTCGACTGGCCACTACTTGCCTCATGGTACTTGGTACAAGGTGGATTTCTAGGTAGTCCACGTGGTATATTATGCTATGTGCTAATTGCCTTTTTTATCTTAACCGTGTACATGAGCAACATTAATTCTTAACTAAGTGGCTGAAGAATGCCAGCAGGAAAGACTAGTTTGATAATTGGAAGAAATCTATGTGGATCCGGCACAGGCTCGATGCCTAGAAATAGTCATTTTCCTTTGTTGGAGGGAGTTCTTAGTTCTACCTGTTTTCCCTGTATGTGTGGCACAACTGACTCCTGGTTCAAGATTAATTGCCCTCTACGGCAGTGAGGATCTCCTTCCATGTCTAAACCAACCTTTGTACTTTTAATTTACTTAGACGTACCATTCATATCAAATCAATCCATTTAACAGCATTCGTTTTCTATCTCACATCACTTTATGAGAAGATTCTACATCAAACCACAAATTTAAAAAAGTAGCTCAGTAGCCAAGGTTGTTGAAATTAATTTATTTAAAAAAGAATAACATTCGAATCCTGTCCGGTATAGAGTTTGGCATATAAGGGGGAGAGGGAGGCAGAAGAGCATGCATCCAAAAAATGTCCAGGTGAAAGGTGTGTTCTAATGAAGAATACAGTTGTGGATAGCTCAGTGTGTGTTTTATGGTGACAGCAATAATGGTGGACTGGGAGTTGAGGCATTTTTTTTTTTTTTTTTTTTACAGTTTTTAGGTCTCGTGACCTACAATGCGCGCAAGCGCATTGAGGGAACGAGAATTCAAGTGGCGAAAATCATCGTCAAACCAAGGGCTTTCAGCCCCGCGTTTTTCATGCAGTTCACGTGAATCACGTGATTAACATGCACGCGCATTCGCTTCTCCTTCCCTAATTATTCATGGCCGGCCGCAGGCCGGCCGTACTTTCAGTTTCCCTAATCATTAATTCCCGTCCGCTCACAGCACATCAAAGGGCTTCGCCCAGCGTGCGCTCTGCGGCTTCTCCTCCCCTATGCCCCCAGGCCGTGTTCCCTCCCCTGCTACCCCATCCTCACTCATCCCTCGCACCCCCTCCTCCATCAGGCCCCCACCATTTGCTTTTGCTTGGTAACGTCGACTTTATTCGAACCTTTTGCTGTCCTTTAACTCTCCCCTGCAGGAGGGGCAGCCCAGCCTCGAGGCTGCTCATCTACGGAGTAATCTCTCTGCTTGTGAAATGCTGCTGACCGTATGTCATGACTACAGTAGCCCGGCAGAGACACGTGTGTATTTCCAACCTATTCTTGAATTGCCAATGCTTGTCTGGGTTATGCTGTTGCCTCGGAGATCACGTTTGAGCTGCCTGACAATGCCAAGCAGTGCTTCTATGAAGATATCGCTCAGGGCACAAAGTGCACTCTGGAGTTTCAGGTAATTAGCTGCATTCTTCTCTGCAAAGTTACCCTGTTCTTTCACCCGCAGCCTCCTCTCGCCCCCTGCAACGCTCCTGCCTCCCCCTCACCGTTTGTGACTGAACTAATAGGACGCATTACAAGCCTTTACCGACTCTTTAAAGGGGTTAGCGCATGACTCCACACCATTTTACGCTTGCAAACTCTGTGACTTTGGAAATCTCAAGAAAATTGCAGTGTTTGCAACCTCAAAATTGTATAGTACATCTGGTTCTTAATAAGGTAAAATTTTGACAAGCAGCCCCTACTTCTACAGCCAATTTAGTGTTCAAACGGCTCCCTCGGCACAATGTAAACTGCGCTAATCACGCATGTAAAAGGGATCTCTTTTCAGAATCCTTTCATGTAAACAAACCGTCTCAAAATCAGCACAAGTTTGTTTTATTTTTTAAAATGGCCATTTTGTTTAGTGCCCTATTGCAGTCAAAGACATAAGAGCAGAAATACATTTGAATGATTCCAATGGTGTATGCTGCCAACAAGCCATCTCTGAGGCTATACTGGCCTGATTATATACTTTGTCGCCACAAGAAATGAGTTACTTTGTGATCGTTTTTCATCAGCAGAAAGTATTCCAATTTTCGTCTACGTATCTGCATTAGAGGAATATTCAGCATTTGAAGGAGCACAAGACCAAGGGCTGAAGAGGCAAGGGCAAGGATGCCTATCTAGTAAAAGGATCAAAACACCCATGGCCAGAGGTATAAAGTAAACCTAAAACCTCTGGGTACCTATGTAGCCACATAAATGCTTCTCGTAAACTTCTAGCTCACAAAACTATTCAGTGGTTAGTTAGATAAATAGAACAAATGGTAGACGGAGCTTTATATATTGTCCCATATTTAAAATCATTAAGTGCTGTGATGCCTCAAAAGCATCTTTTTGCCTGGATCTGCACTTTTTAGGGTTTGGCCTTTACACATATTTAGCTATAGCTTAGCTTCATTCCCCAAAATTCACAATAAAAGGACATATGTATGTGTATTCAAGCAGGCACTTCATCCGTTAGTCTGTTCAAGCATGATTCATATTTGGCTTCTGCCTACGACGTCATTCTCCCATGGGGCTAAGGGTCAGCCGACTTAAGCCATTGGCTATGTTCACTGCGAGTGATAAAAAAAAATTTCTGCATATCTGCCTGAAAAGTAGTATCTTTCAGTGCCGAGGCTGATGGGCCAATATCTGCTTACATGTTTTGTGATGGCTTCTTTAAATATTTCTGAGGTGCATTTTCGCCTTTATTTGGAAATTCTAATGCGTATTAACAAAAAATGCAGACCTACTGAGGCCAACTTATGGAGTTTGACAATGTTTGTATTTAACCTCGGCTAAGTGCTTTATATCTGGCCAGACATTATAATGTATATTCTTTTTGGCTGCTCTGGTCATTTCCCCCTGCTCACTGCAACAGCGTGTCAACTGGTTGCAGTAGTGGGTAAGTACCTCTGGCTGTCGTTGAGCACTGGGCACTAAAGGCTAGCCTGCGGTGTATTGTAGTGGCTGCCATAGTGGCTGGCTGTAGTTATGTGGATTCCAGGTCCATGAGTGACGGGAGGCACGTACAAATATCTTGTTGTGACTACAGCCATAAACCAAGCGCATGTGTTTAGAATAAGCGTTCATAAAACAGGTTCTGTTACGTTATTTTCATGTATTTTGATTTATGTTTAACATAAACAACCTCGTTGGAAGTTTTCACTGGCAGTTGAAAAATATTTTCATTGCTTTTTGTTTAACTCCAAACCTGCAATTATGGCCGTAATAACTGTTTCACAGGTTTGAGGCACATGTAGCAATAGCCTCTTTTGCACTTTGCTGAGTGACATAACTATGCCTGCACATCTTAAAAGGTGGGATGAGTGGGTTTTTTGCTACTTTTTTGGACCTAATTTGGTGAGCGATTAACTGGCTACATCGGAATATGTCGAATAGTTTTCCAAGATCGGGTTCAGATTTTTGTTATCGAGTTTTTCTTTTTGGCTAGCCTGGTGTCTGTAGCCCATAAATTTGAGCCTCTCCCAAGTTCACTTTTAATTAGAGGTATCTGTTGTGGGTGAACGATAATTGACCAATAATTTCCTCGTGCAAGTATGAATATAGAACTGACCATAGACACTCCCTCCTTTCGACCTGCCTTCTTCACAAGCACATAGTCCTACTCCATTAGTGTTCTCATCAAGAAACAAGCACTGGCGTTGCCAATAGGTCTCGCAGTAGGAAAGTTGGAGCTATTACAATTGCAAATAACAATGCTTTTTAATTTTGTTTTGCATTTTAAAAACATAAAGGGCTTTGTTATTTGCAATTGTAATAGCTCCAACTTTCCTACTTCGAGACCTATTGGCAACGCCAGTGCTTGTTTATATAGTGCAAACTTGACCCGAAGATATTGGGTATCGGAGCGCTTTACATAGCACAAGTTGCGTTACATGAGGACACATTAGTTTTTTTGTAAGGCACGGGGAGATTAAGTGATTTGCCCAGAATCCCAGGATGTTCAGCGTCATTGCCGAGACTCGAACCAGGTTCCCCAGATTAGAGGTGTAGTCCTAATGGTCACAGCTAGGTGTTCAACATATGGACGCCAGTTTTGATGCATTCAAGAACATGCTTGCAACTAGTCATTAAGGAATGGGCTGCAAATCTGGTGAAATATTGCCAGTAGGTCATTGATTGTAATGGGTACTTTCACAAGGGGCAGTCTGGGACACCTCCATAAACCGTTCATCGCTTGCTCACAAAGTCAAGTTTACCATCAGCAGAAGCACTAATTGCAAAAGAGTCTGATTTTACTACTGGCAAGAAAAGTGAATGGGACAACGGGCAGCCTTGCTATGTGTCCTTAACAACAGTAAACGGACAGAAAAATAACTTTGTGCATTTCATCTTGGTTGTGGGTCTTCCATAGAGCCTCTTAACTTTCACTATGATGTCGTGACAGAAGACATCCTGTTCAAAATCCGGGTACCCCCATTCTATTCAAACGCAGTTTCAGTGTTGGGGCACCATAGCATCCAGTCGTTGATCAAGGGTGGACCATGACAAGTGTACAAGCGTGTGGATGTTTCCTAGAGGAGTGACTAGGTACAAAGCCCTCTTGGGTTTAGAGCTTTGGAGATGGCTCCACTTTGTATAGCCTGGAGGCTAAAGGTTTAGCCAATATTGTCATGTTCATAATAACTGCAACATTGTATAGGGTCCATTCACTCTTTGGAAATGAGATATGATTGTCCTATTTGAGAAATACAAGTGTGCGCCGATCCATTCTGTATCCTTGTTGGTAGCTTATTTAATTAGCGCTAATTTTGAGAGCCAAGCTCTATAAAATTATTTGGGAACCATCCTCCCCAGGGCATATACAGGTAGGAAGGTTGATGTTGTTGGTTGTCACTTGCAGCAGGATTTTGCCTTCAAGGACTGATCTCCCTTCTGGCGAAAAAAGAAAGGGATCTTTAAGAGACTTCAGACTTCTTCCTCAGCTGCTGATGAATTCTCTTAATCAGAGCGGTACTGGCCCCATAAAAGGATGCAAAGGCTTCAGTTATGTCAAGTGCTGGATGAGATGGCAACTGTCATAGGATAGGGCTATCTGGGCTTTCTTGTGACATAGTTTAAAAACCCCATAATTTCCCAGCCTTTTCACCTCCCTTCTAATGGTGCAATTTCATCTTCCCCCTTTAAGTAAGAGGAGTTCCTCCCTTAGAGTAGGGGATTGATGTACTGTGTATCGAGCTGTTAAGGCTATGATCAGTGTGTCCAACCTACATTAAGATCGGACTTCGCAGAGAGCTGTGGTGGAGTCCCGAATCATTCCCCCCCCCCCCCCGCTTGAAGAAGCTGGGCTGATGTGGATGGAATGTCATTTCTCTGCTTTATAGAGACAAATGTGGGAGCAGAGGGTTTTCTTGTTGATTTGGTGTCCTATATTTGGGGGTTATATCGCTTCTTATTGTTGTGTCTGGTCTGTAGACTGTACGATGAACTTATTTTTATGAGACCAGCAAGCCAGCACATCCTCCTCCCTACTATCCCTACAGCTATTATTCTAATATTCATTCTTCAGTAAGTGGCCGTGTAGATTCAGCATAGTTAAAATGTGCTTTGTTGCTTCCTCAGTTACTTTGATAAGTTGTGGAAACAGAAGCTTCAGCTCCAAAAGTCGGGAGGTGCTTTCTTGAGCTGGAATGACCTACAGGCCTGCGTGAACGATGTAAACGGATCAGTACAAGATGAACATGACAGTAAGTGATATGGGCACTCTGCAACCCAAAGCTGTATTGCTTTGTACAGTGGGATAAAAATCATTGACTCTATTGTAATTACATTTATATATCACTTACTACACGGAACGTTAAAACACTTTATGCCGAGCAGTGCCCCACTCTGGAACCAAAGGTTTGTGATTAATCAGTGTGTATTGCTTGATTTTTGGTTACTGGGATTAGTCATGTACATCGAGGGAGACCATTCCATGCATTAACTCCATTGCCTTTGTAGGGGATTTAATACGTAGGTATCTGAAAGAAACACGTTAGTGTTAGATTCCTTACCTTAGAATATCCCCAGGCGTCAGTCTGGATCCGGGAACTTTTGCGTAGCAGTACCCCTGCGCGTCGGTAGGCGTCGTCTGCAGGCGTCCCCTGCGGCTCCGCGTCCGTCGTCGGCGTCGTGCGCCGTGATGACGTCGCTGGAGTATATAGACGCCGCCTCCGCGCGCTGACGTCAGTTCTTCTTTTTTCCGCGCCAGTGGACGCAGATCTGAAGAGCAGTACTCCGGTCTTTGACCAAGTTTTTCGATTGTTTTTTCTCTTATTGTGCCTGATAGGATGCCTGGGTTCAAGAATTGCGATGACTGTGAGCGCACGATGTCGGTCACGGACCATCACCGCCTCTGTCTCCGGTGTCTGGGCCCCGACCACGACGTGGACTCCTGTGTCGACTGCCGGGCCCTCACCAACAAGGCTAGGCGGGAGCGGTCCCGCAAGCTACTGGAGCTCCGGGTGTCGGCCCCACGTCGGGACCGGGAGCGGTCCCGGTCCGGCCGGAGGTCGAGAGAGCGTTCGAAGGAGCGGTCGCGGAGCCGCGCCGAGCGTTCCGGAAGTCGACACCACTCGTCAGGCTCGAAGCACAAGAAGTCGGGGCGTCGTCATCGTACCCCCGACTCCCGCGCGATGCGGCCGGGGGCTCGGGTGACCCCAACCCCGCGGCTCCGCGAGAGTCGCCGGCGCGGCCTGCCTCATACCCTCCGGTCCCTGGGCATGGCGCGACGCCTGAGGAGATCGAGGCGTTCCTCATGGCCATGAGGGCGCTCGCTTCTCCGACGGGGCCTCCGGCGCCTTCGGGCCCAGTGCTACCGTCTGGGGGCCCTGGCGGTTCGGGGGTCCCTGCCTCTGCGCCGTCGGGTGCTCCGGCCCCGGCGCCGCCGACGGCTCCGACCCCGGCGCCGCAAGGGCCTTCGGGATCGGCGCCGGCTGGTCTTCCGGCCTCCCCGGCGCCGTTGCCATCGGGGTTACCCCCGACGCCGCCCCCGCGCGGCGCCGGTTCTCCAGTGCCGGCTCCGGCCGGCGGTGGGGTTCCGGCGCCGGCTCCGGGCGGCGCCGTCCCCTTACCTTCTCCGACGCCGGACGCGGCGCCGGACGGGCGTCGCTCGACGCCGGTCCCGGCGCCGATGGGGCCCATGAACCCCGAGGAGCCGGTCTTCATCGTTGACTCCGAATACGGAGAGGATGAGGAGTACGGTGAAGGTTGGGAGGGGTCCGAGGACCCTCTGTCACGCGAGTGCCAGTATGACCCGGACTGGACAGGTGACTTGGGGGATGCCAGTGGTTTGGACGACTCTCCTAACCCTGGTTTGATCTCTCCTCCTTCCGTGGCATCGGTGGAGGGAGCTGCCTATTCTGTGGTGCTGATGAGGGCTGCCAAGGCCTTACACCTTGAGCTCCCCGTCGCGGCCGTGAGGCCTAACATCCTCACCGAGGTCTTCAAACCGCAGTCATGCCCACAGGAGCCACTGCTGCCGTTTAATGAAGCCTTGTCAGACGTTCTGTTGGGCACGTGGTCCAGGCCCGTTTCAGGTGCGCCTGTTGATCGGAACGTGGCCAGGCGCCACCGTCCTTGTCCGGACGACCCCAAGTACCTGTCTACCCACCCCACTCCTGAGAGTCTGGTGATCCAGGCCTCGACCTCCCAGTCCGCATTCCCGTCGGCCCCGCCCGACCGGGAATCCAAGAGGTATGACCAGTTTGGCAAAAAGGTCTTCTCGTCCATTAGTTTGGGCCTGCGGTCTTGCAACACCGCTTGCCTCTTGGGCCGCTACACCCACTCTGTGTGGGATACGGTCGCGGAACTGCTGCCGGAATGCCCCATGGAGGTGCGGGCAAAAATCGGTCAAGCTGTGGCTGAGGGCCGGGATGCAGCAAAATATTCAATACGGTGTGGTCTTGATACGACCGACTCGCTGGGCAGAGCTATGTCAACGACGGTGGCGATTCGTCGCCACGCCTGGCTGAGATCCGCCAATTTTTCGGCTGATGTCCAAAATACATTGATGGACATGCCGTTTGATGGCTGTCACCTGTTCGGTGACAAGGCGGACCACGCGCTGGAACGCTTCAAGGACTCCAGGGTCACGGCCAAGTCCTTGGGTCTCTCGACCCAGCGTCAGCAAACGGGTTCGTTTCGTCCCTTTCGTGGCCAAGGAAGGGGCGCCCCCACACGTGCTGCCAGCCACGCGCCGCAACAATCCTTCCAACGCGGTGGCGGCCGTGGAAACCGCCGTGGTGGCGGTCGGGGACAACGGCGGGGTCAGGCCACACCTTCCCCCGCAGCATCTACCCCAAAATCCTCCTAGTCCGTGCTTTCGGCCCCATGTGACACCAGTGGGTGGCAGGGTTCGCCATCACCACGCTCACTGGCGCACGATCACTTCGGACAGGTGGGTGCTGCAAATCGTCCGAAGGGGCTACTCCCTCCCCTTCGAGACCTCTCCTCCAGCCATGCCACCGCAGAACCACCGTGTGTCGGGGGACCACTTGACACTTCTGCAGGAGGAAGTTACGGCCCTCTTGGCCAAGGGGGCCATCGAGCGCGTTCCTGGGCCAGAAGTAGGGCGTGGTTGCTATTCCCACTACTTTCTGGTGCCCAAGAAGGACAAGGGGGGCCTACGTCCTATCTTGGATCTAAGGAACGTCAACGGCTTCCTCCGGAAGGAGAAGTTCAAGATGTTGACGTTAGCTCAGGTCTTGGCTGCTCTAGACCCACAAGACTGGATGGTAGCGTTGGACTTGCAGGACGCCTATTTTCACATCCCCGTCCTGCCGGCCCACCGGCGTTACCTGCGGTTCACGGTAGGCCTG
Source organism: Lissotriton vulgaris (assembly GCF_964263255.1). Taxonomy (NCBI): domain Eukaryota; kingdom Metazoa; phylum Chordata; class Amphibia; order Caudata; family Salamandridae; genus Lissotriton; species Lissotriton vulgaris. Next base: position 152,546,710 of record NC_141700.1, on the reverse strand, counting down.
GAGCACTTTCAGTTTATCGTGCTCCCCTTCGGCCTTACCAGCGCCCCACGGGTGTTCACAAAGGTGATGGCGGTGGTCGCAGCCCATCTGCGCAGGTTGGGGGTTTCAGTCTTCCCCTACCTAGACGATTGGTTGTTGAAGGCGGGCTCGCCCCAAACAGTCGTCCACCACCTTCAGATGACGGCAGACCTCTTGCATGACCTGGGGTTCTCCATCAATGTGCCGAAATCACACCTGTGTCCCTCTCAAAAGCTCCTTTTCATCGGAGCGGTTCTGGACTCGGCGCAGTTTCGGGTTTATCCTCCGGAACGGCGGGTTCGGGATATTCAGGCTTTGATTCCCATCTTTCAGCCGCTATCCCGAGTCTCGGTCAGGTTGACGCTGCGGCTGCTGGGACTGATGGCTTCCTGCATCCTTCTGGTGCATCACGCCAGGTGGCGGATGCGGGCTCTGCAGTGGGACCTGAAGTTTCAGTGGGCCCAGCATCAGGGCAACTTGTCCGACCACGTCTTGATCTCGGAGGGCACTGCGAGACAACTGCAGTGGTGGCTTACGGACCGCGATTGGGTCAGGGGCAAGTCCCTCTCCCTTCCCCAACCGGAGCACGTTGTCGTGACGGACGCGTCCCTCCAGGGCTGGGGTGGCCACTTGGGAGAGGCAGAGATCAGAGGCATCTGGTCTCCGGCGGAGTCCCGGCTCCATATCAATCTGTTGGAGCTGCGGGCGATTCGTCTGGCACTGAAGGCATTCCTCCCCTTTGTCAACGGGAGTGTAGTGCAGGTGTTCACCGACAACACCACCGCCATGTGGTACTGCAACAAACAGGGCGGAGTGGGGTCGTGGACCCTTTGCCAGGAGGCTCTGTGCCTCTGGCAATGGCTGGAACGTCAGGGCGTGACTCTGACGGTTCAACACCTGGCAGGTTCTCTGAACGCCAGGGCGGACGAACTCAGCCGTCGGTGCTCGATGGATCACGAATGGCGTCTGAACTTGGACGTGGCGCAAGGCATCTTTCTGCAATGGGGAGAGCCTTGGTTAGATCTATTCGCCACAGAAGAGAACGCGCAATGTCATCAGTTCTGCGCGTTGGAGTTTCCAAGACGGCACTCGCACGGCGACGCCTTTCGGCGCGAGTGGAGTTGCGGTCTGTTATACGCCTTTCCGCCTATACCACTTCTGCCCAGAGTGCTGAAGAAGATCAGGCGCGACCGGGCCCAAGTTATCCTTGTGGCTCCGGACTGGGCTCGAAGGTACTGGTATCCCGAGCTACTCAGCATGTCAGTCGGTCCCCCGATCCGCCTGCCCCTTCAGGAGGACCTTCTGTCGCAGCAGCAGGGGACGGTCCTCCACCCGAACCTGTCCAGTCTCCACCTCCATGCTTGGAGATTGAGCGGCGGCAGTTGAGGCCATTTGACTTGCCTCCTGAAGTCTGTGATGTTATTCTGGCAGCCAGGCGTCCCTCCACTAAGTCGGTATACGCCTGTCGGTGGAACAGATTTGTGGCATGGTGCACAGCAAAGGCTGTGGATCCTCTTTCTGCCCCTCTTTCGGAGGTTCTTCTGTTTCTTCTTTCTCTTGCCCAGCAGGGCTCTGCTCTGGGCACTATCAAGGGCTACCTTTCTGCCCTTTCAGCCTTTTTGAGGCTTCCTGATCAGCCTTCTTTGTTCAAATCCCCGATTGTAACTCGATTCTTGAAAGGCATCACTCACATGTTTCCACCTGTCCCGTTTGTGATGCCTCAGTGGGATTTGAACCTGGTTCTGACTTTCCTGATGTGTGCTCCCTTTGAGCCCCTTCATTCTTGCCCTCTCCGTCTCCTGACTTTAAAGACGGCTTTCCTGGTTGCCATCACCTCTGCCAGGAGGGTGAGTGAGCTCCAGGCTCTTTCTGTCCAACCTCCTTTCCTGTCCATTCATCCTGATAAGGTGGTTCTGAGGACTAGACCTTCTTTCCTGCCCAAGGTTGTTTCGGCCTTTCACATCGGGCAGTCCATCACCCTCCCTTCCTTCTTCCCGCCTCCGCATCCTTCAAAGGATGAAGAGCGGCTCCACCGTCTGGACCCAAAACGTGCGCTTTCATTCTACATGGATCGCACACGCCAGTTCCGGGTGGATGACCAACTGTTTGTTGGCTACGTGGGTGCGAAGAAGGGACGGGCGGTCTGTAAACGAACCATCTCTCGATGGGTCGTCCTCTGCATCAAAGCGTGCTACTCTTTGGCTCGGAAGGAGCCTCCTGTTGGGCTGAGGGCCCATTCCACTCGGGCCACGGCGGCTACCACTGCCCTGGGTCGGGGTGTCCCCTTGCAGGACATTTGCCAAGCGGCTACGTGGGCCTCGCTGCACACCTTTGCGAGGCACTACTGCCTGGACAGTCAAGTCCGGAGGGATGGCTTCTTTGGCCGTTCTGTCCTCCAGGACTTTCTGGTGTAGAAATGTATTGGTTCGCAGTCCCACCACCGGGGTTGGTATTGCTGGGGTATGTATTCTAAGGTCAGGAATCTAACACTAACGTGTTTCTTTCAGATGAACAAGTTACTTACCTTCGGTAACGATATATCTGTAAGAAACATTAGTTAGTGTTAGATTCCTTACCGAACCCACCCATCCTCCCCGTTCTGCGAACTGATACCTAGGGTTAAGGACATCCCTTTCAGGGCCCTAGTTTTACATGGCACCAGTGTTGGTTCTCTCATGGCTCTGCGTCTCCTGGCGCGGAAAAGCTGTGTGCAAAGAACTGACGTCAGCGCGCGGAGGCGGCGTCTATATACTCCAGCGACGTCATCACGGCGCACGACGCCGACGACGGATGCGGAGCCGCAGGGGACGCCTGCAGACGACGCCTACCGACGCGCAGGGGTACTGCTACGCAAAAGTTTCCGGCTCCAGACTGACGCCTGGGGATATTCTAAGGTAAGGAATCTAACACTAACTAATGTTTCTTACAGATATATCGTTACCGAAGGTAAGTAACTTGTTCTTTAAGTGTTCTCTTTAGCGGGGAGGTACGCGAGTTCATGGAGATGGCTGGTGGGATTAGTAGAGTTAGAAGTGATTTTATTGCTTTGTTGCAGGGTATTACTTTCAAAGGAGGACAGGTATGTTCATTGAGATGAGGTGTGGGCAGTTTTCAAAAATACAATATTACAGACTAGTGCAATCATGGACATGACTGAGAGTAGGCTTTACTCCGAGAGCGGAGGCATTCAGAGGATGGAAAGTAAGGAGAGGGCCATTTAAAGATGCACATTAAGGCATACATTTTTTTTAATGAATAGGTGCAGGAAATGTAAGCCAAAGGTTGAGGAAAATACAAATTAAGCAGTAATAACGCAGCTAAATTACTGCCACCCATAAACTGGTGCGAGGGCCACGATCTACTTAAAATGGTCCGAAGTTATCAGAAACAAGAATGGTCATGGCATGGTTGCGGTGTCTGAAGCTCTCCGAAAAATAAAAGGCATTTAAGGAAAAAACCTCACTTGTTTAAATGTCTTAACTCCGAACTGAAGTTCGACATGTTCGCCCTCGCATGAAGACAGCGCCAAAAAGACTGCTGCTCTGTCTGAATTTTTGTGGCCTCTTGAAACCTATTGTGACTTAAGTGCTTTTTGTTCTGGTGGGATGGGAGGGGGCAATCAATATTGAAGGAGGGTGGAGGAGGTGGGCCTCCCACAAGGCAAGCAACAACTGGAAAGTGGTTGGGGGGGGGGGGACCAGCAAAAGCTCAGGCGGTGCCTTTTGTTTGAAGGGGGGCAACACAACAACGTTGGTGGAGGGAGAAAGGCAGTGCAGGTCAAAAGAAAATAAAGTACCTCCTGAAAGCGGCAAGGAATGGAAGGACATTGGGCTAGGGAAGTAGTACTAGGGCCACGATTCAGCGTAGAGACAAACGCTCAAAGAGGAAGTGAAGTCTGAATTTGCTGACCAAAGAGAAGCATGGAAATGAGTGATGAGGAACATAACCAGTGGTAAGGTGGGGGGGGGGCACTAGACCCCTGTAAGTAAACAAAATGTCTACCAAACATCAGCGCCTGCACTGTCTCAAGCAAGACCTAAAGTAAATGGTGTGGGAGTGGAAGAATGGATAAAACAGTCAAAGGGGTGATGGTCACCCCCAAACATACTAAAGGGCATAAAACAGACAGTGGCCACAAAACATTTAGGGTTGCAAGCGTAAAGGCATGAGAATGATTAAGGAAGGTGTAAGAAACTGTCCTTCCTGAGGGGAGACAACCTTTCCCCCTGCAGCCTTTCCTATTCATGACCTTTACCATGCTGTGTTTACCACACATGTAACTATTTATTGTATATCCTATTTTTTTTTCCTAATTGGTTTTTAGGTTTTGGGTGTGGGTTGAGGTAAAGGGAGGTATGGGTGATTTTATGGTTCGTATGTGGGTAGAGGTAAAAGGTAATTTAATGTTCAGGGGTGGTTGGAGGCAATGGGGGATAGGAGTGAGTAGAGGTAAAGGGAGCTAAGGATGATTTTAGGTTTCAGTGGTGGGTTAGAGTGAAGGGAGGGTAAGGGTGAAACAAACCTTTTGAAAACAAAGTGTGTTTGATGATGAATAAAATATTCTTTAAAATATAAAAGTGGTAACCAACAAACCAGTAAATGTGAGACCTAGCAGCAAACATTAATACATTAAACCACATGGTACATGGCAAAAGTCTTGATCAAAGGGAGTATGTTTCCAGCTTCATCAATAAAAGCGACAGGTGGCCAATGTATGTCTTAGAAATCGATCACATATGACAAAGTTTCATTCTTGGTAGTTGTTTGCGTTCAGCTCTTGCAAATACCAGGAAGCGCGAGCTTCATCAATGGATTTAAGATGTTTTGCAAGCAAAAGCCACCCCCAAAAAAACGTACCACAAGCTGAGTGCTAGCAATATGAAAAAATACTAATCAAGAATTTAATCCGATGGTAAGTAACAAAATGGCTAAAAGCCCCTATTTATAGTTTAAAAACATTTTATTTAGAAAACAATAGATTGTTGTAAGCATTGGCATGTGCCCTCTCAGGGGAGACGTACAAATGAATATTAACTGTTTTCACCATCTGTTCTATTCTACGCAACACAAACACTCATTTGTCACTGGCCAACAATTGTCTACCATTTACATTTTCCAAAGTTATTTATTTGGGGTATTGTTGTGACATGAACCATTTGGATGTAGGTAATGAAATGGAAATTGATTTAGAACATTGTACCAGCAGCTTCCTTTATTTCAAAATGTTATTTAATGGTGGATATGCCAAGTAGATGGTGATGTTATAGTCTGGGCCACTGGAATTATGCATTGTGCGGCCACATAGTTATATTCTGATGCATTTACCATATAATCCATCATCTGCCACACAATCAGCAAATTTTAACAAAACAATTGTTTCTAGCTCAAACGGTTCAAAAGTTACTAAATATGCAGTGACACGTGTTGCCATGCAGTGGGAGACCCTTTCCAAAGCTGGACTGGTTACCTTTCTGTTGCTTATTGTTATGGTTGGATATCATTAAACTGGTACTAATGAGGTGTAACCGATGTCCAACAGTGTTACCAAGTTTAAAAATGACTAAATAAGGAAATAATACAATTGCAAAATGTGCCACATTAGGCAGCATAATTTACCCAACCCTGTTGCAAAATTTGGCTCTCTCGTGCCGCATAATTCCAATGGCCCTGGTTAGTGTTCGTAGGTAATGTGGGCAACATTCAGTGTACTGCATGCGCAGCAGTGTTTGGTTGCAGCTTTTTTTCACTACTTAGTTACACATTTTAAGATGTAATTTATTAGTTGATGAATGAGTTAAATAACTAGGATAGCTTAAGTGTATTGTAGTGGATCCATATTGTAGGGATTCTTGACAATCCTGTAGCAGATTGTTGTGGTCCACATTGATTAAACGTGGTATTTAGTCTGAACACATTTTGTGTCTGCAGCTTTTTCAGAGAAATTATGCCCCTCTTTTTCACTATCTGAGTAACGTGGGTCGTAATTTCCTGGAGGTAATTTTTCTATTCTACAATAATGCTATCTAATGAAAAGCATGATTTCAAATGTGTTTTTCCCATCATCTGTGAGCTATGTTTCCATCCCCATTGCAGAAATTGTGGCTATTGGCCTCATTAATGATGCCCTAGAACAGAATAACCCAGAGAAAACGTTAACTGCTCTGCTGATGCCTGCTGTTGACCTGACTGACGTGGTACTCCCAGTTGCCAAGCGCTATCATCATGTCTTGGCCGGTGCTCGTCGACGTAAAGCACAGGTATTTTAAGGGCCCTCTAATATACCACCTCTAGTGATCTCTATTCATTTTAACAGGTATGTTTACAACAGAACACCATATTGTTACCCTCCAGGGAGTAAACCCATAAGTACTTGCCTTAATCTATACTGCTATTGCCAGCAAAAAGGGAATTTACTTTTGTTAATACATGTATTCCAGCTCTCATTTTTAGCCAGTAACAAAATTAGCAAAAAGCCCTTGCCGCATCTTTAGATGTGTATTTTCTGTTCTACTAGCTTTCAGCACTGTGTGATTTACTGAGGTAATGCTTTCAGATGTCTGAGTAATTGTTTCTTAAAGATCTAGTCCTAGTCCTAGTTGTGACCTAGTGTAGCGAGGAGGATGCTAAAAGCGGAAATAAAATTCTCTTTGTGCTTTTGCAGGCAACCAGAGATGAAGGCGCCTTACTCTGGTTGGAGGAGATCCGGGAAGGTGTAACCCAAGCTAACCAAGACACAGAGAGGGCAAGAAAAAGTAAGCATTCTTAGCTTGATTATTACTTTGTAAAACTCCAAGGTGGGAGGGTTGTATCCTTTACTAAACCGATTTGAGGGCTGGTCAAATCTTACGCCTATTTTGTCCTTCAGATGTTCTCCTATTCCTCAAATACATTCGGCCATTTGTCTTCTCAAAGCCATATGTTAATAAATATTTTGTTGACTACAGCTTCCCATCGAAGGAAGATGTACTTGCAAGACTGCATGTATCACCTATAAAGCCCTGCACTCACATACTCCCCGACTATTTAGACCAGAAACTCACAAAAGCAGGAACAACCGAAACTCTGAGAAGCTCCAACACACTTCTTCACGTTCCTCCCAAACTAAAAAGGAAATGAACCCAGGCTCGCTCTTTTTCTGAAAATGCACCCAGCAAATGGAACTCTCTCCCGAGAGACCTATGATGCAACCCCTCCTTCTCTTGCTTTAAAAGAGACCTGAAACTCCATCTCCTCAACAAATACTGGAACACATGCGAAATCGGAACTCTGTTTAAATGTTCTCTCTTTTTAAGTACTGACCCTTTGGAACAGTTGGCTGTTTTGTTTTTGCTTCTGTTGTCTATTATGTATTCTCTCCCTGGACTCGTTCTGTACTAATTGACTAAAATCAGTATCCACCACTATTGCCTAACCATTTTTCCTTGTACATGTATTGTGTGCCACCCTCATTGCCTAACTATTTTTCCCTGTATACTTTTTGTGTGTACTTGAACTGAAGATTGTTTCGCTTATGCTCAGCGACTTGATTATTGCCTTCTCTCGATTTTATATAAAACGCTCTGATACCTTCGGGTCTAGCTAGTGCTATGTAAAACCTATAAATACAGTAAAATGTGTCAGTAAAGGACTACTCAAAAATCTAATTTTTGCTTTTTCCGTCTTAGTAAATATGTAAATGTGTTCATACTTGATTGCAGATATGATAATGCTTGTACTTTTCTCTCCATTAAGTGGCTTTGGGTATAGCTGCTATTAATCAGTCTATAAAGGAAGGGAAGCCATCGCAGACTGTCCGTGTGCTGTGCAATCCAGATGTAGCATTGTGCGGTGTTGTGACGAATTGTGCTGCTACGTATCAGACCGAGCTTGCCAACAAGATGAATCTCAAAAGACAAACTGGTAATTATAATTTTCTCTCCTTTGAGAACAAGAGCAGAAGTTTACCTTCCAGAATCTGGATTTGGGGTTGTGCCTCCATATTGAATGGCGACCATGTTCTGCTTTTGCTGTAGCTTCACAAGCCTGGAAGTCTGTTTAAACCATTACATCTAGTAATAGTGAGTGTAGTGTCTTGTGGCTTAACTTTGTGTCTTTCTTCCCTTTGTATGGTTGAGGAGTGTCTATCCTTTTGTCAGTATGTGTATTGGGATAACCGGCTTAGTAGCTGTGATGTCCTAATCGACCTGATGTCACAGTTGGCACGGCAATCCACGCTTAGTTTGGATCGATAAGTAACACAACAGGAGTGTTTTACCCTTCCTGCCCAGGCAGTCTGCGTTATGACAAAGATAGAATATTCTACGGTTTCACACTCTTATCCGAGTGGCTGCAACACATTAGCTGTTGATTAAAAACTAGGGAACATGTGAGTGCAGACCGATTGATAGCAGCCATCTGCTATTCCGGTATACTGACCAATAGTGCTGCAAGGACTTCAGTTTTTTTTTCTTTTTAAAGCAATTTTAAATTTCTCAAAACTGTCAGTGTTACGAAAGTACAGTCACATATTTTGTTTAAACTTCGAACAGTTTTGAAAGTTTTCTAACTTTTGATGGCCATGTGCAGGTGATGTGAAAAACCTCTGGGTGAAGCACAACCTGAAGGACGGTGGAGAATATTACTTTCACCTGCGAACCTTCGAAGGGACGTGGGATCGGCCGCAAGGTTTCGTTTCTAACAGCACTCACCTGGGCAGAGGTGAAATTCAGGTGGGTTCTATGAAGTGCTGTATGGTCCCTTGCCATCCAAACTACCTAAAATCTCTTTTGTATTTGATATGCTGATGTATGGCTTTCAAATCGTCTTTAAAAAGCAATTGGTCTTTAAATGATTGTCTGTGTTCCCCAAAAGATGAATCCTCTTACACTGAGAATGTTGACTGGCTCTTCAGGTGTGGTAAAGAGGTAGACACTGACAACGAAGACCTGCTATAAATCACTATTCCTGATTCCTCAGTGGTAGCTGTGAAGCCTATAAGCTCTACTTATCTAGTCCTCTTTTGAAAGAGTAAGTTACTCGCAATTAAAGTGCTTACTAGAGAAATTTTGTATTTTGGTAAAAGCATCTTAAAAGACTGGCACAGTTCTGTTGCATTTCCTACACTAAACTTGCCTAATGAGCCTCTTTTCTTGTGGCTGTTTAGAGCAGTGACCTTGTACTCTGTAGTTTGTGTGATCTATAAGGTAATCTTAGATATTTCAGGGAAAAAGGTATTAGTCTGCGTTGAGGTGAAATGGACCAATACTTGTTTTCAGTAACCATTTCCTTACGGATGCCTCATTTGGCCACCGATTTACACTTATGTTGGTAATCCGTTTGATCTGGAGCATTTTGCAGTGCTTCACTAAATCTCAGGCAGAAGCATGATTCGTAAATTAGATGCACTCTTCTGTTTGAATGGTTACAAAAAGAAAAGAAAGAACTCAGATGATTTGACTCTCAAAACCATCTAAAGAGAGGCGTTTTCAACGCTTCTTGATATTTGTTGACCTCTACCTGAGCAACTAAAAGAAGGAGATGTAAAAACTAAGATCAGCACTTTAGTCCACTGGTGAAATTTAACCCTCTTTATAGAAAAACAGGCAATTAGATCTCTGTGTGGATGTACATATGAAAGTTCTTTCTTACAAAAAAGAGAAGAAAAAAAAGGACTGAACATATATCTTTGGTAGCAGAATCGCAGTTTTGACACAGGTCACTCTGCTCCATCATGTTGCTTAAATGCGAAACCATCCGGTTAAAACCACAATCAACCCTCTGAGTACGAACAAAAGATATTGGTGGAAAATAGTTGAAAACATTTTTCCAAAAGGACTTTAAACAAGAGTAATTTTTAGTAATTGGTTACGTCAATTGAATTTTTCCTTAAGATGTGAAATAATCATGGTGCTAGTTATCGTTCATATTTATTTAGATGGAATTCAGGCCCTCTCAAGGGCATCTGCTATTGTGCTGCATACGCCTCTATGCACATATTATCCATTTATTATTATGGCGATATTATATCACATAAAATGCCATTTGCTTCAGTCCTAAGACAAGAAAGATACCCAGAGTATGGTAACTCAGAGTGCAAAAGAGCCACTCACTAGGACCAGAATGAGTGATGCTTAATATTCGTGTTCAAGATTGACTGAGATTTGTACCCTTATGCGCGACTCTGCAGTCCAGAGAACCAATGGAAATTTTGCGCAGTGTTTGATCTATTCCCCCTCCTCCCCCCCCCCTCCTCCCCGAAGCCAGTGTTATGCTTGTGAGTCTATTCTGTATCTGGATCCTCCTTGCCATTTTTGAAGAATGACCAGGGTGAACATTGATTATTGACTTACCTGGTGTGAATGAGGGTTTGACTCTGATGACCAGGTAGGTGAATCATAATAGGGGTTGGGATCCATAGACCTGCCATGCACACACACGGAAGGGTCATGGTAATACATATTTGCATCAGTGATTCACATTCTAATATGTATCCCTATGCAGTATTTTGCTCTACATCTGCATTCTGCTGAGGGATTTGTGTGTGCCCAAATTGAGCTGCTTCACTAAGTGTGCACTTTCGAGGAGTGAGAAACAAGTTTAACTGAGCCTTCCTATAAAGCCCTTCCTGTGAGAGAAAGAGACAGGCAGCTTAGGCCTCGTTTTCTTTAAAATAGTCAAAATCTGGTACTCTTGCCAGGAGCTCAGAGCAACCCACCCTTTGTACAGTAATGGCTCAGCTCAAGCTGGATTTCACTGATGAAACCCAATAATTCTGAAAGGCATCCTGGCTTGACATTTCAAGTGGAATGTTGTTTAGCAGTTCTGGCTGACTACTTCACTGCTTTTGGCTGGCCAACGTTTTCTATGTGAAGAGTCCCATTCTGTAATTGAGCATCCTAGCTGTAATAAAAGTGTATATCAGCATGCATGGATGCTTCTGATTCAAGTGGTTGGGATTCTGCTGGATAGTACTCAATCACTGTCTTCCTTTGAAAGTTTTACTGAGTATCCCTTATTTTTTTAGGGTCTTCCCTGTCAATACACAACAAAGGACGCACTTCACTTAATACACAAGGCAGTATTGAGCAGGAAGCCCATCCTGAAATTCCAAACCTGGCTTAATGCTACACTCTCTGGGGTTTTGAGATAAAACCGGCGCATGCTGGGTTTGGCTCCTAACCACTTTATTACAAAATCATGCAAGATCTGAAAGCTACTTTATTCCATAAAACCCCTTGACTATACGTAATAGAACATGATCACCCCTTTAATAATGGGACCTTGCTGCAACCTCAGACCTAGTGATCTGACGTAAGTCAATAATAGGGTCTCCCACCAGAGTGTCCTTCCTTCCCTTCTTAGATCTGCTAAGTCTTGTTGAAGGTCATTCGAGGAGACACTGAGATAATATAAGGTTGACCAAGATGCAATGACTACTACCTTTGACACTCATTAGATTGCTTGGGTTTATTTGCTTGGGTTATCAGATGGCTGTGACATGACATCTACTGGTCCATACTGAACTCATTTAAAAAATGTTACATGCCTTACCCTCCAGAAATGGCTAAAACCATATACAGGTCCATTCAGTGCTTGTTTTTTTACTTATTTATTTTTTATTCTATCAATCTGATGTACAGTTCGAATTGACTGTTCTTTTTACATACATTCTTAGTACTTAACATGTTGTGTTCTAAATGAATAAATGGTTTAAACGCTGTCTCACAGTTTGTGCCATTTGGAACCCTCAGTACGTGCGGGGAGTCGTGGTATTACACCACAAGCCTGTACAGGTTTTACTTTCGAACCTAATTGATGAGGCAAACCACTGACTTGTTCTACTGTACATCCCGAAAATGAGTCTGTGCAGGTGTCGTCTTATGGACAATGCTATGCAACAATTTGCACAATGATTAAAGTTGTTTGATCACGTTTTGGCTGTACCATGTTTGTCGTTCTTTTTAAAGTATGACTGATCTCATTCTGACCATTTTTCAAAATTCTGTACTTGTTTTAGTCTACAATCACTGCAGTGAATGCTGCATACACACGTGAGCAGCAGTGGGAAGCCAATACAGAGATCATAGTGCGACTGCAGGCCTTAATGCGAGGATACCTGGTCCGCAGGCAGTTTGCGGACCGCATCTTTCTACTTCGCAAGCAATTGCCAGCCATTATTAAAATCCAGGTATCTTGTGATCTTGGTGTTTGGTGTGAACGCCTAGTTAAGCTGGCTTCATCACTTGAAGTGGTGGTGTGAGATGCATGAGGATGTTAAAGTGACTGTGTATGTATTTACATTAATTGCATATGTGAAAAGGGAAACCCAGCAATGGTTAGCCATAAAAAGAGTATTGATTTAATTTGGTAATTACTTCATGGTGACTTTTGCCTCCAATGCATTCAAAGTGTTTGGATTTGTATATCTAATACCTGCAACTCATTCTGTTTCATATTTGATGTCAGCCAATCCTTGGCCCATGCCAAGTACTTCCAACCCATGTTCTTCAAATTTCTCTCTCACCTCTTAATTAGGATATTTGTGTTCCTTGTCTCTTGTGGGGTGTTCCTGTGACTGCACTGATGTACATTATTATGTTGGTTAGAATAATCTAGTGCATTTTCACACCTTGCGGGGGTTTTACATGATCTCTTCAGTAACTATTCAGAGCCTGGCCCATTCTGTCTTAGGTCTAACTTCTCAACCAAGGCTTTGGGAAGTACATTTGAAGTGTCCTCCATGAAATCCAGGTTTTGACCTGATCTTTATGGATTAGGGAAAATTGAGAGTTTAACTCCTCCCCCAACTAGTGAAACACTCGGACTGCTTTAGTGCATTGAATATCCACATTGCCTTGTTCATTTTGGATCTCTTCTCAAGCTTGTTGTTCTTTTCAAAGTATCATCTGTTCAACAGTCAGTCTATTGGGTCAGGATACGATTCATATCCTTTAAACGCTTTATGCACATGCAGGCACATTGGCGAGGATTCTTACAACGACGAGCTTACCAACAAAGGCTTTTGTACTTCCGAAAGTGTACCGGTGCTGCAATCAAGGTATATAGAATTGGTTTTACTCTAGCTATTTTTCTTTTTCAGTACCGTTGCCGTTTGTGAGGTTGATGGACATTGGCTATTAATACTGCGCTGGGGACTCCTATCAGTCCAAAGCCATGTTTCCGTGAGCTCCCCAATGTGTTACTTAGCTGGAGTAGTTTCTAAAGTCCACCTCATCCATTAAAGTGTTTTGCAGGATAGATATATATATGTGTGTGTGTGTGTGTGTGTGTGTGTGTGTGTGTGTATATATATATATATATATATATATATATATATGTGTGTGTGTATATTTGTATGTATATGTAATATATATATAAAATCAAGACACAGTGAGTGTCGAAACGCGTCATGGCTGCAGAGGTCTTTGCACGAGTGGAATACATTTTTAAACTGCCAACAGCTGGGTCCGTGCTTCACTTTCTTGACGAAATCGGCGAGGCTTAGGTGGAGTGCGATATGTGTATATATGTATATGTATGTTCTGGCTATCTAATTTACCTTGGTTTTTCATTACATTTTTTTAATACAAAAATATTATTGTACTGTATTTTTAGTGAAATTAAAATCAGTGCAGTGACTTTCAATGACTGATTAGTTAGTTCCCTGTCACCTGGGTGAATATTCTAAGAGCATGCTTACAAGGGAAGATTGTTCAGGGTAACGTGTAGAGTGAACTAGTTCTTGGAGGAGCACCCCTTGTATGTGGTCAGTGTAGGAAGGTACATCCTGACTATGGTTGCCCCCAACTTTTTGCCCTGTGTTTTAGCTGGTTTTGGACATAGTCGACCTGGGACCCTGCCAATCAGGACCCCAGGCCTACTGCTCTCTCTTTAAAATGGATTCCATGTACCCTAGGTACATTTCCAATTGGTACTGGGCCACCCTATCAGACCCTGTAACTCAGGGCATAGGTGTACCCAGGGCTGCCAGGGGCTGCAGCATGTATTGTGCCACCCCTGGCTGGCCTCCTAAATTTGACACAACTGGCTGCATGACAGCTGGGGCAAAGTCGTGTAATCACCCTTTGCTGTAGGTGTAGTATACCTATACCTAACCCTAACATGGACACACAGATTCCTATCAGTCACTCCTATGGCAGGCCTTGACAATCCTGAAGGCAGAGTGCTTGGAATCGTGTGAGATGGTGCTCTGGCATGAGCTGAGCCTGTCTGCAGCTTGCGGAATCAAGTCCTAATAGCTGCTCCATGATATCGCATACCATATACTCTTAAGTGCATTATAATCCTCGCGGTTAAATGCTATCTTTGGTATTGCTTTATCAAAACATGTCGAGTAAGGTGTCATACGAATTGGAATACTAACCCCTCGCCAATTCTGGCGACGGGGTTAGCATTCCACCCTTCTAGAGGGACACGACATGTATGTAACTGTGAACCCCGGTTAAAGTTAACTGAAGCCTCAGCTCCACAAAATGGATGCTGCCACCACAGACACGAGTCTGACCCCCTACAGCTGGGAGTCCTTCCAGCGAGGGGAGCCTGGACAAAGGGTTTCCTGTCAGGGGCGGTGCTAGCACCGTCCCAGACATGGTTTTGTGTATCCTGGGTAGGCAGGGCTTTACAGGAAGGTGACTGCTGAGTGGCACCCCGGTGCTCACTACGCATAGGCCGGTCTGAACCAGTTCCAGGGGCACACCAGCCCCTGGCCTGGGGAAGTCCGGCATGGCTGAGGGGTGTAACCACCCCCCACCTAGTCCCACCCATAGGCAGGACCTAGTCACCGGGTCAGCCCCCTTTTTTAGTATAAAGATGGGAGCGGGCCCCCTGTTAAAATTAGATCATCTTTGGAATCAAGATACCACTTTCTTCGAAAGGACTTCACGATTTCTTCTTCAAGATTCTCCCTTGTGGCTAAGGAGTAGTCACCCTGCATCCGCAGGCACCATCCTAAAGAACACTGCGGTCTGCTGCAAGTCCTTCATCACGAATCCGACGACCCAGCTCGACGAGACCCGGCTTCCCTGGCACCTCTGACCTCTACTCACCTCTACAGCCCAGCTGAGAACCGTGAGTGCGACGAGACCTCAAGGGACCGACGATCGCCAAGACTGCACGACATCTTTACTGCAAGCCCACCGTGTCCTCCACTGGTGAGTGCTTTGGGGTCCGAGAAGCCCCGACCCTGCGCAGCTCCAGCACCCAAGATCAGCCCCCCTGCATCTCCACGATCTGCGTGGGGCCCTTCTGCTGTTTGCTGTGCACCGCGTTGTTTGGCTACTAGCCGGCTGGCTTGTGGCCCTCTGAACGACGCCCAACGACTTCACGACTGCTGGTCTGGTTGCTCCAGGCTGGCCTTTGCTTCCTTCTTCAAGAGAGGCACCCCGGACCCTCCTGGTCCACTCCAGACGCCATTTTTAGGTCCACCGCGTGGGCTTGAATTTGCCAAGGCTTTGTTGCCCAATCCTGGGTCCAGCGACGCCGACAGCTTCTATCTTCGTGGGACAGCTCGATCCTCCACCCTGGTCGCCGACAACGCCTCCTGGTCCGTGAGATCTTCGAGTCAAGCGTCACCCACTCACCTAGTCGAGGTGGCTACCATCCGGTGCCCTCCTGGTGCCCACTGACTACTGGCTAGTAGTCTCGAACTTGGTCCCCTCTGCTTTCAGGTGTCATCTATCTTCAAGATCCAGGCTTGGATCCGACTGAACTTTCTTCACTGGTCACCGGCCAGCATCTTTTCTTCCGGCTCCTGGTCCGTCTACGAGGATTCCCGACGTCTTTTCAGACCTATGCAGCTGCAGCCCCTGGGCTAGGTAACTTCGGCATTTCGGTGCCCCAGCATAGCCTCACTATCCAAGGGTCAGAATCTACTTTCGTTTTCTCCCTACCAGGTCGGGTTCGCCCGAGAACACTAACTTTCTAATTCCTAGCTACCATAGACTTTTGTCCCGCATCTCGCGTGAGAGTGCACACACTGCACCCGAGTCCCCTAGGCCTCCTAGACATAATCTAACGATTCCCTAGTCAAGTCCTAGCGATTCCAAAAGCTATTAGTACTGTACTTACCTGCTAGGAATTTCGCATTCCACTTTCAGAGTATATGGTTTTCCGTGCCCCTCGGGCATTTGTATATACTGTGCTAACTTAAGTATTTTTGTAAGAGTTTTGGTTTGTGCTTAATACCCTGTCCTCATAAAGAGTACAGGGCTGTTGTGATCTTTAAATAAATAACTGTTTATTTTCATAACACTTGTGTGGTGTCCTTTCACTTGGTATTCAAGGGGTATATGTGTGGTAAACAGCTGGCTTAACGCGCCCTCTCGAGTCTTTAGCCTTAGACTGCTCGTATCCACGCTACTAGGATAGCTGGTCTATAAGGTTGACTTACAACCAATCATCAATAAGGGTTGCTGGACTGATACATAGTGTTCACTAGAATAGTGAGCACTGCATATCAGGCCACCTTCTCACATTGGTGAGCAGCGGTTGGGATTTGAGCTTGCTGTTGTTTTACCACACGTATCCTAAGAATATCTTGTTGAAAGATCACATAAGTACTGTTAGGTACATATAACTAAAGCTTAGAATACTCTGAGTTCTACTGAACCAGCTGTTGTAGCTCCTCAAGGCTTAGCACACCTTGGCTGCAACTCTTAGCAAGGGATCAGTAGGTAACACATAGTGTAGGTAGGTGCATCACTTACACCACACTAGAAGCAGTATGTCGGCCACAGGAGGAAACACTGAGTCTCCCCTTGTGTCAGTTGACCCTCCACAGGTCATCCCTTCAAAATATACTGCTCTTAGCTTCCATGAGATGAGACAAGTGTGTACTCTCAGGAAACTAAAACAGGGGTCTAACCCCACCACTTCCTTTCTGATTGGTCTCTTAGAGGCTTATGATGCCAGTAGGGCTGGTAACCCAGACCCTTCTAATCCAGATGGAAGTTTGCCCTCCTTACAGGGTCCCTTTGATATCCATCCCCTCCTTGAGGCAGATGTTGCTGAGGATGAGGATGAGTTATCAGGGGATGAGGCAGATAAGGGACAGGTAGAAGTCAGCAGACTAAGCAGGTCCAACTTAAGCAGACATGAGCTTGGTACTGGGGAACTCCTGGGCCCACTCTCAGGTCAGCTTAACATTGGGAATGGACGAGTTAGGTCTCTATCAAGAGGCTCTAGCAGATCCTTTCGAACCAATGGCTCTCTCAACTCTTCTCACAGAGGAATGTCTTCCCCTAAGAGGAGAGTGTATGAAGCTGAAGAAAGGGCAGTCAAACTGAGGATTGAAAGGGAAGAACTTGCCCTGGCCAAAGAGAGACTTGCCCTTGCTAGAGAGCAAGAATTATGTGGGCTAGTTCCCACTGGTGGCAGCAATAAACCTAGCAATAGGGAAAGGAGTTTTGATACAAAGCACCTGAATAAGATAGTGCCCCCCTTTAAAGAAGGGGATGACATCCACAAATGGATTACTGCTTTGGAGAGAGCCTGCACTGTGCAGGGTGTTCCCCAAAGTAAGTGGGCAGCTATCTTGTGGCTCTCCTTTGATGGTAAAGGTAGAGATAAGCTCCTCACCGCAAGGGTGGAGGATGCTAACAATTACCAAGTCTTGAAAAATGTACTGGTTGATGGGTTTGGTTTAACCACTGAACAATACAGGATGCTGTTCAGAGACACCCAGAAAACTCAGTCTCAAGATTGGACTGACTTTGTTGATTGTGCCACTAAGGCTTTTGAAGGCTGGCTACTGGGTAGTAAGGTTACTGATTTTAAAGGATTGTATAATCTAATTATGAGGGAGCAAATCTTAAATAATTGTCAGAACCAGTTATTACATCAGCACCTGGTAGACTCTGAGTTGACCTCTCCACAGGAATTGGGTAAGAGGGCAGACAAATGGGTCAGAACCAGGGTTAGGCCTAAAAACCAGGGTGGTGACCAGAAAAAGGAATCAACCAAGCCTCAAGAGAAGGGTGGGGATAAATCCACAGAGAAGACTTCCCTAGGGCCCCAAAACTCCAACAAGGGTGGTGGGTCCCAGAACACTCCTTCAGAACAGAAGAAACCTTATTGCCATACCTGTAAACAGGTGGGCCATTACAAAAGTGATGCCAGTTGCCCTAAAAATGGTAATAAGGGAAATACACCCCCAGGTAATACTCCTAAACCTCCTGTTACCACTAGTGGTAATCCCCCAGGTGGTGGGAGTGCCCCCAAGAATGTGGTGGGCATTACTTTGGGCAATCAGGAGGACTATGGCTTAGCCAGGTTCCCTGGCCACACTCTTGTCTGTGAGACTGGCATGGGGTTTGCCAACTTCACTACTGGACCCCACATTTTGGGAAAGTATAGACAAGAAGTGTTAGTAAATGGTCAGAAAGTTGAGGCATTCAGAGACACAGGGGCCAGCCTCACCATGGTGAGTGACCATCTGGTCCCCTCTGCTCAACTGACCCCTGGTTTTACTTATCAGGTGACAGACATTCATGGAATGAAGAGAAGGCATCCCATGGCAGTAGTCAAGCTCAGCTGGGGTAATGTCACAGGGCCCATGAGAGTGGCAGTGACAGATAACCTACCTGTAGATTGCTTACTGGGGAATGACCTGGAACTCTCAGCATGGGCTGAAGTGGAACAAGAAACTCATTCCAGAATGATAGGCCTATCCAGACAGGTTAGTGGGGCAGTAATAGCTACAGCCCCAGTCCAAGCACCAGTCCTCCCTGAAAAGGTTGGCAAGGTTGAAATGGTCTCAGCCTCTACTCAGACAGATAGTGAGGTTGTGAAGCCTGAAACAATGGATCACTCCACTCAAACAGAGAGCCTTGAGGAGGAAGAAGAGTCTCCCCCCTCCCAGACACTAGGTGAGAGCCAGCCTCCTCAGGGAACTGACTCTACCCCTGTTGAAGGAACTGCCCCAGAGGTAGTCAGGCCTAGCCTGGCAGAGCCCCTGATGGCAGTGGACCCTTCCCAGGTGGGACCCAGTCTGGAGCAGGTAACCTGCACCTCTCTACCCTGCCTCAGTCAGCCCAGGGCTGAAGAGACCAGGGAGGCCAGTGGTGGACCCCAAAGGGCCCCCTGTCCAAAAGAACCACTTAATCAGCAGATTAGGGTCACTGAAGCTGGTAAACCCAGCCAAGTGAAAATAAGTCAGACTCCTGAGGGATCCCCCTTAAAAGTAGTTAGGGAACTCCCACAGCTGGACACTGTTGGGCACAGCCAAACATGGGGCCTAAAAACCCCAGACCTGACCTGTCCCTCCAGTAAGCCAAACAGAGGGACCCAGCCTCCAGCTTTAGGTAGCCAGAGGCTGACCCTGAGAGCTCAGTGCATCTCAGCTAAAGAAAGAAAGGCACATATGATGGATGGTGATTGGAGGAAGTTGAGCCCAAAGGTAGAGGAGCCTCACTTCAGTACTCCATCCCAGCATCAGCCTTCTTCTTTCCCAAGACACACCAGAGACAGAGATTCCCTATGGTGGAGACCCTCAGATACCCTTAGGGTGAGGGGTTGCCTAGTGGACCATGACACAGGGGGAAACCAAGCCAGAGCTGGTCCTTCCTTATATGGCCACTTAGGTAATAGAGGCTTACCTGGACAAGGATAGCCTTATCTCCTTTCGTTTGGGGGGGGGTTGTGTAGGAAGGTACATCCTGACTATGGTTGCCCCCAACTTTTTGCCCTGTGTTTTAGCTGGTTTTGGACATAGTCGACCTGGGACCCTGCCAATCAGGACCCCAGGCCTACTGCTCTCTCTTTAAAATGGATTCCATGTACCCTAGGTACATTTCCAATTGGTACTGGGCCACCCTATCAGACCCTGTAACTCAGGGCATAGGTGTACCCAGGGCTGCCAGGGGCTGCAGCATGTATTGTGCCACCCCTGGCTGGCCTCCTAAATTTGACACAACTGGCTGCATGACAGCTGGGGCAAAGTCGTGTAATCACCCTTTGCTGTAGGTGTAGTATACCTATACCTAACCCTAACATGGACACACAGATTCCTATCAGTCACTCCTATGGCAGGCCTTGACAATCCTGAAGGCAGAGTGCTTGGAATCGTGTGAGATGGTGCTCTGGCATGAGCTGAGCCTGTCTGCAGCTTGCGGAATCAAGTCCTAATAGCTGCTCCATGATATCGCATACCATATACTCTTAAGTGCATTATAATCCTCGCGGTTAAATGCTATCTTTGGTATTGCTTTATCAAAACATGTCGAGTAAGGTGTCATACGAATTGGAATACTAACCCCTCGCCAATTCTGGCGACGGGGTTAGCATTCCACCCTTCTAGAGGGACACGACATGTATGTAACTGTGAACCCCGGTTAAAGTTAACTGAAGCCTCAGCTCCACAAAATGGATGCTGCCACCACAGACACGAGTCTGACCCCCTACAGCTGGGAGTCCTTCCAGCGAGGGGAGCCTGGACAAAGGGTTTCCTGTCAGGGGCGGTGCTAGCACCGTCCCAGACATGGTTTTGTGTATCCTGGGTAGGCAGGGCTTTACAGGAAGGTGACTGCTGAGTGGCACCCCGGTGCTCACTACGCATAGGCCGGTCTGAACCAGTTCCAGGGGCACACCAGCCCCTGGCCTGGGGAAGTCCGGCATGGCTGAGGGGTGTAACCACCCCCCACCTAGTCCCACCCATAGGCAGGACCTAGTCACCGGGTCAGCCCCCTTTTTTAGTATAAAGATGGGAGCGGGCCCCCTGTTAAAATTAGATCATCTTTGGAATCAAGATACCACTTTCTTCGAAAGGACTTCACGATTTCTTCTTCAAGATTCTCCCTTGTGGCTAAGGAGTAGTCACCCTGCATCCGCAGGCACCATCCTAAAGAACACTGCGGTCTGCTGCAAGTCCTTCATCACGAATCCGACGACCCAGCTCGACGAGACCCGGCTTCCCTGGCACCTCTGACCTCTACTCACCTCTACAGCCCAGCTGAGAACCGTGAGTGCGACGAGACCTCAAGGGACCGACGATCGCCAAGACTGCACGACATCTTTACTGCAAGCCCACCGTGTCCTCCACTGGTGAGTGCTTTGGGGTCCGAGAAGCCCCGACCCTGCGCAGCTCCAGCACCCAAGATCAGCCCCCCTGCATCTCCACGATCTGCGTGGGGCCCTTCTGCTGTTTGCTGTGCACCGCGTTGTTTGGCTACTAGCCGGCTGGCTTGTGGCCCTCTGAACGACGCCCAACGACTTCACGACTGCTGGTCTGGTTGCTCCAGGCTGGCCTTTGCTTCCTTCTTCAAGAGAGGCACCCCGGACCCTCCTGGTCCACTCCAGACGCCATTTTTAGGTCCACCGCGTGGGCTTGAATTTGCCAAGGCTTTGTTGCCCAATCCTGGGTCCAGCGACGCCGACAGCTTCTATCTTCGTGGGACAGCTCGATCCTCCATCCTGGTCGCCGACAACGCCTCCTGGTCCGTGAGATCTTCGAGTCAAGCGTCACCCACTCACCTAGTCGAGGTGGCTACCATCCGGTGCCCTCCTGGTGCCCACTGACTACTGGCTAGTAGTCTCGAACTTGGTCCCCTCTGCTTTCAGGTGTCATCTATCTTCAAGATCCAGGCTTGGATCCGACTGAACTTTCTTCACTGGTCACCGGCCAGCATCTTTTCTTCCGGCTCCTGGTCCGTCTACGAGGATTCCCGACGTCTTTTCAGACCTATGCAGCTGCAGCCCCTGGGCTAGGTAACTTCGGCATTTCGGTGCCCCAGCATAGCCTCACTATCCAAGGGTCAGAATCTACTTTCGTTTTCTCCCTACCAGGTCGGGTTCGCCCGAGAACACTAACTTTCTAATTCCTAGCTACCATAGACTTTTGTCCCGCATCTCGCGTGAGAGTGCACACACTGCACCCGAGTCCCCTAGGCCTCCTAGACATAATCTAACGATTCCCTAGTCAAGTCCTAGCGATTCCAAAAGCTATTAGTACTGTACTTACCTGCTAGGAATTTCGCATTCCACTTTCAGAGTATATGGTTTTCCGTGCCCCTCGGGCATTTGTATATACTGTGCTAACTTAAGTATTTTTGTAAGAGTTTTGGTTTGTGCTTAATACCCTGTCCTCATAAAGAGTACAGGGCTGTTGTGATCTTTAAATAAATAACTGTTTATTTTCATAACACTTGTGTGGTGTCCTTTCACTTGGTATTCAAGGGGTATATGTGTGGTAAACAGCTGGCTTAACGCGCCCTCTCGAGTCTTTAGCCTTAGACTGCTCGTATCCACGCTACTAGGATAGCTGGTCTATAAGGTTGACTTACAACCAATCATCAATAAGGGTTGCTGGACTGATACATAGTGTTCACTAGAATAGTGAGCACTGCATATCAGGCCACCTTCTCACAGTCAGAATGATTGCAGGCCCAAAAGGCGGTGATTAAACCAAATTAAAATACAAGTAAGCAATGTAAATTGTAGCAGTATTTAAGTACCTGCCTCTAAGCATTAAGTGATTCTAGTCTCTACTGCGTTTCTTGCTCTCTACCTGCAATAGATCTGTTTACTTCAGAAAGATGAGATAGTCTGCCTATTTGCATACCTGTTGTAAGGATTTTTCACGTTGATTCTATTCTTTTTCCAAGATCCAATCTTATGTGAGGATGTGGCAAGCCCGCAAGAAGTACAGAGCTCGCCTGCGCTTTTTCAGGAGAAATGTGAGTCTTTTTTTTTTTTTTGATCCATGTCATTTAGTAAGAGTTGAAAGTTTGGTTTTTGCTGGGGCTGGCCAATGCTTATATACATAGGAAACTATTGATGCATGTGGTAAAGGCCGCTTCACTTTGTTTTACTTACTCAACAAAGTCATATTATAAAAATATCATAAAAGTTTGTTTGAAAATGCCAAACAGTTATAAAAAATAAAAAAAACACTCCAGCATCATGTACATGCTCTTTCAGGTTGGCTATTTGGTTTTCATGTCTATGGGACCCGTCCTCTCGTCCATTAACTGCATAAACACATTTACTATCTTTTTCCAGGAGTGAGTTCAGTGATCACAAACCGTTTTACCCTTCTCAATGCTAAGGTTTATCAACATCTGACCTGCTTAAAATGTGATGCAGTGGTTATGTGGCAAAGTTGGGCTAATATAAGGGTGCTCTGTTGGTGACATGAATAAGCATAGAATTAACTGATAAGAAATGGGCAGAGGTTGTGTTTTCAATTGTAAGATTCTCTTTTTGCGTTGCGATGCTCCACTTGACTTTGACAGGCTCTCAATGTTGGGAGGGGGGGGCGGAAATCCACTAAATTGTCCTGCATCTCCTAAAACATAGAAAGTGCCTTCTTCTAGCTTACCCATCTTTTTTTTCCTACTAAAGATATTAAGGCTCTAGATGTTACGCAGAGTTGATTTAGTTAATGGGTCTAAGCTCTTTGAAGAATTTATTTGATTTGACTTACACATTGCACTTCTCCTGTGATCTTTTGGAAGCAGCTTGTTGAACTGAGACTGATGCACTCTCAATGTTGGAAGCCAGGCGCAACGAGAGATTTATAGACATGAAGGCGGCTTATTAACACGTTTATGGAGGTGCCTAGTCTTTAATGTAATTATTCCCTAGTTGAGGTGCCTTCAACCTTGTTTTATCAATTGATCCATTGAGCTTCTCTTCCAGTCTGACGTTTGTGTGATCCTGTTTACGGGAGTGGAGTTGCAATATTGTGTTTTTGCTTACCCTAGATGAAGAAATAAATGGCCAGATATATGAATGGTAATGTTTCCCGCTGCTGGATGTATCAGTCAAGCAGAGTGCATTGGGCCTTAGTTCAAGCATTCACAGAAATCCTGCCGTACTACTAAATATGAAGCAAGATTCTTATGAGAATTTTGTGCAAATGGCTGAATCTGCAGCATCAAAGTCATGCAAGGTACAGGAGACTCATCTCGGTTTTTGCGTCTGCAGTGTCCCGCATTATAGCTCCGGTCCCTTAAGGCACATTGCAAAAACAACATCAAGGGTCAATGATGTGGTCCACAGCTGCCTCTCCCGCATTGGTAGATGTGCCTAGTGGACAGTTTCTAGCTGTGATGGTTTACCAACGTATGACTCTGTAACTGTGACCAGCACAGTAGGTGCAAACCATTGGTGCTTGCGTTTGAGAATCACAAGAAAAAGGTGTTGCTTCATTGTCTTTGAGAGTCACAAAGACTCACAATCTGCAATTTGAGAGTCGCAATCACAATTACAACGTACAAGGTACTAATCACATTCAGTTTTTTTTGCCCACCGTCGCAAAACATGCCACTTTGTGCAAAACAGTCTTCGGAAGGTGAAACAACATGTTATAAATAGGAGTAGGACACAAATAACTTGTGGCACTGTAGGATGGACAGAGATGCATTTCATGGACACCTATAAAGTGGTCTTGAAAAGAAAGCTGCCTTGGTTTATGCTGAAACCGGAAATAATCTGTGTCTGGTTGATTTGTATTGTACGCTCTATCTCAATGGCACTTGGTTAAAGGTACTGTCTGCTTCTGGTAGTCTATTCTGTGTTAAAGTATGTACTACACCTTTTACTGCTGATATGTATTGTTGATTTCTACTCAAATGCATCCAGTGATATGTTGTGCATCCCAAAAGATGCGCAACTGCATACCAGAGTTACTTAATGTTTCATGGTCGAAATAATTTCTAAGTAATAATTTTGTAGAATTAAGCATTTCAGGAGGTATTCAAGTAGTATTTTTATTTTTTTAGGTCCGTTATATAATCAAAATCCAGGCGTTTGTGAGAGCCAACAAGGCAAGGGGTGACTACAGAATGCTGGGTGAGTTCATATTGCCATTTCAACAGCTGTCTAGATTATGGGATTATTTGGGCTACCTCATTTAAATGCTGTTTTGATCACTTAGTGCCCTGCAAGTTGAACCTTTTAAAACTGTATACATATTTTTACATTGTTTAAGATTATCTTAAATTTTTGAATGCAGAGTGACTTTTCTTTTTGGTCCGCGTGAACCCTGGCTGGGGTCCTTGTAGGGCAGAAACATGTTGACCTATATTGGGGTATATTTGTTGATAACCCCTAGTCCTCTTCGCTTTTTGACCCTGTCCCAGGGAACCGCATAATAAAGACATTTGCTCTTTTTTCAGCAGGAGTTGTGTTGGATCCGCAACTCCCGCCAAAAATGGAGAAGAATAAATTTAAAATGAAGTGCCGGCTCCCGCGCTTCTTTTCATTTAGGCCCCCGGGTGAGCCAGGTCCCGAGGGCATTTTGAAATAATGATAGAGGGGCCACGCCTCCCCTCAGCCCTGGCTATCGCCACCTCCCCGGGGCACACAGTTTTTTAATATTACAAAATGCGAGAGAGACCTTAAGGCCTCCCTTGCAGCCCTGGGGACTGCCACCTCCCCGGGCACAAATACAATAATTAAGGGGTCTGTTGCGGATCCCCGGTCCCAGGGACCACCACCTCAGCGGGGCTTAATTCACAAAGGAGGGAAGCTGCACGGCTCCTCTCCAAGAGCCCTAGATGGCCCTGGTGACTGCCCCCCGCCCTCACAGGTCCGGTTCCAGCAATGTCCCGGGGTGCTCTGGATAGGGACCAGGTACCCACACTACAAGCCAGGCCTCCTTCCAGGTTTAAAAAAAATAATTTAAAAAAATTGAATGGGGCATGCTTGGGAGTATGGGGTTCCCGGGGCCAAACATGGCCTATGAGGGGGCCATACCGCCCCCCTTAAATAAAGATAAAAAGACAAGGTTGGGTCCCCGGGGGCTGGGGGGAGGATTGGGTTCCCTGGGGCCAGAAATGGCCCAGGGAAGGGGGCGCCCAAAGAGGCAGGGGGACTGGTTCCCGGGGCCCAAAACAGCCCATGGAAAGAGGTCCAAGAGCCCAACTTTCCTAAAAAAAAAATAGAAAAGCCGATAGCTCGCGGGCTGCCCGGCCCCTTTCTCCACCTCTCTGCAAAAGCGCCTTTTGGCGTGCTGCTGGCTAGGGGCCAGGAGTCATGTTTGCATAGTGGTGGAGAAAGTTGGCGTGGCCTCCTACCAGGTCTCCGGAATCCCGCTGTGTGGGACTTAATAGAGGTAACAGAAGGGGTAGTTGGCCCCCAAGGGCGTCCTTGGAGGCCAACTACACGTCCTGTTATCGCAAGTAAGTCCTACACAGTGGAATTGCTAAGAGGTCTTGGAGGCTACACCCCCTTTCTCCACCACTCTGCAAACATGTCTTGTGGTGCACTACTGGTGGGGCATGAAGTCCACTTTACTCCTGAGGGACCTTGTGGGCCAAGAAGCCCTCCTGGTTCCTCCTATAAGTCCAACACAGCTGGACGGAGGCCCAGCCCCCTTTCTCCACCATTCTGCAAAAGCGACTACTAGGTAAAAAAAATTGAAATTCACTGAAAAGGCAAAAAGGTTATAGAGACATTCTAGTTAGGCTAACATTTCACTCGTACAAAACCAAAGAAAGTCAGCTGTTATGGTTGGTGAGCTAACTATATCTCATGCCCCCGCAATGCACTGCTTATGACCTCCCATATTACATCTCTCATGACATGATCGGTGACATCACTTCTGACATCGTCCGGTGACTGTGAGTGTTTTTAAAAAGTTTGAGTGTTTAACCTATATACCTTGGTATATAATTTATCAGTGGGTGTTTGAGTGCCTGATTGGATGATTCAGTGGTGCACGATTAACTGTATAAATGAGAGATTAGGTGTCTCTGTGAATGTATGGGTGAGTGACTAGTTGTGTGAATGTCTGTATCTGTCTATCAGTTGGTGTCTAAGTCGTTGTATAGGTGTGTGAGTGGGTATGTGAGTTTCTGTGTGGGTGAGTGATTGATTGAGTACCTCTGTGGGTGTACGAGTGTCTGTGTGGGTGGGTGATGAGTGAGCAGGTGAGTCAGTGGCTGTATGAGTTAGTGCGTGTATGGGATTGTGTGTGTGTATATGGCTGTGTCTGTGAGTGAGTGCATGTGTCAGTGATATATGGGTAATTAACTGGGTATGTGAAAGGCAGTATAGATGAGTGATGGGGTATATAAGTGACTATGGGTGAGTGAGTGAATGTGAGAGTGGCTGTATGGCGGAGTGTGTGCATGTGTCAGTTACTGTATAGGTGAGTGAGTACGCATTAGTATCTGTTGGAGTAAGTGTGTGTGTAACTATTGGTGAGTAAGTGGCTGGTGTGTAACTGTATTGGTGAGTAAGTGGCTGTGTGATTGGCTGTTTGGGTGTATGAGTAGCTCTATGGGTGACTTGACTCCATGTGTGAGTGGCTGTTTGGGTAGATGTGTGTTGATCTATGAATCAGTGAGTGGCTGTGTAAGTACTTCTATGTGGTTGAATGGGTTTGAGAATGGTAGTGTGGTAGTTAGAGTGGGTGTATGAAAAGTTATGAGGGTGCGTCAGAGTCTGTGGATGATGTAATCGATGATGTCATCCGTGATCCTTAGTGATGTCACTGACTATGTCAAGAGTCATATAATATGTGAGTCATAAGCAGTGCATGGTGGGGGCTCAAGTTATAGTTGGCTCACTAGCTATAACAGCTGAATTTCTTTGGTTTTGTACAAGTGAAATTTTAGCCCAACTACAACGTCCCTGTAACCTTTTTTTTTTTTTTTTAAATAGATAGTGTGTGTATATCTGTGTAGGTGTGTGTATTCAATGATAAAACAAAGATTAGGAATAAGTTATAGTTAGGAGAACTTTATTAATTATTTCTATAAAAACCCAACTTAGAACGGCACAATTAAAAAAAAGAAATCCAAAGTTTTAGTTCTACCTTAAATTTATAATTTACGCACCACTTGCAAATTACTATAACTCCCCCACCTACATATCCAATGTTGTCCCCTCCCTCGCCACACTGCATAAAGTAAAACCTGCACCTTTTCCATGCACTGGTTGTACCTTGTTTTATTACATGACTGAAGAAATGGGAAATGATAGTGTTCATAACAACGCTTATGACATTATTTGTCATAACGCACCACTTTGATATATAGACGGATATAATAAGTATTTCTGTAATGCAAATGTTATCCTTAGGCCTGAGGAGTGCCTTACATTTAACACAAGTGACATAGGCAAACCTCAAATTACAGTACAGGAATGGTGGTAAAAGGACATTCCGTAAACAAGAAAGGTGTAGTTTAAAGTAATGAGTTTTTAGATATTTTCTGAATAAAAGAAAGTCTGTTGTGATTTTGGATTGAGGAAAGAGATAGCTTGATTTGATGTTTTGCCCCTTCTAGCTTTGGAGATTTCCTAAATTACAGCAACTCATCTGGTTAGGTCTCGGGCCTAGCGTACACTGTGCATGCAGTGTCGCGCAGCGCGAGCCTATTCTGGGGGAATTGAAAATGAACCTTTCATTCCACAACGCTCGTGCCGTTGTGGAATCCAAGGTCCAAATTCATTGGCCTTCGGGTGCGTGCTGTTTTTAAACAGAACACGCAATAGGCCATAGGCGGTCGCGTAGCTCCGCCTATGGCCTATTGGTGTCTGTTACGCGCACCAGAGGCCATATGTTTTGAATTATCGCGGTTTGACAGCTGCGATAATTCAAAACATATGCTCGCAGTGGCACGCGTGCACCACTTGTTTTTTGTTGGTATTATTCTACTGTTTCTGATAGACTTCTAGCCCCAGCCTCCTTCAGACTGGATCTGGAAACTTTTCAATGGTACCTCTGCCTGCCAGTAGATGGCACTGTGCCATTCTGCACTTATGCCATTTTGCTCTGGAAATGTGTGTAGCTTCTCTCGTTCGTTATTATTATTATTATTATTATTATAAACCATTTTATAACGCGCTCTGCTACTGGGGAGTATCCTGGCGCGGGGGAAATAAAAGATGCAGAAAGCAGACCCTCACAGAAGTAAATGAGCTCTTAAATAGCACTATTAAACAGATATGTTTTCAGCTGTTTTTTAAATGCGGCTACAGTGGGTGTGGAGCGCAGGTGAAGAGGAAGAGCGTTCCAGGCGCGAGCCACAACCACCGCAATCGACTGACCACCAAGTCTGGCACGCTTGAAGCGGGGAAGGGACAGTTGGAACATGGTGGAGGATCTCAGAGTCCGAGCAGGAACGTAACTGATGAATCTTTTTCTCAGGTACTGAGGGCCTTGGTCATGAATAGCACGAAACGCCAGAACCAGTGACTTAAACCGGATGCGCTGTGCAACCGGGAGCCAATGAAGTATACGCATCTCCGCACGAACGCTCATCCATCTAGGAATGTTAAATAAAAGACGGACTGTCGCGTTCTGGATGATTTGCAGACGCTTGACCAGGTAGGAAGGAATTCCACTGAACAAAGCATTAGCATAGTCCAGCCTGGACAGTATAAGCGCTCGCGCAACAGACTCCTTTGCATCTCTAGGAAGCAAGGGGAAGAATTTGCGAAGCATTTTTAGGGTCGCAAAACAGGTGCCAGTCAGTTTTTTAATGTGATGTTTAAATCTTAAGTCCTCATCAAACCAGATGCCCAGGTTTTTGGCGGGTCTCCCCATCTCTTTCGGGCCTGGGATGTCAGAGGGCCAAAGAGTGCTCATAAACGAGGAGGGAAAGGAGCCATAAAAAAGAACCTCTGATTTGTCCTCGTTGCACTTCAACTGGGCCTTCGTCAACCAGCGAAATACCGAGGACAAACACAAATGAACTGTAGAGGTATCCAGGTTATCATCAGGCCAGGTGAACAACAATTGGGTATCGTCTGCATACCCAATAATCTTGGCCCCGAACTGTTCAGCTAGATAGATCAAAGGTGTAATATAGACATTGAACAGAAGGGGGCTGAGAGTGGAACCCTGCGGGACACCTGTAAGCAGAGGTTCAGGCTCAGAGGCATAGGGAGGCAGCCAGACCTGCTGGGTCCTATCCGACAGGAAGGAGGACAGCCAGTCTAACACCACCCCTCCAATACCTATGTCCGCCAGCCGCCTCAGGAGAAGCTCGTGTGGGACGGTGTCGAACGCGGCAGAGAGGTCCAAAAGAATTAGGACCGCTCTGCCGCCCCCGTCTAAACATGGCGTTCGTTGGCATCAGTTCCTTTCTTTCTGTGCCATCAGATGTGGATCCGGAGCTCCCTCTTGTCTCTGAGACGCCTTTTACCTCTTCAAAATTGTAAAGCAGTGTGCAAGTTAAATGTCACCTCCCAAAACCACAGGTTGTAAACTTCGTAGGGACTGTCTCTAACAATTGTGACACACCTTCATCAGGCTTGACAGTGGTAGCATGGGGTTGAGTCACGACTCTAAGGCCTGAAGAGATTGTGGGTCTATGAACCTGAAGGACATCCAAGACTGCAAAGCGAAACAACATTGTCAGGCAGCAGAAGGCTCCATGACAGAATTGCCCCATGTTTTATTTCGATAACCGCCCGTACCAAATCTAGAAGTTGATGGTATCGTTACAGGTTCGTTTTTCATCTCGTTTAAAGTTGCAGCAAGTCAAGCAAGCAGTCTAATCATATCTCGGCAACCCTCCCTTAATGCTTGGTGGTGCAGGCATATGCTCACATAACTAAACCCAACATGTTCCCAACTACTCCCCACCGGTAGGGAGTTTAAAAGGGTAGAGAAATTTGGACAAAAGGTCTTCACGTCTATCAGTTTGGCTCCAGGATGTATGAATGCCAGCTGTCTGCTGGGTGTTATTCTCACACCCTTTAGGATTTGCTGCCCCAAGTCCTCTCACACATTCCTGAAGATCTCCGACCTGTCTTCACCCAGGTTATACAACATGGTTATGACTTGGCCAAGTTCAAAAATCATCGTGGCTTGGACGCCACTTATTTCCATTAGGTTGGTCATTACCCCAGGGGTTGCCATTATCCATTACACTTGTGTGCACTCCCCTTTTTTCTGTTGATGTCTAGTTTTTCACCCAGTGGCGTAATGAAACTTGAGGGTGCTAGCATAGAAAGGCAGGGATGCATTAAAAAAAACTTTGATAACACCTTCGATGCTCATGACGAGCTCAGCTCGTCATGAGGTACACCTCTCGTACACTCATGACGAGCTGAGCTCGTCATGATTCCATTGTTTTCGGAGTTCTCCAGCACAGCAGGGGAATTGCTACAGCAATGATGGTGTTAAAGGCTCCCAGACCCGAATGGCCTTGAAGTGCGGGCCAAAACATGTTGCCACAAATCTAGGAGGTTTAATTGAACAGTTGTATTCAATAAGAACCCCCAAACATACTTTATATCCATACCCCAGGTACACTATGAATAAAGAAAACCTAGTCTGCCTTGGTTGTATAATGTTACCATTGTTATGATGAAGCATGTCACGATAAGTGAGTGAGGCGTCTACTCCAAAATCTTTGGATATCCAAGAGGTTAAAAGAGTGACCACACCTTTTAAAATATTTTTTATAATAGTCTAAAAAGTGTTCACCCTACCCCCACCCCCCTCCAATGGTTCTAAATGTTCCAGTTACTTTTTGTGTGTAAATAAAAGTCAACTGGCTGCCCAGTCCACTACTCTTGCTGCGGCCCCACCTGCCAAACTTCTTTAGTGTGCCCTTAGTGGAGCACAGTTACCTGGTAGGAGGTAGGATCTGACCATTCTTGCCTGGTTGGGGGGGGGCAATAGCGTAACACAGGTGGATCCTGCAAATTAATTGGGGATATGCAATATCTTACATTCTTTCCCCCGCTGCACCTTCCGCCGCCCCACAGCGGCTGAGGGAGGAGCATCTCCATTATTTATTTTTTTTGGCTGCAAGTGCGAACCCTTTTGTCCTAGCAAGATTGTGCCTGCACCAGAACTTAGATGTGGGTGCTATTCCTGCTACTTTCTGGGGGCAAAATAGGACGGAGGCCTTCGTCCTATATTGGATGTGCATCCTATCAACACCTTCCTCTGGGAGAAAAAATTCAAAATGCTCACCCATGCCTAAGACTGGTGGCTTTGGACCTCGAGGATAACCATTTCCATTCCCATCCTGAAGGCCCATCGATGCCTCCTGTTGTTCATGATGCGACAGGTGCATTTTCAGTTTGCTGTGCCCCCCTTTGGTCTCATCAGTGCCACTGGGGTGTTCACGAACGTGATAGTGGTGGATGCATCACACCTTCAGAGGTCAGGGGTGCCAGTTTTCCCCTAACTCGACGACTGAGTGTTGAAGGCAGCTCGATCCAGGCAGTTGTCTACCACCTCCAAAATATGATGGACCTCCTATCATCTTTGGGGTTTACTATCAATGTTCTAAACCCTCACTTGACTCCTCCGATGCTCCCCTTCTTCGGTACAATTCTGGACCTGGTTCGGTTTCGTGCCTTTCCCCTTGGAGTCCAGGACATTGATGCTATCAGCCCTATCTTTCTGCCTTGGTCCTGGATTTCAGTGAGGACGACTCTAAGGCTGTTGGTACTGATGGCCTCTGGCATCCTGCTGGCCGAGCTTGCCAGGTAGTATATTATGGCTCTGCAGTGGGTTTGGAAGTCTCAGTGGCCCCCAACATCAAGGGAACCTCTCCAACGACGGTCAGATTTCAGAGGAGCTGAGAAAGATCTACAGTGGTAGTTACCGGACCACGATTAGGTCAGCGCAGACCCCTTTCCCTTCCACAGCCAGAGCTGACTGTGATGACCAATGTATCGCTTTTGGTTGAATGGTCATCTGGGAGAGGTCGAGATCAGAGGCCTCTGGTCTTGACGGGTGATGACTCCAAATCAACTTTCAGGAACTTTGGGTCATCTGCTTGCTGTTGAAAGCCTTCCTTCCACCTGTAAAAGAGGCAACTTTATTACAGGTGCTCACGGCTACACCAGTGCCATTTGGTACTGCAACAAGTAGGGCAAGGTGTGTTTGTGTGTGTTTGTGTGGGAGGGGGGGGGGGGAAGAGGGGATTATGAACCCTGTGCCAGGAGGCCCTGCACCTCTGAAAATGGCTGGACCGCCAAGGAATTTTCCTGGAGGTTAAACACCACCCAGGATCATTGAATGCCAGTTAGGACGAGATCACCTGTCTGTGCCTAGCGGATCATGAGTGGCAGTTGTACCCAGGGGTGATGCAACATCTCTTCCGCGAATATGGATAACCTTGGCTCGATCTGTTCACCACTGCCTAAAACGTGCAATGCCATAATGTCTGCATATCGGAGTTTCCAAGACATCTCTCGCTCAGAGATTTGTTACACCTCTAGTTGAATTTTGGACTTCTGTATGTCTTTCAGACGATACCACTCCTACCCCAAGATCTCACGAAGATCAGGACTGAACAAAGTCCAAGTCATCCTAGTGGCTCCGGATTGGGCATGGAGAGTATGGTATCCAGAACTCCTGGACTTGAACATCTGTCCTCCGATCAGGCTGCCCCTCCAAAAGGATCTTCTGTGGCAGCAGTAGAGCATGGTTCTGCACACTGGCCTTCACAATCTCCACCTTCATGCTTGGCGATTGTGCTACACCCGCTGACCATCTTCAACCTTTGTCCAGAGGTGGTTGATGTCATCTTGGCAGCCAGATGTCCCTGCACAAAAACCGTGTTCACCTGTTGTTGGCATATATTTGTGGCTTGGTGTGGTGCTTAGCAGATAAATCCCCTCTGCAAACGTATTTGACGGTTTGTTTTGTCCCAAGACTGGTAAGACTTTGCTCTGGGGTCAGTTAAAGGTTACCTTTTGGATGTTTTACGTTTTCTGGATCAGCCCTCATTGTTTAAATCTCCATTTGGTATGCAGTTTTTGAAAGGTTTACATTTACAACATTTGTTTCCTCCCATTCCTTTTGTCATGCCACAGTGGGACCGTAACTTGGTCTTTACATTTCTGATGTGCACTCCCTTCGAGACACTTCATAGCCGCTCCTTGTGACTTCTCTACCTAGACAGGGTTCCTCATCACCATATCATTCCAGCGACACTCGTCTCGCTTTACCCATGTTAGTACCGTGTGCGATTAAACCTGCTTTCATGGAATTTGCTTTATAGACTGAGTGATGCATTGCTTTGACAAATTTTATTGTGCAGCTTATGAAGGTGCAATAATTATGTTTAAGGGTAAAGAGTGGGGACTAGATGGGAGCCACAGTCTACTCTGAAAGCCATTTATCATCCCACGGTCTGAAGCGAAACTACTGTCATTCATAAATCTTGTATTAACATCATCACAGAATATGTGTGTGGTTTTATTTTAAACTATGCTAGTGATCTGACCAGAGGATATAGTAGAGAGATCATAGTCCGGAACTGACTACCTACATTGGAGAGGTGTGTAAGTGAACTTCAAGTGATTTGCGTCAACCCACCTTACTACACCACCACCACCACCACCACCACCACCACCACCTTCCCTGACAAACTGATTTTACGAACATGGGCATCTTTCTTGCCTAAAGTTGTGACGCCGTTCCACGGTGATCAGAACATCACATTGCTGGTGTTCTGTGCTCTGCCTCAGCCCTCTAAGGAGGTGGAGATACTTCATTCCTTGGTCCCCAAATGATCCCAGAGCTTTTACATTGTTCATACCAAAGCACACCGATTAGACAATCAGCTTTTTGTCGGATTCTCTGGAACGAAGCAAGGCAGTGTAGAAGAGGACCATCTGCTGCTGGACTGTGCTCTGCATTAAGATCTTCTATGCATTGGCTAAAAAGCATCCTCTGGAAGGACAGTTTGCTCATATTACCAGGGCCAAACCTGATACTGATGCATCGGCATGCAGAGTCCCTGTCCTGGACACACTACTGCCTGGTCCGCTGAGAGGGGCATTTTGCCTGCTCAGTTCTGCGTGACTTTTTTGTTTGAGTCCAGTCACAGACCCACTTCGAAATGGGCACTGTCTTGGTATCTATTGAAAAGGTGAGGAATCTGAGGCTAGACGTCTGTCAGAAGAACAAGTTACCCACCTTTTGGGTAACGCTCCATCTAGTCGCAGATTCTTCACTGATCCTCTGTATTTTGTGATTGGACTCTACCCTTTAATAAGATCACAAGTTTAGGAATCTGCACATGGGTCACACCAATTTGCTTTTGGGAGCTCTTGTGTCTGGGTGCGAGGACAATCTTGAAAGCAACTGATGTTAGCTCGTGGAAGTGGTGCCTATTTAGGCTCTGCATGTCGTTTCCTGAACTGGTGAGTATGGAACAGCATTGCGCCACCTACCGGCACAGAGGTACTGCTGAAAAGTTTTGGAATCTGCAGCTATGTAGAAACTGTACCAGAAAGAGTGTTAACGAAGGTAAGTAACTTCCTACAGGTACATTAAGGGCAATACGTTTTAAATTGGCTAACTACATCATAGCACAATGTATTTTCCCTTGGAATAGAAATGGTAGTACACATTGACTTGATGAAGAAAGAGTGTATTCACTAACCAAGTATTAATTATTTACTTGAAGGTGCATTCATGGTCTGACTGGGAGATTGAGGAAGTTTGGAATTGCAGTGAAGTTCATAAACTACTCCCTTATCTAGATAGATGTGTGAAAGTAATCCTATTTGAAGGCTGGCCATATTTAAAATCTCTTGGTGGTTATTTTTGCTCTTCCAATCTGTTTGTTCTTTAATTCTAGAATATATGTAAAGTATCCTAGTGTTTTGCAGTTTAATATGAAACAGGATGATATATTGTCCTTTTTGAATTTGTTTTGAGCTGAATCTACCACCACATATCAGAAGTTAATTTATTAGATCACCCTGCTTATTTAGTAATTTTATGTATCTCTTAAATTCTTGCTCTATTTTGTTTAGTGCATGCGAGAAACCCGCCTTTAAGTGCCCTTCGCAAGTTTGCCCACCTGCTGGAGCAGAACGAGCATGACTTCTGGGAAGAACTAGAGGTGATGAAGCTGCGCGAAGAAGTTGTGAAGAAAATCCGTTCCAACCAACAACTGGAGAATAACCTTAACATCATGGACATTAAAATCGGGCTGCTTGTGAAGAACAGAATTACTCTGCAGGTAAATGGACTCCTCCTAAGGGTTGTTATCACTTGTAACCATAACCAATCTCTCTGTTGTTCACAACTTCCCATCTCCAAATCTCTTGCCTTGTAAATGAGTATTCTTTTACTTTTAGACTACTTGCCGACCCCCTTCTCTGTAGTTTGGCTTGATTTGTAGAGATTTTAGTGATTGTTTTATTTGCGCTTGAAGATCTCTAAGCAGTGCTTCTTCCCTGTTCCCTCAATACCCAGTACCTTTCTATGATCCCTTGGATTTCAAGATTATTTGCCCCAGCACCATTATTACTTGATTGTGTCTGAGGCTGAATGCCCATAGTTGGCTGGGATAATTTACTAAGGGAAATTAATCTTTATTAGTGACTGTCATCTCTCTTTACCCTTGGTGGTACCATCTGTGATTCAGTTTATTGCTTTATAGACTAATAAGTGATGCATTGCTTTGACAGATTGTATTGTTAACATTATGAAGGTGAGCTCATTATCTTTAGGGGTAAAGAGTGGGGTACTAGATGTGAGCATCAGTTTAGTGTGAAAGTCATTTGTCACCCAATGGTCTAAAGCAGACCTCCTGTATTTCACATACTTATAGATGCTAGTGATCTGACAGGAGAATAGAATAGAATAGAGAGTTCACAGTCTGGAATTGACTACCTACATTAAGTTGCTTTAGGTCCATATGTTTCCTACAGAAATATGGAGTGTAAACTGATCCTTTTGCTATGGTTATTGGAGCCTTTAAAAAAAATAAAAAAAAGATCGGGGTTATAATCTAATATACCAACGCCCGTTTATGGTAACCCCAAAAAAGTAATATACAACTATTTCGGTGTCCACCGTAGTCAGTTGGAAAGATGTCTCTCTCGTTTACCTGTGTCAGTTTGGTGAAATGCTTCTTATTGGGATCACAGATTTTGTAGAGCATTTATTGATAAAATGACTACAAGCTAACAATTATGATAGTCCGTTCATGTCCATTTTTATGGCTAATTATTTTCAAGTATGTCCGGGCAGAATTTTGTACCGCTTTAGACTTATTTTGAAGCATTCAATCAATCAATCAAGAGTTTGTTAAAGCGCGACTACTCACCCGTAAGGGTCTCAAGGCGCTAGGGGTGGGGGGGGGGTGGGGGGTGCAGGTTCCATTCCATCAAGGAGGGTGTCTGTCGAAGAGCCAGGTTTTGAGGTTTCTTGCGAAGATGGGGAGCGATGTTGTCTGTCTGAGGTGGAGCGGAAGGGCGTTCCATGCTTTGGCCGCGAGGAAGGAGAAGGAGCGGCCTCCCGATCTGGTCTTTCTGGTGCGGGGGACCACGGCGTAGGAAAGCTGGGCTGATCGTAGGGTCCTTTGGGGTGCGTGGAATTTGAGTCGGCTGTTCAGGTATGCTGGTCCGGTGCCGTGGAGGGCCTTGTCTGTGTGGGTGAGCATCTTAAAGGTGATTCTCGCCTCGACGGGGAGCCAGTGGAGTGTGCGCAGGTGCTGGGAGATGTGGCCGTGTTTTGGCAGGTTGAGGACCAGTCTTGCGGCGGCGTTCTGGATGTTCTGTAGCTTGCGGATGAGGTTTTTGTTTATTCCGGCGTAGAGTGCGTTGCCGTTGTAGAGTCTGCTGGTGACCAGGGCGTGAGTGACTGTCTTTCGGTGTTCGAGGGGGATCCATTTGAAGGTCTTACGAAGGAGGCGGAGGGTGTGGAAGCAGGAAGATGAGACCGAGTTGATCTGGCGGTCCATTTTGAGCTCGGAGTCCAGGATGATTCCCAGGTTGCGTGCGTGGTCTGTGGGGGTTGGCGGGTTTCCGAGGGCGGTGGGCCACCAGGTGTCGCTCCAGGCGTCTGGGTTTGGGCCCATGATGAGTACTTCTGTTTTGTTGGTGTTTAGTTGAAGGCAGCTGTTTTTCATCCATTTGGCGACGGCTTCCATGCCTTCTCGAAAGTTGCGTCTGGCGGTGTTGGGCTCGTTGGATAGGGAGAGGATGAGCTGGGTGTCGTCT
Source organism: Lissotriton vulgaris (assembly GCF_964263255.1). NCBI lineage: Eukaryota > Metazoa > Chordata > Amphibia > Caudata > Salamandridae > Lissotriton > Lissotriton vulgaris. The sequence goes on along the minus strand of NC_141700.1, from coordinate 152,508,811 downwards.
GCATATGACACGATGTTGAGTCCGTAGGTTCTGACGATGGGGGCAAGTGGAGCCATGTAGACGTTGAAGAGCGTCGGGCTGAGGGAGGAGCCCTGGTGGACTCCGCAGGTGATCGGTGTGGGGTCCGAGAGGAAAGGGGGGAGTCTGACCCGCTGCGTCCTGCTGGAGAGGAAGGAGCAGATCCAGTCGAGGGCCTTGTCCTGGATTCCTGCATCGTAGAGTCTGCGTATTAGGGTGCGGTGGGAGACTGTGTCGAACGCCGCTGATAGGTCGAGGAGGATGAGGGCCACTATTTCTCCTTTGTCCAGTAAGGTGCGGATGTCGTCTGTTGCGGCGAGGAGGGCGGTTTCTGTACTGTGGTTTTTTCTGAAGCTGGATTGGGAGGAGTCGAGGATGTTGTGTTCTTCAATGAATGTGGCGAGTTGGCTGTTGATGGCTTTCTCGATGACTTTCGCTGGGAACGGGAGCAGGGAGATGGGTCTGTAGTTTTTGAGGTCGGTGGGGTCCGCTGAGGGTTTCTTTAGGAGGGGGTTGACCTCTGCGTGTTTCCAGTCGTCGGGGAACGAGGCGGTCGCCAGGAAGCGGTTGATGGTTTGGCAGGGCATGGGTGCGATGGTGTTGGCGGCTCTGTTGAAGATGTGGTGGGGGCAGGGGTCCGTGGGGGCCCCTGAGTGGATTGACTTCATTGTCTTCAGTGTGTCTTCGGTGGTGAGGGCTGTCCAGTCATCAATCGCTGGTTTCCGGGTGTCGGGGGTGCTTGCTGAGGGTTCAGTGTGTTGGTTGTCTTCGTCGAAGTTGTCGTAGATGCTCTTGATTTTGTGGTGGAAAAAGATGCTGAGTTTGTCGCAGAGGTCTTGTGAGGGAGGGATGTCGGTAGACTCGCTGGTGGGTTGGGCGAACTCCTTGATGATGCTGAAGAGTTCCTTGCTGTTGTGTGCGTGGGTGGAGATTCTGTCTTCAATCGCTTTTTTCCTCGTTTCTCTGATGAGTTGATGGTGGGCGTTGGTGGCGGCTCTGAAGTTGTTGTGGGCTTCTGTGGATTTGGTGTTTCTCCAGGCCTTTTCAAGGCGGCGGCATGTGCGCCTGGACTCTCGAAGTTCGGTGGTAAACCATCTGGCTTTCTTGGCACGGGTATTGTTTTTCTTGAGGGGGGCTATGGTGTTGGTGCTGTCCGAGATCCATCTTTGCAGGGTTCGGGCTGCGGTGTTGGGGTCGTCGTTTTCCGCGATGGTTGGGGTGGAGTGGTTGAGTGAGGAGGTCAGCTGGTCATCGGTGATTTTGGTCCAGTTTCTTTGTGGAAGCAGGTGCTGGTGTCTGTGGATGGTGGGTGTTCTGAAGGTGAAGTGGACGCAACGATGGTCGGTCAATGGGAGTTTGGTGGTGTGGCTGAAGGTGATGGAGTTTCCCGTAGTGAAGAAGGGGTCGAGGGTGTGTCCTGCTGAGTGCGTGGGCTCGGTCACGATCTGGCGGAGTCCAATGTTTTGGAGGTTGTCCAGGAGGGATGTGGTGTTTGGGTCCAGTTGGTTGTCGAGGTGGAAGTTGAGTTCTCCCAGCAGGGTGTAGTTGGTGGATGCGATGGCCTGCGGGGAGATAATGTCCGTGATGGAGATGGCGAAGGGTCCGCGGGGTCCAGGGGGTCGGTAGATGAGGGTTCCTCGGAGGGCGGCGGTGGGGCTGGCCAGTATCTTGAAGTGAAGGTGTTCCATCAGTTCTGTGGACTCGTCAGGGAGTGTGCTCAGGTGGAGGCTGGATTTGTGGACGATGGCGATTCCTCCTCCTGGGTGGATGGGGCGGTCCTTCCTGGAGATCTTGTATCCTTGGGGGATGGCGATGGCGATGTCCGGTCCCGAGGTGGTGTTGGTCCAGGTTTCGGTGAAGAATGCTACGTCTGGGGTGGTGCTGTCGAGGAGGTCCCAGATTTCTGTTGCGTGTTTGTGGAGGGATCGGACGTTGAGGAGGATGCATTGCAGGGTCTTCGGTTCGGTTGTGTTCTTGTGGGCGGGTTGTGCTGGATCCGTGTTCTTGGCGGTGCTGCAGGTGTGCCGGCAGCGGTGACAGCTGAAGGGTCCATGGGTGTCGGCTGGTGATGCTAGCTTGCAGTTGTTGTTGCAGCCTGGGTTGAGTGCGTGGAGTGCTGCTGGGTCGTAGCGTTGGCGGGGCGGAGGTCCAGGGTTCCTGGTGCTGGTTGCAGACGGGTCGCAGGCGGGCGCAGACGTGCTTGCCTTTGATGCGCCTTCGGGGAGAGAAAGGGAAAATGGGCAGAAATAAGGCACAAAAGAGCAGAGGTGCAGAAAGGTGAAAGATAGAAAGGGGAGAAAAACGAGTGAAGGAGCAGAAAGAAAGAAAGGAGACAGAGGTCCACTGGACCACCAGGGATGAGGCGCAGGGAAACCTGCGGGTGGAGGAGGGCCTCGATCACCAACACTAAAGAGTGCAGGGGCAGTGGCACCTCACTTAATGGTGGAGCTGCGAGGGTGGGAGAGCAATTTCACTGACAATGAGTCAGTGGTCTTGCTCGCCTGTTCCCGCAGTGGCCGCCATTAAGTAGGGGTCGGGGAGGGCTGGACAGCTGGGAGGCGGGGAGGGGAGCTGGATTGGGCCGGTCGTGCTGGGGGGGGGGGGCCGCGGGGGCAGCAGCGGCGGGGAAAGGTAAAGGGAGGAAAGAAGGGATAAAGAAAAAAGGGAAAATAAGCAGAAATAAGGCACAAAAGAGCAGAGATGCAGAAAAGAGCAGAAAGGTGAAAGCTAGAAAGGGTAAAAAAAACGAGTGAAGGAGTAGAGGGAGAGAAAGGGAAAATGGGCAGAAATAAGTAATTAATTTTAAAGATAAGAAATTCATCTCATAATTTTATTTTAATACCCTTGATCTCTTAATTGTGAGTCATAAAACCAGTGATCTGAGCAGAAATCTGGAGAAACATCTGAATGTTATTGTTATTAAATTTTATTGAAGGCTGTAATTGAAGTTTCATAATTGGCTGTTGCTCCATACCTTCTAGGTTATCTATAAGCCCATGTTTCACAAAAAAGTAAGGATGGCCTATCACAAACTTTTTTTTTTTTTTTTTTTTTTGCGCAGTGCCGAAGGGGAATTTACTTTTTCAAATGCTCCTGAAGACATAATTTAGGCTGGATTTGTGTTTATTCTTTCTAGTGTGGCGCAGCTCGATTGAAATAGTGATTAGGAGTCAGCCTACCTGCAGAGAAAATTGCTTTACATGCAATTTTAGCTTTAGAAACCGGCTTTGCCAGAGAGATTCAGACTAGACTAGTCCAATCTACTTTTAGAAGGCTTAATGAAAATCTTTACTCTTTGCATTTTGTCAGACGTTTGCCAAATCTCCTATAGATATGGATATGGATGTGAATGTGGTTAATTTAGGAAAAAAGATTCAACCGCTCTGCTATGCAAGGTGGACTAGCCCCTGTTGGTAACTGTATATCTGAAAGAGACACGTTAGTGATAGATTCCTTACCTTAGAATATCCCCAGGCGTCGGACTGGATCCGGAAACTTTTGCGTAGCAGTACCCTTGCTCGTCGGTAGGCGTCGTCTGCGGTTCCGCGTCCGTCGTCGTAGTCGTGGGTGCCGTGATGACGTCGTCGGAGTACTTAGACGCTGCCTCCGCGTGCTGACGTCAGTTCTTCTTCTTTTTTCCGTGCCAGCCAGCGCAGATCTGGAAAAAGCAGTAACCCAGTAAATTTTTGACTAACTTTTTTTAGATCATTTTTGATCCTTCTTGAAGTCTTGCGACTCCGATAGGTGCCGTAGGGATGCCTGGTTTCAAGCATTGTGACGATTGCGACCGCACCATGTCGGTCACGGATCCTCACCGCCTGTGCCTAACTTGTCTAGGCGTCGACCACGACGACGAGGCCTGCCCCGACTGTCGGGCCCTCTCGAGGAAAGCCAGGCGGGAGCGGTCCCGCAGGCGGCTCGAACTCCGGCAGTCGGCCCCGCGCCGAGTGAGATCCTGGTCCCGGTCCCACGGGAGGTCGAGGGACAGGTCGCGGGAACGAAGCCGTCACAGCCCCCCCTCCCCCCGACGCTCCCGCGATGCGGCCGGGGGGTTCGGGTGACACCGCCCACGCGGCTCCTTCGGAGTCGCGGGCGTCTTATCCCGCCCCACACCCTCCGGTCCCTGGGCAGGACGCGACCCTGGAGGAGATTGAGCGCTTCCTCATGGCCATGAGGTCCCTTTCTCCTCCGACGGGCTCCGCGGCGCCTTCGGGCTCAGCGGACCCGTCTAGGGGCCCTAGCGGGTCGGGGGTTTCGACGCCGGCGCCTTCGGGCCCGACGCCGCCGGCGCCTTCGGGCCCGGCGCTGCAGGGCCCCACGATCCCGACACCGCCGGAGCCTTTGGGCCCGGCGCCGCAGGGAACAGTGGCTCCGGCGGTGCCTTCGGGCCCGGTGCCGCAGGACGCCGCTAGGCCTTCCTCGGGCTCTGGATCGTCACCGGTGGACCTTACAAACCCCCGGCGTCGGTCCGTCAGGTGTCACCTCCGGCGCGGTCCTCGGGCGGCGCCGCCCCCGATACCTCCTTTGCTTCGGTTCCGACGTCGGAGCGGCGTCGCTGGGCGCCGCACCCGACGCCGTTTGGAGATTTCCACTTCTATGAACCGAACCCATTCAATTACAACCCTGAGTCTCAGGAGATGGGTGAAGAGGAGGATTGGGAGGGGTCTGAGGACCCTCTGACCAAGGAGTGTCAGTCTCATGAGGACTGGGCAGGAGACCTTGGGGAGGCCAGTGGCCTGGACACCTCTCCAGACACTGGTTTTGTCTCTCCTCCTACCGTGGCTTCGGAGGAGGGGGCTACCTATGGTGTGGTGTTGACGAGGGCTGCCAAGGCCTTGGGCCCCCCGTCGCGGCCGTGAGGACTAACCTCCTCACAGAGGTCCTTAAACCGCAGTCATGCTCAGCTGAGCCTCTGCTGCCCTTTAATGAGGCCTTGACCGACGTTCTTTTGGGCACTTGGTCCAGGCCCGCTACGGGTTAGCCCGTAGATAGGAACGTGGCCAGACGCCACCGCCCGGCTCCGGGCGACCCATGTTTCCTGTCCTCCCACCCCACCCCCGAGAGTCTGGTCATCCAGGCCTCTAATTCCCAGACCGCATTCCAGACGGCCCCGCCTGACAGGGAATCCAAGAGGTATGAGAATTATGGTAAAAAGATATTCTCCTCCCTTAGTTTGGGACTGCGGTCTTCCAACACCGCATGTCTCTTGGGCCGCTACACCCACTTTCTGTGGGAGACGGTGGCGGAGGTGCTGTCAGAGTGCCCGTTGGAGGTACGGGCCAAACTCGGCCAAGCCCTTGTGGAGGGCCGGGATGCAGCCAAGTATTCGATCAGGTGTGGGCTGGATACCACCGACTCGCTAGGCAGAGCGATGGCTAAGATGGTGGCGGTGAGACGCCACGCCTGGCTGAGATCCGCCAATTTTTCGGCAGATGTCCAGAACACTCTGATGGACAATGCCGTTCGATGGCCGTCGCCTCTTTAGCGGCAAGGCAGACCAGGCGCTTGACCGCTTTAAGGACTCCAGGGCTACGGCCAAGTCCTTGGGCCTCTCGGCCCCACGCCAGCAAACGGGTGCCTTAAGCTCCTTTCGTGGCCAAGGAAGGGGCGTCCCGGCACCTGCCGCCAGTCACTCGCCGCAGACTAACATCCAGCGCGGCGGCAGCCGTGGAAAGCGCCGTGGAGGCGGTCGGGGAAACAGGCGAGGTCAGTCCACACCTTCCCCCGCAGCATCCGCCTCTAAACCCTCCTAGTCCGTGCTTTTCGGCCCATGTGACGCCAGTGGGAGGCAGGGTTCGCCCCATCATCACTCTCACTGGCGCACTGTCACTTCGGACAGGTGGGTGCTGCAGATCGTCCGGAGGGGCTACTCCCTCCCCTTCGAGACGACTCCTCAAGCCATGCCACCGCAACACCACCGCGTATCGGGGGATCACTTGCGGCTCCTGCAGGAGGAAGTTTCGGCCCTCTTGGCCAAGGGGGCCATCGAGTGCGTTCCTGGGCCAGAAGTAGGACGTGGTTGCTACTCCCACTACTTTCTGGTACCCAAGAAGGGCAAAGGGGGCCTACGCCCTATCTTGGATCTGAGGAACGTCAGCGGCTTCCTCCTGGAGGAGAAGTTCAAAATGCTGACTCTGACTCAGGTCTTAGCTGCCCTAGACCCAGGAGACTGGATGGTAGCGTTGGACTTGCAGGACGCGTATTTCCACATCCCGGTCCTGCCGGCCCATCGGCGTTACCTGCGGTTCACGGTAGGCCACGAGCACTTTCAGTTTACCGTGCTCCCCTTCGGCCTTACCAGCGCCCCACGGGTGTTCACGAAGGTGATGGCGGTGGTCGCAGCTCATCTGCGCAGGTTAGGGGTCTCAGTCTTCCCCTACCTCGACGACTGGTTGTTGAAGGCGGGCTCGCCCCAGACGGTCGTCAGCCACCTCCAGACTACGGCGGATCTCCTGCACCAGCTGGGGTTCTCCATCAATGTGCCGAAGTCACACCTGTGTCCCTCTCAGAAGCTCCTTTTCATCGGAGCGGTTCTCGACTCGGCGCAGTTTTGGGTTTACCCGCCCGAAAAGCAGGTTCAGGATATACAGGCTCTGATTCCAATCTTCCAGCCTTTATCCCGAGTTTCGGTCAGGTTGACGCTGCGGCTTCTGGGGCTGATGGCCTCCTGCATCCTTCTGGTGCATCACGCCAGGTGGCGGATGCGGGCTTTGCAGTGGGACCTGAAGTTTCAGTGGGCCCAGCATCGGGGCAACCTGTCCGACCATGTCCTGATCTCGGAGGGCACTGCGAGACCGCTGCAGTGGTGGCTCATGGACCGCGATTGGGTCAACGGCAGATCCCTCTCCCTTCCCCAACCGGAGCACGTAGTTGTGATGGACGCGTCCCTCCAGGGCTGGGGAGGCCACATGGGAGAGGCGGAGATCAGAGGCCTCTGGTCTCCGGCGGAGTCCCGGCTCCATATCAACCTTTTGGAGCTGCGGGCGATTCGTCTAGCACTGAAGGCATTCCTCCCGTCTGTCCGAGGGAGTGTAGTGCAGGTGTTCATGGACAACACCACCGCCATGTGGTACTGCAACAAACAAGGCGGGGTGGGGTCGTGGACCCTTTGCCAGGAGGCTCTGCGCCTCTGGCAATGGCTGGAACATCAGAGCGTGACTCTGATGGTTCAACACCTGGCAGGTTCTCTGAACGCCAGGGCGGACAAACTCAGCCGCCGGTGCATGATGGATCACGAATGGCGTCTGAACTCTGACGTGGCGCAAGGTCTCTTTCTGCAGTGGGGAGAGCCTTGGTTAGATCTATTCGCCACCGAAGGGAACGCGCAATGTCATCAGTTCTGCGTGTTGGAATTTCCAAGGCGGCACTCGCTCGGAGATGCTTTTCGTCGCGAGTGGAGTTGCGGTCTGTTGTACGCCTTTCCGCCTATACCACTTCTGCCCAGAGTGCTGAAGATCAAGCGCGACCGGGCACAAGTCATCCTTGTGGCTCCGGACTGGGCACGAAGGGACTGGTATCCTGAGCTACTCAGTATGTCAGTCGATCCCCCGGTTCGTCTGCCTCTTCAGGAGGACCTTCTGTCGCAGCAGCAGGGGACGGTCCTCCACCCGAACCTGTCCAGTCTCCACCTCCATGCTTGGAGATTGAGCGGCGACAGTTGAGGCCATTTGACTTGCCTCCTGAAGTTTGTAACATCATTCTGGCAGCCAGGCGTCCCTCCACAAAGTCGGTATACGCCTGCAGGTGGAATAAGTTTGTGGCATGGTGCACAGCAAAGGCTGTGGATCCCCTTAATGCCCCTCTTTCAGAGGTTCTCCTCTTTCTTCTCTCTCTTGCCCAGCAGGGCTCTGCTCTGGGCACTGTCAAGGGCTATCTCTCAGCTCTTTCAGCCTTTCTGAGGCTGCCTGATCAACCTTCTTTGTTCAAGTCCCCTATTGTTAATCAATTCCTGAAGGGCATCACTCATACGTTTCCTCCTGTTCCCTTTGTGATTCCTCAGTGGGACTTGAACCTGGTTCTTACGTTTCTGATGTGTGCTCCCTTTGAGCCACTTCACAACTGTCCTCTTCGCCTTCTTTCTTTGAAGACTGCCTTCCTGGTAGCCATCACCTCTGCCAGGAGAGTGAGTGAGCTCCAGGCTCTATCTTGTAAGCCTCCTTTCCTTTCAGTCCATCCGGACAAGGTTGTGTTACGAACGAGGCCCTCCTTCCTACCCAAGGTGGTCACTGCCTTCCACATTGGGCAATCCATCACCCTGCCCACCTTCTTTCCGCCTCCACATCCCTCGAGAGAGGAAGAGAGGCTCCACCGTCTGGACCCAAAACGTGCGCTCTCATTTTATTTGAATCGCACACAACCGTTCCGGGTGGATGATCAACTCTTTGTTGGATACGCGGGCGCTAGGAAAGGGAAAGCGGTGCACAAGCGGACCATCTCCCAGTGGATCATCTTGTGCATCCAGGCGTGTTACTCCTTGGCTAAGAAGGAGCCCCATGTTGGGCTGAGGGCTCACTCCACTCGAGCCACAGCAACTACAACTGCCTTGGGCCGAGGAGTGCCCTTACAGGACATTTGCCAGGCGGCTACGTGGGCCTCGCTGCACACGTTTGCGCGACATTATTGCCTGGACAGTCCAGTCCGGAGGGACTGCTACTTTGGCCGTCCCGTCCTCCAGGACTTTCTGGTGTGATTATTGGTTCGCAGACCCACCACCACGGGGTTGGTATTGCTGAGGTATCTATTCTAAGGTAAGGAATCTATCACTAACGTGTCTCTTTCAGATGCACAAGTTACTACTTGTGTAACAATATATCTGTAAGAGACATTAGTTGATAGATTCCTTACCGACCCACCCATCCTCCCCGTTCTGCGAACCGATATCTAGGGTTAAGGTCATCCCCTTTCAGGGCCCTAGTTTCATGGCACCAGTGTTGGTTTTTGGCATGGCTCTGCGCTTCTGGCGCGGAAAAGCTGTGTCCAAGAACTGACCTCAGCACGCGGAGGCGGCGTCTAAGTACTCCGACGTCATCACGGCGCCCATGACGCCGACGACTGACGCGGAGCCGCAGACTACGCTTACCGACGCGCAAGGGTACTGCTACGCAAAAGTTTCCGGATCCAGTCTGACGCCTGGGGATATTCTAAGTTAAGGAATCTATCACTTACTAATGTCTCTTACAGATATATCGTTACACAAGTAGTAACTTGTGCGCCAGAATCCTTTCGAAAGGAAAGGGCCTCAATTATAGGAAACAAGATGGATTGTACACCGTGAAGGTGGTAAACTGTCTCCACACGACACATACATGGTAAAGCACAAGGATTAAGTTAATTTTCAGGTCCTAGAATCGGCAGATCTGAAAGAAACACGTTAGTGTTAGATTCCTTACCTTAGAATATCCCCAGGCGTCAGTCTGGATCCGGAAACTTTTGCGTAGCAGTACCCCTGCGCGTCGGTAGGCGTCGTCTGCAGGCGTCCCCTGCGGCTCCGCGTCCGTCGTCGGCGTCGTGCGCCGTGATGACGTCGCTGGAGTACATAGACGCCGCCTCCGCGCGCTGACGTCAGTTCTTCTTTTTTCCGCGCCAGTGGACGCAGATCTGAAGAGCAGTACTCCGGTCTTTGACCAAGTTTTTCAATTGTCTTTTTTCCTATTGTGCCTGATAGGATGCCAGGATTTAAGAATTGCGATGGCTGTGAGCGCACGATGTCGGTCACAGACCATCACCGCCTCTGCCTCCGGTGTCTGGGCCCCGACCACGACGTGGACTCCTGCGTCGACTGCCGGGCCCTTACCAACAAGGCTAGACGGGAGCGGTCCCGCAAGCTACTGGAGCTCCGGGTGTCGGCCCCACGTCGGGACCGGGAGCGGTCCCGGTCCGGCCGGAGGTCGAGAGAGCGTTCGAGGGAGCGGTCGCGGAGCCGCGCCGGGCGCTCCGGAAGTCGACGCCACTCGTCATCCTCGTCAGGTAAGAAGCACAAGAAGTCGGGGCGTCGTCATCGTACCCCCGACTCCCCCCGACGCTCGCGCGATGCGGCCGGGGGCTCGGGTGACCCCATCCCCGCGGCTCCGCGAGAGTCGCCGGCGCGGCCTGCCTCATACCCTCCGGTCCCTGGGCATGGTGCGACGCCTGAGGAGATCGAGGCGTTCCTCATGGCCATGAGGGCGCTCGCTTCTCCGACGGGGCCTACGGTGCATGCGGGCCCAGTGCTACCGTCTGGGGGCCCTGGCGGTTCGGGTGTCCCTGCCTCGGCGCCGTCGGGTGCTCCGGCCCCGGCGCCGCCGACGGCTCCGACCCCGGCGCCGCAGGGGCCTCCGGGATCGGCGCCGGCTGGTCTTCCGGCCTCCCCGGCGCCGTTGCCATCGGGGTTACCCCCGACGCCGCCCCCGCGCGGCGCCAGTTCTCCGCTGCCGGTTCCGGCCGGCGGTGGGGTTCCGACGCCGGCTCCGGGCGGCGCCGTCCCCTTACCTTCTCCGACGCCGGACGCGGCGCCGGACGGGCGTCGATCGACGCCGGCCCCGGCGCCGATGGGGCCCATGATCCCCGAGGAGCCGGTCTTCATCATTGACTCCGAATACGGAGAGGATGAGGAGTACGGTGAAGGTTGGGAGGGGTCCGAGGACCCTCTGGCTCGCGAGTGCCAGTATGACCCGGACTGGACAGGTGACTTGGGGGATGCCAGTGGTTTGGACGACTCCCCTAACCCTGGTTTGATCTCTCCCCCAACCGTGGCATCGGTGGAGGGAGCTGCCTATTCTGTGGTGCTGATGAGGGCTGCCAAGGCCTTAAACCTTGAGCTCCCCGTCGCGGCCGTGAGGCCTAACATCCTCACCGAGGTCTTCAAACCGCAGTCATGCCCATTGGAGCCTCTGCTGCCGTTTAATGAAGCCTTGTCTGACGTTCTGTTGGGCACGTGGTCCAGGCCCGCTTCAGGTGCGCCTGTTGATCGGAACGTGGCCAGGCGCCACCGTCCTTGTCCGGACGACCCCAAGTACCTGTCTACCCACCCCACTCCTGAGAGTCTGGTGATCCAGGCCTCGACCTCCCAGTCCGCATTCCCGTCGGCCCCGCCCGACCGGGAATCCAAGAGGTATGACCAGTTTGGCAAAAAGGTCTTCTCGTCCATTAGTTTGGGCCTGCGGTCTTGCAACACCGCCTGCCTCTTGGGCCGCTACACCCACTCTGTGTGGGATACGGTCGCGGAGCTGCTGCCAGAATGCCCCATGGAGGTGCGGGCAAAGCTCGGTCAGGCTGTGGCTGAGGGCCGAGATGCAGCGAAATATTCCATTCGGTGTGGTCTTGATACGACCGACTCGCTGGGCAGAGCTATGTCTACGACGGTGGCGATTCGTCGTCACGCCTGGCTGAGATCCGCCAATTTTTCGGCTGATGTCCAAAACACCCTGATGGACATGCCGTTTGATGGCTGTCACCTGTTCGGTGACAAAGCGGACCACGCGCTGGAACGCTTCAAGGACTCCAGGGTCACGGCCAAGTCCTTGGGTCTCTCGACCCAGCGTCAGCAACCGGGTTCGTTTCGTCCCTTTCGTGGCCAAGGAAGGGGCGCCCCCACACGTGCTGCCAGCCACGCGCCGCAACAATCCTTCCAACGCGGTGGCGGCCGTGGAAACCGCCGTGGTGGCGGTCGGGGACAACGGCGGGGTCAGACCACACCTTCCCCCGCAGCATCTACCCCAAAATCCTCCTAGTCCGTGCTTTCGGCCCCATGTGACGCCAGTGGGTGGCAGGGTTCGCCATCACCACGCTCACTGGCGCACGATCACTTCGGACAGGTGGGTGCTGCAAATTGTCCGAAGGGGCTACTCCCTCCCCTTCGAGACCTCTCCTCCAGCCATGCCACCGCAGAACCACCGTGTGTCGGGGGACCACTTGACACTTCTGCAGGAGGAAGTTATGGCCCTCTTGGCCAAGGGGGCCATCGAGCGCGTTCCTGGGCCAGAAGTAGGGCGTGGTTGTTATTCCCACTACTTTCTGGTGCCCAAGAAGGACAAGGGGGGCCTACGTCCTATCTTGGATCTAAGGAACGTCAACGGCTTCCTCCGGAAGGAGAAGTTCAAGATGTTGACGTTAGCTCAGGTCTTGGCTGCTCTAGACCCGCAAGACTGGATGGTAGCGTTGGACTTGCAGGACGCCTATTTTCACATCCCCGTCCTGCCGGCCCACCGGCGTTACCTGCGGTTCACGGTAGGCCAGGAGCACTTTCAGTTTGTCGTGCTCCCCTTCGGCCTTACCAGCGCACCACGGGTGTTCACAAAGGTGATGGCGGTGGTCGCAGCCCATCTGCGCAGGTTAGGGGTTTCAGTCTTCCCCTACCTAGACGACTGGTTGTTGAAGGCGGGCTCGCCCCAGACAGTCGTCCACCACCTTCAGATGACGGCAGACCTCTTGCACGACCTGGGGTTCTCCATCAACGTGCCGAAATCACACCTGTGTCCCTCTCAAAAGCTCCTTTTCATCGGAGCGGTTCTGGACTCGGCGCAGTTTCGGGTTTATCCTCCGGAACGGCGGGTTCGGGATATTCAGGCTTTGATTCCCATCTTTCAGCCGCTATCCCGAGTCTCGGTCAGGTTGACGCTGCGGCTGCTGGGACTGATGGCTTCCTGCATCCTTCTGGTGCATCACGCCAGGTGGCGGATGCGGGCTCTGCAGTGGGACCTGAAGTTTCAGTGGGCCCAGCATCAGGGCAACTTGTCCGACCACGTCTTGATCTCGGAGGGCACTGCGAGACAACTGCAGTGGTGGCTTACGGACCGCGATTGGGTCAGGGGCAAGTCCCTCTCCCTTCCCCAACCGGAGCACGTTGTCGTGACGGACGCGTCCCTCCAGGGCTGGGGTGGCCACTTGGGAGAGGCAGAGATCAGAGGCATCTGGTCTCCGGCGGAGTCCCGGCTCCATATCAATCTGTTGGAGCTGCGGGCGATTCGTCTGGCACTGAAGGCATTCCTCCCCTTTGTCAACGGGAGTGTAGTGCAGGTGTTCACCGACAACACCACCGCCATGTGGTACTGCAACAAACAGGGCGGAGTGGGGTCGTGGACCCTTTGCCAGGAGGCTCTGCGCCTCTGGCAATGGCTGGAACGTCAGGGCGTGACTCTGACGGTTCAACACCTGGCAGGTTCTCTGAACGCCAGGGCGGACGAACTCAGCCGTCGGTGCTCGATGGATCACGAATGGCGTCTGAACTCGGACGTGGCGCAAGGCATCTTTCTGCAATGGGGAGAGCCTTGGTTAGATCTATTCGCCACAGAAGAGAACGCGCAGTGTCATCAGTTCTGCGCGTTGGAGTTTCCAAGACGGCACTCGCACGGCGACGCCTTTCGGCGCGAGTGGAGTTGCGGTCTGTTATACGCCTTTCCGCCTATACCACTTCTGCCCAGAGTGCTGAAGAAGATCAGGCGCGACCGGGCCCAAGTTATCCTTGTGGCTCCGGACTGGGCTCGAAGGTACTGGTATCCCGAGCTACTCAGCATGTCAGTCGGTCCCCCGATCCGCCTGCCCCTTCAGGAGGACCTTCTGTCGCAGCAGCAGGGGACGGTCCTCCACCCGAACCTGTCCAGTCTCCACCTCCATGCTTGGAGATTGAGCGGCGGCAGTTGAGGCCATTTGACTTGCCTCCTGAAGTCTGTGATGTTATTCTGGCAGCCAGGCGTCCCTCCACTAAGTCGGTATACGCCTGTCGGTGGAACAGATTTGTGGCATGGTGCACAGCAAAGGCTGTGGATCCTCTTTCTGCCCCTCTTTCGGAGGTTCTTCTGTTTCTTCTTTCTCTTGCCCAGCAGGGCTCTGCTCTGGGCACTATCAAGGGCTACCTTTCTGCCCTTTCAGCCTTCTTGAGGCTTCCTGATCAGCCTTCTTTGTTCAAATCCCCGATTGTAACTCGATTCTTGAAGGGCATCACTCACATGTTTCCACCTGTTCCGTTTGTGATGCCTCAGTGGGATTTGAACCTGGTTCTAACTTTCCTGATGTGTGCTCCCTTTGAGCCCCTTCATTCTTGCCCTCTCCGTCTCCTGACTTTAAAGACGGCTTTCCTGGTTGCCATCACCTCTGCCAGGAGGTTGAGTGAGCTCCAGGCTCTTTCTGTCCAACCTCCTTTCCTGTCCATTCATCCTGACAAGGTGGTTCTGAGGACTAGACCTTCTTTCCTGCCCAAGGTTGTTTCGGCCTTTCACATCGGGCAGTCCATCACCCTCCCTTCCTTCTTCCCGCCTCCGCATCCTTCAAAGGATGAAGAGCGGCTCCATCGTCTGGACCCAAAACGTGCGCTTTCATTTTACATGGATCGCACACGCCAGTTCCGGGTGGATGACCAACTGTTTGTTGGCTACGTGGGTGCGAAGAAGGGACGGGCGGTTTGTAAACGAACCATCTCTCGATGGGTCGTCCTCTGCATCAAAGCGTGCTACTCTTTGGCTCGGAAGGAGCCTCCTGTTGGGCTGAGGGCCCATTCCACTCGGGCCACGGCGGCTACTACTGCCCTGGGCCGGGGAGTCCCCTTGCAGGACATTTGCCAGGCGGCTACGTGGGCCTCGCTGCACACCTTTGCGAGGCACTACTGCCTGGACAGTCAAGTCCGGAGGGATGGCTTCTTTGGCCGTTCTGTCCTCCAGGACTTTCTGGTGTAGTTTTGTATTGGTTCGCAGACCCACCACCGGGGTTGGTATTGCTGGGGTATGTATTCTAAGGTAAGGAATCTAACACTAACGTGTTTCTTTCAGATGAACAAGTTACTTACCTTCGGTAACGATATATCTGTAAGAAACATTAGTTAGTGTTAGATTCCTTACCGAACCCACCCATCCTCCCCGTTCTGCGAACTGATACCTAGGGTTAAGGTCATCCCTTTCAGGGCCCTAGTTTTTACATGGCACCAGTGTTGGTTCTCTCATGGCTCTGCGTCTCCTGGCGCGGAAAAGCTGTGTGCAAAGAACTGACGTCAGCGCGCGGAGGCGGCGTCTATGTACTCCAGCGACGTCATCACGGCGCACGACGCCGACGACGGACGCGGAGCCGCAGGGGACGCCTGCAGACGACGCCTACCGACGCGCAGGGGTACTGCTACGCAAAAGTTTCCGGATCCAGACTGACGCCTGGGGATATTCTAAGGTAAGGAATCTAACACTAACTAATGTTTCTTACAGATATATCGTTACCGAAGGTAAGTAACTTGTTCTTTACTCTGCCTTCTGTAGGAGGGCTATAGCCACCCTTGCTCTGGTTGTGAGTTGCTTTGTGAGCATCCCCTCTGCATCGGAGCCCAGACTCTCCAGTTGAATTCATGGCATGGAGCAACACCACGAGGCTCGAAGACTTTGACATTAGCTGGAGAAAATGTAAGACCGGTCACCAAATGTTGAACAGGGCAGAGTAGCTCAGTTCTGTTAAGCTGTGCCTTCAGCATCCCAAAAAGCACCTGTGGATGAGGCTTCCAACGCAGTTTCACACAGAAGACAGACTGTATATGGGACCAGAGATAGCACCTTGCTGTTTGAGGGGTGTAGGTCTATTGGTGGAATGCTAACTGATGCATCAAAACTTCATGTTTGCTGTCAACAGTGCCCAAAAGTCTCCAAAGCAACTAATGGTTCAAAAGGCCCACCAGTGGTCCCCAACTACCAAATGGGGCTCCCACATATATACACTACTGGTGAAGATCCTAAAGATTTAAGTGGGAATAATTATTGTATAGGTATGGGTGGGCTAGAAGTATTGGAACACTGCAAAGCTAACCCTTTTTGAACCTCGCACAATAGCCTCCAGTGAGGTGCATATCAATTTTAAAAATTATCTCTTACATCGTTATTCTCTTGTTCCCTTTTTAACACATACCTTAAACGCCTATATATGTAACCATCTATTCATTCCATGTAGGAGGATCTGCTGTACCTCCGTGATACTCCTGTGCACATCATTTCTGGTCCAAATTCTTTTAAATGTAACAGATTATGTAATTTCTGATATCTGTATCATTTGTTGAGCATTCCAGGCCATTGTCATTTGTCAATGGTGATCTATCTGCGTGTTTTCTCATCGTTTGGAATTTAGGAAGGAATATTCTTTCCATTGACATCCAGAAACTATTTGCAGTTTTGAAAATCTTCAGCAGAATTCCTGTACTATACAGCATTAATGTGCCAATCTGCTCTGCACCAGCCTAATGGTACGGTGACATCCGAGTACATTAATGGCTGAAAGATGAGCAAGGGAGTAGCTGTCTAACATCAATCTTTTCCTAATGCCACTGCAAACCAATGATAAGCAGTGATCTCACAAAACACAGTGATGTCACAAAGAAAAGCGTAATCATAAAGAGGTGCAACCTAGGCAGCTGTCTTACATTCTTCATCAAGGATAGTTGACTCAAGACAATTTTGCTCGATTTAGCTCAAGGTTTTGTCCATTTAATATTACTTTATCTGTGCTTGGGTCCTTTGTTTGCCCCTATATTTTCTCTTTGTTTTTGTAGAAAATTGCCTTCACTGGTATCTCTTGTTAACTATTTCTTTCAGGCTCTTTTGTGGCCTTGTCTGTAAAATTTGTCTCATAACTTGAAGTCCATTTATATGATTTTTTTTACTCCCTACTATCCTATTTCCTGACCTGTAAACCTTGTCTAAGTGTCTTTATTTACAACTTTTGTTTTCCCGTGTGTTCATTGTAACCATTTCTCTTCTTTTAGGCCTGTCGAATAGTCTCTCCTTCTGAGTGGGACGATGCACCTGGATTAGCATGGCTATTCCCCCCCCCCCTCAGGAGTGACTTCTCCATTTGTATCAAGTGTTTTTCCACTTGTCCCCCTAATTTTCTGGGTGTGATTAAGTTGTATCCCGAGGTAGCTCTAGTGCTCCCTTGATGTGAAAGATGTTGATGCTTCTGGTCTGTTGCTGGAACAGGGGTTTTTCCACTAGCCAGCCTTGGCTCCAGTCGTCCAGGAAAGCCTGAACAATCTGTACTAGAAGGCATAGGAGGCCAACTTTCTTTTTGTGTCTATCCGCCACTTAATATATTTCACTTTCGCTGTCCATCTGCCTTAATAGTTTTGGTACTAACCTTTGAAGATGGGTGCTACTTTAGACACCTGCCTCTTGTGAGTTTGTGGCTGAACTCAACAATGCACAGGCGGGCTACTTAAGCTGACTGATCTTGCTGCAGATTCCTCGCTGCTTTTCACCTGCCCATTCGGTTGGATGGTCTCTTTTCCATTTAAAATGGTCGCACTTTAGGAATCTGCACAGTGCTAGCTCTTTTTGGGCTCCATGTCTGAGGGTGCAGACGGAGCCCAGAAAGCAACTGATGTCTCTGCGCTTGGGTGGCTCTTTCAAGCAGCTCCATAGTCACTTCCAGGA
Organism: Lissotriton vulgaris; assembly: GCF_964263255.1. NCBI lineage: Eukaryota > Metazoa > Chordata > Amphibia > Caudata > Salamandridae > Lissotriton > Lissotriton vulgaris. The sequence goes on along the minus strand of NC_141700.1, from coordinate 152,491,427 downwards.
CTGAGTGAAGTCCCTACTGAGCAGCACACCGCCTCCTTCCAGCTTGCAGGAGCATTCCCGGTAAAATCTTTCAGATCCAATCCGGCACCAGGGGCTACTCCAAAGTTGAGGAATATGTGGTTAGATTATCCATCAGAAAAGGCATTACGAAAGGTAAGTAACTTGTTCTTTTAGTCCATTCAGCTTTGGCTCAAAGGTCTTCAGAATATTTGGCCAGAAGTGCCCTTCAACTGTCGACCTTGAACTTTTTGTTTTAGGTTGCATTTATTTCTCCTTGTAGAGTAAGATCCTAGGGTGTATTATTCTCAGTCACCTCCGTTTTTCGTTAGGGTTTTGCATGTACTCCTCCTGGCTTAAGGTCCTCCTTGTTGTTTTTTTTTTTTCTTGTCAATCAGTTTATTTTCCATCTAGTCTCCTCGGAATGTAGTGCTTTGCCCTAACTTCCAAGCTGATATATAATGAAAAGTTTTAGTTTAACAAATCGGATCATCATGACCTAGTGTGGTTCCTGTACTGGAAACTGCTCTGTAAAAATTCACCTGCTCACTGGGTGCGATTCTGCATCTCGGAATGAAATTACAACTTTGTCTCCTTCCCTCAGTGGGCCTCCATGGTCCTGCAGAGAGGCTCCAGGTGGCTAGTGATGTAGGATTATTTGTGCTTTAAAATGGTTATATAGGCCCGTGTGCTGGGATATAGATATGGAGAGTTTGCGAACATTTGAGTACACTATAATCTGTGCTTAATTTGAGCAGGTGGTGCCCACCAGCCCTTATTTTTGCTTATCGGACATTCCCCAAGATCAAGAGAGGGGAAACCACACAAATGGGAAAGAAGAAGGAAGAGAAGATGGAAAAACTGTCAACGAGTGAGAAAGCAGGAGCTTTCAAGAGTGACCTAAATTGGCAGCGTTTCTTGCCGTGTATTAAAGGGGCATGAGGTGGATTCGGGACTACTCAGCCTTGGTATTCACTGTGGGAACATTTACTTGTTCAGACCGCTATCTTTTTACCAGCGATTTGGGCATCTGCACTCCTTTTGTTGCAAATTAAGCATAGACTATAGTATTTGTTGCCACACAGGCTTGGTAATTTGAAGCTACCCATAAAATGTTAATAAATCGTCATCACTTCTTTTTAAAGGCAGCAATAGGCATAATTGTGTGTGAAATGAGAAAGCAGTTCACGTTGTGGAGGTGTAAAGTAGAATATCTGGTCTTGCAATACTTAGTTACTGGTAATGCACTTGGTTTTGTGCGATCTCTGTAGATTTCTCACCAATCTGACTTTTATTTCTGTATGAAGTCTAGTTGCATTTTTTGAGAACTGTCTATCCAATATAAAGCCTTGTTCAAGTGTGCAGCGTAATGGTACAAACTTCTGTTTATAACTTTAGGAGGTGGTATCCCACTGCAAGAAATTAACCAAAAAGAACAAGGAGCAGCTCTCTGACATGATGGCCATTGACAAACAGAAAGGATTGAAATCCCTCAGCAAAGAGAACCGTCAAAAGCTGGAGGCATACCAGCATCTTTTTTACCTGCTCCAGGTAAGTGAATTCCTTTTTCGACGTAACTTTTTTTTTTTTGTTTCAAACCCCTTGAATTTGTTTTGGTGTTCACTCCAACTCGAATTAAAAAAAGTTTAAAACAAAAAAAAAACATTTAACAAGTTTCTTGTGATAAAACTTAAGGTTCAGTAGGAGTAGGGCTACTGATTAAGTTAGAGTATGGATTGGTATTAAGTTTGTGATTAGGATTATTGGTGAGGAAAATGAACAAAAAAAGTAATTTTAACTGGATATGTATTCCAGTTAAGTGTTAAGACCTAATGTCCATTTCAATAGAATTAGAATTTTCGAATAATTTCCAGACTAAGCATTTAATTCAAACTTGATGCTTTGCTTGCTTGTTCCTTCCAACATTTTGTGGACTTCAAGAGATGACTGAGTGCAAATTGGACTTTTTTGTATTTTTTGTTTAAATAATGTTTCGCACATAGATGTTACAATGCATCAGACCTTTGACCTTCCTCTTACTTAGATAATTCTGTGGGAGTCTTTCCAAGAAGAGGAAATTACTGAAAGGTTTGTCCTCTTGGAGTTACAATTCTGATCAATACTTGATCTCTCTGGGAATGTGGTAGGGCTATGAGGAATCCACAAACTAGGAGGATGGTTGTAATTTTTAACCATGCCTTTTATGGTATTCAGATTCATGGGCACCTTTTTTTCTCCTCAATGTAGTCTTTGGGGAGAAGGGACATACGTGGAACTGATTATATAGTTGCAGGAATCACCTTGATTGAGTAGTACAACATACAGGAGTGATGCTGGTGTTGCTTTGGTATTGGTTAGGTCTATGACTCTATGGTTATTAACTTTAAGTAAATGGGGGAAACTAAATATCCACAATAATAAGCATTACTGAAAGTAACAAAAGCTTCATTGAGCTTTATTCCCTGGTTCAAAAAGTTGTTTGCGCATATAAGTGTAATATACATGCTCAGAAAATCACATAATTTACTCTGCAGTGCGATCTGTAGTCTCAGGGTTTTCTAGCAGTATGGAAATCTGTCAGATTCCATCCAGGTTTCGTAGGAGACTGCAAAATATCTGCAGCGGTGGACTGCAGTTGGATCAACGGCACACCCCTTTGGTGACGGACACGCCACTGCTATGTTGGTGAACTCATCTGGGAGAACTGGAGAATGAAGAACTCTGGTCTCCAGAGGAGACCCGCCTCCAATCAACTTGCTAGGGTTATGGGACCCCCCCCCCCGGTGGTGCGGTATGTACCAGGGGGAACAGCGCAAAGGAAGGTGCCTGCCTGACCCCAACATGGCTGCGGCCGCACGCAGGAGCCCTCCTTTCCACGGAGTAAAGACCCCATCCAATTTTGCGCACCCACTCTGAAATAACCTGCACGAAAGCCGCACCATCCCTGTTCCACGCAGCTGAGGCCCTTCTTGGTGGCGCCTCCGCGGAAGAAGATCCCCAAACTTAGCAGCGAAATGATATATATGTTTGTATGAAGTACCTCTTTAGAAATGTGCCTGGTTCCAAAATGGCCCATGCAGTAGATTGGCGCCTGGGATCGTAGCAACACCATAAAGGATTCCCCCCCGTTTTGCATCTACGGCGTAAATGCCACATAATAGAACGGAAATTGGATCTACTGTCCAGATATATAAGGATGACCCAGATTTGCTTCCTGAATATGCGCGAATGACTCTGGAGGCATCACTCACCCCCTCTGAAGACAGGCGAACACTGGCCCTGTCGTCCTGCCACCTCATTGCATAGATTGCACCCCCTATGCTTTTATTTTTTTTGCCACCAAATTTGTGCCAGATGAGTACCTAACTCATATCAAGGGAATGGAGGGACATAACTTTTCACAGACTGAAAGAGAGGCAGGAGAGAAGTATGATGTTGCCATTTAAATGTCCCAGATTATAAATCTTATTTGAAAGATGTGGTTTAGCAAATATGATAGTATTTTTCAAGGGGAATATCTGGAGCAATTGAGAGAAGATCCTCTTCATAGAAAGTGTGAATCATTAGCAGAATCTTACATAATGAGACCGGGAATTATTAATATCCTAATTCTAAAGGTGCTGGGACAGAAAGAGTGACCTAATAGGTGGAAGAGACTACAGTTGGAGGTTCAGACATGAAGCAGGAAATATGTGAAGTCAAGGAGCGATATATCCATGAAACGTGGTAGAGGCTCAAAATTCCCTACCAGTGCTAATATTTAGCAGTGGTCCAGTCATAAACTATTTCTGTTCTTTATCTTCTTTTAATTTTTGAATCCTCTCCTTTCATGCTGATGGTGGGTCAAACCAGGTACATCCTTAATAAATATCATCTCTGTTGAATAGACCTACTACCCTCTGGCAAACATGGTATGCGGTATTGAAGTGTGAGAGGCTGTAATTCATTTCTGAGCAGAAAAGGCATGTTAGGTATTTATTGAAACAATTTACTAATGGAAATACCTACACAGGTTTGTAGGTAACCTCAATGAAAAAAGTAAGCGAATCAAAAGATTTTGATCTAACATAGAACTTGACTTAAGGGCAGAGCAAGCTATGCAAAGTTAGAAATAACTATTTTTAGTTTTTTTTGTTATAACAATTTTATTGAATTAAAGCAGTGCAGAGTCACCAATACAGTAATACAACGGTAGTCAAGGATCACAAATACAGATATTGTTGCTAGCGTATAATGTGTGTCAACTAGCCCGGGGGTGTACGAGCCGGGTTCTGTCCATTGCCATATCTTCTGTCGGGAAACTACAGATTTCTCCTCTATATGTGTTCCACCCTCCCCACTTCTTGTCCCATTTCTTAGGGTAGCCTCTAAGTTTATAGACCTCTTTCTCTGCAATCATGCATCTGTCCATTTCTGCCACCCACCCGATTGTTAATGGGCTTATACTGGCTCCCCAATGCATCGCTCTTGTCCGTTTCACCAGCAGGTAACCCAATGCCACCAATTGCTGCTCTATATCTGTTAAGTCAGGGGCTCCCCAAATGTTCAAAAGCCCACTCGGGGTGACAGTGAAATATGTTTACCCAGAGTATCTGTCATATTTGTGGTTGCCCTATCCCACAGTGGCCGAATATGTGGACAATCCCACAGGATGTGGTAACAAGTACCTGTCTGGCCACAGACTCTCAGGCACAGATCATCCCGACGTCCACCTATCTTGGCCAGGAAGATTCCAGACATGTAGGATCTATGTAATATTTTTAGTTGTATCAGGCGAAAGCGGTGGTTTATTGCTGTCTCCCTGGGAGACATCAACGCAGTCTGCCAGTCCTCATCTTCCAACTGTCATATGTCTGATTGCCAATGTTCTCATAGGGCTTGAAAAGGGTCAGGCAGATTGTTGCACAGTTTACGATATGTGCAGGATATGGCCTTCGTCAGGAGTGGTTCAGAGAGCAGTCTGTCCTCCAGGGGAGACGAGTCCGGGAGGGAAGAAAGGTTAGGCACTTGTGTGAGAATAGCATGTCTGATCTGTAAATAGCGGAAGATCGCACCCTGTGCAAGAGCATATTTCTGTTGTAGGTCTAAAAGGTGAGAAGTTTCCCTTTGCTGACTAGATCCCCCAATGTAGTTATGCCAATTGTGTCCCATTTGTCAAATCCCACTTGGAAGCAAAGAGAGACTAGCCTCTGCGAGGACCACAGCGGTGTGGCTTTTGTGAATTTGTTGGCCCACCCCACACGTTTAGTAGCTCTGTGCCATATGGCTACCGTCTGTGCCATTGGTCCTAGGTAGCGGTTTTTCTGGGTCTTTTTGAAGAGTGCGCCCAGATGCCCCTCCCTGCCCGTCTGATAGTGCTGATGGTGGAAGGCCGGGTTGGTAGGGTAGCCATAGAGCCATTGATTTATGGCTACTAGCTGTGATGCCCAGTAGTAAAGACGTAGATCTGATAGGGCAATGCCCCCGTCATACCACCCCTTTGTGAGCTTTTGGAGAGCAATACGAGGTGCCTTCCCATCCCAGAGTAAGAGGCGAAGTTCTCCTTCTAGGGTGTTAAAATAGGAGTCTACAATTGGGAAGGGGCAGTTTTGGAGGGCATACAGGAATCTAGGGAGCGTTGGCATTTTAAATAATTCAGAAAAGGGGGTGGTCTGCCCTGTTCCCATGATGCACTGGGCCAGGGACAGACTGATTTGCATATAGCCAGGTTCTGAGCTGCGATGGTGCAGTGAGATAAATAACGGTGATGGATCAAGCCCTGATCTTTGGACTGGGTAAGAGTGGTCTGCTTAATTCAGACACTCTGTTCATCACCACCCCCTTTTCTGAATGGCATTTTAAATAAGGCTGCTCTGCCTAGGAAGGACAGGGGCAGCGACCTCCAGTGCGTAACATCATCTTGTAGTCTTTTAAGAGGGCCCAAAAGATTGTGTTCATAGAACAATTTAGGATCTGGTGTGATAACGATGCCGAGGTATTTAAAGCCTTCCGAGGCCAGGTTGGTGGTATAACTACGGGTCAGGCAGGGTGGGGGGCCATGCAACACATACAAGACCGATTTGGACCAGTTAATAGAGTAGCCGGCATATTTACCAAAGTTAGTGATGACGTGGAGCAAACTGTTAATGGAGGTTCGAGGGGAAGCTAAATAAATAAGGATGTCTGCATACAGGAAGATTTTGTCCTCATTCTCTTCGCTCCACTTCAATCCTCTAATGGAGGCATCTCGACAAATCCAGTGGGCCAACGGTGCCAGGGTCAGCGCAAACAATAATGGGGACAGGGGGCAGCCTTGCCTAGTCCCTCTTCGTAGTGTGAACGAGCGTGATGTGTGGTTATTTACCCTAACCTGTCCCAGTAATTCTGTGTACAACAGTGTAAACTATTGTCGAAACTTTGGGCCAAATTCAAATCTCGCTAATACTTCGAAGAGATGGGGCCACTCTATCGAATCAAATGCCATAATGGCGTCAAGAGACAGCATCACTGCGTCTTCCCGCAGATAGGGCTGTCGCACCAGGACATTATGCACCCGGTGAATATTCAGGGCAGAATTTCGACCCGGTATGAAGCCTGATTGGTCTTCATGGACCAAAGAGGGGAGGACGGAGGACTGTGAGAAGTCTGGTCGCAAGAAGTTTGGCCAAGACCTCGGCCTCTGCACTTATCAATGAGATAGGTATATAGGAGCTACACTCGGTCGCTGGTTTGCCCGGTTTGTGAAGAACCACTATTGAGGCCAGCCGTTGATCTAGGGGCAAAACATATTTTTCTCTGCTCTCATCAAACATGTTTTTCAAGTTAGGGGCTATTTTAAGGGCCATCCCCTTTAGGAATTTTATTGGGATTCCTTTGGGTCCCATGGCCTTCCCTCAGTTAATGGCAAAGATTGCTTTGCAGATTTCATCAGCCATGATATCCGCATCTAGGGCTGTTATATCCGCTTCTGCAAGCGTGGGCAGAGTCATCTCCCTCAGGAGCTGACTAGAATCTTCCGAGGTGTACTGTGCTCTAGCGGTGTATACTTCCTCTAAGTGATCCGCAAATGTTTCCACAATGTCCTGGGGATCTGTTATTTGCGTGCCATCCGACCTTGAAAGTATCAGGACCCATCTAGCACCCTGATCACGCCTTTCCAGCCATGCTAGCATATTGCCTGCTCTTTCCCCAAGTTCGTATACCCTGTGACGAGTCTGAAGCAGTCTTGCTTGGGCCTTTTCTCGTGCCATGGCTTTGTATTCTAACTGTTTAATCTTGAACCTCCGGGCCGTATCGTTGGTAGGAGCTGCGCTATGTTCAGATTCAATAAGGAGCAGATCACTTTCTATCTGAGCCAACTGCTCGTTATGATTACGGAGGTATCCGACCTTTAATGCCAGGGCCCATCCCTTAATGACTGCCTTGTATGCCTCCCATATTGTGTTGGCCGAGTCTACCGAACCTAAATGTTCAGTAAAATAGTGTTCTGTGTGTTCAGCCAGGTCTTCCTTGATGTCTGGAATTTTGAGGAGCCATGGGCTAATGATTATTGGACCTCGGGTGACCCGCTGGTGATAGGTGAGCTCTACACTAAGTGGGGAGTGGTCAGAGATACCTCGGGGAAGTCCCTTAAGACGCTAAAAGTGACCTATATCTGCGGAGGAAGTGAAGAAATAATCGATGCAGGACATACTGTTATGGGCATTCGAATAATATGTAAAGTGAGATATGCCAGGGTTCAATAGTCACTATATATCCTCCAGTCCCATTGCGTATGCAAAGTCCGCCAGTCCAGACCCGCGGCGAGGGGACTGTCGCTGAGGGTGCCTATCGAGCTCCTCGTCCATCGTCATATTGAAGTTGCCTCCTAGGATAATAGTGCCCTGAGGGAGATCTAGCAGCACCCTGCCCAAATCCCATAAGGCCAACTTTCCCAGCGCTGGTGGGAGATGGGACAAAATGATATTCAGTGGTCTTCCCCCCCCCAGACGGCCTCCAGCACTGCGAATCTTCCCTGAGGGTCCGCCCAGGTATTAGTTGGTGTAAGAGCCAAGTTTTTCCTTATGAGAATGCCCGTACCCCGGGACCCAGAAGTGAACCCAGCATGTACCATGAGTTTGTAGCCCCAGCGATGGAGCGCTTTACAGCTGTTCCCAACCAGATGTGTTTCCTGCAATAAGACTAGGTCTGGTGAGTGCCTTTTAAGATATTGCAGGACCACCCCTCTCTTAATTTTACTACCCAGACCATTTACATTCCACGTCATGATCGGTAATGTTACTTCTAGAGAATCTGTCATGGTGGAGGTTTAGGGGGAATTAATCTGGACAACCACAGTAGTGGCATGGACACCCAGCTGGGGGCTCCACGTGTAGGTGCGGAAGTTACCCGTGTCGCTAGTGGAGTGGAATTCTGACTCCTGCGTCCCGGCCGGTCATCAACACCATCTTGGGCCCCTTGAAGCCTATGAAACCATATTCTATGGGATGCTCTGCTTGATAAAGAGAAAACGCTAACTGTCAAAACCCCAACTCCCCTCCAATCCCCCTCCCTGCCCCCCTGCCAGTGGACTTTGAACTATCCACTCCCCAACAAGGCAGAGTGCCTGTCGCTCACCCAACCATTTGCGGGGTGCCTGGTTACCACCTCTGCCCCAGTCTTACCAATGCAATAGTATCACAGTATAGTCAAACTTTATTCATAGTAGTCCTGTCTTTTATTTAACAGGGTAGATCTTTAACCTTGGTGTGTGCGCACGATGCATCCAGAATATAGCAGATGTGAAGGTCGGATAGTCACGGTCACTCCAGCCTTTGGCACATAGAGAATAGGAGACTTGAGATTGGTTAGTTCAATTGTCAGACAATATGTGGGGCCTGTCCTCTGGATTCCATTTGCAGAAGTCAATGTGCTCTGTCCGATTCGTCTCGGGGATTCTGTTCCTTTGTTGTTGGAGGGGCCCGTTGGTTATTATTAGGACCATCAATTCTTCCGCCCTCTGATTGCTTCCCCACTTGGCGCCATCCTTCTATCCAGTCCCATGCTTCTTCTGGGGACAGGAAAACCAGGCCTTTCCCTTCTGATTCCACCCGTAGTTTTGCTGGAAACAGCATGGAGTATTTTATGTTCTTGTCCCTGAGGGCTTTATTGACCTCCATAAAGCTACGTCGTCGTGCCTAAACCCTCACCGTAAAATCTGGGAAAAAGGTGATGTGTGTGTCTTCCAGTTTCGTCGGGGGACCAGCTTGTGCAGTTTGCAAGATCACATCTCTGTCTCGAAAGTTAAATACTCTTGCGATTATAGGCCGTGGGGGTGCCCTAGGTTTTGGACGACCCCCGGGGACTCCGTGAGCCCGTTCGATGGAAAAATAGCTGGAGCGAAGCTTGGGTTGAAGGTTCTTGAGTATTAGGTCTTTTACAAAAAGATTAACTGCTGGCCCCTCCAATCGCTCCGGGACCCCCTAGAATACGGATGTTTTTATGTCTTGCCCTCCCTTCATAATCATCCAAAAGCTCCCCCATCTTCTTTTGTTGGTCTTGGAGTTGGGCCACTTGTTTTTGAAGAGTGGAGGTATCCGCTATGAGGGCTTTTGTCTTGATCTCTACGTCTTTGACTTTAGAGTCCATCTTTCTCAGATCTGCACGTTAAAGGGTAACCTCAATATTGACTGAGTCTATTCGTGTTTCTAGGGATGTCCTCACCCCAGCTATGGCCTCCCATGACATCTTCAAGGGTGAGAGTTTTGGCCGTAGGATGAGGCTTTGAGGACTTCGGGTCTCCCTCAGATGCCATCCCGTTGTTTTCCCCTCGTGTGCTCCAGGCAAACTTAGCTAATTGTTTTTGCACAGTCGATTTGAGCCCCCTGCTCGTAGCCATCAGTACTTATTTTGATGCAACGTTGGAGGGAAATCCACCTGGAATGGCCGCCGCCTGCGTAGAGGATGAGTCCTTCCTCGACCGGCCTGTCTGTTTTCTAGGTGGTTATTTTGGGCCCGAGCAAGGAGGCTGCTTCTTTGACCAGAGGATGCCTGTTTGGTTCAGCGTAGAGCAGCTTGTCGCCCACACCGCTGCTTTTCTGTGCAGTAAGTCCCTTGTTGCCACAACAGATACTTCCCCCGCAATTGGCTCCCAATTCATCTTCTGCTTAGACGGGAAGGGGATATCCCTTCGATGGGGGCTTGGATCCTAAACTCTTTGCAAGCAGGTGTTGTAAAGATGGGCTATAGTCTCAGCTTGGCCCTAGATGGATAAAGTGGATAGGCTCCTTTTTCTGATTATGGCCGCGTGCCTCTGTATAAGGAGTGCCCCCGTGTCCCTACTTGTGCCTGGTAGTGTTTTAAAGGCCACCAGAATTGGCTATTTGTGGGGAGAGGTGTGTGACCTCGCGCTGTCTTTCATCCGAGCCGGCACTTCCGCAGGTATGCCGCAGCCGCGGCACTCTTCTATGCCTTTTTGCACTGCTTTCTCTTTGCCTCGCGGGGGCCTCCGGTGAACGTTGTGATCGTTTACAGACAAGGAATATTGCTCCCGGAACCTGAGGGCAGTAGTCTGTGGGTTTCACTCCGGCTCAGGCTCTATGCCGTCTCCCGACCGTCATCTTGGATTCTTGGAGCCCAGCCGTGTGAGGAATCTTCTCCGGTTGTAGGTGGATTGTCTGGGCACATGGGCCACTTTGCAGTGTCAGAGTGGTTCCTGTAGAGTTCCCCGGTTCCTTGGCGAATTCTGTTGTCGTTGGCGGATGGTAATAACGGATAGATCGGCGAGGGTTGCGGAGCCGCTTAAACAAACAACCATTCCCTTCGGCAGCTAGCCACGCCCCCACCCTCTATGCTTTTGAGTCATTGAGAATTTTGGGGACCGACTGAACTTAACACCAAGGTCACAACACCCCTGCCTGACCTCAAGATGGCCGCCTCAGTTGGTCTCCCAATGCTCCACCACTCCTGGACAATAGAACTCACCTCACCTGACCTTGATCCTGCTCTCCCTCTAGGACATGTACTCTTCGAATTTTCCCTCAGTCGTGGAGACCCTGCCATTTTACCGATGCCCGGTGGAGCTACCTGTTAGCTGAAGAGGAGAAGTGTTGTGGATCCCCCCTCGGCCGTCAACTACCCAGCCGGACATTGGGCAGACGTTCCTTAGTCTCTCTGTCGTATCTTCCTCCTACCCCTTCACCCTACCCCCTTCCCCCTCTACGCTCCCTTCTTCTTGCCTTCTTGCCTTCTATCCCTTTTATGTTTTTGTGTTGAGACCTAGCTATTTGACCGATTTCCCCCGTGGAGCTACCTGTTAGCTAAAGAGGAGATGGACTGTGGATTCCCCCTCTGCCGTCACCTACCCAGCCGGACCTTGGGCAGACTTTCCCTTCGTCTCTCTGTTGTATCTATACCCTACCCCCTTACCCTTCTCACTCCTTTTTGCTTTTTTTCTATGCTCCTTAAATGTTTTTACTGGTAACATTGGTAATATGTAAATGATGTAAGTTTGCAACTATGTGGAACCTTATGCAAAGCGCTCTGATACCTACGGGTCTAGCCAGTGCTATATAAAACTCTTTAAATAAAATTAAAATAAATAAAATATGGGCAATTTGCTTGGCGCCAAAAGCCTGCCTGCCATCCATCAAGGTGAGACTGGTTCAGGTCCTCATGGACAATACCACCGCCAAGTGTATTGCAACAAGCTAGATGGGGCGCGGTCCTGGGCTCTGCGCCAGGAGGCCCTGTGTCTCTGAACTTGGCTGAATTGTCTGGCTTCAGCCCGGTCATACATCTCCCGTGGGATGTTTAAAAGCCTGGTTGAATGAACTCGCCCGGCGATGCTAGTGGATTACGAATAGCAAGCTGCTCTCAAGCGTGGTGTAGCCGATCTTCCATCTGTGAAAATACAAAGACACCGGGCACAGTGTGTTCTACCTTACGTTGACATGTTTACTCTAGAATAACAAAGAATGCATATGCTCTAACTACAAATAGCTGATACACAATAAGTATTAATTTAAATGGTTTATTATTTTATCTTTGATATTCGCATATCTTTTTTTTGGCAAAGAAAAATATTTTTATAAATGTATATACAATGATAAACGAATTATACAAAACTTGTAATCTTCTACGAACCACATGTACTCTCTTGCTTAGACAGTAAATACATTTCAGTTTTCAATTAATTGCATGCACATTATTCTTTTCCTTTTTTTTTTCAATTTACCAATTTGATCAAAAAGTTAAACTCAAGTGTCACGAATGACTAATTATACAGAGACTGGCGGCTTGTTGGAAAACGAAAAAAACACGTTTCGGCTAGGCCTTCATCAATGGTTACTTGTAGATGTCATATTGACACTATCCACAAGTAGTTGAGAGACCTGAATTATCTCTATCTTGGATATTTTTTCTTAAAATAATCTTTTCATAGCACTATGTTGGTTGCATTTCATATAGCGAGGATCCCAGTCAATAACCATATGAGGGAAACTAGTAACCTCTTCACAGATATTCTGTCACTTTTTATTGAAAAATTACTCCATATCGGTTTATGCCGTCCAGCATCAAACAAAAAAGTACCTGGTAGCGTTTGGTAGAGGCCCAGATCTCTGTACTGAGGTGAATGTATGACATTGTTCTGCATTCTGTCCATCAATTGTTCTTTTTGCATCAGTCACCCCGAGTGGGACGGGTATGCCTAGACGTGGGTCCCGTGCTCTCCATGCCACTGGAGTCAAGCTATCCTGGAGTCAAGCTATCCTGCCTGAGGAGAACTGGTTCTAGGATGCTTGTTTCCAGTCCATGGAGGACCTGGCCTGGCAGTTCGGGCTGGAGTGTTCCCATTGGGTGAAGAGTCAAGACTGATTTGCATATGGCTCGGTCCAAACTAGAATGGCATGGTGAGCAAAGAAACAATGGTTCTGTAGTAGGGGATCTCTGTGTATAGTCATAATCTAGTGAATAGTCCCGCCCATGTGCGTGGACCCCGGCAATCAAAAATAATCTCTTAAGTTGTCAAATCATGCAGAGCTGCAAAGACACTTAAGAGAGAATTTAAAGACAAATAATGCAGCCTATATCCACAGGCTACACTGTCCAGTACTTCAACTAGAAATTCCACCAAAAAACACTACACATAATACAGCCTGCCCGTTTCTACCATAGAGAAACTTGCCTCCCCCAGTAAAAGACTCTGGAATGATAGAGAGGAAGGTAGGGACAGACAAGCCCCATAGGCTGCCATTATGTGGCTTAAATAGGATACTGTGCCTTTAAGAGAACTTTCCAGAACTTCTCCCAGTATCCCAGCATGCATAGCAGGTCCCTCTACTTTCAGTTCTTTTTTCCGGCTCCTGCTTACAGGACCCTGGCATTGAGCTCTCCCTTGTTTCAAGGGTTTATTGAATATTTTGGCACTTTTGTGTTTTAAAAGTGTTTCAGTTTACTTTCTTGGTGTTCTCTTTCTCTTCTGTGTGCTGATTCAGGCGTTTTAGGGCTCTAAAATGCCTGGCCTTTTTGATAAGTGTCCATCATGTGGGAGGAAGAAGGCCAAGAGTGATCCCCACGATGTCTGCATCGTCTGCCTCCCTGAAGATCATGTCCCTGAGGACTGTGTCATCTGCAAGCAGTTTACTGCTCGGACTCTGAGGGACAGGATGAAGATCAGGCTTTCTGGCCATGAGGAGAGACGTCTGCAGGCTGCAGGTGGGTCTGGGCAGGCTGGGAAGGTTCCCTCTGCCTCTGCTGAGGCCTCTGGGGGGCTCCCCAGAGGCAGGAAGTCCAGCAAACGGTCCCGGTCTCCGTCGACGTCGATTGCATCGACGACGACGACGTCGAGAGGGATGACGGCAGTGTGCTCCCCTTCTCCCCAGGGCTCCGGGTCGTGACGGCTCGACGTCTAAGGGCCTGGAGAGGTCGCAGTCGCAGCCACCGTCGACGTCATCGTCGACGTCAAGGTCTTCCTATCGACGTCGGAGACGAAGTGACAAGCATCGGCGCTCGCCGTCGAGGCGACACCGCCGATTGCCGTCGAAGCATCGGTCGACGTCTAGAGGCTCCTCGACGTCGAGAGCATCTAGACGGCGGAATCGACGCTCGTCGTCGAGGAAGGAACGTTCGACGTCGCGGGGCGGCGTACGACGTCGCGGAGGAAGAGGTCGACGTCGAGGGGTCGGCGTTCGACGTCGAGGAAGAGGAGGTCGATGTCGCGGAGGCGGCGTTCGACGCCAGAAAAGCGACGCTCAGCGTCGAGAAGAAAGAGGTCGGCGTCTGGGAGTCGTTCAGCCTCTCTAAAACGGTGCAAGAGGGATTCTGGTCCCAGAAGTCAGACTGCTTCTAGTGGAAGGCGCAAGAGGAAGCGATCACCTGCTGAAGGGGCTGGATCTCAGCCCCCTTCGCCTAAGGGGTCACCGGGCTCGGTGTACTCAGAGGTGTACACGCCATCTCGGCCTCGGTCGCCAACTCCTCCTCCTGTTCCTAAAGAGGATCCTCCACCCAACCCTCCACTTCCGTCAGGCGACCCACCTCCCCCACCACCAGTCCCTCCGCATAGGCCCGCCCCGCAGCCGAGGGTTCCTCCGCCGAGGTCCATTTCGCTGCCATCTTTGCCTGTACCTCCTAAGGGGACCCCTAAACCGAAACCCCGAGAGGAGCCAAGGAAGACCCCACCACGGAAACCGGTGGAGCGGCCACAGGCTGGCAGGTCTCGCTCTCGCTCTGGGAGAAGGGAGAGATAGCGACACAGATCGTCCACGAGGTCGAGACACCGCCATAGGAGGCGCGACTCTCGCTCCCACACAAGGTCCTCTGGTACCAGAGACTATTCTCCTACCTTGTCGGAGTCCCCGGACACGAGGGTGTCTCCAATTGATGACCTGGTGGCGTTCCATGATGTCCTTTTACGGGGCGCTGCGAAGTTGGGCATATCCTTGACAGTGCCTACTCCTAAAACTTCAGTCATTTTTGAGACATTGCATCAAAAACACCTGTCTCGTCCTCTCCTGTCTCTGGTGCCGGGCCTGGAGGAACCGGCTATGGCCCTTTTTCTCACCCCTGCGGTGACGAAGGCGGCTCCATCGAGGCTGCTGAAGAAGTACCGGGCTCCCGACTCGGACCCGGCCTTTCTGAGGGCGGAACCCCCTCCAGACTCTGTAATTGTGACGGCGGCCCGCAAGCAACATGCCACCTCCCCGTCATCCACGGTTCCCCCGGATAAGGAGTCCAGATGGATGGATTCGGCAGGGAGGAAAGTGTGTGGAACATCGGCTACTTCTATGAAGGCTGCGAGTGCCACGGCGCTGTTGGGACGCTACGACCGCGCCCTCTGGGACTCCCTCCAGCAGTTTGCGGAGTTGTTGCCCCGCGAGAAGCGCGAGGACTTCCAGGAAGTGCTGAATGAAGGGATGCTGGTGGCTAACCAGATTATCAGCGCTGCAGCGGACTCTTCCTTGTTGGCAGCTCATGGGTTCTGCCATGGGGTTAATCAACGACGTCACGCCTGGCTCCGTCTTACGTCCCTGAAACCGGACGCACAGCAGAGGGTGGCCAACCTACCATTCTCCGGCGAGAACCTCTTCGGGAAGCATGCGGACGATGAGATGGCCCGCATGAAGGCGGAGGCCAAAACGCTCACGGCGGTGGGCCTGGAGAAGCCTAAAGACACGAAGAAGTCGTATCGCCCGTTCCAACGGCGGTTCGGTGGGCAAGGCAGAGGACGTGGCCAGGCTTCGGGACAGTCGCAACAACAACAGTTCCGTAAGCCATTCCAGAAGCGCCAGAAGGGCAGAGGAGGCCAGCAGTCGGCTTCGGCGCCCAAAGGCCAGGCTGGGTCTAGGCCCTAGGAACCTACTTCCCCCGGATCTGTTACCCACTCCGGTAAGGGGAAGCATTCAATTTTTTCTGGCAGAGTGGAGAAAAATTACTCAGGACAAGTGGGTGCTGAATATTGTTTGCAATGGATACAGTCTTCGGTTCACCAGCCCTCCTCCAGCAATTCCACCAGTCAGAACGCAGTTTCAGCTGCGCGAGCTTCGGGCGGAAGCGGATATCCTGTTAAGAAAAAGGGCGATAGAAGACGTACCTCTGTCTCAGAGAGGAAGAGGTCTATACTCCCGGTTCTTTCTGGTTCGCAAGAAGGACAAAAACGAGTTCAGGCCCATTCTGGACTTGCGACAGGCAAACAAATGGATTCGCAGGGAAAAGTTTTGCATGCTGTCGTTGCATCAGATTTATCCTCAGTTGCAACAGGGGGACTGGCTATGTGCTATAGACCTCCAGGATGCTTACTTCCATGTGCCCATTGCACACAAACACAGGAAGTTCCTGCGGTTCCAAGTCGGCACCAATCATTATCAATACACAGTACTCCCATTCAGACTGAAGTCTGCGCCGAGAACATTCTCGAAGTGCATGGCGGTGGTAGCAGCACACCTGAGGAAGAACAAGGTGTTCGTCTACTCGTACCTGGACGATTGGTTGATCAAGGCATCTTCCTTCTCGGAAGCGCGAGCACACTTCCAGAAGACGTGCGTTCTCTTGAACAAGCTGGGGCTGCACATCAACATGGCCAAGTCTGTCCCGACTCCGGTCCAATGCATACAGTACTTGGGAGCCTCCATCAATGCGCTGTCAGCAAGCGTGTCTCCTTCGGAAGAGCGACGATTATCTCTCCTTCGGAAGGCTCAGGCTCTTATGACAACTCCATCTACAACAGTGAGGACGGTGTCTTCTCTACTGGGATCGATGGCCTCTTGTATCTTCCTGACGCCACACGCACGGCTGCACATGAGACCGCTGCAGGAGTGCTTGGAGGACCAGTGGGATCAGAGGAAAGGATCTTGGGACGACAAGATTCGACTGTCGCTGCATGCTCTTAAGTCTCTGAAGTGGTGGTGTTCGGCGGAGAATCTACTCAGAGGGGTTCCCTTTCACAAGGACATTCCCACGCAGACTGCCGTGGCGGATGCTTCTCTCCTGGGATGGGGAGCGCACTCCGGGACTCTACAGATTCAAGGAACGTGGTCACCAATGGAGGCCACGTATCACATCAATTTCCTGGAACTCAGAGCTGTTCACTTGGCACTGAAGGCCTTTCTTCCGTCCTTCCAGACCAACTCTCTGCTTGTACAGACGGACAATACCGCCACTATGTATTACCTCAACAAGCAGGGGGGCTCGAGATCGCGCACTCTGTCACAGGAGGCGCAGGCGATCTGGCACTGGCTCCTAGCCAGAGGACTGACGATAACGGTTATCCATCTGCCAGGTATGCAGAATGTTCAGGCAGACGCACTGAGCAGGCTGGTTCAGGAAAACCACGAGTGGGTCATAAACGACGAAGTACTAGGAGAAGTCTTCGCAAGGTGGGGAACTCCATACATAGATTTGTTCGCCACCGCCGAAAACAGCAAGTGCAGAGACTTTGCCTCCAGGTACTTCCAGCAAGGGACGCTGGGGAATGCGTTATGGATCGACTGGACGAACAGCTTTCTGTACGCCTTTCCTCCCATTCCCCTGATTCCGGCGGTGCTCATCAAGCTGGCCTGGTCCAGGGCTCGGATGATACTCATTGCCCCGGAGTGGCCCAGGCAGTGGTGGTTCACGGACCTACTTCACCGGTCTCTTCTTCCTCACATTCGGTTGCCGTGCAGGCCGGACCTTCTCACGAAGTTCGGGGGACGGATGTTACACCCCAACCTCTCGTCTTTGAGTTTGGCGGCATGGCTCCTGAGATAGTGCAATATGGCCATCTGAATCTGCCCGAGGATTGCATGGACATACTGAAGGAGTCTAAGAGACCTTCCACTCGGACTTCATATGCTTACAAGTGGAAGAGGTTTTGTATCTGGTGCCAGTCTAAGAACCATGACCCTACGACCTGTAAGGAAGATTTCATCCTTCCTTACCTTTTACATTTGGCGCAGTCTGGCCTTAATGTTCATTCCATTAAGGTTCATCTTGCTGCATTGACTGCCTATAGGAAATGCCCTTCACAGACTTCCTTTTTCCAGATCCCTGTGATCAAAGATTTTCTGGAAGGATTGAAGAAAGTATTCCCTCCTGTCAGGCTTCCTTCGCCTTCATGGGAATTGAATGTGGTGCTGTCCAGATTGATGATGGAGCCTTTTGAACCTATTCATAAGGCTTCGTTGCAGCACCTGTCCTGGAAGGCGGCGTTCCTCGTGGCCATTACATCGGCCCGTAGGGTGAGTGAAATTCAGGCGTTGTGTTGTACTGAACCTTATACTGTGTTTCATGCTGCTAAGGTTGTTATGCGTACTCACCCTAAATTTCTTCCCAAGGTTATTTCTGATTTTCATGTCAACCAGACCATAACTTGCCTACGTTTTTTCAGAACCCTTCATCTCCAGCGGAAAGGTCCTTACATTCCCTGGATGTTAGGAGGGTGTTGAAATTTTATCTGGATAAAACCAAAGATATTCGTAGGCCTGACCAGTTGTTCATCAATTATGGATCGGTCAGGACGGGTCTGGCGACCTCTAAGCAGTCCATCTCTAGGTGGATTGTGTGCTGCATACAATTATGTTACCAAAAGGCTAATAAGACCTTAGGAGGTAAGCCTAAGGCTCATTCCACCAGGGGCAAAGCTGCCACGACGGCTCTGCTCCGTAACGTGCCGATTGCTGAAATCTGCAAGGCAGCCACTTGGAAGTCGGTTCATACCTTTGCTAAGCATTACTGCCTGGACACTGACGCCAGGGCAGACGCTCAGGTTGGGCAGGCTTCGCTGCGGAATTTGTTCGCACAGTAGTGGCGTTATGTATTTATTCTCCACAGCCGCTTTGGTGTGGGGATGGGCTTGCCATTCTATTCACTAGATTATGACTATACACAGAGATCCCCTACTACAGAAGGAGTAGTTTCTGTCCTGTAACTCCAGTTCTGTAGTAGGGGTATCTCTGTTATAGTCATAAGCGCCCGCCCTCCTCCCCGGTGGAGATATTTCATCATGTAAGGAATGCGACAGGTCTGGCGTGCTTCGCCTTCAAAAAGAACTGAAAGTAGAGGGACCTGCTATGCATTCTGGGATACTGGGAGAAGTTCTGGAAAGTTCTCTTAAAGGCACAGTATCCTATTTAAGCCACATAATGGCAGCCTATGGGGCTTGTCTGTCCCTACCTTCCTCTCTATCATTCCAGAGTCTTTTACTGGGGGAGGCAAGTTTCTCTGTGGTAGAAACGGGCAGGCTGTATTATGTGTAGTGTTTTTTGGTGGAATTTCTAGTTGAAGTACTGGACAGTGTAGCCTGTGGATATAGGCTGCATTATTTGTCTTTAAATTCTCTCTTAAGTGTCTTTGCAGTTTCTGCATTATTTTGACAATTTAAGAGATTATTTTTGATTGCCGGGGTCCACGCACATGGGCGGGACTATTCACTAGATTATGACTATAACAGAGATACCCCTACTACAGAACTGGAGTTCTGTAGTAGGGGATCTCTGTGTATAGTCATAATCTAGTGAATAGTCCCGCCCATGTGCGTGGACCCCGGCAATCAAAAATAATCTCTTAAACTGTCAAAACATGCAGACCTGCATAGACACTTAAGAGAGAATTTAAAGACAGATAATGCAGCCTATATCCACAGGCTACACTGTCCAATACTTCAACTGGAAATTCCACCAAAAACCACAACAGCACAGCCTGTCCAGGGTTTTCCACAGAGAAAAACCTTGCTTTTAACAGCAAAACCCTCTGGAATGATAGAGAGGAAGGAGTGGACAGACAAGCCCCATAGGCTGCCATTATGTGGCTCAAAACAGGATACTGTGCCTTTAAGAGAACTTTCCAGAAGCCTCACAGTATCCCAGAATGCAGTGCAGGTCCCTTTCACCTTCAGTTCTTTTTTCCGGCTCCTGCTAGCAGGACCCTGGAGCTTTAGCTCTTCTTTTCTGAGCTTTTTCTATACTGTTTTTGTGATATTTTTGGATTTTTGTAGCTTCACTCGACGTCTTTGGCCTTTATCTGCATTCTGCTGTGGTTTTTTGGCAGAATTTCTGCAGTCTTCTTGTCTTAGACTATTTCTAGTCTGACATGTGCTGTGTCTGCAGCTGCACTGAAGGCCAAAGCTGAAGCTCACAGGGTTTGTACTCTGTGCTTGCCTGTGTCTTTGGACACCTGTCTTCTCTGTACCTTCTTTTCTAGGGGGCTTCGGCTTCCAGGTTTCAAACAGAGGAGTTTGAAGGCATCTTCAGCCTCTGGGTGAGGTGAGGGTAGGTCCTCTACCGAGTCCCATACTGTAATCTCTGGGATTATCCCCAGTAGGGCACGTCTGAGCTATGACGCGGTTCCAGTCGGCGTTGGGGCCGTCGTGGAGTGCCTGGACGTCATGGAGTGCCTCGACGTCGACGTCATGGAGTGCCTCGACGTCGACGTCATGGAGTGCCTCGACGTCGACGTCATGGGGTGCCTCGACGTCGACGTCATGGGGTGCCTCGACGTCGACGTCATGGGGTGCCTCGACGTCGACGTCATGGGGTGCCTCGACGTCGACGTCATGGGGTGCCTCGACGTCGACGTCATGGGGTGCCTCGACGTCATGGGGTGCCTCGACGTCGACGTCATGGGGTGCCTCGACGTCGACGTCATGGAGTGCCTCGACGTCGACGTCATGGAGTGCCTCGACGTCGACGTCATGGAGTGCCTCGACGTCGACGTCATGGAGTGCCTCGACGTCGACGTCATGGAGTGCCTCGACGTCGACGTCATGAAAGGCCTTGACGTCGACGTCATGAAGGGCCTCGAGTGCCTTGACGTCGACGTCATGAATGGCCTCGAGTGCCTTGACGTCGACGTCATGGGGTTCCCCGAGGTCATAGGGTGCCTCGACGTCATGGAGCAGTGTTGCTCGACGTCATGGAGCGGTGATGCTCGACGTCATGGAGCGGTGATGCTCGACGTCATGGAGCGGTGATGCTCTACGTCATGGAGCGGTGATGCTCTACGTCATGGAGCGGTGATGCTCTACGTCATGGAGCGGTGATGCTCGACGTCATGGAGCGGTGATGCTCGACGTCATGGAGCAGGGATGCTCGACGTCATGGGGCAGGGATGCTCGGCGTCATGGGACAGTGAGGCTAGACGTCATGGAGCGGTGAGGCTCGACGTCATGGAGCAGTGATGCTCCTTTTGGGGCATTGGTCACTTGGGTTCTGCCCTCTTACGTTGGGTCCAGACGTCACCGTTAGGGATGGCTCAGCGTCTCCGTGTTTGACACCTAGTGACATTTTGACGTCTGAGTGTTGGCTGTCGTAGAGACAGTCACTGTCTTAGTGATGGTGACGTCGTAGTGAGGTCGGCGTCATGTGTTACAGCCGCAGAGTACTGCCGGCTCTTGACGCCTGGGTCTGGTTCCAGGCTCGCTCCTTTGTGAGCCTCCCGTCGTAGGAGGGGACTTTGTATTCCCGGCACCTTCCACTCGCGACGCAGAGCAGTTGATCAGCGTCGAGGAACCCTTTTGATGGGGAGTTTGTGGTTACTCACCACGTGTACGCGAGGGACGTTTGTCCTTTTGCTTAGTTTTGAGTGCTTGCATGCCTGCACATCTGCTAGGTTGCCTCCTGCTCAACCACTACTGTTGAGACCACCGGGGATGTTTCAGAATCCTCTCGGTTCCCTCTTCCGTCCACCACCCCTGGGGCCTTTTGCCCCTCAGTCTGCGAACCTCCGTGCCTTGATGCCAGGAATGCGTCTGCCATGAGTACGGGGAGTCCCTCTCCGACTCTTTACTGGTTGGCGGGACTTACCTTTCGTCCACTACCGCCTGGCGGGAGGTTCTGGCTCCGACCGTGCTCCTGACTTGGTCGCAGGGGTGGCGGCATGTAGACCTCGCGCTGTGGCCCACTGTTGTTGGACCGTTGTTGTGAGATCCCTCTGTGGGGGGGTTTTCTTCACCGATTTGTGGTTCCTCTGCCGAGAGACAGGAGGGAAGCCTTACAAGAGGTGGTCTAATGGGCCTGATAGTTTCGGATCTAGGCATCGGTGTCGGAGCGAAGTTTTTCTCTCCTGCCGACCCCCAGGTATTGTGGGTTTGTCCTGCGTTGCCATACTTTTATTCGCCTGACGTCTCTGCAGCCTGCGGCTCAGCAGTGTGCTTCTACTCTCCCGTTCTTTGGGCAACCCTTGGGTTGCCATGGGAGTAGTGAGTGGCCCGCATGAAGTCTGAATCGGAGACTTTTGGACGGCTGTAGGTTTGGGACATGGAGAACGGCCTGAGGCCTTCTGCCCTTTCTAGCGGCGTTTTTCCTCCCAGGATTTGCCTGTGGTCCCGGGCCGCCATTTAATGCTTTACAAGTATATTGTGCGCATACGCGGGAGAGCTTGTGGCTCCTCGGCGAACAAAGGCCGGCTGGGACTAAGTCAGTCTTCGGTTCATCGGCCCTCCTCCAGCACTTCCTCCGGTCGGCTCGCGGTTTCAGCGGTGCGAGCTCTAAGCAGAGGTCGTTATCCTGTTTAGGACAAGGGCGATAGAGGACGTACCTCTGTCTCAAAGGGGGAGAGGTCTGTACTCCCGGTTCTTCTGGTTCACGAGAAGGACAGGAACGAGTTCAGGCCCATTCTGGATTTGCGACAAGCAAACAAGTGGATTCGCAGTAGAGGAATTTCGCATGCTGTTGTTGCATCAGGTTTATACTCCGCTGCAACAGGGAGATTGGCTTGGTGCCATAGATCTACAGGATGCATACTCCCATGTGCTCATTGCACACAGGAAGTTCCTGCGATTCCAAGTCGGCGCCCATCATTATCAGTACACAGTACTTC
This sequence comes from Lissotriton vulgaris, assembly GCF_964263255.1. NCBI lineage: Eukaryota > Metazoa > Chordata > Amphibia > Caudata > Salamandridae > Lissotriton > Lissotriton vulgaris. The sequence continues at coordinate 152,468,681 of NC_141700.1, read as the reverse complement.
CAGTCGGGCTGAAGTCTGCGCCCAGACTATTCTCGAAGTGCATGGCAGTGGTAGCTGCACGCCTGTGGAAAAACGAGGTGGCTTCTCTAACCGTGCCTGGACGATTGGTTGATCAAGGCCTCCTCCTTCTCAGAAGCTCAGGCGCACTTCAAGAGGACGTGCGTTCTCTGGAACGAGCTGGGGTTGCACATCAACATGTCCAAGTCTGTCCCCATTCCGGTCCAGTGCATACAGTACTTGGGAGCCTCCGTCAATACGCTGTCAGCAAGCGTGTCTCCTTCGGAGGAGAGTCGATTATCTCCCCTTGGGAAGGCTCAGGATCTTGTGACCTCCCCATCTACGGCAGTGGAGACGGTGTCTTCTCTACTGGGGTCGGTGGCCTCTTGTAAATTCCTCACGCCACACGCACGGCTGCTCATGAGACCTTTGCAGGAGTGCTTGGAGGATCAGTGGGATTAGAGGAAAGGTTCCTTGGGCGACAAGATACGACTGTCTCTGCGTGTTCTTCAGTCTCTGAAGTGGTAGTGTTCAGCGGAGAATCTCCTAAGAGGGGTTCCCTTTCACAAGGACATTTCCACACAGACTGTCGTGACGGATGCGTCTCCCCACGGCTGGGGGGCGCTTTCCGGAGACTTGCAGATACAAGGAACGTGGTCCCCGATGGAGTCCACGTATCACATCATTTTCTGGGAACTCAGAGCTGTTCCCTTGGCATTGAAGGCGTGTCTTCCGTCCTTCCAGACCAACTCTCTGCTTGTACAGACGGACAATTTGACCACAATGTATTACCTCAACAAGCAGGGGGGTTCGAGATCGCGCACTCTGTCGCAGGAGGCGCGGGCGATCTGGCGACTGACTCTAACGGCTACCCATCTGCCAGGTGTGCAGAATGTTCAGGCAGACGTGCTGAGCAGACTGATTCAGGAAAGCCACGAATGGGTCATAAACTACGAAGTACTAGGAGAAGTCTTCGGCGGATGCCGAGACTTCGCCTCCAGGTACTGCCTGTGGGGAAGCTGGGAAATGCGTTCTGGATTAACTGGTCGAACAGCTTTCTGTACACTTTTCCACCCTTTCCCTTGATTCCGGCGGTGTTCATCAAGCTGTCCCAGTCCAGGGCGCGGATGATCCTGATTGCCCCGGAATGGCCCAGACAGTGGTGGTTCACGGACCTGCTTCACCGGTCTCTCCGTCCTCTCATACGGAGGCCTTGCAGGCCGGACCTTCTCGCAAAGTTCAGGGGGCAGACGTTGCACCCCAACCTCTCGTCTTCGAGTTTGGCTGCATGGCTCCTGAGATAGTGTGATATGGCCATTTGAATCTACCAGAAGTTTGTATGGACATACTGAAGGAGGCTAAGCATCCTTCCACTAGGACTTCTTCTGCTTACTAGTGGAAGAAGTTTTTGCATCTGGTGCAAGTCCAAGGACCATGACCTGTCGACGCGTAAGGAAGATGTCTTCCTTCTGTATCTTCTACGCCTGGCGCAGTCGGGCCTTAATGTCTAATCCATTACGGTTGGTATTGCTGCGCTGACTGCCTGCAGGAAATGCCCTTCAGACTTCCTTCTTCCAGATCCCTGTGATCAAAGATTTTTTTGGAAGGCTGGAAGACAGCATTCCCTCCTGTCTGGCTTCCTTCGCCTTCATGGGAATTGAATGCGGTGCTGTCCAGATTGATGTAGGAGCCTTTTGAACCTTTTCATAGGGCTTCGTTGCAGCATCTGTCCTGGAAGGCGGCGTTCCTCGTGGCCATCACATCGGCCCGCAGGGGCAGTGATATTTAGGCATTGTGTTGCCAAGGACCTTATACTGTATTTCATGCTGCTGAGGTTGTTACGCATACTCACCCTAAATGTCTTCCTAAGGTTATTTCTGGTTTTCATGTCAACCAGACAATAACTTTGCCTACGTTTGTTCAGAATCCGGCATCTCCAGAGGGAAGGTCCCTACATTCCCTGGATGTTAGGAGGGTGTTGGAATTTTATCTGGCTAAAACCAGAGATATTCGTGGTTCAGATCAATTGTTTGTCAATTATGGATCAGTCTGGACCGGTCTTGCTACCTCAAAACAGTCCATCTCTAGGTGGATTGTGTCCTGTACACTATTGTGTTACCAACAGACTAATACGACCTTACGAGGTATCCCTAAGGCTCATTCCACCAGGGGCAAAGCTGCCACGACTGCTTTGCTGCTTAATGTTCCGATTGCAGAAATCTGCAAGGCCGCCACTTGGGAGACGGTCCATACCTTGGCTAAGCATTACTGTCTGGACACTGATACCAGGGCAGATGCTCGGGTTGGGCAGGCTTCGCTGCGAAATTTGTTCGCACAATAGTGGTGTTATTTCTCGTTTCTCCACCGCCGCTTTGGTGTGGGGATGGGCTTGCCATTCTATTCACTAGATTATGACTATACACAGAGATCCCCCTACTACAGAAGGAGTAGTTTCTGTCCTGTAACTCCAGTTCTGTAGTAGGGGTATCTCTGTTATAGTCATAAGCGCCCGTCCTCCTCCCCGGTGGAGAGAGATATTCATGTAAGGAATGCTACAGGTCTGGCGTGTTACGCCTTCAAAAAAAACTGAAGGTGAAAGGGACCTGCACTGCATTATGGGATACTGTGAGGCTTCTGGAAAGTTCTCTTAAAGGCACAGTATCCTGTTTTGAGCCACATAATGGCAGCCTATGGGGCTTGTCTGTCCACTCCTTCCTCTCTATCATTCCAGAGGGTTTTGCTGTTAAAAGCAAGGTTTTTCTCTGTGGAAAACCCTGGACAGGCTGTGCTGTTGTGGTTTTTGGTGGAATTTCCAGTTGAAGTATTGGACAGTGTAGCCTGTGGATATAGGCTGCATTATCTGTCTTTAAATTCTCTCTTAAGTGTCTATGCAGGTCTGCATGTTTTGACAGTTTAAGAGATTATTTTTGATTGCCGGGGTCCACGCACATGGGCGGGACTATTCACTAGATTATGACTATAACAGAGATACCCCTACTACAGAACTGGAGTTACAGGACAGAAACTACTCCTTACAGGACAGAAACAACTCCATTTAGGCCCAGATATCTGTACTGGGATGAATGTATGACATTGTTCTGAATTCTGTCCATGAATTGTTCCTTTTGCAACCTTCACAAGGACAACAACACGCTTTACATTTTTTTTTTGGCTATGAACTTGAACAAAGAATATGTTGCAGGTGTTTATTTTGCTAAGCTCTTTCACAAATCCACTGCCTACGCCATGGTAATGCATAGTGCGGCTGAAGACCTTGACCTTATGCTTCCCACCTTGCAGGTTAAGACTAACATCTGAAAGAAACATTAGTTAGTATTAGATTCCTTACCTTAGAATATCCCCAGGCGTCAGTCTGGATCCGGAAACTTTTGCGTAGCAGTACCCCTGCGCGTCGGTAGGCGTCGTCTGCAGGCGTCCCCTGCGGCTCCGCGTCCGTCGTCGGCGTCGTGCGCCGTGATGACGTCGCTGGAGTATATAGACGCCGCCTCCGCGCGCTGACGTCAGTTCTTCTTTTTTCCGCGCCAGTAAGCGCAGATCCGAAGAGCAGTACTCCGGTCTTTGACCAAGTTATTGAATTGTTTTCTCACTCTTTGTGCCTGGTTTCAAGCACTGTGATGACTGTGAACGCACGATGTCGGTCACAGACCATCACCGCCTCTGTCTCCGGTGTCTGGGACCCGACCACGACGTGGACTCCTGCGTCGACTGCCGGGCCCTCACCAACAAGGCTAGGCGGGAGCGGTCCCGCAAGCTACTGGAGCTCCGGGTGTCGGCCCCACGTCGGGACCGGGAGCGGTCCCGGTCCGGCCGGAGGTCGAGAGAGCGTTCGCGGAGCCGCGCCGAGCGTTCCGGAAGTCGACACCACTCGTCGGGCTCATCAGGTAAGAAGCACAAGAAGTCGGGGCGTCGTCATCGTACCCCCGACTCCCCCGCGATGCGGCCGGGGGCTCGGGTGACCCCAACCCCGCGGCTCCGCGAGAGTCGCCGGCGCGGCCTGCCTCATACCCTCCGGTCCCTGGGCACGGCACGGCGCGACGCCTGAGGAGATCGAGGCGTTCCTCATGGCCATGAGGGCGCTCGGTTCTCCGACGGGGCCTACGGCGCCTTCGGGCCCAGTGCCACCGTCTGGGGGCCCTAGCGGTTCGGGTGTCCCTGCCTCGGCGCCGTCGGGTGCTCCGGCCCCGGCGCCGCAAGGGCCTTTGGGATCGGCGCCGGCTGGTCTTCCGGCCTCTCCGGCGCCGTTACCATCGGGGTTACCCCCGACGCCGTCCCCGCGCGGCGCCGGTTCTCCGGTGCCGGCTCCGGCCGGCGCCGGGGCTCCGGGGCCGGCTCCGGGCGGCGCCGTCCCCTTACCTTCCCCGACGCCGGACGCGGAGTCGGACCGGCGTCGCTCGACGCCGGGCTCGGCGCCGGTGGGGCCCATGAACCCCGAGGAGCCGGTCTACATCATTGACTCCAAATACAGAGAGGATGAAGAGTTCGGTGAAGGTTGGGAGGGGTCCGAGGACCCTCTGTCACGCGAGTGCCAGTATGACCCGGACTGGACAGGTGACTTGGGGGATGCCAGTGGTCTGGACGACTCTCCTAACCCTGGTTTGATCTCTCCTCCTTCCGTGGCATCGGTGGAGGGAGCTGCATATTCAGTGGTGCTGATGAGGGCTGCCAAGGCCTTACACCTTGAGCTCCCCGTCGCGGCCGTGAGGCCTAACATCCTCACTGAGGTCTTCAAACCGCAGTCATGCCCACAGGAGCCACTGCTGCTGTTTAATGAAGCCTTGTCAGACGTTCTGTTGGGCACGTGGTCCAGGCCCGCTTCAGGTGCGCCTGTTGATCGGAACGTGGCCAGGCGCCACCATCCTTGTCCGGACGACCCCAAGTTCCTGTCTACCCACCCCACTCCTGAGAGTCTGGTGATCCAGGCCTCGACCTCCCAGTCCACATTCCCGTCGGCCCTGCCCGACCGGGAATCCAAGAGGTATGACCAGTTTGGCAAAAAGGTCTTCTCGTCCATTAGTTTGGGCCTGCGGTTTTGCAACACCGCTTGCCTCTTGGGCCGCTACACCCACTCTGTGTGGGATACGGTCGCGGAACTGCTGCCAGAATGCCCCATGGAGGTGCGGGCAAAACTCGGTCAGGCTGTGGCTGAGGGCCGAGATGCAGCTAAGTATTCGATTAGGTGTGGTCTTGATACGACCGACTCGCTGGGCAGGGCGATGTCCACGACGGTGGCGATTCGTCGCCACGCCTGGCTGAGATCCGCCAACTTTTCGGCAGATGTCCAGAATACATTGATGGACATGCCGTTCGATGGCTGTCACCTGTTCGGTGACAAGGCGGACCACGCGCTGGAACGCTTCAAGGACTCCAGGGTCACGGCCAAGTCCTTGGGTCTCTCGACCCAGCGTCAGCAACCGGGTTCGTTTCGCCCCTTTCGTGGCCAAGGAAGGGGCGCCCCCACACGTGCTGCCAGCCACGCGCCGCAACAATCCTTTCAACGCGGTGGCGGCCGTGGAAACCGCCGTGGAGGCGATCGGGGACAACGGCGGGGTCAGGCCACACCTTCCCCCGCAGCATCTGCCTCAAAATCCTCCTAGTCCGTGCTTTCGGCCCCATGTGACGCCAGTGGGTGGCAGGGTTCGCCATCACCACGCTCACTGGCGCACAATCACATCGGACAGGTGGGTGCTGCAAATCGTCCGAAGGGGCTACTCCCTCCCCTTCGAGACCCCTCCTCCAGCCATGCCACCGCAGAACCACAGTGTGTCGGGGGACCACTTGACACTTCTGCAGGAGGAAGTTACGGCCCTCTTGGCCAAGGGGGCCATCGAGCGCGTTCCTAGGCCAGAAGTAGGGCGTGGTTGCTATTCCCACTACTTTCTGGTACCCAAGAAGGACAAGGGGGGCCTACGTCCTATCTTGGATCTAAGGAACGTCAACGGCTTCCTCCGGAAGGAGAAGTTCAAGATGTTGACGTTAGCTCAGGTCTTGGCTGCTCTAGACCCACAAGACTGGATGGTAGCGTTGGACTTGCAGGATGCGTATTTTCACATCCCCGTCCTGCCGGCCCACCGGCGTTACCTGCGGTTCACGGTAGGCCAGGAGCACTTTCAGTTTATCGTGCTTCCCTTCGGCCTTACCAGCGCCCCACGGGTGTTCACAAAGGTGATGGCGGTGGTCGCAGCCCATCTGCGCAGGTTGGGGGTTTCAGTCTTCCCCTACCTAGACGACTGGTTGTTGAAGGCGGGCTCGCCCCAGACAGTCGTCCACCACCTTCAGATGACGGCAGACCTCTTGCACGACCTGGGGTTCTCCATCAATGTGCCGAAATCACATCTGTGTCCCTCTCAAAAGCTCCTTTTCATCGGAGCGGTTCTGGACTCGGCGCAGTTTCGGGTTTATCCTCCGGAACGGCGGGTCCGGGATATTCAGGCTTTGATTCCCATCTTTCAGCCGCTATCCCGGGTTTCGGTCAGGTTGACGCTGCGGCTGCTGGGACTGATGGCTTCCTGCATCCTTCTGGTGCATCACGCCCGGTGGCGGATGCGGGCTCTGCAGTGGGACCTGAAGTTTCAGTGGGCCCAGCATCAGGGCAACTTGTCCGACCACGTCTTGATCTCGGAGGGCGCTGCGAGACAACTGCAGTGGTGGCTTACGGACCGCGATTGGGTCAGAGGCAGATCCCTCTCCCTTCCCCAACCGGAGCACGTTGTCGTGACGGACGCGTCCCTCCAGGGCTGGGGTGGCCACTTGGGAGAGGCAGAGATCAGAGGCATCTGGTCTCCGGCGGAGTCCCGGCTCCATATCAACCTGTTGGAGCTGCGGGCGATTCGTCTGGCACTGAAGGCATTCCTCCCGTTTGTCAACGGGAGTGTGGTGCAGGTGTTCACCGACAACACCACCGCCATGTGGTACTGCAACAAACAGGGCGGAGTGGGGTCGTGGACCCTTTGCCAGGAGGCTCTGCGCCTCTGGCAATGGCTGGAACGTCAGGGCGTGACTCTGACGGTTCAACCCCTGGCAGGTTCCCTGAACGCCAGGGCGGACCAACTCAGCCGTCGGTGCTCGATGGATCACGAATGGCGTCTGAACTCGGACGTGGCGCAAGGCATCTTTCTGCGATGGGGAGAGCCTTGGTTAGATCTATTCGCCACAGAAGAGAACGCGCAATGTCATCAGTTCTGCGCGTTGGAGTTTCCAAGACGGCACTCGCACGGCGACGCCTTTCGGCGCGAGTGGAGTTGCGGTCTGTTATACGCCTTTCCGCCTATACCACTTCTGCCCAGAGTGCTGAAGAAGATCAGGCGCGACCGGGCCCAAGTTATCCTTGTGGCTCCGGACTGGGCTCGAAGGTACTGGTATCCCGAGCTACTCAGCATGTCAGTCGGTCCCCCGATCCGCCTGCCCCTTCAGGAGGACCTTCTGTCGCAGCAGCAGGGGACGGTCCTCCACCCGAACCTGTCCAGTCTCCACCTCCATGCTTGGAGATTGAGCGGCGGCAGTTGAGGCCATTTGACTTGCCTCCTGAAGTCTGTGATGTTATTCTGGCAGCCAGGCGTCCCTCCACTAAGTCGGTATACGCCTGTCGGTGGAACAGATTTGTGGCATGGTGCACAGCAAAGGCTGTGGATCCTCTTTCTGCCCCTCTTTCGGAGGTTCTTCTGTTTCTTCTTTCTCTTGCCCAGCAGGGCTCTGCTCTGGGCACTATCAAGGGCTACCTTTCTGCCCTTTCAGCCTTTCTGAGGCTTCCTGATCAGCCTTCTTTGTTCAAGTCCCCGATTGTAACGAGATTCTTGAAGGGCATCACACACATGTATCTTCCTGTTCCGTTCGTGATGCCTCAGTGGGACTTGAACCTGGTTCTTACCTTTCTGATGTGTGCTCCCTTTGAGCCCCTTCATTCTTGCCCTCTTCGTCTCCTGACTTTGAAGACGGCTTTCCTGGTTGCCATCACCTCTGCCAGGAGAGTGAGTGAGCTCCAGGCTCTTTCTGTCCAACCTCCTTTCCTGTCCATTCATCCTGACAAGGTGGTTCTGAGGACTAGACCTTCTTTCCTGCCCAAAGTAGTTTCTGCTTTTCACATCGGGCAGTCCATCACCCTCCCTTCCTTCTTCCCGCCTCCGCATCCTTCAAAGGATGAAGAGCGGCTCCATCCTCTGGACCCAAAACGTGCGCTTTCATTTTATATGGATCGCACACACAAGTTCCGGGTGGATGACCAACTGTTTGTTGGCTACGTGGGTGCGAAGAAGGGACGGGCGGTATGTAAACGAACCATCTCTCGGTGGGTCGTTCTGTGCATCAAAGCGTGCTACTCTTTGGCTCGGAAGGAGCCTCCTGTTGGGCTGAGGGCCCATTCCACTCGGGCCACGGCGGCTACTACTGCCCTGGGCCGGGGAGACCCTTTGCAGGACATTTGCCAGGCGGCTACGTGGGCCTCGCTGCACACCTTTGCGAGGCACTACTGCCTGGACAGTCAAGTCCGGAGGGATGGCTTCTTTGGCCGTTCTGTCCTCCAGGACTTTCTGGTGTAGGAATGTATTGGTTCGCAGACCCACCACCGGGGTTGGTATTGCTGGGGTATCTATTCTAAGGTAAGGAATCTAACACTAACGTGTTTCTTTCAGATGAACAAGTTACTTACCTTCGGTAACGATATATCTGTAAGAAACATTAGTTAGTGTTAGATTCCTTACCGAACCCACCCATCCTCCCCGTTCTGCGAACTGATACCTAGGGTTAAGGACATCCCTTTCAGGGCCCTAGTTTCAAATGGCACCAGTGTTGGTTCTCTCATGGCTCTGCGTTTTCTGGCGCGGAAAAGCTGTGTACAAAGAACTGACGTCAGCGCGCGGAGGCGGCGTCTATATACTCCAGCGACGTCATCACGACGCCGACGACGGATGCGGAGCCGCAGGGGACGCCTGCAGACGACGCCTACCGACGCGCAGGGGTACTGCTACGCAAAAGTTTCCGGATCCAGACTGACGCCTGGGGATATTCTAAGGTAAGGAATCTAACACTAACTAATGTTTCTTACAGATATATCGTTACCGAAGGTAAGTAACTTGTTCGTATTGACAGAAGTTCTCCAGCTGGCCAAACATCTTCAGAGCCCCTTCTGCCACTTGATGAGTCTTTATTTGGGGCATGGACCAAAGCATTCTCTCGCCCACCAGTCAACTGACAGGAGTTGTCACTTGCACCTGAATGGACTGTGGCTGCCTTCCACAAAGCTGTCTCCACCTCCTGGAGAGAAGCGGTCCTGAGCCGGGCAGAACTGGTTTATGTATGCCAATGGAACTTTGTTTGTGCCCACTTCAACTGGAAAAAGGCATTATTTCTGTATACTAGATTGTCTACCTGTGCTCTCTACATTGTGGAGATGATGAGCATTCATTCATAAGGGGGGGGCCGGTGTTCTTGCCAGTATTGGGTCTTTATTGTCCTCTAAACTGTGCACTATAGGGAACCATTAAACTTCACTCTGTCAGATGAGCACGCAAAGTAGCTATTTGAATAGTGATTGTCGTGTCTTCGTGTTGCCAGTTGACTGGCTTCACCTTGTGTCCTCTGCTGCCAACCAGTTAGTCTCTATGCTACATACAGCCCTTTGTAGTAGTTTTATAATAGGTTTATGTTGAATGAAGAAGGTATAGCAGCTGTTCATGGTTGTGCGATAACTGCTAATGATTGGCATTTCTTTTTTTTTTTTTAGCAGTTTCCGTTGCTAGTAACGAATTGGCTTGCTAGGCTAGAGGAGCAAAAGTTTAGATCACGCCAAAAACCTACTTTGTTCTGCAGGATTGGGCAGTTGACCAGGTGTCCAGAAATTCTCAGGCCTGACCTGCTTAACTTTCCCAAAGGCGATTATCTGTGTCTTCTCCTCATAAGTTTGTTTTTCTTTATTTTTCCTTGCATTGTTTGTGATTTGCATTGCACCAAGGCTGAGGTAAGTTTGTTTGGGTCTTACGTTTTTGTGTGGTCAGCTACTTTTAGTGTACAACTGGAAGTACTCAGAAAATGGAAGACTCCAGAGATAGAATCAGCCCCTATATTTATTACAGCGTGCAGACCTAGCTATTTGACATTGGCGCTCAATAAAAGAATTCCTTTCATGCAGCGATCTGTCCTCTTCATCTGACCCATGGCCACTTTCCACTTCTGCTGTTGCTGCACGCTTTGAAAGGCCAGTTGCAATTTTGGCTCGAATTGAGGTCACTCATTCACATGTACTTGCCAGTTACTTTGAGTGCCTTAAAGCACCCTTAGGGCAGCTAAGGCACCGTATATATGCAGCCTATAACATTACTGTTGTCTGAGGACGCAGCATATTCCATGCAACCTGGAAGATGAACAGGAAAATAGTGTCTATTGACAACAATAATGATTTTTCTGTACTGTGTAAGAAAGTGAAATCTCCCAGATTCTACATCGAATACCATCCAATTTGTGCTGCTTCTGCAAGTTTGAGATTTGGTGCCTTTTTTGAAAATGTGAAGGCCATGTTTCCCCAAATGATACTCTCTCTCTATGGTGTTGGGATAGTACTTATTTCCACTTGGGTGTGTGATGGATCCAGGTCAGTTGCGAAGCCCCCACTTCCTTGCAGGGCACGATTCCCCCTCAATTTTCACAACATTTGCATAGAGAAGCCAAAGTCGTTGAGACTGAGCTCTGTAGAATCCAATTGCTACTTGCACCCTTCAAATCATTAAGCTTCTTAAGTATCAACCCATTTGATCGATTGGCGGAGGCAGGTTTAGAAGGGCTTTTAAGGTTTTGAGCTCCAGTGCTGTGCCAGGACGATTTGGGTGTTTTATATTACTCTGTGGTATCGGACATATGCTCAGTATTCCACTTAATCTGCTGGCCATGAGACTGGGGCCTACAAACCTGCCCCACGGGCCCGCTTTTACGTTGTTGATTCTGTTCTCTTGATTGAGAACTCTTACAAGGACCGGATTTTGTATCCCAGAGACTCAGTAGATGTCTGGGCTTCTTTCTACAAAAATTAAATTTTATCTGTTTCTGGTTCCTAATCGCAGTGTCTAAATTTAGCATCCCCCTGTCCTACGAAACTGCCTTTTCATTAGTGATCAGTGTCGGTCTTGATTTTCAAGAGCTAGGCATTTCATGTGACTCCCGGAAAGTTACTATGAAATCTAGAGTGCACAACACTACTTGGCTTCTGACATAACAGTGTGAATCTGAGGGTCGGGGAACTGTCCTGATCCTTCTCTTACAGTTGACTTAAAATCTCAAAGTATTGCTTGTCAGCTAGGTCAGATTTTCTGCGTGATAGTTGAATATATGAGTTCTCTTGAATCAGCCTGAATAGTGGAAGCTGCTCTTGCTGTGCCTTAGAGGCCCAAGGAAATGTTTTTACCACTTTTTGTTGCTCCTTTGACATTTCTATACATAAATAACCATCAGTTCAGAAAAAGTTAATCTGGCTCTTATTTTTTCAGTGCCAATCCTTAGTATTCATTCATCTGTTGCAAGGAGAATCTTTTTTTAAATGTTAATGTTTAGATATTTTTATTTATAAGAAGGCAGCTGATACATCACATCTTAAATCAGAACACTAATTGATGTAAAGACATATTTCCAATACAGTAAAATCATAGAAATTAATATATGGCATCAACACACATGGGAACGGCAATCGCTTATGTCCTGTATTTGACTGAATAGCCCACTACCGACTGGATTCACTTTTATCTACTCTCCCCCTATTCCATCAAATTTTACTAAACCACATCTTGGCGCCCACTCTCTTTGCATACAGGTTCTCAGGATTCTTAACCCAACGCATTTTATTGCGCCACTGATAACAGTGGGTGTTGTTGACTTACAATTTGCTAATATTAGAGACTTTTTCACTAGAGTACCCATGAAAAAGAGCTGGTTTAGTTTAATTGGGAGATTATTCGAACCAAATGAATTCTCAAAAAGGTCTCCCAGTGGATCAGGAATGATTATCTGCCCCATCCGATTTCCCATTTTGTTAAAGATATTCGACCGGAATACTCCCAGTCTGGGACAAGTGAGTATCATATGGAGCCAGTCCCCAAGTTCCAACCCGCGTCTGAAAGTTGTAAGGAGAATCTAATGCAAATTAGAGACCAGCTCGGATTTTATTGTTTTAGTAGTCATGGTGTACTTCATTTTCTGAGTGAGGATTTGGTATAGTGTAGACTAACAGATGAAGACTATTGCAGGAGGCCACTGCCCAATGTAAACTCATGACTCATAATCTTTTTATTCACATACACCAAAGAGTTTTAAGCTGAACTGGTGAGCGATTCTGGGATGCTACTTCACAAACCTCACATATCTGGCAGCTGTACATTTAGAGGTATGTAACTTGTTTGCGCTCGGTCTGAACAAACATTGTGAACGAAGGTTGACATGCTAGAGCAGAATAAATCACAAACCAAGATAAATACTTGGAGCTTCCAAGCTCATGCAATTCAGCTCTTCGATAGTAAGACTTTGATTGACCATGGGGGGTGACCAATGACGCTTTGGTGCAAGAATGTGACTACTTACACATCCGTATTTAAAAAGACTACAGTTTTGGTATGCATTGTGGTACTGAACTGAATAGGTGTGGGTGTTTACAGGTGGCCAGCATATGCAATTCTACCAAACCATTGTTATTCAGTTCCCTCAGTACACGGCAGGATCTGGTATAGCTATTATTGCTGCAGGCGCAGTCTTTCTGTTGAATCTATTTGTAAGGCCACTATTAAGGGAGTTCCATAGGAATGCTCAGACTGTGAATGCATTGTTCCATAAAGTGTTTCTTTTCCAGACCCACCCAGTGTACATGGCCAAGCTAATCTTCCAGATGCCGCAGAACAAGTCAACCAAGTTTATGGAATCTGTCATTTTCTCTCTGTACAACTATGCCTCCAACCGAAGAGAGGCCTACCTTCTGCTTCAGCTCTTCAAAACAGCCCTCCAGGAAGAAATCAAGTAGGTTTGCAGTGTTTGCTTGTAAAATTAGGAGGAAGAGATCAGTGATACAGATCGGAAGGGCTGTAGAATTTGGAAGTCGGGATGACTTTTTTCCTTGGCTAGAAAGCCATTTTGAACCTTACCAGTTGGTTGTATATCAAGGGTGATGCACTTTATTTCATAGTTTGAGTGAGGTAGAACAGCAGAGATTCCCAAGAACACATTCTGGATGCTTCTTCACCTGATGAATCGCACAAGTGTCTTAAGTATTGACAATTTCCGCATATACCCTCAAAACAGACTGTCCTATTTAGAAACCTTTTTCTTTACGCCTCTTGCCATCTTAATCTATGTAGTGAAAGTAACTAACCAACATTTTGTATTTTAGCCAAATTGTGCCATCCTCTTACAATTGTGTACACTGTACAAACATTCAGACAAAGATTTGACCAAAACATGACCTTGACTAACTACACCTTGTCACTATAAACCATCTCATTAAATATGTGACTATACACAGCAGGAAACACTCCACATTAAAAATCAAATATGCAACAATGATGTTAAATCTCATTGTTAATGAGCTATCTTCTTCTTTAGGTCTAAAGTGGATCACATCCAAGAGATTGTGACTGGGAACCCGATGGTCATTAAGCTTGTGGTGAGCTTTTATCGTAACGGTCGCGGACAGAACGCCTTGCGAGAAATCTTAGAGAACGTGGTGCGAGATGTGCTGCAGGATAAAACGCTCAACATTCGGACCAACCCAGTGGACATTTACAAGGGCTGGATCAACCAGATGGAGTCTCAGACTGGCAAGAAAAGGTAAGAACACTAGCTATATTTGTGGCCATCTTGGGTAGCCTCTGTAATTCTAGTTTTAATTATGCCCAAAAACTTTATTAATTGGACCTTAGTCTAATGTATATATTTGTTTTAAATATTGCAAGTTTTAGACTCTAAATTATGTACATCTTTTATTTTGCCCACACTTGTGCATTTAGAAATTCCTCTTCCATGTTGAACACGTGCTGTTTATACCATGCTCTTGTGCCCGTTTGGAGGTTATATTCTATGATTTCAGATGACCTGCACAGTTTCATATTTTCCTATAGATTGTTTACATAGGAGTGGTGTGAGAAAGTACTATCTTTCTTGCACTGGTATGCCCCCACTTTTTTCTGAACTGCTGATGTGCTTTGACTGAGTGTGCCCTGAGTCCCTGCCAACCAGGTACCCAGGGCCTGTGTTCCTTCCCTAAAAGCTGTGTTGAAACTAAAACCCGATTGGCATCTCTGGCCAACTGTCAGCCCCTAGTAAATGGTACACAGGGCATGGTGACCAGAGAAGACCCCTGAGGACTGCAGCACTTAATGTGCCACCCTCAGGGGCCCTGTACCCTGACACCCACACACTGCCTTTGCAGGCTGAGTGTCTAGGTACAGAGCTAAACCAAGAGTCAACATGGCACACAACCCTGTGTGCCATGCATACAGAACCCACTGCCCTGGCATACTTCAGTCACCCCTCTAGCTAGGTGCCCTATGCCAGAGGTGTGGGCACAGGTGCATGAGCCCTATGCCCCAACAGTAGCCAGGGCCTTCCCTGGTCACTGTAAGTGCAGTGATGCCATTAAGAGTATATGGTGCTGGGAGGTTGTCATTACGAACTCCACAGCACCATAATGGCTACACTGAAGACTGACCAGTTTGGTACCAAACTTCTCAGCACATGAAACCCGCACTGATGCCAGGGTAGGATTTAATGTAAAATGCACCCGAGGGCATCTTAGAGATGCCCTCTGAAAACCTAACCTACAATCCACGTCTGGCTTGAGTGGGTGCAGAGGCTGCCACACAGCAGACATGTTGCTGGACCCCTGAGTGGTGAGCTCCCGCTCTCCTGGGCCTGCAACAATGCACATCCTGGGCGAGGTGCGAGGTCTCCTCCCCCAGGATGGGCAGGGGGAAGCTTCAAAGGCATGCGTCCTCTGTGAGCTTCTTCAGACCACTTGCTGTACCCAGCAACTGGCCCCACCAGTTCTGACCCCCCACTCTGGCGGGAAAACTACGTCGGGAAGGGGGGGTGCCAGCCTGTCCCAATCCCACCCCTCAGGTGGGGGAGACAAGGTGAAGCACAACCCGGGCTCTGGCCATCTTAAAGATGGGGTGCCCTGCCCAATCCCAGCTAGGCTCCTTCCCCCCTCCCACAGGAGAGGAGCAGGCTAGGGGATGTACCCACCCCAGTACAGGGACCTATTGGTCCCTGCCCTTGCCCTACCTGTAATGCCCCTAAATTCAGTATTTAGGGGCTCCCTGAAACTTCCTTCCTCAGATCCCAATACCAAAAGAAGATCAAGAAGAATAAGACCCGCCGCGCAGCTGCTAACAGGACGAGAACAACTGACTTTGCCCCAGCCCCACCATTCTTTCGATCCTGGAACCTGCTCCTGCCTTAATCCCAGCGACTCCTGCGGACAGCAACCTTGGGACACCCAGAGGACCTGCCTGCCTTGACCCTCTTAAAGACTGGGACTCCCATCAGTAGAGGCTCTGCTGCAACAACCCCCCTGGTGCCAGCCAGGAAGCTCCGGGCCAGCCCACTCTGCACCCGCCGAGCTCCGGCCAATGCCAGAGTGATCCAAGAGCGTGAGGACGTGCCTCCAGCGACTGGGACCCGAGGTCCAGTGCCCAAAGACCCTCCTCGTCAAAGCAGACGACACCTGCAAACTCAGAACCAGGGGACCCCAACCGCGACAGGCTTGAGGGTAAGCTTTTCCGACACCCAAAGACACCCCTGCACCCGGCACCTTACAGCCCCCTGTGCCTCCCTTTAAGGTACCTGTAGGAGAGTAGGGTCTGCAATCCTATGATCACCCAGATTTTTTGCTTTTGTTTCACTGGTTTACGACTTTCTCTGGCTGTGGGCCTGCCAATCAGACCCACAGCCTGGCTGTTCTCTCTCTAAATTACGATATGTACCCTAGGTGCATCTACCAATTGGTACTGGGCCACCTTATCAGACCCTGTAACTCAGGGCATAGGTGTACCCAGGGCCGCCAGGGGCTGCAGCATGTATTATGCCACCCCTGGCTGGCCTCCTAACTTTGACACAACTGGCTGCATGACAGCTGGGGCGAAGTCGTGTAATCACCCTTTGCTTTAGATATAGTAGCTCTGTATCTAACCATACAATGGACACCCGAGTCCTTATCAGTCACTCCTATGGCAGGCCTTGACAATCCTGAAGGCAGAGTGCATGGGCTCGCGGGAACTGTGTTCTGGCCCGAGCCGAGCCGGTTGCAGCTTGCGGAGAAAAGACCCAATGGCTGTTCCATGATAACGCGTGCCACATCGGTAACTTCGGTGTCGCGTTATCAAGACATGTCGAGTAAGGTGTCATACGAGTCGGGATGCTGCCCTCTCACCAACTCTGGCGACGAGGTTAGCATTCCACCCTTCTAGAGGGACACGACATGTACGTAACTGTGAACCCCGGTTAAAGTTAACGAGAGCCTCAGCTCCACAAAATGGATGCTGCCACCACAGACACGAGTCTGACCTCCTGCTGCTGGGAGTCCTTCCAGCGAGGAGCGCTTGGACAAAGGGTTTCCTGTCGAGGGCGGTGTTCGCACCGTCCCAGACAGGGTTTGTGTATTCTGGGTAGGTAGGGCTTTTGCGAGAAGGTGACTGCGGAGTGGCACCCCGGTGCTCACTACGCATCTGCCGGTTAGAACCAGTTCCAGGGGCGACAGCCCTGGCCTGGGGAAAGTCCGGCAGGGGAGAGGGGTGTAACTACCCCCCTTCCTGGTCCCACCCTTAGGGCAGGACCTAGTCATGTACCCACCCCTTTCCTTAGGATAAAGGCCGGAGCGGGGACCCTTCCAAATTAGATCATCTTTGAATCAAGAATACTTTCTACGAAAGGACTTCAAGACTCTTCTCAAGATTTCTCCCTTGTGGCTAAGGAGTAGTCACCCTGCATCAGCGGGCACCATCTAAGAACTCTGCGGTTTGCTGTAAGTCCTTCCTCAAGGAATCCGACGGCCCAGCTCGACGAGAACCGGCTTCCCTGGCACCTCTGACCTCTACCCACGTCATCAGCTCAGCTGTGATCTGTGGGTGCGACGAGACCTCGAGGGACCGGCCATCATCAGAACCTGCACGCTCTTAAAAACCAGCACGACCATCGAGGTAACTCTCTGGTGAGTGTTCTGGGGTCCGAGAAGCCCCGACCCTGAGCCGCTCCAGCTCCGAAGTGCAGTCCCCCAGCATCTCCACGATCTGCGTGGGGCCCTTCTGCTCGCTGCTCAGCACGTTGTCTGGTCACTTGCCGCTGGCTTGTGTCCTTCTGTGACGACATCCGAGAATCATCACTGCCGGTCTGGTTGCTCCAGACTGGCCCTTGCTTCCATCTTTTCGAGAAGCACCCCGGACCCTCCTGGTCCACTCAAGACGCCGACAGCGTCATCCTTCGTGGGACAGCTCGCACCTCCACCGTGGTCGCCGACAACGCCTCCTGGTCCGTGAGACTGCAGAGCCTAGCGTCGCCCACTCACCTGGTCGAGGTGACGGCCAACTGGTGCCTTCCTGGTACCCTCTGACTACTGGCTAGTAGTACGAACTTGGTCCCCTCTGCTTTCAGGTTTCATCAATCTCCGATCCAGGCTTGGATCTCTACGAACTATTCATCACTGGTCGCCGGCCAGCAACTCCTTTTCTTCCGGCTCCTGGCTCGTCAGCGAAGACCCCGACGCCTGTAAGACTTGTGCAGCCGCAGCCCTCGTGGCTAGGTAACTCGGCATTTCAGTGCCTGCATAGCCTCCTTACTCTAGGGTCCCGAGTCCCTCGCTTCCGACTTGCCTTAACCTTTCCGTGTCCTCGGACACTTGTTTAACTGTGCACTTAAAGTATTTGCTAAAGAGATTTGGTTTGTGCTTAGTACCCTGTCCTCATAAAGAGTACAGGGCTGTTGTGATTCTTAATAAATATACTGTTTATTTTCATAACACTTGTGTGGTGTCCTTTCACTGGGTGTTCAAGGGGTACATGTGTGGTAAACAGCTGGCTTAACGCGCCCTCTCGAGTCTTTAGCCTTAGACTGCTCGTATCCACGCTACTAGGATAGCTGGTCTATAGGTTGGCTTACAACCAAACACCATAAGGGTCGTTGGAACGATACATAGCGGTCGCTAGAATAGCGAACGTTGCATATCGGGCCAACTTCTCACAGTACCTACCTGCGCTCCAAGATTCCAACTTACCTCTCGACGTGCTGGTCGCCCCTGGAGAGTCTCCGCCCCCGAGCCTGCAGCCTTTGTTCCCTTTTTACCTTTTCCATTGGATAACATTGAGCGCCCGACGGCTCAAAAGCACCCTGCACCCAGCGCCCTAGTACTGCTGGCCGTGCCACCTTTGTCCTATCCTGCTTCCCCCTTTGCCCTGAGCAAGTGACCAGTAGCCCAGCTCCCACAGCCGCGTGGCCTGCTAGCCAACAGCCTCCAACCGGAGGCCCCCCGTCCCCCATTGGATAACATTGGGCCTAACTACCTCTGCACCCGGTTGCCCCTGCGCCGCTGAGGGTGAACCAACTGTACCTACCTGACCCTGGCAGACCCCTGAGTCTAAGCCCAGAACCACAACTTCACCAGTCGAGTACTCACCAGGAAACCGGTAACTCACTTACCTGCCATTGAATAACTTTATAAATAAATAAATTGACTGGTTTGACTCGAAAAATCTTCTGTCTACTTTTGAAAACTTGAAATATTCATATAAAATCATACGAATTCCGAAATACTCACCTGTGATCAGGAGAGGAGCCAGTACTGTACCTTGTAGCCCAGTGCTGAAACGCAAAAGTAATCCCTAGCGGGTTTACTAGTAACTTGTATTTTCTCCATAGAAATCCATTGTCTGCTTTTTTATGAAATTTCTTCTGTCTACTTTTGAAAATTATAAATATTCTTTAAAAATCATACAAAATACTGAAATGTAATTACTTACCTGTTTTGAGTTGAGACCCCAGTGCTGGCCCCAGGAGACCAGTACTGGATTACAAAAGTAACGAGATCGTACTTTACCTGCAACCTGAACTTTCTCCCATTGAATAACATTGCAAGATTTCTGTTGAAAAGTTTCTACGTGTGAACTTTTAAAATAGCTTTTTATTCCTGAAAAATCACCACAATACCTAAAGCGTTTTTGCTAAACTGTTTCCAGCTTAGACCCCAGGACTGAACCTATGAGCCAGTTCTGGAATTACCAAAGTAATCTACAAAGTAATCAACAGTGTTTATATAAGGGAATCCATTGAGCTCAATGCTAAATTGTGTGTAGAATTGTGTTGCCTACTGCAACCCCTGTACCTATTGTATTTACAAAGTTTATTGCCTTTCTGCAAAATACTCAACTGAGACCTCTCATATTGAGAGCAGTATATGTTTGATGCCTGTTGGTTCTAGAAATAAAACAACTATATCTTTTGATATAAAAACAATTGGCCTGGAGTTTAGTCTTTGAGTGTGTGAAATCTTTTGCTGTCTGAGTGTGTACAACAAATGCTTTACACTGTTCTCTGGTACTACCTTACTGCTTGACCAAGCTACCACTTTAGAGGGTAAGGTCACACCTGACTTTAACCTCTGTTATACCTCTGGGGTTTGTGGTCTCTATACACACTGTACCTTGCTCTGGTCCAGTATACATAGAGCCACTTTCTCACAAGTAGATTTATTTACTTATCAAAAAATACAGGTCTAAAGATAACTTTTTTCGGTATTTTGAATCTAGTTTGGACAATTATTGCTTTTAGTGATTTCTGCTAGGTATTGCTTGGTTTACTTTTCAAATTTTGTTATTGCTTGGAGAATATACAGTGTAAATCTAATCCCACAAGACAAACGAGAGCTTCAAATAGTAAATGAGGATAAAGCACACATCTATGCACTATGGCATTCACATAGGTTCAGGATGTATCGTGGGTGAATGTAAACTCATGTATTGAGAAAAGAAAGAGTGGTTTTAATAAGGTGTGTAGGTGAAGTGTCTGGACAAAATGAAATCCTCCCAATTCTTTCATGCGTGTCAAAACTGAACAAGGCTGTCTCCAATCAAGGCAGTGGACCATTAAAGAGATTGGAGGGCACAGGCAGGGAAAGGAAATCTTATGTTTTTCTTTCCTTGGGGATCTATATTTAAATTAGATTTGTGCCTTGACTATGTCCAAAAAAGAAGTTTTTTTTATGTAACTGACTGGTTTGCTGCTCGAGTGTCTTTGTAAATGATGCATATTGAGTTGAACTTGGTGTCTGCTGGGAGTTAAACATCCTTTACAACGACTGCGTCACAACAAAGTCAATTACCCCCCATTTTTTACTCTGTGAAATCTTTTACAACGCAGGGCTTTACACCACAAACCATTATAATTCATTCCCCAGTACAATGCCCCGTGGAGTTAGAATAGTAAATTGGGATGTAACGGACAATGCGTTGTAATGGATTGCGTTGTAAAGCCCTGCGTAGTAAAAGATTTTGCGGAGTAAACAATGCGGGGTAATGGCACGTGTTGTAAACTTGTGCGGAGTAAAGTGTCATATTCCTGCTGGGAGGGGCATTTGGTGAGGGCATCAGAGGGTGGTGAAGATGTTATAAAATGCTCTTAGAGGTTGAGGATGACTTCCAGAAGGATAATGTTGAGCATATCACCCATGTTGCTTCGGGATGTGGGGTAGTGGGTGCACTTTGCAATTGAAATTAGTTTGGTTAGAGGGTTTTGATTAGATGCCATTTATCTTGAACCACCTTTTTTGGGATTACTTTTTCACATACTGTTCAATCAGATTGAGGATCAATGTGAAAGCCCAGGTCCTTTTACTATAAGTATAGAGAAGAAGAAAGCATACAGTTGAGCCACCTTATGATGTGTGCAAAAAGAACATATGATGGATGGAATACTGAACCAATCAAATATGCACAGCCAGTCACGGATCTAGGTTAAATCCATCGTTCTTTTGCTCACCATGCCACCCCAGTTCAGACCCAGCCATATGCAAATCAGTCTTGACCCTGTACCTCATGGGAACAGTCCAGCCTGAACTGCCAGGCCTGGTCCTCCCTGGACCAGAAACAACTATCCCAGTACCGGTTTCTGGGCATCACCCCTCATCAACCAGGCTAGCTTGAATCTTGGCAGTTCCAGCAGGACTGTTACCATGAGGATCAGGGTAAAGACTGATTTGCATATGGCTGCATCCAAAGTGGAGTGACGTAGTGAGCAAAAGAACAATGGATTTAACCCAGATCTCTTGACGGTATACAACGTTTAGCACGCATTTTTTACAACGCACTACCATTACAACGCAGGCATTACCACGCATACCATTACAACGCATTGCGCTGGGGGGCGCTCTAGGATAGGGAATAAGTTTAATTTTATATCCAACACCTTCCCTAGTGTCCACGGGGACTGGAGTTGGAATATAAAATTAAACTTACCACTATCCAGCACCTCAAAGCGCTATGCGTTGTAACGGTATTCGTTGTAAATACCGCGTTGTAAAGGTATGCGTGGTAATAGTATGCGTGCTAACGTCATACATCCCTCTTGACTGGGGATGAATGTTTGAATCATTCAGCATTCCATTCATCATTTGTTGCCTCAGCGCAGTGTATGATTTGCAGCTGGATTTTTACTATCATTGGTGAAAATGAATTCCTGTTTGGTGAGGATAAGTTGAAGAGAGAATGCATTTATCAATAACTGGATGCTATGCAGGCTGCATTTTAGGCAGTGCATATTGGCATACGCAGCTAATGACCCATAAAGCATACCTTTGTATTTTTACAGTTTGTTTATAAATCTCGACCCTGGCTGGCCAGGAGGCCTAGATCAGAGTACAACCTCCCACAACGTCATTGTATCTTTGCTTTTCTCTAGCTTGGGCGGGGATCATGACTCTGCTGTAGGTCAACCTGTGTCCTTGGACAATCACCACCAAATTCCAATATAATGTTGCTTTGGAACCTAGTAGTCCACCAGTGTAGTTTTCTAGGTGGGTTCGACTGAGTTTAGATCCAGTTTAGGCATTGCTAGTGAGTCAAGATTCAGGTCCTGATTGGCTGCCAGTTTACATTATATCCTGACATCCGCAGAGCAATCAAAAACACTTAACTGAGTAGTGGGTGAGTGAGAGTGCGCTCCTTCTCAGTCTTCTTTGTCTGCAGTGGCTGCCAATAAGCCACTTCAGTTTCCATTCTTCTAGTTGTCTGAGGGCTAGTATGTGGCAGAATTTCGTTTTGATCTCCAAATTGGCGAGCAGTTATCTCATATACTGATCCTGCAGGTTGGGGCCATATGTTGATGGGCTATGCCACTATACCGACCATAGATGCTCATACGCTGTTCTCCAAAGGGCATTAAAGTCTCTTGGCTGGAGCATGGCTATGCCTCTTTCTCCTCGTAGTTCTCTGTACCGACGGAGGACTGGGCACTGAGGTCCATCTTCAACCTCCAGTTTCTGAACATATTCCTTAGGAAATATAACTATAAAATGGTGACTTTGGCCTACATCCTATCTGACTGGCACACAAGAAATTGGGTGGTGCCCTTGGACTACAAAAACACCTATTTCCTCATCCTACAGGTATTTCTTTTGGTTGGTCCAGTAAGTGCGTCACAGTATATGCCCTTGGGCAAGAGTGTTCATAAGTAGGAGACCCGTCAGACTGCCGCAAGGGGCTGCCATAAACACCTTCACCAGACACTACTGTCTAGATTATCAAGTTCACAGGGAGTGGCATTTTGCCCATTAGGTCATCCGGACATTCAGGTGTGAAGTTGGTAGGGCCCACAGTGAAAGGTGTATCATTATTGCTTATCTGCTAGCACTAATCATTGCCTCTCTCCAAAGTATGTTTGTTGCCATTATTGCTACCGTTTTTTTGTTTTAGGCCATAGACAAGATCCTTATACGTTCGTGTTTCTCCCTTCAGAAGTCAATATCCCAGTGAACCTATCAAATTCACACCCAATATTTGTTTTATTTTGGGCCTTGTGAGGAACCCTGCAAGAATTTCCTGTATCTACTCATCTGCCCCTTTCCTTTTGACTTTAGTCCTCAACCCTAGTTTAGTGGGGTAGTTATCCCCTGTGAGGCAGATTAATTCAAAGTCCTGCTCATTGGCTGCTTTAGCACCACTGTCTAAAGCCCCACTACAGAACATTTGCACAACCCCACCACCTCCCGAAGCTGGCAGCTACTGCCATTCTAAGGAATCCTTATGCATTACTTGCATTATTTTTGCAGTTTTCTCAACGTTTTCCATTTCAAAACACAATTTGCTTCAGAAAGCGCCATACTTTCGTAAAAGGACTGTATATGTGATTGAAAGTGCCAGAAACCTTCCACCCTGGATCTGATTCCTCAAAATTTGAGGACTAATAGTGTTCTACTTATACTTTAGGATAGTTCTTTTATGTTTGTTTCCTCTTGATAACAGATTATCCAGATCCAGAAAGCCTGCACTTATATTGTATAAGTAACATGTTGGTTGGGTTAAAAAACTTTTTATCGTGGAACTTTCTTTTCAGGCTTGTTTTATCCAGCCACAGACTTGATTCAATGATTTTGACTAACTTGATAAAGCAAGCTCAAAATGCTCTGTGGTGGCTCATTCATGAATATAACTTATCAGCCCAAAAGTACCTGCCTCATAAAGTTCAGATATACATTCTTGTGTATTTGTATGGAAGCTGGGTATTTCATTGTTATAGGTTGTTTTTAGTCCTTGTTTTCCTTTCCTCTCCTTGCAGCCAACTCCCTTATGATGTTAGCCCTGAGCAGGCACTGAGCCATCCTGAGGTCCAGAGACGCCTCGACATATCCATTCGTAACTTGATTGCAGTCACAGATAAGTTCTTCTCCACCATCACATCCAACGTTGAGAAGATTCCGTATGTACCTATAAAGTCAATCTAAAATAAATGTATTTTATAGCACTGAGCCTCCGTTTAGGTTGAACCCTTTTTTTTTAGCAAGGCTTTTTATGTGGCTCTGGCTGAACCTTTCTGCACAGTGATTATTGTTGCTCTGTTCCTATTTGCTGTGTTTTCGCATTTTGCATCTGCTTGGTACAACCAATATTTTAAAGGTGATAATGACGTTAGTGTTGTTGCTGATAAGTTGACAGTTTAAAGCCCAATATCTCCTGATAAGTTTGCAAAATACTTTCCAGCAAGCTTGCTTTCGCACAGTAGCGAGATGTTTTTGTATCATAACATTCGAAATTGAAAGAACGGTTGCACTCCTTGTTCAAATGAAGATGATATTTTAATCTGGTTAGGTAGGTGCTGTTTGGTGTACCCCTCTGAGTATCGGGGTCCTATAAACTCACTGTAGCGTTCTCCTAATCGAGGGCAACGTCCCCAAATGCACACAATGAAAAAAATTGTAAGGCAATTGTAGTTTGGTTTACACGAATAAAGTTTTATTCAAAAAATCCTTGTTTGTTTTTCTGATGGTATTTTAGTTTTTTTCATTTATTTATGATGTTGTAGTCAAATCCAAACATTTATATAGTTTTTATAATCATATGCCCAATGCATTTCGGGCTCTAGGCCCTTCTTCAGGGGATCAAAACTCTGTTCAAACAAAAAAGGGGTACATCAATATACATGAATAATCACATATCTTTCAATTAAACTGATTTTCAATCTTAGAGCATCATCATTAATACTTTACACCGGTTGTGAAACCTTATAACCCTCAAGGTGCCTGGTAGGATGGTTTATAAATAAATATACAAACGTGTCAAAAAAATGTGTGTGTTGAAAACACATCGAAAATGTCCCTGAAGTGTACAAGCCTCAAAGTCAGGAATGGAAGGTCTAAGCATGCTGAACCATGCAAGATATATAACGAAATTCGAAAAAATGTGAAAGAAATAAATGCCGGACATGGATTAAACAGATATCTTCAAAACAAGGAGTTAATCAATCTCATAAGCGTTGTGATGTTCAATCCAAATGCGTATCTAGAACAACAATGCGTACCGATAAGAAAACATGTATTGCTATTGTTTTATCGCTGCTATCTGGCTAAACAAGCTTGTAATGAAAAGTACCTTAAAGCGTCCATAAGATGATTACATCAAAGAGTGAACCTGGCTGGATTCTGTCAGGGTAAATACAAAGAGGCTCGTCTTAGTCACCATATAAAAAAACGTAAAAGAAAGCCAGAGATTACGAGATACGGAGGCTCCGTGTCTTACCGGGTTTAAGCGTATAACGTCGCCATTGCGTCAGGGTGAGCGTGACCCGGAAGTACACGCTGATAGTGAGGATGGCGTGTAAATACGTCCGCGTAGAACAGATATGGACGGCAGACTTCACAAGTGGAGTAAGACAACCCGGTAAGACACGGAGCCTCCGTATCTCGTAATCTCTGGCTTTCTTTTACGTTTTTTTTTATATGGTGACTAAGACGAGTCTCTTTGTATTTACCCTGACAGAATCCAACCGGGTTCACTCTTTGATGTAATCATCTTATTGACGCTTTAAGGTACTTTTCATTACAAGCTTGTTTAGCCAGATAGCTTCGATAAAACAATAGCAATACATGTTTTCTTATCGGTAAGCATTGTTGTTCTAGATACGTATTTGGATTGAACATCACAACGCTTATGAGATTGATTAACGCCTTGTTTTGAAGGTATCTGTTTAATCCATGTCCGGCATTTATTTCTTTCACATTTTTTCGAATTTCGTTATATATCTCGCATGGTTCAGAATGCTTAGACCTTCCATTCCTGACTTTGAGGCTTGTACACTTCAGGGACATTTTCGATGTGTTTCCAACATACACATTTTTTTGACACGTTTGTATATTTTTTTATAAACCATCCTACCAGGCTCCTTGAGGGTTATAAGGTTTCACAACCGGTGTAAAGTATTAATGATGATGCTCTAAGATTGAAAATCAGTTTAATTGAAAGATATGTGATTATTCATGTATATTGATGTACCCCTTTTTTGTTTGAACAGAGTTTTGACCCCCTGAAGAAGGGCCTAGAGCCCGAAATGCATTGGGCATATGATTATAAAAACTATATAAATGTTTGGATGTGACTACAACATCATAAATAAATGAAAAAAACAAAAAACTAAAATACCATCAAAAAAACAAACAAGGATTTTTTAAATAAAACTTTATTCGTGTAAACCAAACTACAATTGCCTTACAATTTTTTTCATTGTGTGCGTTTGGGGTCGTTGCCCTCGATTAGGATAACGCTACAGTGAGTTTGTATCATAACAAACAGTGCATAGATTTACTTGGGATTTTGAATTTTCTACTTGGCAAGAGAAGAATGATCGTAAAATGTGGAAAACTTGACAAAACAAAGCTCTGTATTTGCACGATTTTCTAAATTTCTTTACTTTAACCGATGCTATAGTCAGATTGTTTTCTACGTATCACACACCGTGATTAGTCCTCCAAGCTCTCTTGCAGTTAGGAGCAGAAATTCCTAATTTTTCTGCTACTTGTTAACATATTTATGGTTGTTGTGTCAATCAGTACTGTCTTTCACTGTATCAGTACCATTTCTTGTCTGAATGAAGAGTCCTTTGAATCCTTTGATCAGTCTTGTCAGAGAAATGCTTAAGTGTATAATCTTGTCTGTAGTCTGATTAGGATACCTCAAAATATGACATCTGCCAAAATATTTCTTCTAAACAATGCAGTAACCGGGGTGACCCTTTTTGAGTCTGAGTACTGCCGAACAAGTTACTTTCATTTCGTAATGCCTTTTCTGGTAGAGACTATCTAACCGGATCCCGCACCTTAGAATATTCCATAAGCATCCGACTGAAACAGAAAATCTTGAGAAGTACCTTTGTGCGCCAGTAGGTGACATCTTTCGGCTCTGCATCAGAAGTGATGTGTGTGGGGCTTATATAGGCGCCTCCTCGGCACTCCGTTTTTTTCGTGACTATTTCCGTGCAAAAAAATGTGGCGCCACATTGGACTGAGTGACCAGTGTGCAGAATCTAACAGAATCTAACAGTAGGTTAGGGATAGAAGAGCCTATGTTGCAGAGTGGGGAGGATCAGTGAGGAATCTGTAGTTAGAGTCTCTACAAGAAAAGGTGTTACCGAAGGAAAGTAACTTGTTCTTCTGATAGACTTTTAACAGTGGATTCCTCATCTTAGAATTAATAGATATCCAAGCAGTACCTACCCAGAGGTGGGCCTGCGACTAGCACAGACAAGAAAATCCTGTAGTACCGAATGGGCAAAATGCCTGTCTTAACAGACCTGACTGTCCAAGCAGTAGTGCTAGTGAACATGTGGAGTGACACCCACGTAGCAGCTTGATAGGATGTGGCCTCTGTGTGTTAACACAGTAGTTGTGGCCCTGGTGAAATGGGCCCACAAGCTCTCAGGAGGCTGCTTGTTAGCGAATGCGTAGTAGCTTTTGATGCAGAGTACAATCAATCGAGAGCTGCTCCATTTCTGCTCTACCTTGCCCTTTTTCAGTCCAGTGTACCCAATGAAGAGCTGATCGTCCACTCGGTGTTCCTCGGTACTATCGATGTTAAGAGAGGGCTCTTTTTTTGTCCAAATAATGGATTATCTCCTCTTATAAGGATCAGGCAGAGTGAAAAATGTAGGAGGTGTGATGTTCTGGCTACATGAAGATGAGTGACCACCTTCGGAAGAATAGAGGTACGTTTCCGAAGAACCAGTTTCTCGAAGTAAAAGCTGGTATACAGAGGGTTATCTGAAAGAGCTTGAAGCTTTCTAACCATCCTGACCGATGTAATGGCCACCAAGAAGGCCTTCTTGAGAGTTAGTAGTTGATGTGAGTGATGTGCAGGGGATCGAATGTTGAACCACCTGAAAAACCATAGGACCAAATTAATGACCCATTGACGCATGATGAAAGGGATAAGAGGGAACACGTTCTAACCCCTTAAGAGAAAGAGTCCCTAACGGTGAGCACTGATCTGGCAATCGCAAAAGGCCGATATGACCGAAATGTAGCCTTTAACGGTGTCCAGGGCAAGGCCTTGCCAGGCTAAAGACAACACAAACAGTAGGACCTCCAACAAGGGAGCTTAGAAATAGGTTTACATGACGAGCACCAAGCGACCAATTTGTCCCAGTGGCAGGTGTATACAGCCATACTCTAGCCTTTTTGATGACTGGGCGACCGGGGGCCGTCCGAACTGCGCATGCGTAATTTTTTCTGCACCGCGGCGGAATGTCCGCCGCAGTGAAGCGGCTAGAGACAACTGGCTGCCAATATAACAGATCTTGGGAAATGCATCAAATCCATTTAAATGTCACTGTACACAAAGGTGAAGTATACTTAGTTTCGAATGTAGAACCTTGCCCTGGTATTACAACAGAAGGTCCTCCAAGTGGGGCACCCTGATAGGAGGGCAGATGCTCATGCTTAGGAGGGCCGCTCATGCTTAGGAGGGCCTTATACCAAACTTTTCTTACCCAGATCGGAGCCACTAGGTTGGCTCTGGCCTAGTCAGTCCTGATATTTTTAAAGTTCGCCATAGTCTAGAGTTGTGTGACAATTGCCTCGAGTGAGCCTGCCTTCAACAGCCAGTCATTGAGGTAGGGGAAGACTGGGACCGCTGACCTCCAAAGGTGAGCTGCAGCTACCGCCATCACTTTAATGAACACTCTGGGGCACTAGTGAGACCAAAGGGTGAGTACAGAAAACTGGAAATGCTTGTGACCTATTGTGAACCGCAGGTAATCCATGTGGTCTCGCAGATCGGGAGTGTAAAAATAAACATCCTAAAAGCCCAATGCTACCATCCAGTACCCAAGGTCTAGGGCAGACAAGACTTGAGCCAAAGTAAGCATCTTGAATTTCCATTTCTTCAGGAAGGTGTTGAGGGAACACAGATCTAGTATGGGACTCAGGCCTCATTCTTTTATCAGCAGCAAGTAGTTACAGGAATAGCAACCACTTCCTGCTTCTGTCGCTGGCACTCTCTCAATAGCTCATTTGGACGCAGAGCCTGCCCCTGGAGTGGAGCAAAAGAGATGGTTCTTAGTCAGCGGTTCTGAGGATTAGGGCAAAGGCAGAGGGATTTCCAGGAAAGGAAGGGCGTGACCACAGTAAATAATTTGAAGCACCCACTTGTTGAATGTTTTCACTTGCCATTGGGGCAGATGATGCTGGACTCTGCCACTGAAAGGATGGCTGCGCTGTCTGAAGGGCATGCTAAAGGGTCTTAGAGACTGCGGCCGCCAGAAGGGCAGGATGTTGGACAACACACCGGCTTTGGTCCCCACGTCCTCTGTGGGAGCTATGCCCATGGCCACAAAAAGGCTAGGTGGTCTGTTGATCACGGGGGTATGGCTGGTACTGCGTGCACAGCTGAGATTCCCCTCCGTGGAAATGGCGAAAGGAGCAGTCCGAAAGGAGCAACGCAAGGAAAGATCCCAACCATCTGTCTGTCGGTAGCTTGACTCTCCTTAAAGAGCTCCAGCCCTGAATCTACCTTGCCACCGAACATGTGGTAGCAATCAAAGGAAATGTCCATTAGAGCCTACTGGAAATCCCCCGGGAAGTTAATTGATCGAAGCCAAGCATGGTGGTGTAATACCACATTGGAGGAGTTAGCCATGCCCAGCAAGTCAGTGGTGTCAAACCCACACCGGATAGAGAACATTGCTGCATCTCTGCCCTTAATAATGACCTAGTTTAATATGGCTCAGGCCTCCTCCCAGACAATGGGCATCACATCTGTGACAGTGTCCCATAAGGTGTGGAAGTAGCGTCCCACGAGGCATGCAGGGTTCACTGACCGCAATGCTAGGTGCTAGGCCGGTGAAAAGTTTCTCTTTCCAAAGTTCGTCAGCCTTTTGGATTCACGGTCCATTGGGGCAGCGGAGAATGTGCTGGGATGAAGTTTTGCGGTTGAAGCCTGCACCACCGCGCTCTCAGGCGTAGGGTGCTGGGTGAGGAAAGCTGGGTACCCCGGAGTGGGGCGGTGGCGACGGGCCTTCATCCTGTGCACCAATGCAGGCTTTGCCCAACTCCCCATAAAAGAGTTTGTAAGGGCTTGACTGAAGGGGAAGGAGCAGGGGATAACTATAGCTAAAGCACCTCCGTTAAGATGTTGGTCTTAACCTGCATGAAGAGAAGCTTCAGGTCGAGGACCTCCACTGCCCTTCTCACCACTATGCCCAAGGGTGCACCTTCCACCATGTCAGGTCCCGGAGATGAGACCAGGCCAGCATTTGGAGACCTGTCCATTCCACTGGCTCCTCATTCCTGTTTTCGTCTTGGTAGAATGGGCTATCTCGTCGAAAGGGTAAAAGAACTGGTAAGCTTAGTACTTTCCACCCTCAAAATCCAGCTCTGCACTAGGCCTGTTAAAGGCTAGGGGCATGTGTCCAAGCCAGACGGTTGATGGAGTCTGGACAGCGCCGCAGTCAGTAAGACACAGTTTGGGGTAGGCCTCGTTGCCTTAGTTAATCCGGAGGTGGATCCAGAGGGCCCAGCTGGTGTTGGGAGCAAGCTCACCGGTAGTTCCCCAAACGGGGCCCCACTCTGGCAGGTGTGGCCCAAAAGCGCACTAGAGTGAGCTGGTGCCCCATAAATGGAGTGCATGGCCACATAAAACTCCGTCAGTTGGGATGTGGTCGCTCTGGCGCTAGGGAGGTTGGGAGGAATGGAGCGGAGCAGACCCAGCTTTCGGGTCTGTAGGGGACGTGCTGAAGTGGGGCCTAGAAGCAGGAGATTGAGGGAGGGAAGTACAAGTACGCCTTAGACTTCTTTGACTTACCCAACTTTGATGATGTAGGCTTTGACTTTAAAGATGATCGTTCACAAGACCGACTTTGCGACTGGGCTTTAGGTCTTCCACTGGATCGTGAGCAGGAGCGATGCTGCGCTTTCTTGTGCCTTGCCACTAGGAGCTTCAGGCTCGCTCCCGTATCACCTTCTGGTGCATCGACTGGGAGAAATATTCCTCTTTCTGACATTCCCCACAAGGCGTAGAACCTGTGGATCTGTTAGTGGACATGTTCCTACCACAATAGGAGCAATAGCTCAAAAAAGAATCTGCAAAAAGTAGAAAAATATGGACAAAAAGTGATCAAAGAGGCATGGAATGAAAGGAAGTTATGTCTGTGTGCTTGAGTGGCGCCTATATGGGCACTGCACGTCACTTCCAATGTGGAGCAGATCGACGTCGCCTGCCGGCAGCAGAGGTAATGCTCAAGATTTTACGGGTCCAGTCTGGCGCCTGGCGAATATTCTAATGCGAGGATTCTGCGGTTAGTCTGTCAGAACAGAGCTGGCAATAAGGCAAGCAGAATCTTGATAGGCCCTATCCAGTGAAGCAGATACCAAGCCTGGCACTGATTAAAATCTGTGGAAACTAGGCGCTAACTTGGATTTACTTGTTAAGACGGTACTTACCTATCTCTCCTCCATTTCTCTCCTAAGTATTCTTGGATGTTGAGCACCTTGCCTGGTGACTTCTGCCAGTGTGTAATGAACCAGGCTCCACTAATTTACATTTAGGCTCCCATGAGTAATCACACCAAGACCAATTATGCCGCCAGGTCAGAAGACGTCACTGAACTTGACGAACAATATAAGTCAATAATAACTTTATTTCAGTCAATTTGACCTTAAAAGTGCATCTAAAATTGCATACAATTCAATTACTTTGAAAATCGATATGGATAAAAAAAGAGCTAAAACGGAATTGAAATGCATACAGTAAAAACAGTTAAATAAAACAGAGGTATGACCTGGTGCAAATATATGGTGAAATCTATTCAAACAGCTCCACAAATGAAAAAAATCGGTACACATGTCACAATAAATTGAGCAAAGATTGGTACAATGATGGCAATTGAAAGTGCATGAACTAGCTATATAAACAATTGTCAGGTCTGTTTATTAGGACTTGATATTAGCCCAAAAACAGATTCTCGAGAACAAGCCAATATAACAGTAGGTCTAAAATGTAGATGGAGTGCATCAATAGAAATAATCTCAATTGAGCAGCGATGGAAAGATCTTTTTAAATTCCTCATTTCATTTATGCAAAACCATGGACCTTGTTCATTAGGTTAATTTTAAGAGTGCTCTGCGGGTACACCATATGGAGAATAGAAAACTTACTACCGAGTATACTATCGGGATACTAGAATCTTGTTTCAATATCCTGAAGTGCCTTGCAATAGTGCCTGGTACCTAGGTTTTCTACAAATCTGTCCCAGCCACCGTTTTCTCGCTTTGTGGTAACCAGGGCAGGTAAACACATGAAGTTCTGATTCTGTGGGGCAGTCACATGCCGGGCACCCCAGAATTTGCGAGCACCCCCACGTATTCGTGAAAAAGCGGAGTACTTGACAAACCTGATGAGATTGGTCGAAGGCTTCATTCATCAAAATATTTCTGGGTAGATTTAGCATATCTCTGGAACCCTGTATTTCATGTAACTAGTTGTAAAGTAGTTTTAGAGCAAATTATCTCTCAACTGAGATTCAAGAGCCTGTGTCAGTAGTATTGGGAATATTCATTTTTAGTAAATATTCTGAATGTTGTGGTCATAATTTTAAATGGTTTTGTAGCGGCATACATTTATTACAGGAATCCGCTGTCCCAAAGCTGTTGCTTACTTTATTGGCCCTAAGATAGATTCCAGATCGATAGTTCTATCTACAGACGTACACCAGAGGACTTCCTCCTTTGTAAGTACTCTGTCTTCACATCACAAATAATACTAAACGTTGCATTTAGCTTTGTGGTGATCTGTTCACGGTTGACTGCACTGAATCCCCAAGCAAAATCCTAGGAGTTGAATGACCGAACATGGCGAGGGAAGGAGGGAACTACAGTTGATGGTTTGACTGGAAAACGGAAGATGGTTCATAGATCACCTATACGTAATGGCTATTGTTTACACCCTGTTCCAAATTGCACAACCTAACTGGCAGAAAAGTCCCGTCACCTTGAGCGTGATGCCCCTCTGATCTTATACTTTATTATCTAGTGTTAAAAAACTTTGGTTGAGTTATTTTTAAATTCTAGAGTTGGGGGTGTTTATCTCAGAAAGAACTTGAATAAAAGTGCCTCATATGTATCCTTAAGTGATTGATGGTGAGGAAAGGTGTCCTACCTTTAAATCAAGGCTACACTGTATTGCCCAATCACTGCCATATAAGCACCAGTAACCTTGTTTGTAGGGTGACACTCACTGAAGCCAGGGAGATCAGCAGATGTTTTCAGGCTGATAATATAATGCTTGTAAAGCTCCCCTACCCTATCAATGATTGAAAGCAGAACTCCGAGAAGGATGATTGAAAGCAACACCCAGTTTAATCTCATCCACAGTGGAGACGACTATGAGAAGACAGTTATAGGAGGAGTCAGTCAACAAGTTTTAGCAGCTTAATCTCCATGACCAATTGTTTTGTATAAAAATATTATTTTGTTGTATTTTATGGTTTTTGGAAGCAAGCCAAACTTGGTGCAGGTCAGTAAAAATAGTACTTTTCTGTTAATAAAGTTGAATGCTGTTGTATGTAAGTACAGGTAGATGAAATGTTCAAAAACAGTTGAAATTACTTTTCTGGTACTTTGCAATTACTTTTTAAGTTTTCAGATTACTTTTTCTATTCCATGTGATATACCTAGATATCACACTTGGACATTTCCTGAATAAAAGCCGAGTAAAACAGTTTTTGTCAAAACAGTTTCTTAGGTTTTCATACAAAACAACCTCAACAGGAAGAACTTTTTCAGAAGAAAACAGTAAATGCAATCCTATGGAGAAAAATTGGGTTATCGTTTTGCAGATAAGGAAACGTTCTGAGGGTTGCGTTTCTGGTGTTAGAACAAGGGTTTTTTTATTTGAAAAGTTTTATATAGCGCTGGCTAAACACGGAGGTATCAGAGTGCTTTACAAGAGGAGGTACCATGGTTTCTAAAACATAGCTACAACATTTCAGGTAAATAATAACTGGAGAAACAAGAGTTACAACGGCATGGCTCCGGTAAGGGGAAACAAAGCAGACACAGGAGGGAGGTGCGGGGAAGAGAGTAGAAGAGGAGGGAAAGAGTGAAACAGGAAAGAGGAGAGGGAGGAGGTAGGAAACACAAAGGAGCGACGAGAAAAGATACTGTCTGATGAACGGATGGGTAGGTGATGGCCAAAGGGGAAACCAGAGCCAAACTCCTCATTAGCTGTGAAGGACAACTCCACCGGTCATCGGCCGAAGGTTAGCTTGGGCGCCGAAGTACATCAGAGGGTTAAGGTAACAGCCTAAAGGAGAACATCAAAAGGTGTCGGAGAGCGCCTATCAAGTAGTGTGGTGCTGGATTCCCAGCAATAAAGGGAAACCTTTCTAACAACCTCCGCTACGTGGGAATCCCTTAACACTGTGGACTCTCTCAGAGGGGAATCTGAGACTCCAGGGCAGGAAAGCTGGATCCCTCCCCAACAAGGGGAGAGGAGGGCTTTGGCAAGGGGCACATTCATGGAGGCCAATTAGGAACTGTAGAGTGGAAAGGGAGGACCTATCGAGCAGAAAGGGAGAAATGAGAGTAGGGATGTTGGTACTGACGCCTACTGTCCAAAGGCAGCTAACGAAGAGAAAGTGGTAAAAAGCCAAGAAAATAGTATGTGTAGTCTACCGAACAGAACATAGCTAAATCAGATATCTACAAGCATTGGAGACAAATGATTGCAGAGGGAAAGGCAAGATGTGGCCCTGGGGGAAAGTTTGGTTGTCATATTAGGGTCAAGGAAGGTACAGGCAATCTCAGCATGGACGGTCACCGTGGGTGCTGGAAAGACCCAGGGAGACAGCAAGCTGACAAGGGTATTGGTAAGAAACAAAAATTAAACAAATTATACAAAGGAAAGAAGCAGTGTTGCACAATATGCATCATAATATTAAACATGAGAATAATCGGGGAGGGGGATTGGACATGACCTAAGAGGAGTGGGGTGAGCATATATGGCATAACATAAGAGGAGTGGGGGGAGCATAGGTAACAGCAATATTAATTTGGCGATGCGTAGTTCAGTGGAGAGGGAAGACTATCAAAACGTAGTCCCGGTGGGCCGGATGGTACGGTCCAGGTCAGAGATGGTCACAAAATGGTAGGATGTAAGAGCGACGAAGCTCCAAAGAACTCGATTCTTACCTCTGCCCGGCACCTCCGAATAGTCCCAGTTGTCTTTCGGGAGGCAAGCCGGGCGGGATGGCAGTGGGAAAAGCAGCAGGGGGAGCATCAATCTAGTTTCTTCGGCGTTCATCAAAAAAAGACAGATCCAGAAGGCAACGGCGGAGCTGTAATGGAATATGTCGAGGGGCTGCGAGGAGGAAGTCAGGATGGGCAATGAGCAAGGCTCATCAAGGCGAAATCGAGGTGTTTCACCCCAGCAGCGCTGCCAGTGCCTTTGCTCTGCGGAAATGTTCAACGCCAGAGGCGTGCAAATGGGGACAACACCGGCACCTCAGACCCAACTCTGCGGGAGTGGTGGTGAGGCACGAGCTTGTCTGACAAAGGGAGGCTCAGCAAATGTGGGGACCAGAGCCCGGTCTTCAAGGCCTAGGAGCACTGTGCAAATGTCACGAAAGGAGCACTGAAGACTGAGCCGAGCTCAGGTACGCTGCAGCTGGAGGAGGTGACCTCCTCCCCAGGGCCAAAGCACATCTCAGCCGTCTCCTACCGTAATGTGGAATCAATCCGTGCACAGGGGGGGGAGCAGCATGAATGGAGAAAGGCGGAGAAAAGCCTCTTTTAGTTACACAGAGGCATCCGTTGCAGGCAATTTGGCGCAGAATACTACAGAGGCAGCTGCAACAAAGTAGCCGACCAGCTTGTCAATCCCTCCCAATTACTGCCGTATGTACAAACTCCCAGCAGATTGGGAGTCCGATGGTTAAGACCCCTCAAAGAGAGTCTCCGGACGGATCGGAAGCAAGCGTGAGCAAAGCACTCTTAATAGGCCGCACATAAGGATGTCGTCACCGCAGCCTCGAGATCGGATGCATCCAAGTCCGCGATGCAATCATGAAACCGGGCCGCAAAAGGCACCCCGAGGCAGCAGTGAGGTCTTCGGCCAAAACAACAAAACTTTGGGTCAGCCAGATCCAGGGCCCCGGCAGAGTCAAGCGGAAGCACTCGCCTTCCTCCTCAACGCAACTGTCCATGCCGGAGGCAGAGAAAGACTCCACCTCTCTGAGTCATCCAGTTGCCCCATTAGCGGTCTCGGTCCTGGTGTGCCCGGTCAGTAGAGGTGAGCCCGTCGAGGCCGAAGAGGTCGGCTCCACACTGTCGGTCTGCAGCCACAAGGCAGCCGCAGTCCTCCTAGGTCTCTGCAGGGGAGAACAAGACTGGTCAGCAGAGGTGAGATCCATCGTGGTCATAGAGGTTGAAGCGGTCGTTTCCACTCAGCAGGCGTCCTGCAGCCACCTCGAAGTTGCAGCCCTCCGTGGTCGTCAAGGAGTAACTGGGGCGAGTGCTTTCAATTCTGAAACAGCGGGTCTTCCAGCTGTCCCCACTTCAGGTAAGCGGCTCCAAATTAGAAAATCGTAGTCGTAGTTATCATTGTGGTATTATTGTCCGTTGATGCGGGTGGATGGCTGGTTTAGCAGGGGATATTCACCGATTTGGTGATCCCCAAACCCGGGAGCTCCAGGACTGTGCTTCACCTTTCATATTGTGAGCGACAATCCCTGAAACTTCCTCTCATGCACAAGTAGTTGGGACAGATACACTTCATCAAAGTTAAAAGGCCTGGGGGCGGGAGGGGCCGGATCCAGAGCCGAATTTATTCAATTAAGACTGGAGAGGAAGGGGACAGCTGCAGACCACGAAATTCATGCGAGCAAATGAGCAGAGGATCAGACATGTGCAGGCAGATCACTCTCAAAGCACCCTCAACAGCACTAGGGCGGCGGGGTGCAAAGTGCTGAGGCCAAGTTTATCCAATGGGGACAGAGGGCCACCGGTTTGTGGCTGCTCACGAGCAGGCCACAAGGTTGTGGGAGCAAAGCTCCTGGAATTAAGCTCAGGGCAAAGGGGTGTTAAAGTTAGCACAAAAAGTGCACACACAGCGGCAGAGGGTGGCTGGGTCCAGGGTGCTGTTTTCGTCTGTGGTGTCCTGTTTTTTTTCAATGGGGATTCTTTAGTTGCAACAAACACTGCAGGCTCGGGCCAAAGATCTTCTGGAGGCGACCACCGGTTGGAGAGATACGTTTGGATGCCGGGACATGGTCGGTTGGGCCACCCAAGGCCGTGGAGCGTCAAAGGCAGGGGTGTCTTTTGATGTCTGTTTTTTCTTACTGGCTCCGGTTATGGTCTCGGGGGGATCCTCCAGAAAGGGGCTGCAGGTGTCGTCGGGAGACTTGAGATAGGTCAGGGATCACTAGATCCTAGGTCAGGATCGCAGGGGAGACCTCCTCGAGATGTTGGGCCACTCGAACTCTAACTCGGGCCGTGGGCATCGGGGACAGAGTTGTGCAGACTTGCGGATTTGACCGAAGCCAACGTTTGTCTCCAGTGAGCACCGGATTTGCTCACCAACAAAGTCTTTTCTGTGAAGGCAGGGCAGGACCTCCAGGTACTGGGGGGGCCTGCTGACTGCAGGACATGCCGGGATTCTGCTGGAGCAGGTCGGGGCAGGCCGGTAGGTTTGGGGACAAGTCAGTTGATGTCCTCCTCTTCTTCCTTCAGCACGGCACTTCAGTCCTTCTTCTTGTTTCGTAGTGTCTGAGAAGGCAAGGTTCGGGGCTGCCCCTAAATACTACATTTAGGGGTGATTCAGGTAGGTACAGGTTGGGGCCAATAGGTCCCTTCCTTGGCGTGGGTACCCCCCTATTATGCCACCCTCCAGTAGGAGAAGGGCATAAGCCTCACTCTGGTTGGCCGGGTTCCCCATCATCATGATGGTGGGTGCTGAGAGTTGTTTCACCTCGCCTCCCTCACCTGAGGGGTGGGGTTGGCAGAGTTGCACATGCCACCCTTCCTCACTTTGTTTTCCTGCCAATTCTTTCGCCCAAAGTGGGGTCAGAACTGTTGGGGGGGGCCAGTTCCTGGGAGCCGCAAATGTCTGGGTCAGCTTACAAAGGCGGCTAGACTTTAAAACTTCCCCTTCGTGGACCTGCCCATCCTGGTGGATAAGGCTTGACACCTAGACCCAGGATGTGCTTTGTTGTAGGACCCAGGGGTCCGGAAACATGTCTGATGGTAGAAGCTGGCAAGCAGCTACTCAGCCAGGGCACTAGAGTCCGGTCGTTTTTCAGGGAGCATCTCTAAGATACCCTCTGAGTGCATTTTTCATTAAACCCCACACTGGCATAAGAGTGGGTTTGATGTGCTGAGAAGTTCGATATCCAACTTCCCAGTTTTTAGTACAGCCATTATGGTGCTGTGGACTTCGTTAGACAAACTCCCAGACCATATACTCTTAATGGCATTAGTGCACTTACAATGTCTAAGAATGGACGCAGACACTGTAGGGGTACAGAGCTCATACACCTGTACCCTCACTAGATTCGTCAAATTTAGGTTTAAAGCATTTTTATTAAGACAAAAGGAACGCGGGGAAGGGGGGTAGGAGGTTAGGGTCACATACAGTACAAAAAAGAAAGAATCGTAATATCAGGAGTGCGATCGTGGAACAGTTCTCTAAGCAAGAGGAGAAGCAGCAGCAAGCGAAAAATGAATTACAAGCCATATCTCCACTCTGCGTATATCCAACACCCCAAGTCTGATCAAAGAAGGCAATAAAATTGACACAAAAGAGCCCAGCCCACCCCCCCTAGAACCCCCTCCCCAAAAAAAAACAACACCCCAACTCCCCCCAACACCCCCGTCCAATGGGCCACCATCAATATTACCTGCCCCCTAGCCGCATCCCCCCCCCCCCCCTCCAGAAACCAGCCCCCCACTCTTCCTAGTCTGCAGGAATCACCGGCGGTGTCAGCCTCAGAAGCCTGAGGTATCTCGGGCAGGTGAGCTCCCTAAATTCGGTAGTTAACAGCGCCCGGAAGGGTTGCCACAGCTCATCAAATTGATCTATCTCCCCCGCCACCGTAAGCGACAGTTTTTCCATTCCCAACACGTGCCAGAGTCTATGTAGCCAACCCGTGATGGAGGGGATTGTGGTAGTGCGCCAGTGGATGAGGATATTCTGAACCGCAGGCCCCAGCGCGATCGCAATTTGCCTGCCCCTGCGTGACTTCAGTGGGTACATTAGGCCATTAGGGAGGCCCAGCAATACATACGCCGGAAAGCGCGGCAGCTCAATTTCAAAGTGCTCATCCACCTCATCGAGAACTTCCTTCCAATAGGCGGCCAGCAAGGGACAATCCCAGAGAATATGTGAGAGGGTCCCCACCTGCCCGCAACCTCTCCAGCACCCCTTATCAATGTGCCTATTCATCTCATTCAGTCTCTCTGGGGTGTAGTACCAGTACGTGGACACCTTGGTAAATGTCTCGGTGAGACCAGTATGGTACGCAGAGTGTCGTGCCCGGTGTGCAATCTGGTCCCACTCTTTGTGGCTAAGTGTCCTGCCCAGTTCCCTGTGCCATCGTTCCCTCCCCGGGTTATAATAGTGAAACGGAGGAGGCTGTAAGTGCTTATAAAGGTCAGTAATCAATTTAGCATCAGACGTACGGGTCACCAGCCACCGCTCATACGGTGTTATTTGACGGTCAGCGGCGTCTCGCACCTGAGGCTGGAGGGCCCAGTGTCGGACCTGCATGTAACGTAGTCTGTCCAACTCCGTCAGGCCGAACTCCTGCTGAAAGGGAACCACTCCCTCCGGCCCATAGATCTGAAAGAGCGCTCGGCAGCCCGAAGTCCTCCAATGGGAGAAAGCGCCCAGCTCCATTCCCGGGGAGAAGTCAGGATTATCCACAATGGGCGTAAATGGTGAAGGGAACGAGGTGAGATCCCGGACCTCGCAGACCGCGTCCCACACCCTCAAGGGAACCCTCGTAACGAGGGAAGCGTAAAGGTTGGGGGGGGGGCGGTGAGCACGGCGTAAGAACGGAACCTCCTGGAGGGTGCGGCCCGCAACCGCTTGATCCTGAAAGAGCCAGTGCTTATCGGACTCCCACCTGCTCCACTCCACAAGGTATCGTAGCTGTGCCGCTTGAAAGTATTTACGGAGGTCCGGAATGCCCAGGCCCCCCGCTTCCGGGGCAAGTGTAGAGAGAACCCTCTTCATTCGGGGTTTGCGACCCTGCCAGACAAAGCGAAAGATGTCCGCCTGCGTTTGTCTGATCCAGCCCACTGGAGGCTGGAGAGGTAAAGCTCGGAAGAGATATAGTATCTGGGGCAGTACCGTCATTTTGACCGCCGCAATCCTGCCTAGCCAGGATAGCAGGCCCTTACTCCAGCGGCCGAGTTCCTCCTTGATCTTTTTACTGAGAGAAGCGTAATTGGCCGTCGCCATCGCTGGCAACGTGGGCGCCAGCAGAATCCCTAAGTATGGTACTAGGGACGATGACCACTGCATGGGGAAGAGTCGCTGAAGGTCCCGCCTAGTGTCCGTAGCCAAGGACACATCTAAAGCCACCGACTTGCTCATGTTCATTTTGAAGCCGGCCACGCGCGAAAAGGCACCTCCTGGGGTCATCCAGGGTCAGCAGGACATCGTCCGCATAGAGGCTGACCGTATGGACATACTGTCCCATCTTG
Organism: Lissotriton vulgaris; assembly: GCF_964263255.1. Classification (NCBI taxonomy): domain Eukaryota; kingdom Metazoa; phylum Chordata; class Amphibia; order Caudata; family Salamandridae; genus Lissotriton; species Lissotriton vulgaris. The sequence goes on along the minus strand of NC_141700.1, from coordinate 152,427,979 downwards.
ATCCCGATAGCATCCGGGTTGTGGCGGATCCTTTGGGCGAACGGCTCCATGTAGAGAGCAAAGAGGAGTGGAGAGAGGGGGCACCCCTGCCTCGTGCCGCGCTCGATTGCAAAACTGCGGGAGCTGCACCCGTTGACTCGTACCGACGCTGAAGGATACTTATAGCAGTTGAAAACCATCGAACGAAATTTATCACCGATTCCCAGTTTCCTGAGAACCAGCTCGAGGTACGGCCAATGAACCCTATCGAAGGCCTTCTCAGCGTCCACCGCAAGCAACATCCGCTCACCCGGGATCCGCGAGGCCTTCTCCAAAATGTGCGTCACCCGCTTAGTGTTGTCGACAGTTTGCCTGCCGGGTACAAAACCAGCCTGGTCCGCCTCAACTAGACCGGGAGGTGCAGGGCCAGCCTGGACGCTAGAATCCCCGTGTACAGCTTGAGGTCGACATTTAGGAGCGAAATGGGCCTATACGAGCCACATAAGGCCCGATCCTTCCTGGGTTTCGGAATCACCGAAACCGTCGCCCTCAGGAGGTCCGGCGGGATGGCTCCCGGGTCGGAGAAGGAGTTAAATAGCCGAGCTAGGACAGGGGCCACAACCGGGCAAAAGGTTTTTTAAAACAGGGACGTGTAACCGTCCGGACCCGGGGCCTTCCCGTGCTTAAGTCTAGCTATAGCGGAAATCACCTCCTCAACTTGAATATCACGCTCAAGATATTCCGCCTGAGCGGGGTCCAGCGCCGGAAGGGCCACCGACTCTAGATATTCCACGGTTTCCCGCGGTGAGGAGGGCTCCCCAGCGTATAGCGCCTCGTAGAAACTGCAGAAGGTTTCCGCCACCTCCGCATCCCCGGAAACGGCCACCCCGTCTGTACCCAAAAGTTCCTTCACGGCGTTACGCTGCTGCGCAACTCGGAGCCTATGCGCCAGGAGCTTGCCGCATCTGTCCCCCCCTGTATAAAAGGCATGCTTCAAACGTAACGCAGCGTATTCCGCCCTGTCCAGGTCCAGCGCCGACAGGAGCTTCCTTGCCGCCTTCAGCTGCCTCCAGACCCTCGGGGCGCACGTACGGCGGTGGACCTGCTCGAGCTCCCGAACCTGAGTAGTCAGCTCATCCCTCTTCCGTTGCCGCTCCCTATTTTCCGCTGAGGAGATGGAGATGAACTCCCCCCTAAGAACCTCCTTCAATGCAGCCCACTGTGTCGCTAGCAAAGTGTCCGAATTACTATTATGTGTCTGGTAGTCCTGTATGACCTCCTCAATACGTTTCACCACAGTTTTCTTGTGCAGAAGGGTGTCCCTAAGGCGCCACACCCCCCGAGAGGGGGAGGCCGCCGGCCACGCAAACGCACCAATAACCGGCGCATGATCAGACAAAGTCAGGACCCCAACGTCCGCCGCCGTAGCAGCGGCGCGTATCGGCCCACTAACCAAAAGATAGTCCAACCGCGCGTAGGTTCGGTGCGCATGCGAGAAATAGGAGTAGTCCCTATCTGTAGGGTGCATTGAGCGCCAAAGGTCGTGTAAATCCATGTCCGCGATCCGGGCCTTCGCAGCCTGGGAAAGTTCTCCAGTCTGCGGAAACCGCTGTGCCGACCTATCCAATGTTGAGTCAAAGACGATATTAAGGTCACCCCCTAGAATAACATGTCGATCTGGAGAGGCAGTGACATCCACCAGTACTGAGTCCAAGAAGCGTTCCTGGTGGTCATTCGGGCTATAGACAGAACCAACTGTAAACGATATGCCCCCCAGGCGGAGGCGGTATGCCAGAAGCCTCCCCTTCTGTTCAGCATATTTATACAGCACCTCCCCCCTGAAGGAGCTCGCTATGAGAATGGCCACACCCGCGGTTTTGGTCGCCGCAGAGGAGAAAAGCTGGGTGGGGAACTTAGCAGAGCGCAATCTATGGCAGTCACGGGACAATAAGTGGGTCTCCTGCAGGAGGCAGATGTCAGCCTGCGTCCCCTCAAGCAGAGACAAAATCGCCCTGCGCTTGACAGGATTATTCAGGCCCTTAACATTAAGGGTCGCCACCTTCAGGGACGACATGTCTCCCAGGGACCAGGAACGCTATGCTGCGGGTAGGGGACCAGAGGGGGGGGGGGGGCGCGGGGCAGCAGCGCGGGACAGGCCAGAATAGGCCAAGCGTGGGCACGGACAACATCGGACGGGACTTTCCCAACCCTAGAACAACACCCAACCCCACCCCAAACAAACCAGTGGTAACCAGGCAAATGCCAACTCGAACAACCCATTGTCCCAGTCAAGCCCCAAAACGGACAAGTCTGTAGTAAGTAGTGAAAGTGGACGTCCGGCCACTCACTCCCTCCCGCTCCCCCCCGACCCCCCCCCCCAGCCCCAAACCTGGCATCGAAGAAGCTATGTCCATCTCCCCCCGGAGTGAATCTAGGCCGTCATGGCAACGCCGTTGGAGTCGGCCGAGTCCCTGGCCGCTTCTCTCAGGGCACTAGCCATGTCCGCCCTGATGGTAGGTGAATCAGGACGCCCAGCGCTCGCCGCTGATCGTCTTCTCGTCGATCCCCGTCGGCCCCCTCTCTCCGAGCGCCTCCAGGTCGGCGTTGCTCCATCCTCCTCTGTAGCCGTGAGCCCCAGGACACCGCAGATGTCTTGCAAGGAGCGTAGCTGATGAAGCACTCAGTTCCAGCGAAAAATCAAGCGGAAGGGGTGCCCCCAGGAGTACGGTGTCTCATGTTCGCGCAGAAGGTCGGTAGCAATCCTAAAGGACCTGCGCTTCTGCAGCGTGATGGCGGACAAATCCTGGTAGAGTGCCACAGGCCTCTCTCGGAAAGTCAGTGGTTGTTTCCTACGGGCTTCAGACATGATGCGCTCCTTCAGTGGGAAGTCAGGCAGGAAAGCTAAAATGTCCGGCGGGGGCGCCGATGACTGACGCTGTCGGCCAACCCTGTGGGCTCGATCAATGCGGATAGGAAAGTCCGCGGCCTCTCCCAGGATCTCCCGGAACAAGTCCTGCCAGGTCAGCCCCTTCGTCCGCAGACGGTACACCCCGTACTCGAATGTTATTCCTCCTTGACCTGTTCTCCAGGTCTTCGGAGTGGGCCTGGAGTTCAACGCATTGCTCCCGGAGACTGAGAACGTCCTGTTGTAAATGGACAATCTCGTCGTCCCGGCGTTGGGCCGCCGTCTCCACCGTCTCAACCCGTTCACCGAGGCCCTCCACCTCTCTGCGGACCTCACGGACTTCACTGGCCACCTCCCGCTTCAGCGTCTGGAAGTCCTCCTTAAGTGAGCTGAACAGTTCTTCCATGAAAGATCTCGTGACAGGGGGTTCTCCCCAGGGCGCGTCTGCCGAGGCCCGAGAGGACCCCGGCGACGGCTGTGCTCTGTCCCGCTGCTGCTGGGCCCTGCCAAGGATATCCGGCAGGGTGCGGTCCCCCTTCCTCGAACCACCTCTTCCAGACATCCTGGGCGCTCTCAACCGAAGAATGGGCACGGGCCCGACCCCTCCGGGGAACGTCTAACAACTAGCAAGGACCCGCTATGAGGAGCTCCCGTCGAAACCGGGGACCTGCGTCACAGACGACAAAATGGCGGGTCAGTCCAGTCCCAACAAGCCGTGGGCACCCAATCGAGATATCAGCCGGGGGCCGTACTGGGGGGACCCCGGCCAGTGCGCTCCGCCGAAGGGGGTAGCTTCACAGAGGTGAAGGGTGCAGGAAACTGCCTCCAAGAGACTCCGTGGGAGGCCCACGACACCGTCCCCTCGGAGACAAAATGGCGGTCGGGTGGGGCTAAGCAGATCACCCGAGCCCAGCGATGCCACCGGGGCCACTCCAGAAGCCAGGCAATCGGGAAAGTTCTACCGCCAGGGCCGCCCGGTTATTTAGAAGAGTTGGTAAATCCGGCTCCGATCTCCAGTCGATCATCCTCCAACCCCGGGACCGGGGTCCCCGCCATGGGGGGAGGCCACCGCTTCAAGTCCAAGCACCACGGCACGCACTCGGGGGCCCCCGAGTAGTGGGCCACCCAGCTGATAGCTTCCTTTCGACCTCCGTCGAGCGCCGGGACAGCCTCCACACCAGGTCGCCAACTTTCAGCACTAGGCCCAGCCGAGGCGTATGGACAGCACTCCGATCTGCTCCGCCTCCCAGGCGCTCCGTCGTCTCGAGATCCTCAATCGGTCCTTTGAGGTGCTTCCACCGGAGCGATCAGGGCCAAAGTAGCATCAATGCGTGCACCAGGTTCTCCGCCACACTCCTCTCAGCCGCTGAGCATCAGCGGGGGGAGAGAAGCTGAAGAAAAAGGGCTCGAGCCTAGCCGGGCCGGAGGAGCTGCGGGAAGAAGCGTCCGCTCACCCTGCCATCTTGGCCACGCCCCCCGATTCGTCAAATTTAAATGAAAAAAAAAATTGCCTAATGTTGGAATTGGGTTCATCTGTCTGGTAGAAGTCATGGAGCAGAAATATTTAACAAGAGCTTAGGCATTAGGCCAGGGCTTTGTGGGTGAGTGGCCTTTTGAAAGCTATTAGTGAACCTAATCAATATTGCTTATGCTCATTACATTATACATTTTCTGTATTTGTTGCAAGAGCCCACAGCTTTTTTTTTTTTTTAAACGAAGGTTATGGCACTCGTCAACCTTGTTTATGAAATGTCATTTTCATACTCCTGGATTGTTTAGTCCTTGTAAGAGAAGTCAGATTTTTGGGATATTGCAGTGCCCAATGGTTGGTTTTTATTGTAGCTAAAATTATTTTGTTTAGTATTAAAATTACTATTTTATTTCAAATTGTGTTATTTTTGTATCTATCTTTTTATCCTTATACGCTATTCCTTTTTTTAGCTTATGAAGCAAGGAGTTAAACGTAATTAATTAAATTAAGATTGACAATTAGTTGCAAGAAGTATTCCTAGGTTTGCTGCAGATTAATATTTTGTTTTTGATTAGATGTGTCTTCATCCTTCCCACCACCGAAGATGGTTGATAAAATTTAGGGGAAACTTCGCTCTGTTCAGTTTACACTTTCCTGTTGAGTGGGGAAATTAGATAAACCTGTGTGCCATGGATGTGCCACATATTAAAGGGGTCATTTTGGAAGTAATGCTTTTGTGACTGTGCGACCTTCACGTTAGAACCACGTAGATACACTTTCTTGAATAAAGATTAAGGAATATTCAAATCTAGTCTGATGCTTAGGAGATATTTCAAAAGATGGATCTGCAGCAAGTCTGTGTGTTTTGGAAAATATGTTACCTGAGGGTAACCATCCATAACATACAAAGAGAGTTCAATGTCAATTGGGACCTTTCCAGAAATCGGTAGCATGAGCTGTAGCACACTGACATCTTTTGGTTCTCAATCCTTAGTGTGTGGAAAATGTGGCCTTATAATTGCATTAGTCTTGGCCAAGTTCACCAAATAAATGTTTATCCAGGTTTAACAGCAGCCTTTCTAATCATTAGCCATGCTGTATTACTTTAGGTATGGGATGCGGTATGTTGCTAAAGTGCTGAAGAGTTCTTTGACTGAAAAGTTCCCAGATGCTGCAGAAGAAGACATTCACAAGGTACGTAAAGCTTCTGCACATCTTGCTTGCACAGTTAGATCTTGAAATTTGGAACTTGTCCTAAAGAATCTAATGTTTTAACTTTGTAAATACAAATACACTTTTTCAAACTGTTAATCTTAAATTGAACATGAAATCTAACCTCAAGATTGTTTTATTCTAGAATCTATACATCTAGTAACTCATGAGTCGCATAGTTTCTAATGCCTTCTAACGAGTAAAGAAACCATATATTATGTTGGGGAAGGGACTTGCGTGACTGAAATATTCATGACTTCCAATAAGAATTATTTTGCACCCTTAAAATATCCAAGAAGTCAATTGGTACCCTTTAAGTAACCACCTGTAACTTAAAATACAGAATGCGCATTAAACAGCTCCCACGTGCCCTGTGTATAGCCATTTGGCGTGTGTGATAACTTATTCATCCTATTTTCCCTCTGGCACTTTACAATATGGTCACTCTGTAAAAAAAAAAAAAAGAAATGTTAAGGTTACAGTTTCTTTTTATTATTTGCCATGTGCAGCAATACCTTAAGAACTGTTTCAAGGTGCAACAAACAAACAAAAATATTACATTATATAAATAGCGAGAATACCAAACTGCCTCTTTAAAACTAAAGTATTTCAAATCCTAAACACCTCCCTTGGGTACTTTTCCAACTAATTCTTACTTTATGGCATACATGCTAGATTATCAACACTGTCCTTCATCTTGCTTCATATTTCGGAGCGTATATTTTTTGTTTTAACTGGTCATAGTGATAGATGTAAGATTGTTTACTGATACAATATCATATAAAGGAGAATCTATATCCGTCTGTCCGTGCTGTGCTTTTCAGAATCAATCTGGCTACTGAGTCTTTCACGTTCAAAGTCTTCTTGAATCGAGTTGCTTTGGCATGGTGGAAAAAAAGTTCCTGGAATTTTTGTATTTAAAAAAAAAAAAAATTATGGAACAGAGTCATGGGAGGTTTTGAGAGCCTTAATTTGAGTTTTTAGCAGTTTTATCATGGCGAGTACTGTTGCATGACCCTTGCTGAGGGGATTATACTCCACACATTCTCTCTCAACTTGATGTGAGAGTTATTGTGTCATCTGGGTAATCCACCTTCAGAATTGAGGTTTGAGTTCATCCATTTGTATTAGTTGCACAGATGCTGTTGGGCCCTTGGTGGGTTCAGGTGTGGCTACATATTTTTTTGAGTCAATGGTTACCAGTCCTTTAACAACTTTGGGGCTCTATTTCGATGTCTGTCGGAAAGCCTCCGACCAACATTGTCGGTTTCAATTCCGACCGCCTAATTTCAATGTAGGCTGTTGGAATTGAAACTGGCTGGATTCCACCGGGCTCCTTGAGCCTATCGGCCAGTCGGAGACCGGCCTGTTATCCAAATGGACTAGGTTTCTGCCATTGGGCTTACAATGCTCGGTTTCCGACAGGCTTTCCATGCCGGGCTTTCCAACATGGATAGCCTGTCGGAAAGCGAGTTTAGGGGCTCCTAGCAGGCCCCCTTCACCCTGCGACCTTCGGTTGGGGGCTGAGGGGGCACCTATGATGCCACCGTGTTGATCCCTGCACTGTGTTGCAGACACCCTGAGATGCCTGCCACGCGGTGCAGGGATGAGTACAATCTCTTATTTCCCTGTGGGAGCTTGTGCTACGGCCGGTTTACGGCTGCAGCACAAGCTCCCATGGGGAAATGAGAGTATGGGACCGCACCATGTGCGGTCGCATTGTAATTCTGCGGTTGGGACCGGCGACCAGAGGTCGGCATCATAATTAGGCCCTTCGTGTCTTCAGTGCTGGAAACTGCTTTGTATATGCTCGGGCTTTAACAAAGCAAATTGCTTAGCATCAGCCTGTTTATCATATCTATCAAAATTGAGGACTTAGGGGGTCATTATGATGGCGTGGCGGGCCTTCCACCACCGGACCGCAATTTTCCCTCACCACATTACGGTAGTGGGGGGATACAGACAGTCTGCCACAGGACCGCCACAGGCAATCGTTCCGATTGCCTGGCGGAGCGGTCTGCATCCTTAAAATTGTGGCTGTGCCTAGCAGGCTCAGTCCGCCAAATTAGGATGCTGGATACAGCCAGTTTATCCGTGGCGGGTAAACCGCTGTTGAAAGGCTGGCACGGATTGGTTTTGGGGGCCCTTTGCGGGACCCTCTTGTGTCTGGGTGTGGTGTTTGATCATTGGGGGCGGTACCCATGGTACCCCCATACATTTCACTGCACCAAGTGGCAGGCACCGTGTGGTGCCTCCCACGTAGTGCAGTGAAATGCACAACATGCATTTTTAACATCGCGGCGGGTGCTCCAGTCAGCAGCACCTGCTGCAATGTTAAAGTGCAAAATGCGACCACCATGGTGGCGGTTGCATCCTAATTAGGTGTGCGGGACCGCCACATGTATGATGGGCAGTCCCGATTCCCACCACAATCGCAAGCGGACTCTGGTCCGCCCGCCATCGTAATGACCCCCCCTTTAGTTTTTAAGAAGTGTTTTTCATGAATTTCAAGTAAACTTCTAACGTCCTTTGTCTTGTTGCTGAAATATTTACTCCCACGGTTGTATTTCCTAAACTTGAGAGCATGAAACAGTGGGAGTCAATTAAATGCAGGTGGTGAGGTAGTTGCTGGTGCGAATGAAATGGTATATTGTAGAGAATACAGTCTCCTATACTTTGCACAGGTACATTGTTTTGATAGAGCATATTTATTAATTTTGTATGCATTTGGGATGTGAACGCTAAAGCACCTTTAACCAGAATTAAAAATGAAGCACAATAGGCTAATCTGCTTCAAAAGTAAAGCTGTAAAAAAACTACTTGACACTAACAGTGTGTGCATATATTGTCTTTTTGCCTAGAAGGCATTGTGGTTAAAGGCTTTCTTGAGGTGGTCATCAGCATTTGACCATATAGTTTAAGACTTGGTTCAATCTTTGCTCACATCCTCTGGTCAATGCTGGAGTCCTAGTGGAGATGACAGTACAAGCGATTACTCTGAGATTGAGTGAATTGCAGCTACTCTAAATCCTGGGGTTTTCTGGAGGCATTACAAAGCATTTGGAAGCAAATGAATATGTACATGTTATAAAGATTACACTCTCAACCTTTGTCTGGATTTTCCAACATGCTCTATTCACTGATGGTTTTTAAAAGCCTGTATTCAAACTATTTCATTATTACAGTTTTTTCAAGGTTGCACTAATGTAATTTTCTCTCACCAAACAGTCGTAATGTGATTTTTTTTTTTTGAATGTGTGAATTAATCATATGACAATATGCTGTCGTTTTATGGTCATGGTTTAAAGAATAAAAACGCGCTACACAAGGACCTTGAGGTGGCAAGATAATAGCTCGAAAATATTTTTTTTTTCTCCTAAAAAATCTTTTGTTTTTTTTACTGGAGCGGCTACAGCCCAAGATGGAGGTCCTAGTGGTCTGTCTTTTTTTAATTCTATTCCAAAGTTTTTTCACTGGGTTCAAAGTCTTTTTTATAGAGTAAAAACACTACTCTATTGTTGCCTGCTTCAGGTGGTGGGGCTGGCTATTCAATTCACTGCTCACAACCATCAGTTAAGGCCCAGGACTACGTGCTAGGTAGTAAGTATTTTTTTCTACATCGTAGCATCTTCACTAAATTAAACTGAATACCTAGCTTTCCTCACCAGAAAAACCATGAGTGTGGTTAAATGATGGCGCATTATAAGATCTTAATACTTTAATGTAGTAGTTCCTAACATGTTGTCCGAGGACCCCGATGTGCCCGCAAGGCCTACTTAGGGTGTCTGCAATTGTGCTACCAAATTAAATAATATTAAAATGAATACATTAAAATCAATGAAGTACATACAAATATATAAGCATTATTGACATTGTGAGAACTTTTTCAACATTTGCGTGAATTAAACAATATATTTCAATATCTGAGCATTTGTTTGGTGTATATTTGTATTGTTTTAAAGTTCAAATCATGGAAATAGCTTAAGCCGGGGGTCCCCAGTTTATAATAATTACTCCCTGGGGTCCCCGGATTCCAGTATAGAGTCAGTGGGGATCCACAGAAGTCAAAAGGTTAAGAACCACTCCTTTTGTCATCTAAAATAACTGTCAGTCAGATGTAAAAGCTTTGTTCTTCTGGGAACTGAAATGCGTAGTGTAGGTATTCTTCATTTAAACCTTCGCTGTCAATCCATATTTTTTTTCTGTTTTAAAATAGGATCACATTATAAGAATTTTAAATGCACTAACTAAAAAAGATTTTTTGGGCCTAAAGGACAGTCAGAGCTGCACTGCATTCATGAATCTAGTGAATATTACCCTAATGGAAAACTAGAGCAGGTGACGTTTGTTTCTTCCCCTATATACAAAGGCTTTCGGACAAGTAGGATTCTCGAGATTACTAACCCTCCTCTTTCGGACACTTCCAGTGTGCATACTATATTATCTTCTAAATACTGGTTTCTTCACAGATTGTGGGTAACCTGCTGTATTACCGTTTTATGAACCCAGCAGTTGTTGCCCCCGATGCCTTTGATATCATAGACATGTCAGCTGGAGGAGCTCTGCATCCTGATCACCGCCGGAATTTGGGCTCCATTGCTAAGATCCTGCAACATGCCGTGTCCAACAAGATGTTTGAAGGGGAGAGTTCTCACCTAGGTGTTGTAAATGATTATCTGGCAGAAACTCATTGGAAATTCAGGTTTGTGTCTTTCTTTAACTGCATCTTTCTATTTCATTTACGTTTAATGAGCGGGATCTTACAGTGGGGCGCTTGTGATTTTAAAACCTACAAAAGGTTCTTTGTCTCATTCCTTCTTAATACAGTGACCATTTTTCTTCACAAAAGTGGACTTATTACTTAGATATACACATTTCTAGCCTAAAGAGTTCTCTGTAGTCAACCAAATTGGAGTGGCTTGGACTACATTCTGGTTGGATTATGGTTTTGAAAATTCATCTAGAAATCCAGCTCCTCTGAAGTTGATTTAAAGGGCTCGAGACATTTAACTGCAGGGCTTGCGATATAGGTGACTTGTTACCATAAGATTCTGATAAAAGCACATGTTATCTAGCTTGTATAAGATTCCACAAAAGTACTCCTTTGACACCAAGGGATTTGGTCCCTGCACAATTTATAATCAAGTCCTGTTAGGGTTAAAGATGCATTAATTAGGTTGTTTTTGAAGTCCCGTTTAGCCTCAGAAACATTGAATATTATTATAACTAGTCAAAAAAAAACTATCCTCAACCATAGGCTGGGACACTGGCAACTCTGTGCATTCTGTTACGAGGCCACCTATAATCCTACATTTCACATTAATGTCAGGGACAGCATGTGATGGCGTGCCGTCAAGATCGCACTCTCCGATCCGAACTAGCTCAATCCCTTTTTCTTGTTTGCTCGGTTATTTGGACTTCCATGTAGTTTTTTGGCGGGCATTGACAATAATAATCTTCTAGTCATTGTCATTTTTTGGAAAATAGTGAAAGGTCTCTTTCTTTGTTCAGTGGTTGCGAGCAGAAGTCTGATTGACGTTTTTTACCCAAAACTACTTTTGGAGCCAGTTCATAGTCTGTTGCTTTGTCAATTGGACTTTCAAGTGACTGTGGGGTCTGTGGCAATAGTAGTTGCACATTTTGATTCTTTCGAAACTGAACTATTTCTTTCAGCAGTCTGATGTTTGAGAAGGTGGACATGCACTGTGCATGTGTGGCACTGGGCATTGGAAGTCACAGCAGCACACATTTTCAGTTGAGAAGTTCGCAGGGTATGTCTGAGCCTCTGCCTTAAAGTATAGGGAGCTGGTCAAGCCATCACAACAGCTGCTACAGAGGATCTTCCTAAGCCTAGGTTACATGAGTGGGCAGGCTGGTTCCCTGAAGCCATGTAGTGATGATGTCTATCCAGTGGCCTACAGTGATGCAATGTTCTTTGCCCAATTTAAACCCCAGTCTAAAATGTAATGCCTGTTTCCAAATCTGTCACGGTTGGGATATGCATTTTGGTAAACGAAAACATCTGTGGACTAAACACAAGGGAAAGTAGAAAGACGATTGTGATTCAGTGAAGTAGGTAAGACTTGCAGTAAGCAAGTGACCTGGATAGTGCACTACATGTTTTGGAAGATAATGTTCTGCCAACTACTGCATCTGAAGTTTGCTGTCATTAAGGAGCCATCTTTCACTATGGTGTTACCCCAGTATGACCCTTTAAATTGCTCCGCTCATAGTTTCATGTGTTTTTTGTAGAAGACCGTTTCTTTTTGCTGAGGCTTTCAAGACCCAAAGCGGAAATGCTGAGAAGCCTGCTTCTGTAACTGCTATTTCATGGTATCTGCTAAGAATCTTCAGTCCTAGATGGGTTATCCCTTCGATCTAAGAAATCAGTTGGCTGTTGACTCCCTTCTGCAGCAAACACCAAGGAAGACCTAAAGCAATCTCACTTTACCCCCAGCTAGGCAGTTGACTATTATGGATGTGATTGATAAAAATATCTTTGCTTCTGGATCGTTAAGATTGAGCCCTGTAAATGCTTTCATTAATTTGAAGAATTAACAGTATTTTTACTACTGATTCTCTCACATACGCCCCAGTTTGCATAACTTGCCTCATGGTTTCGAGACCAGTAACTTAATCTCTGATCATTCAGACCATTGCCCCATTTCCTGCACCTGTGCACTCCCTTGCCAGTTCATCTTTTTGGTAGAGAAATGTGGATTGGCACCGGATTCTCTTATCTTATTGACATATAGCAAGAGGTTGTGACACCACTTCCTCCTATAGCTTTCAGGTTTTTATGTATTTACTTATTTCCCTGGGAGACAATTAAGTTAATCATTTGGTAGAATTCAGAAGAAGTAAAAGTCTCCGCCACAGAGTGGGTGTTCTAAGCATCCTTTTTTGCCACAAAATACAGACCCACCTGCCCAGGGACCGTTTCCGTGTACAAGTCACTCTTATTATTGTTACACAAGTGGTTGGAGTAACATGGGTATATCGCTCTTACACCTTGGTACTGTTTGTCTCAGCTGGATCTAATTGTCGTCGTCCATGGATGGGTAGGCAAATGCCTTGGAGCCATCCAGATCCAACTTCTTTCCTGCACCATTGCATTGTTGATCCAAGGCCAGCTCCCCATTCTGAGTATGGCCATCTTAAACCAATGTTGTGCTCTAAGGTTGAGCCAGACTATCAATTGTCTCCTTAGGAAAGCAGTGCTTTATGTCCATTGCACAGAGAGGTCAAGCAAGTTTCTTAACTCTTGGTAGAGGTGATGGGACTACATCCATTTCCTGGTGGCTCCAGGGACTTGCACATTTCAGCCCAGCCGAGGTCTTCCCATAGATGGTCTGTCCCACCAGTCCTGATTCCTCTTCCTTCTCTGTGGTTGAACCAGGCACCTATGATGTCAGTGCAAATCAAAAGAAAAAACACCCAATTAATTTTCTGCGATTAAAAAGCCAAAACCCAGTGTCTGGAACATAATCAGTCCTGGTGAATCACAAGAGGGAAAAGGAAAACAGATGTGCTGCCACCACAAAGAAAACCTCTTGAGACGCCTGAGCACATCAGTTGTGTTTGGAGGTTGCCCCGATACCAGAGGTGCACCAAATTTCAGAGTATGTGACTGCTCTCATCCCTTCTGGTCCTTCCACAGGAAGAATAGGCGGCATCAAGTGTTTTAATTCTGAGAAAATGGACCTCTTAGATTAAGTCTCCTTTGGACCCTTTCCAGGCTATCACAAATGCATTCGTCTTACAGGAAGTGGACTCCCCTCGATGGCGGACAGGATAGACTTGTATGATCCATCCAAACAGATCTAGCTGGGCTAGTAAGTTCCGAAACTTTCCAACTCCCTGTGGACCCCTAGTGCTTTTTCCCACTTACCATTTTTCAGTTCTTACTCTTCCTTCAATGCTTGGAATACAAAACTGAAAAATAGGTGTATGACCCAGTCAGTCTGCATCCATTGCATCCAGCCCTGTGCTGTCCTGCAACCAAGGCTTGGTAAATGTTGTGTATTGAGAATGCCCTGGAGAATGAAGGCCTCTATTGCATTGCTTCAGCTACTCCACAAAACCCACCCTGGTTAAGCAAGTTTAGTGATTTAGAGGAAACAGCCCCCCTGACCCCCCCCCACCCCCAAAGCTGCAGTCTTAAAAGGCTTGCATAGCAATGACCGGCCCCTAAAGATGGTTGTGTGTTACTGTGAGAAGAGAAGTTGGCCTGATATGCAGTGCTCACTATTCTAGTGATCACTATGTATCAGTCCAAACGACCCTTATTGATGATTGGTTGTAAGTCAACCTTATAGACCAGCTATCCTAGTAGCATGGACAAGAGCAGTCTTTAGGCTAAACTCTAGAGGGCGTGTTAAGCCAGCTGTTATACCATCACATATACCCCTTGAACACCAAGTGAAAGGACACCACACAAGTTGTTATGAAAATAAAAGGATATTTATTTATAACACAACAACCCTGGACTCTTTATGAGGACAGGGTGCTAAGCACAATACAAAACTCTTAAAGAAATACTGAAAGTCGCACAATTTACACAAATGCCCGAGGGGCACGAAAAACCATATACTATGGAAGTGGAATGCGAAATTACTAGCAGATAAGTACTACTCTGAGGCTTTAGAACCGCTGGGCCTACAATGCTGAAACCTTGGATTAGAAGCAGGAGGCCTAGGGACGTTGTGTGCAGAGTGGAAACTCTCACGCGTAATGCGGGACAAAGTCTATGGATACTAGTAAGTGCAAAGTTAGTGTTCTCGGGCGAACCCGACTAGGTAGGTCAAAAACGAAAGTGGATCTAGACACTTAGAGAGTGGATCTACGCTGGACCACCGTGGTACTCGGTTTACCTAGCCCAGGGGCTGCGGCTGCATAGGGTTCAAGTGTTGTCGGGAATCCTCGTGACGAACCAGGAGCTTGAAGTGGAAGTTGCTGGCAGGCGACCAGTGAAGATGTTCCGGGCTGATCCAAGGACTGGATCAGTGAAGAAGAGTACCTGTAAGCAGAGGGGACCAAGTTCTGAATCACTAGCCAGTGACTAGGTTGGCACCAGGATGGCACCGGACGAGGTCACTCGGCCAGGCGAAGAGGTGACACTGGATTCTGCTGCTGCACGGACCAGGGCGCTGATGTCGACCAGGCTGGAGGTATGCGAGCTGTCCCACGTCGGATGTCTGCTGCTGGCGATGCTGGATCCGGTGAAGGTGGCAACAAGCCTTGGCTAGGGCAAGCCCACGTGGCGACACAAAATGGCGTCTGGAGTGGACCAGGAGGGTCCGAGAAGGGTCCCTTTCAGGAGGAGACTAGGGCCAGTCTAGAGGAGCTAGACCAGTGGTGAAACAAACGTAGGACGTCATCTGGAGGGTCACTAGCCAACGGGCAAGTGACCGGACAACGTGGCAAGCGACACAGAAGCAAAAGGGCCCCACGCAGATCTGGAGGATGCTGGGGGTCTGGACTTCGGTGCTCGTGCTGCTTGGGGTTGGGGCTGGTGTGCCCCTGGAACTGGTTCAAGCCGGCATATGCACCGTGAGCACCGGGGTGCCACTTGCAGTCACCTTCCTATTCAGCCCTGCCTACCTAGGATACACAAAACCCTGTCTGGGATGGTGCTAGCACCGCCCCTGACAGGAAACCCTTTGTCCAAGCTCTCCTCGCTGGAAGGACTCCCAGCAGCAGGAGGCCAGACTTGTGTCTGTGGTGGCAGCATCCATTTTGTGATGCTGAGGCTTGAGTTAACTTTAACCGGGGTTCACAGTTACATACATGTCGTGTCCCTCTAGAAGGGTGGAATGCTAACCCCGTCGCCAGAATTGGCGAGGGGTTAGTATTCCAATTCGTATGACACCTTACTCGACATGTTTTGATAAAGCGATACCAAAGTTGGCAAATAACCGCGAGGATTATAAGGCACTTAAGAGTATATGGTACGCGTTATCATGGAACAGCTATTAGGACTTGGTTCGGCAAGCTGCAGACGGGCTCAGCTCATGCCAGAGCACCATCTCACATAATTCCAAGCACTCTGCCTTCAGGATTGTTAAGGCCTACCATAGGAGTGACTGATAGGAATACATGTGTCCATTTTAGGGTTAGATATAGGTATACTATATCTAAAGCAAAGGGTGATTACACCACCTTGCCCCAGCTGTCGTGCCGCCAGTTGTGTCAGATTTGGATGGCCAGCCAGGGGTGGCATAATACATGCTTCAGCCCCTGGTAGGCCCTGGGTGCACCTATGCCCTGGGTACCTAAGGTACACTGTACAGGGACTGATAAGGTTACTCCGTATCCAATTAGATATCTACCTAAGGTACATGGAATCCATTTTACAGAGAGAGCAGTAGGCCTGGGGCCCTGAATAGCAGGGTCCCAGGTCAGCTAAGTCGGAAAACCAGCAAAACACCAGGCAAAAAGTTGGGGGCAACCATAGTCAGGTATCCACCCTCCTACAGTTACCTCCAGGAACATCTGAGTACATTCTGTTACAGCACAGGATGTTTCCTTGAAGAATAAGCCAGCTTCATGCCAAATGGTCACGGTGGTCTTGAAAAACGTGGAAAGAGAATGTACCAGTTTGGCAGGGTCTCTCTGAGATAGGGCTGTACTATCAAAGCCAGGTAGTGGAAATGTAATATTTTTAAAATGTATACAAATTCACACATTAACCCTTTTCCATTTTTTTATTAAAAATCAATCAATCATGACACTTGTATAGCGCGCTAATCACCCGGAAGGGTCTCAAGGCGCTTGGGGGGAGGGGTCCGCTACTGCTCGAACAGCCAGGTCTTGATTTGTCTCCTGAAGGAGAGGTGGTCCTGGGTCAGCCGAAGGTGGATGGGGAGGGAGTTCCATGTCTTGGCCGCCAGGTAGGAGAAGGATCTGCCTCCGGCGGTGGCTCTTCGGATGCGTGGTACGGTGGCGAGGGCGAGGCTAGTAGACCGTAGCTGGTGGGTGGGCGTGTAGAAGGTCAGGCGGTCGTTGAGGTACTTGGGGCCCAGGTCGTGGAGAGACTTGTGTGCGTGGGTGAGGAGCCTGAACGTGATCCTCTTGTTGACGGGGAGCCAGTGCAGGTCCCTCAGGTGGCCGGAGATGTGGCTGCGTCGGGAGATGTACAGGATGAGTCGGGCGGAGGCGTTCTGGATGCGTTGGAGTCTTTTCTGTAGCTTGGCTGTGGTTCCGGCATAGAGGGTGTTTCCGTAGTCTAGTCGGCTGGTGACGAGGGCCTGGGTGACAGTCTTCCTGGTTTCGGTAGGGATCCATCGGAAGATCTTGCGAAGCATGCGAAGGGTGTGAAAGCATGAAGAGGAGACGGCGTTGACTTGTCTGGTCATCGAGAGGGAGGAGTCCAGGATGAAGCCCAGGTTGCGTGCGTGGTCTGTTGGCTTGGGAGCGGTGCCCAGGGCTGGGGGCCACCAGGAGTCGTTCCAGGCGCAGGGTGATGGTCCCTGGATGAGGCCTCAATTAATGCATCTATTATAGATTCAAATGGATGAAGATAATAGTCAAATTTATAAGTTGAAGTCAGGCTTGCCCTTGATGAACAAACTCGGTGTGAATGGAGTTTAAGTTTTGGGCCCATTAGTGAAGATGGATGAGGTTGTAATTAAAAGCAAAGCCAATATTGGCCTCTGTTGCAAGTTGAAATGTCTGTGCCGTCAAACTATTCTCCTAATGAAGTATCCAAGCCCTAAAATGACATCTATGTTTGGAGTGTTGCTTTTAAATTGAGATCTCGCCATCAAGAGTAGCGTAACATGTAGGCGTACCTTCCAATGGCCAAAAAGGCACTACAGAGGGAAACTACTAGTTTGAGAAAACCATCTGGGTGACTTTGTGGTGCAATATTAAACAGGATTAAAATTTAAAAGACCTCCCTTTTAGAGCTTGACATGTTGGCGTTCAAGGAAAATATGCAGAACAGTTGAAGGTGGGATGATCGAAGTGTATTCTATTGGTAAGGGGGTTACGAGGAGTTACGAAGGATGTTTGCACTTGTGCGTAGAGTGAAAAAGAATAGCCTGACCACATGACTATATTTTTAACCACTATTAAAGTGGCAATGGGTGACTTTCTTGTACTAGTTGTACACTACAGAGAGATAAAAAAAGTGAAATAGTGAGTGACCAGTAACCCAAGCCAGAGTCGATGGACCGAATGACCTTCATAGTACTGGCCGCACATTCTTCACACTCTGGATATGCAGTTAGTGCTTACTGCCTATGGGAAACACTAGATTCTACTTTAGCATTAGTGCTAGTTTTGACCTATTTGAGGATGTTGATCCATGTGACGGTGCTTTGTTCAAATAAACTGCAGAGAACGAGTTTAACCAATTATCACATGTGCCCTTCACTTTGATATTGTTCCTTTTTAGAGCATCTATTTCCTGCCATCCTTTTGCCTTCTAAACAGTGGTTTTAGCAGAATTTCAATGTGGTTTGTCCTTGTTTATCCAAGACTAACACGGAGTTAGAGATTGGCAATGTTGGTAATGCATGCTTTCTTTGATTCACAGAACAGTGATGTTGATAAAATGATGGACAGTTGTGCATATTAAGAAGCAGTTGTCCAGTAAAAACATACTAAATCCCACCTTTTTAAATGTTCACCCGTTTATAGGAAATTTATCAAAGCAGCATGTTCTGTTCCCGAACCAGAAGATCGCTTCAACGTTGATGAATATTCCGAGATGGTCAATGTCATCAAACCAGTGATCTACATGACAGTTTTGGAGCTCATTAACACTCACAAGGTATGAATATTGGTCATAGATTGCCTCACACCTGGCACATACAGCTTATACAGTGTGTATCCTATAAGTCTAGACTATCACATTTTTAGCATTATGGGTTCACTCGTCATTTGGTGACTTGATGCCTCTGGTTCTGCTTCTAACCACACTTTCTTTCCCGCCAAAGCTTTTGCTGCAACACCAGGACTCCATTTCTCCAGACCATGGGGACCCACTGCATGAGTTGTTGGAGGATTTGGGGGAGTTGCCCACGGTCCAGTCTCTGATCGGTATGTAAGAAATTGAATTTCTGAGCACACCTACTACCTGCCAGTAAACGTGATCAGGTTTTTCTTCCATAATGTTGTGCTCGAGTCCTTGTCTAATTATGACTTAATACATCTGATTCTCACAAATGTATAATTTCCTCAAATAAACAATCTATCTGGGCTAAAATAATAAATTTGGTATGAAATTTTGCAAGACTTTTGCTTCATGGAACGTGTATAAAAATCAGACCAGTGGTGCAGTTTGTGGTCTAGATATCGCTGTGTGCACAACTGTTGGTAAAACAGTGCTGTTTGAGCACAAAATACAAAGACTTTCTCTGTTAATTCTATAAACTTTTCGGAATGTAATCCATTATCTCTGGGAGCTCCCCATGCCACATGAGTGCCAAAACCTAAGCTCTAAAAATATACTGAAAAAGTCAATAGAATAGATTTATAAAATAAGAAAAATCTCTTTAGTCTTCATTAGTGATTGAATGAACCACAGCTGTTTAGTGTCATACAATTCTTTCACCAATAAGTGTCAGTTTTGACATAATTTTAAATTGTAAATTAATCCACAGTAGTTTTTCTCTGTGCTTTGATGGGATGAGTTCTTTAGGCTTTGTTTTTTGTGTGTTAAACATTGTTCAAGGGGCCTTGTGGTGAAAGATGTCATAATAGTTCTCAACACTCAAGCACATCTCATTAAACAAAGGAACTTTCTGAAATGCTTGTTTGGGATTGTTTGGCATGCAGGACTTTGTAACCAGAACTGTCCTTTTGTCTCTAAACGGGAAGGATATTTAATGGTTTACTTTGGTTGTAAAAATACTACACATCCCTCATGTTACATGTGTTTACAATGCTACAGGAGAAGGCTCGTTTAATTCTGGTGAAGAGGAAATGGAGATTTCTCTTGTTCTCACTAACAAGTTTGACATGATGGAGTCCAATTGCGAGGAAACTGATGCCAAGAGTTTGTTGCTAAGGTTGGTGTTCTTTCGGAATTTTTGTTCTCACACTCTCACCTGCTCTCCCTGATTTTTTTAAAGGAACCTGATATAATTATTCTGGACGCAGGACATGCCTGCTTAGAATTCTTTTTGACCAATTGTGCAGGTTGCCCATTATTCGCACTGGTATTCTCCTTTCCTGCCTTGTTTTGCTCTATTTATGTGAATGATATATAAAAAAAACTTTCCTGAACCCAACACATTTGTTGGACCATTATTGGTCTGAAGGATTTGCTAGGCTGATTTGTTCGGGTTATGGATAATGATGGCTCATCCTTGTAGAAAGCTGGCTCTTTATATGATATTTCAAAGTGAGATATATCGTATAAAGAGTCCAGTGGGTCCCTTATAAGTGGACAGGGATTTGGTCTAGCAATCCCAAGGTGCGGTTCGATGGGGTAGTGTGATTGAGCAGTCTTAGGCTTAACTTGGAGAAGTGCAGGGCATCTGAAACAACACACACTGGTCAATAAATGACTCACGACTCAATAAGGATATCCACACCAATTTATAAAAGTAACACGTATCTTTATGTATGTTTAGGCACTAGAAGCAATTCTTTCAGAGAAGTACATTTTTTAATAGAAACTCTTTTCAGTTAAAAAAGTTGACACTTAGGATAAGAATGCAGCTTCTAAAAATTGCATTATGGGAGGAAAAGTCAATGCGGCATTCAGTTACAGTACAGCGACTTAACTGGACCAATCTTCAGGAATTAAGGTGAGTGGGAAGGGGCAAGGTCCAAGGCAGCACCAGCAGAACACTACCAGCGGCACTCGGGTGGCCGGGTGCAAAACAGCATTGGGTGCCCAATGTTACTCTGTGGGGATGAGTCTTCGCATAAAGAGACTGTAGGCTCGGATTGGGAGGCCAGTCGAGCTAAACCAATCAGGGGTCTCAGGTATCACGATGCTTGGGGACGTAGGGACACCTTTGGTCCTCTTCCCCACTGCCCAGGGGCGATGGGTGGAGAAGTATCTTTAGGTGTCGGTTTTCCTTACCAGAAGCAGTTGCGATACAGGGGGCGAAACCATGGTGGTCTCTGTCCCTGGAGAGCTGGTGGATCACAATGACACTGTTGGCCCACTTCAACTGTGGCTTGGAGCGACTGGTGCAGTGGTGTCTCGAGCGTCTGATTTCTGCCCCCTATATTACTGGTTCCTGTGGGAAGTGGGCATAACCCTGTCCCAGAGTTTCCTAGTGTGCCAACACAAAGATGGGCTCTTCTGAAAAGTCGTACTGACATCAGGTTTGACCGCCTTAGGGGTGTACTAGCCTGGGGGTGGCCTACCTGACTAACTAATTTCCTGCTTGTCCAGGTGTCAAAGGGTTCTGGCCAAAAAGGGGTGGGGTGGTGCAGCCCCCTCTCCTGTGAGGGGAGCCAGATTTGCATTTCAAAGGCGGGAGATTCTTTGAAGCTCGGCGGCTTAGCTGTGCTAATCATTAGGTCATCCTGGGGGAGGGCACTCTTTCTGTGCAGGCTTAGTTTCTCGCCTCCTGAGAGTAAAGGCCCTCCTACTGGGAGGTCAAAAGTCTGTCTCTGGTGGCAGGCTGGCAGAGGCAGTCAGCCACCATACCAGAGGCTGGCAGGTTTTCAGGGGGCACCTCTAAGGTGCCCTCTGTGTGCATGTGTTCACAAATCCACCACTGGGCTTAGGGTGGTTTTGTGAATGTGAGATGTTTGATACCGAACATCCCTATTTTCAGTGAAGCCATCTTGTAGCTGGGAAACTTGGTTTCACAAGTGTCCCGTACATGTTCTAAAATGGCTTTCCTGTTCACTTGCAACAGCAGTAATGGAACTGAGCAGCACAGGGACATATCTGCTCATGCAGGTATGGCCTCACATGTAACATTAAGCACCTTGCCTTAGGGCAACAGTATGGCTTTCTGTAGAGGTGACAAAATACTACATGCATGTTTTAGGGGACATGGCACATGGGGTGTGTCAGGTAGTGTTTTAACTTTTGTCTGCACCATAACACGCAGCCTGCTATGGCAACCTTGCATGAGTTTCGTGAGGGGTCCCCTAGAGTGGTACAATTCGTGCTGCACCCTCTTCAGTACCTCAGGCCTTAGGTACCAGGAGTACCATTTACTAGGGACTTACAGAGGGTGCAAAACGTATTGCCAATTGGGGGTACACTTGTACAGTTTTGGGAGAGTTATCTGGCACTAGAGACTTGGTTAACATGAACCAGGTGCACTTACAGCCAAAATCACACAGCCAAAATCACACAGCCAAAATCACACCAAATAACAGCCAAAATGTGAGGGTGACCATGTCAAAAAGGGGCACTTTCCTACAATCCTCTAACATGATTTGGAGAGCTAGGTATCAATCAGCTTCTATGTCCTTTAAATTGTGACTAATTAAACAAACATTTTTTTGTATGAATAATCATAGTTCAAGGTTACTGTGTGGTCCCACTGTAAAAGTACCCAATGTTATTTCAATTTCTTTTCATCCCTTCCTCCACCCAGCACAGTTGTAGGACTGGTGTTGGCTGTGTGTATTATAGAGCCTAGACTGCTTTGATCTTGACCACACTTTGAAGTAGTCTTATTTTTCCATAAATCAATTTTCCAAATATTTATCTATACAACAGCGCTATCACCTTCATATCCCCTTCAAGGCAATCCTTTACTCTAGTGTTAACATTACTGAATCAAACATTTCTTACCTTTTTTAATGTCTCTGCCTCTGCTGTGGGCATCTGACAGCACAAGCCCAGACCTTTAAAACAGTTCTGTTTCAACATCCCGATATATGGCAATGTTCTTTCCCTTTTCAATTTGGCCAGCATTTATTTGACTTTGATCCATGGTCCTGTGTAGGGTGAAGCGTGATGTGTACAGGTTTCAGGTGTTCCCAGAAACTGTTTGTGCTTGAAGCCATTTCGTCCACTGAGAACAAAATGTAATTTGGTGCGAAAGAGACTGATAATAACATTTCAATTTCCTCAGGTGTTGCTGATGACCAAGCATTCCTAAAGTGAAATAAAAATGTAATATTACTTGCTTGGTTTCTTTCCTTCCATGGAGTCCTATTCACATATGGCATTTTGTATCACTATTAGTAGTACAACTATAATGCTAATGACGTACTAAAAAATGCTTTTCACCTACATATAGGTGTAAATCTCCACTTCTGTCTTTTCTTTAGGGTGATCTTGACACAATTAAGTGGACTACTAAGTAGCAAATGCGGGAAGGATTGAGTAGAGTGGAGGGAAAATTGTGAATTTCTGCTATAAAATTGGTGGGGTTTAGGGAGAGTACGGAGGGGTTTTGGGCGAGGAATTGAAGAGTGCTTTAGGGAGGGACGTGCAAATGCAAACACCTATCCACAGTAGAGTAATCCCATTTCATTCACAAACTAACTTCTAAACTCAATACATACCAGAAGGCTACAAAACAGGTTAAATGTGCTCCAGTACAGCCTTCGAGTGAGTCTAGCACCACACAATGCCACCCATAGGTACTGCAACACCTTCCATAGAAAATAAAGGAGGCAAGGACTTAACGCCTTAACTGCTTCGAACGTTCTGCGCCAGTGCTAAACAAGCATTTACAATGCAACGGTCTCGCCTTTGCAAAAGTTAGAGCTATTGGCATTGTATGTGGTGGTGGCTGTGGTGGATGTGGTGGTGTTGGATGTAGTGGATGTGGTGGTGGATGTGGTGGTGGATGTGGTGGTGGTGGTGGATGTGGTGGTGGTGGTGGATGTGGTGGTGCTTTTAATTACTTAAAGTCCTGCCATACATTGACAACAATGTGCGTGTCGAGTGGGATGTCCGCTGAAAGTTTACTTCCCAGACTATTAACAATAACAGAGCCTGTCGCCCTCATTGAAATAGGCACGTGCTGGTGGCAGTAACAAAGCCACCTGTCCGTAAACACTTGAAAGCCACTGGTTTTAAACCCAACACATATTTAACCTCCCAGACACCTACAGCCATTAACCGTGCAATATTTACAGCAGCCTATTTTTCCATGATCTCAAGGGAGGGTTTGCCACAGAAAAGATTGTTTGTTTTCCCTATTGGTTTTTACCGTGTTGAGCAGTGAGCTAAGATGGGCCAAACAAAAAATACAAACGTTTGACCCAAGCAGCCATTAGGAACAGCTGGTTGTTGAAAAATAACTTCGCTCTGCAAAAAAAACACAAGACTTTTAATTTTCACCGCTGCCAACAAGTATGTAGCACTAAACCAGAGCAAGAAGGTGTGAGCTGGTGGGGAGTCAAGGCATGGTTTTCTTCTGAATATGAGAAAACCTACCAACTTGTGACTTAGGTGACTATCTCAACCTCTTCTCAGACCCCTTTCCACCTTGGAAACATTCAAACCCGGATTCCGGATTAGAGTAACTGTCCATAGAGTGGGAAGGGAAATTGAACATTGTAGACATGCAGGGAAAGTGATTTTCCCAGGGGGAAGGTAGGTGAAAAAGTATTTCCAAATTTAGCTCCATTGCCGTAATGTGGGGTTATTTCCAAGGATGGAAGTGGTATGAAAAAATGTTGGGGTAAGAGGATGGGAGTCTCTTAAAGGGATGTGGTCTAGGAAGGGTAACTAGGAATCATTTCCAAGAGCATTGGGCTATGGAATTAAGACTGTGGCTTAACAAATGTAAACTAGACTCTGATGCTTCCCATGGAGAGCCACAATACCAGTATTGTGATGCCTCTGAGCTTCCATCTTTTGCAACCAAGCATATCTCAAAGTAACAGTCTGCCAGATAAAGCAAGCCAGACCCATTGGCATTGCCAATGTTTTCTTGCAGTTTGGAGATAAATGAGTAACAACAAAACCTCAGACACTCCCTATCAGCCCTTCACTCCCATTCATGCCACTTTCTCTACAGCCTCTGTTAGAGGCACCTTTTCTTCCTTGCATCTTTTTTAAATCCTCCACACCTCGGCTCTTTCCTCTTCACTCACTCCTCCTTATTGTACTTCCATTCACCTCCTCCTCTTCAGCATCCGCCCACACCACAACGCATCCACTCACCTCTGAGCACTGAATTTTCTTTTAAAGTTCTCTGCCAATATTTTAACAGAAATGTGTACCTCCTTCAAACACTTTTGCATAGAATCACAATTACAGCTGGCACACACAGCCATTGCCCAGTGTTACCTAAGAGAGGCCATAGCATGTGTTCTGAACACCTTTATGACCCAATGATAGCCACTGTGAGAAACTGGCACTGCCTTTAGCCTCAATTCCAGCGCTCTAAATTGGGGATTACTGTAACATTTTTTTTTACAATCACAAGAAATTGATTTGCGTTTTGCCTCGTAAGTTTAGAAAATGGACTCGGGCCCAGGTGGTACCTGTTACAAGCTCACTATTTAATTTCTGGTGGGTCTGTGACCCAGAGTGACCGGACTCACTAAAAGCCCGTGCTATACCGAGGGCTCGAGTCGGGGTACCACGCGGGTGGATGGCATCCCCCTACTTATTTTACCAGGGGGACGCCGTCCCCCCTGCTAAACAGCTGGACTTCACTATTTGGCCTCTCTGGGACATGGAGCTCAGCACCTTTCGTGACGTCACTTCCTGTTGTGACGTCACTTCCGGTGACAGCGTCCCCCCACTTCTTTTTTGACGACTTGTGCCCTGGCTATACCCACGGTATAACACTGCATTAAGGAAACAGCAAATGTCACAATACATTCCCCGTTATATGCGTGGAAAACTGGCCCACTTTTCCAGGTGCACTGCTGGGAATGTGCGTGAATTCCCAAAATTCATACGTTTATACCCATGAGCGGAAATACTCCAGACGCAAAGCTCAGGTGTGGTGCATTAGTCACCCAGTCAATCCATTTCCCTGCATACCGCTAAACAACAATTCTAGGCCTGTCTCAAAAACAGACGTACATCTGCCATTTGGCATGGGTAGAGTTTACATCGGTATCGGTTCAGACTTTTCAAAATGTTTGCAACTTGAGCCTTGAAACCTACTTCAGTCGCAACCACCTTGGTGCATCTTCAAAAGGTTTTCTGAATTCCCTTATTCCCGACGATAATATACACGTACATTTACTAGCATGAGGAGAAAAAAAACACAGAACAACTGGAAACACAACGGCTAGCGTTTATCTCCCCCCTCTCCAAGGGATATATTTTCCACTGTAAAGAAACTTCACCGAACACATTTTTGGCTTGTGAATAGCCACAAGTGAGTACGTTTGTGGCTGTGACAACCATTCAACTCCCACAGCCAGATATTTACGCACATGGAAAGCTCTATGTAAGTACATGGTTCCTAAACATTATTTAATAAGTTCTCAGGAAACGAGCAGCTACCACAATCAAAACTCATTCGGTGCAACCAGATTTGATAACTAAATCAAAAAAAACAAACAAAAAATCACATAGGCAATTTGTGACTAAAATAATCAAATGATGGCACGACTACACCCGTTTTGTCTGTACTGTCGACAGCGAGCATCCCTAAATGCTACTTTTTGCCACAACACCCAATACAACAGACTTCTGCGACCACAAAATATAAAAGTGTATGCGCAAAGTCTGGCAGCTGGCTACTGGAAGAAAACATTTAAGGGCAACCAGTAATAGACACCACCAGGGGGTCGGGGTGGATTAAAAAGGTGAGAAAAAGAGCGTTCTAGGAGAAGAATGCGGGCGGGAGGTTCAGGGAGGGTAAGGCGCGCTCGGCTAGTGGTACCCCCTCGCAAGGACATCCCGTTTCAATCACGAGCAATGGTGTTGAATCAACAACGTATTAGCGTCGAGACTTACACCATGCAGGATAGACCATAAAGCAGCTTGTAATCACGAAATCAGACACGGGGAGATGAGGTGAGGTGCCCAAAATCACAGGCTGTTGAGGCAATGCCAGTACTCGAACCTGGTTCCCAGTTGCAAAGTCGGCAGCTGTGGCTCTATCTAACACCAAGATCTCTCCCTATCTAAAGAAAAAGTCACACCGATGACCTAGTGGGATAAAATAAGTAGAAGGCCTCTAAAACGGGTATGACCTAAGAGGTTTAGCCATTTTCATTTAATGCATTTTTATATAGCGCGGACTTTACCCAAAGGTGTCACAGCGCTTCACAATAGAACCAAGTACGTTACATGGGAAGAATATAAAAAATTTACACATTGCAGAAACAAGAACAGGTAAAATAAAATAATACATGGCAGTCACTCAAAAACACAAAAAAGCCATGAGCTAAAAGGTTTAGCTATGAATCATTTTCAAAAGACGTGTCTTATGTAATGAAGGGCATGGCCTAAAAAGTATACTTAAATCACAAATTCAATTGAAGCGCGTGACCACTGTTCTGTAGAGTCCAGTGTTTGACGAGCACGTGTTCTGCGCACTTTTATGACCCAATGTGACTGACTGACACCTTCAGACAAACGCTGTCTACAGCCTCCGCTCCAGCGCTTGCAATTATGCAAGTGATTAACAGCCACTCACAAAGAGAACTCGGAGATACAGAGACTCGGCTCCATACAAGAGCAACATGCTGCACGAGAAAAACTATAAAACAATATCCTGGAAAAAGCAAACAATCAAAGAATGCACGACCAAATAAAACAATTTAAACGTAAACAGGTCCTGCATCCTTGAGATGGAATTCCTTAACGTTTGTACAGTTATTGTTAAAAATAAATATCATGGGGTCTGCCTGTAGCATAAAGCTCACGAGGACCAGACAGGCGCCTGTTACAATGTTAGTTTTTAATGACTGGCGGGCTAAGAACCAGGGAGACCCACTCCACTTAAAGCCGTAGTCCCAACATTTCCTTTGAATTGACCTTTGAGTCTCAAAGAAGGGTAATGTGGAGTGATTCTGAATTGGAACCCGAATGAAATCCGTGGGGATTAAACATCAGAAAAGAACGGGTAATGGCACTATGACCACTCGCTGACTGTGTTTTACTTTTTACACACATTTTTGCGGAGGCTCCTTCCTTGTTCATGATTCCGGATGTGGGGAGTGTGTTTTTTCTCGAGGAAGGAGTAGCAGAAAGAGGTAAGGTATGAAAATATTCTTGATGCATGGCTCCGGCGGGTCAGGTTTAGAGTTGCACAACTCTTACTGCGTTCACTCGTGATACTTTGACGGGGCTTGCTGGGCTTGCTGGTGTGCTTCCCAGAGAGACAGGAGATTGGGAAACGCGCGCGGCCGGCGCCGATCGCTTTCCAGAGCGTGCTCGTGACATCTCCTGTCTCCTGGGAAGCAGACCCGGCAGCATTAGTATCGCGCCTGCGCGATGGCATATGGCTTTGCCATATGCATCGCAGGCGCGAGACCTAAAAACGGGCGGGCCGCGTTGGCCAACGGACGTGTGCAGCACTACCGAGATAGTGCTCGCGACGGCCGTTGGCTGACACCCGCAGCGAAGGAGTTAAAATGAAACCCCATCAAAAATAGGAATATAAATAAAGCATCGCGGTTTTGGGAAATATTCATAAATTTCACAGCATTATGTAAATAAAGGAATGACAATGTTTTAATAACCTTTTTTAATTTAAAAATAAACAATTTAAAAGCTTGAAAAAATTTAATTAATGAAAAAATTCTACACTAACTTTTAGTCATTTTTTTTTAGTACATAATAAATATAAACTTTGCACTTTAGGTGTGAATTTAATCCTTACAAAATATTTTTTTCAATTCAATTTTTAATTGAAAATTAATGCAATAGTACTGTAATTTAGTTAAATAAATCTCTCGGTGTGTGTGTGTGTGTGTATATATATGTATGTATATATATTTCTGTAGTAGGGGATCTCTGTGTATAGTCATAATCTAGTGAATTGACCCGCCCATGTCCGTGGACCCCGGAGCAATCAAAAATAATCTCTTAAAGTGTTGAAAAATGCAGAACTGCACAGACACTTAAGAGAGAATTAAATACAGATAATGCAGCCTATAAAACCAGGCTACACTGTCCAGTACTTCAACTAGAAATTCCACCAAAAATCCACAAACAGCAAAGCCTGTCAAGATTTCCCTTGCCTCAACAACAAAACCCCTCTGGAATGATAGAGAGGAAGACCTGGACAGACAAGCCCCATAGGCTGCCATTATGTGGCTCAGAACAGGATACTGTGCCTTTAAGAGAACTTTCCAGAACTTCACAGTATCCCAGAATGCACTGCAGGTCCCTTTTACTTTCAGTTCTTTTTTCCGGCTCCTGCAAGCAGGACCCTGGAGCATTGAGCTCTCCTTTTTCAAGGGTTTATTGGTGATTTTTCACTTTTGTTTCAAGTTGAGTGCTTTCTAAAGTACTTTAGTGCTTTTCGTCTTGGCTTTTGCACCCTTTTGATGTCAAATATGCCTGCATTATTTGACAAATGTCCGGAGTGCTCCAGGAAGAAGGCCAAATCAGATCCCCATGAGGTGTGTATCTCTGCCTTCCCTCTTCCCATGTCCCAGAGGAGTTTGTGATTTGTCAGGGCTTCTCACGCAGGACCCTGAAGGACAGAAAGAAGATCAGGCTTCAGGGCCTTGAGGAAAGAAGGCTGAAGGGGCGCAAGGTGGGTCTAGAGGGGCTTCCTCTGCCCGTGCTGAGGACTCTGGGGGGGCTCCCCAGGGGCAGGAAGACCAGCAAGTGTCCCCATTCTCCGTCTGGGTCGATTGCACTGACTACGGCGTCGAGAGCGATGACTACAGTCTGTTCCCCGTCGTCTGGGGTGAAGCGACGTCGACGCTCGACGTCGAAGGAATTGAACAGACCGCCATCGAAGTCTCCTGTGACTATTTCGTCGTCGTCCTCTTAGAAGTCATCGTCGAGTGATCGACGTCAAAAGGCCCGGCGTCGGCGCTCGCCATCGAGGCGACACCGCCGTTTGCCGTCGGCGAAAAGGAGAGGATCGGCGTAGAGGGGATCTTCGTTGTCTAGGAGTAGATCGCTGTCGAGACAGGTCACCGTCGAGGGGTAGACGGTCGCCGTCGAGGCGCAGGAGGTCGCCGTCTAGGCGCAAGAGGTCGTCATCGAGGCGGACGAGGTCGCCGTCGAGGCGAAGACACTCGCCGTCGAGGGGGAGACGGTCGACGCCGAGGAAGAGACGCTCGACGTCGAGGGACCGACGCTAGCCGTCCGGTCGCCGTTCTTCGACGCCGAAGAGACGTGGAAGGAGGTCTGACGCCATGGGAGGTTCACCAACATCCCAGGCTGGAAAGGAAGGCGGTTCACTGGGCTCGGTGTACTCCGAGGTGTATACCCCGTCACAGAGGCCGGTTACACCTCCGCCTCCATTGCCGAGGGGTCTCCCTCCGAGGGCCCCTACTCCTCCTCCTTTACCACCACTTCCGCAACCCGGACCTCGACCTCAGTTGCCAGAAAAGCCACCTCCGGTCCTCCGAGGTTGGTCTCACTGCCCAGACTTCCAACCCCTCCCAAGGGGACTCCTAAGCCGAAGGCCCCGGACAAACCAAAGACGCCCGCTCCGGTGGAACCGGCGGATCGACCAAGGCCTAGGAAGTCGTGATCACGCTCCGGAAGAGAGAGGAAGATCGAGGATTCGACGTAGATCCTCCTCTAGATCAAGACGTCGCCATAGGAGGCGGGGATCCAGGTCCCACACGGACTCCTCCAGGACAATATCCTATTCACTGACCTTGTCGGACTCCCCAGGGACAAGGGTGTCTCCGGTGGACGACATCAGCACGTTCCAGGAGGTTCTCCTGAGGGGGCTACGAAATTGGGAATCGCGGTGACTGCTCCAACACCCACGACGTCCGTGATCTTTGAAACGCTTCACAAGAAGCATTTGTCTCGCCCTCTTCTACCACTAGTGCCAAGTTTGGTAGAACCTGCGGAGGAGCTGTTCCTCACGTCAGCGGTGGTGAAGGCCGCTCCCTCCCGACTTCTGAAGAAGTGCAGGGCCCCGGATTCAGACCCAGGCTTTCTGCAGATAGATCCGGTACCCAACTCTGTTATAGTGACGGCGGCCAGGAAGTAACACTCTACCTCCCCGTCCTCAACCGTGCTGCCCGATAAGGAAAGCCGATGGATCGACTCAGCTGGAAGGAAGGCTTGTGGGACTGCATCCACGGCCATGAAGGCCTCCAGCGATGCGGCGTTGCTGGGGTGGTACGACTGTGCCCTGTGGGACTCCCTGCAACAGTTCATGGACCTTCTGCCACGAGACAAGAGGGAGGACTTCCAAGAGATCCTCAAAGAGGGGATGCTGGTGTCAAACCAGGTCATAAGCGCGGCTGCGGATATCTCTGTTGGCTGCCCATGGGTACTGTCTAGGGATCAACCAGCGGCATGCTTGGCTCACGCTCACATCACTCAAGCCGGAGGCCCAGCAGCGGGTGGCCAATCTGCCCTTTTCCGGGGAAACCCTGTTCGGAAAGCATGCCGATGATGAGATGGCCCGCATAAAGGCGGAGGCAGAGACCCTGACGGCTGTGGGCTTGGAGAAGCCCAAAGAAAAGAAGTTCTACTGCCCGTTCCAGAGACGGTTCGGTGCACAGGGAAGAGGACGAGGGCAGTCTTCGGGACAGCAGCAGCAACAACAGAAGCAGTTCCGGAGACCCTCCCAAAAACATCAGAAGGGTAGAGGGGGACATCAGTCCTCTACAGCGAACAAGGGCCCGGCCGGGTCCCGACCCTGAGCTGTTACTTCCCCTTCATCCGTTATCCGCTCCGGTGGGGGGAAGCGTTCAATTTTTTCTGGCAGAGTAGAGAGAAATTACTCAGGACCAGTGGGTGCTGAATATTGTTTGCAATGGATACAGTCTTAGGTTCACCAGCCCACCTCCATCAATTCCTCCGGTCAGCTCGCAGTATCAACTGCGCGAGCTCCAGGCGGAGGCCGATATGCTGTTAAGGAAAAGGGCGATAGAAGACATACCTCTGTCTCAAAGAGGAAGAGGTCTGTACTCTCAGTTCTTTCTGTAGCCTGGTTTTATAGGCTGCATTATCGGTCTTTAATTCGCTCTGAAGTGTCTGTGCAGTTCTGCATTTTTCGACACTTTGAGAGATTATTTTTGATTGCTCCGGGGTCCACGCACATGGGCGGGACTATTCACTAGATTATGACTATAACAGAGATACCCCTACTACAGAACTGGAGTTACAGGACAGAAACTACTCCTTTCCCTACATTTAAACTGTAAAATGTATGTTACTATTTAAAAAAAATATTTTTATTTATTTATTTTGTTTAAAGTGTAATAAGCTTTCTTAACCCCTTCCACGCGGGGCTAATTCCCCCGCGATGCGGGGGGAGGGTGGCCGCGCGCAGCGCCGCGGTGCTCATGACGAGCTGAGCACGTCACGACTCCACCCACTCCTGTAGAACGCCCGCACAGGAGGGTAATTAGCCCTGCGTGGGCCTCATGACGAGCGCAGCGGGTTAACTATCCATATTCTTAATGATCAATAGATCTCTGCCCCAATTGATAGAGACCTTTGCGTACATGGGAAACGTTACTAGTAGGAACTTTACACTCTTAAATTGGTTTCCTCCAAGTTTCAAGGGGTGGAGTCATGAAGGTCTACACTTTACTGTAAATGTACTACTTTTTTGCTAGTCGTGATTCCGGAGTGTAGATTTACTGAAAAGTGTACAAGTAAGTTTAAGGGTGCAGATTTACTCACATTTAAATTGACTTTTGTGCCTGGGCCCCATTGTTTTCAAATATAGACTTGTTGCTTAGCTTCTGGATTTGAGCCTTTCTGGTTTTCTAACCAAATATGGTTGGATGACAAGTGCAAGGCTATTTCCAGAATTGATGAGGAACTAACATGTGATACTAATGGCTATGACCGGAGTAAACAAAGTACATGAATCTATTTTTTGCCTTTTTAGTATTATAAATGTTTCCATTCTAAATACATGGCCTTTTAATTATTACTTATGTTTTAGGCCAAAGTAGATGGT
The DNA here is from genome assembly GCF_964263255.1 of Lissotriton vulgaris. Taxonomy (NCBI): domain Eukaryota; kingdom Metazoa; phylum Chordata; class Amphibia; order Caudata; family Salamandridae; genus Lissotriton; species Lissotriton vulgaris. Next base: position 152,395,482 of record NC_141700.1, on the reverse strand, counting down.
CATAAATGGGCCATTCGTAACTAGTACCTTTTTTCTTCATTCTGTTTATGAAAGTAACACTCGGTGCGACACAGTTGGACCTTTGCCTGATTTTTATGTAATTCTTGAAATCTGCATAAATGCTCCTTTATTTAAAAAAAATTTCTTTTTAAATCAAGTCTGTTTTTTGACTGGTCCTCGTAGTGTGGAAGTGATCTTGATTTCCCTGTACACCACTCGCCCCAAAGTCTAGGTAAAGCCTTTATTAACACTCACTGCAAGTTACCTCTGCCAACCCTAATAAGCCGCTAGTGGGTGATGGTTACCCTCTGGACTGCCAAACTGCATGTCATACTTGGCTTGTTAGCTCATGCAATTTCTCCGGGGAGAGAGAGAATGATACATTTCTTTATTACCTCCCCTTGTCCTTCCCATCCCAGTCTAGGTTGGGAGCTTCATCCAAGGGATTAACCCACTCCAGTTAAGTTTCTTTGTAACAGAACTTTTTTATTGGATGTGAGTTTTTTCACTTGCTCATGTTACAAATGACTGCAAGGTAGTGTACTTTGTCATTTATCAGTGATTTTTGATGGCAGGGAACTTTATCCTTGCTATGCAAGGGTGCAAAATAAACAGCTAGCAGAGTCCTATTACCTGGCCTGTATTCAGTTATAAAGATGAAGTGGATCCCAAAATCACTGCTATGTATGCTTGTCAATTATGGTATCTGTGCTTTATTCTACCCAAGGCTGCCACTGTTGCTTTCTTTTTTTTTTTTTTTAACTCTGTTTATTAACAATAAAATAAACAACAAGCAAGGCAATATAAGCAATCTTGCTGGGTACATGTTCTAGGGGGAAAAACACATTACAAGTCAATACAAATCTTCAATGTGAAATGATAATGGGGGAGCAGGGGGGAAGCAGACTCGCATGTTCTCAAAGATTAAACAATACTAGGAATGTCTGGCTAGGGAGACTGCGACATTTCAGGACTATCAATGAGGGGAGGAGTACACACCTCACCCCGGTACGAGTTCCACTGGTCCCAAATTTTACCCTACTTCCTCGGTCTGCCACAGGCCACATACACCGTTTTCTCCCGAAACATGCACCAATCCATATTTTCCTTCCACACTGTGACAGTGGGTGCCCTTTGGGAACCCCACAATTGTGCAATGTCTCTCTTGGCTATCATGTTCCCAAGGGTCGCCCATTGATTCTGAGCAACATCAGTCGGTTCCCAGACGTTCAGCAGACAGCGCCGGGCTTCGGGCAACAACGAAACTCCCGTGACCACCTCCATAACTGCATGCACTCGATTCCAGAACACTACCACCTCTGGGCATTCCCAAATTATGTGAAGGAAAGTACCCGTTAAGCCACATCCACGCTTACACAATCCATCCACAGAATAACCCATATGAATTAGGCGGGGCCAGTTCTATAAATCCGGTGTAGAATTTTGAGTTGCACCAGCCGGAGACTGGCTGGAATTGCGACCTCCTTAGGAGAGGATATTGCAGCTTGCCAATCCTCGTCATCCAACTCCAGCCCATCACTGGTCCATACCTCACGGAGGTGCAACAGCAGATCTGTACGGTCGTTGATCAGTTTCTTATATATCAAAGAAATGGTGCTGTCTGGAACGTGTCCGTCCAGTACCCGATCTTCGAGAAGGGATGATTCCGAAATTGCGACCCCAGCTGGAAATACTGAACTCAGTGCATGGCGGATCTGCATATAGCAGAAATACTCCTTGTCACTAAGTTCGTATTCTACCTTCAACTCCTCAAAGGTCTTAATCCTATCTTTGTTCCAGAGATCTCCGACCCTACAAATGCCGATCAGATCCCACTTCTCAAAGCCCTTCGTCTTCCATAAGCTACCCAGTCTATCTGAAAGAGACACGTTAGTGATAGATTCCTTGCCTTAGAATATCCCCAGGCGTCAGACTAGATCCGGAAACTTTTGCGTAGCAGTACCCTTGCGCGTCGGTAGGCGTCGTCTGCGGCTCCGCGTCCGTCGTCGGCGTCGTGGGCGCCGTGATGACATCGTCGGAGTACTTAGATGCTGCCTCCGCCAGCCAGCGCAGATCTGGAAAGAGCAGTTCCCTGGTCAATATTTGACTAAGTTTTTGGTGATCTTTTTGATTCATTTCGAAGTCGTGTACGACTCCGACGGTGCCGTAGGGATGCCCGGCTTCAAGCATTGCGACGAGTGCGACCGCACCATGTCGGTCACGGACCCTCATCGCATGTGCCTGACGTGTTTGGGAAACACTAGAAGTCGAAGAGGCATCATCGCTCTTCTGACTCCCCCCGACGCTCGTGCGATGCGGCCGGGGGTTCGGGTGACACCGCCCACGCGGCTCCTCGGGAGTCGCGTGCGCCGCGTCCGGCCCCATACCCTCCGGTCCCTGGGCTGAACGCGACGCCGGAGGAGATTGAGCGTTTCCTCATGGCCATGAGGTCCCTTTCTCCTCCGACGGGCTCCGCGGTGCCTCCGGGCCCAGCGGACCCGTCTGAGGGCCCTAGTGGGTCGGGGGCTTCGACCCCGACGCCGTTGGGTGCTACGGCCCCGACGCCGCCGGCGCCTTTGGGCCCGGCACCGCAGGGCCCCACGATCCCGACACCGCCGGTGCCCTTGGGCCCGGCGCCGCAGGGAACAGCGGCACCGGCGCCTTCGGGCCCGGCGCTGCTGGGCCTTCCTCGGGCTCTGGATCGTCACCGGTGGACCTTACGACCCCCCCGGCGTCGGTCCGTGTGGTGTCTCCTCCCGCGCCGTCCTCGGGCGGCGCCGTCCCCGATACCTCCTTTACTTCGGTTCCGACGTCGGGACGGCGCATATCGGCGCCGCACCCGACGCCGTTTGGAGATTTTTACTTCTATGAACCGACCTCATACAATTACAACCCTGAATCTCAGGAGATGGGTGATGAGGAGGATTGGGAGGGGTCTGAGGACCCTCTGAGAAAGGAGTGTCAGTCTAATATGGACTGGGCAGGAGACCTTGGGGAGGCCAGTGGCCTGGACACCTCTCCAGACACTGGATTTGTCTCTCCTCCTACCGTGGCTTCGGGGGAGGGAGCTACCTATGGTGTGGTGTTGACGAGGGCTGCCAAGGCCTTAAACCTTGAGCTCCCCGTCGCGACCGTGAGGACTAACCTCCTCACAGAGGTCCTTAAGCCGCAGTCATGCTCCATGGAGCCTCTGCTGCCGTTTAATGAGGCCTTGACCGACATTCTTTTGGGCACTTGGTCCAGGCCCGGCTCCGGGCGACCCATGTTTCCTGTCCTCCCACCCCACCCCCGAGAGTCTGGTCATCCAGGCCTCTAATTCCCAGACCGCATTCCTGACGGCCCCGCCGGACAGGGAATCCAAGAGGTACGAGAATTATGGAAAGAAGATATTCTCATCCCTTAGTTTGGGACTGCGGTCTTTCAACACCGCATACCTCTTGGGCCGCTACACCCACTCTCTGTGGGAGACGATGGCGGAAGTGCTGCCAGAGTGCCCGTTGGAGGTACGGGCCAAACTCGGCCAAGCCATTGTGGAGGGCCGGGACGCAGCCAAGTATTCCATCAGGTGTGGGCTGGATACAACCGACTCGCTGGGCAGAGCGATGGCTACGACAGTGGCGGTGAGACGCCACGCCTGGCTGAGATCCGCCAATTTTTCGGCAGATGTTCAGAACACTCTTATGGACATGCCGTTCGATGGCCGTCGCCTCTTTGCCGACAAGGCAGACCATGCGCTTGAGCGCTTTAAGGACTCCAGGGCTACGGCCAAGTCCTTGGGCCTCTCGGCCCCGCGCCAGCAAACGGGTGCCTTTCGCTCCTTTCGTGGCCAGGGGAGGGGCGTCCCCACACGTGCCGCCAGCCACTCGCCGCAGACTGTTGTCCACCGCGGAGGCGGTCGGGGAACCAGGCGGAGTCAGTCCACACCTGCCCCCGCGGCATCCACCTCTAAACCTTCCTAGTCCGTGCTTTTCGGCCCATGTGATGCCAGTGGGAGGCAGGGTTCGCCATCACCACTCTCACTGGCGCACTGTCACTTCGGACAGGTGGGTGCTGCAGATCGTCCGGAGGGGCTACTCCCTCCCCTTCGAGACGACTCCTCAAGCCATGCCACCGCGACACCACCGCGTATCGGGGGATCATTTGCGGCTCCTGCAGGAGGAAGTTTCGGCCCTCTTGGCCAAGGGGGCCATCGAGCGTATTCCTGGGCCAGAAGTAGGAAGTGGTTGCTACTGCCACTACTTTCTGGTACTCAAGAAGGGCAAAGGGGGCCTACGCCCTATCTTGGATCTGAGGAACGTCAACGGCTTCCTCCGGAAGGATAAGTTCAAGATGCTGACTCTGGCTCAGGTCTTAGCTGCCCTAGACCCAGGAGACTGGATGGTAGCGTTGGACTTGCAGGACGCGTATTTCCACATCCCCGTCCTGCCGGCCCACCGGCGTTACCTGCGGTTCACGGTAGGCCACGAGCATTTTCAGTTTACCGTGCTCCCCTTCGGCCTTACCAGCGCCCCACGGGTGTTCACGAAGGTGATTGCGGTGGTTGCAGCTCATCTGCGCAGGTTAGGGGTGTCAATCTTCCCCTACCCAGACTACTGGTTGTTGAAGGCGGGCTCGCCCCAGACAGTCGTCGGCCACCTCCAGACTACGGCGGCTCTCCTGCACCAGCTGGGATTTTCCATCAATGTGCCGAAGTCACACCGGTGCCCCTCTCAGAAGCTCCCTTTCATCGGAGCGGTTCTCGACTCGGCGCAGTTTCGGGTTTACCCGCCCGAACAGCGGGTTCGGGATATACAGGCTCTGATTCCGATCTTCCGGCCTTTATCCCGAGTTTCGGTCAGGTTGACGCTGCGGCTTCTGGGGCTGATGGCCTCCTGCATCCTTCTGGTGCATCACGCACGGTGGCGGATGCGGGCTCTGCAGTGGGACCTGAATTTTCAGTGGGCCCAGCATCAGGGCTACCTGTCCGACCATGTCCTGATCTCGGAGGGCACTGCGAGACAGCTGCAGTGGTGGCTCACGGACCGCAATTGGGTCAACGGCAGATCCCTCTCCCTTCCCCAACCGGAGCACGTAGTTGTGACGGACGCGTCCCTCCAGGGCTGGGGAGGCCACATGGGAGAGGCGGAGATCAGAGGCCTCTGGTCTCCGGCGGAGTCCCGGCTCCATATCAACCTGTTGGAGCTGCGGGCGATTCGTCTAGCACTGAAGGCATTCCTCCCATCTGTCCGAGGGATTGTAGTGCAAGTGTTCACGGACAACACCACCGCCATGTGGTACTGCAACAAACAGGGCTGGGTGGGGTCGTGGACCCTCTGCCAGGAGGCTCTGCGCCTCTGGCAATGGCTGGAACATCAGGGCGTGACTCTGATGGTTCAACACCTGGCAGGTTCTCTGAACGCCAGGGCGGACAAACTCAGCCGACGGTGCTCGATGGATCATGAATGGCGTCTGAACTCTGACGTGGCGCAAGGCCTCTTTCAGCAGTGGGGAGAGCCTTGGTTAGATCTATTCGCCACCGAAGAGAACGCGCAATGTCATCAGTTCTGAGCGTTGGAATTTCCAAGGCGGCACTCGCTCGGAGACGCTTTTCGTCTCGAGTGGAGTTGCGGTCTGTTGTACGCCTTTCCACCTATACCACTTCTACCCAGAGTGCTGAAGAAGATCAAGCGCGACCGGGCACAAGTCATCCTTGTGGCTCCGGACTGGGCACGAAGGTACTGGTATCCCGAGCTACTCAGTATGTCAGTCGATCCCCCCGGTTCGTCTGCCTCTTCAGGAGGACATTCTGTCGCAGCAACAGGGGACGGTCCTCCACCCGAACCTGTCCAGTCTCCACCTCCATGCTTGGAGATTGAGCTGCGACAGTTGAGGCCATTTGACTTGCCTCCTGAAGTCTGTAACATCATTCTGGCAGCCAGGCGTCCCTCCACAAAGTCTGTATACGCCTGCAGGTGGAACAGATTTGTGGCATGGTGCACAGCAAAGGCTGTGGATCCCCTCAATGCCCCTCTTTCTGAGGTTCTCCTCTTTCTTCTCTCTCTTGCCCAGCAGGGCTCTGCTCTGGGCACTGTCAAGGGCTATCTTTCAGCTCTTTCAGCCTTTCTGAGGCTGCCTGACCAACCTTCTTTGTTCAAGTCCCCTATCGTTAATCGATTCCTGAAGGGCATCACTCATACGTTTCCTCCTGTTCCCTTCGTGATGCCTCAGTGGGACTTGAACCTGGTTCTTACTTTTCTGATGTGCGCTCCCTTTGAGCCACTTCACAACTGTCCTCTTCGCCTTCTTTCTTTGAAGACTGCCTTCCTGGTAGCCATCACCTCTGCCAGGAGAGTGAGTGAGCTCCAGGCTCTATCTTGTAAACCTCCTTTCCTTTCAGTCCATCCGGACAAGGTTGTGTTACGGACAAGGCCCTCCTTCCTACCCAAGGTAGTCACGGCCTTCCACATTGGGCAATCCATCACGTTGCCTACCTTCTTTCCGCCTCCGCGCCCCTCGAGAGAGGAGGAGAGGCTCCACCGTCTGGACCCAAAACGTGCGCTCTCATTTTATCTGAATCGCACACAACAGTTCCGGGTGGATGATCAACTCCTTGTTGGGTACGCGGGCGCTAAGAAAGGGAAAGCGGTGCACAAGCGGACCATCTCCCGGGGGATTATCTTGTGCATCCAGGCGTGTTACTCCTTGGCTAAGAAGGAACCCCCTGTTGGGCTGAGGGCTCATTCCACTCGAGCCACAGCCACTACAACTGCCTTGGGCCGAGGTGTGCCCTGGCAGGACATTTGCCAGGCGGCTACGTGGGCCTCGCTGCACACGTTTGTAAGACACTATTGCCTGGACAGTCAAGTCCGGAGGGACGGCTACTTCGGCCGTTCCGTCCTCCAGGACTTTCTGGTGTGATTATTGGTTCGCAGACCCACAACCACGGGGATGGTATTGCTGGGGTATCTATTCTAAGGTAAGAAATCTATCACGAACGTGTCTCTTTCAGATGCACAAGTTACTACTTGTGTAACGATATATCTGTAAGAGACATTAGTTAGTGATAGATTCCTTACCGACCCACCCATCCTCCCCGTTCTGCGAACCGATATCTAGGGTTAAGGTCATCCCCTTTCAGGGCCCTAGTTTCATGGCACCAGTGTTGGTTTTTGGCATGGCTCTGCGCTTCTGGCGCGGAAAAGCTGTGTCTAAGAACTGACGTCAGCACGCGGAGGCGGCGTCTAAGTACTCCGACGACGTCATCACGGCGCCGACGACGGACGCGGAGCCGCAGACGACGCCTACCGACGCGCAAGGGTACTGCTACGCAAAAGTTTCGGGATCCAGTCTGACGCCTGGGGATATTCTAAGGTAAGGAATCTATCACTAACTAATGTCTCTTACAGATATATCGTTACACAAGTAGTAACTTGTGCTTCAGTCACGTAGAGCGGGGTTGCCCGGGTCAATCGATCTGACCGCCCCATTCGCACTCTGCCACACTCGCACTGCAATCTTAGTGGGTCCTGATAGTTTCCCTCCGACCGACTTGGAGTAAAGCGCCCTATTGTAGTCTCCACCCGGCAGCTGCCACGTATCCATCTCAAACGCAGGGTTTGGCGTAGGGCCGTACATTGCATGATTAATTGCTCCCAGTTGGGAGACCCAGTAGTAGCGCTTGATATCCAGAAGTGCAATACCCCCGTCATACCCAGGAAGCATCAATTTAGCAAGGGCGATACGAGGACGTCCGCCCCATATCAACTGCCTCTGTAAACTCTCAACCTCGTGGAAGTAACTCGCCGGTATGAGATCCAGCGTGTTCTGAAGCGCATATAAAAACCGTGGTAGAGACATCATCTTGAAAAGGGCTGCCTGTCCGAGAGGAGACAACGGCAAGCCACACCAGGCCGCTACGTCAGACTTCAACCGCTGGAGCGGGGGAAGCAAATTACACTCATAACGGACAGCAGGGTCCAGTGAAATAAAGACCCCCAAATATTTAAAACCAATCTGCGTTACCTGTATAGGGCAAACGCGTGGCAAAGAGGGAGCGTCTCCAGTAAGTATATAAACACAGGACTTAGTCCAGTTAATCACCAGACCGAAGTTCCTCCCGAACGAGTTAAGCACATCAAACTGTACTATCAACGACTTCCGAGGCGATGTGAGATACAGCAAGATATCATCCGCGTAGAGTGATATTCGATCCTCGAAATCAGGGGTCCACCGAATACCCTTAAGCGATGGTTCCCACCGCAACCAAGCGGCTAGGGGTTCTAAGGCGAGGGCAAAAAGCAGTGAGGACAATGGGCACCCTTGTCGTGTGACCCTCCCCAGAACAAAGGACTTAGAGACCCTACCATTTACCACAACCTGGGCCAGTAGTTTCTCATACAGGAGTTTTACCCAACCAATAAAACCAGGGCCGAAACCAAACTTTGCAAGAGCAGCCCAAAGATATGGCCATTCCACTGTATCAAAGGCCATCGTGGCATCCAAGGAAACCAAGATGGCCGGCTCACACAGCGACTCCGCTCTCGCCAGGACGCCATGAAGACGACGCAGGTTTAATGCGGTATTGCGATGTGGAATGAAACCAGACTGATCCGGATGAATCAGGTCGCTAATCACCTTTATCAGTCGGTTTGCCAACAATTTTGCTAAAATCTTGGGTTCTGCATTCAGAAGCGATATAGGCCTGTAGGACGTGCAGCGATCCCGCGGTTTCCCTTCCTTGTGAATCAACAATGGTTGCAAGTCGTTGATCATGGGGAAGGGAACCGACGTTTCGCGATTCCAAGAACATTTCATGGAGATACGGCGCCATTTTGTCCGGACGCAGCTTGTACTGCTACCTCATCGTCAGAAAACTCCGCATCCATCAGATCCCTGTCAGGATCCGATAGGCGAGGCAACGCGATGTCTCGTAGCAACAAATGTGAGTCTTCTTCTGGTCTGTCTGAGACTGGGGAATTTACCTTACGAAAGTGTTCAGCAAAACACTCCACTATCTCAACCGGGTCAGTAACACGCACTCCATCCACTCTCTCAATCACGGGAACCACACAACTCGCCCTCTCCTTTCTATCCAACCAGGCAATCAGTTTCCCAGCTTTGTCTCCAACATCATACAGCTGTCCCTGCTGCTCTCGACTCATAGCTTTAGCTGCATCCGTTACCAGGGCCCTATAGTCAAGCTGTTTGAGACTGAGGATGTGCAATTTATCCTGAGTAATACCCAACTCCAATTCCCCCCTCCAGCTCAGTTATCTCGGCCTCCAGCCGCACCACCTCCTCATTCTTACTTTTCTTTGCGCAAGCAATTAACGACAGTGCCTGACCACGGATAACGATTTAGAAAAGGGGGGTGGTGATGAACCGAGTGTCTGAGTTAAGCAGACCACTCTTACCCAGTCCAAAGATCAGGGCTTGATCCATCACCGTTATTTATCTCACTGCCCCATCCCAGCTCAGAACCTGGCTATATGCAAATCAGTCTGTCCCTGGCCCAGTGCATCATGGGAACAGGGCAGACTAAACTACCAAGCCAATTCTTCACCAGAAAGGAGACAAGCTACCGGGGACCGGTTTCTGGCATTTCAGCCTTCTTCGGCCTGGCTTGCTTGAATCCTGATGGAGCAGTGAGAAAGGGACTCATGTCTGAGTATACCCTGCCACACCTATAGTGGCCAAAAACGATTTAGAAAAGGGGGGTGGTGATGAACAGAGTGTCTGAGTTAAGCAGACCACTCTTACCCAGTCCAAAGATCAGGGCTTGATCCATCACCGTTATTTATCTCACTGCCCCATCCCAGCTCAGAACCTGGCTATATGCAAATCAGTCTGTCCCTGGCCCAGTGCATCATGGGAACAGGGCAGACTAAACTACCAAGCCAATTCTTCACCAGAAAGGAGACAAGCTACCGGGGACCGGTTTCTGGCATTTCAGCCTTCTTCGGCCTGGCTTGCTTGAATCCTGATGGAGCAGTGAGAAAGGGACTCATGTCTGAGTATACCCTGCCACACCTATAGTGGCCAAAAACGATTTAGAAAAGGGGGGTGGTGATGAACAGAGTGTCTGAGTTAAGCAGACCACTCTTACCCAGTCCAAAGATCAGGGCTTGATCCATCACCGTCTTAAAGGCCTCCCACAGCGAAATTGAAGAGGACACTGACCCCACGTTTTCGGCAAAATAATGGTCTAAAGACTTAACCAACTCAGCCCGGGTCTTAGGGTTACGGAGATGCCAGGGGTTGATCTGAGCCACTCGACCCTCGGAACCCATCTTCATGTCCATCAAAAGCCACAGTGGGGAGTGGTCCGAAATACCCCTAGCCAAGTGTCTGACTTAGTCTGTGCAGCCGGCATCAGGACATAGTCAAGCCTAGCGAGACTACCGTGTGCACCGGAGTGAAAGGTGTATTGTGTCTGTCCCGGGCGCATCAGCCTCCAACAATCTACCAGACCCAGAGTCTCCAAGAAGCCACTCAACCAAGACTGTGATCTCGTGAGGTCCCTGGGGGGGGCTGCGGTCCTCCCTACCGGAAACAATAACAAGAATACCCTCAGGGAGCCCCAACACTATTCTTCCCAAATCAGCAAAGGCCATTGTCTGTAAACCCGGTGGAACATACACAGAGAGTAATGAGATAGTCTTCCCCTCCCACCTACCCCTGTCGTCAAGAATTGTGTCATCTAACTCCAGGGGGAGGGAACTCCTGACTAGGATACCTGCCCCCTTAAAACCAGAAGTAAATCCAGACTGTGCGATTAGACGATCACCTCGCCGATTCATGGCATGGCACGTATTGCCGATCAGATGTGTCTCCTGCAGTAATACTACATCAGGGGAAAGACGTCTAAGAAGTTGTAATACCACTCCTCGTTTTATCCTGTCCCCTAGACCATTAACATTCCAACATAGTACCTTCAACCCCCTACCCCCCATCCCAAAAGTAAAGGCAGAATCCACCCCACAGCGAACAAAACACCCAGATCAAAATACACAACATTGCGTTGCCTTGAAACGAAAGAAAACAGAACCAAACCCCCCACCCCCCAAGGAATCCCCAGAACACATCCCCCCACCCTGCACCCCTGCGTTAGACTCAAAGGCCACCCCAACTTGCAGTGTGCCTGTCGCCCTAACATTAAACTAATCTACAAGAAGAACCGGTTACCACTCCTCATTCTTGTTCCAACGGGCCACCTTCCGCACCTCCAGAATGTTCAGAGCGCTCTCGCTGCGTAGGCAATGTATCAAGTCAGTCACTAACTCTCTCCGGTCGATCAAAGAAGAAAGTTTGTTCGTTGTATTCAACACGAAGCCGAGCTGGAAAAAGCATCGCGTACTTCAAGCCCATGTCTCTCGGTCTCCACTTCACCCCCTGGAAACCCATCCTTTGTTTCTGAACGGACTGGGTGAAATCCGGGTAGAAGCTGACCGTAGCGTTCTTGAATTTAGTGGGGCCACCTGCCCGTGATGCCTGCAGGATAGCGTCTCTATCCCTAAAGTAAAAAATTCTGGCGATTATAGGCCGTGGAGGGGCACCCGGTTTCTGTCTCCCACCCGGTACTCTGTGTGCACGTTCCACTGCAAAAAAGTTGCTAAGGCCTTTGGGGCAAAGTGGTTCAAAATGAGATCTTCCATGAGGAGGTCTGTAGTCAACTCGGTCGACTTCTCAGGGACCCCAATGATACGAACGTTGTTACGCCTTGCCTGACTTTCAAAATCCTCCAATCGGCGGCAAAGAGGTCGTTGGAGGACCGTAGATTACGAACCTCTGTTTGCAGGTCAGACACTTCGGTCGTGAGGCTGGCGGTCTTCAAATCTAGAGAATTGACCTTTTTGTTGGTCTTGGCCAGATCTGGCCTGATCAGGTTGACATCGATCGCCACCGTGTCTAGCTTTAGGGCCAATGTCTCATACTGTTGGCCTATGGAGGTCTTCATGCTAGCAATGGCACCCATGACATCACGTAGGGTCAAATCATCCAAAGCAGCCGAGCCATCTCCCGCCTCTTCCAGAGACCTACTCGCACCACTGGGGGTCCCTTTAGGCTGGGTATAGCGGTCCATAATGTTCGATTGGATGGTACCCCCTCGGTGTGTGGTTTTGGTCTTCCGCTTCTCGCTGTCCGGTTTGCCCACCATGTTGAATGGTGCGCCCCGGAGGGGCCTCTGGGACCTGGTAAAAATGACTCCTCACAATTCAGCCCCAAGGAAGTCTAAATGTGGGTCTCAGCAGGCTACTACACGACCAGGAGAACTAGACAGCCTGCGCCAAGTGTAATTGCGAGGTCAAGACCGTGGGCCGCCGAAGTTGGGTGGTGGTAGGCTGAGGTAAAGAAATCCAAAAACGAAACCGAAAGTCCACCCAGGGGCACAAGCCAATTCCCGCTGGCCGTTGTTGTTCAACTACCACCTGGGCACCAGGCTGTTCCATGGAGCAGGCCAATAATATTCGGAGTGGCGTAAGTTCGGCTCCCGGCGTCCAAATCGATTTCTGAAAACAGCTATTATGTCAGCCGGGTTGTGTCTTCAATAACCCGTCGTCGTTATCAGGATTAGTTGCAGGATATATGCGGGAGGCGGCGAGGGTCTCGGGAGCCCTGTGCTCACACGACCATCTTGGTTGCGTGCGAAGCTCCTCCCTCCCACTGTTGCCTTCTTAATGCATTTTCTGCATGAGGTTGAACCATCCTCCAATTGATCAGCCTGTGTGTTTTCTTTTTGTTCCAGGTGAAAGGCCAGGTTTAAGTTTTTTAGTTTTTTTTGGGGGGGAGAAATTAAAATTCCAAATTTATTAGTAGACCGCTTTGGAATCCTATTGTGTGAATCTTTGGAGGTGAGGTCGACTGTGGCATAAGTAAGTCTCCTTTCCTTGAATGCTTGTGGAATCCCTCCCTATCGCTTTACTTCAATTAGTGCTCTGTTTTTCTTTTGTATGCATACAGGTGTTCAGAGCACCTAAAAAGGTGGCTGCATGAGTGATTGGTGGCCACTTGTAACTTTAGAAAAGTGTTAGCTCACATCCTGTGGATGCCAGAATGATTATACGAAGAAGACCAAGTCATCAAGTGACAGGAGAGACACTTGAAGCAACCTCAGAATTCATACTGAGTAAAGTACACATCGGCACTGTAGACAAAAGTGGAAGGTCATTACTTACCTTGTGCATTTTACACCAATTGGTATAAATGTTGGAAACCCATGAAGGGAATTGTCAGAGTCTGGTTTATTGGCTGCTGCAGTTATGATCATTGCTGTATTACATATCACTGGTATTTTAAGTTTGTACAACATGTATTTTACTCTGTGTGCCAGCGAGCTGTAGATATGAGCACATGTTGCATGTGGTGCTATAGCTTCAATTGCTGTCTGGCTGTTGAATGGCTGTTGCTTTCCACCTAGACACACTATCACAAGTAAACCATATTTGTTCTTTTCAGCACAAAGCATATGCTCATCGACGTGATTCAGTCCCAACCTGGCGATTCCATACCTGAGATTTTAAGGACCTCTGCATCAGTTGATCAGGTGGGTTTTATGCTCTGCGTGTAGAAAAGTTACTGTAAAGCATCAGCCATGGGTCCTTTAAAATCTTTGCTTGCATAAGGTAACAATAGGCGTAATAGAAATGGCCTTGCAATGAGGCATGCTTTTATTGGTGGTCCACTATATTGTTCTTCAAAGCGCTAACTTCAGTATAAATCAAGTTAATGGGAGCAGATTTTGGTATTCATGTCTGAGGCAGATATACATATTTTGTTTGTTGCCTCATTGACATAAACAATACTTGATTTTTCTGTAGCAACTTTAAAATTCATGCTGGTTGTTCAAATGCTCCAGGGATTGGTTTCTGTTACTTGGTATAGTTTTATGTTGCTCCTAATGCGCATAGCAGCCACAATTGAAAAATGTGCTTTTTCCAATATAATTTGAATGTCCTGAATGCACAGAATGTACTTCACGTCCAGTCCAAAGATAAATCTAGGAACTCCATAGAAAGTTTTCTTTTCTTTCAGCACTTTTTTATTTTACTGCAACTGCCCTATCTCACCTGGGGCCAGATGTACAAATCTTTATTTTTTTGTTTTTTGATCTCAAATGCTCATAATCCTAGTTTGCGACCATATAACTGCTTTTTGCATTGTACTAAACCCATTTTAATAGTACGTAACCTTTTTCTGACTCTTAAAATGGGTTTAGAAACGGATAAGCAATCTCTATTTGGAAGGGCATGTTGTAAGCGTTCCTTCCAAATGATTCCTATCCATGTGCCTCCACGCATTTGAAACGAAATAGCAGTCGTAAATAATGGACATTTTGTGACCCCCAAGTTGGGGTGGTAGCCCATTCATAAATGGGAAGGGGTTGCCTGGTGTCCCTTCCCTATTGTATTGTTTTGTAATTGCATTTATAAATCACTTACTACCCCTGACGAGGTATTGAAGCGCTTTTTGGGCGAGTAGCACACTACGCCGGAACCCATACAGGATTAGTGGTGAATTAGTATAGTCAAATATGAAAGTAATTTGAATGGTGGATATGTTAGTCAGTTATTTGGATTGAGAAGGATAGTGGATGAATAGCAGAGGGAAAATGTTTGCATTTATTTAGCGATACTTACTACCCTTGATGGGGTGTTTTAAGAGCTTTTTCGGCGAGTAACACTCCACTTCGGAACCCATAAAGGATTAGTGGTGAATTCGTATAGTGAAAATATGAATGTTATTTGAGAGGTGGATATGTTAGTCCGTTGTTTGGCTTGAGAAGGGTAGTAGAGGGATAGCGAAGGGAAAAAGGTTTGAATTCATATAGCGCTTGCTACCCAAGATGTGTGTTGAAGAACTTTTTCGGTGAGTAGCACACTTCTTCGGAACCCACTGGGAAGTGGGAATAACCCTGTACTAGTGTTCCTAAGTTTGCCATCACCAATATGGCAAACTCTGAAAAGTCATGTCCACTTCAGATAGCCCAGTTTCAGACTTACCCGCTCCGACAGTATGGCAGTGTTCAGCGCTGCAGCGAGTGCCCTTTCCTCTGGTGCTCCCAAGTTCAGATTCTGTACCGTGAAGATGGGCCGCTCGCAATGGAAAACACAGTAGCACCTGGCGGCGCAGGCTCTTCCTGTCAAGCAAAGCTTCTAGTCTGTTTCCAGTGATCTGAGCTGCTCCCGCTCGGCGGACACAAAAGGTAAGTTGTTCTTTCCCGAACAAGAGAGTGGATTCTCCAGCTCCCGGCTGGAGATGCGTCCGGGATGTGATGTCCTCATTGGCACCCTGCACTACTTGAGGAAACAGTCCGGGGCAGTTGGCGGACTAGATCTGCTGGTTACAGCAGAAATCTTCTTGTCCAGATCATGACCCGAACCCAGTGTTTCTGGCCACCCTTTATGGCATATGGGGTTATCACGTTGCTCACTATCTGGTGCAGACTCTTTGGTACAATCGTCCTCAATATGGCAGACGGAAGTCACGTGCTCCTGTCCCCTTCTGGCATAGGGGGGTCACTATGTGCGGTGCGAGCCTGGTGCTTCTTGCATGGCGCACCTGACACAGCTCACATCACGGCGGCAATCTCCTGCCATATGGGTCTTCAGGACTGGTCTTGCACACAGGCAATGACCATATCGGTGCAAAGCCAGTCTCCTCACACCTTGCTGAGGGTGTCCTCTTGGTGGGGCTTCCCACTGCACCTCGCTTCCTCCAACATTCTCTTCGTCTCAGGGCACTCTGGTCTTGGCAAGCAGACAGGCTATGGGCTCCCAGGCAAGTGGGCTTGTTTTCCCTAGGTGATGTCCCCTACCCAACAAGGAGACTAGCAGGCATGGCCTCCAATCCTAGTCTTGCAGCGCTTCCCCTTCTCACACAGATTACACATTTTTGGGGACTCAACCTCCCTTTCTTATAGTAGTTTTCCAGACAACAAATATATTTTAGGATCTGGGTCTTTGAAGTTTTATGTTGGGGTTCTGCTGCTTTTGAAGTGGGTACTTCTCCTTTTCATCTTCCTTCATTAAAGAGGTCTTCCACAGCAGGCACAACTCTGAAGCTGAAGCTGATGTCCACAACACAATTCATGGGAGTGACCAGATGTCACACCTGGATCTTGGCCATTATGATATGTGCATTAAAGAGTTAATCATAGACCCCCAGCCCTACTCTTTATCATTCTCTTACCAGCCCAATCTCCCTTACTGAGATGTGTCCAAGCCCCTTCCTTGTGATCTATCACTGAATCAAACAGCAGTTCTTTGAGATGTAAAGGGAATCTCTTCCTTCCCTCTAGTGTGTCACAGGAATGCAGCAATACACAAATCTGTCTGGGGGGATTCCTTACCTCCTCATGTCTTTACCGGGCAGACCAGGGTCTCTCAAAATGGCAGAGGGGAGCTGTCCGTAACCCTTATGGGGCACCCACTGATGGTGGAGGAAGCAGGGGAGTCTGGGCAGAGGGGAGAGGGCACCTGTTCATCCCGCATGGTCGCAGTCTTGGTCCACACAGAGGAATCCGCATAGTCTGCCGTGATCTGAATGGTCACCCAGGTCCGTGCTCTGATTACCCAACCTGTCCTGTTGTGTAGTTCCCACTAATCCGTAGGACCTGCGCATTTGTGGAAAACATAAACTTTGGGTGAGGTGCCCAGACTGATTTTACCCCGCCTGCAGGATATGTAGGCCTGTAGACCAGCTAGCTCACCGAGCCACCATAAGCCACCCTAAGCAGGGAGCGAATGGTTTCTGGCAACCACTAAACATGACCTCTCACGGATCGTGGTAACAGTTCGGAACCATTCCGCGCAATCACTTGTGCAGTATTGTTTTCAGAGAAATATATAGAGAGGGCACAATGGGACATAATGAATATATTTATAGAACCAACATTATTTTTGCATAGAATATATTTGCTGTGATAATCATTAGACAGAAGCAGATTGAAGTGATTACGAGCACCAAAGTGGAGAAGTGTGGCTCACTGGTTAGAAGAGGCAGGCCCTGAAGCAGAAGTCGGCCCGGGACCAAGGTTCTATTCCCGACGCGGCAGGGTTTTGGGTCATTGTCCGCAGACTCGATAATTCTCGCCTAGGTGCCTACGCTAACCATGGGTCCCTCTCTGCAACTCTGGGCAATAGCTTGCTTAATCTCCACAACGGCCCCAGCAGCGCCGGGGATGCCTGGCTTCACCTTGGGGGTGCCCTCTCACAGGGAAAGCCAGGACGGGTATACAGCGCCAGGACACCACGTAACGAGGTAACAGTGCGCTTTACAAGTATACATACATACATACATACATACAAAAGAGTAAATAGAAGGAACAGTTCTACCATGGTGCTAAGACCGTGTATATATGAAGGCATATAATACAAGGTAGTTATTGGGCGTACTCCTGCAATGCATTCCCTACGCTGTGTATGTCTTGTGTATGTCTTGTGTGTGTAGGTGTGTGGGGGTGTAGGTGTAGGTGTGTAGAGCCAAAAATCCCCTCACAGAGATTTCGGGTAGCTGTTCTGCGAAGCCACAGCATACATAGAGCCTCTGTCAGATTAAGTGTCTCTTCTGCTAACTCTCGGACAGGCTTCTTTATTTATAATTAAAAATGCATCCTTGCGATGTACACACAGAATGGATTGTTGTGGATATGTAGATAGCCCTGTCGCCTCGTAGATAAAGATAGAAAACGGGCTGCGTTGCTACCTGGGCCCAACTCTAGTAACTCAGAGGAATCCACAAAGTCTGCCGTTGTTGTGTCTGGATCGAAGTGGTCACCCAGGTCTGTGCCCCGATTAACCAACTGGTCCATCATGTTCCCCCAAATCTCCAGGTCACCCTCTGCGTTGTCATTGTTGACGTTCCGAAACCTACATTCTTTTGTCCATTCCAGGAAATCGGCGAGCCACTTGGACTCAGTCGGAGGGATCAGGCTAGCCCACTTTATGGCTGTGCGCCGTCTCGCCAGCACTAGTCCCTACTGTGCAAATCTACCACATTTTTCCCTTTTTGTGAAGAGGCAGTAGTCACAGCAGGTGGTGTTGGGCCGTCAGTTTTGCAGTCCCCTTCGTTGCTCTGCGCAACCTCCTGTAGAACTCCTGCTTGCATGTAATCCCATGCAACATGTCCAAAATCTGATGGGAGTGCCCGCACTGATTGCAGCTCACCGGACAGGTCAGAGATAATTTATTTAGGTGCTGTGGCATCAGATAAGCTCTATGTATGTAATACAAAAAGTACCAATTTGAATCTGGCATTGCTGGCTGTCACAGACTTGTGACAGCACCCTGTTCCATTCTCAATCTGTGAGGTGGGCCTCCAACTCCCCACCCCATGCGGGTCGACTGGGTGCAACATTCGTCTGTCTGCCTATCATTCTTTGAGGGCAACATTTAGCCCAGATAGAATACCCTTAGAAGAGCCAGGATCTAGGATCACATTCAGGACTTGGGACCCATCGTGTTCATCTGGGAATGCCATCCAGATCTCACTGGTCATGCGAGATGTGCTTGCGTACTCCAAAAATTGGCCCCGATCTATGCCGTAGTGAGTTTTTACCTTCTCTACTGACCTAAAAGTGCAGTTTAGAAATGAGTCTCCCACCCTCTGGCAACCACCCTCCATCCATTTAGTAACATCCAAAGAATTCACGGGTATGCAGGAAGGAGCACAGCCACCAAATCAGGAGAAGCCTGGCATAAGGTGCCAGTCTTAGTACCTGTGTGACAGCCTTTTCCCATGCCTGAGCCACTTGTGTGACAATAAAGGGGGTCCCCGCCGGGAGTCTTCGTCTGCTCATGAGCTGCTGGGGGAGCTCTGCCAGTGCAGTCAAGACAGCTAGTAATGTCTTCTCCAAGTTAGGCCCTTTGTCACACCATGGAGCGGCGTACTGCAACAGTGCTGCCGTGTAATATAGTTTGAGATCCAGATGACCTAATCCACCTCAGCTAGGATTCCATTTCAGGATCTTGAGGTGCACTCTGTACCTTTTCCCTGCCCAAGACCTAATAATCTGCCAGAACAATGTGGGTAGCAGCACTCAGAACGAAGTTTGCATCCCATAAAGGCAGCGGGGTAAAAGGACAATTTTGCTAAGGGCCATGCAACCTATCACTGACGGGGGCACTGTGATCCAGAACTTAATAGAGGCTGGGAGGCCATTCAACACCCTTTCCATGTTCAAATGACACTGTAGGCAGGCCGTGCAATATGTGCATACCCAGATAACGTAAGCTCAGGATTTCTCATAGTAAACCAACCTTGGGGAGATCGGATGCATCCACATCAGCCAATACCACCAGAGGAAACATAACTGTCTTATGGCAATTAATGTAGAGCTCTGAAACCGCTCAAAGGTCTGCCTGTCACTTGTAAGAGCAGAGGCATTGAACGCTCAGGGTCTGCACATAAATCAGTGTATCATTGGACACAACTTGTTTCATTGCCCATACAGATGCCCCAGTCTCGCAGATCCACTCTATTGTGTATTGCAAGTTGCTCCATAGCAAGCGCAAACAGGAGCAGCGACAATGAGCAGCCCTCTCGCGTGCCCCTCTCAATACGAAAGGAATAGGACACCTCATTTCTTGTGCACACCCTCGCACTTGGCACCGTATAGAGGAGCTGAACCCACATCGGGAATTCCTCCCCAAGTCTGCTCGGCAGAGAACCTCCCAGAGACATCCAGGACTGGGTGTGCAACGCCTTCTCTGTCTATGGCTATTATTGCACCTCGTATGCTTGTGGTAAGAGTTTCATGCATCATGTGAGATGATGTTCTCCGTTTCATGTGTGTAACCCGTCCAGGCTAAAGCCACACTGATCCTCACGGACCATATGCGTGACCACCGGTCGTAGCATCAGCACCTGGACTTTGACTAATAATTTGATGTCTACGTTGAGCATGGAGGGCCTATGAGACTCTGGGTCAGCCTGGTCTTTCTCTGGTTTGGGTAGTGTTAGATTTGGGGGTCTCCAGTTGGCACAGGTAGGTACTTGTGACAAATAGGGACCCTCTCCTCTAGTCAGGATAAGGGGATTACACTCCTAAAATAACCCCTGCTCATCCCCTTGGTAGCTTGGCACGAGCAGAAGGGCTTTACTTCAGAGGTGTTGTAAGTTAAGCAGTTGTGACCACACACAGTAACCCAGTGACAACAATACAAATTGACACCACACAGGTTTTATATAAAAAATAAGTAGACTTTATAGAGTTACCACAAGACCATAAACTACAAAAATACACACTAGGATTACTTTAAGATGGTAGATTTAAGCTTAGTTCAGTTCAGTTCTTAGATGCAACACTCTGCGTCAATGCACCTTAGGTTGCATTGTGCTTCCACGACCAGCAATGTCGCAGCGATGGGACATGCGGCAAAGTTCAGATACAAAGAAATAAAGACGTGAAGATCTTCCAGATGCGCCATGCTTCTCGGGGATGCGAGAAGCTCTCAGTTCAATGCGTGGACTGTAGTGGCGACACCCTTACGATGCGACGACAACAGCTACAGTGGCGACGCTCTTCTCCCACGATGCGTGAAGCTTCCGCTTGATGCGACAACTACAGCAGCGACATCAAAGATGGGACGGCAGCAGCTCCGACGGCGGCGCACTTCTCGGGGATGCGAGGTGCTCTTGGTCGATGCAGTGCCATGCGACAGTTCCAGCGGCGACACCCTCCTTCGGAGTTGCGACGGCAGGCACAGCGACGGCAACACGCTTCTCGTTGAGTCCCGTTTCCAGCTCCTTGTGACACGCAGTTCCTCAGAAGGCCCAAAACATCAGCATGCACTTCCAAATAACTCTGGGGAGCTGGGGGGTGAAGTCTGTTGTCCCTGAGGCTTCAGCAGGAGGCAAGCTCTTTTCCAAGCCCTTGGAGATCCTTCACAAGTTGAAAGCAAAGTACACAAAGTTCCTTTCGCCTTCCTTTCGCCTTCCTTTGGCAGTTAGGCAACCACTGCAGGCCAATCCCCCAAGCAGCACTTCAGCTTGGGAATAGTCTCTCCTCAGTTTCTTCAGATTCCTCTCCTCAGTAAAGGTTTCTTCTTGTAGTCCAAAGTGATCTAATTTAATTGGATCAGGGTTCCAATACTTATACCCCAAAATCCTTTGTTCTCTGAGGGGAGAGGGGCCTTTGCCCAGTCCAAACCAGTTCTGAAGCACTCTGTATACCAGACTTCTCCTTTCCTTTCCCAGTGCAGGACATGCACACCAGACGCCCCACAGGAGGTGGAGCCAGCTTTGTGGAAGGCAAGTACAGTCCTGGAGCACTTTGTTTACAGGACTCCTTCTCTTCTTTCAGTGTGCAGGGCAGAGACATCAGCCACTCCCCAGGGGGTGGAACCAGCATTGTGGAAGGCAGGCACAGCCCTATTCAAGGTTCAGGTGCAACTTCTCCCTCCCATCTAGATG
This sequence comes from Lissotriton vulgaris, assembly GCF_964263255.1. NCBI lineage: Eukaryota > Metazoa > Chordata > Amphibia > Caudata > Salamandridae > Lissotriton > Lissotriton vulgaris. The sequence continues at coordinate 152,374,092 of NC_141700.1, read as the reverse complement.
CAGATCTCTCTATTCACCACCGGGTGACTCAGCCTGTCTCCTGGAATTCCATAGCCCTGTCACTCACAAAACCAGACATAGGAATACACAACCTAGCAGAGGCAGGTTTGAATGGTTAGACAAGCAAATACCTACTTTCTAAAAGTGGTATTTGCAAACACAGAATAATAAAATACATCTTTTAGTGAAGTTGGTTTTAATATTCTGAGTTCAGGCATACTAAACTCGAATTTCTACCATGTTCTCTGAGACAGTTAGGATTATAAAATGTAATAACTCTTAACAGCCCATTCTGGCCTATGAAGAACAGGTAGCCTTGCAATAGTGAATTACAGCCATTTTCGTTTTTCACTATTAGGACATGCCACACACATCAGGGCTTGTCCTACCTTATTCTTACAATGCACCCTGCCCTTGGGCCTACCATAGGGGTGACTGATATTAAGAAAAGGGAAGGTTTAGGGACTGGCAAGTGGGTGCACTTGCCCAGTCAGCATGACAGTACCAGACTGCTTGCAGGCTCTGCAATGGCAGCACTTAGACACATTTTACAAGGCTGCTTCTGTCGGTGGCACAAACAGTGCTGCAGGGCCACCAGCAGCATTTGGATTTACATGCCCTGGGCACACTCAGTGCACTAGACTAGGGTCCGACAAGTAAACCAAATAGCCAAACATGGAACCACTGATTAATACATCAGTTTACAGTAGGGAGCACTTGCACTGTGGCACTGGATAGCAGTGGCACAGTGCCCAAAGCATCTAACACCAGCAAAAATACATGAGGCAACAGCAAAAAATGGAAGGGAGACCCACGCCAATGGTGCCAGCTCTAACAGGTAGCATAATTATAAGGGCTTCCCACATGTGAACTGGTGATTTGCCGACTTCTTTTGCCTCCTGTAAAGTTTCAAGGAGTGCAGAGAGACATAGTATGCCAAGGAGTGTAGAGACATAGTATGCTTGAACGTATTCATCTGAAAGAGACACGTTAGTGATAGACTCCATTGGGGCCTGGGAGTCCCGCGGCCTAACCGCCTTACTTTGGTCCGTCGGTGACTCCCACAAGAATTTCTTGCTGCCATGGACCGCCTGTTTAGGCCTCGGGCTCCCGCCGGTGCGCCTTCGGGCCCTGCGGTCCCGTTTCCGGATCCTGCTGGTCCGTCGACTCCTTCGGTGGCTCCGGTCCTGGCACAGCCAGCGGCTCTGGCCCCCGGGGCCGCAGGATCCTGCGCCCCTTGCTCTGGCCTTAGCGCCAAGAGGTCTCATGTTGCCGGCCCTGGCGCCGCCCTCGGCTCCGTCTGCAGCGCCACAGTGGATCCCGCTAGTTCCGCCTCTGCCCCGGTTCCCAGAGGGCTTTGTCCCTGCCTGGGATCCGAATTGGGAATCTGCGTCTGTTCGGCGCCGTTCCGGGCGCCGTTTATTCCGTCACCGGTCCCTGCCCTGCCGCCGAGGCCTGTGCCTTCGGGGCCGGCGGAGGAGGATGACTGGGAACGTGTTTGAGGACCCGCTTGCTCGTCAGTGTGATTCCGAGCAGGACTAAGTGGATGACTTGGAGGAGGCCGGTGGCCTCGCTCGACGTCTCCTCTGACCCGTGGCTTGCCTCTCCCCCACCCACTATGGCTGAAGGCGGCACGTATACGGTGGTGCTCCGTTCGGCGGCGGAGGTACTTAACCTTGATCTACCCACTGACCCTAAATACAAATCTCCACACTGAGGTGCTCCAGTCGGCGTCCACTTCTCTGGAGCTGCTGCTGCCCTTTAATGATACCCTCACCGAAGTCTTGTTGGGCACTTGGTCACGGCCCACCATGGGGCCCCTGTGGATAAGAATGTCGCCATGCATCCCTGCCCGGCGCCAGGTAACCCGGCCTTTCTGACCACTAATCCTACACCGAAAGTCTGGTCATTCAGGCTTCTACGTCTGAGTGCCTTTCCCACGGCTCCGCCGGATTAGGACTCTAAGAGATGGAGCAGTTTGGCAAGCAGTTGTTCTGTTCAGCCAGCTTAGGACTGCGGTCAGTGAACACTGCTTGCCTTCTGGGCCGCTATTCCCACGCAGTGTGGGATTCCGTGGCTGAGGTGTTGCCTCGGTTCCCGGAGAAGGTCCAGGCTGTGCTGTCTCAGGCTGTGGCTGAGTGTAAGGATGCGGCTAGATTCGCCATTCGTTGTGGCTTGGACACCACGGACTTGCTTGGTAGGGCTATTTCCATGACCGTGGAGCTTCGGCACCACGCCTGGCTGCGGTCCAGTGGGATCTCCCTGGACGTTCAGAGCTTGCTCATGGACATGCCTTTTGACGGCACTCGCCCGTTTGGTGATAAGGCCGACACGGCACTGGAGCATTTTAAGGACTCTCGAGCTACGGCAAGCCCTTGGACCTTTCCACTACGCGTCCATCCACGTCCACGTTTCATTCCTTTTGTGGCCATGGCAGAGGCACCCCTGTCCGTTAGTTCAGCCAAAAGCCCGTGCAGAACCAGCCTCAGCGGGGCCGTGGCCGTGGCGGCTGCCATGGTGGCCCCGGGGGGGCGGCGTGAGGTTCAGTCCACCTCCGACACGTCTACCTCGGATCCTTCCTAGTCTGAGCTTTGGGTCGCATCCCATGCCAGTGGGTGGCAGGATTCGCCATCACCTTCCCCATTGGCATTCTGTCACTTCTGACAGGTGGGTGTTGCTGCTCATCCGGAAGGGCTACTCCCTCCCCTTCAAGTCTACCCCCCAGCCATGCCACCTCGGTTCCACCGCATGTCGGGGGATCACTTTGCGCCTCTCCAATAGGAAGAGAAGAAGCAAAACGGGTCTGGCGTGTGGCACAGTAAGGCTGCGCCCAACTTAGAAACAAACTAAACGAATTGCCAGTACTGTGCAATGATTTTGGAGTTTTTGTTGAAGAGCTACTAATTGCTCTTTCAAAAAATGACCACTCTTTCAGTCAAAACAAGTTGATGAAAAATTATTGTTTTTATTAATCTTTATTTGGTCAAAAGTTGCTCTTTTATTTTTATATTTTAGTAGTATTTTCTTTTAACAGTATTTTTGTTTTCAGCTATCTACAACAATGTACATAATACGGAGGAGGAACAGGATTGTGGACACAGGAAATGATAAATCAAGTATATTGAACAACAATTAGACAATGAACGTACAACATGGACACTAGACAACAGTAAACACTAATTCATATCTAATGGGGGTGGGGCGGTGGAAGTTGGTGGCGTTTTTTTTAAATGTTTATCAAAGAAAAAACAAAATTATCTTTTTTCTATATACAATTCAGCCTATTTACAGTCAAGTAGCAGTTGGGTTCAAACCAAAAAGAGTGTTTTACATTCACCAAAAAAGCGAAGCAATCAATTTTAAATCCAACTTAACACTTTCCAAATTGTACCAAACGTTTGGCCGCTATGCTGGCCAACCGGCCACCACAGTGGTGCCACCTAACAACAAACACCTCAATAGGTCGACGCGTTTCGAATCCTAATGCATTTAATAGGATTCTCTTCAGGACCACACAAAATCAATCTGTCAGTGTAATCACTGTGGCTTGAACGGGGAGATGAGTGAAAGGTGTTACCATCCAAGACTTTATGCGGGCATCCAAACGGACTGGCCGTCCATTATTTGTATGATTTTCTTCAGGGAACTGGCCTCGAGACTCAATCTGAGGCTGTGCGTCTTCCTCCTCCAGGCTGGGTCGCGGTTGACTGGTAACCTTATATTTATATTATATTTATAGAGCGGTTCTGGATTCGGCGCAGTTTCGGGTTTATCCTCCTGAGCAGTGAGTCCGGGATATTCAGGCTATGATTCCGATCTTTCAGCCTCTATCCCGGGTTTCGGTCAGGATGGCCCGCCGGCTCCAGGGCCTGATGGCCTCCTGCATCTTCCTAGTGCGACATGCCAGATGGCATATGCAGGCTCTGCAGTGGGACCTGAAGTTCCAGTGGGCACAGCATCCGGGCAACCTGTCCGATCACGTCCAGATCTCGGAGGGCACTGAACTGCACTTGCAGTGGTGGCTCACGAATCTCGATTGGGTCAATGGCAGATCCCTCTCCTTTCCCCAACCGGAGCACACAGTGGTGACGGATGCGTCCCTCCTGGGATGAGGAGGTCACTTGGGAGAGGCAGAGATCAGAGACCTCTGGTCTCCGGCGGAGTCCCGGCTCCACATCAATCTTTTGGAGCTTCGGGCGATCCGACTGGCACTGAAAGCATTCCTTCCCTCTGTCTGGGGGAGTGTAGTGCAGGTTTTCACGGACACCCGTCCTTCTTTCTAGCCAAAGGGTTTTATGCCCTTTCACTTCGGGCAGACCCTCCCTTTGCCCACCTTCTTTCTGCCTCCGCATCCTTCGAAAGAGGTAGAGAGGCTCTATCATCTGGACCCAAAATGTGCTCGCTCTGAAGTGCACACAACCGTTCCGGGTGGATGACCAGCTCTTTGTTGGCTACGTGGGCGCCAAAAAAGATCGGGCCGTGCACAAACGGACCATCTCTCAGTGGGTTGTTCTCTGCATCAAAGCCTGTTACTCGTTGGCTAAGTAGGAGCCTCCTGTGGGGCTGCGTGCCCATTCTATCAGGGCGACAGCAGCCACGACTGCCTTGGGATGCGGCGTTCCCTTGAAGGGCATTTCAGGCAGCTACGTGGGCCTCGTTGCACACGTTTACCAAGCATTACTGCCTTGACAGTCAAGTCTGGAGAGACAGCTTCTTTGGCTGTTCTGTTCTCCGTGACTTTCTGGTGTAAATTTGTTCGCAGACCAACCACCGGGGTTGGTATGCTGGGGTATCTATTCTAAGGTAAGTAAGCTATCACTTAACGTGTCTCTTTCAGATGCTCAAGTTACTTCTTGTGTAACGATATATCTGTAAGGGAAGTTAGTTAGTGATCGATTCCTTACCGCCCCTCCCATCCTCCCCGTTCTGCGAATTGATTACTAGGGTTAAGGTCATCCGTTTCAATGCACCTATGATCAGTATCTTGCATGGCTCTGAGTTCCTGGTGCGGAAAGTTGTGTACATAACTGACGCCAGCATGCATGGGTGGTGCCTAAGTAGTCTCGGTGACGTCATCTCTGCGCATACGACACCAGCGGCGGACGCGGAGCCGCAGGACGCCACCTACTGACGCGCAGGGGTACTGCTAAGCAAAACTTTCCGGATCCAGTCTGACGCCTGGGGATATTCGAAGGTAAGGAATCTATCCCTAACTAATGTCTCGTACCGATATATCGTTACACAAGTAGTAACTTGTTCAACAGGGAGTCAGTCAGGTCCCAGACATTTCCCCCTGGCAATATCCCAAAGGCAGTTCAGGCTGGACTGTTCCCATGGGGAACAGGTTCAAGTCTAATTTGCATATGGTTGGGTGCAAACTGGAATGGCGTGGCAAGCAAAATAACGATAGATTAAACCCAGATGTGACTGGGGGTGAATGTGTGACACGGTTCAACATTCCGTCCATCTTTTTTTGTTGCATTTTCACCCTAAGTGGGAAGGGTATGTCCAGGCGTTGGTCCTGTGCTTGCCACACCACCGGTTTGAAGATAGCCTAGCTGATGAGCGGTGATGCCCCCAAACCGGTTCCAGGATGCTTGATTTCCGGTCCAGGGAGGACCTGGCCTGGCAGTTCGGGCTTGATTGTTCTATGGGGTACAGGGCCATGGCTGATTTGCATATGCTTGGATCCAAAGTAGAATGGTGTAGCGAGCAAAGTTACAATCTGTGACTGGGGGCGAATGTTTGACAATGTCCAACATTCTGCCCATCATCTTTTTGTGTTACATATCCTGAATGGCCACACCTAGTTCCTCCAGTGTGATGGCTTCTCAGAGTCCGTCCGCTTGGGCCTCCGTCAGCCTGGGAATGTCAATCTGAGTCAAAAAACCCTCAACTGCGGGGCTTCTGTTGCACCGAGGCTGCATACACCCTCGCCAGGTGATCATGCAGGAGCAGGTTATTTGCTACTTGGCCCTTGGTCCGCTCACCATCTGGTGTGTGGAGGGCAAAGATAATCGATGGGGGACGTTCATGTTTGAGCAGCTAAACCAACATTGGGCCAGATAGATGGCCTTCTCTGTGAAGACGCTGCCTGTAGTCCTTCCGGAAGGGACAGTCTGCCATTCTCCTCTGCGCCTCTGGCAAGGGTCCCATCTCCCACCTCATAGCCTAACATTCATCTCTATAATCCCACAAGGCGCCCCTCCCCCAGTTCCTGCTCTAGTTTGTTCCTGATCCCGTAGGTCTTGCCTAGTCTTTCCCCTCGAACGACCACTCTGCGCCACGTGTCTGAGCGGTGTGCCAGTTCATAGCAAAGAAGCCTTGCTGGGCGTCCATCATGTCTATGTGGTATTCCGGGTCACCCAGCGCCTCAGGCCGCAGCCTCTATAAGGGGGTGCAAGGTATCTGTCCCTGCACACCGCACTCCAATAGTAGGGAGGCGTGGTCAGAGAGAAACTGCCTAATCTCAAGGGGTGTAGGGGGAAAAAGGTAAGGCTGCCCCCCACTTAATCAAAGTTAATCAAAATGTAGCCCTACCTTAGTCAACACAACATCCACTTTCTTGACCACAACACTGGTAAACGACCACAGTGTCTGTTTCTAGACCCTAGGTGTGTATACTAACACTCCTCCTTAGGCCAGGATGTCTCAATAAATCAACAAAAACAAAATAGGAAGCCATAGGCCAACACTTACTGAAAAAAGTGTAGGGGGTAGGGAGAGTACCTCACGGTCGTAACACCCGAGGGGGTTGCCGGTTTAGCAATATCCGGTATACCCACTTCTCATCATCGGTCACTCTCTCTACGTGAAGAAAGGAACGTGCACAAAAATATACTAGCACACAGAGTGAGAATAGTGACGAAAAACAGTGAGTGAGTTGAAACAATACTGTGACAACATGTATACAAACTAAGACCCAAGACAACTAAAACAAACAGATAAATAAAACCTGGTAAGGTCTTGCTGGCCGTCTTTTTCTTTATTCTGATGCTGCAAGACCTTCCATTAAAAATGGTTAATTGTATACCATATCCTTTTCTTTTTCAAGTCAACATGTTTCGTTGCTATAGATTCAGCAACTTCATCAGGGCATAAAAGGGGGGTTCACTATTCTCGAACTTCACATCAAAATTTGATTGAACAAGGACCGAGAGAAACTGCACCTGATAGGCTTACCTTTATGACATTCAGGACACCCTCGTTTGTAAGAAGAAAACAGTCAAGACGACTATGAGCCCCGTGATATGAGAGTGACAGGAGAGGTGGAGCTCCTTCCATATGTTGACCAATTGCAGTCTAATCATAGTTTGCTGCAATCCCGCCACCATACAAGGCTTTGTGTCCATCCGGGGCGGATGCTGATCTAGGCTCCCATCTAAAATGCAATCAACCACCCAGATAATAGGCATGCCAACGTTGGGGAGTAACTCAGTGTCCAGTGCTTCAAAGAACCCTTCCTAGTCCGCATTAGGTGCATATACTTTGAGCAGGCAAAGTTCCCTACTGTCCAGCACCCCATGTAGAAGCACATAACGTCCAGACACATCAGCCACCTGCCCTATTCACTGTAATGGACCTCCGGGCCACCCATATAGACACCCCTCTGGCATATGAGGGATAAGTGGATGAGTATAATTGACCTTCCCACTTTTTGTGTAGCTTCTGGGCTTTAGCCTCCAGGAGGTGAATCTCCTGAAGGACCGAAATATGCACTCTCGCCCTCCTGAGATAGGTGTGGGTCCTATATCAGTTTACAAATTAGTTTAACCCATGCACATTCCATGTGAGTATACATACTAAGACAGTCATGATAAAGTCACACAAACTCCAACCAACAACCCTGCCCCCCCCCCCTCGAGTCATACATATTGCTGCTGCACTAACTATAACAGTAACCTGTTAACAAATCGCAACACCCTCTGGTAAACACCCCAGAACTCAACTAGTATCTCCCCACGCATTGTAACGCACCGACTCACCCAAACTAGCGACTCCAGTAGAACTGCAGTGTTTGCTTGAGGTCAGTGTTGGGCATGTAACTTAAACTATAGTTAAGGGGTGAAAACTGGCAAACAAGGGACCTGTGAGAGATTGGTTCGTCGTTTCACTCCCATGTACCCTGCAATCCTCACTTTACTAAGTGCAAAGGTGCACACACAAACTTAAAGGGGACAGAAAAAGAGGCAAAGATACAGTCAAGAAAAAGCTTAAAGAAACGAGACCGAAAGGTGGGGGGGGGGTGGGGGGGGGGGGAGTGGGTCAGCTCAATGAACATGTACCCCAACCCTCTTGATGGTACAGCCCCGTACCCTGCAATGCCCCCAACAGTAGAACACCTTGATGGTTCAATAACGCAGTCAACCAAAATACCCCACAACGGGGGATGGGGCCTGGGGTGGGGGGAGCAAAATGTACAGGGAGAGGGGAAAAGGGAAAGGAAAACTGGGTGGGGGGGGGGGTGGAGGAGGGGGTGGTTGACCAAGTGTGTGTGCAATCAAGTCCCTTTGCCAATATTGTCTCCATGTTCCGCCATGCCCCACTTAAATGAATGACAGCACAAACGGAGCAGTCACAGGGCCCCCAATGAGTGACATAGTAGTCCCATCAACCAAGATAGGCGTCTGGCCCCCAGGGGTATGGGTTACCCCACACAGCAAGACTCTACAGACCTACCAGGGGTTCGTTGTGCATGGTTTCCCGCGTGGCCTGGCATCACCACCAGGGGGTCGCCACATGGTCACTTCCGCTATGTCGCAGCAGCGTCCCCACTCATTCAGCCATGCTGCTCTTTTGGCAGGCCGCTGCCCTGACCCTCCTCACGCTGGTCTTTGAAGAGGCGGGAGCTCGCTCAAATTTCCATTGCCTTCATGCTCCCCTCTGAGCCGACAGGCAGAGCGGCCAGATTTGTCGGGCGGATTATGGTGGGAGAAGGAGGATGAATAGAGGATTTTTGAAGGGCCATCTTGGCCATGCCCCAATCTTTTCTATCTTTTACCAGGGTGTGCTCTTTCAAAATGCGCGCTACCAGCACACACACTTACTATGTGCGAGCTGCATAACTCTTCACCCTTACTGTATTATATTTCACGCAAACACACAAACACCAAGCACATGCTTTAGTCACACATGCACTGAACATCACTACATTTCTTATTAAATGTATTCCTGTTGGCTTGCATATGCCCTGTAAATGTAGTAACCACACATACAGTGCAGTTTGTCTCTGTCCTTGTATTGCACCATTCCCAGGCACACTTGCAACTAACACAGTCACCACTCCTTCGCTATACAGCACTCCACATCTACCTGATGTAGGCCAAGTGTGAGTTAACCTTACAGTAGCAGAACGTTAAAAAATAAAAATAAATGATGGAACCCTTAAGCCTCACTCAGTGACACAGGGTATAACATTTCCTGATCGCTACATGCTATGCTGCCACTGCTGTGCTTGTGCTTCTTAACTCTTGGTGAAGATGCTAGCCTTCCACCACTGAGGGTAGAGCTTTGGGGGGCCCTCTCTGCCCTACATCACAATCTGTGAGACAGTCCTATGTCATGGCACACACAGATGATTTGTGTTTGCCTATGACAAAACAAAAGCAGTTGGGATCCAAACAACAGTACAGTTGGGCACTCCAAGCAGGGGTTCATGTATTTACCATACCGAGGACTTTTCCATTTCAACAGTCAAAAACTCTATTACAGGTTCTGATGTTAAGGGTTGTGCTGGTAAGGCACTCAGTTGACACAATGCTTCAGTGCTTGGCGGTCCTCAACTAGTTCCCAAGGTGTAACAGAGTATGAATGCCTGTGATTGAAGGAGGTGCACTGTTTCTGTGGGCCTCCTTGCAGACATCTTGTGACCCCTTGAATAAAGATGGACCTAGTAATTGTTTGGCATTATGGAAGGAGGAGGACCTTGGCCTGGTCTGAATCTGAAATGGGTAACCGTACTTGCAGGTGCGAGGATAGTTGGGAGTCTGTGGGCAAGTGTCCTGATCCACTTTTATGTACGTCCTAGCTACTTACCAGCTGGAAAAAAAGGCCAAGAGTAGAGTATATCAAATTTGTAGAAACTAAAAGGTTTTAGCTCGAGCCTGCCAGGCAGTGCAATTCTGTCTGGTTGCAAAATAACTTGTCAACTTACCAACATCTTACAATGGACTTACTTACAATGGCTTGCCTGGCTCATCTTGGTGTTGTCCCACCCATGAAGCGTACATTGTTTACTTCCACTCTCACTTTAAGGGAACTATTTTTTTTTTTGCTTGAGCACTTCATAAGAATACATGTGTTTTCCAGCTGTAGCCCTCATGTGCTTCTCTAATTCCATGTTACTTCCTAATCTGTGTGCTTTTCTCTCCGGCACTGTCTTATCCGTGTACTTCTCTCCCCAACCTGCGCTCTGTATTTCTCCCACTTGTGAGCATCGGTGATGTTCACTCTACCTTGTGCTCTCCTCCCCAACCTCCACTGCCTGCTGTGTGCTGTTTTTTTGTTTTTTTTAATCTTTATTATTTTAAACAAGAAAAAAGGAAAAGACATATCCGGTGCCATACATACATATGTTGATAATAGGGTGAACAGGAACAATAACAGGATAGACGTGGAGCAACAGAAGAATCCCTGAGAGGCCGGCGCTAATGAATACAAAATAAGACTTGCAACATTACATTCGATAAACAGTTTAAATGTGGACCCTCAAGACCCTCCCACCCATAAAATCAAAACCATAGAATAATCATGGCAACCAGACATTAGAGTTTAAAGAACAACATCAGGATATTTCGCCAATATTACTAGTAAAGGAAAAACTAAAAAGAGATTGAAAAAAAAAAGGGAAACCATATGAGCGATAACAAAAAGAAAACAAACCCATCCCCCCACCCTGCACCCCTGCAACGGCTATCGCCTAACCCCCACTAGCTGTGTACCTGTCGCCCCAACTAACTAAATCTAAAAGTAGTAAGATCCCGGTCCCCTTCCCCCCCCCCCCCCCCCCCCCTGCCAGAGACCAGCACCCCCTATGATGAAAAGTCAATAATATCTATAATCGCAAAAAATAAATTAGGGGGAGCCGTGACGCACCGCCCAACCTCATGTGAGACCAACAGCCACGAATTCTACTTCCATTAAGGCCATAATACCAATTACAGTCGTTCACTCTCAGCCCTGGCCCTTCCGCACCATTGTGTGCACCCCTCCCATTACTTCAGCAGGAGAATCAAAGTGAAAAAGGAGTCTGAGTAAATGCAGTACATTACAATTCAAAGTCAGCAAGTGGCCAAGAACTTCAGCAGCACAAGAACACTTCTTCATGGACGGATAGTCCCAATGTAGTTTCCTCCAAGATCGTAGAGTCGCTAAAAAGGGAAAGGATAGAACAGAAGTCCAAGGATAATCACACACAGGATTCTCCGGGAAGGGGACGCATATCGATTCTCCCAAAGTCAGTGGTGATGGTAAGTATGTCAATATGTTCAAAACACTGGGTTCGGGATTTTCCGGGAGACCAACCAAGGGCTGCTGCACCTCATCGCACAGGGTCCTCGTTCAGAATCAAGATGGCCGTAGCTGAAATCGTAGCTTGTGACAATATCTGAGATTTAACAGGGTCCGGTTCCACACACTCCATCACCAATAAGCCCGTCCTCATTTTGTGAATCAGGGCATCCACATGTGAATGAAATGCCCCAATGGCTGCCAATATTATCTTTAGCGACGGCTCGCGCTCCGTCCGGTCCATTTCTCCACGCTTAACACCAATCATGTTCACCTCCCCGGGGAGCCGGCTTCCTCGGGGGGAATAGACAGGAGCGGGACGGGCGGCGTCTGAGGGGACTGATCGGTTTCTGCGGCAACAATATGTATCTCGCTTCCGCGAGCGAAGACCCCGACCCACCGAACCCCGGTCAGGCACACCGGGTCCGCTGGCCAGGGACCTCCACCCCCGGCCACTGTCGTGCCACTTCACTCCTCCCTCAATGTTGATCAGGCAAAATGAGCGCCGTCGAGATCGGGCAAAGAAAAAACCTCCACTGCGGTGGACCAGACCCTGACTGCCTCTCACAGCCGATGTTGTTCAACTACGACACGGCCAGATCAAAACTCGAGGCCCCGGCTCTCATGCTGGATTAGGCCGCAAACTTCAACTCGACGCAGCTCCGTCACACAAGCAAGTTAAGTTTTCGGAATGGCACCATCGGAGTGAGCATCGGTTCATCTACACTGAGGTCGGGCGTTAAATCAGGATTATCAACAGGATCTTCTGGCAGGATATGGAGGTCGGCGGAGCCGGGAGCCTAAGCGGCCATCTTGGTTGCTAGCGTAGCTCCTCCCCTCGCTGTGTGCTGTTTTTGCTGTTTCCCACCCCGTTCCTCCATTACGACCGCTCCACCTCACACCAGCTTTTATATTTTAATGGAGCTTTTGTGCTAAAAAATATTTATTTTTTTATTTACCGTCTTCCAAACTGAATTGGTAAATAAAAAAGAAAATTTGGAGCAAAACGCACCTATGTAATCTCGCTGATGTGCGCATACATTCTGATACATGCGTTTGACAGGGGAATGACTCCACAGCAATTGTGTGGGTTTAAAAAAAAAATTTATTTATAAATTTTTATTTTGACGATTGTGGACAGCGTCTTAATGCTTTGCAGCCCCACCAAAGGCAATTGGCAAAGCCAATACGTTCCAACCACCTGACCTATTGGCTCTACTAATGCTTTTTTCCAGTTTAACCGTCTAGGGATTTTTGTAAGACGGATGCTTAGACCCAGTCTGATTGTAGTGAGCAGCTAAAAATTGTCTTAAAGACATTGTTTCTAGAAGTGTGTGTGTTTGTATTAATCTATTTATTTCACTGATTACGTTCTAGGTCCTAACAATCATGGATGTATTTCAGTGACTATGGGCAATTAGTCAATGTTTAGAAAGCATTTTAAATCTTCAAGTCTTGTAGTGTTTAAAGGAAAGAATTCTAAGAGGATAGGATGCTCTGTCCCTCCATCAAAACAGAGCATTTTAATTCTGGCAGATTTACTACTACAATGCAAGGACATTGTTGCATTCTACTAAAATTATGTACATGATGGAAACGCTCCCCAAACAGCTTGAAATGCTCGAAGGAGGCAGCAGATTTATACATATTAATAAGGCAGCTTGCATTGCTTTATAACCCTATTGGGAGCATTTCTTTTTATGTTTTTGTAAGAAATTTGGATCGCTTCATTCCCAACAGTAATCATGCACTATTCCTGTCAACTTTTTGTAATTTTCTTAGGTGTCAGTAATATCATATTTTGCTTTGTGGAATTTTGAGCATCTGCCCGCGCTATTTTGTAGGTGTCGGCACCATGCTTAAGATGTGTAGAAATCTCCCTTATTTTACTGCCTATTGCTCAATCCTAGTTCAACTTTCATCAGCCTGCCTATAAATATCTTCATTTGACTTCGATTGATGTCCCTTTTTTGTGTATACTAAAACATGTGGCTTGAAGCACCTTCAATGATATCCTAGACATGGATGGGACTCTGAGAGAGATGTTCCATGCCCTTTTCCGTCTCCATAAATGGCAACCTCCCATCCAGTTCCCATTGAGTGAAAGATGTCCTCCTTCCTCCCTTTGTTTCTTGGCTTTTTCTGTGTTGTGGTGAACTCTATTCCTCGCAACAAGTATGCTGTGAGGGAGGATCCCTCCAAACTGGCGGGAGCACTTATCTAGAAACTAAAATATTTCTTGTAGCAGTTGAGCTGGTTCATACAATTAATAAACCCAATACATTGCTGAAGCTTCTGTTTTTGCTATACATAAATATTGCTATGATGCAATCAAAGATTATTATACATCCCAATGTATTTCGGGTCAAGCATTGCCCTTCATCAGGGGTTGCATCAACATATTCGGGGTAGAATGTGAAACCGTCCTGGCTACCTCAATGTGAACGTTCTCATTGTGGTAGCCAGGATGGTTTCACAGACTACCCCGAACAAGTCGATGCGTCCCCTGATGAAGGGCCATGCTTGACCCGAAATGCATTGGGATGTATAATAATCTTCGGTTGCAATATTTGGATACAAGACTTCATTGGTATAATGACTTTCATTGATTGAATAAGTTCAAAAACAGAAGCTTCAGCAACGTATTGTGTATTAATTGTATGAACCAGCTCAACTGCTACTAGAAATATATTTGTTTCTAGATAAGTGCTCCTGCCAGCTTGGATCCTCCCTCACAGCATACTTGCTGCATTGTTCAGTAGGCGCCTTTTGGACACAGCACTGGCTGGGATGCACATGGATGACATTGATTATTTATGTTGAATCAGCTACATCTGAGAGTGCACTTTGGCAACATTGTCACAAACTCTTTTCCTCCTCACTTATCTCTGTTGTTCAGGGAACTTGGGAGAGCCTGTGCAGAGCCTCAGTCTCCCAGCAGTGATCAAGAGGTCAAAGCCTTACCTCACCGGAGCAACAATTAAATCTTTGAGCAGGCTGCTTCTCACACACCGGATAGAAGATAGTTAGGGATATCTTCAAGCACGGTGTTTGAACGGCCTCTGGCAATAGCTGGATCTCTGCCAGTTGCCTTCCACTTCTTCCATTCTTTGTTTCCTCCCTCATTATTGCCCCTCTGCTTTTCCTGTCCTCTTTTCCACTTGTCTTTTTCCCACTACTCATCTGCTATTCATTTCTTTTCATTTCATCCTTCCTTTGAATTACAATTTCAAGTGTTGAAATGGTATTTAAAAATCCAATGCAAAATAGATGTAAATTCATGACCTATTAAAGATACCGCCTTTTCATCTAAGAGGACCAAAATATTTCGACTGGTTATGTGAGCGTTCTTTCCTCTTTCAGGAAGCTTCGCATTATTATCTCATGAATAGGAAGGCCGCTCGTGAAGCTCAGACACCAGACAAGATCAAGCGGCACCGCTCTTTGGTGGGAAACAGCAAACAGTCGATAGAAGACAAGAAGCGAATGATCATCCGGAACTTGCGGAAACTGGAGAGCCTGGGTATGGTGACTTCTGCAAACCAATATCAGGACATCATCAATGAGATTGCCAAGGTATATTTATTACATTCATTATTTTCCATGAAGAGCTTTAACATTACACTGCACGCACTGCCTACGCAAAAATTTGCCCTGGGGAGTGGAGGTTTGTCTTCCTTTGTAATTACCATGTGGTCTCTCTCCACTCTGCTGCAATTGAAAGTAGCTGTTATGTGACTGTAAAGCTTGCCATTGCATTGTGAAAAGAACTTGGATTTGACATTAGGGTCACTTAAAGCGGAAGGTGAGGGCAAACTCTGGTTAGTATTCTCTTTTTTCCAGGTAGGGTGCAGTTGGCATTTGAGGAGTGTGCACTTCAGTGGACGAGATACATTTAGTTAAACATATTAAAATGTGGGTTGAACTTTGGGATCTCTAGACCATCTGGTAGTGTAGACTTGTCAACAAACCTATTAGACACAGAGAACCCGGTGAACTGTAACGCACAATCCACCTGTTCATTACATGAGGGTGATGTGTTATGTTATGTGCAACGTTCAGTTGTTTGACTCTAGGAGACGAGTTTGCCAGGCTTACCTTTTGGGCTTTAGTGCTTTGACATTTACTATTCTTCTTGTGATGAAAGTGGAAGGTTAATGGTACAAGCTGGGCAACAAATGGATCTTGAGTAAGAGCAGAGGAAGTAGATGAGAACCATTAGCATTTAAATACAACAAGAACTTAGGGTTTATATAGTCACATTTCAGCCCATTTCGCTTGGCTCGTGGGTGTTGTAATGCTGATAAAGATAACCTGCTCGTTGTTGAGGGACTGGACAAGTTGCTTCTGCAGGGATTCCATAAATGTAGTCTGGACGTAAGTTGGTGTGGGTTCTGATAGCAGTTAAAAAAAACCTATTCCTTTTTTGGTCGAGCTTTCGAGACCTTTTTGTATACACTGTGGGCTCTTAAATCCTGCCCACTGCTTTTCATTTTTGTTTCAGTATCCTTTAAAAATCTTTACTTGCTACTGGTCAGTCCTACCTCTTTGCCCCTCCTTTTTGTCTTTCGTTTCTACCATGGAGCAAGGACCAAATAATGTCACTTTACGCTTTGGTTGTTTATCTGTCGTTTGGGGGACAATTTCTTTATTTCTTCCCCGCTGGTGTTACACTGTGGGTGCGTGTTCCGGTTCGGCGCCTGTATTTTATTGCATCTTCCCTTTCCATTTGTGGAAGAGCACTCCACACGAGCACTTGATGTTTTCAGTTGCTCCGATTGCAGTTTTTGTAATCTGAAAGAAACAGGTTAGTATTAGATTCCTTACCTTAGAATATCCCCAGGCGTCAGTCTGGATCCGGAAACTTTTGCGTAGCAGTACCCCTGCGCGTCGGTAGGCGTCGTCTGCAGGCGTCCCCTGCAGCTCCGCGTCCGTTGTTGGCGTCGTGCGCCGTGATGACGTCGCTGGAGTATATAGACGCCGCCTCCGCGCGCTGACGTCAGTTCTTCTTTTTTCCGCGCCAGTTAGCGTAGATCCGAGGAGAGCAGTACTCCGGTCTTTGACCAAAGTTTTTTGATCTTTTGATAATCTTCTTACGGTGCCGGTAGGATGCCCGGTTTTAAGAACTGTGATGACTGCGACCGCACGATGTCGGTCTCGGACCATCACCGACTCTGCCTCCGGTGCCTGGGCCCCGACCACGACGTGGACTCCTGTGTCGATTGCCGGGCCTTGAAGAGTAAAGCTTGGCGGGAGCGGTCCCGCAAGCTACTCGAGCTGCGGGTGTCGGCCCCGTGTCGAGAGAGGTCCCGGTCCGGCCGGAGGTCAAGGGAACGGTCGAGGGAGCGGTCGCGGAGCCGTCACGAACGCTCCGGAAGTCGTCACCATTCATCTGGTTCCTCAGGTAGGAAACACAAGAAGTCGGGGCGTCGTCATCGTACCCCCGACTCCCCCCGACGCTCACGCGATGCGGCCGGGGGTTCGGGTGGCCCCACCCCCGCGGCTCCGCATGAGCCGCCGGCGCAGCCTGCTCCATACACTACGGTCCCTGGGCAAGGCGCGACGCCCGAGGAGATAGAGTTCCTCATGGCCATGAGGAAGCTGGCTCCTCCGACGGGGCCTTCGGCGCCTTCGGGCCCTGTGGCCCCGTCCGAGGGCCCTAGCGGGTCGGGTGCTCCTGCCTCGACGCCGCCGGGTGCTCCGGCCCCGGCGCCGCCGACGGCTCAGGTCCCGGCGCCGCAGGGGCCTTCAGGATCGACGCCGGCTGGCCAACCGACCTCCCCGGCGCCGCTTCCATTGGGGCTACCCCCAACGCCGTCCCCGCGCGACGCCGGTTCTCCGGCTCCGGGCGGCGCCGCCCCCATACCCTCTCTGATTCCGGTCCCGGAGCCGAACCGGCGTCGCCCGACGCCGAGTCCGACGCCGATGGGGTCTGTGAACCCCGAGGAGCCGGTCTACCTTGTTGGTCCCGAATATGATGAGGAGGTAGATTACGGAGAGGAGTGGGAGGGGTCTGAGGACCCTCTGACACGTGAGTGTCAGTACAATGTGGACTGGACAGGTGACTTGGGTGACGCCAGTGGTCTAGATGACTCCCCTAACCCTGGCTTTGTCTCGCCTCCTACCGTGGCTACGGAGGAGGGGGCTGCTTATTCAGTGGTGTTGATGAGGGCTGCCAAGGCCTTAAACCTTGAGCTCCCCGTCGCGGCCGTGAGGACTAACATCCTCACTGAGGTCCTCAAACCGCAGTCATGCCCACAGGAGCCACTGCTGCCGTTCAACGAGGCCTTGTCTGACGTTCTTTTGGGCACGTGGTCCAGGCCCGCTTCAGGTTCGCCTGTTGATAGGAACGTGGCCAAACGCCACCGTCCGTGTACGGATGACCCCAAGTTCCTGTCCACCCATCCCACCCCTGAGAGTCTGGTGATCCAGGCCTCCACTTCCCAGACCGCATTCCCGTCGGCCCCGCCCGACCGGTCGCGGACCTGCTGCCAGAATGCCCGCCGGAGGTACGGGCTAAGCTCGGCAAGGCTATGATTGAAGGCCGAGACGCAGCGAAATACTCCATCAGGTGTGGTCTTGATACGACCGACTCGCTGGGCAGAGCGATGTCCACGACCGTGGCGATTCGTCGCCACGCCTGGCTGAGATCCGCCAACTTCTCGGCAGATGTCCAGAATGCTTTGATGGACATGCCGTTTGATGGCAGTCTCCTGTTTGGCGACAAAGCGGACCACGCGCTGGAGCGCTTCAAGGACTCCAGGGTCACGGCCAAGTCCTTGGGTCTCTCGACCCAGCTCCAGCAAACGGGTTCGTTTCGCTCCTTTCGTGGCCAAGGAAGGGGCGGTCCCACACGTGCTGCCAGCCACGCGCCGCAACAAACTTATCAACGCGGTGGCAGCCGTGGAAACCGCCGTGGTGGCGGTCGGGGACAACGGCGAGGTCAGACCACACCTCCCCACGTAGCATCCGCCACTAAATCCTCCTAGTCCGTGCTTTCAGGCCCATGTGACGCCGGTGGGGGGCAGGGTTCGCCAGCACCACTCCCACTGGCGCACAATAACATCGGACAGGTGGGTGCTGCAGATCGTCCGAAGGGGCTACTCCCTCCCCTTCAAGACCACTCCTCCAGCCATGCCACCGCAGAACCACCGTGGGTTGGGGGACCACTTGGCACTTCTGAAGGAGGAAGTTACGGTCCTCTTGGCCAAGGGGGCCATCGAGCGCGTTCCTGGGCCAGAAGTGGGGCGTGGTTGCTATTCCCACTACTTTCTGGTACCCAAGAAGGACAAAGGGGGCCTACGTCCTATCATGGATCTAAGGAACGTCAACGGCTTCCTCCGGAAGGAGAAGTTCGAGATGTTGACATTGGCTCAGGTCTTGGCTGCTCTAGACCCGCAAGACTGGATGGTAGCGTTGGACTTGCAGGATGCATATTTTCACATCCCCGTCCTGCCGGCCCACCGGCGTTACCTGCGGTTCACGGTAGGCCAGGAGCACTTTCAGTTTATCGTGCTCCCCTTCGGCCTTACCAGCGCCCCATGGGTGTTCACAAAGGTGATGGCGGTGGTCGCAGCCCATCTGCGCAGGTTAGGGGTTTCAGTCTTCCCCTACCTAGACGACTGGTTGTTGAAGGCGAGCTCGCCCCAGTCAGTCGTCCACCACCTTCAGATGACGGCAGACCTCCTGCACGAGCTGGGGTTTTCCATCAATTTGCCGAAATCACACCTGTGTCCCTCTCAAAAGCTCCTTTTCATCGGAGCGGTTCTCGACTTGGCGCAGTTTCGGGTTTATCCTCCGGAACGGCGAGTCCAGGATACACAGGCTTTGATTCCCATCTTCTAGCCGTTATCCCGGGTTTCGGTCAGGTTGACGCTGCGGCTGCTGGGGCTGATGGCTTCCTGCATCCTTCTGGTGCATCACGCCCGGTGGCGGATGCGGGCTCTGCAGTGGGACCTGAAGTTTCAGTGGGCCCAGCATTAGGGCAACTTGTCCGACCATGTCTTGATCTCGGAGGGCACTGCGAGACAACTGCAGTGGTGGCTTACGGACCGCGATTGGGTCAGGGGCAGATCCCTCTCCCTTCCCCAACCGGAGCACGTTGTTGTGACGGACGCGTCCCTCCAGGGCTGGGGAGGCCACTTGGGAGAGGCAGAGATAAGAGGCATCTGGTCTCCGGCGGAGTCCCGGCTCCATATAAACCTGTTGGAGCTGCGGGCGATTCGTCTAGCACTGAAGGCATTCCTCCCCTTTGTCAGCGGGAGTGTAGTGCAGGTCTTCACAGACAACACCACCGCCATGTGGTACTGCAACAAACAGGGCGGGGTGGGGTCGTGGACCCTTTGCCAAGAGGCTCTGCGCCTCTGGCAATGGCTGGAACGTCAGGGCGTGACTCTGATGGTTCAACACCTGGCAGGTTCTCTGAACGCCAGGGCAGACAAACTCAGCCGTCGGTGCTCGATGGATCACGAATGGCGTCTGTACTCGGACGTGGTGCAAGGCCTCTTTCTGCGATGGGGAGAGCCTTGGTTAGATCTATTCGCCACAGAAGAGAACGCGCAATGTCATCAGTTCTGCGCGTTGGAGTTTCCAAGACGGCACTCGCACCGCGACGCCTTTCGGCGCGAGTGGAGTTGCGGTCTGTTATACGCCTTTCCGCCTATACCACTTCTGCCCAGAGTGCTGAAGAAGATCAGGCGCGACCGGGCCCAAGTCATCCTTGTGGCTCCGGACTGGGCTCGAAGGTACTGGTATCCCGAGCTACTCAGCATGTCAGTCGGTCCCCCGATCCGCCTGCCCCTTCAGGAGGACCTTCTGTCGCAGCAGCAGGGGACAGTCCTCCACCCAAACCTGTCCAGCCTCCACCTCCATGCGTGGAGATTGAGCGGCGACAGTTGAGGCCTTTTGACTTGCCTCCTGAAGTCTGTGATGTGATTCTGGCAGCCAGGCGTCCCTCCACGAAGTCGGTATACGCCTGTCGGTGGAATAAATTTGTGGCATGGTGCACAGCAAAGGCTGTGGATCCTCTCTCTGCCCCTCTTTCTGAGGTTCTTCTCTTCCTTCTTTCTCTTGCCCAGCAGGGGTCTGCTCTGGGTACTATCAAGGGCTACCTTTCTGCCCTTTCGGCCTTTCTGAGGCTGCCTGATCAACCTTCTTTGTTCAAGTCCCCCATTGTAACAAGATTCTTGAAGGGCATCACACACATGTATCCACCTGTTCCGTTTGTGATGCCTCAGTGGGACTTGAACCTGATTCTAACCTTCTTGATGTGTGCTCCCTTTGAGCCCCTTCATTCCTGTCCTCTCCGTCTCCTGACTTTAAAGACGGCTTTCCTGGTTGCCATCACCTCTGCCAGGAGAGTGAGTGAGCTCCAGGCTCTTTCTGCCAAACCTCCTTTCTTGTCCGTTCATCCCGACAAGGTGGTTCTACGAACTAGACCTTCTTTTCTGCCCAAAGTAGTCTCTGCTTTTCACATCGGGCAGTCCATCACCTTACCCTCCTTCTTCCCGCCTCCGCATCCTTCAAAGGATGAAGAGCGGCTCCATCGTCTGGACCCAAAACGTGCGCTTTCATTCTATATGGATCGCACACGCCAGTTCCGGGTGGATGACCAACTGCTTGTTGGCTACGTGGGTGCGAAGAAAGGACGGGCGGTACATAAACGGACCATCTCTCGGTGGGTCGTTCTGTGCATCAAAGCGTGCTACTCTTTGGCTCGGAAGGAGCCCCCTGTTGGACTGAGGGCCCATTCCACTCGGGCCACGGCAGCTACTACTGCCCTGGGCCGGGGAGTCCCCTTGCAGGACATTTGCCAGGCGGCTACGTGGGCCTCGCTGCACACTTTTGCGAGGCACTACTGCCTGGACAGTCCAGTCCCGAGGGATGGCTTCTTTGGCCGTTCTGTCCTCCAGGACTTTCTGGTGTAAAATTGTATTGGTTCGCAGACCCACCACCGGGGTTGGTATTGCTGGGGTATCTATTCTAAGGTAAGGAATCTAATACTAACCTGTTTCTTTCAGATGAACAAGTTACTTACCTTTGGTAACAATATATCTGTAAGAAACAGTAGTTAGGATTCCTTACCGCCCCACCCATCCTCCCCGTTCTGCGAACTGATACCTAGGGTTAGGGACATCCCTTTCAGGGCCCTAGTTTCAAATGGCACCAGTGTTGGTTCTCTCATGGCTCTGCGTTTTCTGGCGCGGAAAAGCTGTGTGCAAAGAACTGACGTCAGCGCGCGGAGGCGGCGTCTATATACTCCAGCGACGTCATCACGGCGCACGACCCCAACGACGGACGCGGAGCCGCAGGGGACGCCTGCAGACGACGCCTACCGACGCGCAGGGGTACTGCTACGCAAAAGTTTCCGGATCCAGACTGACGCCTGGGGATATTCTAAGGTAAGGAATCTAATACTAACTACTGTTTCTTACAGATATATCGTTACCGAAGGTAAGTAACTTGTTCAACGGGGCTATAAGTCTTGTGGACCTTGGGCCCCTCTTCGTTTTAGCACTCCCTCTCTGGTTTTTCTGGTCACTATGTCACTACCTGTGGCCCGTCGCGCATTCCCTCTCTCCTGTTGCTCCGGAGCACTGCTGCTCCCCATCCTGTGCCGCCGCAGACTGTCCCTCATGTGCACAAGGCTCGGATCGACCTGTGCTGCTTCTGCTGGGTTCTTTAGGTACGAGGAGAGGAAGTGATGTGCCCACCATCACAGACTTGTTTTCCAGTTACTAAGTCGGCAGACTTGGCTCTAAGGGTAAAAATGGTAATGGCAGCGATTATTATCAATACTCATTATTCAGGTGTTGTGCCAAATTATTTAAAGATTGCATCAATTAGACTATTTGGCTTGCCACCATCTCGGGCTTACTTTCTGTGAACGTGCAGCAGGGCAGTGCTTGGTGGAGCCAAAGGGCAGGTTGTCAGCAAATATCAGTGGAGCAGGAAGGGCTGGTTGAGTGTGTTGCTTCGAAATAGACATGAAAAGTGGCAGTCGCACAAGGAAGGGCTGCACAACAGTTCAGAGCTGCAGAACCATTGCGATCCCCGACTAGAGCCAAGCAAGTAAGCCATTATACTCGAAATAGTTTCATCTTCATTTTATAGGGACGTTTAAGGACAAGCTGTCATTATCAGTCACAACTTGCTGCTGTGTGTTTATTTCTGCTGTTCTCAAATCATAGCCTTAACGTTATACCGATCTTTAAAATGTATTAAAGTAGTTGGCATTTTAATTTTTATTTTATAGAACTGAAACAATGCCCTTTGCTCACACATAGAAGTGACTGAAATGCAAAGTTGTGTTTCTACAACTACACTGGGCAATAGTGCATCAAGCAACGTGCTCTCTTTGTAGGGCATGTGAATGCAGTGTGGCAATACAGGTGCTGCCTCTGTCAGCAATCTTTATTGTATGAGTCCCTATAAAAAAGATGCCTGTCCCCCTCTCTTTGATGAGTAACACAGCTCTGAAGCTCATCTGCTTTGTATTTTGTGAATGCCATTTTCTTGCGACGTTTCTGAACAAACACCTATGTTTATTTACCAGAGAGTGCGGCGCAACGCAGAGAGATGAGGGAGACAGAGAGAGAGTGCTTAATGTAAATGCTTTTTTTTCCTGAAAAATGTCAGTGTATTATCACTGTACTTGAAAACACAACGTAAGCAATTGGGTCATCTTCAGAAATTAAAATGCAGGTGGAAATGAAATCACTCTGTACTGTGTGTGCGCCACCCGCCAGCATGTTAGGTAGGGTTTCATGCATGCAGCTTAGTGCTTTTAGCAAGGCCGCGACCCCGAAGCTTTGAGACGTTTTGCATTCTTCCTGCTTAGGCACCCTGAGAGTCGTGTATGGTGAAGATGTTCTGCTCTTCCCCTACACATTGTTTAAGAGCCCAGAGTTAACATTTCTGGAATTCCTTAATTCCCAGTGAGAATGGTAAGCGACGGCTGGCGCATTATCCCAGCGTTGTAGTGACATGAAAGGCAGCGACTTTAATTTAATTTATTTGCTTTGTTTGGGTTTAAATGATGGGTGGTGTATAGTTTGATTTCTTCAGAGTCAACTTTTGAGTAACCTGATCTGGTTGCCTTAAAAATCTCAATGGCGCCACAGGGTCTGATTGCCAATATTGTTGATAATATGTATGGAGGCAATTGGATGCAGCTAAACTCCTAGCATCCTGTATTTTTCAGTGATTGCTCATTATGCTTTAATTACATTTTTTCTCGTCCCCCTTCGTATATTCCGGATTCCTTCTTCATTGTCCATACATCCAATCAATCTATATACAGCTACTTCAGTCAGTCCGTCAAAATACTTTTATTCGATTATTAGAAATCAAAAAAAGACATAGATACAAATACATCACAGGGTAAAAACAGCAGCAGAACCTCGAATACAAATACAGAATAAATATAAATTACACAAGAGTTAAAATTAGCATAATTAAAAAACTTTCTCAGTATTTCATTTTAAAAACAGGAATAACCAATGTGCAATTAATTCATGTACTAAAAGGTGTACCCCGTAACCTACATCGCTTCTTGTTAATACGGGCACACACAACCAAATAGCTTGCTACATGGAAAGTGACACGTGCACTAGAAAGGAGTTGCAGAAACAGGAGAGCGGGCCTCACCTGGAGAAAACCGGCCTCTCTCAGGATCGGCTATTTATAAAACCTATATGTATCTATTTTTTTCACCCGCTGAAGAGATATGTATGCATTATCCACCACCCCTCACCCTTCCGAGGTCGATCGATACATTATGCGCCATTGAAATGTGCCTGAAATGTAATGCTAACATTTGGTTGCACTTTTGGTGAGCACTTTCGCTGTCTCCATTAGTTCATATTTGTACTCATTAGGTCGAGCCTGTGTGCCTTCGGTGTTGCTCCCCCACTGGGGATGGTCTGGCTGGTCGGTGTATGAGCTGGTTTTTGACTGTGTGTGGGCTTGTTTTACGCTCTGCTGGGCCCATGTTTACTGGCGATTTCAATGATATTCTCACAAACATTATCTGCATCAAGCTCAAATCCATGCAGTCTTCAACACCTTGGAAAACACTTCTACAGAGTATGTTTGCAAGTTCAAAACTGCCCCAATTTGTAAATGTGGACTACCTTTTAGCCATATAATGCACTAAATGGGCCACTTCTATTTTGGTACCTGGGCTTATTTTCTGTCCCGGTCTCTTTTGCACCTCCTGTGCTTCATATAGCTCCACTTACATCCTGCTTTCCAGCCTCCCTAAGCCGAAATGGTTTGTTACTTTGTTTCACAAACAGTAGCTGATCTTTTCAAATGTTTCTGTTCTCTTTACCTTGTTCACCACCTTCACCCTTTCTAATTATAATTGACCACTCCTGTTTTACGTTTTGGCACATTATAAAATAATAAATGATTTACTTTCATTCTCCTCACTTGTTTTTAGGTCTCGCCTGCATGACCTATCGCTTTTAAGCTCTTAAACGCACTACCGAGCGTCAAAAAATCAGACGTCTTAAATACAAAATTACGAAAACACTTTATTTTGGGAAATTATTTAACACATGAGTAAACAAGGATTCAAAACTTTTGTTCAAAGTTTAAATAAGTAATGTCTTATTGGTTATATATAAGGTAACACAAATGCTTAACACTTTGTTTTTATAACTTTTCAACGTCCTGCACAGCACCCACGCTGCTCTACAACATAGCTTAAAGACATTGGCAAAGCCAATAGCTTGTTCTAATTGAGGGTAATGTTAGGTGGTAGAGTGGGAATCTGATGCCTCTTTGAATAAAAGGGTGTTTAGAGCTCTTCAGATAGTGTGCATGCTGGGTGCATCCCTCTAGTTTAGGTTATGGTTGGTCCAGAGCATGCACCGCAGATATCTTTAAGGTTTTCCACCTTTGTTTGTGCAGTTGAAGTTCAATTTGATTACTAGTTGGAGTTGCCCTATTTTAATGCACACCCATCATCATGGAAAACTTTATTTGATCTTTCAATAAATCAGATCATAAAAGTACATAAAAATACATAAAACCACTGTATAAAATAATATCTAAACACAATTCCTATCCTAAAAAGGCCGACCTAATCGAGTTCATAACTCCATGCCCCCATTACTACGCACTTAAGGTCATAAAAGCTACAATAAATTAAAAAAAGTTACAAAAGTTTTTTTTTTTAAACCACAAGCTATGTAAGGATCCCCAAAATTCATTCATAAGCCACGTATTTCCTTTTCCGTATACATGCCCACAAGAAGGATGCCAAAGTAAAACAAACCAACGGGTTGGGTAATGATTTTTAAAAAAGCACACGCAATTACGGAATAGGATCCTACTTTTTATATTCTGGGTCTGTTCTCATACGTGCCACAGAATCTTAATTTGATTGTCTACTTCTTTGCGAGCCGGTGACTTTATATCAATGTCTGGCTGGAGACGTCCAGTTTCCTCAAATTTAGGCACAGTAAGGCTGTTTGAATCTGTATTCTCTGTCGCTTCTTTGCTCATCCTAAAGAAGATGAGAGCTCTTCTAAGTTCAATTTAAGATATCTTGAAGAGCAATTTATAGAGTGTGTGTCTTCTGGGAAAGCAATAGAAGTGCATGGTACACTTTGTAGAACAACAGGGACTACACCAGGCCTGGACTACAATCTCCAGGGGTTTGGTTCCGCATTTTGAACAGTGTCCATTCTCCAAGCCTAAGCAACCAATATGTGTTGCAACACTGCCGATTTTTAGGTCAAAAAATAATTCCCTTTGGAATCACTTGTTCATTCACAGGTTGCATATATATACACTCTCACAATAGTCATACATCCCTCCATAATCATGATTAAGCCAGATGTCGAACAACTCAGTAAAACAAGCATTTGCAATGCAATAGGTCTCGGATTAAGAAAGATTGAGCTATTGGTATTGTAAATGTCAAATTTTTTATTTATGTGTTGGTTTTGAAAATAGCGAAATTATTAGCTTTGTCATTTACAATGCCGATAGTTATAACTTTTGCAAATGTGACACCTATAGCATTTGTAATGCAATATGTGTTGTATTTACGTGACTTACGTGTATTGCTATTACAAATACCAATGGCTTTCATTTTATTTTAATAATTAATACTTAAATAAAAGTTATTGTAATTTATAATGGCAATAGCTTAAACTTTTGTTAATAACTTTTGTGAAGATTATGTTCAGTGTATTTTATTGTGACGAAAGTCCAAGAGCAGAAGTGAAATATGAACATCTTTTTGTGACATTTGTAATAAAGCTTGTGTGATGCTGTGGCGGTGCTGAGTGATGCTGTGGCGGTGCTGAGTGATGCTGTGGCGGCGCTGAGTGATGCTGGGGCGGCGCTGAGTGATGCTGGGGCGGCGCTGAGTGATGCTGGGGCGGCGTTGAGTGATGCTGGGGCGGCGCTGAGTGATGCTGGGGCGGCGCTGAGTGATGCTGTGGGGGCGCTGAGTGATGCTGTGGGGGCGCTGAGTGATGCTGTGGTTGAGCTGAGTGGTGCTGTGGTTGAGCTGAGTGGTGCTGTGGTTGAGCTGAGTGGTGCTGTGGTTGAGCTGAGTGGTGCTGTGGTTGAGCTGAGTGGTGCTGTGGTGGAGCTGAGTGGTGCTGTGGTGGAGCTGAGTGGTGCTGTGGTGGAGCTGAGTGGTGCTGTGGTGGAGCTGAGTGGTGCTGTGGTGGAGCTGAGTGGTGCTGTGGTGGAGCTGAGTGGTGCTGTGGTGGAGCTGAGTGGTGCTGTGGTGGCGCTGAGTGGCGCTGTGGTGGCGCTGAGTGGTGCTGTGGTGGCGCTGAGTGGTGCTGTGGTGGTGGGTGCTGAGTGATGCAGTGGTGGGTGCTGAGTGATGCTGGGGCGGCGTTGAGTGATGCTGGGGCGGCGTGGAGTGATGCTGGGGCGGCGTTGAGTAATGCTGGGGCGGCGTTGAGTAATGCTGGGGCGGCGTTGAGTGATGCTGGGGCGGCGCTGAGTGATGCTGGGGCGGCGCTGAGTGATGCTGGGGCGGCGCTGAGTGATGCTGGGGCGGCGCTGAGTGATGCTGGGGCGGCGCTGAGTGATGCTGGGGCGGCGCTGAGTGATGCTGGGGCGGCGCTGAGTGATGCTGGGGCGGCGCTGAGTGATGCTGGGGCGGCGCTGAGTGATGCTGGGGCGGCGCTGAGTGATGCTGGGGCGGGGCTGAGTGATGCTGGTGTGGCGCTGAGTGATGCTGGGGCGGCGCTGAGTGTTGCTGGGGCGGCGCTGAGTGTTGCTGGGGCGGCGCTGAGTGATGCTGGGGCGGCGCTGAGTGATGCTGGGGCGGCGCTGAGTGATGCTGGGGCGGCGCTGAGTGATGCTGGGGCGGCGCTGAGTGATGCTGGGGCGGCGCTGAGTGATGCTGGGGGGGCGCTGAGTGATGCTGGGGCGGCGCTGAGTGATGCTGGGGCGGCGCTGAGTGATGCTGTGGGGGCGCTGAGTGATGCTGTGGGGGCGCTGAGTGATGCTGTGGGGGCGCTGAGTGATGCTGTGGGGGCGCTGAGTGATGCTGTGGGGGCGCTGAGTGATGCTGTGGGGGCGCTGAGTGATGCTGTGGGGGCGCTGAGTGATGCTGTGGGGGTGCTGAGTGGTGCTGTGGTGGAGCTGAGTGGTGCTGTGGTGGAGCTGAGTGGTGCTGTGGTGGAGCTGAGTGGTGCTGTGGTGGAGCTGAGTGGTGCTGTGGTGGAGCGGAGTGGTGCTGTGGTGGAGCGGAGTGGTGCTGTGGTGGAGCTGAGTGGTGCTGTGGTGGAGCTGAGTGGTGCTGTGGTGGTGCTGAGTGATGCTGTGGTGGCGCTGTGGTGGCGCTGAGTGGCGCTGTGGTGGCGCGGAGTGGTGCTGTGGTGGTGGTTGCTGAGTGTTGCTGTGGTGGTGCTGAGTGATGCTGGGGTAGCGCAACACTCTGCGGGTGCCGATATAAAACCTGTGGTCGACACAATCATGCGAAGAGTCCCCGCCATACGGTAAGAGCTAACTTCATTGTGTCACTGCAGGCATAACTGAGAAGGGCAGTCTCCATGAGGGGAGAGACGGGAAAAGGATAGCGCTCTATGGTACAACCTCCTCGGGCACCTGGAAAAAGCTCACCACCAGAGGTCTGAAGTGCAAACACAGCACAACGTATGTGCAGTTTCAATTCACAAGAAAGGATCCGAAAGACGTTTTGTAGCAAGGTCGGTCATTGTCCAAATAAGGGCACTGTTTCGAACGAGAAAAAAAAATAGTAATTTGACTTGGATTCAAGACTGGCTGATACCCTCGCTGTATCCTGTCAATTCAGATGTGACTAATGTCAAGGCACCTTCAGTGACCAGAAGAAACCCGAATATCGAGCCCAATTCTGGATAATTAAATATCAAAGCCAACAAACTAGAAGATACTGGTAGCCAACGGCTGGTCCGAGAGCTTACACCCACCCACGTTACAAACAACTGATTGCGAGGGAGGGAGAGGAGTGCAAGGCAGAGAGTGGGGACGGAAGGTAAGGGGGCGCGCAGCAACCAAATGTTTGAGATCGCAATCCGCAAGCAACTAAGGATCAAACTAAACAGAAAAAGAGAGCGTGTGGCACACTCAAGGGCTTCCTACAGAGGCGCAACTAGAGCCACATTTCGGTGTGGGGGGGGGGGGCGGATAACATTTTCGGGAGGGTGGGGGTAATTCTTCAAGACACAGGCAGAGTGGAGATGCTGGGGCTCCAAGAAGGTGTGAAAAACAACAAAGCCTCGTTAACAAGTGATTGTTCTTTTTAAAGACCCGTCAAGTACACGCCCGCGGCTGGCAGCTGGAAAAAAATGCCAGTGTGTGTACGGAGGCGGGGGGGGGGGGAGGCTGAGAGCTGAAGCCTGCTGAGCCCAATGGCTTCCTATGAGGAGCATCACAGAAGGGGCAGATTTCAAAGAAATGCTCGGGTATGACTACAACTGTACTGCAGCTTCATTCTCACTATTCCCTGGTTGTGGTGTACATTGCGCTGAACGGTGTGTTTCGGTCATGTGGCCTGTATGGGTAGTGTCTTGATGTGAGTTATAATAACAAGAGTTGTGTTCTTACGTTTACGTGGATCTGAGAAAAAATATGAAGTGACCGGGCGCGATAAAATGCTAATGGGTGGGAGCAAAGAAAGTCAGTGAGTGCGGTTTGTCTACGCATGAACTGATTTGGTGCTGTGCAAAAGAATGCTTAAGGCTAGTGTGTAACTGCACATAATTAGGAGTGTACAAAAAAACTACGGATTGCGAGGGAGGGAGAGGAGTGCAAGGCAGAGAGTGGGGACGGAAGGAAAAGCCAATGGCGAGGGAGGGCAGGTCTAGCAAAGGAAGAGGCTGAAGGTGGGAGGGCGGGGGAGATAGCAAAAGGGTGAGAGAGAGGCATGGGGCGGGGGAGAGCATTCCTTTTGAAGTGTGAAGCTCTCGGCATTGCTGTGGCGGGTCTGAAGCGCGTCACGGGCACATGAACTGCATGTAATCCACGAGCGTCCATTTCTTCAAACTAGGATTAAGGTTCAGCATTCTCTTTAATTTTTATTTTAAAGCAGGTACCTAGTAAGGAAGGAAGAAATCTATGATGTCATCTGCAAATACGTTTAAAAATCGCCGTCATTACTGTATTAAAAAGCCCATGACATGGAAAAGGGGTTGAGGCTTCTCTACCAAAGTGCTGCAAAAAAAGATCTGCTGCTAATCATCGGCTTGCATGGTAGCCAATGGTGGCAATCGTTATGTAGGGGGAGCTGTCAAACTTAAAATGCTTGCGCTCCATTAAGAAAAGCTGCCGATAAACGTACAAAGGAACGTGTGCGCGATCGGCGCAAGGAGATACCATGCTTTGGGTAAGGGGGGGCAGGCGCGTTCACGGCACATTAGGAGAGCGTGTTTGTACCACGCACGGACATTTAGCTGCCCCGGCAATTAACACAGCCTTTCAATGAGCGCTGCTCATTTCTGTGGCTGCATTTGGATGCAAAGGCCATTTCTTACTGCCCTCAGACAATATACCTTTTATGTTACACTAAAAAGCCAACCCGGTTCGGAGCAATACTTCAGAAATCCGGCTGACAAATGTACTGCTTGTGCAAGCACCTTTCACAACGCGCTGCTTCTAGCAAGAACGTAACTACTTTGCACAATATACCTAAATGTACAGAGTATGGGAGAGGAGACGGGGGTATTGTACCCAAAGGCAACCGTGGTACAATAGGTTTCAAAGAAAACATACAAAAATTGTGAGGTACAGTCTAAAGTGTATCGCTGTAGGAGCCTACATTTCAACACCGGGAGTAGAGTGTGTAGACACGATAGAACAGTAGCACTCACTCCCACTTCGCTGCAAGACTGGGTTGACTGACAGAACCTATGAAAACTAGACACGAAAAATAAACTCATTTTGAAAAAAACAGCGAGCCTAACTTCCTCACATGGGTTGAGTGAAGGAAACCAAGAACGTCTTGGTCCGAATGAGAAAGAGCTGCTGTCAAAATACACCCGAAGTACCTCTCTCGCTTGGACATTTAAAGGCGCAGGGAGTGACGTCGGATACAAGAAATTCTTAAGCTGGATTAATAAAAGGGCTATAGTTTCTGAACAGCAATTAAACAAGTCTAGTACTCCTAAACAGTTATGTCTTCAAGCAGACACTACTACACGCTTGTAAGAGGGAAAACTAATTAATTAAACTTATGACACATCCAAAAGGAAACAATTCGAACGTAATTCCACACAAGCCAAGTATCTCTCGTAGACAAGGAAAGCAGCCAGGGAAACCTCTTAGACTTCGGGATGTAATTAGGGGGGAGGAGAAGTGAGGCCGAGCGCGCACTGCCCACGCTGGGGAAGCAACGGATGCCTGTGGGCTGATGGCTTTGACGTGGACGCGCTTTCCGCACGAGTGCACCACACGAACTGTCCAAAATCCGCGATGGTTTCAGACCTTGGTTTGCCCACTATACTCTTGTCTATTATCCCTTGCGGGATTAATAGGCAAAGCCTAAAAATAGCTGGGAACATAGCTATGTCTCCACTTCAAAGGCCTAGGAAAGAATGACAGACTGCATGCAGTGTTGGTGCTTATCTGCAACTCTGTCTTCATGGCACGGGCTGGCACAGAGTGCAAAGGTGCCAACTGTTGGCGCGCGGGACCTATTACAGGAAAGAAAGCTTGATCCAGTCTCTCATCTAATAGAATTCAAAAGGTGAGGAATAAAGTGGTTAGAAAGATTTGTCAAAGTTATATTCATAGCCTATGGAGCATAAGGAGCCGACTCCATTCACTCCAGTGAGGTCCAGGTGGGGGAGCAGTAACGGTGATATGGGGATCTTGTTTGGAGATATTTATTGGTTTTCCTTACTCCTCCCCAAGCATATTAAACTCTGCCACATCATCTCCCTATGGCACGACCCCTTCCACACTCTGCAGCTTGCAAGAGCTGGAAAACATGCCTGTGGGTTCCTGCTTCGAAGCCCTGGCAGCACACGCACCACGTCCGTCATGTCTGATGAAATTCTAGAGGGAATGGAGGGATAATTGAACAATATCACTCGCACCTCCTGAATTCTATGCCCAACTTACATGAGGTGTGGGAGATAAAAGCAGCTGATCAGCAGCCTAAATCAGACAAATTCAAACTGCACTCTACAGTGCCCACCAGGTGTAGGGTCTTATCCAGAGGTCACAGCAGTAAATCCAGTACTTGTATAGTGCACGAATCACCCCCGAAGGGGTATCTCGGCACTGGGGGCCGTTGGGTAGATTAAGCAAGCTATTGCCTAGAGTCACATGGTGCTGGGCAGACCCCTGCCGCCGGAGCCAGGAATCGATCCGTGATCCCCAGCGTCCAGCATCAGTCTCCCTGGCCTCGGTGCCACACCTCTTCAAAGACCAAACAGAGAGCTAAACAGTCCAATTCAACCAATAGTTTGATACAAGACCCCATTTCAACAGACTCCTGCTTCAGACCATGTTTTTATTTCCATATGCCTCAGAATTTTCATCCCTTGCAAAGGAGGGAAGAATTCAGGCACAGATTAAGATCTTCAGTTACCTAGTCCAACACCTGAGGTCCAGGCAGAAGGGAGGCATTCGACCCTGACCAATGTTATATTGTAAATCTGTTTTATTATACTACCAGTTTACCCTTGGTTGAGTTTCTGCATGGGTCTCATACATTTCCCCTGCACATCGCCCTGAAATTCAGTAGGGTGGAATTTGAAACACGATCCACCAATGTGGGAAACATTTGAGTGCTCGGGCACAATCAGTAACATCAACTAAAGAGTGCATTATCGATAAAATTTTGATACATGATGGTTGATTTTCAAATGTGTCTACATTAATATATTATGTAGCCACTCTACCAATAAGCACTGGACGACACTGGAGATCAATCAATCATGGTCTCCTGGCAGAAACGTTTATTGGAGAGGAGAACCATAAATTTGCAGTCATGGGGCAAATACACTACACTGAACTGCTTGCACAGATAGGCACTATGCTTAAACTGACTAATTCATAAAGGCCTTTAAAAAAACAACACCTTTTCAGTCATTGGGATCATACATTCCATTTGTAATCTTTTTGTTCTATCCTATGCTTCACCACAGATTGGGTTTGAATCTATTTATGACCCCTATGTGTGATATTTCTTGTGATGTTGGTTTTTAAATTCCTAATAAATAAAGAAACTGAAATAGCAAAACAGCTCTCTGTAACAGAAAACAATCTCACCATTCTACTAACAAATAATATCAAAAAGATGTAGCACACACCTTATGCCACACAAACGACATGCCACCCAACACTAGAAGATAAGATATGAACAATTGTCACTAGGTTCAGTGACCAAGAACACACTACCATGTGAGTGTTTTGGTCAATGTGTTTACATAGCACAAAGGAAGGAAATTTAAGAGAAGTCTGAAGGAACACAATAAGAGTGAACATTATTCAAAACCCTCACGCACATCACTGTTGGCTTAAAGTCAGTTTTCAGACCTGGTTAGCTGCTTTTGGACCGACCACACAACATACCATGGTGGAGGTGTATGATGAATGATAGGGGCTTGGCACTCTGTGGAGTTTATAGTGCAAGGTTAACCAGGACTAACACCAAGGGTGGGGGGGGGGGAGTTGAGGGGCAAGCACCAAGAAGTGGATTCAGTGAGGTATAACACATGGATTGGATAAACAGCCTCTAAAGAATGAAGAATGGTAAATCACTAAATCAGGAAGAAGGGCATAGCGGAGGAAAAAAAAGGGAGAGGGCAAAGTTCCAATAAAGCAAAGGAAGGCCAAAGCCAAGCTGATCGTGGAAGTAACCGAAAGAGACAAAGGACCAAGGGAGTACCAAGAGAAAGGAACCACAGAAGAGCAGAGAGGGAGACAAAGCTCCAAGAGGTCCAGGATGAAAGAAAGGCACTTAAAAAAAACAGGGCGTGAGCCTAGGTCGCGCAGAAAAATGAGGCACAGGCCACCCAAAACAGAGGAGAGCAAACCAAATCACTCGACAAAGTAGGTAGCAAGACAAAGTCCTCTAGAAAGCAGGGAAAGAGTTAAGTCCTTCAGTAAACAAATAGAGATATAAAGTGAACCTCAGAAAAGTAAGGGGTGAGGGAAGCCCACTTAGGAACACAGGGTAAAGAGCAAAAGTTCCCAACGAAGAGGAAGTTGGGCAAAGTTCCCTCCAAAAGAGTAGGGAAGCAGGGCTACAAAAGACCTTGAGAAGGGAGTAGTCAAAGTCCCACAAGGAGTGGGATGCAAAATCACCAGAAAACACACGGAGCGAGTTCACAACACCCCCTCCCCCCATCCAGAAGAGGAAGGAGCGAGCAAAGTCCCATGTAACAGGAGCACGCAAAGTCCCATGTAAAAGGAGCTCTCCTCACATGAAAACAAACATAGGGGATTAGACCAAGCCTCCAGTTCACGCTGGTGCCAACACGAGGTCAGAATCGTGAAAATGCCCCCAGAAGAAGATTAACCTAGACAAAGGCCACCAAAAAAGTAATGAATGAGGCAAACCCCACAGTAAAGCAGTGAGCGAGGGAGGAAAAAAAACTTGGATGGGAAATCCAAGTTCTGGAACGTTTGCCATAAATACAGAGGTTGGTATATTTACTTAGTAACTTCATTGCCAGGGTGACAAGTGAAGAACCTATGGAAGATCAGAAGGCATGTTCACCTAAGCGCTAACACTCACCTCCTGAGAGCAGTTGAAGGGAGGCGACTCCAGGATCCAGATGGCCGCTGTGCCCGGGCACAGGATCCCCAGGAGGAGGACGCCTATCCGGGGCACGAGGGAGGACCTCAAAGAGGAATCACAACATTTCCCAGGCAGTAGCCCGAGGAGGAAACAAGAGGCAGTAGGGTGCTGGTGAACGGTCAGCCTCCAGTCAAATCTAGTAAACACAATAGAGACCGTTCCCAGTGTGAGACCAAATCAAAAGAAGGGTGAGGTGCTTAATGATCATGGGGCCTCTCGCAAAAAGTGATAGACTGGCATCACACACCACCAGGTGTCATGCTTCATCATCTGCCAGTCCTCGCCCTACAGAAACCTCGTTTGGTGGAGGACGGGCATGCACCTGGAGACAGAGATGCACTTCTAAGTGAGTGGGGGCCCAGAAAGAAAAAGGTGAGTGTTAAAAGGCCATCACAGTACACCCATAAAACCTTTATTCAAAAGGGAGACTGTGTGGGATAAAAAAATGAAAAGTGTGGTGAGTAGGGATACTATCATCCCGTCACCACTGTGACATTTTTAGAAAAGGTCAACATGTTTCTGCCACTTGTCCTTATGGGTACTTGGCATTCATCAGGACCAGATTAAGTAGGGGCTCCAATCTTACCAAAAACGATTTGGTAGTGCCACTCTGTGGGAGTAACCACTAACACTCTCCACAGGCTGGGTCCATGGACCTGTAGTGATATATAAAGAAAAGTGCAATTCATTGACACATTATCAAAGGATTTGGTCTGTAACTATTTTAATCCACATACTAAATTGTGGGATGCAGTAGTGAAAATACCAGTTCTCAGTGATTATATTGAAATCTGGAAAGACTCAAATGTAATGTCTTACCCTTCTAGAAGGACGACTTGCCCCATGGGAGGGTGGGGTTTTTTCAGGAGATCCCTGTGGCCACACTGTGCCTGGGAGAGAAGACAAAATGTGGTCTGTACTTAATAAAAAGCCACATTCAAAAAGTTAGAGAGATCGTTGTAAGCCCGTGTGACCTCCATGTGATAGCGTTTCTGGACTCACCAATAGCAAGGGCGGCTCCCGTCTATAACCTACAGCATGCGCCTCTCCGCCTCCTCGATGTAGAAGTGGCTTAATAATGGGCAGTTTTTATAGTCATGCCCCGGGTTTAACAAGGGTGCCGATGATCATTAAGGAGCGGCACCTGGGTTTCGCGCATACTATCGACGTCGGGTTTCCTGTGTCCGGAAAAGAAACCTGACGAGAAGCTTCCTGATACGTTCATAAGCCTGAACCTGGGCGTGAGCAGTTATTCTCACCACTCATGCTCTGTCGCCTAAAATTACCGCGACATGGTATCCGGTGTCTCACAATCGTATGCCAAAGAGGCCATTTGGATGCACACTCTACATACGATTTTCAAGTCCTAACTCAAGCAAAAGTTCCAATCCGAGTTTGACTGAACCTGAAAGCAGTGGACAGAGTAGCAAAACAAACAAAAAGAGCAGGAACTAATAAAAACAAGAGGTGCTAATGCTACCCACCATGCATAGCGGAAGTCCGGCAGCCTTCGTTGGGACGTGGGCGGGGCCTACAAAGAAACAGGAAGGAACTGCCGGGAGAATGTCCTGGAACCCTGCACGCTGAATGCTGGCTGCGGAGGGACACGCGGAAAGAGCCCGGTGAGTGGGGGGGGGGGGGTGTACACACGTGTGTCTGTGTGTGTGTGTGTGTGTGCGTGCGTGTGTCTGTCGGTGTGCGTGTGTCTGTCTGTGTGCGCGTGTGTCTGTTTAAGGGGAGTGCGTGTGTGTATGCTGTGTGTGTGCGTGTATGCTGTGTGTGTGCGTGTGTGTGTGCATGCGTGTGGGTGTGTATGCGTGAGTGTGGCTGTGTGTGTGTTTGCGCACTTCAGGGAATCTGAGGCAGGAGATGGGCACAGCGCCGGCCTGGACGTGCCATCCACAGACACCAATCGCCGCGCGTGCCCGACCCCTGTCTCAGATTCCCAGGAGGCGGGCAACATTAGTTGTCGAGCTGGACGCAATGCTTCGCATTGCTTTCTCCAGCTCGACCTAAAAAGACTATTACAAATGTAATCCAAATGTCTCCTTGTGAATAATCAATACAGACTTGTTTAAATCCAACAAAGCATAATTAAAATAAAACATATTAAAAATACATCGCACAATTAAGTCGAATAGAGGAGAGAGAGAGAAAAAAACTAAGACAATCACATGTCATTAATTTTGGCCTGCTTGACAGAATCAGTCAAGCCACATGATAACAATCAGTTTCTTCTCCATTGTCTCTTTGGTCTTGAAACTTGGCCCACTAAATGCGTTGACAGTCTATTACGGAGCCCTGTCCCTTTGGAATGGGGGCCCCTCTCACTGCATCGACTTGCAACACTGCAGATGTCAACAGTTGCTACCTGGCTCGCCCATCCTCTTTCTTTTTTTCGTTTTGTCCATAATGTGTTGAATTTAAATGGTGGTAAAGTGCCCCACAGAAGGCTTCTGGGTAGTAGCTTAAAACATGGACGTCTGACAATAAAATCCTTCGGTTTTGGAAGATGCTTACAAAACAGTTTCACAGAGTCAACATATTTAAATCCTTAGTCCTTGTAAATATGGTCTAGTACAGTTGCTTTTTGGCTATGCTATGCTGTTGGAATACTTCAACCTCATACACATACCTGCTCAAACACCAAAGCATTGTGAATCTGATCCCCCCCAGGCATTCAGAACACGGCAAAAGATCAAATGAAAACAAATTATAATTGAAACACAATGAATTACAAACTGAATAACATTCAGAACTCGTACAAAGGAAACACTAGACTGTACATGAAAAGCAAAGCCCTCTAGACCAACGAAGCCCTTATCTGAAATACAAAATGTATTTAATAACTTGCAGTAACGCTGTGTCTTATTGTAGGATATTCGGAACCAGAGACGATACCGGCAGCACCGCAGGAATGAACTGGTGAAACTCAAGCAAACTTCCCAGGGTCTAAATTCCAAAACAGCATTCTACGAAGAACAAATAGATTACTACAACCAATACATTAAAACCTGTCTGGATAACTTGGCTGCTAACAGCAAGTAAGTTATGAATATTAGTTCTCTTTGCATCCTCAAGGAGGGTGTGAGGCGCTCATTGCACAATGATGGAAGAGATCAATAAAAGGGTGGGCATTTTCGTGAGATTGTTTCAACTGCAAAAAGCATTGATCGTAATATCAACTGTTTTGATGGTTCACGTCAATCCTATAAGAGTTGGATTGTTGTTTGGTGTGAATAACTGTTTCAAAGATAAAAACACTCTTGACATTGTAAGGGTGTGAAGCTGAATCAATGCCGGTTTGCTTTAGGTTGTCTAAAGTTCCTTGCATCTGATTCCTTTACTCACAGCACAGGACCCAACTAGGCCATATCACAAGACAAATTAGCTGACCACTGACTTCTTGACAGTTTCTCTCTTGGCTTTTAACAGTTAGAGCTTTGCACACTTGCTTTAGCAGGTCAGGTTGATTTAGCCACTCGCTTTATCTCAGGCAGGCTCTTTGCGCCTCCTCTTCTTTTACTGTCATGTGCAGTAATCTTCTCGTACCTGAAGAAACAGATTGTGTATAGATTGTCAGGCAACAAATGATTGCTTTCAGTTCACTCTGCAGTAAATCCCGGTTATCTAGGTTGCCTGCAGACTCACCAAGCTCTCCCACCACTGCATACTTTACAGTACTCGGCACATACTTCTGCAGAGTATGTGCCGAGAAGCTTAGCCTGCCTCTTGTAACAATTTCTGCTGAGCAAAAAGCTAACAAAATAATATTTTGTTAGCTTTTTGCTGTGGCATTTATTTGCCTTGTCTGTTTTGCAAGCAGTTAGGTATTACATGGGTCCTACCAATTAAGGGCCTGGGTCCGGCTTTGGCGGTGCGACGCCAGGTCCGCCTTGCCACCGCACCTCTAAATCCGCGGTCAGCCGCCTACCAGATTCAGGGGTATGGAATTTAATAAAATATCAACTTGTCAATGGGGCAAGTTGCTTCATAAACCTACTTGTCCTGTAACAAAATCCACTTGTCCCTTGACTGCCATGAAGAACGGCGACAAATTATGGCAGCAATCTCATTATATAAAAGCTCCGATATAGCCTTTCTGATTATGCCAGGGCTCATACCATAGTAGTGTTTGAATACTTGCAATCCCCTTATGTTGCCACGTTTCCACAGATCTACATGCTGAAGGTAGTGGTAAGCCAAAAGATCCAGGGTTAGAAAGCCTTTTTGAGTCTGTACAAACCTACTAACTTGCATGTTTTAAGGGTTTTCAGCAACTCTTCTCAAATATTTTTCCATACTGAAAATTTTTGGAAATGTACTCCTGACAATGGCAGACTTTAACCTTCTTCCAGACTTGGGAAAAAAGTGGTTGGTGGGAAAGTGAACTTGCAAACACTCAGTTTTGCATGTGCAAATCTACACAAGCATATTTGCTCCTGCTAAAATGCAATTCACAAATATTTTCTAGGATTACTGTTTCTTGTCCTACTGTAAATTCTTGAGACTTCACGAGAGCCGTGTAGCTGCACTTCAATCAAGGACATATACCATGGGTGCACTTTTGAGACTTTCATTAATATTTGGGCCCCTAATTTGGTCTGGCTTTGACCGGGACCTTTTGTGTTTATTAAAATTCTGTCTCTCTCTCTCTCTATCGGCTGGCTCCACTGTGACAGCATTCTGCTGTTTCACATGGAGCATATCTGCGCACAAAGTAGTTTTTTCAGTGCCAGTAACTACTGTGGCAGTGTGTGCTTTTTGAGACCAAAAACAATTTTTGCTTTTGCCAATGTTTGTTATAAGGGTGAGGGTCCGGCAGCTCCCACACAAATAGTTTTACAAAAAACATGCCAAACAAATTCACACAGACAAAACTAAAAAGCTGACCACCAATTCAGACCTACTGGCTTTGCCAATGCTTGTTTAGTTTTGCTTCCCATAATCTTTTTGAAACTGGCTACACTGATTTTCCATTATGAATATTTTTGGAAAATACTAGCATGCATCACCACATGCTACTAAATGCTGCTGCAAAGAAATGGTACCTGAAATGTTCCAGTAGTTTAGCTAAATGTTTTTTCCTGCTTTCATTTTTATATTGAACATTTTATTTTGAAAACAAAGCATCCTGATTCTTGCTTTCAGGCTTCTGCAAATATTTGCATCAAATCAGAGAGCATTCTGGGAGCATTATACATAGCCTCATATGTCTAAACTTTTAAAACGTGTGCACTCATTGTTATACTGGAACCACTGTCGGTAGTGCAGTCAGAGCTTACAACATTTACTTAGAGCACTCACCCTAATAATAAAGGCTTTCAATTAATAAACCATAAATACAAGTTTGAACAGCATTAACATATGGACACAAATATTCGATTAACTGCAGACAGTGCCCTTCCCTGAACAATAATGTGGAACTGGAAACTGGCAGCCAAAGTGTTTGTGATGCAGGGGGTTGGGCCTACTTGTCCCAAGGACAAAATACACATGAAAACTTGTTGCCCTTGACCCCTAACAATATGTCGGGCTATAGGAATTCCACACCCTTGCAGATTAGGAGTTTCCTCCTGTCTGGCGGGCTTTCTTTGGGCGTACCCACTGCAGTGTCTCTAAAAACAGGCACCGCAATGGGAATGCCAAAAACAGTTCCTGCACTGCATGGACTGAAAAGTCCTGGTGTGAATACACACAGTGGGGTGGGGCACATGTTATGACTCCATGTGTTCATCCACAGGACGCATAGGCACCGGGGGCCCTGTAGGACCCCCTTTGTTTCCTCTCCCCCAGAGTTTACATGGA
This sequence comes from Lissotriton vulgaris, assembly GCF_964263255.1. NCBI lineage: Eukaryota > Metazoa > Chordata > Amphibia > Caudata > Salamandridae > Lissotriton > Lissotriton vulgaris. Next base: position 152,333,501 of record NC_141700.1, on the reverse strand, counting down.
GTAGGAGGAACAGTCATGAAAGCCCTGGCGGAGAGGAAACTCCTAATATGCTTGGCGGGACAGCGGCGGTGGATAAGTCTACACCCCCAGGGAATGGTGGTTCCCTGGCAGCTTGGGTGGGGTGTGGCAATCTGACGACCCGAGTCGCAGGGGTCTCCCTCACCGCCCTTAAATGGGCGGTGAGGGAGACTCCTGCAACTCGTAATCAGGGCCTAAGTGTTCTGTAGTAGGGGATCTCTGTGTATATTCATAATCTTGTGAATAGTCCCGCCCATGTGTGTGGACCCCGGAGCAATCAAAATAGTCTCTTAAGTTGTTTTCTTCTGCAGTCCTGCATAGACACTTAAGAGAAAATCAAAGACAAATAATGCAGCCTAAAACTACAAGACTACATTGGCCAGCACTTCATCTTGAAGTGAAAAAGAAAGCCAAATAATATTAAACTTAACACACTGTGTTAAGTCCCACACTCGGAGAAACTCCCCTTCACAAAAATCCTTTGTAATGATAGAGAGGAAGGGTTGAACAGACAAGCCCCATAGGCTGCTATTATGTGTCTGGAAAAGGAATACCGTGCCTTTAAGGAACTCTCCAGAGACCCTCGGTATCACAGGATGCACAGACAAAGGCCTTTTACCTTCAGTTCTTTTCCCCAGCTCCTGCTAGCAGGACCCTGGAGCATTGAGCTCTACCCTTTTGTGTATTACTTACATTTTTGAAATTTTTCCAGAGTTTTGAGTGTTTCACTCGACGTCAAGAGTCTTCCTCTTTCAGTTTTGCCACCTCTTTCTTGTCGAAATGCCAGCTTTATTCAACAAGTGCCCTGAGTGTGGTAGGAAGAAGGCTAAGTCTGACCCCCACAGAGTATGTATACTCTGCCTCCCTTCCACCCATGTCACTTTCTCCAGGAAGACCCTGCGTGACATGGTGAAGATTCGTCTCCAAGGCCTGGAGCAGAGGAGACATCAAGAGACAGCTGGGACTTCTGGGCATGGAGGGACTCTGTCATCGTCCTCTGCCCATGCATCGGCCTCTGGGGGGCTCCCCAGTCGAGAAAAGGCACCGGTCCTGGTCAACGTCTATGGCTTCGGCGTCGAATGGTATGACCACAATATGTTCCCCCTCGACCCAGGGCTCTGGGTCGAAGCAACGTCGACTTTCAACGTCGAGGGGTAAGACGTCGAGACCTCAGAGGAGGTTGACGTCGAGGACTTCACCGGCGTTGACACACCATCAACGTCGTGATGTGTCCCGAAGGCGCTCGCCATCGAGGCGACACCGCCGTTTGCCGGCGACGTGAAGATCGACGTCAAGGAAAGGTAAATCGCCGTTGAGGCGTAGATATTAGATGTTGAGGAGTTTGTCGACGTCTAGAAGATCGACGTCGAGGAATGAGAAGTCTAAGAGGTCGATATCGAGGAAGGAAAAATCGACGTCAAAGAGGAAGTCGAGGCCCAGGACGGTGTCTAGTGCCTCTGTGGTTAGTGTTTCATCTTCTTCTGGGAGTCCCAGGTCGCGGCAACGCTGGCACTCATCTGCAGAGAGGTCTGCCTCCAGAGCATCCTCCCCGAGGCTTGCTCGTTAGAAAAGGAGAGTGCGTGAGTCACCGGAATCTGATTGTTCACGGACCTATTCGCCCTCAAGGACCAGGACACCTACGCCTCCTCCGCTTCCGCCTCCCCGGCCTCCACAGCCACAACCTGGGGTTCCGGCTCAGCCTCTTCCACTTAGGCAGCCTCCGGGTCCGGCAGTTCTTGCGAGGCCCTGAAAGCCAAGGCCAAGATGCAGAGGGAGGCATCGCTCTCGCAGTGAGCGTAGATCCTCGACTAGGTCACGACAATGTCGTCGGAGGGAGAGGCCACGGTCCCGATACACGGACTCATCCAGTGACAGGAGGTATTCTCCCACTTTATCGGATTCTCCTTCTACGAGAGTGTCGCCTGTGGGTAACATTGTGACATTCCAGGATGTGCTTCTGAGGAGGGCAACAAAGTTAGGGATCACATTGACGGTGCCCACTCCTTCCACCTCTGTCATCTTCGAAACATTACAACGCAGACATCTCTCTCGTTCTTTGCTGCCTTTGGTGCCAGGACTGGAGGAACCGGACATGGAGCTGTTTCTGACGCTGGCCTCTGTGAAGTCGGCGCCATCCCGACTTCAAAAGAAGTACAGGCCCCCAGAATCTGATCCGGCGTTCTTGATGTCAGATCCTGTCCCGGATTCTGTAATTGTAACTGCGGCTAAGAAGCCGCATTCGACTGCCCCTTCGTCTATGGTCCCTCCGGACAAGGAGAGCCGTCAAATGGACTCAGCTGGACGATAAGTCTGCAGTACGGCTGCCACCTCAATGAAAGCGGCAAGTGCATCGGCGCTCTTGGGTCGCTATGACCGCTCCTTGTGGGATTTCCTGCAACATTTCATTGAGCTCCTCCCGAGGGATAGGCGAGAGGACTTCCAGGAGATTTTGAACGGGGGCATGATGGTCTCAAACCAAGTCATCAGTTTGGCGGCAGACGCCTCTCTCCTGGCTGCTCATGGGTACTGCCATGACACGTCATTCATGGTTGCGCCTTACCTCTCTTAAGCCAGAGGCACAACAGAGGATCGCAAATTTGCCGTTCTCTGGATCTACCCTCTTTAGGACGCATGCGGATGAGGAGATGGCCCGCATGAAGGCGGAAGTTGAGACGCTGAAGGCTGTTGGTTTGGAGAAACCAAAGCAGCAGCGGAAGTCCTTCCGTCCTTTCTAGAGGCGGTACTCTTCCCAGAGGCGTGGGCAAGGTCGTCAAGCTGGCCAGCAGCACCAACAGCAGCAGCAATACCAGCGACAGCCCTTCCAGAAGCGGCAGAGGCGGCCAGCAGTCCTCGGCGAATAAGGGCTCGGCCGGGTCTAAGCCCAGAGGAGTTACTTCCTCCTCGTCCGTTACCCGCTCCGGTGGGGGGAAGCATACAAAATTACTTGGCAGAGTGGAGAAAAATGACTCGGTACAAGTGGGTGCTGAATATTGTTTGCAATGGATACAGTCTTCGTTTTGTCAGCCCTCCTCCAGCAATTCCACCGGTTCGTTCGCAATACCAGCTGCGCGAACTTCAAGCGGAGGCCGATACCCTGTTAAGAAAAAGGGCGATAGAAGACGTCCCTCTGTCTCAAAGGGGAAAGGGTCTATACTCCAGGTTCTTTCTGGTACGCAAAAAGGACAAAAACGAGTTCAGGCCCATTCTGGATTTGCGACAAGCAAACAAATGGATTCGCAGGGAGAAATTTTGCATGCTGTCTTTGCACCAGATTTATCCTCCGCTGCAAAGAGGAGACTGGCTGTGCGCAATAGATCTGCAGGATGCGTACTTCCTTTTGCCCATTGCACGAAAACACCGGAAGTTCCTGCGCTTTCTAGTCTGCACCAATCACTATCAGTACACCCTACTACCGTTTGGACTGAAGTCTGCACCCAGGACTTTTTCAAAGTGCATGGCAGTGGTGGCAGCTCACTTGAGAAAGAACAAGGTGTTTGTCTACCCGTACCTGGACGACTGGTCGATCAAAGCCTCCACCTTCCAGGAAGCGCAATTGCACTTCAACAGGACGGCCATTCTGTTGAACCAGTTGGGTTTGCACATCAACATGTCTAAGTCCATTCCGACTCCTGTCCAGTGCCTGCAGTACTTGGGAGCCTCCATCAATACTCTCTCAGCAAGCGTGTCTCCTTCGGAGGAGCGACTCTTATCGATCCTTCAGGAGGCTCAGACTCTCATGTCCATTCCATCTACGACAGTGAGGACGGTGTCTTCTCTTCTGGGGTCGATGGCCTCTTGCATCTTTCTCATGCCACATGCCCGCCTCCACATGCTGCTGCTGAAGGAATGTCTGGAGGATCAGTGAGACCAGAAACGAGGGAGCTGGGACGACTGGATCCATCTGTCTCTACACTCCCAACAGTCCCTGAGATGGTGGTGCTCAGCAGAGAGTCTCCTCGAGGAGGTTCCATTCCACAAGTACATTCCCGTTCGAACTATCGTGACGGATGCTTCTCTCCACGGCTGGAGAGCGCATTCAGACCATCTACAGATCCAAGGAACGTGGCCCCAGGCAAAATCCACGTATCACATACATTTTCTGGAACTGAGCTCTTCACTTGGCGCTGAAGGCCTCTCATCCATCCATCCGGACTACCTCCTTGCTTGTACAGACGGAAACTACGACCACGATGTATTACCTCAACAAGCAAGGGGGCTCGAGATCGCGCATACTGTCACAAGAAGCGCAGGCGATCTGGCTCTGGCTGCTTGCCAGAGGACTGACGATCACCGCTACCCATCTGCAGGGTGTGCAGAATGCTCAGGCGGACGCACTCAGCAGGCTGGTCTTAGAAAACCACGAGTGGGTTCTAAATGAAGAGGTGCTAGGAAACATCTTCGACAGGTGGGGCACTCCAGAAATAGGAGTGGATGGAGAGATAATGTACTCTATGCTACAAGCCTGGCTTTATACACCTTCAAAAAGAACTGAAAGTAAAAGTCCTTTGGCTGTGCATCCTGGGATACCGAGGGTCTCTGGAGAGTTCCCTAAAGGCACTGCCTTTTCCAGACACATAATGGCAGCCTATGGGGCTTGTCTGTCCAACACTTCCTCTCTATCATTACAAAGGATTTTTGTGAAGGGGAGTTTCTCTGAGTGTGGAACTTAACAAAGTGTGTGTTAAATTTAATATTATTTGGCTATCTTTTTCACTTCAAGATGAAGTGCTGGCCAATGTAGCCTTGTAGTTTTAGGCTGCGTTATTTGTCTTTGATTTTCTCTTAAGTGTCTATGCAGGACTGCAGAATAAAACATCTTAAGAGACTATTTCGATTGCTCCGGGGTCCACACACATGGGCGGGAATATTCACAAGATTGACTATAACCGAGATACCTCTACTACAGAACTGGAGTTACAGGTAAGATACCACTCCTTCTACTGCATAAATGTCCCAGATTTGACTGTCCACCCTGTGCTTAATCCGCTTTACCTTATCAACTGTGCAGTTGTCATAAGTGATTTTGTTTTACTCAGTATTTTTTTCTTTTTTTCCACTCAAAGGATGTCCGGGAAGAGCAAGAAGCAGGCTTCACTCAATTACACTGCTGCTAGACTGTTCGAAAAGGGAGTCCTACTAGAAATAGAGGATCTTCCCATCAGCCAGTGAGTCCATTTGACAATGTTTTTTCCTTGGTGGTTATTTGCTATTTATTATGTTTAAACCAAACATCACTTAAAAACTATACTGCAGGAACCATAGATGAGAATAGGTTAGGCACTGGTAAATGCTAACCCAAAAAACAATTTTTTTTTTTTTGCTGTTGAAACTGGTTTTGATTATCAAAAGGAGACCAGTGAGGCTCGGCAATCAGGAACCGTTTAAATTTAATTAAACCATAACAATCTGGAATAGCAGCCACATCTCTTATAGTTACATGCTGGAATTCAATTTGCATTAGGTACATGGCATGCTTCATACTGTACAGTGGGTAAAATAAAGTGATGCTTGTCCCCCATTGAGCAGGAAATACTGATACAGTGGGTCATAATTTGTGTGTTTTGATGTTTGATCCCACTATGATAAAAGGGGCCATAAATATCAACTGGAGGTCACATTCTGACGTGGTCCAGGTGGCTGGGTGTGTCTTGTTATCAAGGGTGAGGCTTACTACTAGGCACTGTTGGAGCTTTATCTGATTAATGCAACTGACCAGCTGCTCTAGCATCGTGTCCTTTGGCCGAATGCAGGCACTCTGCTATGCATTTATTTGTGTTTGCGTTTGTGCACCTGACTCGTTTCTTTAGGTATTACATCCTGGGGCCATATGTAATTTACTGATGACATCTTCCAGGTGTCTTTGAGGCTTGTTCCATATCTGGTGTTTCCATCATGGGAAGTGCTAGTGTTACGATGATGTGATAAAGGTTCAAACCGAAGCATGTGTTTTATGGTGAATTGGGGTAGCAGGCTTGCTCTGTGGTGGACTCTTGAGAGTGGGTCCTTTCTATAAATAGATCTGATGCTAACATTGCCGTCTTCAAGGTACAAACATATGCCAAGGATATACTGTGCTGATGCTTAAAGTCACTCGAGCATTGCAGGTGTTGGGGTTGATTTTACCTCTTGGTTGTTTCTTGTGTTCTTTTCAGGTTTCGGAATGTGATTTTTGATATAATTCCCTGTGATGAGCCTGGCAAATTCCAAGTAAAGGCAAAGTTCATGGGAGTTGATATGGAGAAGTTTCAACTTCACTATCAGGTGAGTGGCCTCACACATTCATTCATGGTGCAGCAAATTATCTAGTCGTGTTGCGATGGTTACACAGTGCCAAAGTGTAAAAGAATGTGAAATCTGGAATCAGGCAGAATGGGTAGGCACAACTCTTCTATTATTGTCACTGCCTATTCTTAAGGCCAGAGACCCCACACTGAGCGAAGTCAGTGACACTACAAATTTATTTTGCTCCCCTTGCTGGCAGAGGCTCTTGTCCAATGACCCATCCTACCTCTCCCTACTCTTCTTCTACTTCAGTTTCTATGTCCTCACCATCCTGATTCAGGGATCCACCCACTGGACACCAGGGTGGGGGGGAGCGGCCCCTTGGGCAAGGGCTTTTGCACCCCCCAATTGTTCTTGGGGCTATTCAGTCTCTCTGCCCCCCTAGGTGGGCAAAAAAGGGATTTTTTTTTTTTAATTGTATTTAGGGGTGGGGGTTGCCTGAGATGGGCATGCCAATTCCACACCCCCTCAGAATTCCACAGTCATTCTGCCTCCCCAAACTCCATTGGGAGGCAGATGGGGGTCAATAGCCCCCGATCTGCCCCCCCCGGGGGGGGGGGGAGCAGAAAGTCCACTAGGCACCAGGGATTTTTATTATGGGTCTAGGGGTGGGACCTGCCCAAAAGGGCGTGAAAATGCCCACACCCCCAGAAAAAATGATGGGGCAGGCACCAGGGATTGTTGGTTTTTTACACTTAGGGGTGGGGGCTGCCCAGAATTGGCATGCCTACTAGGCAGCAGGGATATGTTCATGGACATGTCAGTGAGTGGCCCCATAGGCAAGGGTCGCTCCCCTTTTTTTAGGCATACATTTTGGCAGTTTCAGTGATATTGTTAGTCTCATCTGCACCTAAGCAGGGGCAGAAAACCTCTAGAAACCAAAGAGAGACAGTGTGAGAGACAGTGTGAGAGACAGTGTGAGAGACAGTGTGAGAGACAGTGTGAGAGACAGTGTGAGAGACAGTGTGAGAGACAGTGTGAGAGACAGTGTGAGAGTCAGTGTGAGAGTCAGTGTGTGTACACTGGAGTTAGGCTGACGGTCTGCGTGTACTGACCTTTGGCTGGCATTTTGCTGGAGGTGTGTGTGGACCTGCGCTTGATGATGGTGTGGGTGGACTTGCGCTTGATGATGGTGTGGGTGGACTTGCGCTTGATGATGGTGTGGGTGGACTTGCGTTTGATGATGGTGTGGGTGGACTTGCGCTTGACGACTGTGTGGGTGGACTTGCGATTGACGACTGTGTGGGTGGACTTGCGCTTGATGACGGTGTGTGTAGATTGGCGCTTGCCTGGTGGTGTTCGTGGAATGGTGCTTGGCTGGCGGTGTATGTTACTGGTGCTTGTCTGGCTATGTGCATGGATGGTGCTTGCCTGCAGGGCCGGACTGGGCGTAGTGGGCACTGGACATTTCCCCGGAGGGTTGGGGGGTGGTTTTCTGGCCGTGGGGGGGCAGTTTTGTTACTGGGGGCCGGCTTAAAGCTCTGTGGCGCTTGTCACCGCTCAATGGCGTGACAGACCCACACCTTGTGTGCCTTTGGTGACTTGAGTGCGTCCCATGCCTGCTCCAATTGCAGCGTCATGCACTCTAAGGCCTTGAGGGAGCGATCCCTCATGCCCCTGGCGGCACAGTGTGATTCAGATCCTGGTCAGGAGGAAGGGAGCCGTCGCGAAGTCCAAGAAGCTCTTACCACTCTTAATCCATCTGGTTATTTGGGTGAGTTTCGCCACAAGTAGAAGCTGAAGCATGCTTCAACTTCACCTCATTTGTCGACTGACAAAATGAGGAGGTGTCACTCCAGGCCTGGCTCCGTGTTTATACCAGCGCCTGGGCCGGCTCACACGTCCTCTACTTTCAGGGATCCAGAATGACACCGACCCAGTTGAGCGAATTTTCTGAGACTATGCACCCCATATTTGGGTGGCCCGTTTCCTCCGGCGCGCCTTTGGCCTCGCAGCTTTGGGAGGTGCGCCTACTGAATCCACGCTGACTCCTGTGGCACCATTCGGCCCAGGGATCAACTTATGGATACAGATCTGAAAGAAACAGGTTAGTATTAGATTCCTTACCTTAGAATATCCGCAGGCGTCAGACTGGATCCGGAAACTTTTGCGTAGCAGAACCCCTGCGTGTCGGTAGGCGTCGTCTGCGTCTCCGCGTCCGTTATCTGCGCTGGGATGACGTCGCCGGAGTACTTAGACGCCACCCTCGCGCGCTGACGTCAGTTCTTCTTTTTTCCGCGCCAGCAAAAAAGTGGTACCCCTTAGTCAATTTTTGACTAAGCTTTTTGGATCATTTTTGATCCTTTTCGAAGTCTAACGACTCAGACGGTTCCGGTAGGGATGCCCGGGTTTAAACCCTGCGTCGACTGCGACCGACTGATATCGGTTACGGACCACCATCGCCGGTGTCTTCCTTGCCTGGGCCTCGACCACGACGACAAGGCCTGTTCCGACTGCCGGGCCCTGACGTCTAAAGCTAGGCTGGAGCTGTCCCGCAAGCGACTCGTGCTCCGGCAGTCGGCCCCGCGCCGCTCGAGGTCCCGGTCCGCGAGGAGGTAGAGGGACCGGTCGCGGGGTCGGAGCCACCTTAGCTCCGGGAGTCGTCTTCGGGCTCGAAGTCCTCAGGTAAGCACAAGAAGTCGAAGAAACGTCATCGCTCTTCCGACTCCCCCCGATGCTCGCGTGATGCAGCCAGGGGTTCGGGCGACACTGCCCACGCCGCTCCGTCGGAACCGCGGGCGTCACGGCCTGCTTCATATCCGTCGGATCCTGGGCAGAACGTGACACCGGAGGAGATTGAGGCCTTCCTCACGGCCATGAGGTCGCTCTATCCTCCGTCGGGCTACGCGGGTCCTTCGGGCCCAGCTGACACGACTGGGGGCCCCAGCGGGTCGGGCGCTTCAGCTCCGACGCCCCAGGGTGCTTCGGTCCCAACGCCGCCGGTGACTTCGGTCCCGGCGCCGCAGGCTCCCACATGATCCGGGTCCGAATCCGGGTCGTCGCCAGTTGACCTTACGACCTCACCGGTGCCTGCCCCTAGGGTGTCTCCCCCGGCGCCGCCTCCGGGCGGCGCCGATCCCTCCCTGCGCCGCTCAGCGCTGTTCTCGACGCCGATGGGAGATTGCTACTTCTATGACCCTACCCCATCCTTCGGTCCTGAGTCTCAGGTTATGGGTGGCGAGGCGGATTTGGAGGGGTCTGAGGACCCTCTGGCACAGGAGTGTCAGTCTTATCAGGACTGGGCAGGTGAGCTAGGGGAGGCCAGTGGTCTGGACACCTCACCGGACACTGGCTTTGTCTCCCCTCCTACCGTGGCTACGGAGGAGGGGGCTGCCTATAGTGTGGTGCTGACGCGGCCTGCCAAGGCCTTGGGCCTTGAGCTCCCCGTCGCGGCTGTGAGGACTAACCTCCCCACTGAGGTCCTTAAACCGCAGGCAAGCTCTGCCGAGCCCCTGCTGCAGTTTAATGAGGCCTTGTCTGACGTTCTTCTGGGGACTTGGTCCAAGCCCACTACAGGTCAGCCTGTAGATAGGAACGTGGCCAGACGCCACCGCCCCGCTCTGGGCGACCCTTGCTTCCTATCCACCCACCCCACCCCGAGAGCCTGGTCATCCAAGCCGCTAACTCCCAGACAGCATTCCCGACTGCTCCCCCCGATCGGGAATCCAAGAGGTACGAGCAATACGGAAAAAAGGTATTCTCCTCCCTGAGTTTAGGGCTGCGGTCAGTCAACACCGCGTGCCTCTTGGGCCGCTACACCCACTCTCTGTGGGACACAGTCGCAGACGTGCTGCCACAATGTCCGGTGGAGGTCCAGCCTAAACTCAACCAAACCCTTGCGGAGGGTCGAGATGGAGCACAGTACTCCATCTAGTGTGGGCTGGATACCACGGACTCACTAGGCAGAGCCATGGCAACGACGGTGGCGATTCGTCGCCACACCTGGTTGAGGTCAGCCAACTTTTCGGCTGATGTCCAAAACACCCTTATGGACATGCCGTTTGATGGCCGTCGCCTCTTTGACGACAAAGCAGACCATGCGCTGGAGCGCTTTAAGGGCTCCAGGGCTACGGCCAAGTCCTGACTCCAGGGCTACGGCCAAGTCCTTGGGCCTCTCTGCCCCGGACCAGCAAACTGCTGATTTTCGCTCCTTTCGTGGCCAAGGAAGGGGCACCCCCACATGTCTGGTCAGCCACGGACCGCAGACTACCGTCCAGCGTTGTGACGGACGTGGAAACCGCCGTGGCGGCGGTCGGGGCCAACGGCGAGGCCAGTCCACACCTGCCCCTGCAGCATCCGCCTCAAAACCCTCCTAGTCCGAGCTTTCAGGCCCATGTGACGCCAGTGGGGGGCAGGGTTCGCCATCACCACCTCCACTGGCACACTGTCACATCGGACAGGTGGGTGCTGCAAATCGTCCGAAGGGGCTATTCCCTCCCCTTCGAGGTGACCCCTCCAGCCATGCCACCGCAGCACCACCGAGTGTCGGGGGATCACTTGACACTTCTGCGAGAGGAAGTTACGGCCCTCTTGGCCAAGGGGGCCATCGAGCGCGTTCCTGGGCCAGAAGTAGGGTGTGGTTGTTACTCCCACTACTTTCTGGTACCCAAGAAGGGCAAAGGGGGCCTACGCCCAATCTTGGACCTGCGGAACGTCAACTGCTTCCTCCGACAGGAGAAGTTCAAGATGCTGACACTAGCTCAGGTCCTAGCTGCGGGACCCAGGAGACTGAATGGTAGCGTTGGATTAGCAGGATGCTTATTTTCATATCCCCGTCCTGCCGGCCCACCGGCGTTACCTGCGGTTCACGGTAGGCCATGAGCACTTTCAATTTACCTTGCTCCCATTCGGCCTTACCAGCGCCCCACGGGTGTTCACAAAAGTGATGGCGGTGGACGCGGCTCAGCTGCACAGGTTAGGGGTTTCAGTCTTCCCCTACCTCGACGACTGGTTGATGAAGGCGGGCTCGCCCTAGACGGTCGTCAGCCACCTCCAGACTACGTCGGATCTCCTGCACCAGCTGGGGTTCTCCATCAATGTGCGGAAGTCACACCTGTGTCCCTCTCATAAGCTCCTCTTCATCGGAGCGGTTCTGGATTTGGCGCAGTTTCGGGTTTATCCTCCCGAGCAGCGGGTTCGGGATATTCAGGCTCTGATTCCGATCTTTCAGCCGTTATCACGAGTCTCGGTCAGGTTGACTCTGGGGCTGATGGCCTTCTGCATCCTTCTGGTGCATCACACCAGGTGGCGGATGCGGGCTCTGCAGTGGGACCTGGAGTTTTAGTGGGCCCAGCATCAGGGCAACTTGTCCAACCATGTCTTGATCTCGGAGAGCACTGCAAGACCGTTGCAGTGGTGGCTCACGGACCGCGATTGGGTCAGCGGCAGATCCCTACCCCAACCGGAACACGTAGTTGTGACGGACACGTCCCTCCAGGGCTGGGGAGGCCACATGGGAGAGGCAGAGATCAGAGGCCACTGGTCTTCGGCGGAGTCCCGGCTCCACATCAACCTTCTGGAGCTGCTGGCGATCCGGCTTGCACTGAAGGCATTCCTCCCCTCTGTCCGGGGGAGTGTAGTGCAGGTGTTCACGGACAACACCACCGCCATGTGGTACTGCAACAAACAGGGCGGGGTGGGGTCGTGGACCCTATGCCAGGAGACTCTGCGCCTCTGGCAGTGGCTGGAACATCAGGGCGTGACTCTGGTGGTTCAACACCTGGCAGGTTCCCTGAACGCCAGGGCGGACGAGCTCAGCCGCCGGTGCATGATGGCTCACGAATGGCGTCTGAACTTGGATGTGGCGTAAGGCCTCTTTCAGCAGTGGGGAGAGCCTTGGTTAGATCTATTCGCCACAGAAGAGAACGTGCAATGTCATCAGTTCTGCGCATTGGAATTTCCAAGGCAGTGCTCGCTCGGAGACGCTTTTCGTCGCGAGTGGAGCTGCGGTCTGTTGTACGCCTTTCCGCCTATACCACTTCTGCCCAGAGTGCTGAAGATCAGACGCGACTGGGCCCAAGTTATCCTTGTGGCTCCGGACTGGGCACGAAGATACTGGTATCCCGAGCTACTCGGCATGTCTGTCGATCCCCCGATTCGTCTGCCTCTTCAAGAGGACCTTCTGTTGCAGCAGCAGGGGACGGTCCTCCACCCGAACCTGTCCAGTCTCCACCTCCATGCTTGGAGCGGCGACAGTTGAGGCCATTTGACTTGCCTCCTGAAGTTTGTGATGTGATTCTGGCAGCCAGGCGTCCCTCCACAAAGTTGGTATACGCCTGCAGGTGGAACAAGTTTGTGGCATGGTGCACAGCAAAGGCTGTGGATCCCCTTTCTGCCCCTCTGTCTGTGGTTCTCCTCTTCCTTCTTTCCCTTGCCCATCAGGGCTCCCCTCTGGGCATTATCAAGGGTTACCTTTCTGCCCTTTCCGCCTTCTTAAGGCTACCTGATCAGCCTTCTTTGTTCAAGTCCCCGGTTGTTAATAGGTTCTTGAAGAGCATCACTCATATGTTCCCCCCTGTTCCTTTCATGATGCCCCAGTGGGACTTGAACCTTGTACTTACTTTTCTGATGTGTGCTCCCTTCGTGCCACTTCATAACTGTCCTCTCCGTCTTCTTACCCTTAAGACTGCTTTCCTGGTTGCCATCACCTCTGCCAGGAGAGTGAGTGAGCTCCAGGCTCTTTCATCCAAGCCTCTCTTCCTTTCTGTCCATCCAGACAAGGTTGTGTTGCGGACAAGACACTCTTTCCTGCCAAGTCCGGAGGGATGGCTTCTTTGGCCGTTCCGTCCTCCAGGACTTTCTGGTGTGATTATTGGTTCTCAGACCCACCACCGGGGTTGGTATTGCTGGGGTATCTATTCTAAGGTAAGGAATCTAATACTAACCTGTTTCTTTCAGATGCACAAGTTACTCACCTTCGGTAACAATATATCTGTGAGAAACAGTAGTTAGTATTAGATTCCGTACCGCCCCACCCATCCTCCCCGTTCTGTGAACCAATATCTAGGGTTAAGCTCATCCCCTTTCAGGGCCCTAGTTTCATGGCACTAGTGTTGGTTTTTATCATGGCTCTGCGTTTCTGGTGCGGAAAAGCTGTGTATAAGAACTGACGTCAGCGCGTGACGGCGGCGTCTAAGTACTTCGGCAACATCATCCCGGCGCCGATGACGGGCACGGAGCCGCAGACGACGCCTACCAACGCGAAGGGGTACTGCTACGCAAAAGTTTCCGGATCCAGTCTGACGCCTGGGGATATTCTAAGGTAAGGAATCTAGTACTAACTACTGTTTCTTACAGATATATCGTTACCGAAGGTAAGTAACTTGTGCATCGATGCCATTTGTGCCATGTTGAATTTCCCTGGCGCAGTGCTGGTACCCACCTACGGTGCAATCCCTATTTACATACCTGACTTTGACATGAAGTTAGAGGGGCGTTGCCCGATGCTGACTCCTGCACCAACTGGAGCCATGCCTTCCAGGCCGGAGGCTAAGCCCTATTACTCTGGGCTAGGACTTAGGGAAGCATGAGAGAGGTCGCTGGACCCTGATGAATGCCAGCCTTACGAATCCATGGACTAGGGTGAGGATCTGGGTGAAGCCAATGAAGTGGACAGTTCACCAGATACTGGCATGCTTTCTCTCCCTACCGTGGCTATGGAGGAGGGAGCTTCATTCCCAATCCTTGTGGGGAGGGCAACTGAGGTGCTGAACCTTAGCTTGCCCTCAGCAGCAGTCACGACTAATGTCTTGATGGAAGTGCTTCGATCTGGAGTGTCCCCTTCAGCGTCACTTCTCTCATTCAACAAACCACTTACTGATATCCTGCTTGGGACTTTGTCCAAGCCCAGCAAGTCCTGTGAACTGGAAAATTACCAGCTGCCACCGCCCCACTCCAAGGGACCCCAAATTCCTCACAGAACACCCTACCCTGGAGATCTTGGTGGTCCAAGCCTCCACTTCATACTTAAATCCTGGTGCATTTCCAACCGCCCTGTCTGATTAAGAAATCCAAGAGGCTGGACAATTTAAGCAAGAAAAGGTTTTCTTCCACCAGCCTGGCATTGCTGTAGGTGAATACCATATTTGCCTTTTGGCCAGCTATTCCCAAGCTCTGTGGAATACAGTTGCATAGGTGTTGTCTAGTGTCCCGGAGGAAGCCTCAGCCCTACCCTCCCTGGCTGTTGCAGAAGGAAGGGATGCAGATAAGTTCACCATTAGATGTGGACTAGACACCACCCACTCACTAGACACAACAGTTTTGTCAGCAGTGGCCCTGCAGCGATACACTTGGTTGAAAACTACTGGCTTTTCCAGGCTGTCCAGACATCACTCGTGGACACACCCTTTGATGGCTCCCTTCTCTTCGGAAACAGGAGGGATTCAGAGCTGGAATTCTGTAAGGACAGCGGGCGATGGACAGGCCTTGGGCCTTTTCATGCCCCCTTGTCACCCTCCGTCCACCTTTCTTGGCCATGGAAAGGGAGTATATCAATATCCTTCTTCTGACCAGCCACCGAAGCTTGCAGGCTTTCCAGCCTCTGCGTGGACACGGTACCTACCGGCCCTGTGTGTCGGATAGCCAGCGGTCGGGTCAGTCCACCATCACCCCCTCCCGCCCTCCCTCAGCAGCCATAGCCTCCAAACCCTTCTAGTCTTCACGTTTACCATAATAGGCACCCAGTGGGCGGCAGGATTCGCCATCATCTGCCCCACTGACAGTCCATAATACAGACAGGGGTTTTTTTGCAGATGGTCCAAAGGGGTTACTCCCTCCCTTCAAGATTACCACTCCCTCCATGCCACATACTTATGATAGGCTGACGGAAGATCACCTATCCTTCCTCCACCAAGAAGTGGCAGCTCTTTTGGCCAAAGGAGCCACGGAGAGAGTGCCAATGCAAGAAGTAAGTCCTGTTGCTATTCCCGCTACTTTCTGCTGCACAAGGACAGAGGCCTTCGTCTTGTCCTCTACCTGCGCTCTCTATTCCTTCTCCAAGAAGAAGCTCAAAATGCTCACACTAGCTGGGGTCCTATCAAATGTTCCCTCTAATTTCTTTCCTCTGTGTGCGGCAGTGTAAGGTCTATGTGCGCTACAACCAAGGCTATGTGTGCCAATAACCAGACATGCGTGTGGGTGCAGTGCCAAATATCACTCCAAACTTTTGCTTTAAAAAGTGAAAAGACAGTGCATTTCCACACATACATATCCACGTGAATGGTGTTAAGGAAGGTTTGAAACCATCCCAAATAGCAATTTGAAATCTTGGCAGCTATGTTGCTGCATTTCTTTTCTTAATAGAGCTGGGCTGCGGGGTGATTGTGTGCGTTTGTTCAAGTTTTCATGTAAATTTCAGCTCATGATGGGTGCTGCGATTAACATGCAAACTTTAACAGATGCTCTCTTTGAGAAGGAAAAATAAAGTTATTAAAACATTAATATAATTTTACTTTTCGCAGTTTCAGGGTGGGTTAGGGTAGCGCTGCATCAGGCTCTCGACTAACACATTTTAATGCTAGTGTCCGCATCACCGCATTAAAATGCATTAGTCACGCATTCAGGCGCCCCTCTGACAATACTGCAATTGAGGCACACTGCCAATGAGGCAGCACCAGCAGACTAAAATTGTCTAACATATATGAGCATGCAACTGCGCCATCAAATTTAAAATGCTATACATCAGAGATAGAATATTCATGAACAGCGCAGAGCAGGCAGGCCAGAATTTAACAGATCAATTAGCCGTGCCCCAACCAGCCTTCCTGTGAGTCTACTCTGGGGGTACCAGCCATCACATGGGTGATCCATGGAGCGGGTCCTGCCTGCTTTTTTCCCACAATCACAGTACCTTTTTGGTGACCAGAAGCACACACATGCTTCGAAGATTGGACACACCGGTGGGTGGTAGCTACACCAATGACCTACTAATCCAGCAGTGACAAGGTGATCAGTCAACCTTTGCAAAGGGAAG
Organism: Lissotriton vulgaris; assembly: GCF_964263255.1. Classification (NCBI taxonomy): domain Eukaryota; kingdom Metazoa; phylum Chordata; class Amphibia; order Caudata; family Salamandridae; genus Lissotriton; species Lissotriton vulgaris. The sequence goes on along the minus strand of NC_141700.1, from coordinate 152,317,231 downwards.
TCCACTTCGCAGAAACACTAGTCACATTTTTTAGTAACATTTGATCCGTTTGAGCTACAAACAATTTTTTTGTTTAAATCGTCAATTTATGCAGCAGATGATGCATTATGCGGTAAATATTGCAGAACCAGAATTATGTAGAAAACATTTGCAAACTAGGATATTTTGCCATTCATGCTTGAACTGCTCTTGTTGAAGTAAGGAGGACAAGTGCTGATGACAGAAAATCTAGGGCTCGGAGACAAATGGTTTGTGCTTCCACTTTTAAGCTTATGCAGTGGCGGCTGGTGCTTTTAAAAAGTGCTGAGGCAGAAAACTGAGTTGAATTTAAAGTGTAAAAAAGTGCGAGAGAGCGCAGCGATTGAGCTTGAAACAACCATGGAAACGGGGTTACTATGACACTAATTATTAGTTTGTTACTATTTCACAAGAAAAATATAGAAAAAATGGGTGCAAATGGTGCATTTTCCCCATATATTTCACGAAACCTTGCAAAAATGTATTAAAAATATGCAAATGACCTCACAAAGACTCACCACTCTCCCTATACTCATGCAGACACATCGCTCGTCTCACCTTGTGTTCACAGATGCACAACGCTTTGCTCAGCCTACACTCACATAAGCATACCCTTCTCCCTGCTCTCACTAGTGTACACCATTCACTGAGTGCATTCACATCCCTCATACAGTATACTCATAGTAACACAACTCACTGTATGCTCACACAGAAACATTGCTCCCCATGCACCGCCAGCACTCACCCCAGCTCTTCGAGAGGCACACTAATGAACCTCCACACACTCGCTCACAAAGGGACATCTTTCGCCTTGCGCTCATACAGTGGACTTGCTTAATTCACTCTGTAGGCACAAAAGCACACAACTCACCGTGCATCGTACAGTCACATATCTTACTTTGCAGTCACACGGGCAGTTCACTCACCCTGCATTCATACAGTCACATTGCTCTGTATTCACCCTGCATGCACACAGAGGCCCCAAGGTTGCAGCTCCAGTCCAACCAAGTGCTCTTCCTGTGGTGTGTTGGTAAGGGTTGTTGTTGTGTAGGCCCTCAGAGGAACAGTTGGGCTGCAAGAGTTTGGAAGTCCACGCTGATGGCTACTCCTCAGAAGTGCAAGCTAAGGGTAGAGAATGCATATCTTCTGCAGACTGGATGCCTCCCTTCCCTGGGGTGAATGTATGACATTGTTCTGCATTCTGTCCAACAACTGTTGTTTTTGCATTTGTCACCCCGAGTGGGACGGGTATGCTCAGACATGAGTCCCATGCTCTCCACACCACTGGAGTCAAGCTATCCTGGCTGAAGACGGCTGATAGCCAGAAACCGGTCCTAGGATGCTTGATTCCGGTCCAGGAAAGACATGGCTTGGCAGTTCGGGCTGGACTGTTCCCATGAGGCACAGGGCCAAGGCTGATTTGCATATGGCCATGTCTGAACTGGGGTGGTGTGGAGTGCACAAAAAACGATGGATTTAGGCCCAGATCTCTGTACTGGGGTGAATGTATGACATTGTTCTGCATTCTGTCCATCAATTGTTGTTTTCCCCTTCTGACACGGCAGGATCCTGAGCCTTTGGAGATAAGGGGAGGAAGTAAAAGCAAGGCTTTAACTATCTAGGGCATATCACTTGACTCACTTGTTTGTGGATGATAGTTGTGCACAAATGTGTGCCATCATTAACTTTACACAGCTATGCACATTTCCCCCATAATATCAATGTTTTACAGATCTGCAAATGTCCTACATTATCGGTCTTTCCAGTGAGCCAATTTCTCTCCCAGTATGTCTAGTCTTACAGATGTCGATATGTTTTTCGGCATTAATTTGCCAGCGATGCACATTTTCTCCATTATTACTGTTCTACAGATATGCATTTCTCCCCATTAGTACGGTCTTAGAGAGCTGCCCAATTTTCGTGCAGTATTGCAATCGTATTCATGATTGTCTATCTCAGTATGTAATATTTAGAGGTGGGCCTTTCTCCCCAGTGTTAGCATTTTACAGCCTTGCACATTTTCTCTTGAATGGGGTTTTTGATGATGTGCACATTCTTCCCCAGTTATGCTCCTTGCTGATGGGCACAGTTTTTCCTCAGTATAAATGTCTACACGGGTGAATACTTCCCCCGGATTGGAAACAGGGCTGGGCAGGAGTCAATATCCAGAGGCTCTGTCATTTTCAACTTTTCTTGCTGCGGAGAGTGGCTGCTTCCTCCCTTCCCAATCCCAAGCCCTCCATCCTCATTCAAGCTAAACTATTTTTTAAAGGTTATGTACACATTCCCAATGACAAAAGCGCAAACACCCCTATACTAACATTGTGGACCTTGGTTACCAACTTTTCTATGAATTTTTATTTTGTAAAATTATGGGTAACAAGAGTCCACGGTCACTCGTCCATTAAAGAGGCAAATTAGGTGGTTTGGCAAACGAATTGCAACAACACCCTCCTCCTAACAAGTTTCAAGATAAGTTGCCAGTTGTGTAAAGATTTCACATTCTTATGTGAAAGACTAAATGCTGTTCCAAAGCGGTAAAAAACAGTCCATACTGCAGTTTCCTTTAAAATCCTTGAGTATTTCCTTTGAATGTCCCACATAATGGCAAAGCACGAATCATATCAAACTCCATACTACTGTAAGAGCTGCCACAATGCCATTGAGAAGTGCCATGCTATAGCCCATGTGAAAAGAATGTCCTGTCATTTGCCTGAACCTTGCCGGCGACAGAGGTGTTGGTGGAAACATTCCGGGCTCAAAGAAATCAAAGTAGGTCACGGTCCCAGAAAAGCTCCAACACGACAGTCAGGCTGTCGGTGACAGCACCAGCAGACTCCAGAAGCCCAACAAATGGGTTTCCATTCCATCTTCATTCTTTGTCTTCTCGGACGGCAGCTCTTTCAGGAAAACGAAGAAAATGCCAGAATGAAGCCCAGACCAGCCACAAGTCGCAAGCAACATGTATTTTGTCATTTATAAGCTTGGTTGCAGAAGGCTTGCCATCACAGTGTCATCCTAACTCCTATCCCTTACGTCATATGTAATGTTCACACACTATTTAGTGCACGTCACATGACGCTCATGTCATTTCGTCAGCTGTTCATACTCTTTACACCCTTTCCCTCCCGCTGCTGACTGGCCTTATTAATTCAATAAATACTTACTTCAAACTATCGACATTGGTGTTATTTGTATTAAGTACTCTCGCTGGCCACCTCTTTCCACGGGCGGGTGCGGCGACGGGCTGGGAGTACTCATTGGTGGCTAATAGGTCCTCTCCAAAGGGCTCTGCAATTGATACACATACTCAAACAAAAGCACGCAATGAGCCACACTCTAAAAAACAGAAGAAATTTAGCAAGTGCTCCCTCCCCGGAGCACTTGCTAAATGCCTCTTCCTACAAGAGATCGAAATGCCTGTTTTTCATGCTGCAGGGTGGCGCGAATGCTCTCAGGGATGTGTGTGCGCGCCACACACACAGCACTGCGCGCTCGGGGGCACTGACATGCGCACCCACACAGGCGCGCACGTTCGAGGGAATACTGGTCCTATCTTTCCTGGATCCAGGAGACTGGATGGTAGTGTTGGACCTGCAGAACCCATATTTCCACATTCCTGCAGGGGTTCATGGTGGGCCATGAGCACTTTCAGTTCACTGTGCTCCCCTTTGGCCTCCCCAACACCCCTCGGGTGTTCACGAAGGAGATGGTGGTGGTTGCAGCTCATCTGCCGAGATCAGGGGTGCCATTCTTCACCTATCTCGACAACTTGCTATTGAAGGTGTGCTAGCCCCAGGGTGTCTTCTCCAACCTCCAGACTATGGCAGACCTCCTGCATTTTCTGAAGTTCACGATCAACATTCGGAAGTCACACCAGACTCCCTTTCAAACGTTCCTTTTCATCTGAGCTTTTCTGGACGCAGTGCTGTTTCTGGCCTATCCTCCCAATGAATCCAGGATATTCAGTCTATGATACCAATGTTTCGGCCTCTATCCTGGATTTCGATGCGACTGACTCTGAGGTTGCTGGGCCTCATGGCATCCTGCATCCTGCTGGTAATGCATACCTTTTGGCATATGCAAGCTCTGCAGTGGGACCTGAAATTCAAGTGGGCGCAGCATCTAGGGAATCTTTCAGACATGGTCCAGATCTGAGTGAACTGTAAAGGACTTGCAGTGGTGGTTTACGAACCGCAATTGAGTCAGCAGCTGACCCCTCTCCATTCCCTGACAGTAGTGACAGATGCGTAACTTCTGGTCTGGAGTGGCCGTCTGGGAGAGGTGGAGATCAGTTGACTCTGGTCTCCGGCAGAATTGAGACTCCACATCAACCTCTTGGAGCTCTGACTGATCAGATTGGCATTAAAAGCCTTTCTACCCTCCATCAGGGAAGGCTAGTGCAAGTGTTCACGGACAACACCACCGCCATGTGGCCCTGCAGCAGACTGGGCGGATGGGGTTGTGGACCTTTTGGCAAGGCCCTGCGTTTCTAGACATGGCTGGAACAGCAGGACATATTCCTGGTGGTTCACCATTTGGTGTGCTCTCAGAACACTAGTGCAGGCGAACTCTGCCGCAGATGCCTTGTAGATCATAAATTGTGTCTCCATCCAGAGGCGGTGCAAGGTCTTTCAGCAGTAGAAAGAGCCTTGGTTAGATCAGTTAGCCACCTACGGCAAGGTCAGCCGTTCCGCACCCTCGAGTTTCCAAGGTAGCTCTCGCTTGGAGACGCTTTTCTTCTTGAGTGGAGCTCAGGTCTCCTGTACGCCTTTCCTCCCATCCTACTCCTGCCCAAAGTGCTCAAGAAGATCAGGAACCACCAGCCCAAGCCATCCTTGTGGCTCTAAATAGAGGCACGGAGAGTCTGGTATCCTGAGCCGTTGAGCATGACCATCGGTCCTCCGACCAGGCTGCCTCTTCGGGAGGACTTTGTCAAAGCAACAGGGGAGGGTTTTCCACCCAAACCTGTCAACTCTCCACCTTCTTGCATGGAGAATGAGCCGTGACAGATGACCGCTTTCGACCTTTCACCTGAAGTCTGCAACTTTATCTTGGCAGCCAGATGTCCATCTGTGAAAGGCAGCGAGTCTTTTAAGAACCTCAATGCTGCCCGGTGCAGGGTTTCACCTCTAATTCACTTTGGGTTCGCTATCAAAATAATGAGACAAGCGCTGGGAACTGGAAGACAAGAAAAAGGTTTATTTCTCATGAGTAGTTCACGTCAACTGCAGACACCGGGATATCTGACGGAGGTGTTCTACTGATAACTCCTTTGGCTCTTCCTTTTATACAGGTTTTACACAATGCATTTGTTTCATCAACAAGGTTACACAAGCTTGGAGTCCCCGCCCCGTGCAGGTGGCCACACAAGCCCAACAGTAATTCTCTTCAAACAGACAATCTTATCTTGCAACTGGACCTTGCTTCAGGGCCTAAAACATGTGAGACTAGCCAGATCTAAGAGTCCGTTCTGTTGATAAAAACAGGTCCCATTTTTGGTAAAAACAAGTCTTGCTGTTTGCAGTGCGATACATCATGTTTGCAAGGGTCTTTTTGGTATTTGGGGTTTGTGTAACTAGGTGCAGTGAGAGGTAGAGTGTCCAAGGGTTTGCCTGTAAACCGGGATGAGAGAAAAAACGAGTTTGTGACAGCAAGTGGTGCTGACGTTTGTTGTGGCAATAGAAATTATAGCCTCCAGCACACATACCAGTTCGGTCAGGGGGTCAGAGGGATGCTAGTACGGGCAGGGTGAAAAAAAGGTGACCAACAGAGTACAAAATGCCTGCGATAGATTAAAATGACGGCAACTTGTGTGCACATAGAAATTTCCACCAGACAAGATGCGCAGGTAATGTTCACGATTGTCATTTTGCTTTTAACACGTCCACCAAGTACGTTTGTGGCATGGTGTTCAGAAAGACAAATCGATCCCCTTTCTGCCACACTTGCTCAGGCTCCCCTTTTCATTCTTTCACTTCCCTAGCAGGGCTCTGCTCTGGGCCGTGTGAAGGACTATTTCTCTACCGTTTCAGCTTTTCCCTGGTTGTCTGATCAGCATCCCTCTTAAAAAAAAAAAATACCCTATTCATAGGTTTCTGAAAGGTTTACAACATTTGTTTCCACCATCTCCCTTCATGATGCCCCAGTGGGACCTCAATCTTATCGCTTATCCTCACTTTCTTTATGTACGCTCTCTGAGTCCCTGCACAATTGTAAATTCAAGCTTCTTAACCAGCAAGATAGCCTATCTTGTGGCTATAACATCTGCCCAGAGTGTTAGTAAGCTTCAGGGCTTGTCAGTCAAGCCCCCTTATCTGACCATCTACCCAGACAAACTGGTGCTTCGTACGAGAGCTTCCTTTCTACCGAAAGTGGTCACTCCCTTCCACGTAGGTCAATCCATTTCCTGCCTACTTTTTATGCTCCGCCGCATCACTCCAAGGAGGAGGAGCCCCTTCACCAACTGCACCCAAAAAGAGTGTCACTGTTCTACCTTGACCTCACTAAAGAGTTCTGGGTGGACGACCAACTTTTGAGGGCTATGTCGGAGCAAACAAAGGATGGGACATTCAGAAGAAGACCATCTTGCGCTGGAACGTGCTCTGTATGAAAATCTGCTGTGTGTTGGCTAATAAGCAACCTCCCGAGGGGTTGCATGCTCATTCCACCAGAGGTAAAGCTGCAACCACTTTATTAGCATGCAGAGTTCCGGTCCTGGACTTCTGCCAGGTACCAATATGGGGTTCCTTGCACACATTTACCAACCACTACTGCCTGAACAGGAAGGTCCTTAGGGATAGGCATTTTGCCCTTTCACTCCTGCAGGTCTTCCTCATGTAGGTATTGCTTGGGTATCTATTCTAAGGTAAGAAATCTGCAGCTAGAAGTCTCTATCAGATGAGAAAGTTACTTGCCTTCGGTAACTCTTTATCTGGTAGAGACTATCCAGCAGCAGATTCCCTACTGACCCACCCATCCTCCCCGCTCTGAGAACGGATTTCTAGGGACAGGCTTTCCCCTTTCAGGGTCCTAGTTTTCCACACCACTGGTCAGTGTACTTCGTGGCTCTGCGCTTCTGGCGTGGAAAGTCTCAAAGTAACTGACGTCATTGTGCTGGGGTGGTTCATATATAAGTACCGCACACGTCCCTTCCAACGCCACGGGGATTCAAACCTACCGGCGTGCAGGGGTATTGCTCGAGAAAAATTTCTGGATCCAGTCTGACCCCTGGGGATAATTCTAAGGTAAGAAATCTGCAGCTAGATATCTCAACCAGATAATCATTACCAAAGGCAAGTAACTTGTTCTTTAGGAACATCTTCATTTAAAAGACTTCTTACAGCAAACGTAAAAATATGATAGTCTCTTGAAAATTCTAAAAGTGTATTTCATTAGCAGGGAGAACCTGTTCACTTTAGTACATCAGCTTATGTCAGTGCATTTAGAAGTATTATTTTCCTAAAGTAATAGTTTTAAAATATGAATTTAGAAACCTTAATGCCTCTCCCCGCCTTGCCAATAGTGAAAGCAAGTCAGTTGTCATGGGCACCCTCTGAGCGGCCTACATTGTTATTATACATGGACAACAATATATATTATTAAATCGAATACAAGGAAAGGTTGTTTACAGCGCACATTCTTAACTTCTGGTATTCAAGATGCTCTTATAAGTAATAATGAAGAAAAAGGAGGCAAAGTGAAATAAAAGAAAACAATTGCCTAGGGTCACAAGATTTAGTCAAATGGGGAATCTAAGATTGATCGCAGGTTTTCTGGTTACACATTGTGTAACTTAGTAACTAGATGTACATGCTTTTCTCCCTTACATCTTCTGTTCGTACCACATGTAGCTGTAGAAACGCATGCTGTGTATACTCCTGCCATCGAGAGTTGGGCTGGGAATTTGCAAGTTATTTTTCCTCAAGAAGTCTTTTCAATTCACTTCAGACTAGATTTTTTCCCAGAAAAGTAAGCCTGCTGCCGAAGACTTCCAGCCATCACACTCATGCTGCCCCTCACCCCCTCAAAAAAAGATCTCGGGACAAAGCTCCTACTTCTCTTTCTCCTCCATCACCATAACCTCCTACACCTCCCTCCCTCCTCTCCCATACTCTCTCCTCACAGGTCCCCGGAGTCTTTCTCTGACACAGGTAGCCCTTGCCCTTATTCCCCAGCTGAGGATTTTGCACCTGTGTACCCTGGTGCTTCAGGTGACGCCTAAGAGGATACATTGTTGTCCCCCTAACCTCCCACAGGCCCTATTGTGTTACATACCCCTGTCAGGGCCTCACCCACAGATGACACTATGGCATACCACAGCATCATCCAACGTGCAGCCACCTACCATAAGGTGGACATATACAGCACCCCTGAGGAAGAACACTTCCTGTTGGAGATACTTTCTAAAACAGAAGCTTTTGTGCAGCAGCTCCCAGTGCTCTAGGGGATGATTAAATCCGCCCTTGATATCTTTAAGGAGCCATTCAAATCTTGTGTGGTTATGCCACGCATTGAGATAAAATGCAAGCCATCTCCCTCGGGCCCACTCTACATCCTGGGTCAGGTCCTGCCTGACTCCCTAGCAATCATGTCTGCCATCGAGGACACTCGACCTCCTATCAAGGCGAGTAAGAGAATTGATGCTGCAAGGAAAACATTAGCGGGAGGTGCCACAACCCATCTGCTCTTCACCAACTTGGTAGGCATCATCTTTAGAAACGACAGAGCCCACTGAGACGAAAGGAGTGTCTCTTGCAGCACTTCCCTGATCAATACTGTAAGACTTAGTTGAGGAAAGCTAGGCCATTTCAAATGCCAACATCCGGTGTGCCTTACATGCGGCTGATCATGCTGCAAGGTGAGTGAACACCTATGTTATCTTTCGGAACCACTCCTGGCTCCGCGTGTCTGGTTTCAAGCCTGAGGTGTGACAGCACCTCATCAACCTGCCTTTCGATGGGGAGAACCTCTTTGGACCTCAGGTTAACACAGTGCATGAGGCGATCAAAAAAGACACTGAGACCCTGAGGCAATGGGAGGCTTGCAGGTCCCCTCTGGCAAGGGTTCCTTCGCAGGCAACAGTGCAGAGGACTCTCTTAAGCCAGTTCACCAAACCTTTCCAGTCCTACCCCGTGCAGCACCAGGACAATCGCCAGCAGGGCGGCAGATGTTTCACATGGGGCTCCACTAGAGCGAGCAGCTCTAAGGGTAGTGTCGGGGACATCCCCAGCAAGGGAGCTTCAATCTCCTAACACTGACTAGCTCTGCACTCCCCACCAATAACGCAGTACCTATTGGGGGAGACTTCTGGGATTTCTTCCCTGTTTGGAGAACATCTCTGACCGATGGGTTTTGTCCATTTTCAAGCACAGCTCCTGCCTACAGCTCATTGCCACCCCACCACAACCCACCCACAGCCTCATCCCCGAGCATCTCACACTTTTGTAAGAGGAGGTTCAGAAGCTCCTGTCAAGCCATAGAGCTAGTCCCCCGCTGACCCCAGGGCAAAGGCATTTACTCTCTAGATGTCCTCATGCCAAAAAATACACCCCTCAGACCAAACATCTATCTGTTCTTGCAACAAATGCATCCTGTTGCAATACTATCAGTTCAAAGTGCTGTCCTTCTGAGTCATCAGGGCTCCAAGGGTCTTCACTAAGTCCCAATGGAACCGTTCTGTGGTCCAGCTGTTGTTGGGGAAGGAGGGGCGGGGGAAGAGTCAGTTTTGTTGTGCGCAAAGCCTTTCCCAGCCCTCCGAGTGCATGCGTTCCAACAGCTGCATCTTTTCATCTACTCAGTCAGCTCTCAATCTGCTCTGTTATGCACTTGCTAGGAATGATGGCCACATACATAGCTATGGTGCCCCTTGCCAGGCTTCATATGTGCCTGCTTCAAGAGTGCCTGTCAAGCCAGTTCTCACAAGCGGAGGGTCGCATGGATAATCTAATGTTGATCAGGGGCAGCAACTATCACTCTCTGCACTCAGCAGTGGTGGAACAGCAACAACCTGTTGCAGGCCAGGCCCTTCGCGAACCCTGTGCCGCAGGTGACCTCACCACAGACGAGCCCTTAGCTGGCTGTCGGGAACACCTAAACAACATAGCAGTCCAAGGTGGGTGGCCACCTTCTCTACAAGTTCTCCGCATCAACCGTTTGGAGCCGTAGCCATTCGACTATCTCTCAAAATGTTTCTCCTCCAGATTCAAGGCAATGTAGTCCTGGTGTGTACTGACAGCATGAGCGCCATGTTCGATCTGCAGAATCAGAGAGGCACTTACCGACCTCCCCATGTCTGCCCTAGCCCAAGATTAGTCGCTAGGCCATCCATCACCAGGTTCATCTCCTGGCAGAGTATATACTACTGGGAGTTGACAGTGATTTTGCAGACCTCTTCAGCAGGACACAGCAACAAGTCCATGAAAGGAGGCATGAAAGGAGGCAAAGTGAAATAAAAGAAAACAATTGCCTAGGGTCACAAGATTTAGTCAAATGGGGAATCTAAGATTGATCGCAGGTTTTCTGGTTACACATTGTGTAACTTAGTAACTAGATGTACATGCTTTTCTCCCTTACATCTTCTGTTCGTACCACATGTAGCTGTAGAAACGCATGCTGTGTATACTCCTGCCATCGAGAGTTGGGCTGGGAATTTGCAAGTTATTTTTCCTCAAGAAGTCTTTTCAATTCACTTCAGACTAGATTTTTTCCCAGAAAAGTAAGCCTGCTGCCGAAGACTTCCAGCCATCACACTCATGCTGCCCCTCACCCCCTCAAAAAAAGATCTCGGGACAAAGCTCCTACTTCTCTTTCTCCTCCATCACCATAACCTCCTACACCTCCCTCCCTCCTCTCCCATACTCTCTCCTCACAGGTCCCCGGAGTCTTTCTCTGACACAGGTAGCCCTTGCCCTTATTCCCCAGCTGAGGATTTTGCACCTGTGTACCCTGGTGCTTCAGGTGACGCCTAAGAGGATACATTGTTGTCCCCCTAACCTCCCACAGGCCCTATTGTGTTACATACCCCTGTCAGGGCCTCACCCACAGATGACACTATGGCATACCACAGCATCATCCAACGTGCAGCCACCTACCATAAGGTGGACATATACAGCACCCCTGAGGAAGAACACTTCCTGTTGGAGATACTTTCTAAAACAGAAGCTTTTGTGCAGCAGCTCCCAGTGCTCTAGGGGATGATTAAATCCGCCCTTGATATCTTTAAGGAGCCATTCAAATCTTGTGTGGTTATGCCACGCATTGAGATAAAATGCAAGCCATCTCCCTCGGGCCCACTCTACATCCTGGGTCAGGTCCTGCCTGACTCCCTAGCAATCATGTCTGCCATCGAGGACACTCGACCTCCTATCAAGGCGAGTAAGAGAATTGATGCTGCAAGGAAAACATTAGCGGGAGGTGCCACAACCCATCTGCTCTTCACCAACTTGGTAGGCATCATCTTTAGAAACGACAGAGCCCACTGAGACGAAAGGAGTGTCTCTTGCAGCACTTCCCTGATCAATACTGTAAGACTTAGTTGAGGAAAGCTAGGCCATTTCAAATGCCAACATCCGGTGTGCCTTACATGCGGCTGATCATGCTGCAAGGTGAGTGAACACCTATGTTATCTTTCGGAACCACTCCTGGCTCCGCGTGTCTGGTTTCAAGCCTGAGGTGTGACAGCACCTCATCAACCTGCCTTTCGATGGGGAGAACCTCTTTGGACCTCAGGTTAACACAGTGCATGAGGCGATCAAAAAAGACACTGAGACCCTGAGGCAATGGGAGGCTTGCAGGTCCCCTCTGGCAAGGGTTCCTTCGCAGGCAACAGTGCAGAGGACTCTCTTAAGCCAGTTCACCAAACCTTTCCAGTCCTACCCCGTGCAGCACCAGGACAATCGCCAGCAGGGCGGCAGATGTTTCACATGGGGCTCCACTAGAGCGAGCAGCTCTAAGGGTAGTGTCGGGGACATCCCCAGCAAGGGAGCTTCAATCTCCTAACACTGACTAGCTCTGCACTCCCCACCAATAACGCAGTACCTATTGGGGGAGACTTCTGGGATTTCTTCCCTGTTTGGAGAACATCTCTGACCGATGGGTTTTGTCCATTTTCAAGCACAGCTCCTGCCTACAGCTCATTGCCACCCCACCACAACCCACCCACAGCCTCATCCCCGAGCATCTCACACTTTTGTAAGAGGAGGTTCAGAAGCTCCTGTCAAGCCATAGAGCTAGTCCCCCGCTGACCCCAGGGCAAAGGCATTTACTCTCTAGATGTCCTCATGCCAAAAAATACACCCCTCAGACCAAACATCTATCTGTTCTTGCAACAAATGCATCCTGTCGCAATACTATCAGTTCAAAGTGCTGTCCTTCTGAGTCATCAGGGCTCCAAGGGTCTTCACTAAGTCCCAATGGAACCGTTCTGTGGTCCAGCTGTTGTTGGGGAAGGAGGGGCGGGGGAAGAGTCAGTTTTGTTGTGCGCAAAGCCTTTCCCAGCCCTCCGAGTGCATGCGTTCCAACAGCTGCATCTTTTCATCTACTCAGTCAGCTCTCAATCTGCTCTGTTATGCACTTGCTAGGAATGATGGCCACATACATAGCTATGGTGCCCCTTGCCAGGCTTCATATGTGCCTGCTTCAAGAGTGCCTGTCAAGCCAGTTCTCACAAGCGGAGGGTCGCATGGATAATCTAATGTTGATCAGGGGCAGCAACTATCACTCTCTGCACTCAGCAGTGGTGGAACAGCAACAACCTGTTGCAGGCCAGGCCCTTCGCGAACCCTGTGCCGCAGGTGACCTCACCACAGACGAGCCCTTAGCTGGCTGTCGGGAACACCTAAACAACATAGCAGTCCAAGGTGGGTGGCCACCTTCTCTACAAGTTCTCCGCATCAACCGTTTGGAGCCGTAGCCATTCGACTATCTCTCAAAATGTTTCTCCTCCAGATTCAAGGCAATGTAGTCCTGGTGTGTACTGACAGCATGAGCGCCATGTTCGATCTGCAGAATCAGAGAGGCACTTACCGACCTCCCCATGTCTGCCCTAGCCCAAGATTAGTCGCTAGGCCATCCATCACCAGGTTCATCTCCTGGCAGAGTATATACTACTGGGAGTTGACAGTGATTTTGCAGACCTCTTCAGCAGGACACAGCAACAAGTCCATGAATGTGAACCCCACCCACACGTCATGCTCCCTTGCTGCCACCGTTGGTGTCCCTGGACATAGACCTTTTTTCCGCAGCAGAAAAAGCAAAATGGCAAGTCCTTGCAAGCATGTTTCCACACTCCTAGTCCATGGGCAATACCTTGTGGATAAATTAGTCTGCATTCTTTCCCTTTGTTTTTCATCCTCTCCCACTGATCCCATAGGTACTCAGGAAACTGAGACAAACATTCATCACCCTCATTCTAGTGGCTCCAAACTGGACCAGACCACGATGGTTCTCCACCCCGCTCGAGATGCCCATTGTTCTGTATGACTAGCTCCCCAACAGGCTGGACATTCTCACTCAAGACCACAGTAAGGTCAGACACCCAGACCCCAGGCGGCTCAACCTTGCGATTCGGCTCCTGAAGTCAGTTTGGTTACCTTGGACTGCCACACGAGTGCATGGACATACTCGGAGAGGCCTGCAGGCCCACCACATGTTCCTGCTATGCCACTAAGTGCAAATTGTTTGTCCACTACTGTGCCCTGAACAACATTAAACCACTCACTCCTACAGTGCAGCATATTCTCAACTACCTCTTACAGCTTCAGAAATCAGGGTTGGTTTACACATCAATCAGGCTACAGCTAGGTGTTATTGCCGCATACATGTACAACAGAGAATGCGTGTCTCTCTTCAAAACCCCTGTTATCAAAGCCTTTATGAAGGACCTTGAGTGGTGGATCCCATCTAGAGTACTTCCTGCCCTAGTCTGGAATCAATATTGTGCTCATCAGACTAATGGGGCCACCCTTTGAGGCCTGCATACATGCCCCCTGCAGCTCCTGTCTTGGAAGGCTGCCTTCCTCGTTGTAATCATCTCACTTAGACACATCAGTGCATTGCAGGCCCTCACTCTTCAAGAACCGTTTTTCCAATTCCACAAAGACAAAGTGGTTCTCAGAACCAGTACTAAGTTTTTGCCCACGGTGGTTCTTTCGTTCCATCTTCACCAATCCATTGAGCTCCAAGTCTTCTTCCCACAACCTGACTGAGTAGCTAAAAGCGCACTTGATGTCAAGCATACTCTTATTTATTACATTTGGTGGTAGCAAGTCTTTTTGCAAAAGACAACTGCTATTTGTAGCTTTCCCTCAGCCTCATAAAGGCCATGCTATTTCGAAGGCAGGGTTTAACAGGTAGATTGTAAAACGCATCCAGACCTGCCGTGCTAAAGCTAAAAGACCCTATCTTCCTGCCCCACTCCATCTGCAAGTTTGGCGCTACTATGGTTCTCCTGGGTAAAATACCCATAGCAAACATTGAAGAGATGCCACTTGCTCCACCCCACAAGCTTTTGCAAAACATTATGTGGATATTCTATCAACTAAACAAGCCAGAGTTGGGCAAGCTGTCCTCAGGACTTGATTTTAAATCTCTGCACCAGCCATCAGTTACAGGAACACCGATTTTCAGTCTGTGTCCAGCATGTGTATCTACAGCCACACCGCTACTAACTAAATAGGTTACTTCCCTGTAAGCATCTGTTCATTGCATGTAGAGCTTTGGATTCACATGCTGCAACCCTCCTCCCCGGAAGCCATTCAATGGCCTTTCTACCATGATTCTGTCTGCTTGCATGGCTACTATTATTCCTGTACACACTACTCCATACTTGCTCTCTGCTGTGGGGGGAAAATAATCTAACAATGGAATCAGTGACCACGTGCACCTACATCCAGAGGAGGAGTCACCGAGACCACGTGACTCGAAAAGGCTTCTTCTGAGAAAAAACAGCTTGCAATGTCCGAGCCCAACACTAGATGGCAGCAGTATGCACAGTATGTGAATCTACAGCACTACATGCAGCAAAATAGAGGCTTATAGGGTAAGTAAGCTATTCCTTACTGTATGTAACCTTGTTTCTGATGGATACATAATCTTTCTGCAGAGTCGGTACCACCCTTCCTCTATGCCTGAGGAATTTGTTCCTTGACTAAAAAGATCCCAAGGAATGCAGAATTGTAGGTGCTATATTTGTCTGTCTTTGGTCTCTCGGTTCCTCTCTCCATGGTGTGATAGGACATGGAAAAAGTTCAGGAACTGACAGCGCACTTGTTAGCACTGAAGTTTTCTTATTGACGGTGTGTACCTTTGTCTTCTCTTTGCTCCTGTGGTGTAAAGTAGCATGCTGTGTAACAAGGTGTAAATGTTGCCACTTGTAGTGTTTTACGTCTTTTATTTGCTGTGAAAATTGATCAATAGGATGTGTATTTGTCGCTTGGATTATTCGCTGAACTACTCAGAATTTTCCTTGGCCAATTAACCAGCACATTTGACATGGCAATTTTTACTGTCCTATTTCCTTCTCTACTATAAAGAAATATGCATTTCTAAATAAAATGTAGTTGTGGGAGATCTCATCCCAAACTGGAGAGCCGTCACCCTCCACCCTTTGTATCCGTTATTGGCTGGAGGTCCCGTTGAGGCTCTAGAGCGGGCAACTATAGGGCTGAAGTGTTTTTGCTTACGATAAAAGTGTGTAATGTCTCATATCACCTTATTCCTTCTCAGGACTTACTCCAACTGCAGTATGAAGGTGTTGCTGTTATGAAAATGTTCAGTAAAGCAAAGGTCAACGTGAACCTTCTGATCTTTCTGCTGAATAAGAAGTTCTTCAAGAAGAAGTAAATGAACTCCAGCCTTGGGGAAACGTTCTGACGTTGGGCCGGATCCCCCAAACTCTGCACTAGGAAACCAAGCAACAGGGTTCCAAGTTTGGCTGCTTATGCTTCTTTTTTAGCCAAGACGGACAAAGCTCGATGGTCACAGCAGTACACCATGGCTACTGCTAGCGTTTATTGTTCTTTCGAACACTACATAAACTCTGCACTGCGGTGTGAAAAAAGAGAGAGCGCACCTTACCAAAGGCAGGGCGAAGCCCTGTTGCTTCCAAATGATCTGAATGGCTCCTCCAGTGGAAGATTATGCTGCTTTAAATTAACCTGCTTTTTATATATGTTTATCCTACATCAATTCCATCCGCTGGCGCGTGGAGATCACGAATGGCTTGGTCTGCGATATGGCAGGTGAAGCATTTACTTTTCTCTTTATTGTTCGTGCTCGGACGTCTCGCTCTTGCGAAGCGTGCAATGGTCATACTGGTCACTGACGCGCCTCGTCACTCGGTGAACTCCGGACCTGGCGTATTGTTTATCTGTTTTAATCCCATTTCCTCTGGCTGGACCGAGCCTCTTCTGAAACATTGATGAGCTGCTGGGAGGGCTCAAATTGTTGCGCAGAACTTGTCTTCAAGCTACATGAAGTGTTTGAACCTGAGCCTACCATGGTCTCCCTTGAGCTGGGGATGTGCTTGGAGCGGCGCACGCCTCACTCTAGCACCACAATGCCTCTAGTACATTGCACCATTGTTTAGGATCCATGATGTGTTGAAATTGAAAATTATGGAATGCGCACTTGTTGAGGAATGTCTTGAGGTAGCAAAGTGGCTTTGCTAGTGGATGGATCTTCAAGCAGACCGCCAAGAGGTTCTCTGTATTACTCTAGTTTGTGACTGGTGTGTTCCTGCCTGGGGAGATATCAAGGTCACAGTTGTAAACAATGGTTTGTGAGGTATGGGTTTAGGAGTGTTTTTTTAATTTATTTTTTATTTCATGAATCCATGGGATGACAATGAGCAACTCTGTCACCAAGGCCCTGATGTTCAGTTTTATTTGCTGGTCTGCCACAGACATTTAATATAATCTTTTATTTTTATGCTTATGCTGTCTCAGATCACAGTTGTCATATCGTATCTTATGGGAGACTACCTATTACTTTGTGTAAATGTTAGTTTCTGATATATTCTCATTGCTGAATTTTAAGTGCATTGTTGTGACCAATTTTCTATATGTAGTGGGAGGGCAGCATTACACCTGTGATATTATCTCTTTATAGAAAAAAGGATTCCAGTGGTCTAAGCAGACCTGGCAGCCAAAGGGCAGCAGACCTGTTGTTAGTTATCCTAGAACTGACCTTGAATGAGAGTGGGGAGGGGGTGGCTTGGGGCGCTCTCCCATTGGGCCACGGCATCCACTAAAACAAGCCCGTCTTTTATTGGTGTGTAATGCCGGGATACTTTTGAAAATCCTTTAGATGAGTAAAAACCTCTTCTGTCATTGTGCACTGCTTCGCCTTCTAGCCCAAAATGGCGTGGTTCAGCATGAAAGTTATTGTGAGTTCACAAAGTCCAGCACACCGAATATGTGTGACCCCCAGAGCCAGGTCACGTGGGGGTCTTGGCAAAGGGCGGGTCAGATTTAGAAATGGGGTAATTTTTTCAAATGTAAAAAGTTGACTTCTGAAGTTTTGCGCCTTCGTTTCCCTGGCCTACGAGAGACCCTGAATCTATTTTTTTCAGTTTCTTCTCTTGTGGCGGCATTTCCATGTGTCGTGTTATACAGAATTCGTGAGCTAGAAAACATTTTGAAGCTGACCCTGCTGCCATGGCATTTCCTTTGAGCTTTTAGCATGCGAAGCAGACGCAAATAATCGGCCAAACCCACCTAACCTTTACCTTTTGATAACTGTAGAATTACTTCTGTGATAAAGGCGTGCAGCCATTACTTTAAAACCAGCAGTAATCACTGGACGCATTTGAATCAAAATAAGATCTTTAAAACGGTTTTTGCGGGGCCTCGTGCAACCTACTGATGGACGCAGGGTGCTTTGTGAATAAAACATTAGTTTTGAAAAGGTAACGGATCCTTTCCTTAGATGGCAATTTATACGGGTGCACCGACATCTAGTGGCCCAACCAGGTATAACTGGCGTAATTAGCGGTTGTGAGTGACTCTGGGCGACCTCGTTTCGCCTTTAAACACTTTTTATTTAATATTTTTATGTTGACATTTTAAATTACTGTAAAGTATTTAAGTTTTTTGCCTGCTTGTCTTATATATATTTGCGGTCGTCTTGGCAACTGAATCAAAGCAAGGTAATTCCTTCTGCCGGGTGGCAGTGCCATTTCGGTATTAATATTCTTCAACTTTCGTACCCAGCATCTGCAGTTGCACTGCCTGCCACATTTTTTGTAGGAAGTGGTAGATTAAGAAAAACATATATATATATAGCACAGCACCTTTTGCAAATGTTCCGTTTCCCTAAATTGCGAAAGAAGCGCTGGGCACGCACTATTGGTGGGTGCTCGTTTCTGGATCATTGGGACGGTTCTGGTTACGGCTTCTTCTGTTTTTCAATTGAATGTGCCCTTTGCCTTTCATGATTTAAGCAGTCCCCAAGGTTTTCATCAGTTGCCCCATGTAGGGAGCATTATATGATTAATTCTATTCATACTGCCACCATGGGGGGTCTTCCTTTTGGGCTCGTCCTCCTACTCACGTGACCTCATTCTGATTTCCTCTTCATTTAAGTGGCTTTCAGCTTTCTGCCTGCTAAGGTCAGGCTTATCAGAAAGGTCACATCCTTCATTTGCAATTTACAGAGGCTTCAGTTTAACGTTTGAGATTAAGAGACTGTTGGCAAAGATTGACCTTTCATGTTGAGGCTTTTATTTGCTGCTGTCTAATGCTGAAACCCACCGGAAAAAAGTGTGAATTTTGCTAAGCAAATTCTAACCAGCCCTTCCTGCCGCTCTCCTTCAGACTTGGAATCCATCTTCCACTGTCCCGCCTTCATAATACTGCTGGTCTGAGCTACTCCCATAGGAGTGTGAAGGGGATTGCAGGGAGCACGGGTTCTTGCAGTTTGATGCAGTGCATTGATGCGGGGGTTTATGAAGGTTTTCCAACCCCCCTGAAGGGGGTAGCGGGCACACATGAAGCCTTGGCAAGGTCAAAGGAGTCATTCCGAATCGCCACCTTTCTACCGACCGCCACAGACTACTATCCAGTAGGTGAACTAACATTTGTGGTTGTTTTTATTGTTTTAGAGCTTTTAATGGTTTTTGTTTTTAAATATGTGTATTGAAATAACCACACTTTGGCCAGTGGGTCCACATTAACAGTGTAGAATGCTGCGTCCTACGTGACTCTACTTTCTTAATGATTGTAGTTCATTATATGACACGTTATCCCAGTTTATTCTACAACCACTGCTGCCATTAAAGTGATTTTTTTAGAGCAATTTGTCCATCGGCTGCTCGAAACTGGATGCAGACCACCTCACTTTGTGTCGTCTTCACTCAGGTGTTGGGTGGAAACACCTTGGAGCCCCAGTCTTGTGGGGCAAAACCCCCACTGTTGCCTGAAAAAGAAGGATCCTTGGGTGGGGAGATAGGTTGCGTGACAGAGGTAACCTTGGGTTTTTTAAGAAGCTGATAACATTTACTATCTGGTTGTCTTTTATTCCATGTCCAATCAGTAATATTTCAAAATGGCTTTGAAAACTTTTATATGTGTGACCTATTTCAAAATTTTTGAGAATATTCAGATTTTTTTACACAGTTGAAGAGAGATGCTGATCAGTCTCAAAGTATTCTATTCCTATGAAACATTCTGCGTGTGTTTGGTCAAATGATTTTCTGCACTGTAAGCGGACATAAGAGCTAATGCATGTCGTTTTGTAGTACAAATATGGGAATTTATTTATGTCGATATTGCGTGACCTTATGTTACGAAGTGTGTTTTTCTTGTCACTATTTAATTTTTCTTGTGTCTGTCTGTGTCCTTGGCTCTGTATCTTTAAATCATCATTAGATAGATAAGAGTCCATGACTTCCCACACTACTCATGCCAAGCCACACCAAATGCACTCAACTTAGCCTGCAAACGCTAATGGCTGCCATGTTGCACAACGTGGACTGTTCATCCAGAAGGTCAGCCATTTTGTGTGCTGTGCTTGAGCGCTGTCAAACCATCCCTTTCTCTGACTGTATCATGTCTTGATTCCGCTTCTGAAGCAATTATGATTTCGATCTGTAATAAAACCTCTGCACATATGAAGAACTGTTGTGTGTTGAGCCTCTTTTTCAAGCAAACTGGTCAATTTCTATGGAAATGGATGAGTAATGTTGAGCAGTTGCGCTTTTGAAAGCTTTAGGCAAATGCAAACTAGTCTGCGATGAACATAAAAACCTCTGAGCTCGAGTTTATGAAATGATTGTAGCATGGGGCCTAATTTAAATCTAAGTAGATTCGGTGTCTGATCACTGCGGGTACAGTTATTTCATTTCTAGGGTTCTGACAGTAATGGTAACTTACTCAAATGTTAAAGATCTTCTAAGGCGGCTGTGAATAGTGTCAGTAGCTGTGTTCCATTTCTGTTCTTTACTTCAATGATAATTTAATCTGGCTGGTAATGGATGAGGTGCCCTGGGATTTTGACGATTTGTATGTGTGGACATGGAATTTCTAGAATGTGTGACCCTTCCCATTTTCAGACATTGCTTCCTTCTGACTCACCCAATCTTATTTTTTCAGCCATATGGAGTGGACCTTGGTTCTTCCCAACAGGAATGGTTTGGCACCAGAAGATTTGACTGATTTTGTTATTCTTGTGTCTTTTAGTGAAAGAAAGGAGTCAAAACTCCCATGGTTGTGAATAACTTTATTCCAGCAGATATTTGTTCAAGTTGAAGCCTCACCTTTACCCTAACTGTCCAACAACACCAACTCCGAAGCAATTAACAGCAGTGCCACCAGTAGCAAGCGCAATATATTGGGTGTCCCACCGGGTAGATTTTACTGCACCCCCCCCCCTCCCAACCCCCTTCCAAAAAAAACCCTGACGTTTGAGAAGCAAAGGAGATGAGTCCACCGCTAGATCTGAATTGCACTTTCAGGAGTGATGATGTGATGGAAATCCTGCAAACCTGGCAGTCTCCTGCTCTTACCAGTGACAAAAACCCCCAATCAGTACACGGATATTTGATTTTTTTCTTTTTGTTGTTGTTGTTGTTCATATTTATTATATTTGATTTTACTGGACCATTTGAGTCATAATTACCATCATACTAGTGAGTATTGCGGCAATTAGAAATATTATTGGGATGAACCGTAGATACACTGCAAAACAACACATTACAAATACCTAACAATTAAACACTCTCCTCCTGATGGATTCATCTTCTCTTAGTTTCCTCTCCTTATTGCTAGCCTCCAGGTGTCAGACAGGACCAAGAAACGTTGTACTCCAGCAGTAGCTCTCATCATTGCCAGATATAGTTGTGTAGCGTTAGGCGCAGCTCTGCACTCTGGATGCAATGCGATGGATTACATTGAGTGCCAACTGTCCAGCTGGGGTCAATTCTTGTGTTTCCACACTTCATCGATGCAGTCTAAAGGCTCTCTTTGTTTTTGATGAAGACATTCTTCAACTCTTCAACATCAACCAGGTCATACGTCCCCTCCAATCCCTGGCCAAGGGTCTGGAAGCTCAATTGATGACACTAAGATCTGGGCTGAACCTCCTTGAAGCCTACCGGTATGGCAAAAGGGGGGCGACGAGGACAAGCAGTGCAGACCATAGGAGCGGAGTCCCTGGTACACATAGTATGTATCTCTAAACCCCTGTGGCCCTACCGAATATCCTTGCTTTGACCCATCCTGACGTGCCCAAATATTCGGTCCTGTAATAAGCCATGCACTGCTGTTTAAAGGGGGAATCCACCCAGTTGTCAGCCCGCTTTCTGAAATTCCAATAAATGGTGTATTCAGCCCTGCAGGCTTCTGCGGATCACACCAGTCCATGAGATCTGCTCGCACATAATGCATTCCCGCCAAGACTACTCAGCGGACCTCAGCTGGGGAGGTTTTCCTCACTCATGCATAGTAATCCGGCATTTGGCTGCAAATTCAAATGGGGATAAAATGCCGTAGGTTTGCATTTCTCTGTAAATAAAATAGCCCGACTCTGGTTAACATGCAACTAAATAAATATCTTAACCTAAAGTACCTCACCATGTGTTCTTGAGCACCGACAGGAGAATGCTAAATCCGAAATCTGCACTTTCGAGGCTCTCCTTCAGGTTCACCCAACTTCTATCCGTGTGGTCTGGACTCAGTGTGCACCTCTGGCCTGTTGTTGACTGAATATGGTGCCTTTGGACAGCTGGGTGAGACCTTATTGAAGGTCCAGAGGCCACAACGAGTGTTGACAGGGTTTCCCCTACAGGTCCTGACTCTAGGATAGGTGCAGCAATGTGTCCCACCACTGGAGAAGGCTTCTCACCCCAAGTTTAGATATTACTTTGGAGGTGGCTCGTTTTCATCGGGCTGTTCGTCCAATCACAGGACAGGTTTTCAGGTTGGCGAATTCTTTCCCCGACTGTGAGCTCAGTGTTATTTTTGGAACCTTGTCCTGTCTTAGTGGACAGGAGACCCTGCCTCTGTTAACTGTGCTCCGCCCCCTATGGTCTGCCTTTAGGCCACCAGGTGACAGTGGCTCCTTCAGCTGTGCTTCTGCCGGTGGACTCTTCCTCAGTGCTTCTAAGCCTGTCCCTGTTCCACAATTTCTTTCGCCACCAAAGGCCTAACCATCTACTTTGAGCTTCAAGTCCAGCTTCAAGCCTGACGCAATCTACACCGCTACAGCTGATCCTAACTCCATTTTTGGGGGAAATATCCACCAATCTTCTGTATCTTCCACATTTCTTGCTCAGGCCTGTGTTGAAAGTTTTGCTGTACCTAAAGTAGACGTAGCAGTGGATTCAGTGTGGCTCTATTATGACTATAATAAAGTTCCTCGGGCCTCCAGGGCCTAAATGATTTTATGCCTTCTGGTTCAGTTACTGTTGATGCCACTTTGAACTCCCTTCTAAAAAGTGTGTCTGTAAAGGTCGCTGATTGATAAATAGCGTGAAGGGTATTATCTCTGTTGCAAGTCAGAGGTCCCTTCGTTGAAGTAGTTCTTAGGTCTGGTCCTGACACAATGGACTCAGTGGCCAGGTGTATGGGATCTGCCATGTTCTGCCTAAGGCATGCACGGTTGAGCTGGTTTGGCTTTACGAGGGATGCTCAAGTTAGTGTGCTGGATGATGCCTTTGAGGTAATAATTAATAAGCTGGGTTTCTTGGTTGTAGATGTTTCCCCTAGCGGCTATGACCATGCACAGTCCTTGTTATTTCCATTTACCACACGCTTGCTCTGTAGAAATGAGAGGCTCAGATGTTTCACAGTGGCTGCCAACCTTACAATCTCCCCCAACGTCAGCATGGATGCTTTATGTATCCTCTCACTGCAGGACCACAAGTGCGAGTTGCACCCCAAAGTGACCGACCTGATCACACTGGGGTTATCGATATGTGGACGTCTTTGCCGTGGCCCAGAACAGGAAGTTTCCTCTCAGTTGTGCCTTTCACTCTCCTCTGCATGATCCACTGGGGATGCCTTCAGGTTCATTTGGTTACAGAACCTCCTTTAAGAGTTTATGATGATTCCAATTCAGAAGATGTAAGAAAATCATGCCCAGCTGATTGATTTTGATCACTCCGTGATGCAAGTGAAGGTTCTGATAGACTTATGAACGCAGATTCTTCACATGCAGAATACTCCGCCTGGCTTCAGACTGGATTCGGAAAATCTTCAGCAGTAACCCTGCGCACTGATATCTGGCGCCGGTTGCTCTGCGTGATGTGCGCGGGCCTAAATAGGCACCACGCATGCTCGCTGACTTCAGTTCCCTTCTTTCTGTGCTTGCAAATGTGGATCCAGAGCTACCAATGATCTCTTGGAGACACTATTACAAAAAAGTTCTGATTGAAAATAGTGTGTAAAGGAAATGTCACCTTCCAAATCTACTAGGTTTAAACCATGTGGGTAATGTTGCAAACAAGTATCTGGGACTGACCCACATGTGGTTTGCCTGGGGTCGGATCACGATTCCAAGGCCTGTAGTAACTGCCTTGATGCAGACCAAAGCCATTTAGACCAGGAACCAAAGCTCTTCGAGGTTGAGCACCGCAAGACTGCGCCAAGATCGGTTAAGGTCTAAAGGTAGATGCGGGTCTTGCTCCCAAAATATGTTGTCTTCATGATCAAAGTCCTCGGACAAAGCTAAGAAGGTGGTCAAGAATTCCAAGCAGGACTCTACCTCATCTCACCACTCTCGATCTCCTGAGAAGGCTTAAAATGCATTATTGTGCCTCCTTGTCGCACTCCCGAAGTTTCTCTACTTCGGAGTTGATTCTGCAACAGTAATTTCCGGGGCCAGTTACGATGCACCAAATCTTGGACTTCTACGAAGCCATGCTGTCGTTTTTTGCCACGTCACTAGCTTCCTCTGGCAGACCTGCAGGCCCCAAGGAGCTAAGAAGCCTTCCAACTGGACATAAGTTCCGGGTCTGTCCTAGATGGTAGTTGGCCATCTGGATCTGCTCAGGGCTTCAGACCAACTTTGGTACCAGTTCCCTTCCTGGCGCTACAACCCACGCCAGAACACAATCTGCCAAGGACTCCGCACCACTAACAACCCACTGTGCTGTCCGGTGCCACCCTGACCGAGACCGCTTTCTTCTTTATCATCCTTCTGATGCCGACACTACCTCTGCCTTCTGGAAGAGCTCATATTCTTTATGAGACACTATGCACAGACTCTCATAATGGTGGCAATGATTTCGGAGGATGAGATTTCCCAGCCCTATCCAGAGAACAACTGGTATAGAGGACCTTCAAGATGATAGTGGTCTGGATGCTTCCCCTGACACTGAGCTAGTTTCGGCCCAGAGCCTTCGACAGAAGATGGCGCCCTTTTTCTAAGGTTATCCAAAGAGCGGTGTGGGTTCTTTACCTTCAACTTCTCCTCAGGAGGTTAAAACTAATGTCCTGCAGAAGCTGTTCCAGCCTGGTAAGTCAAGTTCTGAGCCCCTCTTTCCATTTAGTGAGGCTTTCACTGATGCACTTTTAGGTACCTGATCCAAACCCTGCTCATGCCCACCTTTGCATCGCCAGACACCATCCTCTGCTCCACGTAACCCATCTTTTCTCACCCAGCACCATACTTCTGAAAGCCTTGTGGTGCAGGCTTTGGCCAGGAGAGAAAACCCAAACTAGTTTCTCGCTGATGATGGGGACTTTTGATAAGCAGATTTATTCCTGTACAAGTTTGGCCCTTCGCTCCGGGAATGCCAGCTGCCTCCTAGGTCACTATTCTCACGCCTTGTGGGACTCTGTGGCCCAAGTACTGCTCTTTGTCCTGAAAGAAGCCTGGACACACTTTTGCGGGCCATGTAAGATGCTGTCAAGTTCACCATCCATTGCGGACTGAATACCACTGACTCCCCCAGCAAGGATGTTGGCACCAGTGTGGGCATTCTCAGGCACACCTGGGTGCAGTTCACTAACTTATCAGGAGACATTCTAGCTAGTCTTATAAACCTGCCATTTGGCGGTTCACATCTTTTTAGGGATAAAGCGGACTCTGCCCTGGAGCTCTTAAATTATAGCAGGGTTATAGTGTATTCCCGGAGTCTTTCTGCTTTTCCGCGCTGGCCATTCCAGGAGTTTCACCCCTAAGCGCCTATGGTAGGGGCTTCTGGTATCACCAAGAAACCCAGCAGGTGCAACCGTCATCACAGACTTTCGCGGGCGCGGCAGCAGTACCCACAGGAGAGGGAAACTGGGACAGTATGCAGCCCAGTCTTATACTTCCCAAGCTGCCCCCTCTCCAAGCCCTTGACAGCACACAGCTACCCTGTAAGAGGCAAGCTATAACTTGGACAAGTGGGTCCTGCTAATTGCTTAGTGGGGTTACGCTTTACCATTTCTCTAGACCTCATTAGCTCTTCAACTGTCCCCCAGATGGGGTGATGGAGGACCATTTGTCTCTCTTGCAGCTGGAAGTGCAGTCTCTTTTGTCCAAGGGAGCCATAAAGAGAGTACCTGTGCTAGACGTTGGTAGTGGTTGTTATTCTTGCTGCTTCCAGGTGCTCTGGGGGGCTCTGTCCCATTTTAGACCTTTGCCCTCTCAATACCTTTCTGCATAAAAACAGGTTCAAGATGCCCACCTGGACCAGGTCTTGCCTGCCCTTGATCCTAGAGACTGGATAGTAGCACTGCACACAGGATGTTAGTGCTGGACATGCAAGTCTTCTTTCCACATTACTAACCTGCAAGACCACAGGCGACCAGCGGTTCGTGGTAGGGCCACATGGAATTTTCAGGTTACTGTTTTTACTTTTGACCTTACCAGTGCTCCTTGGGTGTTCACGAGAGTGATAGTGGGGGTAGCAGCACATCTTTGGGGTGTTCGAATCTTTCCTTACCTCAACAACTCGTTGTTGAAGGCAGGCTTGCCCCATGCAGTCGTGAAACCACCTCTGGACTACGGCAAACCTCCTGACGTTCTTAGGTGTCCACATCAGTGTGCCAAAGTCACACCTGACTCCGCAGACTATGCCCTAATCGGTGGATTTGCACCGATCCCCTGAAGATGAGAGTCCGGACAGTCAGGTTATGACCCCCAATCTTTATCAGAAGAACAAGTTGCCTACCTTCAGTAATGGTTTTTCTGCTAAAAACTCTAACTGCAGATTCCTCGCAGATCCTCCTACATCCCCATACGGTGAACAGGTCTTCACATAAAAAGATCCCAATTTAGGAATCGGCACAACAGTCACGACAAATCTGATTGGCCCACGTCTGCAGGCGCTGAGGTATCAAGCTACCAAGTGATGTCGGCACGTATGGGTCGCGCCTACATAGGCTGCAAAGTCACATCCAGCATGGAACGCCATTGACACTGAGCCGTTGGCGAGCAGGGGTACTATTGAAGATTATCCAGATCCAGTCTGACGTCTGGAGGAGTAATCAAAAGGTGAGGAATCTACAATTAAGTTAGATTCTCTACCAGTAAGACCATTAAGCAACTTGTACACTCGTCAGGTACACTGGCATGTTGGCAGTCCATATTTGTGTGCTAAATACCACTCTCCCTTTCACACACAGGGTGTTTCTGCTGTTGCAACACAAAGATCAGGTTCTCCAGTCTCAATACCCAAGTGCTGTGGCTCATGTGTGGACATTAAGTGATGCCGGCTAGAGTCCTTTACCTTACATCTGAAGTTGCCATATCCCTTTGGCTCTTATGGCCCAGACTTGCAATGATGGTACTTTGCCTGGCATGGTTGCATGATTTCATAGCATAATCTGCACTACTCGGCCCCATCTCCTGGAGAGTTTTGCTTTTGGGTGTCTTCATAAGATCTACAGGAAGATGTATCCATCAGAAGAAAAGGTTACTTCCGGTGAAATATATCTGAAAGAGACACGTTAGTGATAGATTCCTTACCTTAGAACAGGGGTCTCCAACCTTTTGTGTAGTCAGAGCTACTTCTGGCCAGTGAAAATCGTCGTGAGCTACTGAACCCGAATCAACTCGCGCATTTTTCCGAGAGACCCCCCACGCCCAGTTTAATTGACTTTAAGCCTAATTTAATCAGAGCCCATACGGTGGTTTGAACAAAATATCCAAGACAGGCCTGACTTAAGAGTTCCCTAGAACACCAAAAGGAATGACTTTGGATTTGTGACGCTTCAAGTCATTTCAATTAATAGGTCCAAAATTAAGGTCCAAAAATAAGACCTTCCAGTAATAGTTGTCATTGAAGTAATCATTGAAATGTGGCTCAATTAACAAACATACATGGAAAGCGATCTTTCCTTCAATGTGGAACTGATTCACACAAAACCCGAAGCCAGACATACTGGGCCCGGTGCCACCTCACAAGCACCCCACTGGTCACACCTTCCCCTTTCTGGGAGCTTCCATGAGACTCACTGGGCTGGATGAGGAAATAGTGAGTGCTTATCCCAGCAAGTTGTCTTTTTGTGTTAAAAAATGATCACCTTCATTTTTTCTGCATCCCACTCATTTCTGTGTCTGTGTTTTTGTGTCTCACACCCTTCACCATCTCCGCCACCCTCTCCTCAGCTGCCCTCTGCACTTCCCCCTCACCTTTGGGTCTCCCTATCACTCTTTCTACCTCCTGTTTTCCCCCCATACAGCTCTGACTGAATTGCACCCTTTTTCATGTTCATCCTTTCACTCTCTCCTTGCGGTCACTCTTTCCACTCCCCTTTGCCCTCCCCGTCCTCTCTGTGAACCTCTCTCTCCGTCACTCTCCTGTCATTGCCACACTTTCCACGCTCATTTGGCCCTTATGAATCTCATCTCACGCTCATCTCCATCCGTGTCACTCTCTCCTTGCTGTCACTCTTTCCACTCCCTTTTGCCCTTCCCTCCTCTCTCTGACCTCCATCCCTGTCACTCTCCTCTCATTGTCACTCTTTGCACTCCCCTTTGCTCCCCCCCTTTCCATTTTTTACTTCTTCCCACTCTTCCTTGCCCTCTCTCCTCTTACGCTTTTATTTTAACTCTGTCCATATTACACCAACAGCGGTTCCACCTTTTCCCACTCTGCCTATAACATCTCACTCCCTATTATGTTTCCATTTTGTTTCATCATCTACTTTTCTCAGTCGCCAACTTTTTCACTGACATTTTTTCTTATGTGCCTCTGCTGCCCTATTCCTTTCCTACATCTCCTTCTTGCTGTTCATCTCTCAGCCCACTTCTTTTTAGCTCACCCTCATCCCAGCTGCATCTCGGGCAACTCCGATTTGTCAAAGGGCACCTTTATCAAATCTTGGCTTTATAGCCCGCAGGACAGCTCATGCTGTGACACCCAAGCCCACATTTCTGGCCATCACCCACGCGCAGCATCCAATAATGGATTGCCTGCCCCAGGCGCGGTGTCCTCTGTAGTGAAAGTAATTCCTGAGGCTGAAGTAGGACTCCCCGCTACTGCATCTATGCTGAGGTAGTTGCAGAGATACAGGTAGGAGCTGAGGTAGGAGTATGTGAAGAAACACAGGTAGGAGCTGAGGTAGGAGTAAGTGAAGGGATACAGGTAGGAACTGAGGTAGGAGTAGGTGAAGGGATTACAGGTAGGAGCTGAGGTAGGAGTAAGTGAAGGGATACAGGTAGAAGCTGAAGTAGAAGTGAGTGCAGGTATACAGGTCGGTGCTGAGGTAGCAGTAAACACATTGATAGAGGTAGGAGCTGAGGTGCAGGTGTCTGCTGCAGTGAAAGTTACAACTGAGGCTGGAGTAGGACTCCCTGCTGCTGTACCTCTCCTTAGGTAGTTCAGGGATGCAGGTATGAGCTGAGGTAGGAGTAGGTGCAGGGATACAGGTAGGAGTAAGTGCAGTGACACAGGTAGGTGCTGAGGTAGGGGTAAATGCATTGCTACAGGTAGAAGATGAGGTGCTGGTGTCTGCTGCAGTGAAAGTTGCATCTGAGGCTGGATTAGGACTCCCCCCTGAGGGCGGTGCAGGCTGCCCGGGTATATACAATGTGCCTATGATGACGACACCTACACATAACTGACTGTGTGGTTACCGAGCAATGTGATGATGTTTGTTTTTGTGGAAGTTTGTAATTTAGAAATGTAAATAAAAAAAAACATCCTGGTTGGCCGCTAGTACCCTAAGACCTGAACCACAAATACACTTTTGGTGCTAAGAATCCATTGTAAGAGACGTGGAGTATAGATGCTGAACTCAATGTCTCACTCAGACAATTAATACATTTGGTTTATAGCTTGCGTGTGTAAGTAACATACCTACATACACATGCTACTTTGAACACGGCAAACATACCACAAACTGCCCAATGCTCGGAAGCTTTTACCACTCACTATTTCGATATAAACTGTGCAATCGAGGGCATGCATTACAAAAGAGGATAACTTTATGGCACCAACTTGCAAAGTACTTAATAAATGCGCAGAACTATAAAGTAACTATACGCCTCGCAAACAAAAATACATTTCACTCAAGCCTTCCTCATTAGGGGTACGGTCAAGATTACAGGGGGAAAGGTGAACAAACTTCACAGCTGGAGGACGAGACGAGAAGAAAACCACATGTTGTGAAAAAAACAGAGTGAAGGAAGAAAATGGGCAGCTCTAAATTCAAGCGTTAATAAAAATATCATTAGTAGAGGAATGAAATTGATGTGTATCTTGTTACAATCCTCAGTTCGTTTTGTAAGGAAGCCTCGCAAACAAAAATACATTTCACTCAAGCCTTCCTCATTAGGGGTACGTAATATGGAAAACATGCAATCTACTGAATATCTTTCTAATTCAACAGCGCCATACTTTACAGGCGCTCTGTGAACAATGTGACTAAAATGTTTATTTGACAAGTAATAAACTGCAGAGTTTTAGACTAGCTCCGTCGCTGGGAGGAGTGCGAGGGAACAGCAGCCTGGGAAGGGAAGAGTTGCGGGGGCAAGGAGGAGGCCAAAATAGCAGCCCGGGCTGGGGCAGAGGGAGGGGGCCCTGGCTACTGGGAAGGGAGGGAGCGGGGCAGGGGAGCAGCCCGAGCAGGGGTCAGCGGGAGGGGCCGAAGTATACGTTTGCCACACACTCCAACTGCTGGATAATCTGCAAATTGTAACGAAAAACGGCACAATCAGGAGGGGGGGAACGAAAAAACGAGCTTACCTGTATGTAGTGGCTGCTTCTGGCGGTGAAAGTCACGTCTCCTACTGCTTCGCGCTGGCACCCGTCTCACAATGGCAGACAGTGCGATGCCTGCGCGTTTTCAGTAGGCAATGATGTCAGGCTCACGAGAGAAGTCGGAAGCTCCAGTAGAGGAGCGTCATCGCGTCATCCTTTTCGCCCGCCCCATCCACACATTATGCCCAATCAGTGAAGGGCTAGACGAGCTACTCCCGGAGTCTCCACGAGCTACCGGTAGCTCGCGATCGACCGGTTGGAGACCCCGGCCTTAGAATATTCCCCAGGCGTCATTCTGGATCCAGAAAGTTTTCTGCTTAGCAGTACCCCTGCGTGCCAGTAGGTGGCGTCGTGGTGCTCCGTGTCAATCACTGGCCTCGTAAGCACCGGGATGACGTCACGGAGGCTACTTAGGCGCCACCCATGTGCGCTGACGTAAGTTCTTTCTTTTTCCGCCTTGAAAGCGCAGATCCGGATTGAGCACATATCTCGATCTTTTTTGGACCACTTTTTAAAAACTTTTTGTCTCCTCCTCTTGTCTCCTGGTGCACGTAGGTATGCGCGGCTTTATGTCTTGTGGGTCGTGCCTCCGTAATATGTCGGTGACGGACCCCCGTGATGTCTGCCTCTACTGCCTGGAGACCGACCATGACTCCTGGGACTGTCGGGACTGCCGTGCCATGTCCCTGAAGGCCTTGCGGGACTGCTGTAGGTCCGGCACTCCTCTCACCACCGCTCCGGGTCTAGGGGCCGTTCGTGGGCTTCAAGTCTTCGCCTTCAGATTCCGGTAAGCGACGCCATAAGAAAGTTGAAGAAGTGTGTTCGCTCTCCGATGTCCCCCCGTCGCTCCTTGGAGGTGGACGAGGGGGACAGCTCCTCTGGAGCCTGGGAGTCCCGCGGCCTACCTGCTATACCCGGGTCCGTCGGCGACTCCCGAACAAACGCAAATGTTTCTTGCTGCCATGGACTGCCTGTTTAGGCCTGGGCTCCCGTCGGCGTGCCTGCGGGCCCTGCGGTCCCGTGTCCAGATCCTGTTGGCCCGGTGGCACTACCTCTGGCGCCGGCCCCAAAACCACTGGATCGAGCGCCATCGGCTCCGGCGCCACAAGGTGCAGCGCCGCTGGCTGCGGCGCTGCCCTTGGTTCCGGCCCCAGCGCTGCCCCTGGCTCTGCCACAGGTGCCGTACTGGGTGGCGTTTATCCTGCCCCAGTTCTCGGACCATTTCGACCTGGGATCTGCATTGGAATGCGTCTCCAGTTCGTCCCCGGCCGGCGCCGGCTGCCCCCTCTCCGGCTCAGGCCCTGCTGCCCCGGCCAGCTCCTTCTATTCAGGAGCCGGATGAGGATTGGGATGGCTCCGAGGACCCCTTTGCGCTGCAGTGTGACTCCGAGCAGGATTGGGTGGATAACCTTCAAGATGCGGGTGAACTTGATGTGTCTTCTGACCTGGGGTTTGCCTCCCCTCCGCCTACTATGGAGAAGGGCTCTTCATACACTATGGTGCTGCGTCGGGCTACGGAGGCTCTCCATCTCGACCTCCCTATGGTAGCCCTTAAGACCAACTTCCTTATGGAGGTGCTCCAGACGGCGTCTACGTCGTCTGATCCGCTGCTCCCTTTCAATGAGGCCTTTACCGAAGTCCTCTTGGGTACTTGGTTGCTGCCGGCCTCGGGGACATCGGTGGATAAGAAGGTCGCTAGGCGTCATCGTCTGGCGCCTGGTGATCCTGTCTTCTTGACCACTCACCCCACGCCTGAGAGCCTGGTCATTCAGGCCTCGACGTCGCAGAGTGCTTTTTCCACAGCTCCGCCGGATAGGGACTCTAAGAAGCTGGACCAATATGGCAAGAGGTTGTTCTCCTCGGCCAGCTTGGGGTTCCGGTCAGTTAATACCGCCTGCTTATTGGGCCGTTACTCCCACGCAGTGTGGGATTCAGTAGCAGAGGTTCTGTCTCAGTGTTCTGAGGAGGTCCAGGTTGTCCTTTCCCAAGCATGGTGATTTCCACGACTGTGGCGTTGCTGCGCCATGCCTGGTTGCTGTCTACCGGGTTCTCGCTTGATGTCCAGAGCTCGCTCATAGACATGCCCTTTGATGGCTCCCGCCTCTTTGGCGACAAGGCTGACAATGCCCTGCAGCCCTTTAAAGACTCGCGGGCCACGGCCAAGTCTTTGGGTCTTTCCACGAAGAGCCCTGCCACGCCTGGGTTTCGTTGCTTTCGTGGCTAGGGTAAAAGCGCCCAGGCACGCTCCTCAACAAACCCTGTGCAGAACCAGCCTCAACGTGGCCCTGGACGTGGCTTCCACAGGGGCGGGGTTGGTAACCAGCGGGCGGGTCAGTCCACCTCCACCCTCACTGCTTTTACCTCCAAGCCTTCCTAATCCGAGCTTCAGGGAGCCCCCAATGCGGGTAGGAGGCAGGGTCCGTCGCCACCTTCAACACTGGTGTGAAATCACATTGGACAAGTGGGTGCTGCAGATAATCTGCCAAGGTTACTCGCTCCCCTTTCTGTCCTCCCCTCCAGCCATGCCACCTCAGTACCACCGCATGTCGGGGGATCATTTGGCTCTTCTCTGTCAGGAGGTCTCTGCCCTCCTGGCCAAGGGGGCCATCAAGTAAGTTCCCGATCCGGAAGTAGGGAGTGGTTGTTATTCCCACCACTTTCTGGTCCCCAAGAAGGACAAGGGGGGCCTGCGCCCCATCTTGGTCCTCCGGAACGTCAATCACTTCCTCCGGAAGGAGAAGTTCAAGATGCTTACTCTAGCTCAGGTCCTGACTGCCCTGGACCCTGGAGACTGGATGGTAGCATTGGACTTTCAGGATGCTTATTTTCAAATCCCCGTCCTGCGGGCCCACCGACGTTACTTGCGGTTCATGGTGGGCCAGGAGCATTTTCAGTTTGCCGTACTCCCCTTCGGCCTTACCAGCGCCCCTCGGGTGTTCACGGTGTGTGATGGCAGTGGTCGCAGCTCATCTGCGCAGGTCTGGGTTGTCAGTCCTCGATGACTGGCTGTTGAAGACTGACTCGCCCCCGGCAGTTGTCGCCCACCTCCAGACTACGGCCGACCTCCTGCATTTGCTCGGGTTCTCCATCAACATGCCGAATTCGCACTGGAGTCCCTCTCAGAAGCTCCCTTTCATCTGAGGGGTTCTGGATTCGATGCTGTTTCGGGTTTATCTTCCCGAGCAGCGAGTCAGGGATATTCAGGCTTTGATTCCGCTCTTCCAGCCTCTATCCCTTGTTTTAGTCGGGATGGCCCTCCGGCTTCTGGGTCTGATGGCCTCCTGTATCCTGCTGGTGACACATGCCAGATGGCATATGCGGGCTCTGCATTGGGACCTGAAGTTCCAGTGGGCACAGCATCAGGGCAACCTGTACGATCATGTCCTGATCTTGGAGGGTGTTGCGCAATACTTGCAGTGGTGGTTCACGAATCGCGATTGGGTCAGTGGCAGATCTCTCTCCCTTCCCCAACCGGAGCACACAGTGGTGACTAATGCGTCCCTCCTGGGATGGGGAGGCCACATGGGAGAGGCGGAGATCAGAGGCCTCTGGTCTCCAGCAGAGTCCCGGCTCCATATCAACCTTCTGGAGCTGCGGGCGATCCGGCTTGCACTGAAGGCATTCCTTCCTTCTGTCTGAGGAAGTGTAGTGCAGGTGGTCACAGACAACACCACCGCCATGTTATATTGCAACAAACAGGGCGGGGTGGGGTTGTGGACCCTATGTCAGGAAGCTGTGCGCCTCTGGACATGGCTGGAACATCAAGGCATTACCTTGGTGGTTCAACACCTGGCAGGTTCTCTGAACGCCAGGGCGGACGAACTCAGCCGCAGGTGCATGGTGGATCACGAGTGGCGTCTGAACTCTGACGTGGCGCTAGGTCTCTTTCTGCGATAGGGAGAGCCTTGGTTAGATCTATTCGCCACCGAATAGAACGCGCAATGGCATCAGTTCTGCACGTTGGAATTTCCAAGGCGGCACTCGCTTGGAGATGCTTTTCGTCTCGAGTGGAGATGTGGTCTGTTGTACGCTTTTCCGCTTAGACCACTTCTGCCCAGAGTGCTGAAGAAGATCAGGCGCGACCGGGCCAAAGTTATTCTTGTGGCTCCGGACTGGGCTCGAAGCGCATGGTATCCCGAGCTACTCAGTCTGAGGATCGATCCCCCGATCCGTCTGCCTCTTCGGGAGGATCTTCTGTCGCAGCAGCAGGGGACGGTCCTCCACCCGAACCTGTCTAGCCTCCACCTCCATGCGTGGAGATTGAGCAGCGACAGTTGACGGCTTTCGAACTTCCTCCCGAAGTCTGTAATGTCATTCTGGCAGCCAGGCGTCCTTCCACTAAAACGGTATACGCCTGGCGATGGAACACATTTGCGGCATGGTGTACATCAAAGGCTGTGGACCCCCTTTCGACCCCTCTTTCTGAGGTTCTTCTGTTTCTCCTATCTTTGCCCCAGCAGGGCTCTGCTCTGGGCACTATCAAAGGCTATCTTGCTGCCATTTCCGCCTTCCTGAGGCTCCCTGATCAGCCTTCTCTTTTTAAGTCCCCAGTTGTTAACCGCTTTCTCAAAGGCATTACACACACTTTTCCTTCCGTGCCTTTCATAATGCCTCAAAGGGACTTAAATCTTGTCTTGACTTTTCAGATGTGCGCTCCCTTTGAGCCTCTTCATAACTGACCTTTACGTCTTCCTACTCTAAAGACGGCTTTCCTGGTTGCTATCACCTCTGCCAGAAGAGTGAGTGAGCGAGCTCCAGGCCCTTTCTTCCAAACCTCCTTTCCTTTCTGTTCATCCGGACAAGGTGGTTTTAAGGACCCGTCCTTCTTTTCTACCAGAGGTTGTCACGCCCTTCCACATCGGGCAGACCATCACTTTGCCCACCTTTTTTCCGCCTCCGCATCCTTCAAGGGAAGAGGAGAGGCTCCACCGTCTGGACCCAAAACGTGCACTAGCATTCTATCTGCAGCGTACACAGCTGTTCCGAGTGGATGATCAGCTTTTTGTTGGCTATGTGGGTGCAAGAAAAGGTTGGGCTGTGCACAAACGGACCATCTCCCGGTGGGTCGTTTTGTGCATCAAAGCATGTTACTCCTTGGCCAAGAAGGAGCCTTCTGTGGGGCTGCGTGCCCATTCGACCAGGGCAACGGCAGCCACTACTGCCTTGGGACATGCCGTTCCCTTGCAGGACATTTGTCAGGCAGCTACGTGGGCCTCGCTGCACACGTTTACCAAGAACTACTGCCTTGACAGTCCGGTCTGGAGAGACTGCTTCTTTAGCCATTCTGTGCTCCGTGGCTTTTTGGTGTAATCTTGATCGCAGACCAACCTCCGGGGTTGGTATTGCTGGGGTATCTATTCTAAGGTAAGGAATCTATCACTAACGTGTCTCTTTCAGATGCACAAGTTACTACTTGTGTAACAATATATCTGTAAGAGACATTAGTTAGGGATAGATTCCTTACCGCCCCACCCATCCTCCCCGTTCTGCGAACTGATTACTAGGGTTAAGGTCATCCCCTTTTAGGGCCCTAGTTTTATGCACCCATGGTCAGTTTCTTGCATGGCGCTGCGTTTTGGCACGAAAAGTCATGTACAGAACTGACGTCAGCACACATGGGTGGCGCCTAAGTAGCCTCCCTGACGTCATCCCGGCGCTTAAGACGCCAATGATGGACGCGGAGCCGCATGATGCCACCTACTGGCGCGCAGGGGTACTGCTAAGCCGAAAACTTTCTGGATCCAGAATGACGCCTGGGAAAATATTCTAAGGTAAGGAATCTATAACTAACTAATGTCTCTTACAGATATATTGTTACACAAGTAGTAACTTGTGCTTCTCGGGCATAAATAATCTTCCTGCAGATTATGTGCCTACTACCACATGCAAGTAACTTTTTCGTCTACCCTGTGGAATTAAGTTATTATTGTTTAATGTATTGCCAGGTGTTATAATTCCCCGGCCTACCAGGAAACCTTTAGGCCCTCATTTCACTGTCCAAACTGCCAGCAGTTTTCCCCACAACCAATATCTCTCTATTGTCCCAATTCTAATCGGTTTTATTCATCATTTTCGCTGAACGAGTCTACGTAGCAGGTAGGCCTTTCTTGCTCGTCCCAGGTGCTGTAAACAAGGCCCTCGTTGGGAGCATTAGGACGCACTGAGACATGAGCTCTTTGTTACTTTTGAGATCCGTCAATGCTGAGCTGCACAAGGTCAACTTTTAGCAACCCTTCAGCTGCTACCCCTGCCATTCAGCAGTAAAATGGAAGATTCCCCTCCAGATGAAGCAGCGTAAAATAGAAAATGTGTCAGTTCTACAAGCAATGACTGTTCACTTGCACAAAATAAAAGAAACACGTGTGTCTCTTCTGTGGCCTGATTTTCAGGCCTAGTACACTTAGGATAACTGCACAGTCCAGTCCTTTTAATGTACGAACAAAAAGTATATTAACATAACATTAAGGCATATTATGCATGTTAGCATTATTCAAACTATAAATGGCATGCCTACACATGGCACAACTTTGTTGCCATCAGCTTCTAGAGCCAGTGCCCACTGTCCGAGGCCCAGGTTATGTTAGACAAGATTTTACTTGGTATATAAAATTAGACTGATCCTTCCTCAAAGGAAAACCATCAGTTATTTGTAAAGATGTTCATTCAATGATGAGTTCCAGGTTTAGTAACTTGACCTACTGAGTATCTCAGCCTCCTTAACTCGACTTTGTCACGCCTTGCCCTTCTGCCCCCTGAGATCTATCTCAGCAGTTCCAGCTGGACTGTTTCATGTTCCATGAGGAGCAGGGTCAAGACTGATTTGCATATCGCTGGGTCTAAACTGAAGTGGCATGGTGAGCAAAAGAACAATGGATTTAATCCAGATCTCTTGACTGAGGGTGGATGTATGATTTATTCAGCATTTCGGCAATCATTTTTTTGCGTAGCACTTTTCGCCCTAAGTGGGACGGGTATGCCCAGACGTGGATCCCTTACTCACTGTGCCATTGGATTCAAGCTAGCCTGGCTGATGAGGGGTAATAACCCATAACCGCTCCCAGGATGCTTGTTTCCGGTCTAGGGAAGACTTGGCTTGGCAGTTCATGCTGGACTGTTCCCGTGAGGAACAAGGTCAAGACTAATTTACATATGACCAGGGGCGTAACACAGGCCCACGCATCCCACTCAGTGCGGGGGGCCCTCAAGCTCAAGGGGGCCCCCTCAGCACTGCACTTCGGCCTGAGAGCTCCTAATAGAGTCCAGAGGGGGCCCCTCCACGTACCTGGCCGGGGGGCCCCCTCCATTATCGTTACGCCACTGCATCTGAAAGAAACAGGTTAGTATTAGATTCCTTACCTTAGAATATCCCTAGGCGTCAGACTGGATCCGGGAATTTTTGCGTAGCAGTACCCTTGCGCGTCGGTAGGAGTCGTCTGCGGCTCCGTGTCCGTCGTCGACGTCGTGGGTGCCGTGATGATGTCGTCGGAGTACTTAGACACCGCCTCCGCGTGCTGACGTCAGTTCTTTTTTCCGCACCAGCAACGCAGATCCGGAAAAAGTGATACCGTAGTCACTTTTTGACTAAACTTTTTTGTGATCTCTTTTGATCCTTTTTCGAGTCTTTGACTCCGAACGGTGCCGGTAGGGATGCCAGGTTTCAAGCCCTGTGTAGACTGCGACCGACTAATTGTCGGTCACCGACCCTCACCGCCGGTGCCTCCACTGTCTCGGCGTCGATCACGACGACAAGGCCTGCTCCGACTGCCGGGCCCTAACTTCGAAAGCTAGGTAGGAGCGGTCCCGCAAGCGACTCGAACTCCGGCAGTCGGCCCCGCGCCGCAAGAGGTCCCGGTCCGGACGGAGGTCTAGGGACAGGCCGCGGGGTCGAAGCCATCATAGCTCAGGGAGTCGCCATCACTCCTCAGGCTCGAAGTCGTCAGGTAAGCACAAGAAGTCGAAGAGACGTCATCGCTCTTCTGATTTCTCCCCCCCCCCCCCCCCTGACGCGGCCGGGGGTTCGGGAGACACCGCCCACGCGGCTCCGTCGGAGTCGCGGGCGTCGCGACCTGCCCCATACCCTCCGGTCCCTGGGCAGCAAGCGACGCCGGAAGAGGTCTCTCACTCCTCCGGCGGGCTCCGCGGTGCCTCCGGGCCCAGCGGACCCGTCTGTGGGCCCTAGCGGGTCGGGTGCTTTGGCCCCGACGCCGGCGGGTGCTTTGGGCCCGGCGCCGCAGGACCCCACTGGATCCGCTTCTGGATCCGGATTGTCGCCGGTCGACCTGACGACCTCACTGGCGCCGGTCCCGCAAGTGTCACCTCCGGCGCCGTCCCCAATACCTCCCTCGACCCGGTTCCGGCGCCGGAGCGGCGCTGCTGGGCGCCTCTCTCAACGCCGCTTGGGGAGTTTTACTTCAATGAACCGGCCCCATCATTTGACAACCCTGTTTATCAGGGGATGGGTGATGAGGAGTATTGGGAGGGGTCTGAGGACCCTCTGACACGTGAGTGTCAGTCCCAGGAGGACTGGACAGGTCTTGGGGATGCCAGTGGTCTGGACACTTCGCCAGACACTGGTTTTGTCTCACCTCCTACCGTGGCTATGGAGGAGGGGGCATCCTTCAGTGTGGTGTTGACGCGGGCGGCCAAGGCCTTGGCCCTTGTGCTCCCCGTCGCAGCTGTGAGGACTAACCTCCTCACTGAGGTCCTTAAACCGCAGTCAAGCTTGGCTGAGCCTCTGCTGCCATTTAATGAGGCCTTGACTGACGTTCTTTTGGGCACTTAGTCCAGGCTCGCTACAGGTCAGCCTGTAGATAGGAACGTGGCCAGACGCCACCGCCCGGCCCCGGGCGACCCTGCTTTCCTGTCCACCCACCCCACCCCTGAGAGCCTGGTCATCCAGGCCTCTAACTCCCAGACCGCATTCCCGTCTGCTCCGCCTGATCGGGAATCCAAGAGGTATGAGAATTATGGAAAGAAGATATTCTCCTCCCTTAGTTTGGGACTGCGGTCTTCCAACACCGCATGCCTCTTGGGCCGCTACACCCACTCCCTGTGGGACACGGTCGCTGACGTGCTGCCACAATGCCCGGCGGAGGTCAAGGCTAAACTCGCCCATGCCCTTGCGGAGGGTCTAGATGCGGCACGTTTTTTCATCCGGTGTGGGCTGGATACCACCGACTCACTGGGCAGAGTGATGGCAACGACGCAGGCGATTCGTCACCACGCCTAGTTCAGGTCTGCCAATTTTTCAGCGTATGTCCAGAATACCCTCATGGACATGCCGTTTGATGGCCGTCGCCTTTTCGGCGACAAGGCAGACCATGTGCTTGAGCGCTTTAAGGACTCCAGGGCTACGGCCAAGTCCTTGGGCCTCTCGGCCCCGCGCCAGCAAACGGGTGCCTTTCGCTCCTTTTGTGGCCAAGGAAGGGGCGCCCCCACACGTGCTGCCAGCCACGCACCGCAGACTAATATCCAACGCGGTGGCGGCTGTGGAAACCGCCGTGGAGGCGGTCGGGGACAACGGCGAGGCCAGTCCACACCTTCCCCCGCAGCATCCGCCTCAAAACCTTCCTAGTCCATGTTTTCAGGCCCACGTGATGCCAGTGGGGGTCAGGGTTAGCCATCACCGCTCCCACTGGCGCACTGTCACATTGCACAGGTGGGTGCTGCAAATCGTCCGAAGGGGCTACTCCCTCACCTTCGAGACGACCCCTCCGGCCATGCCACCAATATACCACCGCGTATCGGGGGATCATTTGCGGCTTCTGCAGGAGGAAGTTACGGCCCTCTTGGCCAAGGGTGCCATCGAGCTCGTTCCTGGGCCAGAAGTAGGGTGTGGTCGCTACTCCCACTACTTTCTAGTACCCAAGAAGGGCAAAGGGACCTACGCCCTATCTTGGACCTACAGAACGTCAACGGCTACCTCCGGAAGGAGAAGTTCAAAATGCTGACACTGGCTCAGGTCTTGGCTGCCCTGGACCCAGGAGACTGGATGGTAGCGTTGGACTTGCAGGACGCTTATTTCCACATGCCCGTCCTGCCGGCCCACCGGCGCTACCTGCGGTTCACGGTAGGCCATGAGCACTTTCAGTTTACCGTGCTCCCCTTCGGCATTACCAGCGCACCACGGGTGTTCACGAAGGTGATGGCGGTGGTCGCAGCTCATCTGCGCAGGTTAGGGGTTTCAGTCTTCCCCTACCTCGACGATTGGTTGTTGAAGGCGGGCTCGCCCCAGACAGTCGTCAGCCACCTCCATATGACGACAGGCCTCCTGCACCAGCTGAGGTTCTCCATCAATGTGCCGAAGTCACACCTGTGCCCCTCCCAGAAGCTCCTCTTCATCGGAGCAGTTCTCGACTCGGCGCAGTTTCGGGTTTATCCCCCCCCCCCGTGCAGCGGGTTCGGGATATTCAGGCTCTGATTCCGATCTTTCAGCCTTTATCCCGAGTCTCGGTCAGGTTGACGTTGCGGCTTCTGGGGCTGATGGCTTCCTGCATCCTTCTGGTGCATCACGCCCGTTGGCGGATGCGGGCTTTGCAGTGGGACCTGAGGTTTCAGTGGGCACAGCATCAGGGCAACCTGTCCGACCATGTCCTGATCTCGGAGGGCACTGCAACACAGCTGCAGTGGTGGCTCACGGACCGCGATTGGGTCAGCGGCAGATCCCTCTCCCTTCCCCAACCGGAGCACATGTTTGTGACGGACGAGTCCCTCCAGGGCTGGGGAGGCCACATGGGAGAGACGGAGATCAGAGGCCTCTGGTCTCCGGCGGAGTCCCGGCTCCATATCGACCTATGGAGCTGCGGGTGATTCGTCTTGCACTGAAGGCATTCCTCCCCTCTGTCCGGGGGAGCGAAGTGCAGGTGTTCACAGACAACACCACCGCCATGTGGTACTGCAACAAACAGGGCGGGGTGGGGTCGTGGACCCTCTGCCAGGAGGCTCTGCGCCTCTGGCAGTGGCTGGAACATCAGGGCGTGACCCTGGTGGTTCAACACCTGGCAGGTTCTCTGAACGCCAGGGCGGACGAACTCAGCCGACGATGCATGATGGATCACGAATGGTGTCTGAACTCGGAGGTGGCGCAAGGTCTCTTTCTGCAGTGGGGAGAGCCTTGGTTAGATCTATTCGCCACAGAAGAGAACTCGCAATGTCGTCAGTTCTGCGTGTTGGAGTTTCCAAGGCGGCACTTGCTCGGAGACGCTTTTCGTCGCGAGTGGAGTTGCAGTCTGTTGTACGCCTTTCCGCCTATACCACTTCTGCCCAGAGTGCTGAAGAAGATCAAACGCGACCGGGCCCAAGTCATCCTTGTGGCTCCGGACTGGGCACGAAGGTACTGGTATCCCGAGCTACTCAGTATGTCAGTCGATCCCCTGGTTCGTCTGCCTCTTCAGGAGGACCTTCTGCTGCAGCAGCAGGGGACGGTCCTCCACCCGAACCTGTCCAGTCTCCACCTCCGTGCTTGGAGATTGAGCGACGACAGTTGAGGCCATTTGACTTGCCTCCTGAAGTCTGTAACATCATTCTGGCAGCCAGGCGTCCCTCCACAAAGTCGGTATACGCCTGCAGGTGGAACAGAGTTGTGGCATGGTGCACAGCAAAGGCTGTGGATCCTCTCTCTGCCCCTCTTTCTGAGGTTCTTCTCTTCCTTCTTTCTCTTGCCCAGCAGGGCTCTGCTCTGGGCACTATCAAGGGCTACCTTTCTGCCCTTTCAGCCTTTCTAAGGCTGCCTGATCAACCATCTTTGTTCAAGTCCCCTATTGTAACTCGTTTTCTGAAAGGCATCACACACATGTTTCCTCCTGTTCCTTTCGTGATGCCTCCGTGGGACTTGAACCTGGTTCTTACTTATCTGATGTGCGCTCCCTTTGAGCCACTTCACAACTGTCCTATCCGCTTTCTTACTCTGAAGACTGCTTTCCTGGTTGCCATCACCTCTGCCAGGAGAGTGAGTGAGCTCCAGGCTCTTTCCTCCAAGCCTCCTTTCTTTTCTGTCCATCCGGACAAGGGTTGTGTTGCGAACTAGACCCTCTTTCCTGCCCAAGGTTGTCACTGCCTTCCACATCGGGCAGTCTATCACCTTGCCCACCTTCTTTCCGCCTCCGCATCCCTCAAAGGAGGAAGAGCGGCTCCACCGTCTGGACCCAAAACGTGCACTCTCATTCTATCTGGATCGCACACGCCAGTTCCGGGTGCATGACCAACTCTTTGTTGGTTACGTGGGCGCTAAGAAGGGACGGGCGGTACACAAGCGGACCATCTCTCGGTGGGTCGTCTTGTGTATCAAGGCTTGTTACTCCTTGGCAAAGAAGGAGCCTCCTGTTGGGCTATGGGCCCATTCCACTCGGGCCATGGCGGCTACCACTGCCCTTGGCCGGGGTGTTCCCTTGCAGGACATCTGTCAGGCAGCTAAAGGGCCCTAGTTTCAATGGCACCAGTGTTGGTTTTTAACATGGCTCTGCGTTTCTGGCGCGGAAAAGCTGTGTCTAAGTCAAGTCAAGTAATTTATATAGCGCGCTACATACCCAGAGGGTCTCAAGGCGCTTGAGGAGGGGTGGGGAATTACTTGTCAAATATCCAGGTTTTAAGTTGCTTTCTGAATGCTAGGTGGTTCTGAGTGAGGCGAAGGTGAATGGGAAGTGAGTTCCAGGATTTAGCCGCCAGGTAGGAGAAGGGTCTTCCTCCCATGGTGGTTTTGTTGATGCGAGGTACAGCAGCAAGGGCTTGTTTGGAAGAGCGTAGCTGGCGGGAGGGGGTGTAGAA
Organism: Lissotriton vulgaris; assembly: GCF_964263255.1. Lineage (NCBI taxonomy): Eukaryota > Metazoa > Chordata > Amphibia > Caudata > Salamandridae > Lissotriton > Lissotriton vulgaris. Next base: position 152,273,817 of record NC_141700.1, on the reverse strand, counting down.
GGAAAGTCGTGTGTTGAGGCATTCGGGTCCAAGATCGTAGAGTGCTTTGTGTGCGTGGGTTAGGAGGCGGAATGTTATCCTCTTATTGACGGGGAGCCAGTGGAGGTCTTTCAGGTGACCAGAAATGTGGTCTTTACGCGGGATGTCTAGTATGAGTCTTGCTGATGCGTTCTGGATGCGTTGGAGTTTTTTCTGAAGTTTTGCGATGGTACCGGCGTATAGGGTGTTTCCGTAGTCCAGGAGGCTTGTAACCAGTGCGTGGGTGACCGTTTTTCTCGTTTCGGTGGGGATCCAGCTAAATGTTTTTTTGAGCATGCGAAGAATGTTGAAGCAAGATGATGAATATGTATCCTAGGATACGGGAACAACCCAATAGCCAACAGGAATGGAGATTTAATTGAACAGAAGAACAATATCTTTCATGAACCTATACCGTGCTACCTCATACATGAACCTATACCGTGCTACCTCATATTTGTTATATATACATGTCTTGTATTTTATTTAATCATAGCATACTTACTTTTGCTAACGTCACTTGTGTTACGAATTTATATGTCATCTACCTCACTGCGATTGCTTGCTAATGATGTATACATACGTAACCTTGTTTCCTTTTTCCTACCTCATGTTAAGCGCTCTGATACCCACGGGTCTTGTTCGCGCTATACAAAACTTTATAATAAATAAATAAATAAATGAAACGGCGTTGACTTGTCTGGTCATTGAGAGTGAGGAGTCCAAGATGACGCCCAAGTTCCGTGCGTGGTCCGTCGGGATGGGTGCTTTTCCAAGGGCCTCTGGCCACCATGAGTCGTCCCAGGCGGAGGGGGAGGTACCTAAGATAAGGACTTCTGTTTTGTCTGAATTCAGTTTCAGACGGCTGTGCTTCATCCACTCGGCAACTTCTTTCATTCCTTCATGTAGGTTGGTTTTGGCGGTGTTGGGGTCTTTGGTGAGTGAGAGGATCAGTTGAGTGTCATCAGCGTAGGAGATGATGTTGAGGTTGTGTTGGCGTGCGATGGCCGTGAGGGGGCTCATGTATACGTTGAAGAGGGTGGGGCTGAGTGAAGATCCTTGTGGTACGCCGCAAATGACTTCAGTGGCCTCTGACTTGAATGGTGGGAGGCGGACTCTCTGAGTTCTTCCGGCAAGGAACGAGGTGATCCATTCCAGTGCTTTTCCTTGGATTCCGATGTTACTGAGGCGTTGTAACAGGGTGCTATGACAGACTGTGTCGAAGGCCGCGGAGAGGTCGAGGAGGATGAGGGCGACTGTGTCTCCATTGTCCAGAAGAGTTCGAATGTCGTCTGTTGCTGCGATGAGTGCGGTCTCAGTGCTGTGTTTGGCTCGGAAGCCGGACTGTGAGGAGTCAAGGGATTTATTGGTTTCGAGGAAGGCGGCGAGCTGGTTGTTTACAGCTTTCTCGATGACTTTGGCCGGGAATGGAAGGAGCGAGATGGGGCGGTAGTTTTTGAGTTCGGTGGGGTCCGCTGTGGGTTTTTTCAGAAGGGCGCTGAGTTCTGCGTGTTTCCAGCTTTCCGGGAAGGTGGCGGAGTTGAGAGAGCAGTTGATGACGTGTCGGAGGTGTGGTGCTATGATGGAATCTGCTTTGACGCCTACCGACGCGCAAGGGTACTGCTACGCAAACATTTCCAGATCCAGTCTGACGCCTGGGGATATTCTAATGTAAGGAATCTAATACTAACTACTGTTTCTTACAGATATATCGTTACCGAAGGTAAGTAACGTGTTCATATGGCTCGGGCGTATCTGAAAGGTTTCAGCGCTCTGTCCATCATCTCCATCTGTTTGCTTTAATCCTCAACATAGCAGCTTCACTTAGCCCAATTCTGGTAGAGTCTGCTGTCAGCCTCCACAGTCAAGACCTCAGTAAGGCCAAATCACTGAAGCTAAATGGTTTCTGCACATTGCTACCTGTAAAGGTTGGCAGGGAGACTTTGGTGTCATGCAGGGCATTGATGGGAAGAAAGCCTTTGCATGCCCAAAAGAGGGGGGCATGTAACTTCTGATTTGGACTTCTCCATTTTTTTTTTTTACCTTCAAAATGTTTACTGTTCTAGGGATAGATTGTAGGAGATTGACTGAAGCGGCAGCCTGATTTTCCCATGATGCACTGCCAAAGTTGAGTTTTTTGCATAGGCTGTGAGGCTGATAGTATTGTCAGTCTGGTCATATTCCAGCCCATAGTCCAATGTACCCCAAAAGATGCACGCCTTGTGGCCCCGTCAGTTCTTAGTTTGCTTCCTGGATGTAGAGTCATTAACTGTCGCTAGCACAGTTAAGCAACAAGAGCTCCACGTTTCAAGGTGCCTCCCCCCCCAATTCTAAACTGAAATACAAAGCAGATCTCATGCCCCCCACCCCAACCTCTTTACATTGATCACTGAGAGACTTCTTTTGTAATGTTGCTATGTGCGTCCGAAGTGGTTATGGGTAGGCCTAGACGTGGGTCTCTTCCTCGCTGCGCCTCTGTATTCAAGCTAGCCGGGCTGATGAGAGGTAACACCCTGAACCCGGTCCCAGGATGCTTGTTTCTGGTCCAGCTTGGGCTGTACTGTTCCCATGAGGAGCAAGGCCAAGGCTGATTTGCTTATGGCTGGGTCCAAACTGGGGTGGCGTGGTGAGCAAAATAACGATGGATTTAAACCCAGACCTGTGAATAGGGGTGAATGTTTGAAAAGTTTCCACTCTCCGTCCATCAATGTATTTTGTGTTGTTGCTGAGAGACTCTACACTGTGCTAGAAACTTGTGTTCTCTTACAGGTTGTGTGTAGTTTCTTTTTACTCACATATATAGTCTGTGCCTGGCGCTGCTACTGTATTTGCTTTGTAGTATTTTGTTGAATTTGTGATTTACTGTTTAGTAACTGTGTTTGTTGCACAAATGTGTGTATGTTGTGTGTGTATCTATATATAATGTGTGTTCAAAGTGTTTATTAATGTACAGTAACCTTCTACCAACTCATCCTTCCCATTCACTGGGCCTTGGATACCTAATTTACCCCAGAGCGTCAAGGAGGCTTGGAAGGTCATTTCTGTCTAGGGGTTGATTATCTGGTACAGGACACCCTTCATGTCACCAGGGCCGTGGCCGCCATTGGTGCAGTGCCACCGGCGCCCAGAGGGGCCCATTGAACCTAATAAGTACTGTATTTTACTCCGACAGCTCCAGACAAGGAGGCCTTTTTCCATGCTTCCACTAGGGCCCATGGCATCCGAGCTGTGACACGGCAGGAAGGCCGGGTTTGACCGGTGCGACTGCACTGGGCGCTGGTCTCAAGGAAAGGGTGGGGGGCGCCAAAAATGATTGTCGCGCCTTTGCGCCACAAGCGCTAAAGCCAGCCCCGATTGACTGCAAGGACCCACTCGGCAATCAACATTAAAGGGTCGCTATCAATAAATCAAAAAATGTATATAGCGCGCTACTCACCTGGGAGGGTCTCAAGGTGCTGGGAGGGAGGGGTCCGTTACTGCTCGAAAAGCCAGGTCTTGAGTTGCTTCCTGAAGGGGAGATGCTATGCAGCAACTTCACTGATCTGGGGGAAAGATCGACAGTTCCCCGCTCCGAAATCTGCAAGACCGCTTGGGTGTCTGCTGCAGTGACTGCTCAGGGCCCTGCATCCATGGTTGACTGGCAAGTGGGTTAGTTATTATAATAACGCTGTTTTTAGGTTGTTCCTTTCCGCTGCACCCACCTTGGTAGGGTGTCATTTCTTGCTGCTCTCTGTAAACTACACGTGTTCTTAAGAAGGCTCTAAAGGAGCTTTTTTTCTCATTATGAAGGTTCTCTCGTTAACGTCATTATTAAAAAGAACTCCGTGCATCAGGCTCTTAAACTATAAGTGTTTATTTCTACCGTGTCTGAGGAAGGACCTGTGACTTGACTGTCAATGTACGCAGTTCATCGATGTAGCCAGTTGGTGGCAGTAGAGGGCCGGAGGTAAAGCGAGAGACTAACTCAGCATTAGTTTGCTGAAGGAAAATAACTGATCGGGTCTCTGCATGGGGCAGCCGAAAAGGCTGGAGAATGGAAGTGAGGGTGGGGGTGGGTTGGCCTAGTACGGGCTGTAATGTGGTGTCTGGAAAGAAGGGTTATGTGGGCAGCGTTTGGCAGAGCTCATGCCAGTACATTATTTGCACCGCTGCCACATTCTAAAACCTCAGAAGGGTACTCCCAAATACCGTCGGGGCAGTACCCCACTTTAAAGCATACATGGTACATCCATGCTGCTAGTATGTGTACTGGGCTTCTAAGCGCTAATTGGAAACTGCTATCTGTACTGCAAAGGGGAAGGTCATCTTGGTGACCCCCTTATTCTATGTAAACGACTAGTTGAATACATTTTGAAGTGTTGTTTCACTGTAATATCCGAGCAGGCAGTCTATATTTTTGTTTGAAAAAAAAAAGAATCCCTTTGGCCGCTCCGTGAAGTCAATGAGCCGAGTCGACGTGTAAAGCTCATTGTAAAAAAAAAGCTAAAAAAGGTTGGTGTTTGGCCATCTGCCCTCAAGAACGAAGATCGGCGCCGTTTCACTTTTAAACTTGATAATAGCGCATTAGAGCAAGCAAATCATAGTGGGGCACAGGAGGGTGCTTAATTTGTGCCGGTGCATGCAGTGGTGTACACTGCCACTCATTTGTCAGGACTAAGACTGAGCGAGAGCAGCAGAGAAAAGCAGTAAAGGTAGGTGGAAGATAAAGAGAGCACATCACCGACAAAAGGGGGGTGGGAGGGGGGGGGGGGTGTCAGGGTCGGGGAAAAATGCACACCTGAGACAAAGAAACGAAGAATAATGTGTGTGGAGAATACCTGAGGTTTGGCAACCTTGTATCCGGAAGCTCTGGAAACTGCCTCTTAGTCAACATAACTGGGGCCCTGCTCTTATTTTCGGTCCTAGTTAAGCACTGCTGTGTGGGACCCGCCAGGATCTGCCCGTTTAACCCTTGTGCTCAACATTCACGGGAAGCTGGATAAGTGTTGTCTTGTAATTGGAAGCTGAAAGTAAAGAGAAAACAGCTCACAAAAGATTGGCCATAAGAAAAAACTATGATGCCTTTAGCGATAGTAATACAAATAAGTAACTATTTTTCCAGTGTGAATATACTCCTTTTAGTCCCATGGTGCCAAGCCTGTCTAACAGAGCCTTCGGGTGTCATTTATCTTGTTGGCGGCGCAGGGGAGTTGATATAGTGTTACTTCGCTTCTTCCTTTGGGCCAAGACTTGGGGAGCCAACGTCAAGAATTTAAGATGTCTCTTTTCGAAAAGTATTATCCTGCAACTCGACTGACTGGCCATGCTAACAGCAGACCTGCCAACTTCAAAATAAAATATGCTGTGTGGGAAGGGGGCGTAGCCTTAAAGGGGCGGGGCTTAGTTCTGAGAACTACGAGAGGCACTTCTGCACTCTTTCCCTGCCCTCACGTCCTCACAACCCCCCCCCCCCAAACAAATAAAAGGCTGTTACTAATGTCTTGGGGTGTTTTTATACCTCTTAATGGACATTGACTGCCTTGTGGGATGAGAGAAAATAGATCATATGACACACAATGGGACCGGGTGAGTTGGCATGTCAGTAACAGCATTCTAACGCTCAAACTATGGAGTCGCTCGTTTTTGTTGTTAGGTCTCAGCCTATTCCATTCCGCAGGAATGAATAGGACGAGTCTATAGCAGTGAAACCAAGAGTTAAACTAAGCTCTTCCAAAGCGGATTTTCACGAGTGCATGTGCTCTCGTGCACGAGCTTGCCCGACCCTTCCGCCTGCCAGCAGCATTTCTCCTCCCCTTACCATTTGCTCCTGTGCTTCCCCGCCCACTGCTTCACACTTCACGGCCGCCAGGCCGTGACTCGCATTCTCCGAGAGCTTCAAAGTTCCCCTGGGCTTCTTCCTAGATCAGGATTATGCATGCCGCTCCCCCTTGTTAATTCCTTCTCGTTTTGCCTCTCTCTTTCGCAGACTCCCTTGGCCTACCTCCTCTGTCTCTCTCTGCCTGTGCTCTCCTTTTCTCTCCATCTCTCAATCCCTCCCATTTTCTATCTCTGCCTGTCTCTCTCTGTTTCCTCCCGCTCTCTGTCCCAATCCCTGCCACCCCTCTCTCTCCGAGTGTCCTCCCCTCGCCTCGCTCATTGCTTTTTTAGCAGCCATTCTGTAAATCCCTCATTGATTTCCCGCTACCTCCACTTGTCCTCTTGAAACCCTTCTCATGTGCGCCTTTAAAACCTCTCATGCCCCCCGCCCTCCACCTCTTTTTCCCTTGCAGCCCCCTCTCTTCGTTATTCTTGTTTCCCCAAGGTTAGAGAAGTATCAATCTTTGTTTTCTTCTTTACCTGACGCAATTCTATGGGTAGCTGAGAAAGACAAAACCGCCCACTACCTGAGCTCTTGTGCGAGAAGGTTCAGCACTCACCACTGATGTTAGTGTGAAAAAGTCTGCTTTAATGAAACCGGTGAATATCGCATAACATTTTAATATAACACCCTAGGAAAATTGCCTTACAAAACTATCTGCCTCGCCATAAATAAATAGCACCCACTGCTTGTCCTACCCCACACCCCTAATTTTATCCCCCCCCAATTTGACCATCTGTCCCTGCATCTGCACTCTGCATTATCACTTAATCACCAATTATATCCCGCAAATCTGATGTGGGCCTTACCTATCACATCCATGTTCCTAAAGCCACAGATCACTCAGGGAATTTTTCGAAGTAGATCAAAAATGCTGCTGTCCAAATTTTCGATGGTATCCAGAACTCTTGGCCTCTGCTAGCCCATACGCCTCTTCCTTCAATCCTTCCTTAGCCCGTATTTCCCCAGGCAACCGTTTGAAAAGCTCTATACACCCCCCCACACTTTTCAAATTTGATCCATCATCTCCCCTTTTAAGTGAGCCCCTAAAGACTTGGTTATGCCTATGTTAGGCAGTTTTTTTTCACTTTTAGCTCCCTGCTTTCTTTTTCTCACCCAGATTCCTCCTTTTTTTCTTGCTACCTTTGTCTGTCGTCTCTGCTTCTTAACCCCCAAGCTGTCATTTCCACCCCTCTGCCTTCTCTTCCTTTTTTGTCCAGCCTCTTCTGTCCCCATTGTGGATCCCAAAAGGGCTGTAAGCTTTTACATAGATTGTACCAAGGACCACCAAGTGGGCAATCCGCTTCTTGTGGTGTATTTTGGAGCAAAGACAGGGCGAGCTGTGCAGAAGTCGTTGATAGTCCTCTGTATTAACCCCTCCCATGTTCGTGTGCTCATGACGAGCTGAGCTCGTCATAACGGTCACAACGCTCGCAGGCGGGGCTAATTCCCCCGCTGAGCTGAACGTTCCACAGAAACGGGTGTAGCCATGACGAGCTCAGCTCGTCAGGAGCACACGGCCCGTGGCTCATGACAAGCTGAGCTCGTCACTAGCACAGGGGCGCTGTGCGCCCCCACCTCCCCCAGCACAGCGGGGGAATCAGCCCCGCAGGCAAGGGGTTAAGATCTGCTATGCATTGTCCATGAAGCATACCCTGGAAAGGTCTGAGCGTCCACTTCACCAGGTGCCTAGTCTGCTACCACTGGGCTGGCATCGGAATGCCTGTCCTTCACATCGGCCAGAGGGCAGAGTAGACATCTGTGCATAAGTTCACAAAGCACTACTGGCTTGACAGCCTGGTGGGGCACGTAAGACGATTCTCCAGCTTGATCCTACAAACATTTTGGTGTGTGCCCACTATACAGACCCATCACCTTGGGGAGATGCTGCTTTGGTGTCTGTTCTAAGGTGAAACTCTGGTTATAAGTGGGTTATAAATACCCATCAAAATAACAAATTACATACCTGTAAAGCTGGTTCTGGTGGATACTCGGTCTAACCACAGATTCCTCACTGCCCTCCCTCCTCCCCATTCTGTTGAGTGACCTCTTAACATCTAAAAAGGTCCCAAGTTAGTGGTCAGCACACTGTTACCAACATTTGTTCACGCTCTGTGCCTGATGGCTCTGAAAACGCAAGAAACTGACAACAGCATGTTGGGGTGACACTCATATGTAGCTCAGTTCTGAGGTGTTATGGAGTCAGTGCAGAGGCGCATGACATCACCTTCCAGGATGTGAGATCACTGCTACAAAAAAAACAAATCTCTGGACAGAGGCTGGCACCTGGGATATTCTAAGGGAAGGAAACTATAGTCATGTGGCGTATCCACAAGAAAGAGAATTATCGATGGCTATTTAACTTGTTCTTGTCGTCCGGGTTTGTTGGTTAACGCACTTTCTCCTATCCATGGCATTACTCTGTGCTCAGTAAAACAATGGTGTGCTACCTATCTACTAGAAACTGACTCCCTAACAAATGCGATCCTGTTTTTTAGTTGCCACAATCGTGATGGGTGATAAATTAAGGTAAAATGTTGCTGGTATTGTCCTATCCATCTTGACATCTTGCCAAATTTGACAAATCAAAACTCTACTTCATTGCTCACTCTTGTATATGGTTTCAGCACCTTTCTGGTACATAGGTTTTGTGCTTCCTTTTGGACTTATTCCTTACTATTATTACTCCACTAGTGTACGACTCCTAATTGGGTACCTTATGGTGAATTTCCAGGACAATGGTTCATATGTTTGTATTTGAAATGAAATTTCCTTCATCCTATTTCATTAATATATTCTTGCCATCACCTACAGTGCGGAATATCTTACTGTGGCATGTTTATGGGCTCTACATTTTTATCTCCGCATTGTGTCTTGCAGTAGAGTCGGCAGCATCATGGAAACGGTTGTATCGTATAGGGACTTCTAGCTGCAGATTCCTTACCTTAGAATATTCCCCAGTCGTCATACTGGATCCGGAAAATCGAGAGCAGTACCTTCGTGTGCTATTAGGAGGCATTGATCGGCCTGGCAACATCCAAGCTGAAAGTGACGTCCTTAATGCCTATATTGCTGCCACCCCAGGTTGCTGACATTAATTCTTGTCTTTCTGCACCGTCAGCGCAGATCTGGAGAGAGCTGCAACAGAACTTTTTAGACTGCATTTCTCAACCTTTTTGTCAATTCTTTTTGAGCTAAGCTCCCAGTGTGGATTAGGGATGTTCCTTAAAAAATACCTATCGTTCTTTTCACAGGCAGAAGGCTGTGACAGACCCTCTCCAGGTTTGCTATGGGGCCTGGAACTGGGCCACACTTCCAAGGCCTACCCAGTCTGTTGTGCGTTGAACTCCAAGGCAGTCTGGGAGCATGCCCTGAAGCTCCTGGTCACCCAACACCGGACAGCTCTGCAGTGCTCCAGGTCGCAGTCATGAGGAAGGTCCTGGACCCTCTTTCAGAGTCATTACCGCCGGTCGTCATTGCGTTCAAAATTCTCATTGGGCAAGTCCCACAAGAAAAAATTCAAGTCAAAGCTTTGGCAACAATGCAACAAATCTAGGCACTGCTCCCACACATCAGCTGTGGACCCTGCGTTGAGGTCCACTTTGCCTCCCAGAATTTGCCGGAGCACCCCCGCTCAACTGAAAGAACTTTGAGGTCATACACCTCATATTAGGCCATCTCACCTATCTGGGAGGCACTCAGGCCCCATTGGTTTGGCAGGTGCCCCAAATGGATTTCCGCCGGCAGGTTCATCCTCTGTGCCAGTTGGGCCCTTTGAATGTGTTCCTGGATCGGCTCAGGTCACAAGTCTGCAACCATCCTCTGAGTCAGTTGCAGTGGACCATTCCCAGTGCCACCAAAGCCCCTCAGTGGCCTGACCCCATCACTATACTTGATTGCGATACGGAGGTGGACCGGCATCGTCTAGACAAAGAACCTCCAGGTCAGCAGCAGTGCCTCTCTTTTCTGACAGGTCCTGTGGGGGGAAATGATTGGGGCAGATCTGAGGATCCTTATGACTATCCTGCCCCCCGTGAACAGCCCTTGGCTGAGGATAACTGGAATGAGGAATTGGAGGATGCCTCACCAGACACTAGCCTGGTCTCTCCTTCTAGTGTGGCTAATGAGGAAGAGTCCTCATCTGCCATGGTGGTGAGGAGGGAGGCCAACCTATGGCACTCTTGGTGGCATTTAAAACGAATATTATGACGGAGGTGCTTCAACCAAGCATACCACCCCCATGGTACCTTTTCTTCTCTTTAAATAAGTCCTCACTAAAGTCCTGCTCTTAGCATGGGCCATGCACAGGCGTTTCTGTGCACAGGATGATTTCCCACCACCATTGGCCCTCTCCTGGGGATCCACGTTTCCTCACTCTGGCCCCATCCCAGAGAGCCTAGTCATCCAGGCCTCCAGGTCCATGATGAACCCTGGCGCGTTCCCCACCACATCACCAGATAGGGAAGCTGTCTTTTGGCCACAAATTAGTACCTTTTGTTATATTAAACATCTTTCCTTACCACAAATTGTGAATATAATCAGAGCACAAATGTATTGCATTTTTGTTATATATTAATATTATATGATATGCGAAGTGGATGAATGTATGGGTATGTATGAAAATTGGTATGTTTGTTGTTCAATTATCTACATTATCTATTCAATGTATATATTTTTTTCTAGCTATAATCAGCCTTACTGATACAGTGACATTGTTATTCATAAGATCAAAATTATTTTTCTATGTTTTCATTTATATGATTGTTCTACTGTGTGTCCTTTATTGTGACCTCTCCCTCATTTTATGATAACTTGCTTGAGATTGCTTTTTGAATTTTATTACTGCCTTTTCACCTTACCAGTGCCCCACAGGTGTTCACGGGGTGATGGCGGTGGTTGCAGCCCATCTGCAGAGGTCAGGGCTTCCAGCCTTTCCCCTACCTCAACAACTGGCTGTTGAAAGTGGGCTAACCCTAGCAGCTGTCGTCCACCCCCAGACTACAGCGGCCCTCCTGCATCTGCTGCGGTTTACTTATAAACATGTCGAAGTCACACCGGACTCCTTCTCAGATGCTCCCTTTCATTTGAGATATTCTGGACACAGTGCAGTTCCACACCTACCCTCCCAAGCGGTGAGTCCAGAGTATTCAGGCTATGATACCGATGTTTTGAACTCTAGCCTGGAATTCGGTAAGGCCGACTCTGAGTCTGGTGAATTGCAGGGCCTCTCAGTGGATACAGAATCCGTGGGATCTCTCCGACCTGGTCCAGATATTGGAGGAACTGCAAAAGACCTGAAGTAGTGCCTGATGAATCATGAATGGAAGACCCCTCTCCCTTCCACACCCTGACCTCACAGTGGTGACAGGCATCCCTTTTGGGTGGTGTGGCCATGTGGGAGAGGTAGATATCGGAGGACTCTGGTCTCTGTTGGAGTCTCAGCTCCACATCAACTTGTTGGAGCTGAGCGTGATCTGTCTGGCATTGAAAACCTTCCATCAGGAGAGGTGGGTTCAGGTTTTCATGGACAGCGCCACTGCAATGTGGTACTGCAACAAGCCGGATGGGTGGGGTTGTGGACCATGTGTCAAGAGACCCTGTATCTCTGTACATGGCTGGAATGCCAGGAGGTTTTCCTGGTCGTACAACACCTGGCGGCATTTGTGAACGCTAGGGCGGGGGTAACTTGGTTATCGATGCATAGCGGATCATAAATAACATCTCCGTCAGGCAGTTGTGCAAGGTCTCTTATGCGACCAGGAAAACCTTAGATCTATTTACCACTGCCAAGAATGTGCAATGTCAGCACTTCTTAGAGTTTCAAGGCAGCTCTTGCTCTGAGACGTATTTTATTTTGAGTGGCGCTCAGGACTCCTGTGTGCCTTCCTGCCGACATCCCTCCTGCCTCGAATTCTGGATAGGGATAATGGACCAAGCCCAAGCCATCTTAGTGGCTCCGGATTGAGAATGAAGAGTGTGGTATCTCGAACTACTGAACATGAGCATCGGTCCTCCGGTCAGGCTATCCCTTCGGGAGATTGCCTGTTGCAGCGAGAGGAAAGGGTTCTACACTCTAACCTGCAAATGCTCTACCTTAATGTGTGGAGATTGAGTGACAGCAGTTGAGTCTTTTGCTCTCCCCTCGGAAGTCTGTAAGGTTATACTGGCAGCCAAGTGTCCATCAACAAAGACTGTATATGCCTGCTGTTGGGACTAGTTTGTGACTTGGTGCTCTGAAAACCATGTTGATCCGCTTTCTGCTCTTTTGTCTGAGATATTGTTTTTTGTTTTATCATTAACCTGCAAGGCTTTATTTTAGACACGATTCAGAAAAGGAAGCTTGTTTCCTTTCCAGTTAAAGAATTGGCTTGGTAGTTTGGTCTGCCCTGTTCCCATGATGCACTGGGCCAGGGACAGACTAATTTGCATGTAGCCAGGTTCTGAGCTGGGATGGTGCAGTGAGCTAAAACACGGTGATGGATCAAGCCCTGATCTCTTGACTGGGTAGGAGTATTCTGCTTAATTCAGAAACTCTGTCCATCACCACCCCCTTTTCTGAATCTTTATTTTAGACACAGTAAAAGTATTGCTTTTGGCCATTTCTACTTTCTTACGTTTGCTGTATCAGCCCTTTCTCTTCAAGCCACCTGTTGTGAGGAGCCTATGCATAGCTGCCCCCTGCATCCTTTGATGATCAAAAAATACTTCTTGGTTCCATTACTTTGGCCAGAAGGGTTAGCGAGCTATAGGTGCTCTCTCTACACACCCGCCTGACAGCAGCTTCCTCACAGTCAGACTGATTCTCTGCACCCATGCCTCTTTCCTCCTAAAGTGGTGACACCTTTCCACTTTGTCAAAAGCATCACTCTGCTGATTTTTTTCAATCCGCCTCACTCTCCTAAGGAGGAGGATAGACTCCATCGTCTTCACCTAAAAAGAACATTGTCGTTCTACATCAATCACACCAGTGAACCGTGGATGATTAACTCTTTGTTGGGTGCCCCAGAACGAACAAATGAAAGGCTATGCAGAAATAGACCATCTCCAGATGGATTGTGCTCTGCATTAAAATCTGCTACACAATGGCCAAGAAGCAACCACCAGAGCCAAGGCTGCGACCACTGTTCGCTCACGGACTCAGGCTGCTACATGGGCTTCTGTACACACACTTGCAAAACACTACTGCCTTGACAGTCAAGTCCACCGTGAAAGACCTCTTGTTCTCAGATTCCCCTGCTCTGGTATCTATTCTAAGCTAACGAATCTGTGACTAGAAGTCTCTATAAGATAAACGAGTTTCTTACCTTTGGTAACGTCTTATCTGTTAGAGACTCTAGCTGCAGATTTCTTACTGAACCTCCCCACTTCTGCAAAACGTTTTTTTCTGCCTACAAGGTCCCTGTACGTCTTTAGTATCTTCACACTGGTCCATCAACCTACTCACTTGGCTCAGTGCTTATGGCGCAAAAATGTCTTGAAAAGAAACGGATCTCAACAAGCTGGTACAGCACCTATTTAGGCACTGGACTCGTCCCATCTGGTGCGGCCGACACAGATCCAATTGGTGCACAGAGATACTGCTCTGCATTTGGCAGGTACAGTCTGATGCCTGGGGAGTATTCTAAAGTAAGAAATCTGCGGCTAGATAAAGTCTCTACTAGATAAGGTTTTACCATAGCTAAGTGACTTGTTCTTTCCAGGTGCAGTGCCACCTAAGGCCCTGCAAGGTCAGGACTATTGCAACAGGATTTGCTGCACACTACCTACCTGTAGGAGGAGAAAACACACAGGATGACAAATGCACCATTTAATGAACTGCAGACCAAATATGTGCCTTGTCTGGGGAAAATGGAAAATAACCTCACTTTTTTTTTATTAACTAATATACTTGAGCGCCCCCTAGATGTGTGCTCAATTCGAGTTTAGAGGAGGATTAAGCAGCAAATGGAATAATAGCAAGGCCCACCTCTAACATACTGCAAAATTCTCATTTAAATGATTTGGACCCAAACACTTAATATTAAGATCTCTCCACAGTGAGTCAATGTATTAGTCTTTGTTGGTTTGGCAGTGCCCAAGAAGAGTGAATTGAGAAGCAGAACAGGACAGAAAGAACACTTTCAAGTAAACACTTCTGCTCCTTTGCTGCAGCAGTTGTGGTTGGTAGCTTCATCCCTTTAAAGAAGTCTTGCATCTGTTGATTTTGTGCAAGCTTCTGCCATACTGTGAAACTTGCAGCCAAACAGTAAGACAGCAACTGATTCCGCAGGCAAAACTATCTAAATGGACCAGTGAAATCAATGGATTCAAGTCCTTGGGTGGTATCCCTAAGTCCTTGGCTGTTATGCTAAGACTAGAAGCTCAAGTGAAATATTGCATGCTGTGGTCACTAGGTTTATTTAAATTCAGCACTTGTTTTCTGAGAACTTGTTTTCTGATGGATACTTCTGACTGCAGATTCCTCCCCTTTAGACTATTCAAAGGCACCAGACTGGGTCTGGAATTTTGGAAAGCAATTGCTACAGCAGCCACATCACACTCTGCTGAAGCTTCACCTTGCCCCAGATGTGACTGAGTGCACATAGATGCCACTCCCCGCGTGCTGCGGTTAGCTTCATCCTACCATCTGCTTCCAACATTTGTCAGTCTTCTCCCAATTTCAAATGTTGATACATTGCACCAGGGAAGAAGTCGGTTTCTACAACATCCCCAACCCCCTAAAAAAAAAAAATTCAAGCCATGCTGAAACTACAAGAAACAGATAGCAATCATGGGCCCTGATGACTTTGTCCCTGATGTCTAGACTTCTGCCATGATTTAGTTATACTATAAGTGTGCCCTGATGCCCCTGGCGGTCATCAAAAAGCAGGAAGAAAAGTCATCAAAACTTTATTTCGGACACAAACATCTTAAAGGTACATGACATCCAAATACATTCGAGCATAAATTACAGGCGCCTGGATGATTATACAGAAACCAAAAGATAATAAGCAATTCTATGAAGCATTTAGAATATTGTAAGAGTAAAAACCATATAAAAATACATATCTTCTATATATACAATTAAAAAGCTACAATATAAAAGTTATTATGCAATACACTTTGAGCGTCTGATCCGTAGAGCTAACAAAGATTTTTCTAGGCCAAAAGTCTATTACTCTACTGGTGTCTGTAGTAAGAATTCTATGCCCATTTAAATAGTGGCCAGACCCGATAAGCCTACACAGGGTGATAATCCACTTGGCCTTCAAGGACTCGTAGTGCGGGTAAAAAAAAGAACAAATGGACTCGGGATTCAGGCCTTCCTTTACAAACTGGACAGTTATCATTCGGAGATACATTGGTTTGCCACTTGCTACAAAACAATTTGGTAGGAAGGGCCTTGTATCTAAATTGGAGGAACAGTTTGCGTGCGAGTGGTGGGACAATTTCATCGATTATTTCCTCAAAGAGCAGGAGGGGTTTAAAATTCCTAAAATCCTGGATCAGTGAGCCCATAGAGTTTGGCATACCCTTTGCCAGGATAAACTCCCAATAAATAGCTTTTATCCTACTCGTTGGATGAGCTGTGCTTGATTACGGCCTTAACCAATATTCCTCCATTCCCAATTTCCTCAATAGTTCTCTCAGGCTGCTAAACCAGGGAATTCAATTTCTCTTGCTGAAACTACAAGAAGCAGATGGCAATCCCGGATCCTGACGACTTCTGTCTGTGATTTCTAGACTTCTCCCTCGACTGAGTCCTATTATAAGTGTGCCCTGATGCACCTGGAGGTCATCAAATAGCAGGAAGAAAAGTTATACCTAGCAGAGCACAAGAGGAGGCCACATTAACGGCACCGCTCCTGCTTCCCGGTCCCACCCAAAATCATCAGGTAAATCCAAAACCAAGGCATGACACAAGCTCAAAAAGACCAAGTGGGATTTGACCCCCCTACCGCCACTTGAAGTCAGGCAGGAAGCTGTACAGTCTACATTCTAATGACCCCTGTACTCCAGAGTCCCCAAGGTCTGAGCACATTCTGAGGCTGGACCTGGCATGCCCTGAATGACCCAGGTCATCAACCCAGCACCAGGCAGAGGATTTCAAAGAGAATTTGCTGCAAATTTTCAAGACACTGCTAGCTTGCTCTGGAACGTCTTTGGACCCCAGGGAACCATAGGGTTCCCCAATCTCACGTCTGCTGGTGGGTCTCCCCCCCTTGCCAACTGATCCTGCTGAACCTGCTGCCAGCCCCTTGCCAACACTGGTCCAGACATCTATCCTGGTTTCAAGGTCAGTGTCATCCCTTAACACCAGGGCCACTGCCAACATTGGATGTACGTTGTTACAACGCATGCTTTTACCACGCATGCTTTTACAACGCATGTTTTTCAACGCAAGTCGTTACAACGACTTGCGTTGGGGGGCGCTGGATAGTGAATAGTTTAATTCACTATTCCAACTCCAGTCCCCGTGGATAGTAGGGAAGGTGTTGGATAGTAAATTAAACTATTACCTATCCTAGAGCGCCACCCAGCGCAATTCGTTGTAATGACTTGCGTTGAAAAACCTGCGTTGTAAAGGCACTGTGTGGTAAAAGTTGCGTTGTAAAGGATGTTTCCCCCAACATTAAGGTGCCCGTGCCTCATCAGATTTGAGTGTCGACCTCAGACCCATAGCTGATGTTGCCCTGTTCCAGGCTGGCGGTACCAACTATACTCGAACCTGACCATCAGTCCTTTCCACAGCAGAAAAACTATCAGAGGCTGTTTCACCTGGTCAAGTGGCTTCAAAATGTTTCGCAGACTTTACAAGGTAGACAATCGCCCCCCCCCCCCCCCCCCCCCGCTCATTACACTGATGCGGGACTCTATTTGAACCTACAAAATGTTAGTTTCTGTAGAGGTATTCATCCCACTGAGTTGGAATCCTCACATGTTCCACCAACTGAAGAAAGTGCTGCTTTTGCAGTGGTAGCCGGGTGGTAGTACACGGGTGCAGCAGCAAAAGTAGTTAATAAGGAACTGCCCATTATAGAAACAAAGTGCACTCTGTTGAGTGGAATTCTTCAACCTGGGCCATCCACTACACAGCCACAGTTGCCCTTCAATGAGGAGCTTATAGACCCTCTCAGAGACACTTGAGCAAAATACATGCTCAGCCCCTTCAGTCAGTTGTCCTGTGACTAGGTGACACAGACCAGCCCCAGGTGATACAGCATTCCTCACCCAACACTCGACTCTGAAAAGCCTAGTGGTTCAAGAGCAAAGTAGGAAGGTTAACCCTAACGCTTTCCTTTCTGCTCCTCCAGATAAGGTATCCAAGAGCATCAACATGTTTGGGACAAATTCAACATTTTTTCACCAAAGCTGAGTCGCCAGAGCCGAACCGCAAGCAAGAGAAGGGACTGGAACGCTGATACACACAAGATAGCCGGGCAAGACAAAGGCCAATAAAGCCTGCCGATTTCACATTAAGAAACCGGATATCGATACCACTACCCATCAGGAGGTCCACTTACTGTTTATAAGAAACAAACATGGAGGTTTATACCAACTGGAGCTATCCAGATTAAAGAACTAGAGTCCGTCAGAGAAGATACCTCTAGGAGGATCATATCAATACGAGTGGAAAAGCAGCCTGTAGGAAAAGCAGCCTGTGCAATAAACGAAGCGTAAGGAAAGGCGGATTCGAAGAACTCCGTTCATTAAAATAAAATTGCCTCCTCCTTAGAGGAACCAAATGTCCGGAGCATCGAGAAAACACCCTTCTAGAATGTTAATTGTCATGTGAAAAGGTATTTATTGGACAGTGGCAACCATCTAGTGCCCAGAATATAGGAGAGACTAATTACGAAGTCTTGAAAAAGATGGCAGTATATCACTAAATAGCCCTCGAAACGCGTCGAGGCAGGATAATACACAATCGAGAGAACCTATCTGACCTGGAAGTCTACAAGATATTGGGCCTAGGTTTAGATTCCAAACAAGCAGGTTCTCAGAGGTGTAACTTTGATGACTAAAAGCTGATGTCTTTTGTTTGTCTCTCCCCCAATGTGATTATTTTACTCTGTCTATAATTGAATGGAATCTAGTGTAAAAAGTTTACAATTGTTTTTTTAATTTCTTTTTATTGTATTAAATTGTGCCAATGAATTGTTTTTAAAACTGTACTGTAACCATGTTATCCATGTGAATGTGCTTTGTGACCATGATTTACTAGCTTCATATGTTTTAATCAAATGTGTATCTGTGCATAAACACTTGCTCCCCATTTGTTTTTTTTAAATAAACATTTTTGTAATCTTTCAATAGAAGTGTGGATAGTTTTGGAACCCATACAGTTCACTGTTTATATAAGAACGTATGTGCATGAGTATGAGAATACTAGTACGCTAGCCAAGGGACAATCTCTGTTATACTGTTCAAAGTACTCCAATCCCCGTTATACTGTTCAAAGTACTCCAATCCCCTGGTTCATAAGGGGTCCCTCTCAATATCTTTAACAACATGGGACAAATTCTCTCCAGCGAGCCTAGCTTTGTGATCTCTGTCGTCTGAACTGATACATACATGTTTGCAGGTCGAGGATGTATTTCAGAGACTGACTGTTCAAGGGGGGGGCTCAACAAAGTTTGTATGATGGATCCGTATGATGGATGCCCATCTGTTTTTCTTGGGCTTTTGCATCAGCATACAAAAGTACCACCTGGTGGCTGCATGCAGGATTCTCTTTTATAGGGGATATTCTGTACATACTGGTGTTTAAGGCCTTTCCCACTCCATAGCTAGTCGGGACATTTGGGATTTGACCTGAATGTTTTGTGCTCAACCCTGGGTCTGGTGCTGCTTGGGCTCCTAGCCGTGTCCATCGTACTCATCTTGAGTGCCCAATGTGGGCCCTACGGTGGAACCTTAGGTTTTACTGGGCTCGGCATCCGGACAGCCTTTCGGACATTATCTGTATCGTGGTGGGGGAGAAGGTTTGGGATCTTCTGCTGCAGTAAGCAGACAACGACCCGACTTGCAAAAACTGCACTCCTTACCAGACCTGGTGATCATAGGAGTGATCGATGCATCAACTGTGGGCATGGATGGGGTGGGTCACCTGGGAGATTTGGAAATCAGAGATCTGTGGCTTACCACCTGTTGGAGTTTAAAGCTATCTGGCCGGCCATGAAACCCTTGATGTAGTACTGAAACAATAAAAGTGAGTTAGGGGTCACAAGGTGGGGTAGTGTCTTGCCCCCTGTCCCAGGAGGCTCTACACCTTTAAAGATGGTTGTCTCAGCAAGGGATTTTTGCGGTGATCAACATCCTGAAAGTATTCTGAATATATTACCATGTCCAATTGTATTGTACAGAGCAATTTTATGCTGAATTTAAAAAAGCCTGTTAATATTGGGCGTGTCTCTGAAACAAAGTGTGTTTAGATTATGTGTTAATCTAAGCGCATTGTTTTTCGTTTGTGAATCCCTTTTTATCCTTAAATAGAGCAAACGGTTGACGGTGTACCCTGTAAAGACCTAGCACCTGACCTGTTATCCCTAGTTAATATATGTTAAATGGGAGTTCCCCATAGCTCATGTGTGCACACGGTTAATGCACCCACTGCCGCAGTGCTATCCAGTACCGGATTATAACCGATTTCAAACAAAACGCAGAGGTGCACCACCTATCAAATAAGAAAAGGATTAACTGGTCTATATCCATAAAGTGTTTCTTTAGTTTCTTCTTCTATTCACAAAATTCTTGTTTAAAAGAACACAACTGATGCGTTTTGTCCAATAAAGGACTTCTTCAGAGCATGAAAGTAGGAAATTGGGCACTCTCTGCAAGCATCAGAGATGGAGTGTTCTTGGTGGGTAGGTACAAATTTAGCAAAGGTAGTTTCAGCAAAAGTAAATATCTTGAAGTAAGTGCTTCTTTATTATCAGCGTAGGAACTCAGAGGTATGATAGCACTCTGTTAAACCATTTCTGTGGCCACACTGCAATAGGTGTGCCAGAGATAATGGGAACTTTCACCTGATCAACTGCAATACGGCAATGGTCCAATTCGGCAAAAGCACTTCCTGTAGGAATAGGCTTACTTTGCCACTTACAAGTACAGAACATAAAATGTGGCAGGAAGACCTAATGTATAATAAAAAATCTAAACTGCTGAAAGTGTACGCGCGAGTTTAATTGTTTCTTGAGGATTTTAAACAAGATGATGAATAATGTATCTTATTGAGATTATTGTATTTTTTTTTAGCTTCTATAACTTTTTTTATTTTAAAAAAGAGTGGCTTATCCGACATTAAACCTTTATAAAATGTTACAATTTTATTAAAATTTTGAATTTGATTTCCTGCACAAATTCTTGCATTGAGGAAGAATATATAGCCTCCTCCGGAATGTAATGTTGCATGTTAATCTTAGCTAAGAATTAATTCAAGTTGTTTTCTTCCGAAGCAGCCAAGCTCCGAGCATCGGGTTCCTTAATGCGTGGCACAATGTTCTCCTTCGCGCCCCTGCGGAGCTTTTGTGAGGCGCCTATAATCAGCCTCCTGATCCTTCGATGCCCCGCCACTTCTCAATGGTGCGTGATTAATCAGTCAATCGCTCCTTCCATGGCGTGAATCCTTTTAAAGTTGAGGCACAATAACTATGATTGAGGCAATTAGACTCCCAACTGGAGCTGGCATCTGAACTAAGGTTGCAGGATTACTGTGTACCTTTTTTTTTTTTTTTTTTTTTTTAAATGTATTTTTCTCTCCTCGCGCCCCAGTTTAAACAAAATTCTCAGCTTCTGTTTTTTTTTGTCTACTTCATTGTTTACTTTTCGCTATTCAGCGGATCGCTAATGAACCCCTGGATCCTGGCGCTCTTATTTTTAGTATTTTAACGGAGGCAAGGTAGGGTTTGTCTGCTATCATGCACAGTGAATTGCCTTGGGGTTGCTGGCATTTGCTTAATGTGTGTGGATGGTCTCTTTTCCCAATAGGGTGAGAGCGGCATCTGTTGCCGCCTAGTTGCATCTTACTCAGTCACTTGTAAAATTTGGAAAGGTTTCTTTCTATCAAAATATACACCAGTTTCGCCTCTAATTTCAATGTTTTTAAATGTAGCTATCGCTCATAGGCGGTCCTCAACTGTGTGATAGAATGTAAGGCAAATAAATAAAATGCCTTAGGGGGTATGTTGAGAATAAGGGGCTTGTAAACGGACGATATACCCAATTTTCAGGGTCATCTAGGATAGGGATTCACATATTTTATTGGTCATTCATGTGACATAATTTTACTTTCGTAACTCAAGTTCAATGGAATTGGGAACTCATCGCCACCATTACAAATTAGCATTTTTTTTATGGCTTATAACAATTCATCTGGCCCTCACCACACCACACCACACCATTTTAGCCTTCTGACCCTCAAGGGATTCCATCCCTTGCAGGTTTGAGATTCATATTCCTTTACACCAACCAATGGTTCTGGGGAGTTGGGCCGTTGATAGCACCTTCGTTGTTAAACTCGAAACCTGTGACCTTTTATCGTCACTTGAATGATTAAGTGGTTTCTTTCAGTGGCTCTCTA
Organism: Lissotriton vulgaris; assembly: GCF_964263255.1. Lineage (NCBI taxonomy): Eukaryota > Metazoa > Chordata > Amphibia > Caudata > Salamandridae > Lissotriton > Lissotriton vulgaris. The sequence goes on along the minus strand of NC_141700.1, from coordinate 152,252,380 downwards.
CTGTCCATGTCTACCTGTACCCACTTGGTGTTTGTCACATTGACACGCGTGCCTCCTATTTCTGGAAAACCTCAGTGCAGGGTGTTGAGCCTCACCTTTTTTCCGTTCAGAGGCTGCAAATCAGTAAGGTTATTTTTTGTGTGATCATAGAGGGCTGGACTTTACCTCTGCAGATGTTCGCTAGACTTCATGTCCTAGTGGTTGACGGTCTGTCATTCTCTGTAGAGATTTGGCTATGGAACTGGATACAACTGCATATGACGTTACTAAAGAAACATACAAAAACCTGACTACCTCTTTGACCCCACGTGGAATGGATATTATGGCCCTAAAGGTCTTCAATGTCACAATTTATCCAGTTAGCACAATGAGAGTGTGACTATATAATACCATGTATAAGCTGCGGAGTGTCCACGCATGGTTGAACACTTTAAGTCGCAAAACATAGTCTACAGATATCCCTCTTGGTCGGAGATTGTTAGAAGTGCCATCTCCCATTGTGCTGTGCTCTCCTGGGATGGTTCCGTTCTGAAATTCTTGCTTTGCAGTTGTAGCCGATCTCTCTTTAGTAAGTCTTCTACCTTTCTTAGGTGCCAAACCTTGATTAAGATCTAGAAAAAAACAATAAACATCTACCCCCTATATTGCGGTGGAATCAAACACAACAGTTCCCATAGAAGCAGGTCAGGCCATTAACCACCCCCACCCCGGTTGGCGCGCAGAGCGATTGTCTCATAACCTTATTGCTGTTTAACTCTTGGAGACATTCCCCGGATGGTATAATTGGATATATGATTTCCAGAAAACTGTGCTGAAGGATGACTGAAATCAAAGTCATTGGTCATCTTGGCCAACATTTAATTTGAGATGGCATTCTCTTCCTGATGTGGCCACCTACTCATTTCATAGAGAGTGAGACCACCATTACATTCCTACAGACCACCGAAGAAGGTGCTTTCAGACCTGGTTCTATATTTACTATTAATTAATCACTATGGGCACACCGCAGTACTCGTAGTTGGATGCTAAGCATCTTAAAAGGCTGCGGAAGAACTAAAAATAGCTCAAAAATGAAGAAGAAATGACCGCTCAACTAACATTTCAGAGACGGCTCCCTCTCTGCAGAAGTCAAAATAAGCAAACCAGACCACCAAGGAGCCAGGCTTAACCAGGTCTCGAATAAACCTGTTTATTCAGAGGTGATCTTAATACATTGCGCACACACTGGCGGAGAATGTGTTAATTTTATTCAGAAAAAATGTTTGGCTAACACATCTGCCATGTAGCAGCAGTGAGTTTTTAGAAGTCTCAAGTGTTTATTTAAAATGTCATTTATAGAGCTTAATTTGTACTTTTGCGAGGAAATCTACAGTCGCGTAACCACGTTATTTGGAGGATTTCTGTTCTAAGTATGAATGGAGCTTTTGTTGGCAAAATATGCTTTTTTTTCCATTGTAACCACTTCCCTCTTTTGGGAACCTGAAGATGGCAAAGGCCAGCCCACCAAAGGAAGCAGAGATTGTGCTGGGAACCTCCTGCCACGCTCCAATAACATACCTGGGTTAAAGCTCAGAGGACGCCATGTGCGACTAAAGGCCATGTTTGGCCAGAAGCCCACTGAATGATACGTCGCCAACAGCGCGTCTCCGTCCATGTGAATCTGGCTAGACTTATTTACAGCTTTGTTCTGAGTCGACCTGTGGATAGAGTTGAGAGGTCAAACATTTCTAGTTCTATTTTTGTATGTTTTTCTCAGATATAAATCAATTAAAGAATAAACATAGAGAAGTTGAGCTCTCTAAAACTCTATGTATGTTTGTGTGTATATATACATATATTTATTTTGCCTAAAAAATAAAAAGAATGTGACATTAGGTGAAAATGTAAGCTAAAATGTTGAAACATTTAAACTAATAAAAACACACAGGTTCACCAGTTATAGTTAAATGGAGTAAAGTCATTAATGATGTTATTTCAGATGTCATCCGTGATGTGATCAATAATATAGAACTTGTCAGGTGAATTTCTGTGTGGGGGTGCGTTTAAAATGTTACGTTTTATCTTAGTTTTGGACCTATAACATCACTATTACCTTCGGGTTTTCAGTGAATTTCTAGTTAATTTATTTTTTATTTTTATTTTTTAAGTAAAGTAGTATGAGATTACCATTCCCACCCGACCATGCGGGTGCTTTTGGCCATGGGGCCTGACTGCAGTCTGAGGCCAGGCCCTGCAGGTGGCAAACCTTTCTGCCAACAGTTGATTATTCAACCACAATATCAGTGGCTGTTTCTTCATCTTCCCAGATTGTTCCTGGATTTTTTGGGTGTGCCCATCTGACTCCTAATCCATCTACTTCTGTAATCCCTGCAGTGCTCTAGCCTACTCTTGGGGGGTCGAGGGATCCCAGAGGGGGTCTGTGGGATCGAGGGATCCCAGAGGGGGTATGTGCAAATGCTCCTGATAGACCCACCCCTCTCGCCACCACTTGCTGTGCAATTCTTGACTTTGGCAATACATTGATTTTGTGGGTACACGACTATGAACCCCAGTGGTTGCTATGTAAGTACCAGAAGTATCCTGTTATGATTCCTGTTCCCTTTATGGGGGTGTCATGTTACTGTGGTTTATAGTGTTGTGTCATGGCTGTGTACGACAAACTGGGTGAATGTAGGTCCGCTCCCACGCCCGGCTCTGCCTTTCCTGAGGGAGAGGTTATTCATAAAGCTACCAATCTAGACATCCTTTTCAGGAACGAAGCTGGTCACAACCCTGAGGGGGGAGTCCTGACCAGCTGGGAGTGAACCGCACCGCGTTCTTCTGGTACGAACATAGCCCATTGCTTGGAACGTCTTGACTGTTACTCTACAATCCAGCTCTGGTGCCCCAGTTGCACTAGAAAGACAATAATGACGAAGACAGCCTGGTTGGGGGCTGCCAAATCTTGAAAGTTTGTAAGAGCCGTGATGGGAATTCGGAAGCTGTTGTACAGCGACAGTTTGAGGAGACGCAGACCGGGCCTCCGGTGACCAGCTGTCGTTCTCTGTATTGTCGATGAGCGCTGCAAGTCTCCCTCATGATTGGGACTACATCAGAACTTCAGCCCATAGGTCAGATGTCCTCCGAAGTCCTGACTGTGGTATACGCAGTCATCCCAAGGAGACTACAGGAGTGTCATGGTACCACGGATGCTCCTACAGACCCCTCACAAGGTGGTTGAGAACTGCAGCTCCAGGTACAATGTGCTGATGAGTTTATCCCCGGAGAAGGTGAGTCCGCCTGATGAGCACCTTCCCCTGCTCCACTGAGTGACTCTTTGCTACTGTGGTACACCTTTTTAAGCCCAGATATTCTGTAGCCTCAGTCCTGTTTGGCGTCAGCACAGCCTCCATCCGCATTGTCCTGGAGGAGTGTTCATAAGCAGCAACTGAGCCTCCAGACCGTGCAAAGCACTGTAAAAATAAATAAAATGTAAATCCAGTACTTGTATAGCGCATGAATCACCCCGAAGGGGTATCCCGGCACTGGGGGCTGTTCGGAAGATTAATTGAGCTATTGCCCAGAGTCGCATGGTGCTGGGTAGACCCCTGCCACCGAAGCCAGGAATTGAACCGTGATCCCCAGCGTCCAGCGTCAGTCGGCCTGGCCTCGGCGCCACACCTCTTCCCAATATAGATGACCAGAAACCCAATGTCTCTGTGCCCCGGATCCAGAGCCCACTAAGTTTGACAGTTTACGCAATTTGGTGTATGGTTGGTTGCCTTGTTCTGTGCCCTCTTTACAACATACATGTTAACTTCCCCACATGCAGCTCCTCTAGGTTAGACTGGAGGTGTACTTCCACACTCCTCAGCTGTCTTTATTGATTTCTTGGTGGTCTTAGTCCTGCTGGGTGCAATGACTTCAGTACTTACCTGTCAGTTTCTTTACTAGTGAGAGCGCTATAGGGGTAAGCGCTTTTTCTTCTCCAGATTCTCATGCAAGTAAAAGGATTTCTGATGGCCTAGCTGGTAAGCATTTCTCCACTTTTCCCTGGGATTTGAGCCATATATGTGGTTTCATGGGGGACAGTTGGCTTGCTGTTCCTGCAATAAACAATTGCCTTCCTGTCTACCTTTCCCTGCACTCATGGCACTGTTCTTCACTTACAAGTATGCGCACGCCATAAAGTTAAGGTTAAAAGATGACTACGTGTCACCAGAAACACTATGGTCCAACCCTGTGCTTAACATTATTTGTTTTGGGGTTTATTTGTCTAATTTTTTCTAACTGAGCCAAGACTGCAACTCCCAGGATGCATCAGCTTGCCAGTGGAAAAGCAAGAGCTGGAAAGTGGTGTCCCTGATGACATGGAGTCAACTTGTATGTTTACCCAAAAAAAGTTCCTGCACATTCCTGCTAAATTTAAATGTCAATTCTGGAGTTACAGAGGGATGCTGGTCTGCGTCTATCAGAAAGATTTCAGGGTGCTCTAGGTCATTTGTGGCCACCCCATTGCATCAGGCAGCCACAGTTCTGGGAGCAGAGGATTATTAACCCCTTCGATGCTCATGACGAGCTGAGCTCGTCATGAACAATGGGAGTAAAGGATCTGCAGCACAGAGGGGGAATTGCTGCAGCAGTGATGGTGTTAAATGTGCCCTGGTGGCAAACATTAAATGGTTTCCGTGTTGTAGTGTTGAGTAGAGTGAGGCCAAAGAAATTAGTCCTTCTTCTCCCTCCACAACATGACTAGCCAATGCTTCACTTCCCTCTATTTTACGCTAGTGTAGTGAACCATTTCGAAGTGGAGTCTACTGATCTTGAGCTCAGAGTGCTTAGTCGGGAGTAAGCACGCTACACATTACCTGCATGGAGCAGCGCAAGGGAAGCCCCTCCTCCTCACTAGGTCGATATTTGAGCAGGAAGGAGGGGTCAGCGTGGCTGAAGGAAGTCCTTCCTGCTCCCTCAGGGCGGTCCACCTTGAATCTGGGGAACTGGGTTTGAGTCTCGGCAACGACGCTGAACATCCAGTGATTCTTGGCAAATCACGTAATCTCCAGGTGACTAAAAAAAATGTATCTGTCCTCGTGTAACGCAACTGGTGCTATGTAAAGCGCTCTGATACCCAATACCTTCAGGTCAAGTTCGCGCTATATAAAACTCTAAAACGTTTTACAAAAGGCGCTTTCTCCCATTGGCCACCATAAGCTTATTCTGGGACAGGGCTGGGCCTGGGAGAAGCAGGAAATACAGCTTGCTAGTTGCATAGCTGGCAGCTGCCCCATGTTGTGAAGATTTCTGACTTTGCGTACTTGTTTTGCAGCGAATACCGTCATCGAGAACTAGTTATTCAGCCGATAGAGTTTAGTTCTAGTGGGCCCATTTTTATAATGGGAAAAGTAGAATGCCAAGCCCAGGCATGACTACTGCTTTGGGTGAAAACACAGGGCTGGCTGAAAAGCACCATCCTGATCAGGGCGGCTGGAATTATGTGGCAGGGGAGGGCCAAATTATGCTGCATGAATAGGCAAGTTATGCAGCGTAATGCAGCACATTTTGTGATTGTATTACTTCATCATTTTGTCAATTTTAAACTTGTTAACATTGTCTGGGCATTGGTTGCACCTCATCAATACCAGTGTTATGCCCAAATATAGCAATAAGCAACAGAAAGGAGACAACTCAATTTTCGCAAAGTGCCTTCCACTATGCGGCACCACGTGTTGCTGCATTTTTTTTGTAACACTTAAACCGTTTGAGCTGGAAACTATTTTTTTTTGCTGTGAAAATCTGAGTATTATGTGGCAGATGATGGGTTTTGTGGCAAATACACCAAATCTTTAATTGTATAAAAAAATGCCACAGCCACAAAATCGCATTATTCCAGTGACCCTGCTCATGATATGGGGTAAGTGAAAAAGCGGTACAACAGTAACCTTAGTAGAGTCCTATACTACATTTATCTGGCTTCTTCTGCTGGAGACAACATCTGGTTCATAATAATATTATTGCCTTCTAGGTGCTTAATTATGCACGTGCTGAAGAGGCCTTCTGCTTTCCCTCCTAATAAACCTGGACAGCTTTTTTCGTGAAAAGTGGAAATAAAAAAAAAAATGTGTTGAATTGCTGTTTCGCACTTTCCCTTTCTGTGAAAAACTACATTTCACTGGTTTGTGACAATTTGCCCGGGAGGCTGGAAGTGATGAAAAGTAGGTGAGCACCCGGCCTGCAGTTTCGCCCAGCGGAACACATTTGTGAAAAACTGACCTTTTGTCCGCCAACAAAATGTCTCCCCGTGCTGTTCCTCTGATCTGGCTTAATAGTACTGTCTCTTCACTCCTCCTCATTGACTTTTTCATAGACCTTTAATATCCATCTTCTCTTCTGGTGTGGTTTAAAACAGAACTGTTCCACATGGCTGTCACCGGGAGCCATTGGCATGAACGGCTGGATTCTGAATCCAATAATTAATTGCTATGACTTAACAACGTTGTTGAACTTGTTAACCACTTTTGCTACATCATAAAGGAATTCCAGGCTACTCTAGGTGAGCTTTCTGAGAGCCTGTTTGAGCGGTGCTAGGCAAATACATTTTTTTTAAAAACTGTGTGAGAAGTGGGTGGGGCCTCGGAGAGGGCAGGCCCTCGGAGTGGGCAAGGCCTCGGAGAGGGCAGGGCCTTGGATTGGCAGGGCCTCGGAGAGGGCAGGGCCTCGGAGTGGGCAGGGCCTCATGCCAAGAAATACCTAAGAGGCACTTTTACTCAGTCCCTGTCCCACACCATTCCTCCAACACAAAAAAGCTTGCTGAGGCTAGTACTGAAGGCCTGGGGAGACGAGCTGGAAATCCACTGTATATAGTGGCTTTCAGCTCCTTTTTCCCTGCCACTGTGTGATATTGGCTCCTCACCGGGTGACTGTGAGATGGAAGACAATATTGTGTCACATGACAGCACTGTATGAGTTTGCAGGTCTGTAGAGGAGTTGGAAGGGAAGGCACAGAGAGTGGTGAGGATGGCTGTTATGCATACATGCCTACATTTTAGATGGAGAAAGTAAAATATTAAAAAATATATAAAGGGAAGAATGTATTTGCCCCATTATCTTCTATTGAAGCGGAGGCTATTTCAGGGGGAGACTAGTAAAATAAAGCAATTTTTTTACTTTAAAAAATCAGGTCTGCTGGTATGTATTGTTATGTATAGCTCCCACATTACTCCTCTGTTCCTGTGTAGCAGTTGAAAGCACAGGCAGATGATTACAGATGGGGAAACATGAATTACGGGGATGTTTTTCACCTCTGGGTCCTGAGTGACCTTATAGTAGGGTGACCAGATTTTTAGAACCAAAAACCAGGACGGTCACAGACATAGAAGTAAGACTAAATGCTGACTAGTCATTAAGTCATTTTATATATATATATATATATATATATATATATATATATATATATATATATATATATATATAGAGAGAGAGAGAGAGAGAGGTGTGTTCTCCCTCATGTATGCCTGTAACCCCTGATGAAGTGATTAGTTTCACAAAACGCGTTGGGAAGGACATTCCACTTGTGCGAGGCACTGGCAGCCGCTTGAATATTATATGCCCTCCAAAGAATAAAATACGGCTGAAACTGAACTTACCTGTGATGGGTGTTTCTTACAGCAGGCAACTCGATGTTGGAGATATATATATATATATACACACATTCATTCCTATTCCCCCCCCACCCCCGCCCTATGGCCGTCAAGAGCTCCAGTGTCAGACCATATTTGAGTCCGGTCCTGGCTTACGGGCTCTGCTTACCTCATTCCCCCCTCCTCTTTAAATTCTGCTATGCTGCTTGAATGAGGCAAGGTTCCAAAACAGGTGACTGTAAAAGTTAAGTTGTGTCTTTGGTGTGATAAGAGGGCCAGATGAATCATCAGCCTGCATAACTGTGATTAATGTGCACATTTAGCCGACCCCCTCTCAAAATACTGGGACATGTCTCTGTTTTGCCAGAAAATGTCGGGACGTTGGGACCGCCTGTAAAAACGGGACTGTGCGGGCACAACCGGGATGCCTGGTTATCCTACATCATGGACATCGAGAGCTTTGCCCTCTGTGTCTATTTTGATGTCAATCAGAACACTTTGCTGATAAACATCCCTGTGATTCACTGTTACCCATTTATAGTTCTAAATGTTTACACTCTCTCCAGTAGCTGTAGTTTTCTATTCCTGTCTGCAAGTTCTTTATGTATTTTGTTTTCCCCTTAGAAAAGAAGTAGATCTGTTCTTGCAGGGTTGAGAGTCCACCCATAAAGGTGCCTGGCAGAGAAAAGGTTTGCAATCTACAGAAGGGTGATCAGAAAACATAAAAACACGGCTCCAGAAATTCAGGGGCAGATTTACAAGCCCTGTATGGCACATTTGCGCCGCTGTTGCGTCACTTTTGTGACGCAGCGGCGGTGCAAAACCAGCACCATGCTGCGGAGTATTTACAACCTGACGCTTCTGGAAGATGCATCACGTTGTAACGCCCTGCGCCACAAGTGGGCGTTCCAGGACAGGGGGGCGGGGCATTCCGGCGCAGGAACACCTAGTAAAAGTGCCTGAGTGAAATCCACAAGATTTCACTCAGTCACTTCTACGACCATCTTGCGTCAAAACCCTGCGCCTGCTTGAAGCAGGCGTAAGGATTGACACAGTTAGGGATAGGGGCACCCTGAGCGTTGCTGGAGCAGCGTCGTGCTTGCGAAGCAACTCCAGCAATGCGCCGCCTTTCTGCCGGGGATTCTGCCGGGGAATGCGACACGCATCTGCCCATCCGTGCGCCACGGTGCGCTGCAGTGTAAATGCGGCGCATCAGTGGTGGCGCACGGGTAGTTTGGCTTGTTGCAACTCTTCTGGTGCATCCCTGCTGATTAGCAGAGATGCGCCAGCAGTTGTAAATCTGCCCCTCAGTTTTCTGGGAACTATACAAGGAAATATAAATTTGTCAACCAATAAAGCGCGATGTGACAAACATACGAACGGCATCTGCAAAGAAGGTATATTTAAGTATAGTGGCCCACAGGTCACACTGGAGCGGATCACAAATTAGACCGACATAACTTAATTGCTTAGAAGTCGACATACCCACGACTGTTTACATAAAGTCGCCATATGCTCTGCACAACCGTTCCAAGAAACCATATAATTGCTCGCGAAGTAATAAAACTAAAACTTTGCTCGGGTTGCGGGGACCGTGGCGCCGCTCCTCAGGCCCGAGCCTGGTTTCCCGCCCGGGCCTCCACTTCCGGGTTATGAATCCGCCATTGTTGCTGAAAGCCGAACACTTAGCAGTGCTCAGGCCTGTTCTCTCGACAATTGCTTTCATTAAAACTGTAGCCAGCAAGTTCAACGCCCCCCACCCCCCCGTGTGCGCTGTTTGGAAACGGCTACTCTGTCCTGCGAGGTCAGCAGACAGAAGCCCTATTGATATTTCTTCAAATTGGACGCCCGTTGCCAACCAAGCAGTTCTTTTAATACAGCCCATGAAAACGTGTTGGGTACTTTTTTTTTTTTTGTTATTCCAACACTTCGCCTGGCGTTGAGGAGCTATAAATAACACCGAGCTATAAATAGGTCTGGTCTAGACAATCTCCTGCTTGGTTCCTTTTTCATTGCTCTGTGGCGACCCTGTAGCTGCAAGGTCAACCCGTGGTGGTGGAACCAAGAAAGAAAGTGGTGGAGAAGAGGAACCGCAGAAAAATGAGGCTGCCTCCGCTGTGGCGCCCTTCCTCCGCCCTCACTTTTCATTCAAGATTGATGAATCAGCAGGGCTTAATTTGTTTTAAAAAATGCGCAGGAGTCCAGGGTTTTTCTTAGGAGCCTGCTGCTGGTTCGGCGGAGTGCCACAGCTTCCTAATCTTAATTCTTATTTATGCTTCTGTCTTCCACCACCTTCCAATTCCTTTCTCCCCCTCTTGTCAGTTCTTTTTAAAATTCCTGCTTTTACCCTTTGTTCCGTGTCCCAATCTTTCTCTAAGCCCTTACTTCTCCCATTTGATCTCTTCTCTTTCTTTCTCAAGGTCTAAGTCTGCGGATGAAAATAAAGGCCTGCTCCCCAAAAATGAGTGCAGTTGCCCACCACCTGCAGCCATCACCTCAAGTTAAGCACTGTGAATTGAGCAGCTACTCCGGACACTAAAATTCAAGATTTTCCTCTCGGTTGAAGTCAACCCTCGTCTTTATTTTACATTCTCAGGAATAATGCCCATAGAGACAGTCATTTGGGCACAAATACTGTCCTATATTCAATTTACAGCCTGATTACCAATTTCCAATATAGCAGCACAACATTTTATCCATGCTGCATTTTTTTTAAGTCTAAAGATCCTTAAATTGTCCTATGAAGGTACATTTTGTTTTAATTGTATAAGACTATATTCTCAAGTGGCTCTGCAACCTCGTCTTTAATGAGCCCATCTTGCTTCAAATAAGGCAACATGGAAACGTAGAATAGTGGACTGGCGGTTTCCATGTTTTGGTATGACAGTGGAACACAATTGTCTGTAAAATGTTAGCTGCTGCTGTATGGAGCTCTGTAAGCAGTGCACATACACGTGTAGCAACTGGTGTCATTTGTAAATTGCTTTGTAAAAAGGAGTTCAGTTGATGGCAATACATGGTTAACATGTCTATGATAAAACAATAGGGAGTCTGCACATTCCCCTCCCCTTGTGTGCATGTTTTGTGGGTTTAAGTTCATCAGGAACTTGTGGCAGAAACAATAACTAGACTTTTTTGGATCGAGGTTATCACCCACTTGGGTGATAACTGACCGGAAAATACCATAAACCTCTTTGCATGAATTACGACATCCTGGCGGGCGTACTAGGCAAAATACAGAGGTAAAGTGTGACATAATGTATTAAAGTGATGGGCAGCAGTAAAATTGAATGCCAATTCCTCCATGCCTTCCATTGGGCACAACCTTTGGCTTTCCACAACTATTTTTGATTAGTTATTCCATTGTTTAGATCAGGGGTCTCCAAACCGGTCCTGGAGGGCCGGATACATGCCAGATTTTTGGGATATCCCCATTGAGATACATGTAGTAATTTAAAAAATCTGGCATGGATCCGGCCCTCCAGGACCGGTTTGGAGAACCCTGGTTTAGATACAACTCTGCTTTATGAATCCCCCAGACAGAAAAAATCACCATGCTGGTACTACACAAGACCTAAAAACAAATATACGTAGGAGGAGGTAGGCTTCCCTACTTCTGTTTGAACGGGTTAGGAAATCACTTTCTGCCTGATTCACTCATGTGAGGTGAATGTGCTTTTTAACATATATTTTGGATAACTGGTATTCAGGGCAATGGATGACCAAATTATGTGGCAGAGTTGACTATATACTACATCAAGAAAGGCCAAATGATTCCGCATTATATGGTACATTCTCTCTCAGTACTATTTTGCTATTTTGACACACACTAATCCCGTTTTGGCAAAATAATCACCTCATTAGTACCAGTTCAGTAACTGGATTTGGAAAGTGGTAGAATAAAGGGGATCATTTACCCTCTGCAAAGGGTTTGCCATTGTGTGGCACCAAGCAAGGGACTTCTTGAGTATATTTTTGATTCATTTGAGTTAGAAAGATTATTGTTGTTAAAATCTGCAAAGTATGCAGCCGATGGGGAATTATGTGGCAAGAGCTGTAAGTCTATAATTTTGCATACAACATCAAAGCCAACAACTCACCTAATTACATAATCCCAGGGGCCCTTCATATGTCGTTAAGGGCCCAATTTATGAATGTTTTCCTCTGGAATTAGACAGCCCTTTGCCTGCTAAACCTCTAACTTACATTTGCATTATTTACACCATATTTACAAAGTTAAAAGAAGGGGTATAGGTTAGTGAGATACATTCTTGGAGGTTTTAGCCTGAAATACACTGGTAGGCATTGCCAGTATTGTTTCAAAGGAGTGGTAAGGGGAAATAATTTGCCAATGTGGAGGACATCCAACAAAACCGAAATGTCCAGGTGCAAGGACTGTGTAAACCGCTCAAAAGTCCACCAATGTCTCCAGTTTCCACTAGGAAATAGAAATTAAGAGCGTTTTTGTGGGCCATATTTACATTGGAGATAAAAACTGAAATAAAAAAATGTGTCAAACTTCCTATTCATACATCTATCTCACTGAATGTTCAAAATATTCTCATGAAATGTTCAGGAAGCAGACTTCATTGTGTTTATTGATGCATTATGCTTAATCCGTTCCGTCTGACTGTTGTAAATGACCCCTACTTAGGCAGAACTCTTTATGTTTCTTTGCCACCCTTTAGGCTCAACACCAGACTGTACCCTACTTTAAGAGGCAAGATGGCTCCAGGTAATACTGGTGCGTGTTTATGCTAACTGTTCCATGCCAGAAACACCATTACATGTGCTGATTGAAGAAAGATTGTGATGTTTACTACAGAGGTGGATCAAATGTCTGACGTAAATGGTCACTAGGCGAATATCTCTTTCAGGTTCCTCTTAAATATTTTGCAGACCCGCTGGCACTCTTTGTGATCTTGGTACAACTCAGATAAATTAAAGACAGTACTTGGACTGGCATAAAGCACTGCACATAAAACTTTTCTTGTAAGGATAGTTTTGTCAGAAAGTGCTTGAGATGTACCTAAAATGTGTCTTCTTAGCACACTTAGGAGATAGTTATTTTTTTGGAATAGTGCCCTTCCGACTGCAGCCTAGTTTGCTCCTTGGGGTTACTTTGAAATTTGCGTCTTTTCATTAAAACAATTGTTAGAAACCACTAGGGCATTCAGGCTTTCGATGCAGTCTAAGATTCTTCCAAAATGGGCCCGCGCCGTACATGCAGCTTCCAAGAAGGAACAGCGTTATGTCTCAAACTCCGATGAAAAAAAAGTTCCTGCAACGATTTTCCACAAGGGTGGCCATTATTAAAGAATTTTTGTGTGGATGTGTGGCAAGGTGCAACTAACAAGTGACTTGCCTCTTGGTTCACTAATGGCATTGTTTTCAGAATGGGGGCGGCGTGAATGTTTCCAAGATCATGCTTGAAAACTGTCACTTCTAATAAATGCCTCTCAATGCAGTGATATCACCTGATGTAGTAAGATAAAACGCTCATGCATACATTGAATACACTTTTTTGAAGTTTGCAGGGAGTTTATCCAAGTTTTTTACACGTTTAGTGCAAGGTGTCTTTAAAATTAAAGGTGTTCCTAAAGATAAGTTGTCTAGGCCACTTAGTTGATGTGTAAATAAAGTATGCCAGTTTCACGGCTTTCTGAATGTTTCTGCTCTGTCAAGTGAACAGCAACCCAGTTCTGCGTTCACCAGGGGGCCACAATGAAAGTCAGGAGGGCCACATGCCCTACTTTGAGTACCTCTGTACTAGTCCATGCCCCCTTCTCTAATTTATGGATGTAGATTGCCTGTTGGTCACTGTGTGTTGTTCATGGCAAAACTTCCGCGACACCACCTGGCATGCTCTTTCCCTCACAACACGGCACCACTTACACTTGGGCTACTTGTGTGTCAGTTTAGCAGTGCAGTTAGAGTGGAGATGTCTTTGGAAACAGGGCACAAGTCGTAAAAAAAGAAGTGGGGGGGACGCTGTCACCGGAAGTGACGTCACAGAAGGTGCCGAGCTCCTGTCCCGGAGAGGCCTAAGAGTGAAGTCTAGCAGTTTGGCAGGGAGGAAGGCGTCCCCCCGGTAAAATAAGTGGGGGGACGCCGTCCACCCGCGTGGTACCACAACTCGAGCCCTGTTTGGAAATATCCACAACTTTCTGACTTTGTGGGTGTTTTCTGTCCTTGCATTGCCTGCACCATTGGCCCTTCCCTTAGAACACCTGCTTCCCTATTTCCCTGTGGTACAACTACACAACTATCTGCCCCCCCTGGGGTGAGTTCCACAGCTGTGACATCCGTTCCCAGAAAGTTACACCCATCTTGCATTTTGTGAATCGTGTGCTTATTCCGCAATTGTGGAGCCAGAAGAGTTATGAGCCAATCCCAGCTATCCCACTTGACCAGGTTGTATGACCCTGGGCAAAAGTAGTGCGAAAACAGCAGCTGGCTCTTAAAAACATTTTAACGTATTACTCCTCAGTGGCAAAGGTAATGTAGGAGGAACTAGTCGTTGCAAGGAGGCTAACAAAGTAACTGTCACCGGGTGATTACATCAGAATCGGGTTTATTGAAATGAGTGACCTTGTGCTCGTGCAGAGCCACGGATCTCTAAGCAGAAGAAACCACAGTTCTCACAAGACGGGTTATTCCATCCTAAGGGGGGAAACGTGTACGTTGTTCTTTTAACGGTGGTGTAAAGTCATCCGATGACCCCATGAGCATTGCTGACACCATATCTCAATACACTTTGTTTTCAGAAAAATTGTAATGTAAGACTTCATTGTATAGGAGGTGAGCTAGGACTACATGTCCCAGAATGCATCAGTTTGTCAAGTGAACGCACGTAGTTTCTCTGATGACATTGAGTCGTCTGATAAAGGTCACAGGGGGTTCAGATGGGTAAATGGGTAGCAAGCAGTCCTGCGGGGGTAGTTGTGAGGGTGAAGGGTATCAGTGTCACCAGAGCAAATGGGAACATTCTAAAGGCGACCTGATTTCCTTTCATTCCACCCACCCCTCTAAAGGAGTTGCAGAGAACGTGACCGCGGCTGCTTGGCACAAGTGCCTCGACGCTCAAACCAACCACATGCCAACACAGCGCCAGCCTCAGCTCCGACTGGCGCTGAGAAGTATTTGAGGTGAAGCGAACATTATGCGCCCTCCACCAGAAGCCATCGCAATTTCGCGCAAGGAAGCAGGACCCGTTGCTACGCAACCCGCAGCAGTACTGTTCCTGCTCTCAGCCACGTCTGATTTCCCGGCACTTGTTAGCACAATTCCCTCGACAAGTATAAACTGTTAGCGAGGGAGGCGTTTTTTTCTTCCTTTTAAAAGTAAAGTCGCCAGAGTTAAAGTTTCTTTGGGTCGATCTAACCCAGGGGTCCAGAGCCACGGTTAGGTACCAGGTTGTCATGGCAGCCGCGGCATCAGGTGTCTGGAAAGAGAACCTTTGAAGGGGGTGGGGGGACTTGTGACCGCTGATTGAGTCATTGTGTTTCACTTCTGCAGCATTTGTTGATTTTTAAAAAAAATATATATGTTTGTGATCGCTCCTCACCCACGGGGACAGCCATAGTTCGCTGCACGCTGGGGTACCAGGTTGTCATGGCAGCCACGGCATCAGGTGTCTGGAAGGGTGGCTTCTGGAGGAGGTGGGGTCTCCCCGCTGATTGAGTCGTTGTGTTTCACTTCTGTAGCATTTGTTGGTTTCTTTCAGAGTAGGTTTCTGGTAGCGCGCAGCCACCGGGACAGCCAGGGTTCGCCACGCACTGGGGTACCACGTTGCCATGGCAGCCAGCCAGGGCATCAGGTGTTTGGAAAGATGAGGGTTTGAAAGAGGCGAGTTGTGACCTCCGATTGGATCATTGTGTTTCAGTTCAAAAGCAATTGCTGCTTTTTAAAAAGATGCTTTCTTTGCTTCTTTAACTTAGTTTCGCAGGGCAAGCCCCGCCATCTGCCATGTAGTGAGTTTTCAGTCCGCCAAAGCGCTTCGGCACCTTTTCAGGGGCCAGTAGCGCTATATAAATACAACCACAATAGAAAGTCGAATAGGTAAATCTACTTCTTTCTTGTCCAGTGGCAGGCTAGCCCTCCGGTTTAGGTAAACCGGCACTCCTGAAAGGCACTTTACATCAGGCTGACTCTCTCCCAACCCAACCTATCTTTTGGAGATATTGACCCGTTTAACTAGCACCCAGATCACTGAAAGACCATTGTGTGTCTGTTACGCCCTTATGGTCGCACCTTTTACCTGCTCCTGACATTTTCTTCCAATGCGCACCATATTTGAGCTGGGACTTATTGCATTAGAGCAAGATCTAGGGGCATATCAACAACAGACGGCGATAAATATTGCAAAGGACGCTTAGTGCTTTTTTATGTATCGCTGTCTATCGCTGGAATTTATCGCCCGGTTAGCGTGTTATTAACAACGCGTTTCTCAAGGGCGATAAAATTCCAGCGATAGGGGGGAAATGGCAAAAACATCGCTGGAAAACCAGCGTTTATCTCCTGAATACGGCGATAACCTTGCTGATACGACCCTGTGGTCGTATCACCATAATCCACACTCAATGTAAAACATACATAACTCCTGTTTTTTTGCAGATGTCTGGAAGTAGCGTTAAGGGCGAGTTAGCGCTGAAAAGAATATCGCTACGCCGGATGGGGCTGCGTTGTACATATCACGAAGCCCCGTTAGCGATATTTCACAATTAAGTTTCACGAGGCACGCCCACCTTGCATCTCATTAGGGATGCGAGGCAGCAAGAAACCGGGCGCTAATGCAAGGAAACACACGCTAACGTGTCCTTGTATATGATGGGGCTGAGCTATTTATGGGATCTGGTAAATACTGACACCCCAGAGGCACATATTTTGAAGTTCATGTGGTGCCTATAGTCAGTAAGTCAAGGGTCATAGTGCAAGGAAGGGGATGGGCCCCTAGGTGCTGTTTGAATGATAAAATACAGCAATTATCAGGGTTGGGGGGGACCCTCGGGCCTTTGGGCCCCAGTGCCACTGCTCCTGCTGCACCAATGAAAGCTATGCGTATCTGAGTAATTAACTGACATTTTTCCTCAGTAAGTTTCAGCAGGTTTGATCTCCCGACATTGACCTGCATATGTTTATGAAAGGCTCAATGTCATCAGTTCTAGGGTCTGCCAATGGTCCGGGTTCCTGGTCCTAAGAGATCAAAATGTCTGCAGACCAGCTTCCTGTGACATCACACAGCCCAAAACCTTATCACCCAGAGTGGTTCTGAAAGAGAAACAGACTCACAACACAAACTCCTACAACTTTATCAAAATTGAAGAACACAGGGTTGAAGGCATTCACGCCAAGAATTATCCATCACCGGCTCCTCCACTGTGGGACCAATGGGAGCGGGACCTTGATTGGTGCCAGAGGGCAGAAGAGACCATTTACAAAAGTAAGGGGAGCCGCAAAAAATGTAAGAAGATCTGGCGGGATTGGAGGAGGTACAGGGGAATGGGGGGAGGCCTGGGATAAGGGGTTTCACTCTGAATGTCCAGTGTATGGTTAATTATGACTATTCTTTACGCTGTCCATGCCTGTTTGTCTGATGCAATGTGACCAATGGATTGACATGTCAACAAGAATGAGAACTGTTAATAAAAAGATTTATAAAAAAAAAGAATTATCCATCAGAACGCCACCAGGGATCCATGATGCAAGTTAAAAGTTCAATTCCTTATTCGTCTTTGCTATGTGGAAACGCACTAGAATATGCCTCGCCGGCGTAAGACCGACATCCCTGAGTGCTGGAAAGTCAGCATTACAATTCAACAACAAGGATCTTGCCTTGGAATCCTCTCTAACACATCAGCCACCATGAGAAATAGTCATGACTTGCTGCTTTTAGATCTACTCATTTCTCTGGCCACAAAAGAGTCCCGTGCAATTGTAAAATACGCCGAAGGATTATCTCACCCTTCTTGGTGAGATATTTTGTTTATGATGGTTTGATAAATAATAAATCAATCCACATTTATAAAGCACACAATCACCCGCAAGGGTCTCTAGGCGCTGAGGGCCGTCAGGAAGATTAAGCAAGCTATTGCCCAGATTCACATGGTGCTGGGCTAATCTGCCGCCGGTGATCGAACCGTGATCCCCAGATTTCGGAGTCAGTCGCCCTGCTCACGGCCCCAGGCTTTCACTCTTCAGGAATCTCTCTGGAAAGAAACATTGGGATAAGATGGACCTATACGTACAAATAAACCCAAATCCTTGCTGCCATAATACAAATATAGGGTATCCTAAAATTCCAATGAAGTAGAAGGTACAGACAGCCCACTGTGTGGTCGATCCCATTTTTAGATTGGCGGATCGCGATTCGTTGCTGATGACGGATAGCTATATCCCCCTTCCCTCCCACCCGGTTGCTTCTCACGCTCCCCTCTCCTTATTGCTTCTTTACCCTCCTTCTGTTCCTCCTCGTACCCGTTTATTTGAAGAATCCTGATCGTAGCCTAACTCTCTGAGGAGCACCTCGCCAAAATTAAATTCTGCTCCATAATTGAGTACTCCTCCCAGTGCCTCAGGCCAGCAGCTTATTTTCTTGCAGGAACAGCGATGACTAGTGCCGGATTGAACCATGTGGAGGCTCCCAGGCAGTCGAAAGTCCGGGCCCGCCCACGCAAATTATCTCCTAATACCCAATGTACCAATTTTTTTTTACAAACTGCCAGAAGATGAGCTTTTAAGAAACAAACTTATGTGAATCTGATATCGCAGGTTTATGTCCTTTAAATTGTATTTTGATCTGTTGTCGCAAGTCCCCTAAAAGGAGTGGGACCCATAGGCCGGAGCCTATTTTGCCTATTTGGTAATCCGGAACTGGCGATGACAAAGTCACTGGTCTCAGGCTTCGTCTTAAGAACGTGGATCCCAAAGACTGAAACACATTGGAGTTGATCAACTACAAGGGCCACGGAGGGTGATGTCTACAAACTGCTTATCGATGGTACCCTAAACCGCTTCCTTGGAGACGCTAACTCTGTGGTGACATCTACATGTAAAGACACACATACTTTGCTTATTGATAACTTGCCTGATTCTTGTTCTAAATTATCTCTGTATTGGCTTTTTTCTATCAATAAATAGAGTGAAATAATTTAAAAAAGAGATGCTACTAGAATAATACTTACCTAGAACCTGTAATCTGTTCTCAGAAGAATAAAGCACCATTGTTTTGTGTGTCTAAATGTGTCCAACGTAACTCTATGCATGCCAGTGTGGCATAGCACTGCAGTGTATTCGTTTTCAATTTGTCTTTTCTTTTCCAGAGATGTATCTTACCATATTTATCCCTGGTCTGTACCCTGCTGTCTAAAGCTTGTGAAGACTATGTTGCAAACTTTATTGTTTTTGGGGATGGCCTGAACAGAACCAAACATTCCTATGTGTGCTAACTCCTTTCCTGTTCCAGCTCATGCTAGGCCATGGGGGCACATTGTCCAGGGACCCTTCCTGCATACAGCCTCCAAGTTTCAGCTCTATCCGTCTGATGTATTCCCAAGGGTCCTGTGTCTTAACCTGGGGAGCCGCGTCCAGCCAGGACCCTCCTGAACAGATCATCTTCCACATGCCTCTCCTACCAGGCAAAAGACAGGCCCCAAGCCCATCATGTGATGTCTGTTTACATGAGGGCTACTCTAGTTCCTGCAGCTTGGACTGACAACACATGCAATCAGTTTCTTGTCACTCACATGCAACCCCTCCCACCTTGTAAAGTTGTTCATTATGGGTGCTCTGATAGCCCTTTGGGTTACAATTTTGTGATATCATCATAAAAAAATTTAGGCAGACAGAGAGAAAAGTTGGAAAAGAAAACCTTATGGGAGTCTAGCCCGTGGGTTATTCTTTCTGCCGTCGCCTTGGTTACCTGAGACGCGGCTTGGTGGAGCGCAGTGTTTCCTGGGGGCTGCTGCGAAGGCTGGTTCTCCAGAATCACAGCCCACAATTGGGCAAGGGAATTGAGATGTGATTTCATACCTTATACGCCATCTACCACCACGCTCGCACCACTTTACTCAAGCTTGTATAAAGTAGTAAGTTAAAATATAGATTCAAAACCAGCCTAGGGTCGAGGATTTGTCAATAAGTGGGTGAGAATTTAGAACACTGAGGGGCATATTACCAAGCAATAGCGATAATTATCGCTATTGCTTGGTTAGAGACAAAAATTTATCGCCGACCTGCGGCGATTTTTATCGCAGATAAACCTTGGTATTACCAAGCTCATGCTGGTAATACCCAGCATGAGTGAAGCGTTGGCATTGGTCTGAGCAGTCTGGCTTGACACTCACTCAGGCCCTGGGAGCCTGTGCTGGTTTTCCACCCGGCTGTGCAGCACAGCTCGATGGAGAGATCTAAGTGTGCATGTTGGGTTGGCCGTCCTAAGACGGACGGCCAAACCAGCATGCGCACTTGCAGTGCCCACCCCTCCTCCTCCCTGCTGATGTCCATTAGCATGGCCAGGTCCTGCTCTGGTCTTGGCTCAGTCAAGTAAATAAAATTATTAGAAGTTGTTTTATTATCATTTAAATGTCCATGTTTTCAATGCTCAGACAGCAGTGGTGCAACGCTCCTCGGCCTTAACAGAGGAGCCGCCACCGTTGGCCGTTGTAGTCCATGGCACCAAAGAGAATTCCTTTGTGCTTGGATGTGTTCCTGGTGAAAGAGCAGAATGCTGTCTGTCACAGTGATGTTAGCCAATGGCGGAAGTCAGAGGCATAACAAAACTTGAAGGGGCACCCTGCAAAGTACATGGAGGGAGACCCCCAAGCTCCAGTCCCAGTCAGGAGCTCTCAGGCCAGGCGCCCACTGTCCGTGCAGAGTGCTAGAGGAGGCCCTCTACTGCTCTGCCCGCCAGCCCCCCCCCCCCCCCCCCCACCAGCCCGCGTGTGCTGCAGAAGCTATTGTAACACTACTGTCTGAAGTGGCTGGCCCACTGTGGATGTATGCTGTAGCTGGAGGAAGAGCATTTTTAATGACACAACAACTGAAAGCATCGATCTATCTATCTATCTATCTATCTATCTATCTATCTATCTATCTATCTATCTATCTATCTATCTATCTATCTATCTGTCTATCTGTCTATCTATCTGTCTGGCTGTCTGTCTGACTGTCTGTCCGTCTGTCCGTCTGTCTATCTGTATATGTTTGTATGTATCTATATATATCTATATATATATGCAAATCTGCGTATGCGTAAACTAGTTGATAGAAAATTTCCAGCGCTTACATAAGGGCTTCTGTTTCTGGAGAGCTTACCAGTTAGCTGACAGTTTGATCACTAATGCAGTCATAAAGGATGTTTCATTTTATTCCCAAAGAAATAATACAAAAAAGAGGGGCATATTATCAAGCAGGGCGTTAAAATTGTCGCAGTTTTAGCGGCAGTTGGCGATAATGGGCTTGATAATATGCCCTGGAGAATTCCAACAGAAGCCCATGTTAACACCAGAACATGGGTTTCTATTGGAATTCACAAGGCCATATTATCAAGCCCATTATCGCCGCTTTAGCAGCAGTTTTCTGGCGCTAAAGCAGCGATAATTTTTAACGCCCTGCTTGATAATATGCCCCAATGTTCCCATTGTATGTTGCTGAGGCCTTTTTATGCTCCAGTGGTACTCGTAGCACGATTTATATGCCCCTGGGCATCACACGGACACCTCGTGGCAACGTCAGGTAGGGACGCTACTGTTTTTAAAATTCCTAAGACCGCTTCACTTGTAGCAGTTAAATAACACAAGTGCGCCATTGACCCTTTAACGAGAATGTATACAAAACGGCTTTTTTTCCCGGGCGAAGTAACGAACAACCATTTACTACTGAGTGCCAAGACCAAGACTTCGAGAAAAAGATATCAAACTGTACAGTTTTCTCATCTTAGTTTAAACACGGTCATTTCTCACGCCAATCACAATATATGCAGACAAATGAATACACAAAACGTGTTAAACAGGAAATAATATTTAACCGCATCTATGGGACAGGGTAATATTCAACGTACAATATATTTCCAAATGGAATAACTGTTGTCCTGTAGTACATTTCCTAAACATTTCTAAATTTGACAGTTATCAACCGCTTCATTAATTATCAATGTACAATATAAAGACCCCCCAGAGTAACATTTTTAGCTTCTTGAATCCTGGCCAAACGTGCGCGTACTTGCGTTTGCTGTAAAGACTCCACTCTCTGCCTTTCTGTGGTTTTTCTTGGGGTGTTACTTAAAAGAAGCTCAAACTCACTCGTTTCTCCTCTTGCATTTCTATGGCAACGCTGCAATTTATTATTAACGCCTTTCACATTGCTAATATACATGAATAAAGGGTATTGAGTGTGTAATTTCGTCGGCTTTTAAAAGGTACATAAACACATGAATCACAAATAAGAGCACAACAGTTGGTGCAGTCGTCAAAATATTTTCAAGAGAAAAGTATTGACAGACAATTTTCAATTTAGCAACTTCTGGTGCAAAAAAAAATATCTCTCTGTCAACTCACCCCCCCACCTTTATAATCTCTCTCATCACCTCCTCCTTTTCCCGACCTTATGTTCCAACTCCCTTCACCCTGGTCAACCCTTCTTCATCAGCTGTCTCAACTGCTCCCAAACGCCTCTGCCCTCTCCACCTGTACAGCCAAGCTTTCTTCCACCTTCCATCTCCGCCCACCTCTCTCTCGCTCTCTCCTCATCAACCAAGGAATTTATGATGTCTCATACCTCACGATTTCCATCGCGTGCCTCAATCTCCTTCCACTCAGTGCTTTTTTGCACACGCTGGGGCATATTCTCAAGGACTTATCGCCGAGTTATCAGCACTTTATCGCAGCCAAAGTGGTGATAAATGTATCACCTCATTCACAAGCTGGTGCTAATAGGCCATATCACCAGTTTACCTGCGATAGCAGCCGCAAAAAACATAGCCACAGATGATCCCGGCAACTATCGGTAAAGAGACGCAGGGTAGGCATTCCAGTGCAAAAAGCTGCGACAACACTCCGCAAAATTCTCAACGACCAGCCAGTTCGGCGATAAGATCCCAGAACAGGTGATAAGGCGAGTTAGCAGCAGGAATTTAACACCTGCTTTTACCTGGTGTAAAGTCCGACGACAACCTGCTCCAGAAAAGGGAGCTCAGCCCAGCCCAGAGCCACACCTGAAGAACAACAGATGCCATGGAGCTACTGATCATCCAGCCCGGAGCTTCAAGAGGGCCACAACACCCACCGTCACAACACCCAGGACCCCCTCCCTCTCCCGGGCCCAACCCTGGGCAACCCCAGCGGACAAAGATATGTTACATCAACTTCACAAAATCATGCACAAAAAAAATCGACTTATGTCGCACAATCACACCACTTAACATGCATGTGTGGTCAGAAAAAGGAGAATGACTCATTTAACTTTGAATTACCAAACAAGACATTTTATTCAAATAAACTCAAAAGAACTATTTTGAAGAGTCATGGCGGGTCTTCTCAGGACAATCTGTAGGTCACAGCCTGCAAAACAAAATTCTAGATAAGAAGGTGTGTCATGCGCTCATCAAAGGACAGAGAGAGAAAAAGAGAGAAAGAGCTGGAGAGAGAGAAAAAGAGAGAAAGAGCTGGAGAGAGAGAAAAAGAGGGAACGAGAGGGAGAGAGAGAGGGAAAGAGAGGGAGAGAGAGAGAGAGAAAGAGGGAAGGAGATTGAGAGAGAGAAAGAGAGGGTGAGACAGTGAATAGAAGAGAGGGACAGGAAGAGAGAGTGCCAACACTGCGGACCCAGGCCTCACTGCTCACCTGCTGCCACCAGTGTGCCTCCAACCAGGTGCCGGTATGCACTGCAGTTCACTAGATCCCTCATCTGAAACAGAGTCCAGATTTATGGATGGCAGAGTATATACAATTGCACACGCCATCATTGTCCTCCCACCCCTGCACACACGGGCTGCTGCAACCCAGCCCCTCCCGCCGCCCAGTGGGGACTGCCCACCCCTGCGCACCTAGGCCTCACTGCTTACCTTCCGCCACTGGCGTGTCTCCAAGAGGGCCCACCACGTGCCAGTTCACGCCCCAAGCCCGGGGCCCGGGAAAATGGCACCCTCCACATCATGCAGCCCCGCTCCGCGGGCCACCAGGTCACACACTTGATTCTGAGTCTTGATTTTGCTTGGCAGAGGTCATATCAGTGCACATGGCATCATCGCAGGCTGCACACCCGCTCAGCCCTTTAGGTGCCACTAACTCTGTGACCTGCGAGGCAACGCCATGTGCCGGTAGGCCAGCACTACCCGCTGGCTCAGGCCTACACTGCTGTCCAGCAGGGCTCACACAAATCCTTAACAGTCCGGACCGACAGGATGGGGCATCATCGCGGGCTGCACACCCGCTCAGCAATTAAGATGCCCCTACCTCAGTGCACCGAAAGTCACCATCACGTGGCGGTATGTCTGTGCCGGCAGCAGTGTATCTGGTGTCACCAAGTCTGTGCCCCGCAAGTCATGGACACTTTATGATTCAGTCTCATGGTGCAGACGCCATCATGTCACCACCGGCACTGGGGAATGTGCTGTGGCAGGGCCCTAGGTCCTCATGCATAAATAATAATGCTCACTCAAGCTCTTGTGTGTCATCCTTGCGAGCTCACTGGCAATCTTGAGGTCGATCTGGATCTTTTCCAGTCGTGGTTCGTGGAGAGATTAGACGAACTAGCTCCCGCTGTAACCGCCTGTAAACCTAGCGGCCGCATGTCTGCACCTTGGTTCTCGGCTGCATTGGCTGAGAAGCGGAGGCTATGTAAAAAAGCCGAAAGGGAGTGGCGTCGCGCGTACGACACTAGTGCGAAGCAGATTTATAAAGGGCTAATTAAACAATATCATTGTGATATCTTGCTGGAAAAGAAAGCTTTCCTAACCAGAAGAATAGAAGCTGCCACGAACACAGGCAGAGAAATATTTACTATCGTTAAAGAATTCATGTCTCCCTCCTCTTGCACTCCTCCATGCTCCTTCTCGGAAGAGTGGGTTCTCCAACTAGCTGCCTTTTTTACTAACAAAATAAAGACCATTCAGGACTCTTTTCTGGCCCTGGGTGCCAGGATAGCCCCGAGTGCCTTATCTGCATCTGTTGACATGCCTACCCTTTCTACCTTCCCTGACCTTTCCTTGCTAGCTTCATTGGATCTTCTGGCCTATCTTAAATCGGGCTCTCCGTTGGACCCCTGTCCAGCTAAATGTCTTGCCAAATCAGCCCCAGCCATTAATGTTCTCATCAACCCTGTGCTCAATCTCTCATTGAGCTCAGGTACGGTTCCTCCGGCCTGGAAGCATGCTCTCATCTTACCGCTGTTGAAAAAGCCGAATCTTGATCCCTTGGCCCATGCTAGCTATAGGCCTATCTCCCTCCTGCCAGCCCTTGCTAAAGTTGTTGAGAAACATGTCCATCAATCTCTCTCCAACTTCCTTGAGGCAAATAACATCTTGCATAATACCCAGTCGGGCTTCCGCACCAATATGAGCACGGAAAAGGCTTTATTGGGAGTGACGGAGGCCATCAAGGAGGTATTGGATGCTGGAGGCAAGGCCATGCTGGTCATGTTAGACCTTTCGGCAGCTTTTGACACCGTCCCCCACGGCGGCCCCCCCGTACTCAGCCAGTATGCTGTCATTGGAGGTGGGAGTGCCCCAGGGCTCTA
The DNA here is from genome assembly GCF_964263255.1 of Lissotriton vulgaris. Lineage (NCBI taxonomy): Eukaryota > Metazoa > Chordata > Amphibia > Caudata > Salamandridae > Lissotriton > Lissotriton vulgaris. The sequence continues at coordinate 152,227,033 of NC_141700.1, read as the reverse complement.
TCCTGAGTCCCACTCTATTTAACATCTTTATGACCCCTCTGGCGGCTCTGGCTGAGTCTTTTGGAGCCCAGGTCGTTTCCTACGAGGATGACACCCAGCTCCTATTCACCTGTAAGAGGGGCACCGACTTTGACGGTGAACGCATCAAGGGTTGTCTGGAAGCCGTGTTCAGCTGGTTCCAGTGCAACAGCCTGAAGTGCAACTCGGACAAGTCCGAGGTGCTCTTTTTTGTTTTTTATCAGACCCTAGATGGATGGAATGGTGGCCTCCGGCCATGTTCCCACCTTCCTCGGTGTCCACTTCGGCGAAACATCTGGGAGTGTCAATTGACTGCGGTCTCACCTTGAAGCCCCAGATCCTTGGCTTAGTCGGCAAGTGCTTCGGCGTCCTCAAAATGCTGAGAAAGTTCCTTCCATTGCTATCCCTGGGCCACAGGAAAATTACGGTACAGGCGTTAATTGGCTCACGTCTGGACTATGCGAATTTGCTATATCTGGGACTGCCGGAGTATCTTCTCTCGCGTCTTCAGATAGTCCAAAATGCCGCTGCGCGCGCCATCTTTGGCCTTCACCGGAGATCCAGTGCCAGTGAACGTTTGTCTACTCTTCACTGGCTCCCGATCCGGAAGCACATTGTTTTTAAAGTACTCACGTTGGCTTTCAAAGCCCTTCATGGATCCGGCGCGAGTTATATTAGGAAGCGGTTGCCTTTCTATCAGCCTTCCCGGGCGCTTAGATCGACGTCGCAGGCCCTGGCGGTTGTGCCTGTGATTCAGCGAGCCCGCATTGGAGACCGGTCTTTTAGACTCCGTGCTCCTCAGCTGTGGAACTCTCCGCCGGCCACCCTGAGAAAGTCGAGCACTCTGCTGGCTTTCAGGAAGGAATTGAAGACATGGCTTTTCGTCCAATAGAGCTAGTCACACTGTGCCCGCCCTGTTCCGCTTCTGGTTAAAGCGCCGGGACACTCTTTGGAGTAGCTGAGCGCTATATAAATCACGTTATACCATAACATAACATAATCACACTGATATACCCAGATAGAGAGTGGCAATGGCATCTAGCACACGCGTCCACCCCTTTTTATTGGCAGTGTCACATGTACTGTGACGCGTGTGCTTGATGGGTGTGGTGTGGTTGTAAACCAGCCATGAGGCAGTGGCTGTGGCAGGCTGATAACTAGACCTGTGATCTGCAGATCAGTACAAGGAAGACCTGGGACATGGAGCGTTGTCATCCCCCCCTGTGAGCGTAAGCGGAGTGGGCTGGCCTGGTGTATGCCAGTCCAGCATAAGGGTGTGAACAATGACCCCGCTGCCCTGGGCGTGGTTCTGTCCTGGTCTAGACAAGGAAGTAACTAATGTGTGTGTCCCTGTTGTAGTGCCAGCGTCACCCAGACCGCAACCAGCAATGTGTCACCCTGTGACCCAAGTCCCACAAAATGAGCAACATGGACATGAGGGGGAATCACTGACCCTACATTCATCCATACTTCCACACTTGAAAGATCATAGACATGACACATCTGTGTGATTATGAATGTTTAATGCACATTCAGTGGAGTGTTGCAGCTGGAGCAGTACAGGGCCATGAAAACCCCACTTTACAATGTTGGCCCGTGGAGGGCCAGCCAGAGTCCTTCAGGGAATGACAAGTTCAACAGAAGGGGAAGAGCTGAGTCCGCAGTCTGAATGCTGTGCCATTGGTGTCCAAACAGAATACAGCAGTAGGGCCGGCTCTAGGGCGGTGCGACCGGTGCCACCGCTCCGGGTGCTGGCTTCCTGGGGCACCCTGTTTGCAAGTTTATTATGTTTTTGAAGCACCTGCTGCAGAGTTTCTTTCCCCTGACAATTACCAGGGCTCACAAAAATGTCAAGATAACTTGTCGTGTGATTAATTATCTTCTTGGAGAGAGATCAGCATTTGGTAAAGTTGACTTATGTGAAGTTAGTGAAGTTAGTGCAGAGAGTTAATATGCCTTCTGCAAAGAAAGTGAACAAAGTAGATTACAGAGTGCATATAATGTAAACAAATCAGCAGGTTACTGCTTTTAAAAGAGGCATCCTTTTGTTACTTGCAATTTAGAACTTAAAGTCCTATTATTCAACAGTGAGCTATTAACTTTCATCATAGAACTGCATACACACTGAAAAGTATACATTAGAACATTGACTAATAATAATCGGTTAATTTGGCTAGAAATCGATTCTATTAGTAAAGAAAACTCCCAACTATGCTGTCTCTTTTTCGACTATGAGTTTGTGCTTCTCCACACCAAGCACTCTTAAACTCTACTGCCTACAAGTATGGATGACATGTGACTCCTACCCTTTTTAGTCCTTTGGCTTATGTAACATTTCCTGTACACTGATTTACACACGTATGATTGATTGTCTCTGTGTAATGTGTGTGTGATGCAAAGTGCTCGGACACCCTACACTGGTAAGAGTGGCGCTATATAACTAATTCAATGCATCTGACAGAGTGTGGTTATGGAAACTTGGTCACTGTTAAAGTGTGCGAGTGAGAGAATCTGTGGTGGAGGTGGTCATGGGGGACGCCAACAAACATTCTCGAAAAGGGCCCTACCAGCACTAAAGCCGACCCTGTACGGCTGTCCATGTCAAGGTCCAAGGTGAGTGTCGCATAGTGTATCGGGGTACATTGTAAGGTGGTAATGCAGAGGACAGAACCAAGCAGAAACCGGCCAAATGGCTGAGATGAATGCTACTGCGTCCTTCTTACCATGAAGGCAGATTCATCCGCATCTTCGTCCTCTGCTGTTTCATAAAGTTAAAGTTAAGGGTTTTATAAAGCGCTCGTAATCCAAGCGGTTTCTTGGCGCTGAGGACAGAGGTACCACTGAGGGAGCGGGGGAGCCGCCTATTCTGCGAGTGCTTGTGTAAAGAGGTGAGTCTTCAAGGCCCTGCGAAAGTCCATATAGGAAGCAATAGCCCTAATGCTGAAAGGAAGAGTATTCCAAAAGGAAGGGGCCAAGACGAAAAGCTCATGCCACCATGTTTTTTCCTTCTGAACCTAGGAACGCACAGGAGGAGTTTAGAGGAGGACCGCAGATCCCAGTTGGGGATGTAAGCTTTGAGTCTGGAGGTGGTGTAGACAGGCGCTGTGCCAATACGAGCCTTAAAAATCTTGCATCCCAGTTTGAACAGGGAACGTTCAGAGAGCGGAAGCCAATGTAAAGTTTTTAACAGTGGGGTGACATGGTGGTGTTTAGGCAGTTTGAAAACTAACCTGGCAGCCTGGTTCTGGATTAGTTGGAGGCGACGGAGCTCCTATGCCGGAATACCAACATACAGGGCATTTCCATAGTCCAGACGGGATATGACCATGGCTAGTAAGATGATTTTCAATGTTGCAATAGAAAAAAAACGGGAGACTTTACGTATAGTGCGGAGCTTAAGTAATCAGGAAGATACCACCACACTAATTTGAGAATGCATGGAGAGATCACTGCTAACTCTAACACCAAGAGTCTTGACAGAGGCAGAAGGAGAGTGAGGGGAGCCCAGAGAGGACGGCCAGAAAGAAGAAGACCAGGGACTGGAGACCCCACCAGTGAGCACCAACGCGGACTTATCGGGGTTGAGCTTGAGGTGGTTAATGTTCATCCAGTCACTGATAAAAGTCATAATTGATCTAACATGAAGAGCAGAAGAGGGAGAGGAGGAAATGTTGAAAATGAGTTGAAGGTCATGGGCGTAATTAAACATGTGACATCTAGATTCTGAAGAGCAGCAATAAGAGGAAAGATATAAAGATTGAAAAGAAGAGGAGAAAGAGATGACCCTTGGGGGACACCGCAGATGATAGGGCGCGGAGCGGCAGAGAAACCCACCAGCTGGACCTCCGGCTGACGATTCTCTAAAAATGAGGTCATCCACGCAAAGGCGGATCCCCGAATGCCTGCGCCCTTGACACGATCGATCAAGATGGTATGATCGACCGTGTCAAAGGCAGCGGACAGGTCCAGAAGGACCAGGCCCTGAGAAGAGTTGACGTCAGCACCACCTCTAAGCTCGTCAAGCACCGAAAGGATGACAGACTCTGTAGAGTGTGCTGGACGAAAACCTGCCTAGTGAGAATCTAAAAAATTTGTATTCTCAATAAAGGAACTGAGACATGTTGTAACATGGCTCTCCAAGATTCTCCCTAAGAAAGGGAGCAAAGAAATAGGACGAAATTAGAGAGAGAGGAAGGATCGGCCCCGGCCTTTTTCATAATGGGAATGATTTTTGCGGATTTGAAGAGGTCGGGAACCGTCCCCTGGAGAAGGGAATTGTTGAGAAGTAGTAGCGGGGGATCAGGACAGGCAGAGAAAATCTCTTTAAGTAAGTGTGCAGGGCAACTATCAGAGGGGGGCCCAGATTTAACTTTAGAAAGTAAGGAGGAGAATATTTCCCCAGAAATCAAGGGGGGGCTGCTCCAAAAAATGAGGGTTCAAGGGGGGCTCAAAACAGGAAAAATTAAGTGACGGAGGGGGGATGTTGATTTTGATAGAGATGATTTTGTCAATAAAATAGTCGTTTAAAGAATTACAGAGGGCTTGTGAGGGGGATGGTTTGAGAGGAACTCTATCAGAGGTGGACAGATTGTGGACGATGGAAAAGATATCTTTAGGCTTGTTGGCCGAGAGAAGAATTTTAGCAGTAAAATATCCGTTTTGGCCTGCAAGATGGATATCTTATAATCATGTGATAAAATAAGATACAATGATTTTAGAGTCGGACAATACCTCAACCTCCAGTGTAGCTCAGCCTCTCTGACAGCCAGTTTTTTAGATTTTAGCTCAGGGGTGAACCATCTATTAGAGTCATGGAGGCGCCGTGTCCTAAGACATTTTAAGGGCGCCGACTGATCGCAGGCTAAAGAAAGCCAGCTGTTGATAGCGATGGCCTAAGAGTGGAGGGAGAGGTCGAGTAAATTTGGAGGTGAGGATGAGAGAGTGGAGCAGAGCGAAGGTAGATCCATTCGACCCCAATTTCGGGCCCAAGTGTTGGATGGCAGTGGAGATTTGCTGACCTGCCCTAAATCAAAGGAAAACGAGAGTAGGAAGTGATCAGACCAAGGGCATAAACTGATAACTGGGGCAGGGATGTGCAAGTTAATTGACCAGACCTGATCTAGGATATGGCCATGGGTGTGGGTCGGGGAATGTATGTGCTGAGAAAGGTTCAGGTTGCAAAGCAAGTCAGTAAATTCCTTAGAGAGGGGATCCTTCCGAGGATCGGATGGCCAAAAATTGAAGTCGCCTAGCACCAGGATACGGGAGTTATTCACCACCAACGTGGCCAAGAGTTCCTGGATTGCTTGAAGAAAAAGAGGCATAGACTGCGGTGGGCGATATAAAAGGGCACAAGTTAAAGGGACCGTGGTAGAAATAGAGCGAATGACAAGGTAATCAACTGCTGCGATTGTAGAGAAATACAAAAGGCAAAAATTGAAAGTTAGAATGAATAATAGTGGCAACACCACCTCCTGCCTTCCCCTCCCGGTGGTCAGAGCGTAAGATGCAATGGGGCTCAGGAATTGCTGCTAATATACCTGCCTCACGTGTGGGTGGTGGTGTTCTGTCTCCAGCACTGTGTGGCAGTGATACCTCAGAGGCCGGAGGTGGAATGTCTGCCGCACTGTGTGGCACTGACACTTCAGGAGGCAGAGATGTGGATGCAGTGGTAGCAGCAGCATTCATCAGCACCAGGCCTTGTGGCATCAATGCCATGAGGAGGGTCTTTAGGTCATTGAGGGACTCAGCAACCTCTCGCTGGTGTGCAGCCGTCTCAGGCGCTCTTTCCACCTCTGTCTGCTCCATGATCTCCATTACACTCTGCATGTGTCCCAACTCCTGGGTGACATCGCTAGAGCCACTCTGACTAGACAATTGTTCTTGTCTCTGAGTCAGGGCTCCAGAGATGTCAGCAATGGTTCATTGGAGAGCATGGAGCGGACTGTGGGTGTCCGTTAGGGACTGTAAGTGGTCCCTGATGGGACTTAAACACCCACGTATAGCAGCTAGTTTGGCTGTCATACGGTCGAACCCCACCCGCACCTGGTCAGCCGACTTCTCCTGGCACCCCAACACACGGCGTGGGAAGGCCATGTGTTCTTCGTGGGGGTCCTGGGAGGCAGCCGTGGTGGTGGGTGCTGCCTGCTGTGTGGTCTGGTCTCCTCAATGCAGATGGGCTGCCCTGCTCCTAGAGGTGGGGTGCGGAGGTTGGCAATTAACACTTGGATTGTGTCGGTGTTGAAGGTGTTGTCATCAGATAACAGAGATTCAGCCTGCTCTGCAGGAGGTGTTCGTTTGCCCTCTGCAATGTGAAGGGGAGATGCAGTTTAACATTGTGTTCACATGTATGTTGACACATTGTACATGTTTGCATACAGATTGCATGACAGTGCATATTGTGACTGTTTGGGAGGAGCTGCCTATTTGCTGCAGGACAGTGGACATTTCGACAACATCACAGATGCTTGTTTGTACTTGTACATTGTCAACTCACATTTCCCTGCTGTGCCACATGTGATTGGCCAGTTTCTACACACGAGCGTCACCAGTTGTGTCCTCTGTTCTGTTGTGGATGTGTTGCGGTTTATACCACATCTTTGTCAATGTTTATGTGCTCTGCATGTTATGTTTGTGTGCTGCATTTTGGGCGAGTCGCCCCTGCAGCTCTGATTTTGCTGACCCTTATCCCTTTCATGTGGTGTGCCTTTGACGTCTGTGCTTATACAGTTCTGAGATTTTGCATACTTGGGTGCATTGGTCTCTTGGTGGGAGTTGAGGGTCTGGGGCATGGTTTGTCCGCAGATGTGCTCTGCTTAATTGTGCGTGTTTGCCATTGTGCCCATCTCCCCCGTCCTCCCAGTCCCTGGTCGTTACTCACCCTGTTGCTGTTGAGTCAGATCATGTTGAGGAGTGTCCGGTCCCCCAACTCCTGCCACTGTCTCCCCACTGATGACTGTGGACAACATTTCCTCCATATCGTCCAGCTTCTCCTGTGGTGCTGGATTCCAACCTCCAGTGTGCATTGCTGCCTTCCGGTTGTTGGCCAGTTTCTGCTTGGTTTTGCGCTTCACATCATTCCAGCGCCTCTTGACCTCTTTCATTGTACTCTTCAGTACTCCGACTGCATTTAATTTGTCCACGATGGACTGCCATATTCCATTTTCAGCTGCCAATGACAAAGTGGAGGTGATGAACAGTAGTTGATGGTGTCCTGCCACCTCCGTTATCAGGATCCTGTTTTCCTGCGGACTGAACCGCTTCTTTCTACTCTTTTTGTCCTTCCCCTTTCCTGACCCCGAGGTCCCAGGCTGGTCCTCCAGGGGGTCTTGTGGGGTTCTGGTTGTCATCTGTACTTGCTCGGGCTACCTCCATTGTGCTTTGCTGTTGTTTGGCTTTTGTTGGCATGTTTTTTTTCTACTTTTATAGTGCATTTTCCCACATGATGCGTGGGAATTGCAGGCCTGTCGCTGGTTATCACTAATTTTTGTATCGCAATTGGGCTCATCCCTACTATTTTCGCGTTCATGTTTCACGTTTTTTCAGCATCACGTTAATTTTAACGTGGGTATTTGACGCGTTATCATGAGACTATCGCATGGTACTGCCGTGTTGAGAATGCCACGTTAACACAGCATTATTTTTCTGCGATAGACTGCGATGTGAAGAGATGCGTTAAGCTAATTTTGCGATAATTATCACACGTTCTTGAGAACATCCCCCACTGTACCCACACCATCTGCTACTTCTATGGACACACATGCAGCTACACCAGAAAATATAGCATTAACCACGGCAGCCAACAAAACCCAACAGAGAATGTCATGTACAACTCGAACTTAGACATAGGGCCTGTTATAACACTGCACACTGTGCCACTGGATTCAAGCTAGCCTGGTTGATGAGATAAACCAGACACCACTGTGAGCTTATGACCCAAGACTTCACAATGGGCCTTTCTGTCCTGCATAGATGCTCCTCCTCTCTCTGCACCCCACATCAATTGTCTGTGGAAACCATGGTGACGATAGGATGAAGTTTGCGCAAGACTCCACATTTCCAAATAATCGCCTGTTTCTTGTTATAATCCAAGTCTATCCTAAGAGTCCTTGTCATGCATGGGGAGAAAACAACTATATTCTGGCTCTTCCACATGTTCTACTTGTCTTTTTATCTGGTTAGGTCTTTGCGGGTGCCTCTTCCTCATGCTCTGCTTGTCTCTTTATCTGGTCAGGTCTTTGCGGGTGTTGTTATGTTATTTTAATTTACAATGTGCATGAATCACCCCGGGAAGGGTACCTCGGGGCAGCCCAGATCATAAACAGAATCACAACAACAAGGCCACTAACAGCTCTGTTTTAAGAAGTTTTCTAAATTTAAAAGGATCTGTACAATGACGTCATAAGAGCAGAAACTTGTTCCAATACAGAGCGGCTAAACAAAAAAAAGACCAACCTCCTGAATGAGTCTTTCTTATTTGAGGAACAGTAAACAGGGCTTTATCGCTAGATCTTAACGATCTGCCTGGCGGTAAGGACAAACCCTTGCAGACAGATAGCTTGGATCTTTGCCTTTTAAGGATTCATGTGTCAACAGCAGATTTTAAAAATTATTCTTTTGTGAATTCGCAGCCAATGAAGAGAAGGCAAGAGGGGAGAAGAAGACGTCCTGGGTGGAAGGTTAGTTATGAGATTACAAGAATGAAGTAATTAAATGAACAAAACATGAATGTAGGATGTAACAGACGTCCTGAGTGGAAGGTTAGTTATGAGACGTGCTGCAGTATTCTGGACTACCTCCAAACTATGGACAATTGTCTCATTGATGGAAGCCAATAAGGCATTACAATAATCTAGGCAGCTGATGATTAGAGTCTGAATCAAAGTCTTCCTCAGAGAAGGAGGAAGAAAAGGAAAAGCCCTCCGTAATAAGCGCAACATATGAAAGCAAGTTCCTGCAGTGGTCCCAAACTGCTCTCTACTTGTGAATGCCTGATCTAGACGAACACCCAAATTATTTACCACAGATTTATGAGTGGGTGTTGTGCCCACTTCTGATGCCACAAGTCAGGTGCTCAAAGCTGTTGGGCCTTGCCAAAGGGCATAAGCTTGGTTTTATTGGCATTTAGCTGGAGACAATTATCTGTCCTCCAGGTTGGGATGGCTGTCATGCCAGCAAAAAAGTGCGATTTTACATTGTTCAAATCTTTACCAAGTGTAACAAATAACTGTGTATCGTCTGTGTATGACGGTTCAAAACCAAATGCTCAGGCAATTTTCAGCACGGGGGCTATGTATATGTTATAAACTGTAGGGCTCAAATAAGAGCCCTGTGGCACCACCTTATCTAGTTGTATGGTTTGTGATTTATAAGAGCCTATATTAATATTTTGGGTTCTATTGGTTATGGGAGCCTCTTTTGCATGTTCTGCCTGTCTCCTTATCTGGTTAGGTCTTTGTGGGTGACTCTTTTGCATGTTCTGCCTGTCTCCTTATCTGGTTAGGTCTTTGTGGGTGCCTCTTCCGCATGTTCTGCTTGTCTCCTTATCTGGTTAGGTCTTTGTGGGTGCCTCTTCTGCATGTTATACTTGTCTCCTGTAGGAAAGTAGGATCTGCTTCTTATGGTTACCCCCACTTTTTGCTTAATGTGATACTGTTTTTGACTAGTCTGACCGGGATCCTGCTAATCAGGAGCCTGCACTCGCAGGACCCGCAACTATGTCAACTAGTCTGCAGATCCTGAGCTCCTCCAGAGTCTGTGGGCTCTGCAATCCAGGTGGTGGTTTTCCACAGCTCCAGAGGCCTGCCCTGTCCTCTCACCAAGTATGAGACCAGTATCCCTTCGTGGGGGTTGCAATAACAGAACCCCTGGGTACTGCGTCTCCTTTGCAGATGCAAAGACTTGTTGTCGTCTTTCCAAGAAGATCTTCAGACTCCAAGTATCCCCAACCTTGAGCACCTCAAGTGACCAGAATCTTTGGCCACACCGCACTATGGCCTACATATTTTGGGGAGCTGCTTGAGGTCCTCTCGCGACTCCAGAGCCTCCGGCCTCTGGGTTCACTTGAGGGTCACATTTTTTTCCTGTGGGCTCACCTGATTGCTTGAGGCCTGCTCTAGCTGCCCTGCTTGTGGTGAGTCCCCTGGACCTTGCTGGTCCCAACATTGCACCTTCTCAACTTCCTGCATGGGTTGCAGTTGCCAAGGCTTGTTGGTGCTCTCGCCTGACACTGACCCCTCAGCATTTGACATCCTTCGAGGGACAGCTCGTATCTGGGTTCTGGTCTTCCTCAGCATTGCCTGGTCCTCACAGCAGCAGAGTCAAGGTCGTTGACATCTTCCCTGAAGCACCCGACATCGGAAGGCATTTGTCTTCCAAGTCTCCTGGTAACCCCTTAGTGACGTAGACTCTGTTCCCTCTGCTTTCAGGTACTCCTTTTCAAGAATCCATGTTTGGATTCCTCCGCAAACTTTCTCCTCTTCCAGCAGTGGCTCTTTACTGAAGTCCTACATTGGGACCGACGGCGGGTTCCAACGCGACTTCACACCTGTGCACCCGGCGTCCCTGGAATAGGTAACTTGGGTACCATGGTATCCACGGGTGGGTGGCTCTCCAACCTTCTACATCAGAGGGTGCTTCTGTGAGCTGTTTAAACTGTATTTACTGGGGCCTGTGCACTTCGTTTTTTGGCCAGCAGGGGGAGTAAAGTTTTATTCAAACAGTATTGTTAGATTTCGAGTTAGTGAAGCCTTTACCTGCTGAAGTCCAAAGTTGTGGAGTGAGCCTGTCTGTCTCCTAGGAGATTCTGAACAGGAGAACCAGCTTCCCAGCCCCCACCCCCAGGCCAGCAGACCATTGGCTATTCAGCTACCAGGCGAGTCTGAGCCCTCCTCTCACACCTGCCCAGGCCCCTTAAGGCCTTGCTGGGTGCACCCCAAATCATTCTCCTCCATCTTGTGAATTGCAGCCTACCTGGGCCCCAGATTGCAGTGAGCAGAGTCCAGAAAGTGGTAAGGAGACAGACTAGTGCTGTCTCTTCCCAAAACAAAAGTTGTTTAAAAAACGATTTTCCCTTTCTGTTATTACTGTCTTTGCATGTGGCTGTTACAGTTTAAAATTGCAGTTTTGATCTGCCTGTGATTGCATATTTTATCACCTGTTTTGTGTTTTAAACTTGTGGTTTCCCTGCCCATGATTGCTTGCATTTAACATGTTGAATTGTGGGATTTGCAGTCCAACCTCTGTAGTTTGTCCCTCTCATTCCTTGGTGACAAATCTGTATTCCCTCCAAATTTCTCCTTTGCTCTGTGCTAAGACCTGTGTGTTAAAACAGTGCGCCCCCAGCCACCATTTTGTGTTCACAAGCCAGTGAGGCCAGCCCCCCTGCCCCGCCCCCACTATTACTATTACTATTACTATTCCCACTCCAGTGAGTGCAACATTAGGGTAAGTGTTGGATAGTGTAGGGGTAAAAATACTATCCCCATGTACCCCAAAACCATGCCCACCCTAAAACTAAAAAAATCCCCATCACTTACGTAATGCGTTGTAATGGTATTCGTTGCAATGGCATGTGTGGTAGTGACATGCGTTGTAATTACTGCGTTGTAATGGCATGTGATGTAAAGGCAGCTGCGTTGTAATGACTGCATTGTAAAGGTAATGCATTGTAATGACTGTGTTGTAATGGTTGTTTCCCGTCTCCATGTGGGAGATATTGTAACATACTAGATAGTGTTATATAATAAATACATATTTTTATAATACTTTGTGTTTTTTTTTCATTTAATCTGAAATGAAATGAAATGAAAAAGAAACTTGGTTAAGCGCACTGCGGCCAAGCGGCTTCCTGGCGCTGAGGACTCATCAAGACTCACAGAGGGAACCCAAGGGGACTAGCTGGGGAATGCCTGAGAAAAAAGAAACGTTTTGAGGGCCTTACGAAAGTGGGTGTAGATAGGGATAGAACGAATGGAGAGAGGAAGACTATTCCAGAACCGGGGGGCCAGAACCGAGAATCGGGTGCCCCCTGTGCGTGATTTACGGAAACGGGGGACGTGGAGGAGAGAAAGTGATGAGGAGCGGAGAGTGCGGCTGGGGGCGTGAGAGGTGATGAGAGAATTGATGAAATGTGGGGCGGAACGAGCGTGCGCCCGAAAGGCCAAGCAGGCTAGTTTGAAGTAGGATCTGAAATGAGCCGGGAGCCAGTGAAGGGACTTGAGTGCAGGGGTGATGTGAGAAGATTTGGGAAGGCGGAGGATGAGGCGGGCCGCCTGGTTTTGAATGGCCTGGAGGCGGCGGGTTTCATAGGCAGGGATGCCTACGTACAGGCCGTTCCCATAGTCCAGGCGAGAGTTGATGAGGGCCGTGACGATGGTTTTGAGGGCATCTACAGAAAAAAAACGGGAAATCTTACGGATTAAACGAAGGGACAAGAAACAGGAAGACACAACGGAGCTAATTTGGGCATGCATGGACAGATCGTCGCTGACCTTGATGCCCAGGGTCCGAACAGAAGAAGCTGGTGAGGGAGGGGGGCCAAAGGAAAGGGGCCAGTGTACCGGGGACCAAGGGTTGGAGGGACCACCAGTGAGGACAAGCTCTGTCTTGTCCGGATTGAGCTTCAAATGATTGAAGCTCATCCACTGAGAAATAAAAACTAAAGTGGAACAGAACTTGGGAAGGGAGTCAGAAGGGGACGAAAGATCAAAGACGAGCTGGAGGTCATCTGCGTAGTTGTACACAGAGACCCCCAGCTCGAGAAGAGAAGAGATAAGAGGGCGGATGTAAAGATTAAAGAGAAGTGGGGAGAGGGAGGAGCCTTGAGGGACCCCACAGGTGACTGGATGAGGGGGAGCGGAAAAACCGGAGAGGTGAACCGCTTGCGACCTGCCTTGAAGGAAGGACGCGATCCAAGAAAAGGCAGTGCCCTGGATGCCCGCTGCGCTGACACGATCGAGAAGAATGGCATGATTGACCGTGTCAAACGCAGCGGACAAATCGAGGAGGACCAGAGCTTGGGGGAGGTTGCAGTCAGCTTTCCCCTTGAGTTCGTCCAGGACCGCAAGGACCACTCCCTCAGTGGAGTGGCCAGGGCGAAAACCCGCCTGGTGGGAGGCCAGAAGGTGATTCTCCTCGATGTAGGTGGACAGGCAAGATGTAACATGGCTTTCAAGGATCTTCCCTAGATAAGGGAGCAGAGAGATAGGCCTGAAATTAGATAGGAGAGAGGGGTCTAGACCAGGTTTTTTAAGAATAGGGAGAACTGTAGCGGATTTGAATGAAGGAGGGACAGAACCCAAAGCCAGAGAAGCATTAAGAAAAGTGAGGGGAGGGACAGGGCAACTAGTGTAGAGAGTTCTAAGAATCCGTGCGGGAGCACAGTCCGCAGGAGAACCAGACTTAACCTTAATAAGCAAGTCGAGGAAAAGCTCAGAAGAAATGGGTTGAAAATGGTCCAAAGAGGAGGAGGGCAGAGGAAGGGAACCAGAGAGTTCAGGTTGAGGCACAATGGGGATGTTGGCCTTAATGTTGATGATCTTGTCGATGAAATAGTCGTTCAGTGAGGAGCAGAAAGTTTGAGATGGAACAAGAGAAGAACAAGTGCGATCGGAAGTGGCGAGGTTATGGACTAATGAGAAGATTTCTCGGGATTTATTGGCAGAGAGGGCCACTCTCTCGGTGAAGTATTTAGTTTTGGCCGCTAGGATGGCTTTTTTGTAGTCATTGAGAAGAGTTTTGTATTTGAGGTGGAGAGTGGGGCAGTAGTTCCGTCTCCAATGGCGTTCCGAGCGCCTGAGATCTAGTTTAAGGGCTTTAAGGTTGCTGGTAAACCATTTATGCTCGTCGTAAGGGCGGACGGATTTGACCTTCTTGAGCGGGGCAACCTGGTCGCAGGAGGAAGAGAGCCAGGTGCTGATGGCATCAGCCTGACTTTCCAGGGACAGGTCAGTCAGGTCAGGGGCAGATGAGGCCAGGGAAGATGAGAGAGCGTTGAGGTCGGTCTGGTTCCAACTTCGAGCCAGAATGTTTTTAGGCAGAGGGGCTTTCTCGGCTGGACCCAAGTGGATAGAGAATGAGATCATAGAGTGGTCCGACCAGACGCAGGGGAGGATGGAGGTAGATGAGACGTTACAATGTGAAGACCAGATTTGGTCCAGGATGTGACCCTGGATGTGAGTGGGGGCCGAGACGTGAGATGAGAAATTGAGATACTGAAGTGTAGCAGAAAAGTCTTTAGACGAAGAGTCCTCCCTGGGGTCGCCCGGCCAAAAGTTGAAATCGCCAAGCAGTAGCAGCGAAGAGTTGTTAACCACCAGTGTGGCCAGGAGATCCTGCAAGATGGACACAAACAGTGGCATAGCTTGAGGAGGGCGATACACGAGGACAACAGTGAGAGGTGAAGGGAGATTCAGGGAACGGGCCACCAGGTAGTCTACGTTGGGTATGGGGGGTGAGCGAGAAGTTGGAATTTCAGGGAAGAGCGGATTATCATAGCCACACCCCCTCCAACCTTGCAATCTATACTATAAGATTGCATACTGGAAAACAAGCTGCTTTAAACTCCTTCAAGACTAAGCCTGAAGAGTGTTCTTCACAGCTACCACTTAGAGAGCCTTCTAAGGTTGTCTAAGACATCTTAAATCACCATAAGGGTTGTCTGGACTGGTGCAGGGTGTCCACTTACATTAGTGTATACACCTAACAAATGGTTCAAGAGGCAAATTGCTTCAAATATACAATACAACACAAAAATCCAAACAATTGTGCAAAAGTATAAAAAAAAAGTAAAGAAGAGAAAAGTAAAAGGAAAGAAGAAGCCCCTATTACAAAAAAAGTTATATAAATTTTTTTATTTATTGCATATAATAAAAACAGTTAAGACAATTACGCTCAAGACAAATTGCTGGTATACAAACAATACATATCACAAACCAGACAGGTGGCAAACAAAGAAATACACGTTACAATAAAGGAACAGGTAGCGTGGAGTTTTGTCTTGTGTGTAATACATACAATCTTTCACTGTATTCTTGCCTCGTACTGTAGCCAATTGAGCACTTTCAAATGTGGAGTGATGTAGTGATATTTTTTTGATCCTGTTATAAGTCTAGCTGCTGCATTGAGACATGCTTTTAGGGGAGCTGTTGAAATCTTAGGAAGCCCGATAGAGTTGCGCATCCATACTCAATTCTTGAAATGACCAGCGCCTGGACTGCCGTTTTAAGATCACCTGAATCAATGAACGGCTTCAATTTTCCGAGGTAATTCAGATGGAAACAGGCTTTTTTTGCCATTGTGTTGATGTGGGTTTGCATGTTCAATTCTTTATCCAGCGTGATTCCAAGAGACTTAGTTGAATCCACTAGAATCGGGGTACCGCTTAGCGCAGGGATCATCTTGGTCCATTCCTTAATCCTGGCAGAGCTTTTAGGAGGGGAGATCAGAAGGAATTCGGTTTTCTGTGAGTTAAGCATAAGATGACTGCCAGCTAGCCATTCAACGGTCTTTTGTAGTCCTTGGTTCATTATGTTGATCACTTCTGGTGAGGATATCTAGATATACAGCTGAGTGTCGTCTGCAGACATGTGGAAGGAAATGTTAGCCTGTTGTAATACTTCTGTTATGTGCAGAATTGCTGTTTCCATACTGTGATCTGATCTGAACCCTGATTGGCAGTCATTTAGTAGCTTAAATTCGGTAATGTGTTGACTCAGCTGTTGTTGAGCACATTTTTCTAGTACTTGGGCTAGTAAGGGAATGGTTGTTACCGGCCAAAAGTTGGGACCTTCTAGCTAATGTTTGTATGTATACTCATTCAAACCACCCTGATCTCCTAGTCGAACCAATGGAATCAGTGTAAATCTCCAAATTATTTCGATTTTACCCTGAAGTGTTAAGTCCCAATTATAATGAAAGTGTAAGTTGCCTGGGAGGAACTGTTTAGAAGGCCTGAGAATGCCTTCTCATTTACAGTAGAAAGTAAAAAGGGTCTCTGATCTCTAGAAGAAAATATCAAGCTTCCATGGAAGAGACAAGAGAGTAACATGGGACAAGCTGAGTCAGTCTTGCTATTATAGGTTAGCAACCTTTTATGTGCTTCCTGTTGTATGCTTGGAATGTGCATTATGCTAGTTGGAGAACAGCCTACTCAATGGCTAACTAGGACTTGCCAGAATGGATCCCATCCTACTTTGGGAGCATGAGAGAGGCTTGGAGTGGTGGGGCAGGGTAGGGGGGTAGTAAACTCCGGCTCACGGCCGACCGGAGTAATGTAAATAAATAAATAAATAAATAAAACAAATTTTATTGCACGCGCTGAAATGCCAAATGCGTCAATTTTTATGTACTCGAGTCTTGCTTCATAGAAAAACTTGTCGTTCAACAATATTCTGAAAAAAATAATCTTGATATGCGGAGATACAGCAGCTGTTCCTCTAGTGGATCACATTGCATCATCTAACTATTATCTGTTCCAGGAGACCCCATGCTTTCCTCCTAGTGGTTTTCTCCCTACATTTTACACAGCACTTCGAAAGAGGCCGTCAAAGGGGAGATTAATAAGAAAGGGTAGCAGAAGCAGGGTGTGTCTGGGGGTAGGTAATGGTGAGATCCTGCTATGTGGTCCACTGGAGGAACAGATCCTCTATTTCCTACATGCCAAGATTGACTTTTTTAGGGTCCTAGGATATTTCACTGCAGGAAACTCCCTGACATACCATTCCACTGAGCGAGCTTCTTCAGTGAAGAATGTGCTTCCCAGGGCCTCCTCCTCCTGTTTGGTCTGTACCTTCTTTTTTCTTTTGAGCCGGCCTTCCCTGGAACTGCTTTGCTTGTTCCTGAAAGGGTAGTGTCTCCTATGAACTTTAATGAGGATGGGCCATAATTAAGCCTGGGCGGAGTTCCGCATAGCGAAACTCCGCGAAGTGCAAAGCAAACTCTGCCGCGCTACGCGCAGCTCCACAGCGGCAGAGTGAGTTAGAAAAAATGCAGTTCGCTGTCATTTTTATTGCTGGGTGTTTGCCCGCGATGTGAAATTATCGCGAACAGCACCATGCACAGCGCAAGTGGGTGCAAGTGGGCACTGCTTCCTTTCTTCCGCTCATGTAGATTTTCTACTCGAGCTGCAGCTTTCTCAATGCGAACAGATGGTTTCTCAACACGAGCGGTGTGAGCATGCACGGCCACTCACATTGAGAAATCCGACCGCCCGCGTTGAGAAATCTCACCGGGAGGTTGATTTCCCTCGCTCGTCCTCTCCAACTTGACCTTGACGAGCTCGTATGAGGAAAAATGTTGCTGGGAAGTGGATTTTTCGCACTCGCCAACTTGATGAGGAGGAGCGCAAGCAAGAAAAAAAACTTTGCTACGTGGAGCGGAGTTGTGTTTTTCGGAACTCCACAAGCTCTGCGTAACGCAGATTGTGGAAAACTTTGCAAACTCCGCAAGCGGGGTTCACTGCCCAGACTCAGCCATGATGCTCACTGTTTACATCTCTTTGACCCTGCCTTTGTTTTTTAAAGTTTACAGACGTTACCCTTACCCCCATGCTCCATTTTTTGGATAGATGGAGCTCCCCAAACCCCAGTTACCCCCACCTTCCTTTCCCCCTCCCTACCTTTTTTTAAATTCCCTCGCCCTTTTGAACTAGGTTGTTATATCACACGTTGACTTGCCGACTGTGACTCATGTGCGTAGAACTGGGCGCACAACAAAGGCAGCAAACCACTACTGCAAAGCGTCAAGTCGCTTTTTTGCGATCAGCCTAATATCATGGCCCTTCTCTTACCTCAAAGTTTAGCCCACTCAGCTTCCTCCCGGTAAATGCGTAAGCAAGGCGGCTGTACCAAGTTCCATTTGCAGGTAACCAATCGCGCTCGATTTTAGAATAATGCTCCCCTTGAGGTCACAGGGTCATGGTAGGCTCAACGCCTTGTCCAGCATTCCAATTGGTCGACTGCTCTCAGCAACAGTAGGTAGGCCGCAGATATAGAAGGCGCTGCACGTTACTTCTGATCTGATGACGGCATAAGTGCATATGCTCTTTGCATATGGCACACATGCTACAGATTTAGGCACAGATTGTGGGTGGGATGAGGAGGAGCGGACATTGTGAACCGTGGCAGGATGTTGTGAGATCTGCACATGCAGTGTTGGGGGGGGGGGGGGCGTCTTCCTCATCGCTCCCCCTATTAATACACATTGGCGTCTTGCTACTTCGTCTCTGCTGCAGAGGTGAGAAAAGCGCCACGCCGCACCCCGCGGCTATTTTCAAGCCTGTCCCCCGGACAACAGATTCGTCAGCAGAGGTAAACCGCCCCAGGGTCTCCGCTAACTAAATTTACTCTCCCATATGCCTGTCACCTCCCACCGAGGTCCACAATGGTTTCGGCATTAAAAGTGTTTTTGCGCCACATGATTTCTGTGGAATTAACTTGTCTCCGTCGGAGCTTGACAGGAACCCGACCGAGGCTTTGATCGAGCAGGTTTTCCTCATAAGAGGAAACCTGTGAGAAATGCCGGATAAATGTAAAATCATAGCTAACTGCCCTGATTGGCAGAGCCCTGCTCTGGTCTCATTGGAGACACAGGTGCCTGGAGCCAGGGGGTGCAGAGGCACAGGTGTGGGGCAGGGGCCAAAATGTCCCTATGCTATGGACTCGTCGCACAACCAGCACAAGCAGCTGGGGGGAGGGGGGGGGGGGGGGGGGGGGGATATACTATAGCTCATGCAGTATATATCCTAGCAATAATATAGCCCTATAGTCCACTGCTGAGGGCGTTATCGTTTGTTAAATGCCCTGAATTTCACCCCAGAGCTATAATGAGGTTTCAACCTGTATGGCCTGAGGCAGAAGGGCTAAAAGTCTGTTTGAACATTCCAAGCACGGATGGTAGAATGTTCTAAATTAAAAGGGGAGAAACAGAAACATAAGCATCAGGCTATTGGACAAAAGGCTTGTGCCAGCTGTTATCAGCTGTGAGCCACTTCATTGTCTTGAATGGAACTGCAAACATACCCATATTCTAATATAGCCCTAGAGTCTGCTGTAGTGGTCTGTATCGGCCATTAAAGGCCCGCTCCAGCATGAAGGTCTTTAACGGCCGGTGAAGCCCACTATGGAGGGCTCTAAGGCTATTAGAACATTCCGTCCCTAGAGGGCAAAACAAAGGCCTCACGGAGCGCGAGGGGTTTGGACATCCCCTCGGGCTCCGTGAGAATTGTGTTCACAGCAACAGATGTGAAAGGAAGACATTGAAATGCTGATGCTGCAGGCTTCTACCGGCCATTGTCTTCAATGCTCCGTTCCAATGTTCTAATATTGTATCCACTACATTGCCATGCCATTGAATTCTGAAATAAGTATATGATTACTATTCTAAATTCCACGATTGGTGTTAATTAGAGTACAAATATGCTTAAAGTATATTGGGCCTGATTTACAGCTTGGGGGACTGGTTTCCTGGCACAAACGATATCCCGTCAGCCATGTCACAAGTGCATTATATTTAATGGCACTGTTAATATGGCAGACGGTAGTAACCTGTCCTCTACACTCTAACTCATAGTAAATATAAACTTCTGTTACGCTGTGTAAGTAGTAGTAGGTCGATGAGGTGGCTTTGATATTTTTCAAGGTCGAATCTGTCGACCTCGCGGTGGTAGCATACAACTGCAGATGCAAATTATTTCCCAGGGCATTTCTTCGTTTTCGATAGAGTTCAGAGACTCTGAGACTATCTCTTATGCTTGTACCTACCAGACATATTGTTGTCTGAATGTGTTGATCACACTTTGAAACAGTCCAGCTTGGCCAGACAGAGGACAAATGTGGTGGAGAAGGTCGGGGAGGCGTAGTGGTATCTGCATTGGGAATGGTCAACTGTAGAAACATCACCATGTTCCCCCTTTTCCAGAGAGAGGCACCCTGTTGCTCACTTTTAAAACTTTTTTACACTCCTCAACATCCTCTTCACCCCTCCAACCTGATGCAACCTCCCAGAAGGCCACCTTTGTGTTCACTTCTACCCCTAGGTAGTCCATTCTGGTCAAGTCCCAAGGACTTTGTTTCTTTTAATCTCAAGAAACTGCAGTCATGATGCATGGTGTTTGACAGATATACCCATGAGGAGAAAAGCCAAAGGCATGATGCGACTGTGACCAGAGACAGACCGCTGGACTCGTGATTCCGGAGCAGTAGCGTTTTTTTGCATAATTATGTATTTGCCTCATTTGCCACACAATGTGTCATCCACTGCATAATTAGCCGTTTTTAAGAAAAAATTACTTTGGAGCTCAAAGGGATCAAAAGTTGCAAAAAATGCAGCCACTCGTGTTGCTGTGCAGTGGAAACCCCTTCGTAGATTTTGACTGATCACCTTCCAGTTGCTTGTTGCAGTATATGGGTATTAAACTGGTACTAATGAGGTGAAACCTTTGCCTACAGTGTTAAGTGTAAAAATTACAAATTAATTAATGACCACCATGAAATTACGCCGCATAATTTGCCTGTCTTGCCTTATAAAGTACTCAATCCCGCCACATAATTTAGTACCCCCCTGACTCCTAATTCTAGTGGCCCTGCTAAAGACTGGTACTGTGCATTTCAAAAATTTGATAGGTGCCTCCCCTCCTCCGAATGTATCAATGGGAGACAGTAGGCATGGAAGCAGTAACTGTATTGCACCATGCTTGCTGCACCACCCAGCTGGCAGGCATTTCCTGGCAAAATCACAGAAGGTGGGAAGTTTCATTGACCAGTGAAGCCGAATCAAATACATCTTTATTCGGATGATTAAAATCCATAAAAGACAAATAAAAGAAAACAGGATACAAACGTATGTTACACAAACATATAAAATATAATTACAAATAGTCATTAAAAATTATTTCAATACATAAGATAGAAACAAGTATAAAATGGGATGGGTATCAATTAAATATTAATAAGAAAAATCTGAATTGACCAGTGGAGTCGCTTATAGGCTTCTTTGATGGAGTTCACAAACGAAACAGCCAAACATGAACCAAAAGATTAAAAGAAAACAGAAGAGAAGATGGAAAAAAGAACTCAACAGCACAAAACCCAGAGTATTTTAGTTTAGCAGTCTCTTTCACATCACCTTTCAGGAATAAGCAACTACAGCATGATTGATGGCTTGTCACTCAATCCAGTGCCTTTCATTTCATCGCTTGTCACGCGCTACCTACTGAGGGTGACGTTCAGCTCTTAGATCTCCACAGACTCGCACTGCTCCCCCACATGAAATCTTACAGTAAATCCATGGGCTCTTCCCATTGGCTTCGACAAATAATTGTCCATAAAAACAGAGGCAGTATTTCCGTTCTGAAGTTTTAAGGGGTGTGTCAGGGATCAGGGACTAGTACCACTTACACTAACATGCATTTGCAATGCAACAGTTCTCGCCTTTGGGACCTTATATGTATTTAGCTATGCAGCACATTAGCCTGGGTGCTGAAACATCTACTTTTCTTTAACATGGAGGGAAAGTAAGCATCAAACTGCTTGACATGCCAGTATGGGAACACATGGAGAGAAATATTGCCTTTCAGCTGGAAATGGTATAGTCCAAAGCTCTGTTTTTAATACAAAATCTGGGCCTTCGATGGTCATATCACTGAAAATACCAGATTTGAAAAAAATATTATTGTCTACCGGTGCTTGTGGGAGACAATTTCGAAGGAATGGAATCTAGAGAATGTTAAAGTGATTCTGGTATTTTACGGACCTCTGCTGGTAGTTTTAGCAAGAAAGTTAAATAGAAGTAGTTGCCAGAAAAATTTAAAAAATAAATTCCCTCCGCAGAAAGCAATTCTGGTATTTTACTGACCTCTACTGGTCGTTTTCTATTAAGACAGTTAAATAGAGGCAGTTGAACAGAAAAAAAAGACCCTAAGCGGAAGCAGACAAGTCCTAGAGCTGATCTCCAGAGCCAACAAAGTATATACAAGAGGTCTTGAATGCTAAACCTAAAAAGGTAGCTCAGTGTTATAAAAAAACTTCTGTGGGTCCTCCTGTGCAAGCTGAAAGGTACTGAATCGAATCCTGGCATTGCCGACTCAGCTTGTTTTTGTTCTTTAAAGGCAAATGAAACAAGTACCACTGAATCGGGTATTGGAAGCATCTCATAATAAAGTTCTTCGGACCTTAGGTGCAAAAGGATTTTGCGATTGCAAAGCCTATGATTCACAAAATTGTAAATTGCAAAGTACAAAAGGTACATGGAGATTCGCAAATAACTTTGCAAATCACAACATGCACATTATGACTCCCTTGATTCAGAGTGAAGAAGGGGTGTCCACCATTGCTACCGAGTGGCTAAGACATGCGTCAATGCTTACGTCCGCAGTTTCAAACCTATTGGATTTGAATAGTGGAACCTGTCTGTGAAGGACACAGCTTTCACTTTGTGAAAGTGAGCCCAGACACCGGGCGTGGGTATGGAGTGATAACGAGTGATCGTTAACCAGACTGAGGCCACCTTGAAGCAGTAATATTCCAATTTACTTTATCGTGGAACATGCTTTGGGACAAGCTTATCTTTGATTTCTAAGCTTAATTACTTTATATATATTTATTTATTTATAATCTTATTTTCAGTGCAATTTTCCATTTTTATTTTCATACAACTTTTCAACAAGTGAAATGGCGAAAAATAAATATGTATAGAGCATGCACTGTGCGAGAACTGACAGTGCTTAATTTGAGCCAGTGGTGCTCGCATCGCACTTAATTGTCAACCCCGGTGCTTGTGACAGTCTGTCACAAGATGGCGCTGTCTGGATAAATTAGAGATGACCGCAAAACAGTCAATTATTTATTCAATATACATTAAAGCAGACTTTTACCTGCGGACCAAGCCATTCTTGTAGCTTTGGGGGCCTGGAATAGTCTGAATTGTCACACTTGTGCGAGTGTGATGGTTATTAGCTGTGTTGTTACTGTCATTGGCAGCACTGGCAGGGGCAATGGGTGGTGCAAGCTGCAGTGGCCTCTTGAATACAGCCCTGGCACTTATTTCTTTACAAATGAAGCACTGGAGACTGAGCACTTCTTATCACAAATCTCAACTGACTTTCATGCTTCCTGTTCGATGCATGTTGTCATTAATTTTTAAAGCAGGAAAAAGTCTCCTTTGAAGATAAAGAGATGGTGAAAATTAACAATAAGCATTTTTTTTACAATTTCTGATTTTATCTTGCGCATTGTGATTTCGAATTAGTGATTTTATGGAAACCGTTTTTTATTAATGAGGATTCTGTAGATTCTTCATTCTTCCCTTGAATAAAATGCTTCTGTTCTTAATTCCTTCACTGGGATACATTTGAGGGAATACAGAAAGGATGAGTTTTTATTTGAAGTGATGTAACAAACAGACATATGATCCAGGGTACAAACGGGATTTTAAATATTTCATTAGAAAAGCCAATACATTTCATTCTATGTTACACAAAATGTTACTTTCTTTAATGAACATGAAATTGGGAATGGTGATCATTTATGCCAATTGATTAGCTAATGTTTAGAGGTGGTCTTAAAAGAGTAGTAACTAGTGGTACAAACTTTAAAAGATAGATGGATTAGATTGTTGTGAGGATCAACGTGACTCAAATACTTTTGGTTTTATTTTACTTTTTTCATTATCAACTCAATTCCTATTTTTGTCAAATTATATATATAAATATATAGATAATGTTTTATATATATATATATATATATATATGTTCCACCAATGAACCCCTTCGGTCCAAGAAGGCACACAGCAATCTCCCCACCTCCGACATGCGCGCCTTTCTGTCACACGCGATTACATCCTTCTTCATATCAATTCCATGTCGACGCGTTTCAAGGCGGGAACGCCTCTTCATCAGGACTCTGCATAGGAAAAGAAGGAGAAGATCTCACCACTCCATTCATTGCACGTTTTTATTCAATGAATAACGCCCTAAGTGGGTGTGGCAACATCATAACTACCAGCGGCATGCTGGTCTTTGAAGTCCCATGAGCAGTGAGTTCTATATTGTCCATTAAGTAGGTTCCTATTTTCCTATATTTGTTTCGCAGCTTTTGTGATTACTATAGTAGGATAGAAGTTCTGTATCGCGTGCTTAATCGCCCCAGGAGAGTGCGCCTGGCAGAAAGGAAGCATTCCTCTCATCGGCCTCTCCGTGCTCCGCTGCTGTTTCAGCCAGAACCGAAGATGGTGCTCTTCTCCGCGGCTAGGGGGAGCCGCGCAACAATGTTCCACCAATGAACCCCTCCGGTCCAAGAAGGCACGCAGCACTCTCCCCACCTCCGGCATGCGCGCCTTTCTGTCACACGCGATTACATCCTTCTTCATATCAATTCCATGTCGACGAGTTTCAAGGCGGGAACGCCTCTTCATCAGGAATCTGCATAGGAAAAGAAGGAGAAGATCTCACCACTCCATTCATTGCACGTTTTTATTCAACGAACAACGCCCTAAGTGGGTGTGGCAACATCATAACTACCAGCGGCATGCTGGTCTTTGAAGTCCCATGAGCAGTGAGTTCTATATTGTCCATTAAGTAGGTTCTTATTTTCCTATATTTGTTTCGCAGCTTTTGTGATTCCGCGCATGCCAGAGGTGGGGAGAGTGCTGTGTGCCTTCTTGGACCGGAGGGGTTCATTGGTGGAACATATATATATATATATATATATATATATATATATATATAGATATCTATATATATAGATATATACAAAATAAATAGCTCCCGAAGGAACTCCTGATACCTCAGAAGGGTCAGCGGAGAGGCTTATTTTACAAATTAAGAAACAACACATTCAGTCTGGACTTGACTCATACCATTAGCAGAGAGAGAATTCAGTTCCTCAATGTATTGATAGAAATAAAAAAGAACAAGATCCATTCGTGTTTGTTTAGAAAATCTACGGCTGGTAACAGTCTCCTGCATGTCCTCAGCAGTCACCCTGAGACGCTAAAATGGAGCATTTGGTTTGAGGAACGGATGAGGGCTAGAACTGCAATACAGTTGAAACATTCCTGAAAGAAGAGAAGCTCATGTTGTTCAGATTCAGGGAGTGGGTTTCTTCTAGAATTAGGGAAATTGACAGGGGCCAAATTCTGTTTGAGCACAAGAGAGCAGGGTATGCCCAGATGTGGGTCCCTTGCTCACTTTGCCACTTGATTCAAGCTAGCGTGGCTGAGATGGGGTGTTACCCTGAAACTGGTCCCAGGGTGCTTGTTTCTGGTTCAGGGAAAACCTGGCCTGGCAGCTCGGGCTTGACTGTTTCCATGAGGCACAGGGTCAAGACTGATTTGAATTTAACTAGGTCTGAACTGGGGTGGAGAAGTGAGCTAAAGAATGATGATGGAGTCAACTCAGATCTGTGACTGGGTGTGAGTGTCTGAAAAGTTTCAGCTCTCCGTCCATCATCTCCTTGTGTTTGCTATGACTTACAACAGTTGCTTCAAAGTGGTTCACAAGATAATCCATAGGAATTGGGGTATCCTGAGTTGTGATCCCACCCTTGTGGACCTCATCTGTGACATATCAAAAAGGACGTTCTCTAAGAGATAGGCTAGTGCATAGCAATACTAGTATTACCAACCAGGTTTATCTATTTGAAAAGTTTTATATAGCGCTGGCTAGATCGGAGGTATCAGAGCGCTTCACATGAGGATATTGGTTACAAAAAGAACAGTGTTACATGGTTACATTAGTTTTTAGAGCATAACAAAGCATAAAGAAAGACATTTTTAAATAGGTCCGCCGGCCGAAACGTGTCATAGGTGCTTGTTCAATAAACAGATACACTGCATTTCAGCCCTGAGTAAGCATCCTAATGCTAGGCTGTCTGAGAATATATATATATATATATGGTTTTATTAAAGGTTATGGTTACGCATTTCGGAAGCGAACGTCCTTGTTCACACATGTGAACAAGGAAGTTCGCTTCCGAAACGCTTAATCATAACCTTTAATAAAACCATTTAACCAGGATCCTGAGAGCGCGTATCACTGTCGTTTGTGTGGATCTTATTGCCGGTTTTTGCTCTACCGGCTGGAATCACGCCGCTGGCCAACGGAGGAGCATCTGAACTTGGAAATATATATATGTGATGCATGCTGCTTCCTGATAAATAAACCGTGACGATTTGGGAAAGAACTCCTGTGTTGTGTGCTGACTTACGCTATCGACTGATAGCTTTTGGTGAATATATATATATATATATATATATATATATATATATATATATATATATATATATATATATATATATATATATATATATATATATATATATATATGGTAGAGCAAATTTGCTCTACCATATTCAGGCGGCCAGCCTTGGTCGCGGAAGGAGCTCCACTCTGATGGCGGAACATGTATCCTATCCTAAGAGACTGAGGCAAGATCAAACACACTTGCCTGTCAGCGCAACATCCATTTGAATTTAACGTGATGCCCGCAGATTCCCTCCCATCCTACTTAAGGATTTTAATGACAGTAATGAAAGTGCAGACACGCCAACCTACTTAAGGTCATTATTTTCTTTCTCTTCACAGGACTACGTCAACCATGAGTCCTGGTGTTGCCAAACTCCACCCACTGAGGGAGGACGACGCCAGCTGTTCAAACAAAAACGCGTTTGAGTGGCGTGAAAAGAACATGGTGTTGAACTGCGCACAGTCCATGAGGAAGGGGCGTTTGTTGGCCCCGAAACGCGTCGGACTCAATTTTTAACTTAAGGGAACCTGTGAACATTACAGAGGAGCCAAACACAGACCGGAGGGTTGGATGAAGCGGTGAGCCCTCCCGAAGCGCTTGCGCAATTTGCTCTACCATATATATATATATATATATATATATATATCCATCAAGTCCAGGATCCCCAATTGGAATGGCCACACAGAAGCTTAGTAAAAAGACGCTCTTTTATTGCCTCATGCTGGTGAACAACAGGCAGGAAACACTTCAGTTTCATTTGTCGACAGCCAAACGCGTTTCGAGAGTCAGGAAGCTCTCTTCATCAGTGGCTTTGTGGAATAAAACAGAGTTGCTGCATTTTCGAGTTTTTAGTAGTCAACACCCGCCCTTCACTGGGCGTGGCCGCACTCGGCCTTCTGGGTGTTGTAGTGTCAATCCTGTGTAATCTCCCAGTGGATGCGCACTCCCTGCCTTTCTCTAATATTTTCTCCCATGTGGGTAGAGGTGAAGCACAGCCTTCATTCACCCTGCTTTGTTGCTGCAATTGAGCGCGGGCATACGCTCTCACCTGGATGGCGTCGCTCCCCTTCCGCCTTTAGATCACTGACATCAGGTAGGTGCTAGCGAAGGGTCGTGTTACACGATGGGCCATTACCGCGACCAGGAAGGGCCGCTACAAATCCATCAAGTCCAGGATCCCCAATTGGAATGGCCACACAGAAGCTTAGTAAAAAGACGCTCTTTTATTGCCTCATGCTGGTGAACAACAGGCAGGAAACACTTCAGTTTCATTTGTCGACAGCCAAACGCGTTTCGAGAGTCAGGAAGCTCTCTTCATCAGTGGCTTTGTGGAATAAAACAGAGTTGCTGCATTTTCGAGTTTTTAGTAGTCAACACCCGCCCTTCACTGGGCGTGGCCGCACTCGGCCTTCTGGGTGTTGTAGTGTCAATCCTGTGTAATCTCCCAGTGGATGCGCACTCCGTGCCTTTCTCTAATATTTTCTCCCATGTGGGTAGAGGTGAAGCACAGCCTTCATTCACCCTGCTTTGTTGCTGCAATTGAGCGCGGGCATACGCTCTCACCTGGATGGCGTCGCTCCCCTTCCGCCTTTAGATCACTGACATCAGGTAGGTGCTAGCGAAGGGTCGTGTTACACGATGGGCCATTACCGCGACCAGGAAGGGCCGCTACAAATCCATCAAGTCCAGGATCCCCAATTGGAATGGCCACACAGAAGCTTAGTAAAAAGACGCTCTTTTATTGCCTCATGCTGGTGAACAACAGGCAGGAAACACTTCAGTTTCATTTGTCGACAGCCAAACGCGTTTCGAGAGTCAGGAAGCTCTCTTCATCAGTGGCTTTGTGGAATAAAACAGAGTTGCTGCATTTTCGAGTTTTTAGTAGTCAACACCCGCCCTTCACTGGGCGTGGCCGCACTCGGCCTTCTGGGTGTTGTAGTGTCAATCCTGTGTAATCTCCCAGTGGATGCGCACTCCCTGCCTTTCTCTAATATTTTCTCCCATGTGGGTAGAGGTGAAGCACAGCCTTCATTCACCCTGCTTTGTTGCTGCAATTGAGCGCGGGCATACGCTCTCACCTGGATGGCGTCGCTCCCCTTCCGCCTTTAGATCACTGACATCAGGTAGGTGCTAGCGAAGGGTCGTGTTACACGATGGGCCATTACCGCGACCAGGAAGGGCCGCTACAAATCCATCAAGTCCAGGATCCCCAATTGGAATGGCCACACAGAAGCTTAGTAAAAAGACGCTCTTTTATTGCCTCATGCTGGTGAACAACAGGCAGGAAACACTTCAGTTTCATTTGTCGACAGCCAAACGCGTTTCGAGAGTCAGGAAGCTCTCTTCATCAGTGGCTTTGTGGAATAAAACAGAGTTGCTGCATTTTCGAGTTTTTAGTAGTCAACACCCGCCCTTCACTGGGCATGGCCGCACTCGGCCTTCTGGGTGTTGTAGTGTCAATCCTGTGTAATCTCCCAGTGGATGCGCACTCCGTGCCTTTCTCTAATATTTTCTCCCATGTGGGTAGAGGTGAAGCACAGCCTTCATTCACCCTGCTTTGTTGCTGCAATTGAGCGCGGGCATACGCTCTCACCTGGATGGCGTCGCTCCCCTTCCGCCTTTAGATCACTGACATCAGGTAGGTGCTAGCGAAGGGTCGTGTTACACGATGGGCCATTACCGCGACCAGGAAGGGCCGCTACAAATCCATCAAGTCCAGGATCACCAATTGGAATGGCCACACAGAAGCTTAGTAAAAAGACGCTCTTTTATTGCCTCATGCTGGTGAACAACAGGCAGGAAACACTTCAGTTTCATTTGTCGACAGCCAAACGCGTTTCGAGAGTCAGGAAGCTCTCTTCATCAGTGGCTTTGTGGAATAAAACAGAGTTGCTGCATTTTCGAGTTTTTAGTAGTCAACACCCGCCCTTCACTGGGCGTGGCCGCACTCGGCCTTCTGGGTGTTGTAGTGTCAATCCTGTGTAATCTCCCAGTGGATGCGCACTCCGTGCCTTTCTCTAATATTTTCTCCCATGTGGGTAGAGGTGAAGCACAGCCTTCATTCACCCTGCTTTGTTGCTGCAATTGAGCGCGGGCATACGCTCTCACCTGGATGGCGTCGCTCCCCTTCCGCCTTTAGATCACTGACATCAGGTAGGTGCTAGCGAAGGGTCGTGTTACACGATGGGCCATTACCGCGACCAGGAAGGGCCGCTACAAATCCATCAAGTCCAGGATCCCCAATTGGAATGGCCACACAGAAGCTTAGTAAAAAGACGCTCTTTTATTGCCTCATGCTGGTGAACAACAGGCAGGAAACACTTCAGTTTCATTTGTCGACAGCCAAACGCGTTTCGAGAGTCAGGAAGCTCTCTTCATCAGTGGCTTTGTGGAATAAAACAGAGTTGCTGCATTTTCGAGTTTTTAGTAGTCAACACCCGCCTTTCACTGGGCGTGGCCGCACTCGGCCTTCTGGGTGTTGTAGTGTCAATCCTGTGTAATCTCCCAGTGGATGCGCACTCCGTGCCTTTCTCTAATATTTTCTCCCATGTGGGTAGAGGTGAAGCACAGCCTTCATTCACCCTGCTTTGTTGCTGCAATTGAGCGCGGGCATACGCTCTCACCTGGATGGCGTCGCTCCCCTTCCGCCTTTAGATCACTGACATCAGGTAGGTGCTAGCGAAGGGTCGTGTTACACGATGGGCCATTACCGCGACCAGGAAGGGCCGCTACAAATCCATCAAGTCCAGGATCCCCAATTGGAATGGCCACACAGAAGCTTAGTAAAAAGACGCTCTTTTATTGCCTCATGCTGGTGAACAACAGGCAGGAAACACTTCAGTTTCATTTGTCGACAGCCAAACGCGTTTCGAGAGTCAGGAAGCTCTCTTCATCAGTGGCTTTGTGGAATAAAACAGAGTTGCTGCATTTTCGAGTTTTTAGTAGTCAACACCCGCCCTTCACTGGGCGTGGCCGCACTCGGCCTTCTGGGTGTTGTAGTGTCAATCCTGTGTAATCTCCCAGTGGATGCGCACTCCGTGCCTTTCTCTAATATTTTCTCCCATGTGGTCGCGGTAATGGCCCATCGTGTAACACGACCCTTCGCTAGCACCTACCTGATGTCAGTGATCTAAAGGCGGAAGGGGAGCGACGCCATCCAGGTGAGAGCGTATGCCCGCGCTCAATTGCAGCAACAAAGCAGGGTGAATGAAGGCTGTGCTTCACCTCTACCCACATGGGAGAAAATATTAGAGAAAGGCACGGAGTGCGCATCCACTGGGAGATTACACAGGATTGACACTACAACACCCAGAAGGCCGAGTGCGGCCACGCCCAGTGAAGGGCGGGTGTTGACTACTAAAAACTCGAAAATGCAGCAACTCTGTTTTATTCCACAAAGCCACTGATGAAGAGAGCTTCCTGACTCTCGAAACGCGTTTGGCTGTCGACAAATGAAACTGAAGTGTTTCCTGCCTGTTGTTCACCAGCATGAGGCAATAAAAGAGCGTCTTTTTACTAAGCTTCTGTGTGGCCATTCCAATTGGGGATCCTGGACTTGATGGATATATATATATATATATATATATATATATATATATATATATATATATATATATATATATATATATATATATATATTATTTTTTTTTTTTACAGAAATAGGACATTTATGCACATAACATGTTTTATATTCATAGTGACATGTTTAAATATGGAGATCGTGCTATATGTAGCTACTCTGCCTACTAATAAGAGAACTACAGAACTACTTGTGTGGCATATCTAGTCTTTTGTCTATACATATTATAATGTGACCTGTGATGTCAGACAATGGGTGTGGCTGTTGGTAATTTTAAATGGTAGATGGCGTTTTCACTGTTTTACACGTGAACAAGAGCTTCGGGGCTCGAAACGAGTTGTGTGTGTTGGGTCTCTCTGAATAAAGAAGATTTACTGCCCAGAAAAAACTGCTGAGGTCCGTGTCTCTTTCCTCGCCTAAACCGCAACGTGCGGTATTTGGAAGTGGTTCGAGTGTCCAGGATATATATATATACCGTTTATGATGCGTTTCGGACAACAGGGTATCCTTGATCAAATGCGTAAATGTAGTCCGCCTCCATTTTTGTACTGCTCTGAATCACCTCCCCGGTGTCACATGATAAATGAACATAGACAACATACTGTGTTATAGCACCTAAAGTAGTCTGTTTTCATTCCCCGGTGTTTGCCAATGTAGAAAAATAGCACATTACATCTAAGTTTTTAGTTGTGGTTAAACAGGTGATATTAAAACTCGTCAAACATATTTATCTGACAGATACTGTGAGTCAATCCATAAATATATAAATATGAATAAATACATAAAAAACTGATATCATTTCTCAGCATTTACATACTAAACCCATGTGTGCCAAAATAGATAAATAAATACTTTCATATTTAAATATTTTAAAACCTTGAAACATGTATTGCTGCTTAAATGCATCAACATTTCATGGTTATCACTTCAGATACTGTTTTTTGGTCTGATAGCCCGACCTGTGCAATTATTGCCTTTAATACAACCTTAAAAACAGGATATCTCAGTGAGGGCATACAAAAAGGAATATTCCACCACTTGGAATAGTAGTACTATGTCTGCATAAATGCTTGACTAGTGTGGTCCCTCGGTTACTCTGTTGTCGTAAAGCCCAAAATTCCTTAGGATATCAAATATGGTTATAGGGAATGTCTTACATTTTACGGCAAACGCTGATCGCTATAAGTGAAGAAGTGCAAAACAAGTGCAAATAAAATGCTGTTGTCATGGTAGGACAGCCCCCCATCCATGTAGTAAAGTGCTAGTGCAAACCTAAAATCTATGTGTCTAAAAATTATTTAATGTTGGGTTAAAATTGATGAAATGGCAGCAGATAAACAATTAATTATAGAAAGAGAGAGAGAGAGAGATGCTCATTGTTAACAGAATAATTTCTCTCATATTGTTTCTCTCTTGACTGTGTCCCAGCAAGTTGAACTAGATATAGGAGAATAGATATTGGCACAACATTATGCCCAACATCCAAGATGGCGACTCTATAGCTGGATGCATTTTTATAAATTTACTAAATATGATGGAGATCTTCTGTATTGTTGAACCCATTGGGAGCTTTACTATCGAGCTCAAGAATCATACGGGACTGCAAGTGGCGCAATGATCTTTCCCTGTTCCCTCCTCTACGTGGAGTGGAACCGCAGCATTCACTAAATGCTTTAAACGCCTCAAGTTGTTATGTTCAGTCTTGAAGTGTCTTGCAACTGGGTACGCTGTGTCGTTGTTAACTGTTGCTCGTAAATGTTGCAAAATTCTAACATGCACCTGTAGCTTCGTGCTCCCAGCCACAGGTGCATGTTAGAACATAGACAGCGTACTCCGTTCTGCAGTTATAGCTGCCTTTAATGGGGATTTCAGTCTGGTGGAAGAGGGTTGTGTATTTTGTAGTGTTCTCTCCGAATTTACACGCTCTGCATGTCGAGCATTTAAAAAAAAAACTGTCTGGGCTGTAGCCACATTGTTTTGGAGTTAACTTCAGGACTGCTCTTAACTATTTGGGACCTCATAGACACCCCTTTCCTGAAAGTAATTGTAGGGTCTGCTGAAAAATTTTGTGCCAAGACTGCATCTGTGCGTATGGTCGGCCAGTTTCGTTTGATAATTGACCTTATTTTTCTCTCCTGCCGGATTATTATTAGTTTGGGTTTGCTGTTACCATGTGGATCATCTCCGTTCTTACTCTTAGGTTCCAACAAGGATTCCCTAGATTTGAGTGCCACTTTGGCTACTGCTTCCCTGAGGACAGAGTTGCCATATCCTCTGTTTCTGAATCTCATAACAGCCTCTTGTGTGCACACATCTAAATCTTGTTGGGTACTCCCTATTCTTTTAAGTCGGAGGAGTTCTCCATATGGGATACTCCGTACTAAATGTTTTGGATGTGCGCTATCAGCATGATATATGTATATATATTACTACGGAGGCTTTTGGGGAGCCATCGTCATCCATAGATTTGTTGTTGTGACATTCACATGTTTCTTCCACCTGCTACAGCTTAGAGGATTGGGCAATAATAGAGTCCACGTCAGGCGTTGGCCAACTTCACTATGAGTGATGGCATTCTGCTCTTTCACAAGGAGTACACCCACACATAAAGTAGTGCTCCTTGGTGCCAGAGACTGAGGCAATGTGTGCTTTTTGACAACAGAAAAGTATTATTCATTTAATCAGATTTTCATTTATATATTGGTTGGGGTAGAAAAGCTCTCCCTTAATAACTTTTTACACAAACTTTGACAAAACCAAACAAACAAAAATAGCATTGACAAAGTCAAAAGGCTGACAGTCAAACCTTTGTGTTCAGAGAAAAAATGAAGTAGTAACTCCTATGTCTGGGCATGCATTTAACTGATAAATGTGCTCACCTTAGGATTCTTGTCCAGTTTATCACTCTAAGCAGTGAAATATGATCCACATGAAAGCATTTGCATTATAGAATAAACACATGCACATCTTCAGTCATTTAATGAAATTGCATCTGTTTATAACTCCCATACTTTGAATCTGCACATATTGGCATGGGGAATCACCCAAAAGAAGCATACTGTCCGCTGATGTACAATGTTTAGCAAGCATTGTCAAAACCAATAGGTCTAGCATTGGCTGCCAGGTTCTTGACTTTGATAATCCTTGTTTTGTAATGGTTTTTGTAAAACTTTATTGTTGAGGGAGTTTACGGGCCCTCGCCAATATGAGAGAAAATTAGATAAAAGCAGAATTATTTTTATTTTGGTTTCTTAAAGCACATTTTGCTAAAGTAGTCACTGACTCCGAAGGGGACTGCTTTGTGTGTTAAAGAGCAGAATGCCTCACTCACAGTGAAGTTAGCCTGTGGCTGAAGTGGGCCGGCCCACTACCCCATGCTATATGCTCTTGTGACTGGGTGAATAACGTGAATTACACAACACACCAAAAGATGAATTGGGATAAGTCCCTAAAAGTATGTTTATTATACATATAACTGTAGCAAAATCAAGGAGCCTTGGCTAATGCTAGACATAACAAAATAAATACCAACACGAAAACACACTGCTGCCTGTCTTTATTTATGTGTTAAAATGTAAAACTGGGAATCCCATTTTTAATAGGTTAAAAAAGGGTTTAGAGCAGGCTTTTGCCATGAGTAGCTCATGTGCTATTGGTAGCTCTCCAACTACCTGCAAGTAGCTTTCCTGGGTGCAGGCCAGCCTACTAAAGTAGAAGTGTGTGCAGGGCTGAATTAATATATGTACACCAAAATTGAAAAGTGTGTATTTTTCAGAACTCAAAAGTTGATCTTTGGAAAAAATGGTGGAATTGCCAAAATATATTTAAAGCTGATTTTTGAGTAATAAGTCATGGGCAGTGGGAAGACTTATTACTACTAGTATCAGCGGCAGTACATCAATGCCTGACATCTTAAGGATTTTGGATGCCCTGGGCCAAAGTATTGTTGGGGCCCCTTCAGAACATCTTTGGATTTATGATTCAATTTGAGCTCTTTCGTGTCCTCTTCTGTTTTGATCAAAAAGATTTTTTTTATAAACGTTGCATGAAACATGAACACATTTCTCTGCATAATGTCTGTAATAAACTCTCCCAGGTCACCCACATTAAAATTAAAATTAAAGGAAAAAGGTATTTAAAAAGGCTGTTAAAAAATCTTTCCAGGTCATGAAGGCAAGACTCTGCAGACCAGAGCTGGTTCTATGGTGCCCCCTGCAGAGATGGGGCCTGGGCCAGGGCCCACTTTGCCCATGCCTTAAAAAGTCTCTGATGCCTGATATGTATTACCCATGGAGAGGCATTCCACATTGAGAAAGCCTTACTCAGGATAATCTTGCTTAGGGTAGGTACTAATATAATTGCGTCTGTTGAGTTCACTATTATACACAATATTAGTAGCTTGGGATGATTGTACTGGAATAAAAGTAGCTCCTATTGCAGGAAAGTTTGGAGGACCCTGGTTTAGAGACAGCTGTAGGGCAGAATAGTCCCATCTTTGCTGCTGACATAAAGATGAGCTTCATAGCACATGCAAAGTATAGGGAACACACAGCATGGAGGAAAATAAGGAGCTATGTGATGGTGATGTCAGATGAATGTTCCATTTAGTTCTATAGCACTTTATGCTATGTTACGTTAGACTATAATCAGTGCATTTTAAAAGTGCACTACCACAATTTATATTTTCCTGAAGCATTTTACATCATCATCAAAGTACTGCTGGTGAAGAAGAGGGTTTGGCATAGAGGACAGCCGTAGCAGGATGGAGGGAATGAGGAAAGAGTCTTGCGGATGGAGCGGTCTACACCGAAAGGTTGGTATCTCATTGATATTAGCCATAGTGAATTGTGGGTAGGTGGCCTCAGCTGTCCAGTCAGCAGGTAAGGAAGGATCAACACAGGTGAAGGGGCAGGAAAGGGGTGAAGTGAGGATTGACAACGAAAGGATTGTCCCTGATGTAGTTTATTGTTTGATGGATTATTTAAGAGATAATGTAATCACGTTATACCTTCAAATTTCTATTTAATTTTACTCTCATCGCTCTAATTAAATTCACGCTACCTGCCTCTTAAGTAATAGAAGAGCAAAGAAAATGGGGGACCCTGGGGGAGCTTGGCGCGAGCCGGTCTCTTCCTGGGTGTTTTCTCATGATGGAGCAGGCCACAGGAGCGGATAGGTGCAGGTAGTGGTGAGGGCGGGATCTAGGGGGAGGTTATATACAGTGGTGTTTTGGGCAAGAAGACACGGCAGTGGTCGTTAGGGCGTAAAATAATTTTTTCTTGGTGACCCACCCCCTTTTTAGTTTTGAATTTTGCAAAATAATTTTTATTCACAGGTTTTTTAGGTATTCCTGGAATACAATTAACATTCCGCCACTATAAGACAGGTATAGGTTTTTCATGTATATCCTGTAGGTGGGTTTGGGGGGGGGGGAGGGTTGGACAGTCTGGAGCGGGCTTATGCATCCCTCGTGGGGGAGGGGAGGGGAGGACAGGACACAGGGAGGGGAAGAGAAATGATGGGGCTTTCTATAACATGAGTGCAGTTCGTCCTAGGATGCTCGAAGACCATGGGGTTTTTGTTCTTGAAGCTATGTTGAGCTAAGTTGGGGGTTGATTTTTTTACTGTATTGGTAATCTTGAATTGTTAATGCTGTTTACATAAAGTTACAAAATGCACCTGTCTTAATAAACTGGCCTTATTTGCTAAACAAAAGAAGTAGTGGGCTGTGATTTATTGTGCGAAGGCTGAGAATGAAAGCACAGCATGAAAACAGAAGAAAGACTGAAATATTTTCCATATACTCCTACGATGCTGGTTTCCTTGCATGTCTATATTTAGGAGGAAGTAAAGAGCAAAGTCAATGGGGAAGTTACTGTCTGCGCTGAAGCACAAGAGGCTTTTTGTAAAACTCATTCTGGGAAAAGAAATACAACTGATTATAAAACAGCTGTGTGTACATGACTGCTGCGACTCAGTAGCCAGGGATAGGTATGCCTGTGTGACGTACGCGACACCACACCAAACCGGTATGTCTGATAAGAAATATAGATACCAGCGACTGAGCTCTAGTAAACAGTATAAAAGTC
This sequence comes from Lissotriton vulgaris, assembly GCF_964263255.1. Lineage (NCBI taxonomy): Eukaryota > Metazoa > Chordata > Amphibia > Caudata > Salamandridae > Lissotriton > Lissotriton vulgaris. The sequence continues at coordinate 152,190,107 of NC_141700.1, read as the reverse complement.
CAACCAGTGCGAGTGACGCAAAGGATGGAATGCATCCATATGTGATATATGAAGACTCCTAGACCAAGGCTGTGTAACTGTGTTGTAGAAAATAGTGCTAGGCATTACCGCTTAAAGAGCTGCACACAGCAGAAGGTGTGGCTCAGAATTGTAGACGAAAAACAGCTGTTTACGGCCAACACTCACAAATGTGAGATTCTACTTCTACGACACCTATGGAGTTTAACAGTCTAGGTAATCACAGACCGGGTCGGATTGGTAAGGCAGGCACCCAGGCAATGGCCGAGGGGCCGCTATCCGAGTTCCAGCTGTGGGCTGCTTTTTTGGGCAGCCTGGGGAGGCCGATTTGGGCGGTGTCTGTGTTTTTCGGATGCCGCCAGCGGCCCAGTGGGTGCCTGAGTGGCCTTTCTGGAGGCAGATGGGCGTCCATTGCCTCCCTTTTATCACCAGGCATCGTGTCACTCCCTTTCTCTCACTGGGCCGGACCATTAATGTATGCATATTGAGCGGGGGCAGGGGGTCTGAGCAAAAGTGGCCTCAATTGTTTTCAGTCGTGTTTCACCAGTGTGAACTAATTTGTGCATTGTTTATTCTAAGTAAAGTTAAGAAAGAATGCCTCTGTCAGAGACCCCTGCTTCTTTTTTTTATAAAGCTTCGCCGGAGCAGTGTTTTGTGGAAAGGCAATGTGCAAATGTGGGTCACTTTTTTAGCGTGCCCGGGCCTATTTTTAATCCCAATCCAATCCTGTTCACAGAGTGTCATAAGTAATCACTATGGGGCCTATTCACAAAAGCATTTATAGTATGCATAGTAGCACTCATGTAGTACTCTTTAATGTACCCTCAGATGCCTTTATAAATTGGCCCTAAAACATCTAAACTGGGAATGTTCACAGAAAAATCATATACAATGGGGACTAATAGAAAGGGCTCGGTCTTTTTCACTTTTACTAATAGAGAGTTGGAGGTGTCAGGCCTAACTCTCAAAGGCATCTATGAGTACGTAAAGGAGTACTCCTGTAACACTGCTTCCCATACTCATTAATGCATTTGTTCATTGGCTCTTATACCCCTATCCCACACCCCATTCACTCTTTGGACTATTGAGAGACCAATGTGTTAGACTCACAATCCACATCTACATGGTTGACTTCCAGAGTGAATGTTGTTTAGCCTGTAAAATGTACACATCACCCCTATCTACTCAGAGGTCTTCCAAGACAGAAAATGCTGGGTGTAAATGAGATCAAAATAGACCTCTATGCTCCCAAATATTAAGGCAGAACTACCCAATTTTCTTTGGCCACTTAGAGCTCTGATACTCAATGAGGATTGTACAATCCCCCCACTTGCTAACACATCTCATATGAGTAATCTCTCAGACACCTTCGAAAGAGGGCCCACACTCATACCTCATTGTCAAGCGGTCTTGAGCCCAGGTGGTCATTGGCCTTTCCACCACTGTGTGGCTACTCAAGGTGCAAACTACTGTAGTATATCTAGTACATATACACAGCTAATACCTAATAGGATTAAGACACTGAGTGTCTTCTCCAGGTACCTTAGTATAATTGTTACTATAGCGATATAGATTATAGATTAACCTCCGATAAGTAGAATGTTTGCACAACTTATGTGGCTCATTTGATGTCTAACTTGCACCCTAGCATTTTGATGTAGAGTCAGTCCTTAAGTACAGTTCTCTGGCATCCTAAATCCTTGTTCTTGCTTTATAAATCAGTAAAACAGTAGCATACAAACAAAGATTCAAACTAAATAGATTCCAAATTGATACTCCTAATTCCTGACCAACAATCAATCAAGGTTGTTTTGTTAGTTACAAAACAGCCATTCACAAGTTAAATAACATGTTACCTTTTCAACAAATGGAAATCCAGACCAGAGTAACATATTCAGCAATACAAAAATGCCATTGAATTATCCAACTATTGTAGTGGTTCTTAAAAAAAAAAAGTATGTTTATTTACAGATGAAATTCTCATTATGTAGTCACAAACACTCAAATGACCACATTAGTTCTAGAATTGCTAAAGTCCTAAAAGATGTGTTGGTGAAAGATCCATGGAAACACAACCGTTCACTGAGGTTTTCTTATTTTTCTTCTTATCTTCAGCATTTGTTGTCACCACTGTGTAGTTTGCTCATGGGTGACAAGTAGTGCTCTACAAATCTACTAATTTACTGATTGCAAAGGCAATTTTTTGCTAATACCTTTAGTGTGATTTGAGGTATCTGAAGGAAGTATGGTACTTCCTTAGTTCATCCAGACAAAGACATTTTAAGGCATGGGAAAAGGGGCTCTGGCCCAGGCCCCAATTTTTCAGGGGGCCCCTCCTACAGCCAGCTCTGTTCTGCAGAGAGTCTTGCTCTGATGACCTTAGATAATTGTTAAACTGGTCATTTTAAATACTGTTTTCCTTTAATTTATTGGTAATGTGGGTGATGTGTGAGAGTCTATTACTGTCATTCTGCAGAGAAATGTTTGTACATGCAACATTCGTACAAAAACGTTCTCTTAGATCAAAACATGATCTCTTGTATGAGAAAAGGAAGGGTGTTACAAGATTATTTGCATAAATATTAGTGAGCTGCTGCTGTGTTATAATATTGAAAACACACGTCACAATCCTTGAATATTAGATGTAAACACATTTAGAAGTTGGACCAGTGTGCCTTTGCACTGTGAGTGAGCTGGCCAAAGAGGGCATGAAAGAGCTAAAACTCCATCATAAATTCAAAGGCGTTCCGTACAGGGGCCTCAAAATACCTTTGGCCCAGGGCCCCCAAAATCCTTAAGATGTCCCTGCATCCAGATACGTTTCGGCATGTCAGGTTTAGAGTAGTTCAGTCTAGAAAACATGAAGGGGGTTTATATTAAACACAGGTGGCAATATCAACTGTGCATTTATTCATAAGCGCCCCCTTCCAGAGAAAATGGCTTTTTTTGATTTTCTAATAACGCTTGGGCTGTTTGACGAATCTGCATGAAATGTAGCACTTTCTTAGCACATCTGGCTTAGTTTTGGCATGCCATGTGTTGTGCAGACCCATTCAGTAAGGCAATCCCTTAATGGACTGGAACCTAAAAATAGACTTCTACAGCTGTCTTAAAGATGGTGGGTGGGAGGTTCAAATGAGAAGTAGTTTTACTTCTCTCTCCAGTATAAAGTATTCTCTCTCCGTTACTGAAAAAACTGTTGCCCTGACTAAGATAAAACTTGGGATGACAGGGGAATTTCACTTAGAATTAGGGCTTGTTGTGGTTAGATGTAAATCCGTTCAGCTATGTTTGGTACATTAGCATTACAAAAAAGTGTCAGGCAGACTTCAAAGAGTTAAATTATAGCTGTATTTCCAAATCCACCATGGTTAACATACTACAGAGGATGAACAGATCAAGGGGCCGTATACATATAGTACCCCGGGGGCTCAACAGGTGTTTTAGCGCCCGCTTTGTGTGCCCCCGGGGCACTTTGGAATTACGGAAGGGGCCGCAGACACTTGTGCGGCCCATTCTCTAATACCAATAGCACTGGTGCACATAAAGCGCCAGTGCTATCTTCAAAGGGGCGTAGCAAAATTTGCCTGGGGGCGTGCCCTATGCAAATGAGGTAATCCCTTTGCCTCCCGTGCCGTATGACCGACGTGGGTGCTGAAGCAAAGAAGCACTCAGGGGGTGCACTGACAGTGCTTCACCTAAAAGGTGGAATACTGTTAGTGGGCTCCCTGATGGCAGCCCTCCGGTGGGGGAATGGGGATCCCATGGACCCCCAGACATCCCCTTGCATGCGGGTGCAGTCACTCAACCCGCATGCAAGGGGATCTCTAATCCCCTTCAAAAGTGCAGGCTGGTTGCTGCCTGCACTGTGAAAACACGGCGCGACTGTAAAAAAGCTGGTCTGTTTTTCACCTGAATGCGCTGCCCTGGGGGAAGCGCGAGTGCGCGGCTGGCCTGGGGCAGCGCATTCATCGTAATAGGGTGCATTTTCATTGTTCACGCCCGGCGCACCTTTTTAAAGGACGCCAGGCGCAAACAATGAAAATGCGCTTATTGTGTAATGTGGCCCCAGATGTGGAAAATGAATTGATTCCACTAGGGGAAATAAGTTTGCCTTTGTCTAGTTCTGAATCTACGGACACTGAGTACCCACACTTTAGACAATCTGAATGGCTGGCAGCCATTGAAAATGTCTATTGCACCATCCTTACGGAATGTCACTTACCACACCAGCATCATAAAGCTATCTATGTGTCAGAGTAGGAATATTGGTCAGTGGGAGCACCACATTAGCCCAGGGAGGATGTGTGATATTCCAGTGGGCAGACACTGTTCCCAAACTTAAAAAGGTTCACATTGTTACCATAAAACATGTGGACCTGTGCAGTAGGCTCATTTGGCCAGGGGCTCCTGCAGAGCAGGGTACATTTTGGGCACCTGGAAAGCCTCTTCGTCAATTCTGTGTAAACTCGCCTGGGGGGAGGGTGGAGCTATATATGAGGCAGAGAATTGGAGTTTAGCAATTTACATTTTTGCATTACTTACTATCTTTTGTACCTGATCACATGACGATTTCCATTCACACTCGATAAGAGGCTAGAGTAAGTCGACTTCCCACTGGTGGCTAGTTTTCAGCAGGAACTGCATTTTATATAAGCCCAAAACCAGTTTTCATCCCTGTCCTGCCTCTAACCGAACCTCGAGTGAGGTGGACGGCTCCTACCTGGCAGCAAAGCCAGTCTAAATTACCTTGGCAGTTCTTTATCACATTTTTTATTTTGTTGCATGATTTACACTGCAAATATGCTGCCAGCTTGGCCTGTGTTGTAGTTCAAAGAGCCAAGCCAGACCCCCTGCTCAGCTCTGGCACAGTTCTTCCTGTAAATTTCCTGGCTTGTCCAACAATGGTTAAAGGTAAGTTATGGCACTTTGCTAAATAACTCATCTTTGTCTATAAAACATTACCTCAAAAATCCATTACAATAATAATATTTAAAATGAAGTTGTGGTTACAATTCTCATAGGAAAACCGCTTTAATTAACCAGAGAGGGTTAGCAACTTAACCAAAACTTGCTGCCAGTGCTCCGCTCAAGACTTCACACTTGATATTTTTTTTGTCCTCATCCCTTCATGTTAGCACCTTCTTGATCTAAACTGCGCCTCTTGCTTATGCCGTGTTCGAAGTCAGTCAAATTCATGGGCCAGAATACCTCACCTGTACCTCTCTGACCAAACCTGATCAAGAGGTATAATCATTGGACATGATAGTCTTCATCAAATTTCAAACAAATTCCAAAAGGCCCATCATCTACATCGTTCTTACTCTTATGACTCTTATTGTCCAATTCCCTGAAATACCTTGATGACTTCCACCAGTCCCACCAAGTTGAGGGTGAAGGTTGACACCACTTTTTGCATATCTCCCTCCTCGCCAGGAGAATCGAGTAAAAGATCACCTTACTTTGTAATTTCGAGGTACACACGTCTCCAGTGTCTCGCTGCACCATACCAAACACAATCAAGGTGGGTCTTACCTCCATGTTCATTCTCAAGATGTCGGAGATTGTCTTACCCAACCGTAACCAAAAACCTTCCAAGGTGGGCTAGCTAGCAAACATATGAACATCATCCGCCTCCTAACTGCGCCCGCTTACTTCCGGAATCCTCATCTCCTCTTATCTTGGCCAGCTTCATCGGGTCCAGCAGGCTCTGAGTAGGGTGAAGAAGTGGTTTCTCCTTAAAGGTGCTAATTTAATCACAGAGTAAAGCATGCTCATTGATACTTGCCATAGTTCTTTCAAGTCAATTGATCCTATTAAAGTATGGGTCAGTTCCTTCATTTGCCTCCCAGGAAAAAACCTTTCTGTACCTCATTTATTAAACTTTCCGCTACTTTACCAAAGCGGGCAGCTACAGATGTTTGAAAAAAATTGAAAATCACATTTTAACAGTGATATTGGTCAATGCGACTGCCACTGTGAACCTTTCAGTACAACAGCATTAAACAACTCAAGCCAGACCGGGATCATTACCTTTGGCATCAAGATAGAAAACTCATTTGGGGTCCCATCCGGACCTACAGATTTCCCTCATTCAAGTCTCTTAACAGCTATCAAAATTTAATTCCCAGTTATTTACTACTCAAAAATTGCTGCTGTTCTGAGTGAGTTTAGGTAGGCATTTATCCATCTGCCATCTATCTAACTCGCCCTCATCCACTTCCAAAGTTTCTGAATATCATTTCTGAAAGAACTTGTGAAATGCACGTTTATTCCTTCAGTATCCTCCAACATTAGGTCCTCTTCATCATATCTAACCTTCCTGATATAATTCTGTGTTCTATCCAGTGTGGCCTTACATTCCAGCAGCTGTCTGCAACTCTCGCCCTGCTAATATTCCCTGACCATGCTCGTCTCCCATACATTCTCTTCCAGTTCCAGCACTAAACTTCAGTTGCAAATCCTCCAATTTGTCATCTAGTATTTTCTAACCCTCCCCCTGAACTTGGATTTTTTTCAGTATTGTTTCTGTAGCATAAACCTCCTCCTCTATTTGTGATACCTCTATCCCCTCTCTCCTACTCCACATGATTGGGCAGCTCTTTAAAGCCCCCCTCAACCAAACCGTATATGCGTTCCATGCTATGTAAATAGGGGCAGATGTCATATTCCGCCTAAGGAAGTCCCCCATTCCCTTCTCTACCTCCTGCATGATTCCTGACTAGAAGAATAACCTCATATTAACTGTCCACCTTCTGAATTGTTTACTTACTGGCAATCTGATATTTAATAGCAAGGTTCAATGGTCTGATAGGTGGATTGGAAGATGCTCTAGCTCCAAAATTCTCTCTGCCTCTCCACTCTAAATGAAGAAATAATCTATCCTTGAGTAATGACCATTTTCTTACTATAAAAGGTGTATTTCCTGCACTTCCCCTTTACCCTGCGCCACATGTCACAGAGATTTAGATTTTCCACTATTGGGAGGAGGTAAGGCCCTCATCCTTGGCGAGCTAATTTGCATACGAACCGAAGACCTGTCTAAGTAATTATCCAGTAAGATATTGAAATCTAAGATAATAGGGGCTGTAAATTCTACCATGGTTGATAAAAGAGCGGACAATGACAAAAATATCATCTATATTCGGGCCATAGTAACTAGCTAACATATACAATCTCTGCTGGGCCTTAATCTCGGCTACTATCCAGCGCCCACCCTCATCCGCTTTATATCTCACTATTTCCACCCCTGAATTTCCTTAATTAAAATGTCTATCCCTTTCGTACAGGGTTGCTGATCCGTGGCCACCATATTCTCAGCCCACCTTTATTTCATGAAGAGTATTTTGCACTCTGGTCTCAGCATTTGGGTCTCCTGCAAAATAATGATTTGAGAGGTAATATCTCTCAAGTACAGTAGGACTAAGCACTGCCTTCTCTTCACCTGCAGCCCATTCACATTCCAACACAGAATTGAGAGGACTTGGTCCCCTTATTGGTCATCCTTTCTCCTATAATATCCGAAATTCATTTTGATGACATTTTCCCCAGTAACCGTGATTCTACCCAATTTGATTAAGAATATGTTTTTCTCTCCCCATGCTCCCCACCTTGTGTGCACCCCTCCCCCCTCCCGAACGCTCCCACACCTTGGCATTCTTGTGCCTATTCGAGCTAACCCCTATGGGAACAACTTATATGATGATGTGTTCTCCCCCTATATTTTGCATCTTTCATTTGACCCCCCCAACTCAAAGTGGGCTATAAAGTTATCCACATCTTCTGGTGCTAGGAAGTTATGCATTTTGTTTGCCCACATAACTTTCAAAATTGCTGGAAATCCTAGCTGAGCTACCGCCCCCATTTTCCTAAGATCCTCAATGCGTTTGCCCATTTCCCGCCGTCTGTCATCCGTAGCACGAGAGATATCAGACCTGATCTTGAATGTAGTCCCTTGGACCTGGAGAGACGTTAACTTTAAGGCAGCACTCAGGATTTTTTCTTTGACTATGTGTGACTGAAAGTTAACCAGTATTTTCCTGGGCCTCTTACGCCTGGATTTAGTTTTGAATGGATCTCAATGTACCCTCTGGATTTCTGTCCCTAGATCTATGGATCTACAGAGGAAGTCTCCCAAGGGAAGGCCTTAGTCAACAGGTCTATTACAATAGGTTTTAATCAGCCCCCTCCGCACCTCCACCACATCCAGGATACTGCTATTATTGACCTCACACATGATGTCTTTCATTCTGCAGCTGAACTATGAGGGAAATTGATGCAAGATACAGGAGGGTATTTTGGTTACTTGGAATGGCACATGGGCCTGGGAGCAGGGCCTGGCCAAAGTCAGACCCTGAGCGCACATAGCTGGAGGCTGTGTGTTATGCTCTTGTTGGGGCTCAACTTAGGGCCTACCCTATGTCCAGGTCATATAAGTCCAACCCTTGCTGCACATGGCAGAAGGCAATGTTTGGTGCATTATGTACATTTGAGGTCTGGTTACGGGGCCTTACTGAAGAGAAGGCCCTTTAGTCAACCCCTGCTGCACACAGTGGACGTCACAGGGTAGTGGGTTATGTCCATATTGGTGCTTGGGACAGTGGTCAGGCCTTGCATTCCATCCCATAGTGCATGCTGAAGGCCAATGCACGGTGAGTTATGTCCACATCATCACTCGGTACAGTGATCAAGCCTTGCATTCCATCCCATAGTGCATGCTGAAGGCCAATGCACGGTGGGTTATGTCCTTATTGGTGCTTGGGTCAGTGATCAGGCCTTGCACTCCATCCCATAGTGCATGCTGAAGGCCAATGCACAGTGGGTTATGTCCACATCGGCGCTCGGGATTGCTAGCGCATTGAATTAGCCCTAAGCGGACCTCTCCCTTAGGATTTCTGTGCTGGGCTGTTTTCTGCTTCACCTGCCAACTGCTCACCGGACCCGCTTCGCGGGTCCCGCATCGCCCAGGAAGCCAGCGGGGGATTTGTACTTTGTGTGGCGGCTTGTGTCAGCTGGGGAGTCTTGGGGCATTGCAGCAGGGCTGCGAGCGGTACCGCAGGGACTCTATCTCCCAGAAGTCCCTGCCTGGCCAATTCGCTCCACCTGACCCGCTCTCCCTGCTTGCCCCGCCCCCTCCGCACAAGTTGCTTAGAAAAGCTCCCCTGACCCTCACCACTGCGGGATTGCTAGCGCATTGACTTAGCCCTAAGCGGACCTCTCCCTTAGGATTTCTGTGCTGGGCTGTTTTCTGCTCACCTGACAACTGCTCGCCGGACCCGCTTCGCGGGTCCCGCATCGCGGGTCCCGCATCGCCGAGGAAGCCAGCGGGGGATTTGTACTTTGTGTGGCGGCTTGTGTCAGCTGGGGAGTCTTGGGGCATTGCAGCAGGGCTGCGAGCGGTACCGCAGGGACTCTATCTCCCAGGAGTCCCTGCCTGGCCAATTCGTTCCACCTGGCCCGCTCTCCCTGCTTGCCCCGCCCCCTCCGCACAGGTTGCTTAGAAAAGCTCCCCTGACCCTCACCACTGCGGGATTGCTAGCGCATTGACTTAGCCCTAAGCGGACCTCTCCCTTAGGATTTCTGTGCTGGGCTGTTTTCTGCTTCACCTGCAAACTGCTCGCCGAGGGAGCCAGCGGGGGATTTGTACTTTGTGTGGTGGCTTGTGTCAGCTGGGGAGTCTTGGGACATTGCAGCAGGGCTGCGAGCGGTACCGCAGGGACTCTATCTCCCAGAAGTCCCTGCCTGGCCAATTCGTTCCACCTGGCCCGCTCTCCCTGCTTGCCCCGCCCCCTCCGCACAAGTTGCTTAGAAAAGCTCCCCTGACCCTCACCACTGCGGGATTGCTAGCGCATTGACTTAGCCCTAAGCGGACCTCTCCCTTAGGATTTCTTTGCTGGGCTGTTTTCTGCTTCACCTGCCAACTGCTCGCCGGACCCGCTTCGCGGGTCCCGCATCGCCGAGGAAGCTAGCGGGGGATTTGTACTTTGTGTGGCGGCTTGTGTCAGCTGGGGAGTCTTGGGGCATTGCAGCAGGGCTGCGAGCGGTACCGCAGGGACTCTATCTCCCAGGAGTCCCTGCCTGGCCAATTCGTTCCACCTGGCCCGCTCTCCCTGCTTGCCCCGCCCCCTCCGCACAGGTTGCTTAGAAAAGCTCCCCTGACCCTCACCACTGCGGGATTGCTAGCGCATTGACTTAGCCCTAAGCGGACCTCTCCCTTAAGATTTCTGTGCTGGGCTGTTTTCTGCTTCACCTGCCAACTGCTTGCCGGACCCGCTTTGCGGGTCCCGCATCGCCGAGGAAGCCAGCGGGGGATTTGTACTTTGTGTGGCAGCTTGTGTCAGCTGGGGAGTCTTGGGGCATTGCAGCAGGGCTGCGAGCGGTACCGCAGGGACTCTATCTCCCAGGAGTCCCTGCCTGGCCAATTCGTTCCACCTGGCCCGCTCTCCCTGCTTGCCCCACCCCCTCTGCACGACATAATCTTTATTAACACAACCTACTTCCGCTGCGCAGAAGCGCGCGGGAGCGTCCCGGGACAAGGGCGGGACCGTCTGTGGCCGTCAGGGGCCGTTAGAGGCCGGGCTGGGCCACCCCCCTAAAGTTGTAAGTGTGACAAACCTTGATTGTAAAGTCATTTATTTGGTTGTTTAGACTTTACTGTTTATCATAGATTCTATTTTAATATTGTCTTTTTTTCCGGAGGTTATTATGAGTCATTGTAACAGTTTAGGTAGACACTCTTCGGGGGGGTAGTATAAGGGGGACACTTGATGCTTTTATCACTAGGGCTACTTCCGTGTTGGAAAAAGAGATTGTTCTAACAGAAAAGCGATTGTCCCAGGAACTTATGAGCAAAAAACGCTCTACTTTAGGGGCAATAAAGTTGGTAGTGACTCCACTTAGACAGCAGCTAGAAGAGATCCCCTCACCTACGGATATTGATAATTTGCACACTATAAATGATCTATCTCGATCTCCACAGCTTGAATCAATTACAAGCCACTTACATGTAGTAGAGTCATTGTTAGAAATCACGTCAAGCTCGCCCCCTGTCCCAGTAGTGAGAACTCCTATTAGAGAATCTGCTAGTAGTGAGGTCCAGACACAAAAATGTACTGCTCCACCTCCAAAGAAGAGGAAACTTCAATTTAAGGATCATGGAGTTAATAGCCATAAGCGTAGGTCTACAACCAAAGCGCAAAATAAAAAACCATCTCCCTCTACCTCTAATCTCCCCACAACAGAAAAACTTCCACCAATCTTAGTAAATGAGCTGTGGCCAAATATAGAAAAATTGGTAAGATCCTTAATCCTCCCCCTACTTGAAAGGGTGAAGAGAATAAGTGAACAGCTAGACTTAGTGGAAAAGGAGGTAGTAAAGACCTCTTAGGTGCTAAGTAAGCAACATGTCTGTTCTGGGTCAAAAAATATTGGAGATGGCAAAAAGTTGCCATTGGAATCTCTTGTAAAGGGTCAGAACCCTCCCCCTAAACAGAAACAAACAGTCTCCAAAGTATCACAAGCTCCCAAACCGAGTGTCCCAAATAAGAGAGACAGTGTAGGAACATCCACCAAATTAAATCTAGATGGAAAAGAGGGTAAGGGGCCGGTTGAACCAAAAAAATTTTTCAGCTCAAACAAAAGAAGAGTAGATTTACCTCCGGAATCGGCTCCTTATGTTGTGATTATGGCAGGAGTTCCAGTTCTCCCTGTAGAAGTAAGGGAACACCAACCAGCCTTAAAAAATAAAGTAATATTCTAGCTGTGCAAAAATAGACCTTTGCCAGCTTACATTAATGGAGAAATTTTAAATGTCAGGCGAGTTAACTGGATTGGTACCAGACCTAAAGATAGAACAGGAGACATTATTATCATCAATTTTAAAGATACCAGAGCTGTCAGGCAAATTGGTGACTGGTGGGATATAGGAGGTGGTGAAGGCATCTCTACACACCTCTTAAGCTATTTTTATCCTCAAACCTCCCTTTCGAATTCTCAAAGCCCCCTTTCAGGCCTTAGGGCACCAAATCACTACAATACAGGATTTAATGGTTACACTCACCGAACCCTTAGTTATCCACAAAATCCAACTTGGGGAAATCGGGTTGCAAATAGGCATAATACCGATCACTATGGTTTTAATATTCCAACATCTAACCATTTCTCCCTGCTATATGGGTTGGTAGATGTGGATTGACTTCAATGTTCGGATAGTGAGAAGTTGTCCTTATCCTGCAATCATGAACTCCTTAATGCTGAACTTAATGCAACTACTGTGGATGGGGAATTGGAACCTTCTTGTATTTATGAGTGTGACTGTCCTGGGGAAAACTTAAATACTTATGAACATAGTAGCCTTAGTACAGCAGAAGAAGGTGTATTGATATTAGCTAATGTAAAAGACAGGGAATCAGATGCACCCCTGAATTCTATTAGTCTTCTTTCTTGGAATATAGCTGGTTTACAAAAAAAAATGGGTATTCCGGAATGGAACGACTTTATTGGCTCAATTAATGTTTGTATGTTTCAAGAGACCTGGAGCATGGTTCCGCTCCATAAAAGTGGATATGCTACTTACTTTATCCCTGCAACCACATCAGGAAGAGGAAGACCATCGGGTGGCCTACATATATGGATTAGCATAGCATTAAACTTGTCTATTACTACCCACGATTTGCCTTCAGATGATTTACTACATCTATCTCTGAGGGATCTGAGGGGTTGAACTACATTAGAATTGTTCTGTATATATGCTAGAGGTTCTAAAGGGGGGCAATTATCTCCAACAATACCCCTACTTGATGAAACTCTGGCATCTATTCCACCAATGGCCAAAGTGTTGGTAGGAGGCGATTTTAATTGTACTTTCGAACCCTTAGATAATGAAGAGTTAGTGGGACTTAATGCAGATGACTGGTCAATGTAAAACCCATTAAAAAGTGGACTGCTAGAGCTATACAGATGAATGCCCTTACCCTTGAACATAACCTACGGGCACTAAATGGGAGAACTGCATCTGATCCGGATGGGGCAATGACATATAATAGACAGGGATGCCCTTCGCGTATTGATTATATATTGATGGATATGCAATCTTGGGATAGTGTGGTAGATATGATGGTAAAGCCATCCCAAGATAGTGACCATAACCCACTCTGTATGAGTTTTCTTTGGGGTAATAAGATTAAAGCAACAAACACTGCGAGGTTGGTCACTAAAGAAGTCATCCCCTCGAATTGCAACCGGAAAGTAAAATGGAGTAGGGTCAGTTGTGATGAACAGAAACTAAATAGCATTAAAGACCTGGTAGATGCGGAGATTAGAAAGCTAACAGCTAACAGCCTAATAAAATCCACTCCAAAAGATTACAAACCAATGGACTCATTTAAGATCTTAGTAGATAAAATAGGAGTCTTTTTTACTATTGAGCCGAAAAAGGGCTTTAGCAAAACCAGAGCCCCAAACGGTACCCCGTGGTATACTGCTGAGTGTAAGGTAAAGAGAAAGGCTATAACAGCTGCCATTAAAAATAATGACCCTCCAGCAGTAAGGATGGCTAGAAAGGAGTATATCAGGATTATTAAAGTATCCAAGAGGAACTGGGAAGAGGACCATTGGCAGCAACTTAAAGTAGCTGCCTACGCAAAAGATTCAACCCAGTTTTGGAATTTGATTAATAAAATGGAAAGAAGAGGGGCCGAGGTCATGCCAAATCCTATAACAGAACAACAGTGGCACGCCCATTTTTTAAAAATTATACTGTGGGATAGCAGATCGAGAGGACTCTATGGGTATCTATAATATTAATAACATGGAAAAACAAACCCAGCTAGAAAACGTTGTTCCCCGGGAAGTCCAGGAAGCTATAACTAACATAATACCAGGTAAGGCGGCAGGTCCGGATGGACTGCCGGGCGATTTACTCCTGCACGACCCTAAGCTATGGTCGGACCTTATTGCACGTTTAATGAATCTTGTTATGATAGGACATCCGGTCCCAGAATCCTGGAAAGGTGCTGAGGTTGTTACCATATACAAAAAAGGTAACAAAGAGGACCCTGCCAACTACAGATCAATAAGTTTAATTGACACAATCCAGAAGGTAGTTGGCAGGGTCATAGTTAATAGAATTGAGACATGGCTACATGAGTGTAAAATTCTAACTCATTTCCAGGCGGGCTTTAGGAAAAATGTAGGCACGATGGACCAGGTTTTCAGGTTTTGTGCAATATATTCGAAATCTGTGACCATCGCAAAAGGTAGCTTATATTTGGCCTTCATCGATCTAAAAACAGCATTCAATGTAATTCCCCGTGCTAAACTTTGGAACGTCCTGTTGGCTATGGGATTTCTGTGTTATCTTTTGCAGCTTGTTGTAAGGCTCCATGAAGACACCTATGCTAGAATCCGTTGGGGTAGTCAAGGTCAACTTACAAAGAGGGTGCCAGTCAGCAGAGGGGTCCGTCAGGGCTGTGTTATGGCTCCGTCATTGTTCTCCCTCTTTATCAATGGGGTGGTAGACCATTTGAGGGAGGACTCTGCGGATGCCCCAGTCCTGACAGGGGAGAAAATACCGACCCTCCTCTTTGCTGACGACACTGTCCTGATGTCCAAAACCCCATCGGGTTTACAGAAACTCCTTGATCGGTTTAGTGTGTTCTGTAACGAGCGAGGGCTAACAATCAACACCCTTAAAACAAAGCTGATGGTGCTAGCCCAAAGAAAGGTTAGGAAACCAAACCTTACCCTGAATGGGTCCGTTTTGGAAGTGGTTGAAGAATTTGATTATCTGGGAGTCAGACTATGCAACAATATGAAATGGAATCCTCACTTAGCAAAAATGCTCCTGAACCTTAAAAGGGTTTCTGGAGCAATATTGAGGATTCAGCGTTTATCAATTAGCAGACCGATAGGCCCAGTCCTCACAGTTTATGAAGGGAAGGTACTGGCTGCAGCAGTCTATGGCTCTGAACTGTGGGGAGGAGAAAATACAATGGACCTGGTAAAAGCTGAGAACAAATTTGTAAGAGACCTAGTCTCACTCCCTATTTCAACCCCCCTTAAACCCTTGTATGCTGATTTGGGTAGGAGATCAATCGGGGATATAGTACGCCTTTGCTCCTTGCTGTTTTGGGTGCGTCTAAGAAGAACACCTGAATTGGCTACATACGCCTCGGTGTTGGACGAACTAATCACTCTGAATGTCTCCAATAAAATAAAGTGGCTTAACAAATTAAAACAGTTGGTGATGAATCTAGGAATGAAAGAATTTTGGGCTTCTCAATTACCACCTCATAAACAAATTGTTAAAAAAATCTAGTGGGAGTGGGTAGAGGCCGAGGAATTAAAAAGTACAAAGCATGGTTCATTGACCAACCAATTTCTGGAATTTAAAATAACTAGGAAATTAGAGCCGCTTTTGGATTATATTCAAATTCCTAGAGATAGATCACTTTACCTGAAAATGAGATATGGCATCCTGCCACTGAAAGTTCACAGCAGGATGGAAAGGTGTGAGAAATTATGATGCTAACTGCCCAGGCTGTTCATGTAAGATGGAGACTTTACCACACTTTTTGTTTGCTTGCAGGGCTTACAGGTTACCTCGAGCCAGGTGGTTAAAACCTGTGTGAAGAGAGATGGGTGTTAGAGATTTTAGGATCGCATTACGTATTGTGCTAACCGACACATCCTCAATGTTTATTGTATGTGGAATTGCAAAGTACATCTCTAGCGCTTGGTTCATAAGGACTAGGTTGGTGGACTCCACAAAACAGAAAAACTAACCTCCTTTCGATTGATTTTTCCTACTGAAAACGTATTTTAGACTTTTTTACCATTTAAATGTAAAAAGTGTTTTTTAAACTCAATTTTAGACAATTTGTAATATATATGTGATATTTTTTTTGTATATTGATTGTATAATTAATGTATGTTTGCACTTTTATGATATGAAAATATCGAATAAAGTATTACAATACATTGGCGCTCGGGTCAGTGATCAGGCCTTGCATTCCATCCCATAGTGCCTGCTGAAGGCCGATGCACAGTGGGTTATGCCCACACAGGCACTTGGTACAGTGATCAGGCCTTGCAACCCATCCCATAGTGCATGCTGAAGGCCAATGCACGGTGGGTTATATCCACATCGGCGCTCGGGTCAGTGATCAGGCCTTGCATTCCATCCCATTGTGCATGGTTAAGACCAATGCACAGTGTGTTATGTCCACATCGGGCTTCGGTACAGTGGTCAGGCCTTGCATTCCATCCCATAGTGCATACTGAATGCCAATACACGGTGGGTTATGTCCACATCGGCGCTCGGTACAGTGATCAGGCCTTGCATTCCATCCCATAGTGCATGCTGAAGGCCAATGCACGGTGGGTTATGCCCACATCGGCGCTCGGTACAGTGATCAGGCCTTGCATTCCATCCCATAGTGCATGCTGAAGGCCAATGCACGGTGGGTTATGTCCACATCGGTGCTCAGTAGTGATCAGGCCTTGCATTCCATCCCATAGTGCATGCTGAGGGCCAATGCACGGTGGGTTATATCCATATTGGTGCTTGGGTCAGTGATCAGGCCTTGCATTCCATCCCATAGTGCATGCTGAAGGCCAATGCACAGTGAGTTATGTCCACATCGGCGCTCGGTACAGTGATCAGGCCTTGCATTCCATCCCATAGTACATGCTGAGGGCCAATGCACGGTGGGTTATGTCCATATTGGTGCTTGGGTCAGTGATCAGGCCTTGCATTCCATCCCATAGTGCATGCTGAAGGCCAATGCACGTGTGTTATGTCCACATCGGCGCTCTGTACAGTGATCAGGCCTTGCATTCCATCCCATAGTGCATGCTGAAGGCCAATGCACGGTGGGTTATGTCCACATCGGCGCTTGGTACAATGATCAGGCCTTGCACTCCATCCCACAGTGCATGATGAAGGACAATGCACGGTGGGTTATGTCCACATCGGAGCTCGGTACAGTGATCAGGCCTTAGGCTCCATCCCACAGTGCATGCTGAAGGCCAATGCACGGTAGGTTTTGTCCACATCGGCGCTCGGTACAGTGATCAGGCCTTGCATTCCATCCCATAGTGCATGCTGAAGGCCAATGCACGGTGGGTTATGTCCATATTGGTGCTTGGGTCAGTGATCAGGCCTTGCCTTCCATCCCATAGCGCATGCTGAAGGCCAATGCACGGTGGGTTATGTCCACATAGGCACTCGATACAGTGATCAGGCCTTGCATTCCATCCCATAGTGCATGTTGAAGGCCAATGCACAGTGGGTTATGTCCACATCGGCGCTCGGGTCAGTGATCAGGCCTTGCATTCCATCCCATAGTGCATGCTGAAGGCCAATGCACAGTGGGTTATGTCCACATCGGCCCTCGGGTCAGTGATCAGGCCTTGCATTCCATCCCATAGTGCATGCTGAAGGCCAATGCACGGTGGGTTATGTCCACATCTGCACTCGGTAGTGATCAGACCTTGCATTCAATCCCATAGTGCATGCTGAAGGCCAATGCACGGTGGGTTATGTCCATATTGGTGCTCGGGTCAGTGATCAGGCCTTGCACTCCATCCCATAGTGCATGCTGAAGGCCAATGCACGGTGGGTTATGTCCACATCGGCGCTCGGTACAGTGATCAGGCCTTGCATTCCATCCCATAGTGCATGCTGAAGGCCAATACACAGTGGGTTATGTCCATATTGGTGCTCGGGTCAGTGATCAGGCCTTGCACTCCATCCCATAGTGCATGCTGAAGGCCAATGCACAGTGGGTTATGTCCACATCGGCGCTCGGGTCAGTGATCAGGCCTTGCATTCCATCCCATAGTGCATGCTGAAGGTCAATGCACAGTGGGTTATGTCCACATAGGCACTCGGTAGTGATCAGACCTTGCATTCCATCCCATAGTGCATGCTGAAGGCCAATGCACGGTGGGTTATGTCCACATCGGCGCTCGGGTCAGTGATCAGGCCTTGCATTCCATCCCATAGTGCATGCTGAAGGTCAATGCACAGTGGGTTATGTCCACATAGGCACTCAGTACAGTGATCAGGCCTTGCATTCCATCCCATAGTGCATGCTGAAGGCCAATGCACGGTGGGTTATGTCCTTATTGGTGCTTGGGTCAGTGATCAGGCCTTGCATTCCATCCCATAGTGCATGCTGAAGGCCAATGCACAGTGGGTTATGTCCACATCGGCGTTCGGTTCAGTGATCAGGCCTTGCACTCTATCTGATAGTGCATGCTGAAGGCCAATGCAGGGTGGGTTATGTCCACATAGGCACTCAGTAGTGATCAGACCTTGCATTCCATCCCATAATGCATGCTGAAGGTCAATGCACAGTGGGTTATGTCCACATAGGCACTCAGTAGTGATCAGACCTTGCATTCCATCCCATAATGCATGCTGAAGGTCAATGCACAGTGGGTTATGTCCACATAGGCACTCAGTAGTGATCAGACCTTGCATTCCATCCCATAATGCATGCTGACGGTCAATGCACAGTGGGTTATGTCCACATAGGCACTCAGTAGTGATCAGACCTTGCATTCCATCCCATAATGCATGCTGAAGGTCACTGCACAGTGGGTTATGTCCACATAGGCACTCAGTAGTGATCAGACCTTGCATTCCATCCCATATTGCATGTTGAAGGCCAATGCACGGTGGGTTATGTCCACATAGGCACTCAGTAGTGATCAGGCCTTGCATTCCATCCCATAGTGCAGGCTGAAGGCCAATGCACAGTGGGTTATGTCCACATCGGGCTTCGGTACAGCTATCAGGCCTTGCATTCCATCCCATAGTGCATACTGAATGCCAATGCACGGTGGGTTATGTCCACATCGGCGCTCGGTACAGTGATCAGGCCTTGCATTCCATCCCATAGTGCACGCTGAAGGCCAATGCACAGTGGGTTATGTCCACATCGGGCTTCGGTACAGTGATCAGGCCTTGCATTCCATCCCATAGTGCATGCTGAATGCCAATGCACGGTGGGTTATGTCCACATCGGCGCTCGGTACAGTGATCAGGCCTTGCATTCCATCCCATAGTGCATGCTGAAGGCCAATGCACGGTGGGTTATGTCCATATTGGTGCTTGGGTCAGTGATCAGGCCTTGCATTCCATCCCATAGTGCATGCTGAAGGCCAATGCACAGTGGGTTATGTCCACATCGGGCTTCGGTACAGCTATCAGGCCTTGCATTCCATCCCATAGTGCATACTGAATGCCAATGCACGGTGGGTTATGTCCACATCGGCGCTCGGTACAGTGATCAGGCCTTGCATTCCATCCCATAGTGCATGCTGAAGGCCAATGCACAGTGGGCTATGTCCACATCGGTGCTCGGTAGTGATCAGGCCTTGCATTCCATCCCATAGTGCATGCTGAAGGCCAATGCACGGTGGGTTATGTCCACATCGGCGCTCGGTACAGTGATCAGGCCTTGCATTCCATCCCATAGTGCATGCTGAAGGCCAATGCACGGTGGGTTATGTCCACATCGACACTCTGTACAGTGATCAGGCCTTGCATTCCATCCCATAGTGCATGCTGAAGGCCAATGCACGGTGGGTTATGTCCACATCAACACTCTGTACAGTGATCAGGCCTTGCATTCCATCCCATAGTGCATGCTGAAGGCCAATGCACGGTGGGTTATGTCCACATAGGCACTCGATACAGTGATCAGGCCTTGCATTCCATCCCATAGTGCATGCTGAATGCCAATGCACGGTGGGTTATGTCCACATCGGCGCTCGGTACAGTGATCAGGCCTTGCATTCCATCCCATAATGCATGCTGAATGCCAATGCACGGTGGGTTATGTCCACATCGGCGCTCGGTACAGTGATCAAGCCTTGCATTCCATCCCATAGTGCATGCTGAAGGCCAATGCACGGTGGGTTATGTCCACATCGACACTCTGTACAGTGATCAGGCCTTGCATTCCATCCCATAGTGCACGCTGAAGGCCAATGCACAGTAGGTTATGTCCACATCGGGCTTCGGTACAGTGATCAGGCCTTGCATTCCATCCCATAGTGCATGCTGAATGCCAATGCACGGTGGGTTATGTCCACATCGGCGCTCGGAACAGTGATCAGGCCTTGCATTCCATCCCATAGTGCATGCTGAATGCCAATGCAGGGTGGGTTATGTCCACATCGGCGCTCGGTACAGTGATCAGGCCTTGCATTCCATCCCATAGTGCACGCTGAAGGCCAATGCACAGTGGGTTATGTCCACATTGGGCTTCGGTACAGTGATCAGGCCTTGCATTCCATCCCATAGTGCATGCTGAATGCCAATGCACGGTGGGTTATGTCCACATCGGCGCTCGGTACAGTGATCAGGCCTTGCATTCCATCCCATAGTGCATGCTGAACGCCAATGCACGGTGGGTTATGTCCACATCGGCGCTCGGTACAGTGATCAGGCCTTGCATTCCATCCCATAGTGCATGCTGAAGGCCAATGCACGGTGGGTTATGTCCACATCAACACTCTGTACAGTGATCAGGCCTTGCATTCCATCCCATAGTGCATGCTGAAGGCCAATGCACGGTGGGTTATGTCCACATCGGTGCTCGGTAGTGATCAGGCCTTGCATTCCATCCCATAGTGCATGCTGAAGGCCAATGCACGGTGGGTTATGTCCACATCGACACTCTGTACAGTGATCAGGCCTTGCATTCCATCCCATAGTGCATGCTGAAGGCCAATGCACGTGGGTTATGTCCACATAGGCACTCGGTACAGTGATCAGGCCTTGCATTCCATCCCATAGTGCATGCTGAAGGCCAATGCACAGTGGGCTATGTCCACATCGGTGCTCGGTAGTGATCAGGCCTTGCATTCCATCCCATAGTGCATGCTGAAGGCCAATGCACGGTGGGTTATGTCCACATCGGCGCTCGGTACAGTGATCAGGCCTTGCATTCCATCCCATAGTGCATGCTGAAGGCCAATGCACGGTGGGTTATGTTCACATCGACACTCTGTACAGTGATCAGGCCTTGCATTCCATCCCATAGTGCATGCTGAAGGCCAATGCACAGTGGGCTATGTCCACATCGGTGCTCGGTAGTGATCAGGCCTTGCATTCCATCCCATAGTGCATGCTGAAGGCCAATGCACGGTGGGTTATGTCCACATCGGCGCTCGGTACAGTGATCAGGCCTTGCATTCCATCCCATAGTGCATGCTGAAGGCCAATGCACGGTGGGTTATGTCCACATCGACACTCTGTACAGTGATCAGGCCTTGCATTCCATCCCATAGTGCATGCTGAAGGCCAATGCACGGTGGGTTATGTCCACATCAACACTCTGTACAGTGATCAGGCCTTGCATTCCATCCCATAGTGCATGCTGAAGGCCAATGCACGATGGGTTATGTCCACATCGACACTCGATACAGTGATCAGGCCTTGCATTCCATCCCATAGTGCATGCTGAAGGCCAATGCACGGTGGGTTATGTCCACATCGGTGCTCGGTAGTGATCAGGCCTTGCATTCCATCCCATAGTGCATGCTGAAGGCCAATGCACGGTGGGTTATGTCCACATCAACACTCTGTACAGTGATCAGGCCTTGCATTCCATCCCATAGTGCATGCTGAAGGTCAATGCACAGTGGGTTATGTCCACATCGGCGCTCGGGTCAGTGATCAGGCCTTGCATTCCATCCCATAGTGCATGCTGAAGGCCAATGCACGGTGGGTTATGTCCACATCGGCGCTCGGTACAGTGATCAGGCCTTGCATTCCATCCCATAGTGCACGCTGAAGGCCAATGCACGGTGGGTTATGTCCACATCGGCGCTCGGTACAGTGATCAGACCTTGCATTCCATCCCATAGTGCATGCTGAAGGCCAATGCACGGTGGGTTATGTCCACATCGGTGCTCGGTAGTGATCAGGCCTTGCATTCCATCCCATAGTGCATGCTGAAGGCCAATGCACGGTGGGTTATGTCCACATCGACACTCTGTACAGTGATCAGGCCTTGCATTCCATCCCATAGTGCATGCTGAAGGCCAATGCACGTGGGTTATGTCCACATAGGCACTCGGTACAGTGATCAGGCCTTGCATTCCATCCCATAGTGCATGCTGAAGGCCAATGCACAGTGGGCTATGTCCACATCGGTGCTCGGTAGTGATCAGGCCTTGCATTCCATCCCATAGTGCATGCTGAAGGCCAATGCACGGTGGGTTATGTCCACATCGGCGCTCGGTACAGTGATCAGGCCTTGCATTCCATCCCATAGTGCATGCTGAAGGCCAATGCACGGTGGGTTATGTCCACATCGACACTCTGTACAGTGATCAGGCCTTGCATTCCATCCCATAGTGCATGCTGAAGGCCAATGCACGTGGGTTATGTCCACATAGGCACTCGGTACAGTGATCAGGCCTTGCATTCCATCCCATAGTGCATGCTGAAGGCCAATGCACAGTGGGCTATGTCCACATCGGTGCTCGGTAGTGATCAGGCCTTGCATTCCATCCCATAGTGCATGCTGAAGGCCAATGCACGGTGGGTTATGTCCACATCGGCGCTCGGTACAGTGATCAGGCCTTGCATTCCATCCCATAGTGCATGCTGAAGGCCAATGCACGGTGGGTTATGTCCACATCGACACTCTGTACAGTGATCAGGCCTTGCATTCCATCCCATAGTGCATGCTGAAGGCCAATGCACAGTGGGCTATGTCCACATCGGTGCTCGGTAGTGATCAGGCCTTGCATTCCATCCCATAGTGCATGCTGAAGGCCAATGCACGGTGGGTTATGTCCACATCGGCGCTCGGTACAGTGATCAGGCCTTGCATTCCATCCCATAGTGCATGCTGAAGGCCAATGCACGGTGGGTTATGTCCACATCGACACTCTGTACAGTGATCAGGCCTTGCATTCCATCCCATAGTGCATGCTGAAGGCCAATGCACGGTGGGTTATGTCCACATCGACACTCGATACAGTGATCAGGCCTTGCATTCCATCCCATAGTGCATGCTGAATGCCAATGCACGGTGGGTTATGTCCACATCGGTGCTCAGTAGTGATCAGGCCTTGCATTCCATCCCATAGTGCATGCTGAAGGCCAATGCACGTGGGTTATGGCCACATGGGCAATAGGTGTAGGACTAAGGCCAAACCCTGCTGCGCACGACCAAAGACCCTGTCCAGTGTATTATGTAGAAACCAGGGCTGGGTGCAGTAGTTGGCCAAAGGTGAGGTGATGTATGGTAAAATTCACCACACATGACAGTGCAACATCAATAAATAACAAGACATAATCAAACAAACAATTGAGGGTCCATGGTCAAGTCGCTGATGATGTCAATGGCGAGGTGAAATGTTGTCACTAGTCATGGGGTCTATGACATCTTCTTGTCATCATGAGCAGTACTCCAGTGCATGCTTTGCTGCATTTGCCAAGTCTAACTGGTTTCCTTTCACCTTTTGAATTTTGAGTTAACTGATACATGATACATTTTAAAAGATAACAGCAGCATGTAAGTATGCAACTTTTTTCCCACCAATGAGATTTATTTGGAATTGGGAAGAGAATATGTTTTATCAAGTGATGTTTGCATTGCTTTTTAAAAGTCATTTTTCGAGGTGTTTTTCAAGAAATTGTGTTTAGTTTATTTTTAAAGGAGACAGCCGTCTACTTTCCTCTATCAGAAATAGATGAAATCATGCTAAAAGTGCATAAATTATGGAAGGGGCTGTTAATTAGCATTTATATAGCACAAGTATTTATTTAAAAAACCTCAAGCTCTCATTCTTGAATACTGCTGTTTCAGCTCTAAGCACTCACTGAAGGATTGTTCCATCTAATTGGGGTGCCATGCTTTGCAGACGTTGACCCCTGTCCCTGGAGACTATTTTGACATGAAAACTAATTTCACTTGAGTCTCTCTTGCTCTGATTTGTGGCTCGGTTTCAGAATGTGAATAGCTGCTTAAATAACACTTCGCATTTCTTGTTTGACTGCAGTTTCCCTTCTAGGTGTGAAAGTGTGTTGCTTCATTACACTCTGTCTGCTGAGGTTGCTGTCAACGCCACTGGCACGTGGCAACGCTGTAACACGTGAAGGGTGTAAAGCTGTTCGTATGGCAAGTAAATCACTTCCCCATACATCCTCATTCTAGTGGTACTGCAATTATTCCCCAAATCAAGCTGGAAGGGCATACTTGTATAAGTAGGGGCAGGGTGGCTCAGTGAGCTGAACGCTACTTGCTGACACACAGAGATCACACTGGCAGGGCTGACTCTGGGGTCTATTGAAGGGGCTTCTAATTAAATACAATTAGCTTGGGTAACTGTATTGTATTGTAATTGCATTTATATACCGCTTGCTTATATCAGCGGGCCCGATAAATCTCGCCTCGGCGCCACTCTAACCATGGGGTCCCATGCTGCAACTCTGGGCAATAGCTTACTTAATCTCCACTCCGGCCCCATCACCACCGGGGATGCCTGGCTGCACCTTGGGGATGCCCAGTAAAGGGACCATCTCACAGGGAAAGCCAGGACGGGTTCCCCAGTGGTACAGCGCTGGGACGCTCCAGGGTAACCACACGCTTGCGGGGGCGGGATTTTGATCGCTATCTTATCACCCTTGATCTAAACCCCGTTCTGGTCGTCTGAATCTTTATTGCCTGTCATTGAGGGAAGAAAGTGCATCTCTTACCAGGTTAGTTCAATCAATAATGGACTCCGCTCGGAAGAACCACAAACTACTTCTAGCTTTCAAGGATTTATTATAAGTTTAGGGTAAGTTGCAAATACAAGCATCTCAGAATGATATTCACAAGATACATGGGTACGACTACATACATGTGCTCTCTGAAAGCCCTCAGACGAGCAAAGAAAACTACCAGGACTAGTTCCAATATTAAAAGAGCTGCAAGCATAGATACGTATTGTGATCTCTCAGTCATCTACAGCCGGAATAAAAGGGTCAGGTTAGGCTGTCCCTACCCTGCTCTAGATGGTATCCCCACTTAACAGAATCCCAACCTAACAAAAGGTGTCAGTGGTGAATGACTCCCTGGGGAGATCACCCACTCTTAGTATCTAGATGAAAACCTATAATCGCCAGTCATGACCCCTCTCTGCCTACCCATCCGCTCTCTAAAGGGTCCTCAGGCATCTGCTCTAACTCCACCCAGGGGTGCTGTCCCTAATACAAAAACACAATCTCATTTGAGACGCCCCTCGAGAGACGCCCCTCACGTGATGTTGCTTCTGGCTTTTTCCATGATGATCCTCATTGGGCCTCGTGCGTTAGAGTTGACCTTGCTTCTCAGACTCTTCTCCGGCCCGCCGATACCCCTTAAAACATTCCTAAACCCTCCTCCATGTCTGTTTCCTTTCCCTGAACAACCTTCTATTCATTCGATGTATAATTGGATCCCCCTTCTCACTTGCAGACAGACATCTGCAGCTAGGATCCCAATTCTCATAAACTTCTAACAGAAGTTTGCAACATTCCGTCTCGGCGCACTTGGCTCATACTAATACGTGTAAATCAAGCATGGCTAAACATTTCAGGCCTACAACATTTCTCATAATGATTATATTCTTCATGTTAATACTCTACTTTATGATTAGGTAAGCACATCTATAAAATATAAACCTATCGAAAACAGACTAAATATCATTTAGTGCAATCCACGTCGTGCAAATGAATACCTTTCCCAACCCTTTCAGCTCTGGCCCTGAGGCCTACTTCGTTCTTTGCTTGCAGCATGTCATCCTTACATTTTAGCAGCTACACAACATGGATCTGGATTAATCACGTCTAATAAGGTTATACATTTTCACACATTTCTGCATTAGTTCCACTTCTATATAATATCTCTAGATCAACTACACATTTCAAACTATAGATGAATATTCTCGGCACTCATGGCATTTCTCTTCATGATTGTGCGTACTACGTGTAAGTGTGATGCACTACTACTATTCGTTCAGTTTGCGCTCTCTCAGTTCCCCCCTTTGATGACCTCTAGGGGTCATCACCAACATTTAAACTGAACTAATTGCTAGTGTTCCTCGCTTCTGTGTTTCTAGAGCCCTCAGGCTCCTATATTGATTGTCTTGTATTGCAGCTAGTCTCTGTAGCTGTTCTCTCCGGGCTCTCTCCAATCTCTTTGATCTATACCATTTGTATGCCCTCACCAATCCCCACAACATGATCACACAGATCAATATTATGATGATAGGTTTCAGCACATACCATACGAAGCTCTTTCCCAAGTTGGCGAACCAACCTCCAACTTCACCCATTCCATGGCCCACTTTTTCCCAAACATTTTCTCTACTCAGGTCTTCGATCTCCTTGTGGATATTAGTTATGTTCATGATAACCTTCTCCAGGGGCTTTGAATTGTCTGGAATGTAAGTGCAACATTCCTGGACCTTCAAAGCCTTACAGACTCCGCCCTCCTTTGCTAGCAGGACGTCTAATGCAAGACGGTTCTGAAGCACCATGGCCCTTATCGATTGCATCTCTCCTTCCACCAACATTAAGGACCTAGCAGTGCTAGCAGACAATCTGTCTACGACTGTTGCCAGTCGTCTAATTTTGACATCATTGAGGATCAGTCCTAAAAGAGGAAATACGGCTCCAAATACATCTCCAACCATTTCTGCATCTCCCAGGTCTCTTCTCCCCCTTGCTGAAGCCTTGCCCTCGATGATCTCTAAGTCTTGGGCATGATATATTTTGGGAAAGATAATTGCCAAATAACATGAGCCATACCAGTTGTCAGGCAGTCTCACGTAAGCATTTCTTCCACACACAAAATATACATTTGGAATTACTTGCATTCCTTTCAAGAAATCCTTTGTATAATATTCTAAATTGAAAGCATGTTCACAACTGACTTCTCCTACGTATACATTTTCATAATACGTTTTGGCTCTGTGAAGACATAACTGTCCTCTCTGCGTTTTATCCAAAGCTATTGGACCACTACTACCCTTTCTCTTGTGTGCCTTCTCTTCTTCGGTCCAATCTGTTTTCCATTGTCCTGATTTTTTCAAAATCTTTTGCCTTCTGTATCGATCATCCACTTGCCCTATAAACTTCGTCTCGACCTCTGACACCTTGCATGTCAAATTATTTCTGCGGGCATGTGAAGTATCTAAGGTAATCCAAGGAATGAAGAACTTGGCCAATCTGTCTTCACTCTTCCAGTAGTCCCATTTATTCATCTGTTTGTAATTTGGGACTTCTGGTAACACTGAATCATAATTGGAGAAATAGTATTCAAAACTATCTCTCCCATAAAATATACTAAGCAATAAGCTACATGTAATGCCATATGTCAGCGGGAGGTGATGGTATCTAATGCCTTCATCTACAGACGCCGGCAACTGCATGCAGACATAACAGTCCTTAACCTCCATGGCATCCACATATTCATACAAAAGTTTAGCATAAGCGTTTGACCTAAAATCGCCTTGGGACTCATCCATATGTAACCTACGGGCTTCTGCTGCTAATAACGCCTTCTCCTGTATGTTTTCTCCTTTCTCACCAGCAACAGTGGGTTTTGGTGTCACTACAGACTTCTCGTCTGATACCCTTGCCTCCCTCTCATGTCCCACTACATATGAAACGGTAACTACTAAAGCTATTAGAAGTATCACTCCAACTATTAGTGTGCCTATTATACATTTGGCTCTATGATTCGGGGTGCCGGCTTCCATTTCGTCAGACAGTAGGATTTTCTTCCTTGCTCCAACGCAAAAGTTCTTTCTTTCTCTTTCCTTTACAGTCTCTTTTGCTCCTTCAGTCTTTAGAACCCCACGACTGGAAGCTGGCAACTCCTTTGCAAAAGTCTTTAAGCTTTTAACACAGACAACCCTAGCCCTTCTCCATCAACTTATAGGAAGGTCCCTAAGATTCTCTGCTTCCTAGGCGCTAGGTAATCTTCTTTTTCTTGCTTATTTACAAAAGTCTTTAAGCATCTACAATTAATTTCGGACCTGCGTCTTGAATAGCATAGTTCAATATTTCCAAACGAAGAACGTGCTCTTCATGGCTGGTTATCTTTGTCCCAAAGTCGGGGAATTGCAATTCGGTGAAAAACATGTGCTTTAACTTGCTTAAGCGGGGAGGGTTGGGGAGTGTGAACGTTAGTGACCCTTCTGCTTCGACTCCGGGTACTAACAGCTGTACTTCCACCGTGATGATGGGCTCAGAGCTGGACACCACCACCGCTCGTATCCTCCCTGTCTCCCGCTCCAAAGACATTTGTCGCCAGATATGTCCACTCAGGGGTGGCGTATCGTCTGCTAGGCACACGTACTCTCCTTGATCTTCTTAGATCTGGTGCTTCAGAGCCCTGCGCACCTTCTTCCTGGTCTGAATCTTCGGATATTGGAGGGAGGGTTCTCTCGGGAGTCGACCTCAGGCTTGAACTCCTTCTTTGAGGCCAGCTGGCTTCTCCACGTCTTACCCTCCTGCTCCTTGTCCTCCTGCTTTGTTCTCGCTCTCTTTCAGCCTGGTCAGTATCTGATTTGTACTCCCAGCTACTTTCTCCTTCAGTAGCGTCGTCTGTTTCGCTGTTGTACTGACCGTCCTCAGGCTGATCAGACTCGTTCCCTGCTTCTTCTGGCACCTCTACAGCTTGGCTAGCCCCCTCTATGGCTTCTCGGTCCGCAGCTGGACTCCTATCCGAGAGAGGAGCTGTTTCTTCCAGAGGTGCTGGAACCCTCCGCGTATGCGACGCGTGGATCCAATTGGGCAGGCCTCCCACCTTCACTGCGGTGTTCGTGATCAGGATGATCTGATAGGGCCCACGCCAGCGAACATCTAGGCAGCTTCTTCTCACGTGCTTCCGCACAAGCACCCAATCACCAGGGCACAGGTCATGGCACGGGTCCTGGCACGACGGAACTTCGGCAGCCTGCACCTGAAGGGACACAGAATGAATGGCGTCAGACAGCCCCTTACAATAGTCCAGGATCATATCATCTGTGATGTTTAACAGTGCAGTAGTTGGTACAGATGGCAACCTCATTGCTCTCCCCATTAACACCTCATGAGGCGACAGTCCCGTTCTTCTGTCTGGGGTACTACGGAGGCTCATAAGGACCAGTGGCAGAGCATCAGGCCAACTCAGGGACGTAGATGAACACATCTTTGAAATTCGGGCCTTTATGGTGCTATTTATCTGCTCCACGATTCCTGATGCTTCTGGTCGGTAACTACAATGCAATTTCTGATCTATGTTCAGGGCCGCACAAATCATCTTCATAAGCTCGCTGTTGAAATGCGTTCCCCTATCTGATTCCAAAGAGGCCGGCACCCCGAATCTTGGGATGAGTTCCCTAAGCAGTAACTTGGCTACTGTGAGGGTGTCACACCTGCGTGTGGGGTATGCCTCGACCCATCTGGAAAATACGCAAACAACCACCAAGACATAACGGAGGCGGTTGCACCTTGGCATTTCAATAAAGTCTAACTGCATCCGATTGAATGGACCTCCAGACCTCCCTATGTGGCTCAGTGCAACTGGTGTTCTTTTACCTACGTTTAACTGCTGACAGGTCACACAACGTTGGCACACTGCTTCGGCTGCTATTCTGAATTTAGGATTATACCAGGTCTGTCTAAATACCCTCAACATAGCGTCTCTCCCTAGGTGCACTGGACCATGGATTTGTCTAGCCATTGGGCTCACCAGCTCATTGGGTAACACTGCCCTTCCATCTGCCGAGACCCAGAAATGAGCCTCACCCATCACACATCCTGCCTTTTCCCATGTTTGCTTTTCAAAATCCGGAGCATTTTCTTGCATGCATTTCAGCTCATCCCAAGTGTCGACAGTTTCCAATATCATGGCTAATTCAGTTCTTACATTTATTCCACCCACTTCCACCTCTGTGAAAGAGTACCCTTGTTCCGCGCAATACCTCGCAACTTCGTCGGCATATCTATTGCCTTGTGACTCGAGTCCATATTTCGAGTATGAGCGGTACATTTCACAACTGCAATCCCTGCTGGACATTTCAAAGCTTCTAACAGTAGACGCACAAACTCTCCATTTCGAATGGGAGAGCCTGAAGACGTCATGTAACCTCTTTGAGACCATAACTGCCCGTAATCATGAACTACCCCGTAACCGTATTGGCTGTCGGTGTATATGGTGACTCGAATTTGGTTGCTTGCCAGGCAGGCACGCGTCAATGCAATAATCTCGGCTACCTGTGCGGAGTGTACTCCTTCCAGGCATCCGGCTTCCACAACTCCAGAAATTGTACAAACAGCGTAAGCTGCTCTCAACTGCCCAACTTCGTCTCTTACGCATGAGCCATCGACAAAGAAAATTTCATCGGGGTCAGTCAGTGGCTCATCCACGATGTCAGGTCTCGGTTTGGTGCATAGTTCAGTCACATCGAGGCAATCATGGTCTGTACATTCATCATCATTGATATCACTTGGGAGAGGCATCAAGGTAGCAGGGTTCAAAACAGAGCATCTCTTGAGGGTCACGTTCTCTGCAGCAAGAATGACTTGCTCATAGCGCGTGAGCCTGCTGTTGGTCAGATGCTGTGTTTTGGTCCTGGTCATCAACAATTCAACAGAGTGGGGCACATACACCTCTAACGGGTGCCCCATCACGATGTTCTCACAACGCTCGATACTGACACCTGTTGCAGCAACGGATTTGAGACATCCGGGCAACGCTGCGGCTACTGGGTCTAAAGTAGCTGAGAAATAGGCAACTGGTCTACGGGCATTCCCATGAATTTGGACCAACACAGACAACGCACAACCCTCCCTCTCACAACAGTAAAGCAAGAATGGTTTATCGTAATCAGCATTCCCAGAGCAGGAGCACGACACAGGTCCTCTCTCAGCTGCAGGAACGCCATCAAACAGTCTTTGTCCCATGGTACCGGATCACTCACCTCCTTGTGCGTCAGTTTTTGCAAGGGTTTTGCTTTCAGTGAAAAGTTGGCTATCCACTGTCGGCAATACCCCACCATCCCTAGGAACATCCTGACTTCTCTCTGTGTTTTAGGCGCATTCATCTTCATGATCGCCTCTATTCTGTCTGGTGACACTTTCCGTTTGCCTTTCTCAATTCTGTGCCCCAAGTACTGCACTTCTGTCAGGCAGTACTGCAATTTTCCCGGGGACACCTTGTGCCCATTTACAGCTAGGTGATTTAGCAAAGCAATGGAGTCCTCCCTGCAAGCTTCTTCAGTTTCTGACGCCACAAGTAGGTCGTCTATGTACTGGACCAGAACCGACTTCTGGGGCAGCACTAGACTTTCAAGATTTTTCTTCAATAGCTGGTTAAAGATCGATGGGCTCTCTGTATACCCCTGGGGAATACGACACCATGTTAATACGCGATTTTCCAGCTTAAAAGCGAAAAGGAAATGGCTATCCTCGTCCAATGGGATCGAAAAGAAAGCCTGGCAAAGATCTATCACAGTGAACCATTCGGCTTGAAACGGTATCTGAAACAGTATCACTGATGGATTCGGTACCACTGGACAACATGAGACAACTATGTTATTAATCTTTCGGAGGTCTTGCACTATCCTGAATTTCCCATTTGGTTTCTGCAAACCCATAATCGGGGAGTTGCATGGACTACCCACGATTTCCTTCAATATTCCCTGCTTAATCATGGACTCGATCACAGGCTTTATGCCTGCAATCGTTTCTGGAGTCAATTTATATTGGGGTGTTCTTGGAAACTCGGCATGCGGTTTCACTACAATTTTCACTGGGTCCACTCCCTTGACCAGTCCGATCTCTTCCCCAGTGAAATCCCACACTTCTGGTGCTACTGTCTCTCTCAGATCCCATGGGAGCTCATCCACGGTCAAAGTGGGATACAGCTCCACACATATTCTTGAATTTGCGACTTTGAAGTCCGCATCGTCATCATTGGTCAACACCTCCACTCCTTGTGGGGTGCAGTATATTGTACAATTTAATTTGCACAAAAGGTCTCTTCCTAACAGACATACAGGACTCGAATCGCAAACCACAAACTGATGCTCATCGCTGTATTTCCCTATTTTCACCTGCACTGGTTCTGTCAATGGGCTAGTCACTCTCCTGTTTGCGACCCCCACCACTTGTATGGTCTCTCCAGACATGGGCAGGCATGGAACTGCGGCTGATCTTATCGTGGATCGAGTGGCTCCTGTGTCCACTAGGAATGTCGTGGGGCACCCTGCCACTTCGGCCTCAACGTAGGGTCCCCTTTGGTCCACGTCTAAGGCTGCCCCGAGTGTACAGTCTTCTCTTTCCACTCTCTGTCCTGTTAATGGATCAACGTAATAGCATTCTTCCCCTCCTACAAACAGAGGCATCTGTCTATATGTCTTACCCATGGTCCCTACCCTGGGTGGCTGGGGGAACTGGGCTCGTGGGGGTGGGGTCCCCCCTTTGAGCACCTTCCCTTGGTAGGGTGTTACGTCTCTCGCCGGAGTACTCTGAACCTCTTCCTCCTCTACCTCCTGTTCTCCAATTTCAACGTTGTAGGGACACTCGCGTTTCCCATGCCCCACCTCGTTACACTGGTGGCATCGAGTCGTTTTCTTCAATGCGGCTATATCCACCCTTGGTCTAAAGGTGGAGTTCTCTTCATTGCCCTTGTTCTGGCTATACTGTTTCTTACCCCCAGTTCCTGTTCCCTGTTGCTGTTGCTGCTGTCCACCCTTACCAGCTGACTGCATCTGCACCACCATCAGTTTCTCCTTTAGCTTCTTTGCCTTGGAGTCTATCTCATCACAGCAGTACCTGGCATATCTCAGAATTTCATCTAAAGGTTTATTTTGCCAACAAATCAAGTGTTGCTGAATCATTAAACTAATATCCGGTCTTAACCCCAAGACAAACTTAGACACGAACTGCCCTATGTCTTTCGGGTCCATTACATCCAACCCGCTATATTGTTTAAACGCTTTCAGCAATCTCTCGTAATATTCATGAAGAGTCTCTTTGGGTTCCTGTCTAGTTCGATCTATTTTGACCCAATCTATGTCCTGCATTGGCACCTTGTCTTTCAGCCAAGTCATCACTCTCTCGTATTTTGCCATTACTATCTCGGACGGTCCATTAGTCCGTGCATCTCTCTCTGGCTCTGTTGTGGGCCACTCAGCGCTAACCTTACATGCGGTCCATAAGTCTCCCGGTACCACTATGTCAAACAGGGTGTTCAGATCTATCCAGAGTACCTTGGAGATTTTTACAAACCTCTCTACTTGCTTATACCACTCTACTGGGTTCTCCCTTAATTTAGGGAAGGAGTTGGTAAAAGCTGCCAAGTCCCCCCTGCTCCATGGCACATGTACATAGTTCCCATTTGCAACCTCACGCAAAGGGTATGCCTCTATTCTCTGTAATCCTCCTGGTGTCATACCAAGCATGCTTCTCCTGACGGTCCCCTTCTTGGACCACCTTTCCTCCCACTTATCCAGCGCCCTCCACGTCCTTATCCCAGTGACCAGTTCCCTTATGTGTGTTTTCAATCCTATTGTTCTTCTCTCATCTAGGTTTCGGTCTGAATAATGTAGCCTGTGGTTACCCTGTAATGCTTTGGTCCTTGACAGGTCCACCATATATTTTCCTGCTAGTTCAACTAACTTCTCATGGATTGTTCTCGCCTTTCGAGTGATGTCCTTTGCCATGAACAGTATTTCATCCTGCTCATACATTTCCATTCTTTCTAGAGGTAGGGTACCATCTATCATGTCATCCAGATCTGACTTTAAGCTGGCGACATTGAGTCTCTTGGCTTTTATCTCAGCCCGCAGTATGTCTTTCGAAAGGGGTTCACTGGCCTCTCTACCATCCCAACTCCGAGCCCTACGCTTGGGCTCAGGAGAGTTAAGGAGAGTTCTCCCTTGCTCCCATCTCTCTAGGTCCCATGCTCGGCCATCCGATCTTGGAAGGTGATGGAACACGGGCCTGTTACCCCCAATCTTATTTTGTCCACTCTCTCTTTCTTCTCTCTCCACACGGCCAGTTTCCCTGCTATTCTCCCTTCGGTTGTCATTCTCTCTCTGTGTAGTGTCACTCAGTATTTGGTAAGATCCCTCTCGGTTCCCCATATCCCCTGGACTGCGTTCTTCTCCGTAATCGCAGGGGGTATGGCGAGGCCTCTCGCAACTCCCGTTCTGTCCACTATTCCCAGACACATAGTGGGTGCACTTGAAACTGTTTCTATACTCTTGAGGTCTCCTGTCTCCTTCACTGTGTATTTGGCGAGACACCCCCCACACTCAGGGCTCCTATTTTCCAGGTCTGGTCTACTTCCACCCCTGGAAAGATGGGTGTCTCCCCTACTGTCCTGACCCCTCCCGTCCCACTCCGGACTGCTCTCATCAGCCCCGCAGTGAGTCCGGGTTCTGCTATCTTGGCTTTCCCTTTCAGCTTCTGCTGCTATGATGCTCTTGTGAGCCTCTACTGCTTCATCCCACTTCTTCATGTATTCGCTTAGCTCTTGAAAGGATTTCCGTCCTGATCCCCTCATATCCTCCGGCCATCTAGGGCCCCCCGGACCTCCCATCTGATCTTCTGCTGTATGTACCGGGGTGCTCCAATCCCTTGGCCTTGGCAGCTGATTTGGAGAATTGACCATGTCATTCCTCCTTGCCATCTCCGCTCTTTCCCTGTCCCTCCGTACCTGTTCCTCCCCTCTACCTCTTTCTGGGTCATAAACCGATACTATAGGGCCTATAGTAACAGGTACTTGCAGGGCATCTGGTAGTGCGTAAGATGTGGCACACTCCGTTTCCGGCACCCGTTGTACCACAAACCTTCCGACCACCTGCTGCACCGGACTAGGTTGGGACAGTTCCTTCTTTGCAGTGGGATCCCAATCGGTAATGGGAAGCGGTCTATTCTCCCCTATGCTGGCCCCCCCCTCTCCACCAGTCTCACCATTTCCTGTCTCTTTGTTATATGGGGGTGGCCTGTCTGTCAGTAACCTATTTATCAGGCTGTCCTCTGTCTCACTCTCATCATCTTCTTCTAATGGGCTTTTGTTTCCTGGCACTTCTAATACTGGGTACAGTTTGTTTACTTCAATGTTATGCACTCTCCATCTTTTAGCATCCGCATCCCATTTGACATCCTGCACTGCTCTTACCGATCGTTTCGCCCTCTCCTGTCGTCTATTCAGGTTCCTCTCGTGCGCTGCCCTAATCCAGGCATTGAGAGCTTCAAACTGGGTCGGTCTAGGCATAGGTCTCATTGAGGTCATGACTGCTTTCAATCTATGTAGCACCTCTAATCTGAACGTCCCATACTTTGGAAACGTCAATTCCTCATTTCCTTCCGTAATCTTACTCCACTCTGATATCCACATTATAGTGTGAAGCCCAACATTTGCCGCCATATAATAAGCCGGCGTACCCTCCGGCGGGGCTTCTTCCCCTTCATAAGATCTCCGCCTCTCTCTTTTAAACGCCGCTCTTAACCATTTAAAACACTTCATGATTATACGCACAAATTCCAGCCTCACTATTCTATTTACTTCCTGATGACAATCCACCAATCCTAGCGCGGCTTTGCTAGCTGGCCTATCACAGCGCGGTCTTGCTCCGGCCGGCCAATCCCAGCGCGGCACTTTCTGACGTCACTCGTCTCCGCTTCGCAGCAGCACCCCTCCTTTCTCAGCTCGTCTCCCGGTAATGCATGTGTCCCATTCATACACCAAAAAATGACTACTTCCGACCAAGCCGTCACTTCTCTTGACTGTACGTCCACAGTCTATCTGTAATTGTCACACCAATTGACGAAACGTCCTCCGTCTCTCTGATAGGTTGCTTACACACAGTAACTTCCGACCAGCGTCCGTTACTCATACACTCACTCTTACGTTCCCCCTATCTCGGTCCTGCGGGCGGTCAATGGTACCTCATGACCCCCTTCACTCTGGTTGACAATTACTCTGGATGTCCGATACACCCGAACCACTTAAGCTCTCCTTGAACTCAAGATTTTCACCGGTTGCGCGCGCTCACAACCTGTTCCACAGTCATTCTACAGGCATTCAACTCCGCCAGACATTACAACATAGATACAACACAAAAACACCGCAATCTAACACGCATGACCCTTTATACTCACTCTCGACCGATACTGCCGCTTTTTTGTCTCACGTCATCCGGACCTTCTTCGGCGGGCGTCTCTTCCGATCATCGATCTCTAGGGGCCTTGGGGTAATCTAACCTGGCCTAGATCACCTTCCTCAAGAAGGCAACCATCCTCTGCTACCAACTGCGGGGGCGGGATTTTGATCGCTATCTTATCACCCTTGATCTAAACCCCGTTCTGGTCGTCTGAACCTTTATTGCCTGTCATTGAGGGAAGAAAGTGCATCTCTTACCAGGTTAGTTCAATCAATAATGGACTCCGC
The DNA here is from genome assembly GCF_964263255.1 of Lissotriton vulgaris. Lineage (NCBI taxonomy): Eukaryota > Metazoa > Chordata > Amphibia > Caudata > Salamandridae > Lissotriton > Lissotriton vulgaris. The sequence continues at coordinate 152,153,640 of NC_141700.1, read as the reverse complement.
TCGGAAGAACCACAAACTACTTCTAGCTTTCAAGGATTTATTATAAGTTTAGGGTAAGTTGCAAATACAGCCATCTCAGAATGATATTCACAAGATACATGGGTACGACTACATACATGTGCTCTCTGAAAGCCCTCAGACGAGCAAAGAAAACTACCAGGACTAGTTCCAATATTAAAAGAGCTGCAAGCATAGACACGTATTGTGATCTCTCAGTCATCTACAGCCGGAATAAAAGGGTCAGGTTAGGCTGTCCCTACCCTGCTCTAGATGGTATCCCTACTTAACAGAATCCCAACCTAACAAAAGGTGTCAGTGGTGAATGACTCCCTGGGGAGATCACCCACTCTTAGTATCTAGATGAAAACCTATAATCGCCAGTCATGACCCCTCTCTGCCTACCCATCCGCTCTCTAAAGGGTCTGCTCTAACTCCACCCAGGGGTGCTGTCCCTAATACAAAAACACAATCTCATTTGAGACGCCCCTCGAGAGACGCCCCTCGAGAGACGCCCCTCACGTGATGTTGCTTCCGGCTTTTTCCATGATGATCCTCATTGGGCCTCGTGCGTTAGAGTTGACCTTGCTTCTCAGACTCTTCTCCGGCCCGCCGATACCCCTTAAAACATTCCTAAACCCTCCTCCATGTCTGTTTCCTTTCCCTGAACAACCTTCTATTCATTCGATGTATAATTGGATCCCCCTTCTCACTTGCAGACAGACATCTGCAGCTAGGATCCCAATTCTCATAAACTTCTAACAGAAGTTTGCAACATTCCGTCTCGGCGCACTTGGCTCATACTAATACGTGTAAATCAAGCATGGCTAAACATTTCAGGCCTACAACATTTCTCATAATGATTATATTCTTCATGTTAATACTCTACTTTATGATTAGGTAAGCACATCTATAAAATATAAACCTATCGAAAACAGACTAAATATCATTTAGTGCAATCCACGTCGTGCAAATGAATACCTTTCCCAACCCTTTCAGCTCTGGCCCTGAGGCCTACTTCGTTCTTTGCTTGCAGCATGTCATCCTTACATTTTAGCAGCTACACGACATGGATCTGGATTAATCACGTCTAATAAGGTTATACATTTTCACACATTTCTGCATTAGTTCCACTTCTATATAATATCTCTAGATTAACTACACATTTCAAACTATAGATGAATATTCTCGGCACTCATGGCATTTCTCTTCATGATTGTGCGTACTACGTGTAAGTGTGATGCACTACTACAATTCGTTCAGTTTGCGCTCTCTCACGCTCTATAAATCCAACATTCATTCATTCATTGCTACACCTGACGAGGCGTCGTAACACTTTTATTTACAGAGCTTACAAATGGCAAGGAATGCTATATAAAAGCAAATCAGTTTTGTATCTCTGGGTTACGATCAGGTTGTCGCTGCTCCCTCTCTGGGTCCAGGTCTGGGTTGAGTCGGTTGTAGGTCAAGATTAAATTTGGAGGGAGATTGTATGATCTGTTTGTTTTACCAAAGCATTAATGAATAAGTTACTTACCGTTAGTAGCGCTTCTTTCGATTCCTCGCCTTGTGAATTTTCCCAGGCACTAGACTGACTCCAGATGGGTTTTACAGCATAGTCTGCACTGTGTGGCTCCTTGTTGACCCTTTTCTGCCCCGGAAGTGATGGTATGAGCAGCATGCAAGTGCAACCAACCCCTTCATGCTGAAGTCTGCATCTTTGTTGACACTGTCAGCGCCCTTTGAAGCTGAGCCCAACAACCAATCAGGTTGTTACTGAGCAGATCTCGAAGGGGGGACATTTTTTGATGATAAAAAAAGTCTGCTCTACAGAATGAGGAGGTGCGAGGGCAGCGAAGATTCTGCAGCTGGGCAGAGAATCCACTCGAAAGAGCTTTATCGAAGGCAAGTAACTTGTTCATCTGATGGATACTTCTAACAGCAGATTTCTCACTTGGTAAATAGATACCAAAGCATTACCTCCTAGTGGGTCTGCTGAATGGTTCAGATCAAAAAGTCCTGCAAGACCGAATGGGCGACCGGCCATTTCAGGCAAAACTGACTGTCGAGTGAGTAGTACTTTGTGAAAGTGTACACTGACAGCCACGTTGCGGCCTGACATATCTAGAATGGGCCCTTCTTGTGCCAACGGTGTGGGAGCAGTCTTAGCTCCGGTGGAATGAGCCCTCAGACCTTCTAGGGGTGACTTCTTAGCCATTGTGTAGCACATCTTAATGCAGAGGATTATTGTTGTAACTTGAGATATGCTTCACCCTTTCCCATTCCCGGTTTTCCCCCCTCCTTATTGTACCATGTTGGTACCTTCCATGTGACAGCCAGGCGCTCACTGTGGAATGTTGACACAGTGACCCGGGCTACCAGGTTGACAAGCTGACGGCAGTCTGTTGTGTTTTACATGACAATAAAATAACACCAGCTAAGAACTCTGCGTCTCTCTTCACTACATTTTCCTGGCGACGAGGAGGAGGAAACTGGGCCAGGGACAGTGACTGCCGTTTCCCTGGAATTTGTGTATTGCTTGTCGACAAGGAGAGTTATTTCACGGAGCCTGTGAGGAAAGTTCAACAGGAGCGTGACTACAATGCTGGCGGACGTGGGAGCTGAGAAAGCAAAAAAGTAAGGTGACACGGCGGCATCGTTTCAGTCCATTAACTTTTCCATAATTAATACCCGCGTGTTCACGTTCAGCTCGGGTGCCTGGTCGGGCATTGAATGATTTGCAGTGACTGGGTCACGAGTGCGGGGGCGAAGTGAAGTTGCTGGGGTCAGAGGCCAATTAACACATTCGGGTGCCGGGTCGGGCATCGTGTCTTCCGTTCTGACTGGGGGATTCTTTTCACAGCTGTGGAAAGGAGTGCAGCCGCCAGGTCGAGCATCTAACGTAAGGGCAGTGACTCGATCTGAGCATTCAAGGCGGCTCGATCTACAAACATTGGAAAGTGTCTCTGGACACACAGCGCAGCCATCCACTCCGTTTCCTTTTTGAAGACGTTTTTAAGCTTTGAGTTTCCCTTCACGGCACCAGCCCCAGCGCGCTCAGTCACAAGCGCTCTAACCCACGCCGAGGCGGTAACCTAGCAACAGCTCTCCGCGCGCTCGACTTACAGCGCTCTCACTGTTAAACAAATTTAAGCAGCGCAATCACCGCCTGTCATCCTGAAGGGACTGTGGTGATTCGGCACCGGGTGTTCATACCTTGCCTTTGTGGGAGCTTCGGTCAAATAGTCTGGAAAGTCGTTTCTTCGAGGTGCACGTCCTGGAAGCCTTGGCTCAGCCGGCAGTCGACATTTTTCTGACAGGAACTACTCTGAGGGAAAGCCTCAACACAGGAAGTTCCCGCCAGTCTAGGGAAAGTAGCAGTTCCATTGGATAAAGCAAAAGTAAACCTGTAGAGGCAGAAAGTGGACTGCACGAACATGGGGTCAATGTGATTCTCCTGTATTTTCATGATTTATGTTTAACATTTGAAAAAAAAGTGAAGCTTTTCTATGTTTGCATGTGTGATTCCTCAGTTTAGATCCATTGTAGCTAAGGGAAGAGAGTAGCACTGCTTCTGGGAATTTATGGTTGTAGTTCTATTGAGCAATACATAGACCAATAAGATTTTGAAGTTTTATGGCAATGGCAGGAGCAGGAATGAGCCAACCTCCACCCTTCCTCAATGAGTTAGGTGAACCAGTTATTCCCTGGAGAAGGTGGGAAGGTATATTCAAATCTTACCTTATAGCAATTGGAGGTAGCAACTACACTAACATACGCAAACAACATATATTGCTACACAATTTAGGCACACATGGGAGGAAAATATACGAAGATATTACAGGAAGATTGATTGAGGATGAGGATGAGGTGGTGGAGGAAGGTGTCAATGTTTATGAAAGCACGCTGAGGGAATTAGCGGCTCACTTTAAGGAGAAAATAAACGTAGTGATGGAAAGGCATAAGTTCTTCAAGAGAGTGCAGAAGAGGGAGGAGAAAGTGAGCAATTATATAGCAGTGTTAAGAGGGTTGTCAGCCACATGCGAGTTTGGTCAGCTCACAGACTCTTTAATAAGAGACCAACTAGTGAGGTGCACCAATGACACAAAGATACAAGAGGAATTACTTACTAAGAACCCAAATCTGGAGGAGGCAATAAACATTGCTAAGGGACTAGAACACACAGCACGTTGCATGAGGGAAATGAAGGCACCAGAGGGGACTAACAGAGAGAGGGCTGAAGGTAAATCCAGTACAGAGAGTGAAACAGTTTGCAAAGTAGGTGACAAGAGTAAAGAGGTCAATCGCAGCAAGCCCAGTCCTTCTGTGTGTTATAAATGTGGTAGTCCCAACCATTTAGCCAATAACTGGAAATGTCCGGCAAGGAATGTACAGTGCAGAAAGTGCAACAGGTGGGGGCATTTTTCTAAGGTGTGTAAAACCCCGGGAAAGGCAGTACATGTTATTGAGGAGACACACCAGGAAGAGGAAAGGGAAAAGTCTTACGTTTTTCAAGTGGGGGATGAGGAAGACAACAATGATGATATTTACCCTAAATGTGATGTTTTACTTGATGGGGTCAAGTTTAGTATGTTCGCAGATTCATGCTCCCCATATACGTTGGTGGACAAGAAAGTGTTTGATGACAAATTCGCTAACCACCCTGTAAAATTGTTGCCACCAGATATCAGTCCCAAGGGATACAATGAAGGGAAAATTCCCCTGGAGGGCATGGTGACCATGAGAATCTCTTTTAAGGATAGGCACACAGTAGGGAAGGTGTATGTGTCCACGAGAGGTTCGACCCTATTGAGCTGGAAACATCAGAAGCAGTTGGGGATCACCCTTGATCCAAACAATAGAGAGCAGGTGTTGTTAATTGAACCAGAAGGAATATCAGAGGACCTCATCAAAGAGTTTAGAGAAGTGTTCAGTGATAGATTGGGTGTATTTAAGAATTACATGCACAAGATAGTGTTAAAGGAGGGAGCCGTGCCAGTAGTGCACAAGACCAGGTCCATACCATTGCGCATGAGGTAGCCCCTCCAGCAGGAACTACAGAGACTAGTCAGTGAGGGGGTCATCACAGAAATTGAGAGTTCAGCATGGCTAGCACCGATTGTCATCACGGCCAAAGATAAAGGGAACAGCATAAGACTCTGTGTGGACCTAAGAGACCTGAATGCGAACATCCTTGTGGACAGGTTTCCTCTTCCCAGGATAGGGGAGATGCTAAGCACCATAAAGGGGGCCAAGTATTTCAGTGTGCTGGATCTATCGTCGGCCTATTATCAAATCAAACTCCATCCGGATTCCCAACTACTGACAGCATTCACGACCCCATTTGGAAATTTCAAGTTTCAGAGAATGCCATTCGGATTGGCATCAGCCGCTGCTGCCTTCCAAAGGGTCATGCAACATGCATTAAAAGACTGTAGGAACACCATCTGTTTCCAAGACGATATACTTATCTATGGAAGTGGTGAAGATGAACACAATGAAATGGCTAGAAGGGTCCTGAAAAAGTTGAAAGAGGTAGGCTTCACCACGAAACCCTCCAAATGCAAACTGGGAGTAAGCTCGGTGGACTACCTGGGACACACCCTATCCGAAGACGGCATCAAGCCAAAACATGACTTAGTGAAGGCAGTGGAGAATGCTCCAGCTCCCAAGAGTAAGGAGGACATACTGTCTTTCCTAGGCCTGGCAGAATATATGGCCAAATTTATTAAGGATTTTGCGATGGTTTCGCAGCCGCTAAGAGACCTGTTAAAGAAGGACAGTGTGCTTGATTGGGGTAAAGAACAAGAAATGTCCATGAAGAGCATAAAGAAGGCTATCATCGAAGCTCCATATATAGGGAAGTTTGATCCTAACGGGGTAACCATCATCTCCACGGATGCAAGCAACAGAGGCATAGGGGCAACTCTGGCGCAGAAAGAAGGCAGCAAGATAAATGTGATAGCTTTCGCATCAAGAACCCTCACATTGTCTGAGAAGAATTACTCGACCATAGAGAAGGAGGCTCTAGCTGTGTATTGGGCCGTGTGTCACTACAAATTTTTCATTTGGGGAATTCCGTTTGAAATACAGACTGACCACAAACCGTTGGTTTCCCTTTTCACCAAAAAGAACATGGAAAGCATGACGCCAAGGATAGCAAAATGGGCAGTGGGCCTACAAGCCTATAACTTCACCGTATCCTACATACCGGGGCAACAAAACAGAGTTGCAGACTTTTTGTCGAGAGCACCCACAGAAGGAGAAGAAGAAGAAGAGGAGAAGGGTAGCTCAATCCTGGAGGTGCGTTTAGCAGCAGTGGAAAAGGTGTCATGGGAAACACAGATGGAACGAGATGAAGTATTGAAGAAGGTGAGGAGATATATTTTGGCTGGATGGCCCAAGAAATGCAAGGATATGGAGTCAGAGATCCAGCCATATTGGAATGTGAGAGAGGAGCTATCGGTGGAAGGGGATCTCATACTGAAGTCAGGAAAATTAGTCCCTCCAGAAGCCTTAAGAAACCAGGTAGTGGAACTGGCCCACGAAGGACATCTAGGAAGAAGCTTGTGCAAGGCCAGACTTCGTGCAGACTACTGGTTTCCTGCAATGGACAGAGAAATGGAGGACAAGGTACGTGATTGTTACGCGTGCGCTCTGAGTGATAAAACCAAGATCACGAGAAGAGCACCGCTGTCACCAGTTGAAGTTCCGGAAGTGCCGTGGAGCAAGTTAGGATTTGATATTGCAGGTCCTATCCATGGTAGAGGACCCCAAGACTGTTACTTATTGGTCTTAGTAGACTACTTCTCAAGCTGGATAACCTGCAAGACCGTCCACAGCGTGAGCACTAAGGTGATAGTAGATTTCCTGAAAGAGGTGTTCACCCTAGAAGGCATACCCTCAACTCTGGTGACCGACAATGGCGTCCAACTGGTGTCGGAAGAGATGAAGGAGTTCCTCAAAGACTGCTCAGTGACCCATATTCGCACGCCACTGTATTGTCCTAAAGCTAAGGGAAAGGTGGAGAGAGTCAACCGAATGTTGAAGGAGTGCATACAGTTGGCCAACCGGGCAGGGGAGAACATAGAGGAAGCCATAAGGGACATGCTGTGGGCATACCACACCACGCCAAAGTCTACCACTGGATGCACGCCCTTTGAGTTACTGAGGGGAAGAAAAGCGGGCACCAAACTCACACCAGGTTGGATGGGGAGAAAACAGACAACGGGGATCGAGCACGGAGAGGTCAAGAGGAAGATTGAAGACAGCCAACAAAAATACAAGGAATGGTATGACAAGAAGTGGGGAGTGAAGGAAAGAGAATTTCAGGAAGGTCAAGGAGTCTATGTGAAGAAACCCGAGAGACTATGGAGAGGGGGCGACAAGTTCTATGCCTCCAAGACCATCCGCCGGCCAAATAGAAATTCTGTGGTCATGGAAGATGGGAGACTTTGGAGCCATGATCGAGTGGTTCCAGCAGAAGGGAGAGAACATAGGACAGTAGTGAGAAGAGCAGGAGGTAATGAAGTCAGAGAAAACATCAGACAAGACAGAAGGAGTGATAGACCTAGAACCTCTCCTCAGTGGCACAAACAGTACATAATGAGATAGACACATACATTACAGGCATAGTCTTCCCATCACCTCAAGATAGATTTCTAGAGCACCTTTGTAACTTCCCTTAAGGGGGATGATGTGTTGTAACTTGAGATATGCTTCACCCTTTCCCATTCCCGGTTTTCCCCCCTCCTTATTGTACCATGTTGGTACCTTCCATGTGACAGCCAGGCGCTCACTGTGGAATGTTGACACAGTGACCCGGGCTACCAGGTTGACAAGCTGACGGCAGTCTGTTGTGTTTTACATGACAATAAAATAACACCAGCTAAGAACTCTGCGTCTCTCTTCACTACAATTATCCTTCTTGATAAGGCCCTTTTCGGCACTACCTTGCCATTCTTTACGACAGAGAACCCCAGAATGAGCTAGTCGTCTACCCATGACCTTTGGTGCGATCCAATTGAAAACTCATCGCTCTTTTGGGGTCCAAACCATGAAGTCTCTCCTCTTTTGAGGGGTGAGGTGGTGCAAAGGAGGTTGGAAGAATGATGGAGTGTCCGACATGAAAAGGGGTCACGACCTTACGCAAAAAAGGCCGCTCTCATCCTCACCACTAGTTTGTCTGGGAAAAAGGTGATGTAGTATGACTGGACAGACAGAACCTGGAGCCTAGAGATCACTCAAGCGATGAGCTGAAGTTATGCAATAATAAAAACAGTCTTCATTTAAGAGACATAATAGGCAGCTGTGCATCAGCTCAATGGGGGTGCACATGAGGAAAAGTGAGGACCAAAATAAGAGCCCACTGTGGCATCGCAAAAGGTTTTGAGGGAATCTTATAGGTTGAGCTTTTAAGAAATCTCCTCACCACAGGTGATTTGAAAAAGGAGCGCTGGTCCTGTAAATGCAAATAGGCTGCAAGTGCCAACAAATAACCTTAAACAGTGCTTTCTGCAAGTCTTGGCTGTACCAAAGACAAACCAAGCAACACGACATCCAACAGTTTGGCATGCAATTGGAGCATGATATGGTTGCCACACCAGGACACAAACTTGTTCCAGTGCCTGGAATAAACAGACTTTGTAGAAGGACACCAGGCAGCAAGGGTGGCATCCACTACTTTGGGAGAGAGATCAAATGCATTAAACTGCAACACTAAACCTCCATTCATGAACGTGGACATTGCCCAGGCCTGGGTGCCAGACCCAGCCCTACTGCTATGGCAGAAGAACCTCCTGCAGCTGCAACCTGCTCAGAGAACTGATGCTCATGTTTAAAAGTTCCAGGTACCCCACATGGTAGCCACTAAGGTAACTTGGGCCCCTTAATTCATGGCTTTCATCAGAACTTGAGGCAGGAGAAGCTTAAGTGGAAAGGCTTTCAGGGGTTCCGACCTCCACTCTGAATTGACTGCATCTCCGAGAGAGAGCCTTCTTGGGAAACCCAGCAAACAAAAGTGCAGACATTGCATGTTCTTAGCAGTGGCAAAAAGATGGAGTCAGGGTTCAGACTATTGTAACTGCCATTCGCGATCTGCTAGGTATCAGTAACTGAGTTTGTCCTCTCTGGTGTTTAAAGATACCGCAAGGTGGTTCACGGCCAGGGATATGCCATTACGACGCAGCCTGTTCCTGAGGTACAGGGCCTCTTGCCACAGAGCCAGGAACCCACCCTGCCCTGTTTCTTGCAAAATCACATGGTGGCAGTGTTGTCTGTGAGAACCTGAACTAGCCTCCCTGTTGATGGAGGTAGGAAGGCATTCAATACCAAGCAAATGGCCTGTAACTTCAACATGTTGATGTAGACTCAGCTTTCCACCACAGGGGCGGTGGGCTAGGAGTTTCTACGTTGTCTACTGGATTCCCAACCCCCCTGAAAGACTGGAGTACCTGTTATTGGGGTGGTGAGCCATGGCAGTGCCCACATGCCAAACCACGGGTGATGCCTCAAAAAATGCAAAACTGTTGGGGATTCTGGCTAGCAGCCGTATAGAGGCACAAGGAGCACACCATGGCTCTGCTTTCTTAATGTGGAATCAAACTTCTCACCAAATAGGTGAGACCCATCAAAAGGCATGTCCATAACAGACACCTGGACGCCACCAGGGAAGCCAGAGGAACATAAGCATGTATTTTGCCGAAGCGACACTCTAGTCCGGACTGCTCTGTCTGAGCAATCAGTAGTACTCAGTTCTGATCCATGATGTATTTTGCTGCTTCCTGATTGTCTGGAATCATTTGCACCAGATTGACATAGAATTCATCCATGACTGCTGGCAAGATCTTGGCGACCATGTCCCGTAATGTGTGGGAATACCTACCCAGCAAACAGCTGGTGTTGACTGACTGAAGGCTAAGCAGGCTAAAGACAACATTAATTTCCTGAACGCCTCAATTCTTTTTGACTCTGTCTATGAGTTGGGGTTAACTCTGCTTGTAGACACCTGACTACCAGGCTCTCAGGTGTAGAATAGCGTGTCAGGAGAGCAGGATCCTCTGGAGCAGGCCGGCGGCTTGGAGCAGCTTGCCTATTTACAGTGGGCAGGAGCAAGACTTGGCCCAGGTACCCATAGGAGTGCCAGTCAGGGCTTTGTTGAACGGTAACAAGGGCTGAGATGAAGGTTGCCATGGTTGTAGAACATACATCAAAGCATCGGTTTGTACTTCAATAGTAGGTAAATGTAAGTCAAGGACATCAGCTGTGCATCTAATGGCTACAAGAAATGAGGCTGTCTCTTCAGTTGAATGGCCAGATGGAGAACCCAACCCAGTATCAGGGGAAGTGTCCAACCCACTGGCCAGAGTTTAAACCCAGTAGATTTAGGAGAGTACCTGTGACCTTGAACACTGGAAAAGAAGAATTTTGAGGTAAAAACTTGTCAACTGAAGATAAAAAGATGACAGCTAGCTCCTGATCTGCATGCGAAGGCATGGAAAGAAAGGAATTGATGTCAGCTTGTAGGGGTGGTGCTTATATGTGGCTCAGACCATCACTTCTGGGAGTGAATGAGGTTGACACAGAGTTGTGCGGTGCCACTTCCCAGCATGATGGCTATGTCTTAAAAATCGTCCAGACCCGGTCTGGTGCCTGGGGATATTTACAGAGTGAGAAATCGGCAGTTAGTAGTATCCATAACAAACCTGACGTTATTTTGTTTGTAAAGACGGCTGTTAATTGTGTTCCTAGCCTGTGAATAAGACGTTTTTACAATTTCAAAAGCATGTAAATTGGCCTACTACAGCATATTATTTTCAGCTAGCTTGAGTAAATGTACCAACGCTTGAGTGGTAGATTTAACAAACATAAAGTCCAGAAGATTTTTTTTTATTACTAGAGTTAAATCTCATGTAATTCGCAACTGTTGGATTTCACGTATTTCATAAAATTCTACTCCGGCTTAACCTTTTCCCTGTAACTTCCTCCCACGGAAGACTGGTTTGAGCAGAAAATCTCTTGCAGGAACTGTGAAACTGATGTGTGCTGTCGCCGCAAGAAATTTTCTGCTTCGATTAGACCCCTATCCTATCTTGCATGATTTCAGTAAGCAACGTATGCCCAGAGACGCGTTTTTCTCACAGGGGGGCAGTAAATTCTATTAGCGATATATTTATAGTTTTTGTGATAAATATGAGTGTTATTCGAAGAAACATTTTTGCAATTTCGCCCACCCTTTGAACATTGGTACCATCCTCTAACTCGTTCACCTTATTACAAGTACATTATATCCTATAGCACTTGCAATAAGGCAGACGGGATAGCCATCTGCCAAACTCTAACTTTCGTGTTTGTATATGTGAAAATGCAATGATGAATTGGATTCACGCTTTAAAACATTTATTTTTTGCCGTCGGGAGACCACACTCCTCCGATTATCAAAAATATGGATCACGTTGCCTCCCAGTTCCTAACCTAGAGTTTGTTCTGCCCTGCTGTTGATGCAAGTAAATCTTTGACCCTATCCAGGGTACGGGTGTCTCTTGCAAATGTTTGCAAATGCTCTCACATTTGTAAGGTTGTGGATGTCCGTCAACCGTGAAGGAATCCCTTCCAGTAAAGCCCGCAGTCCCTTCGCCATGACAGACGGATGAATCTGTCTGCAGTGGGACTTAAAATGATGTTGGTTCTAGTTGATTCAATGCCCATTAGATTCCAAATGTTAGACTAATGTTCTGATGTGTTACCTTTGCCTCAAATTGTAAAGCGCTCTGATATCCTTCGCGATCAAGGTCGCTCTATATAAAACTTTATAAATAAAATAAGGAGATTTGCTGATACATAAAATGTCATACTTTTGGTGGAAGCTTATGTTTTAGTAAATCCATTTGCTAGTTTCAATTTACATTTGTGAATATAAACCATAGTACAATAACAAAAAATGAGGCAAGCTGGGACACGTTCGAATTGTATGACCAGCACAGTATCGCCAAAACGCTCTCCAAAATTAAACCAAACAATCACTATCAAGATCCCCTTCCCGCAAAATGTGTAAAAGAAATCAATCACGTTCTGATTCCGATATGGACCGAAATTATAAATGCCTCACTTTCACAAGGGATCCTCCCTGACTGCCTAAAAACAGGTCAAGTTGCCCCCTTAATCAAAAAACCTACAGCAGATAGATCAGACCCAAACAACTATCGCCCAGTGACCAACATCCCACTATTGGCCAAACTAATTGAAAAATGCGTACAGAACCAACTAAGCCGACACATCATCAAGTTCTCATTGCTTGATGAATGCCAATCAGGATTCAGAACAGGTCATAGTACTGAAACTGCGATCCTCCATATTGTTGGCGATGCGCTACAGGCACTCGACCAAAACAAAGCGTGCCTACTGATTCTCCTCGATCTGTCGTCGGCCTTCGACACCGTAAATCACGAAGCATTATTGTCCAGGCTACGGGATAGGATGGGTCTATCAGGAATTGTGCTGAAATGGTTCATCTCTTTTCTACAGAACAGATCACAACGATTCCTGGTCAACCAGTCAATTTCACCTCCCTGTCCTATTTCAATCGGAGTCCCTCAAGGGTCTATGTTATCCCCAGATCTGTTCAACCTTTATGTTGAGCCGCTTACAGAAATTTTCCAAAAAGCAGGGATATCGTATCACATGTATGCAGATGACACGCAAATATATCTAAAGATCTCGTCCCTACAAGACTTGGAACGAGGAAACAAGGCTTTAAAAATGGCTATGCAATGGTTAACTACCAACCAACTGAAGCTTAACGCTAACAAAACGGAGTTCCTACTAATCTCACCAGCAAGGAGCCGTACGGAAATAAAGGAATGGACGAAAGTGATGACTGCGCTAAACTGCACCCCAACATTAATCAAGTCAGTGAAATCTCTAGGAATCACTCTGGATGAGAATTTAGACATGAAAGCCCACATCAACGCAATGGCCAAGAATGCTCGATTCCACCTGAACTACTTAAAAAAACTGAAACCTTTCATCTCAGAGGCGGATCTCAAATTGGCTATCCAATCCTTAGTTATCTCTAGGATTGAATATGGCTGCACCACCTTAGCGGGCTTACCAAAATTGTCCACAGCACCACTGAAAGCATGCCTAAACGCTGCGGCAAGAATTATCACCGGATCCAGGAAATACGACCACATATCGCCACACCTGAAAGCTTTAAGCTGGCTACCCTATGAAGCCAGAATCCAAATGAAGATTGCTTGTACCACTCATAAAGCGCTACACCACAACACCCCAGGATACCTAGCGAAGAAACTCCAGCTTTCGGGAGGGAATCGGCCAGCGAGGAGTACTGAAGAATTTCTACTACGGCCAGCCTTTTTCCACAAGAAAAAAACCTATGACAGAGCGTTCTCAGGAGCTGCCCCCAGAATATGGAACTCAATTCCTCCTATCATCAGGAAGATCCAAAATGTAGAAGCATTCAAGCGAGAGCTAAAGAGCTATCTGATGAAAAAATACACTACCGAGAACTGATCAGTCTCGAACTGACAATGAACTAAATATCATACCTGTTTACACACTCTACTTATGATAGATATATATCCACTTACGACCTTATTTATCATCTACCTCCTATCATCTACCTCATAGTTGCTTACACATCTTCTCGTGATTGAAGTATATCCAACACTGTCTATATTTATTACCTACCTCTTATCATCTACCTCATCTTTGTTGTCTGTAGAACTGTTTGATATATATGTCTTTCGTCCACGCCTCATATGTAATTCGTACCGATGCCCCTATAACTGAGTGATATATATTGTCTGTCGCATACGCCTATATGTTAAGCGCTCTGATACCCACGGGTCTTGTTCGCGCTATACAAAACTTTCTAATAAATAAATAATAAATAAACCTGTATTTTTAGTTATTGCATAGGCCTCATGTGGTCCCTTGTGGGTGTCTGTAGGTATCTGGTCCTGTGTTTTTTCTTTGCATTCTATGTCATGTTGACGTGCATTTCATGAAGAAAAAGCAAAACTACAAGTTACAGAGATCACAAAAAATAAAACTAGGGCTGGTTTATCTACTCACGTTTGAAATGGAACAAACTGGGAGCCCTGCGATTTCAAATTATACAAATCGATTAAAGCTCTTATGAATGAAGGCAAATCATGGTGTTATCAGAAATAGCTGGGCGCCTCATTCAAATACTTCTTCTTTAAAAAAAAAAAAAATTAACACATTGTGATAACTTTTTAACTTTTTTAGTATTTTGCTTAGTTTTGCAAGATACCCTCTCTAAGTGTCCGGTATATGATTTGCACTGGTTTGCTTTTCACAGATTTTCTTCAGATGCGCAACAAACCCTGATCAGAATGTGCCAGATCCCATTTAATACACTACTACTGGCACTACTCTCTGGATTCATGCAGCATCTTCAGCTTGCATGATCTCACAGCAAGGTTTTCTTGTCATTTGATCCTGTGCAAGGCAGGCATGCATGGTTGTAGTGTTGAGGTTGAGGTTGTGTGACCTGGATGCAAAGATTTTGAACTTGTGCATGAGAGCCAGATATGTCAATCAAATTGCCGCCTCTCCCTGCAACGTGGATACGGTGCTCTGTTCTCAAAGTTGTCAGTAGTGCCAACTCCAAATTCCAGCATTCAACAAAGGAAATATCTTATCCCCGCCAACACCACAAGCAGATAGCAGATGTCAGCTTCATATCCGTAAAATGTTTGCCTCTGGTACTAAAGTTCTGATCATGACTCTAAGTTGTGCGACAAATGCTTCCTTATGCACTCTTAGGAAATTGGGAAGCGAAACTCTGTATCGCGGATCAAAAGGAACAGTTGTGCTGGAAGCAGGGAACCGGTCCCAGGTAATGGGCTGCTCCTACTTCAAGTTGCTGGGCTACTCCAGCCTCTAGACCCAATATTGCTCCAAGGCATGGGGGAAGTTGAAATCCAAGCACTGTCATAAATGCAAAAAGGGCAAGTCTTGACAAAATGGTCTGTTCGGGCCACGCCATTGCATCACTGGTGTGATGGCATTCCATGCCTGGATATAGATCACAGATTTCTCCAGTGACCTACAAGCATCACTAATGGCCATGCCCTTTGATGGTTCTAGAATTTTGAACGAGAAAGCGGACTTGGCTTTACAGCATTTCGAAAACTGTTGTGCCACAGCCCACTCGGTAGGTTCACTTTGACTGACCCGCTCAGTTCCAGCTACAAAATAGGAAATTTAGAGGACACTCCCAAAGAACTAGTGTGTGGGTATTTGGTTCCCGTTAGACAGAAAGTTTCAGATTTATTACTTGTGAAGGACTCACATCTTTCTCAACTAATAACCCACTTTTGTAAACATCAGCTTTGATCCCCTGCAGGTCATGCTAGCTGATATTTTGCTGTTTGATTTATTGTTGGCTCAGCAAAGCTTTGTGGTGGGTACATTAAAGGTTATTTATCTGTCTTTCAGCTTTTTTGCATTTACATTATCAACCTTTTTTTCTTCAAGTCACCCATTTTGACGAGAGTACTAAAAGGACTGATGCACATATTTCCACTGTTACCTTTCATTGTGGCTCAATGGGACCTTAACTTGGTCCTCACATTTCTGAAGCACACCCAGTTTGTGCCCATGCACAGCTTCACTCTATGGCTCCTCTTCATCAATGCAGTTTTCCTTATTGCATTTATCTCTACACACCATATCTGTGTGCTGGGCGCACTGTCCATGCAAACTTCATACACCAATTTCGTTCCTAAGAAATTGATGCTGAGGACTCATGCTTGCTTTCTACCAAAGGTTGCATCACTCTTACATGTGGCTCAATCCATTACCTTTCCAGCCTTATCCAGGTGGAAGGTCTGGGAATAAAGACTTGCTATGACCTGGCCGTGGGCTCATGCCACCAGATTCAGGGCTACTTCAGCGGCGTGTCAAGGGGAGGTTTCTGTCCTAAACTTCTGCCAGGTTGCACCATGGGCATCCATGTATACGTTCACCAAGCACTACTGCCTCAACATTCAGGTCCTTAGTGAGGGTGTAGGAATCTAGCTCTGTATGTGAAATAGCCACTAGGTGGTAATACCGTGCACAGATTCCAGGGGTTCCCCAAAAGTATACAGGGCTCAATGCAAAACTCAAAGTATTGTGGGCGTGCAGCTTTAGGCCTAACACAGAGGAGTGTAAGACATTTATTTATTTATTTATTTATTTATTTATTTTTTGCATTTATAATGCGCACAGATACCCACAAAGGGTTTCCCGGCGCCATGGCTAAAAAGGACAAAGCACAGAAAGCAACTGTTGACAACACATTAACCGCTATTTATTTAAACAGTTATTTATTAAACAGCCAGGTTTTAACTTGTTTCTTAAAACTGGCATAGTTCTCCTCTTTCCGCAGGGCTAAAGGAAGGGAATTCCAAAGAACTGGTCCCAGGCGGGAAAAAGATTTACCTCCCATTCGGGCCAGTTTGAATCTGGGTACTGTGAAAGTTGCTCCATTTAAAGAGCGAAGATTGCGTACAGGTACATGAGGCTTAACCAGTTTCTGCAAATACCGTGGTGCGGTTCCCGCTCTAATCTTGAACATGTAGGTCAAGGCCTTAAACCGGACCCGGTTTTCAACTTTCAACCAGTGTAGGTCTCTAAGGTGGCTCGAGATCCTTGCTGTCCTAGGGATCTTACACAACAGCCTGGCTGCGGAGTTCTGGACAAGCTGCAACCGTCTGGTTACAGCTAAGTTGGAGTTGGATTTATTGAACAAGCGTTATCAATAATGGATACACAACTCAAGAAGGAGATTCAGACCAACTTTAGGAAAATTTTACTTTGTTTGTATTTTATTTTAAGACCAAAACCTTCTTGCTAAGGTAAGTATGTTTCAATTAAAGATACTTTTCATGTTCCAAAGTTGGCAGTGCCATATTCGAACAGTTCAAGATTAACCTGTGGAGGAAATCAATGGAGGGATGTATCAAGCGAGTATACAACTTACAGTCCCAGTCTTAGGGTGGTCAGACCAGGTTGTCCGTGGGGGACTGGGCACCCATAGGGTGCATATTTCAGGATCTTTGCTGAGGCAGTCGATACCGGCAATGATTTTTACCCCTGCGGTCGGCAGGGGCAATGTGCGGGAAAGGCCGGTGATAACACAGTTACTGTCGCGGTCACAGGCAGTCGGGACTGTAGATCTGATGGTAGTCCGCTGTCATCGGATCAGCTGTCATCGGATCATCCAGGGGAGATCGTGATCGGGTAGGTGGTGCTGGAGGTGACCAACAGGGTCACTAGCAGGAGGGTACAGGCTCTCGACATGGAGCTGTGGGCAACTCGGGTTGTGGGGCCGAGAGGATCCCTCGAGGTCATGGAGGTCGTCCGGTTGAGGTGTTTTCTTCTGGCAGGGTAGAGTCGCGTCGACACAACTACCAGTCCTCTACCACTGCAGTCTTTGGAGTTCTTTTGTAGCAGGGAGTTGCATCAACCAGTGTCGGTCCTCCCTTTGGCAGTTCTTGGAGTGTGTTTCTTCTTGTACAGGTCCACTGTACATGGGAGATTGGAGTTTTTGTCTCAAGCAGCAGTCCTCCCAGGGTTTCAGAGGTCTCTGGCTGCAAGATGGGTCGCAGGTTCGCAGAAACTGGAGATAGGCCGGTAGGGCTGGGGTCAAGGCAGTCCTCATCTTCAGTTTTCTCTGCACGGTCATCTTATTGCTTCTTAGGTCATCACAGATCTGAGGGTAAGGGCTGGGGGAGCCCCCTAAATAAATATTACATTTCGGAGGCGTTGTAGGGGAGTAGCAGGTAGGGCCAATGAGCACGTTACCTGGGGTGGCTACACCCTCTATTATGCCACCCTCTTTTGGGAGGGGGCATAGACCTAGCTCTGATTGGAGGGGTTCCCACATCTTCAAGAAGGCGGAGACTGAATGTCCACCTGTAGTTTGTGACCTAGGGCCTTCTGGGAAGAGTATTTTTGGTAATTTGTTACTGCTAATATAAAAGTAGCAATTTAAGAAATCATAACATGAGCATCCCGTCTTGTAATAAAAGGAGGCCTTTCAGTCTCAGAGAACCTAATCTGTGGATTGTGAATATAACGGCTAACATGAGTGTGGCCTTTTGATTTCTAAACATTGGATTTCAATATATATATATATGTGTGTGAATAGTGTTGCAATTGGTTTTGGATAAACTTGAGACTTCATATGATTCTGATTTGAAGAGGAAGAATTGATCAAAACATAATCTTTTTTAATTCTTTGATATTTCTGTTTTAAAGTTCATGGCTTAATTATGATGTTGGTTCCTGGGCATGTACAGTTATGGAACACATGAAACTCACCTGCTGGTACTTGTTGACTGCCAACATCGGATTGTGCAGGTGCGCACTCCTTTGGTGAGAAATTCAGACTTCAACCAAAAGAGTTAAGCGTTCTGTAAATCTAAACATATCCAGTCTCATGAGGTCCATGAGCCTTCTATCCAGTGGATTTCCGACTGTCGGTATTGTGATTAGCAATCCTGAACCACCCAAAGATGTTGATCATCGGTCAATACTTTGACCCTCAGTCTGGAGATAGAATACAAGATGAATAAATAACCTAATGTTCTGATGAATGCGCAAGAGCATAGTTATGATATGTATAACACCATTGACTCAGACAATGATAATAGAATTATTATTAATACAGTATGCTTCGGTTCTAGCCCGTTAAAAAGACAAGAGATTGCCCATTGCCCCGTCCCTAAAAAACTGATTATCCCAGAACTGATACCAGTCCATCTAGATGCCAATGTTAAACCTATGTTTAGTCGATCCATCTCTTGTTCCTCACCCCTGTTCCACAGCTGCCCCTCTATTAGATCTGAGAATGATTACCTTTCTCGCCTAAAGTGGAGGGTCACTGTGGCCTAAAGCTTAAGATGCAAGACTCTTAGTCTGAAGGTTCAGGAATCGAGTCCTGGATTCTCCATGGTCATGTGTCTGTTACCTTACAAAAAGCTTCAATAAAACAAGTAAAAGGTATTTTGTTGCAGTGATCAAAAGACTGACTACCAGGAGAAGCTTTTACAAGTGGTGGATCCACTAACTGAGGGTTCTCAAAAGAAGCCAATGAGTCTCTTAGATTCAGTAGACTTTCTAACTAGGCTCAATAAGCGGTGTAGTTTGCTGATAGAGCCAACATGGGTATTTCGCTGGAAAGACACCAAAGGGGTAATCTAGACTTTGGCAGATAGTACTCTGTCCATCAGGGTGGCAGAGGACATGATGTCCACCAATCTGATGGGATACCATACCCTAAATTGGAGGTCATTGCTGGCCACAGGTGATCTATGTACTTTAACAGGAACGCCCGTCAGTCGCTGTCAGTTTTGATGGTTGTCCACCAAACTTTTTGTTTTTCTAACACAAACACCCAAAGTGGAAGTTTGTTAATGAAAAACAAAAGACTAATGACGACATACCAAGAGACTTTTTGATACCATGGCATGATTACCATTAAAATTCCTGACGCTCACCCCCATGCAGATGGGCGAGGGGGAGGACATCAAACCATCAACCCAAAATAGGAAGGGCAATTTAATGCCCTTGCTGGGACAGTCCTTACTCCTTGGAAGTTTTCCTTCGACGAAGTCAATGGGGGATCTGTTAATTGAAAGCTGAAGGTCCTCTCGCCCCAAATTGGCCAGACAGACCATCATTTTAGTGGACGGGGTACGCAGTCATGTGAAACCCCGAAACCGGTCCTAGGATGCTTGTTTCCAGGCCAGGGAGGACCTGGCCTGGCAGTTCAGGCTGGACTGTCCCCATTGGGCACAGGGTCAAGACTGATTTGCATATGGCTGGGTTCAAACTGCAATTTCATGGGAAGCAAAACAAGCGATGGATTTAGGCCCAGATCTCTGTACTGGGCTGAATGTATGACATTGTTCTGCATTCTCTCCATCAGTTGTTCTTTTTGCATTTGTCAGCCTGAGTGGGACGCGCATGCCCAGAAGTGGATCCTGTGCTTTCCAGGCCACTAGAGCCAAACTATCCTGTCTGGCTGATGAGGGGTGACACCCCGAAACTGGTCCTAGGATGCTTATTTCCAGTCCAGGGAGGACCTGGCATGGCAATTCGGGCTGGACTGTTCCCATGAGGCACAGGGTCAAGACTGATTTGCATATGGCTGGGTTCAAACTGGAATTTCATGGGAAGCAAAACAACGATGGATTTAGGCCCAGATCTCTGTACTGGGCTGAATGTATGACATTGTTCTGCATTCTGTCCATCAATTGTTCTTTTTGCATTTGTCAGCCTGAGTGGGACGCATATGCCCAGACGTGGGTCCTGTACTCTCCATGCCACTAGAGTCAAACTATTCTGGCTGGCTAATGAGGGGTGAAACCCCGAAACTGGTCCTAGGATGCTTGTTTCCAGTCCAGGGAGGACCTGGCTTGGCAGTTCGGGCTGGACTGCTCCCATGGGGCACAGGGTCAAGACTGATTTGCATATGGCTGAGTTCAAACTGGAATGGCATGGTGAACAAAAAAATGATGGATTTAGGCCCAGTTCTCTTATCTGGGGTGAATGTATGAAATTGTTCTGCATTCTGTCCATCAACTGTTGTTTTTTGCACTTGTCACCCTAAGTGGGACGGGGATGCTCAGACGTGAGTCCCATGCTCTACATGCCACTGGAATAAAGCTATCCTGGCTGATGAGGGTTAAAAGCCCTTAACCGGTCCTAGGATGCTTGTTTCCAGTCCAGGGAGGACCTGGCATGGCAATTCGGGCTGGACTGTTCCCATGAGGCACAGGGTCAAGACTGATTTGCATTTGGCTGGGTTCAAACTGGAATGGCATGGGGATGAAACACAGATGGATTTAGGCTCAGATCTCTGTACTGGGGTGAATGTTTGACATTGTTCTGCATTCTATCCATCAATTGTTCCTTTTGCATTTGTCACATGAGGAAGGGCAGCATAGAGAGCTCCGTTTTTTTTATTTCTACAGCCCTCATGTAAATCTAAAATCTACCCACACGTTTTATGTATGTGAACACTACTTCCTGTAAGTGAAAAACATGAATACAGTTAAGAGGTTGAATGAAAGAATGAATGCAAGCTTGTTTAGTTAGTTAAAACTGTTACAACAAAAACATACAAAAGCATTCCAAAACATCATACATGACACCACTACATCAGGTAATAATAAAATACAGTGAGTTGGAAACCCTCATTAAAGTCCTGGTTCATTATCACAGCCTCACTAATAGCAATAAAAAAATCCCACACAAGAAAATAAGGGACAGAAGGATCGTATAAAACTCTACTGTGTCAGCAATAAAGTTGTCATGTGCCCGTTGTGAGAAGTTCAGCCAGTCCTAGCTTTGAAACTCAAATCAGTTTGTATTCTGGTACCTGCAGCTTTACTTCACCTTGAGGTTACATTCAAGCATTATCTTTTGACTGAGTGAGGACATTTCTATAGCATGTTCTGTGGTCTGAATACTCTCTAGGTGCTCGCCTCCAAGTGTGGAATATCTGTCAGTACTGAGCTCCTCAGTGGAGCTAACTTAAGCACATTTGAGGCCACTTGTGACAGCCACACATAGCTACTTTCAACTGACAAGGAACAGAAGATACAGCAAAGGAGCTGGTAGCACTTCCTGGTTTAATAACCCTTGTAGGGGATGCAAGGAACATGAATTGTAACGTGGACCCCTGCAAAACTACCAGCCCACCAGTTAGAGATGCATACATGCTAACAGACCCGATTCGGGTGGGAGACTCCTGATTTTTAAAGCCAAAATTAGTTTTATTTGAACCTTCTCCCACCTAAAATGGACTTCCATTCTAAGCAAGTCAATGGGGGGAAATAAATACCTGCGTTCTTTTTTCAAGATATTCCTCCTTCATGCTCACAAATGTTGGCATATGTGTGATGGGCCAATGGTAGAGCACCGGGGACCTCATAATGAGGGTTTGGCATTCAGAGGTGTAAAATATGTACTCCGGGCTAATGACTTCGGGAGTCTTTTTAACTCTACGGGCGCAGAATTAACAGGGATTGCATGTTGAACCCAGGGCGGAGGAGCGTCGCTCCACTGCCTTGTAGCACTGCAAAAAAAGAAAACAAAAATGATTATAACGCGCTATTATAATTTTATTTTTCCGTGCTGAGGCAGTTTTGTGTGGCTGGGCTGCTCAGGGCAGGGGGGAGGAGTGGTGGGCACCCTCCTAAGTGCCCATGAATGTTTGGCCTGCCGTCTCGGGCCGGCCAACCAACCATGCGCAATTTGCATGTTCTCCACCCAGTCTGCATTACAGCCTGCGTGGAGTACATGCCCAGGCTCCCAGTCCCCATCTAAGCGTTGAACCATGGCGCTCAGACCAATCACAACGCTGCATTGTGATTGACTTAGGGGAACCTGTGTGCTCCCTGCTTCCTGTTCAAACAGAAGCCAGGAAGAGGACAGAGAGGACTACCCCCTTGCCCCGCCCTACTACTCCTTCCCGGGAGCAGCCGCCACAGGTTGCTCCCTGAGAGCCCTCAGAGTAGTGTCAGCTGTGTCAGAGAGGTCAGCTGTATCCTTGGACCTCAAAATTCCAGAGGAGGAAGTAACAGTGTTACCAGGGTCTTCGGAATTTAGCGGCCTCTTGTAATAAGGGCCCGTGTTTCCATACGTTGGCATTTATTTCACAAGTTCAAAGCATTCTAGGTGATTTAGTCTTCCTAGCTTCACTTGAATGATTTGTATGAATCCACCTGAAGACAATGATTTCTAAAGGATATCCTTCAGACGGTGCTTGTTTTTCAGCCAATAGCACACAGGATTCTGGGATTTCTGAATTACAAGTGTAGGTATACACATTCCTGCATGCAAAGCGACCTTTGCTACTTAAATCCATGCTGGCTGCAGGAGATCCTTTTGACATGTGGTCAGGTGGCACCTGTGGTAATTATTGCTGGTGGTAACGTCGCGTGTGGCGGGATGAGACACCACTCCCACATGGTGCAGGTCTCTCCTCTCATGCACCTTCATGCTGCCGAATAGCTCGACGTTTGAACTGCTTGAAAGGACTGAACATTCAGCCTTTGTTTCTGGAGTCTTCTGAAACTGCTGGGTGTGCCTCGTCTGCTGGGTAATGACAGGAGAGCGACAATCCAACTTGTTCGGCCAGCTTTCTGCACTCAGACTTCAACAGGGACAATGTATCATTTCCTCTCCGCAACTGCTTCAGGGGTGTGATTACCAAAACCAGCACAGCATGTTGTTCGACTTGGAGGACTGGTGCTCGTAAGGACTATTCAATGGGTCTTGTGGCAGTCACTGATCACAGGAATTGTCTGTGGTGGGACCTGCCATCAGTTGCCAGGTTCCAGGTACCAATGACTCCAGTTTACTAACCAAGTTAACTCCCTTTGTGCACTTGACTTTGCAAGATTATAGAGAGTGAGGAGTCAATACCTACTTTAGAAGGTGGTAGGGATTTTATATTAATGACACTGTGTAAATCTATTAACTACACCAAATAAAATTGATGTTGAGTCAAGGCTGTTTTATAGGTGAGTGTGCTATTTAAAGGGAAGGAAGGAAGATAGCTACAATTAAAATGACCCAAGAAATTAGAAGGACACTTTAAGGTTTTGGGTGTAAATGCAACCCCAAACCCTATAGAGCATATGTGTTAAGCCAGAACACTACGCAACGCCGAGAGATCTATTGGCAGCGTTATCCTATAGGGAAGAGTTCAGGTGTCCTTGACAGCAGTTGCAGACTCCCTTCTACTCTATTCTATTCTGTGTTTGCTACAAGAGGTGCAAGACAGAAAGAGACAATCTATCACATTGACTATTTTATATCTGATCTCTGGGCTAGATGTTGTGCAGCGCCGCTGTTGCCCACCCTGTACACATGACAACTACGTAACAGATACTTAACAGAGAAGCACTGCATGGCATGAAAGAGCACTTTGCACGTTTTATGTATGGTTTAACTAACTAATGTAGGTGTTGCACCTGACATTATTAAAGAGTGCATTCACTGTAGGGTTAGAGAATGTACTCATGTTAATGTGGTTTACCATAACTGAGTGTGATAATTAAATCATCCTCATTTTGTAGCTAATGGACTCTTGATAGAGATGAAATGTGATTTTCATAATGAGTGTGTTAATTCACCCGAATAACATTTATTGATCTGCAAACTAGATAGAAACCATCCTTACCCATGTAGAATTTGATTTGACGTGAAACAACATGAAATTTATGTAATGTGTGCATTAGTATTTCATATATTTGACTTAAAATGTACTTTTGAGCCATAGCCACAACCGATTATTTTAAAGGCTTACTGAATGTTACATGTAATGTGAAACTTAATGCATTAGAAATGTATATTCATTTGTGTTTAAATACGCACATGCATATAAAATGTGCACTATTGAAGATAACTTTTAAGTTGCCATATGTAGGCCTGAATTTAACTTTGCTGTATAAAACCAGATTTTATTTTTCTGCTAACTCGACATTTCTTGCAGGTATTCACATGCATTGTTAGTTGAAGAATAGATACATTACTGTACTAGAGATAGGGACAAGAATCTGAAAAGAAGACCTTGATGAAAGAACATGGGGAACCAGAGCGTCACCTCAAAGGCCTATTGAGTAAATATGATGTGATGTTGCCGTGAGAAACTGATATAGTTCCATTGTCAAGCGTGCAACTTTTCCCCAATGTAACACCTGCTACCTAAGAACTGGACTGAAACAATGGACCCCTGATGATGCGTGCAAAAGGGAAGTTACCTATTGGACTTTGAGAGTTATCATGAAGTGTTCACCCCATCAGACTTCAGAACCCCTTTTTCCAGAGATGCTGGTGGAGGTCTCTTTCAAACCTTCCCTGCCCTTTAGAGGTTTAGACCTCAATGTCTGTCTGATACCTTCCAAGGTGTGGCTTAGCCTAACACTTTTCTCTCGGATCCATAGAAGGCTCTTGTTCAAGCTTCTGAAATGCTGATACCTTCTAGATTTAATTTTCCTTGCTCAACTCTGATTTTCTTCATGGAATTTCCAGATTTAAGACTTTTGATTAGCAGAGCCTTGTCTTTGTCTGGACCTTATTTGCTGTGATTCTGGATTTACCTATGCACAGACAACAACACTTGACACTTTTCTCTGAGCATCAATTGCTTTTATTATTATTCTATATTACAGTGACAACATTTCTTGTATGTGTAATTCTGGTGCGCCTAAACTTCTTCAGGAGTTTGGGCTTTCCTGTTGTTATCCGGTACCTGTATAGCATGGTGCTGTGATCAGTTTCTTTTAATTTCATTTCAAATGTGTAATAAATCTTCTTAACCCAAGCTACTGATTCCTGGTACTCATTCTGTAGCCAAATGGGTTGCAATGAGAACTGAATTTTGATTGATGTTAAAGCGAACATCCATCACCTCTCGGTCGGAGAGAAAGGTCTGTTGGAGGACCAATGGTAAGCAAGTGGGCCCAGAAAATGCTGTATTGGTTGATCAGCGGCCCCCTGAACAAATCTCGACAACTCAGTGGTTTTAAGCCATGTGGCTGTAAATAGCAAGAATGTCTATGAATCCCACAATCCCACTAAACAAAATGAACAGAAGTCCCAGCCAAGTCATTGTTGATGCTTTCAAGCCTACATGGGCCAGCTCATAAATCCTGTGTTTAGTTGATGTGTTGGTCTGTAATCTGTAGCGTGCACATAACACAGTTCAGCGGAAGAAAAACTCAGTCCTAAACTGTTATCAGACCCATAATTCAACACATTTGATGTAGGAGTTTGACTGCCATTTAAACTATATCCTGAAGGAGATACTAAACTTCAAGGATCCATATAGCAATATTGGCCAGGCACTTAATGGTGCTGGTCATCATGGGGCTGCAGAAGCCTACATTACTCCTGAGACTGGCATCATCAGGCTAACGTTAACTTCATAGGTAGGCAGCTTCATAAAAAATAAAAACAGCATCTCTTAGTAGCTTAGATTAGTTTTTGTCTATCAGCTTCATATGCATTAGAAAGAAAAACCAGCATCAGGGGTTTAGCCTAGTTTTTGTCTCGTTGGGACACGCACATGTTGACTGGTCAACAATGGGGCGTGGAAACGTTGGTTTTTACATGCAGATTGTGCACATCTCAGAATTAATGGTACTAGTATTAGCTTGAAAACTGTTAACTTTAGCCCAGTCCTCTAACCCCAAAATCTGTTTGTACTATTTAAAGTAAATAGTATATAAGGTCATTTTCGCTATTGTGTTGAGACGACCGTCCTCACCTGACCACTAAGTGCAAATCCAACAACACTTGGCAGCTATTTGACATAAAGAAAGACTTACTTAAAAGACTCATGAAAGCTCAACCATCAAACCACTTTGTGGAACATATCCCAGTTAACATTGCCAAAGACATTTACACAGACATCCTTCCCTACACATCCTTTTACCCTAATCTCTTAATCATCCAAGAAATATTTCCTGATTATCTCAAGACAGAACAAGTTACCCCAGTTTTCAAAATACCCTCTGAAAATGCGAACAACAATTTTTGCCCGGTCTCCAACCTCACTTTTCTTGCAAAAATCATTGAAAGATGTGTTACAGGTTAACCCACTCAATACATCACAACAACCTCTTGGACAAATACCAATCTGGTTTCAATCAATGCTGCAGCACTGAAACAGCACTGCCACGCCACGGGTGGTCGATGGTGCACTTAGAGTCCCAGATTCTGGCAAATCCTGCCTCCTGGCTCTTCTCGACCTATCAGCAGCCTTTGATATAGTAAAATACTATCATTCCTCGTTGGCAGGTCGCAGAGGATAAAAACTGATGATTGTTTCTCAACACTGATGGCCGTAGATCAAAGGTTCCCTCAGGAACCTATCCTTGCTCTGACCTTATTCATCCTATATGTTGAATCTGTTAGAGTCCTACGAAGAGAATCAAGACCATTCTATCATAAATATGAGGACGACGCCCAATTTTAAATAAAGGTCTGCCCTGCATATGGCATCTTACCAACTTAACAACATTCTAAATACAGTTTAAGACCAGATGATTTCAAATCATTTAAAACTGGATCTTCCAAAACTGAATTCCTTCTCATCGAAATCACCAATCCTGCATAAACACTCAACACTCTTAACAGCAAACACACCACTGTTGACCGTGGCAAATGCTTAGGAGTCATCCTTGATAAAAGGCTCAAGTACAATCGCAAATCGGCACCATAGCCAGAAATGTGCGATATCAATTTTGTCTTCTCTGGGTAATTTGTCGCTACATTCCAGAGCCAGATCCTAAACCTCTAGTTCGATCACTTGTACTTTCCAGAATCAACTACAGTCTCTGTCTCCTGAGTGGTCCACCCAAGACCCTTCTCATTCCTCTAAAATCATTCCTACATTCGGCAGCATTCCGTCTATGGGGCCATATGGAATGACCACATAACGATGATGCAGGTTACACTCCTTTGGCTGCCCACTGAAGCCAGGGCCATATACATGATGACTTGTGTCACACATAAGGCCCTACACCCTCTCATGTTACAAGACTGACAAATTTAAGCTAACTGGGTTTACTAGGTCGTCCTTTTCTCCGAACCTACGCACCACCATTTCAAAATCTATCTTTAAATCAGAGCTGAAAGCTCTTCTTCTTCAAAGACATTGAGATAACTTCTCCTCCATAATTTGACCTCTCCGGTTTAGTCTTTCACTGATCAGTGCCTTGAGATTTAATCCAGTACTTTATTGCATTAACTTTCTTCCTAAACATGGCCCCAGTCCATGTCCTGTTGGGCAGATTTTATCACTGCTACAAAATATACTATACTTGAATGTTCAGGGCTTTGTAATGTACCATCATCTTCAGATAATGTATTTCTGCGCCATATGTAATGATCTGCGGTTATATTGTGATGTGTCAGCATCTTCAGATTATGTAATTTTGTATCTTATGCAATGACCCAGTTCTATTGTAAAGTGCTCTGGCACATTTTTGGTAATGTAATTAAAAAATCATAAATAATAAATAAATAAATAGATAGATAATTGGATGGAAGCTCGAGTTTGATCAACCCAAGTCCAACATCGAACCCACTGGCCCCCCCTACTGTGTTGGTGCTGCTGCACAGAGAAATCTGTTGTCACATTGACAGCCCTATCACAGCATGATGGATGTGACCAGGCCAGTCAACACACAGAGCCACTGTGGGGGAGACTTATAAAGATTTTATGCCGTGTTTACATCACAAAAGTGTTGCATATCGGCACAAAATCTTTTTTTCCGATTTACTTTTCAGCTGTAAACTTGTTTAGCGCTGGAAATAATGTGAAAGTAACATACAGCAGCTCATAGCACTGCTTTGCATTACTTGGCGCCAAGGAGGCGTACCAGGGGAGGAGCTTGGGCGTTCCCATGCAACCACCCAAGGTTTCTGTCAATATACTTGATTTTGTAAATAAAGTAGACAGGGTTGTGTGTGAGAAAACTGCACCCTTTTTGAAGTAGGTGCAAAAAGGGGAAACGCTTTCATTTCTCCTTCCTTTTCCGACTTTGTACCTGAGATGTACTTAACAGCACACATACAAAGAGGGAAACTGGTTTAAGTCAGGCTACGCCTAGTATTTTGTACTTTCTAGTACGGGAAATGTACGAAACAATGCAGTCAGAGCCACGTGCCCCGGAACACCGCAAGCGTAACAGCGCTTGCCCGAACAACGCATCTGCCTTAACCATATGCGTGGTGGTAAGTGGTAATGGGTCTGGGGGTCGCTTTCGGGGGGTCGGGGTTCTTTTGCGAAGGGGGCAGGTTTTTAGGCCTCAGGAAGGGGGGAGGGGTACTTCTAAGAAGGGGGCAGGTTTTTAGGGCTAAGGGCAGGAGGAGGTCTCAGGGTGGGGGTCAGGTAGGGGTTTCGGAATTTAGGGCGAGGGGGAGGATCGAAGTAGTGGCAAAGTTACCCACGCATGCACCCTTACCATTAATGCCTTTACAACAAATTTGCATGGTAAAGAACATTTGTGTTTCGACCTGCGTGGTAGAGCACACGTGGTTTAGCCATGCGTGCCTCTATCATACAACCTTCCAGTACAAAACCTATGCTAGACTCTTGGAGACACCCTTACACCGTGGCGCAAAGGTGTGTCCGTGGCGCACAGCAGATGATTTCATTGCCGGCACTAGGGAAGGGAAATACCATATTTCTGTAAATATGGCGCTCTCCTCCTCTCTCCTTTTCATGCAGTGCAGCGCAACATTTGCGGCAGCTGCACTGCGCTGCGTGAGTAAGTGATAAATATGCCCCATGTGTCAGATTCAGTGCCACCCGGTGAGGATCAACAGGTGGGCTGGACTCCCATGAGTAGGGTGAGTTTTCAGCTCGTGTTTGATGCCTCTGCACAGATGATGCCTATTGCAAGGTGGGAGCCCAGGACGTCAGCGGCAGACCGCAAGCTTATATTTTTGTTTTGGGAGCGGGCGGTTGGAATGCCTCACAAGCAGTGCCCAGCACAAAGCCCCACCTCTCCATGGCACTGACCCCTCATAAGGGTGGGCGAGCTACTGAAGGACCCTCGAAACCCAAAGCAAACCGAGCCTTCATGTGGCTTCTGTCTGCCATCTACGCTGTGCCCTCACGAGCCATGAATTATAGGCAAAGCATTGATATGAAATGGGCGGTATGCACCTGTTACAACGCAATTTTTACTCCGCACTACCACTACAACGCAGGCATTACAACGCATACCGTTACAACGCATTGCGCTGGGGGGCGCTCTAGGATAAGAGGTAAGTTTAATTTACTATCCAACACCTTCCCTAGGGTCCACGGGGACTGGAGTTAGAATAGTAAATTATACTTACCACTATCCAGCACCCCAAAGCGCTATGCGTTGTAGCGGTATGCGTTGTAAATACCGCGTTGTAATGGTATGCGGAGTAAAAGTATGCGTTGTAACGACATACATCCGAAATGGGCACGAGACAGAGATATTCTTTTAGTGGCTAAACTGTAAAATGTGGAACTAGGAAACCTGAGATCAATCCCGGCTTCCCTGCTTCATGAAATTGTGTGATCCTTGACAAATATTTTATTTTAATGTTTACATAGGAGAACTCCTTCAAATATTCAAGTTGTATGAAAACAACTTGGGTTTGATTTGATATAATGTTGGTCCACCTAAGATTCTAGGCCACATATTTTGCACACATGACAAATGGTTTGCCTCTTAGTTCACAAATGGCAGTGGGAAGGGGCAGGAATATTAAAAAACCTTTCACATTTAGTAAAAGCTTCTCAATGCAGTGACATAATCATTTGCAATAAGGTGAAATGCTTCCGCAGGTTAAAGAGATACCTTTTTGGGATTTTGAAGGAACTTTATCGTATTTTTACATGATGTCATGTGTGTTGTATGATTTGCATGGCAAATATCTGCTGGGCTCGGCTCGTGCACCGGCTCGTAGAACTCAGCCAACCCTTAGCTTGGCTCGGCTCGCTCCCTAATAATTTGTTGGCTGGCCAACCTCTAGCGCCTTCTCTCAGACAGGTGAAATTGTTTACCATTTGGCAGGTGTGTGTGAGATTACGGGATTGTGGAAATAAAGAGGTCAGAGGAGGAACAAGAGAAGGGCCGAACGGATGTAAAAAAGAAACCGAATGTTGCTGATGTTTGAGAATGACTTTGTCTGCAGCTCAAAAGCCCCTAGCGACCGCCGGGCCCGCCCAAAGGTCGCAGCCGCGTCATCAGGATTCTAAGAATTGTCTCACTCTTAAACCCTCTTGCAAACACTGAAAATCCGTCTCCACGACAGATTGTCTGTCATTTTAAACCGAGATTAGGACATGCGCAGTCGATGGCACATGGTGTATGGCCATTAGGAGTGTGGCAAAGACTTGTGAAATCGTACACGTATGGGTATTCAAAAGAGGCCCCTACAGAGTATTTTTCCTATAAAAATATATTTCTTCGGGTGAGGGGAAAAAAAGCTACATTTGCAGTGCAACCCTAAAGTATATGTTCTTCCTACCCGGGCAAAAATTGCTTGCCAATTTCGGGTTAGGTAAATGCATGGAAAAATATGTGATTTTCATAATTCCATGCGCAATGAACTTTGTGAGCCTCTAATTATGAACTCTATGAAACTTTTAGATATAAAACTAAAAAAAGTTACGTATGTTTATATTTAATTTTATACATCTATATGTGGAAAATCCCTGACCGCCTATGTTAAGCGAAACTGAATATAAAAAATGCTAATCCTTTATAGCTTGAAATTTGAGCCTTTTTAGCGTGTTAATATTTTTGTTATTATCCACATGCAAGGCTCGGGTTCTTTCTGCCAAGCAGACTTCTTGCTTTCTAGCATACCAACATGAGTAAATTTATAGGACATGTAAGTGGCTTGGCCTTGGCTTCTTCAAAGAGATTAGAATTTCAAAGAATTTGTTAAATGAGGCTGTGTGCGGCTCAGGAAACATGCAGCCAAAGGTAGGTTCATTCAGGGGCTGAGACCGAAGGCTCTTGCGAAGGAGCGTAAGCAAGCCAGGGTCGAACGAGGATACTCCATTACACATGGATTAGTCCCACGTCACAGCAATTAGCAGAAGGTACACTGCCTCCAAGGAGCCATGGCCAGCATGCAGAGCACAGAATTAGGAGAAAGATTTGTGTCCAAGAGGAAATTAAGCTATAATGCCATCAATTTTCAGAAAGGGAGGTTCGAGAATGGTCGAGGTGGATGACAGCGGGTCTGAATCGTGATCAGATCGTAAGAATGTGGTCTCCAAGCATGGGTGACGAAGGTGGAAAGTAGTGACAATTGACCTCATCTATTTTTTGGCGGCCCACCGCCAATTTTTGTTATTGTGGAAGCAACGTCTCTGACGTACTAGTAGCAGCCAAGCTGTCATGTTTGGAGTTGACTGCCCTTGTGATTCACATTTTTTCTTCAAAAAGGACTCCGGGATACGTTGTTGGGATGATCTTCAAGGAACATAAACCATAGCGGCATGCCCATCATGCAATGGCAGCCTTGCCAAACTGTTGTCACTTCTGTGCTACCTGCTCATGTCCCTCAAAGGTGGGTGTCCAAGTGCACAAATCCATGCTCTTGAAGTTGTCATCTTGTGTGTGGGGACGTTTTGAAGACTTTTTTTTGTTTGGGACCATGCAAGATTTCAATGGTGGGCTCAGAAAGAATGACCACCTACATTCATGATGTCAGCGTAGTGACCTTTAATGTAGCTCCCCGTTGCCTGTCCAATCAGTGCTATGACTGCTGGATTGATGTTCCTCATCACAGAATTGACTCTGCAACCAGCGACACCCCCTTACCCTCTACTTTAACAAGCTCTTGAGAATGTAGAGGTGGGGGTGGGGGAGATCCACTGTTGTTTTGCTTTCCTATAAATGCCACCTAACTCGTAACAAGGACTGAAGGCCTCTCTGGCATTAATATGCCAAAGTGGTCTCAGCTAGAAAAGGAAATTTTCACACCAATAAAGTGCAGAGGTAAAGATACGGGCAAGCAACAGTGGTGCCCATAGAAATGTGCCCGGAGATCACTGGTTCACTCTGAGCAAAATACAGACCCTGAAACATTAAACAACATTATAGAAATGAAGAAACAGACTGATGGAAATTTCAGTTTGAGAGCAACCTTGATACCACCACAACACTTGTGAGTATTTTAAGGAGGAAACCATCGGTAGGAGCAATGTAGTGAGAAAAAATTGGACTTAGGGCCTGATGTACATAGACTTCCTCATGTTATTTCCTAACAGCGAATGTTTTTGATTCGCTATTAGGAAATCGTGAGCAGCAATGCACAACAGTGTGTTTTACACTGTTTGCGATTCCCAATGGTTTTCAAGGGACCTGCCTCATTAATATTCATGAGGCAGCTTGCAATTACCGGCCCACTGGGAATGGTTAACACTCACAGGGATGGTGGCCTGCAGGGGTCAGCAGACCACCATGTCTGTCACTGCTTTTTAAATAAAGCAGTTTTTATTTTAAATTGGAGCCCGTTTTCCCAAAAGGAAAGAGCGGAAAGGGGAAATGCCCTAAGCACCTTCAGCTGTAGGAAACAGATGTTGTTAGTTCGTGAATTAGAGGATTAAAAGAGAATACACAATAAATGTTGATGCCAAGATCCATTGCGCTCCTCGGTGGGTAGGACAAGCATTCATGCCCACTGGCTAGACTATAGAGGATCAAGCATCAACTTTTCCTTTTTGCCAGTAACTCTAATGTGTCTTAGTTCACTTTCAGGTTGTTGGCCTTGATCCATTTGCTTAACTTTGCTAAACAAGTTTGGGAATTGCTTCACCAAACTACCGAGGCGCACCTCTGTCTAAGCTTGAGCAGAACATATTCATCGTCCATGGGCTGAACCTAGATTGAGATACTGTGAAGACAGCAAGAAACCCTGCAGAACTCTGTGCCGAGTGGGGTGCGGGTGAATATGTAGGAAGACATATCGATTGCCTGGATGTTATTCAACTCAGTAGCATGACCAATGATGTCATGTGCTGCTCACAAGTCTGATACATAGGTAAAAATTATCACTGTAAAGAGATTGAACAGATTGGTGGTAAACTTCTCATAGGGCAAGATGTATGTAGAATCCCGTTTGCGATTTCCTAATTGTGAATTTTAGCGATTTGCAATTAGGAAATCGTAAACGATGAAGCACAAATGTGTGTCACACTCGTTTAGCCATTCTTAATGGGGTCGCAATAGACCTACCTTATTAATATTCATGAGGTAGGTCGCAATTTGTGCCCCATTGGGAATCGTAAACATCACAGGGATGGTGGCCTGCTGGGATCCGCAGACCACTATGTCTGTGATTGCTTTACAATCAAGCATTTTTTTTAAATGCAAGGGCTGTGTTTGAAAAATAAAAATGAACATTTTTCTTTTCATTTTTTAAGAGTAGGCAGTGGTCCATGGGACCACACCCTGCTCTGAAAAATGTTTGCACTACAATTCACAAAGGGGAAGGGGTCCCTTGGGAAACCCTTCCCATTTACGAGGTGTTACCACCAAATTGAAGTTGATGGTAAAATGTGAATGTTTTACGACTGCATTTCGGTCGCAAAACATTCTTACATACCGCTGCGATTTGGTATTAAGAAGGGACGCCCTACGCACGCCCCATCCTAACACTGAATCACAGACCCTATATTCTAGTCAGTAATACGTTATCGAATCGTAAATAGAGTTTGGCACATCAGCAAATGCTTTTTTCTGGTTGCAAATGGCCCATTTGTGAGCAGAAAAAAGCTTTGTACATCTGGCCCATAGTCTCAACATCTTTTCGCATTTCGAGTTGCATATTCTTCTAAAGACTTCCTGATGTTGGCCACAACATCTTACACCTCCGTCTGAACTCTTTTTCCCTTCCATCCACGAAGAACTCCATTTTTTCATGGATTGTCTTACCATAACAAAAGCACTTACACCTGTCACACTACTGGGTGTGGTTTTGTATTGCCACACTACTCCCTGGGATATTGCCCTACAATGCCACCACTTTAAAAACAAGCTGATTACTAACTAAATAAAACTGACTTGGGGAGGACGCCCCCTTCCCCCCCCCCCCCCCACGTGTCACTCATGATCAGTATCAATAATCCTTTCAATCAAGAGGGGTAAACTTTGGAGGGGGAAAACCCTCAAGCCTTCATTATGTCTAATTTTTGTTAATGTCAATTGACCCACAAATTAGTTGGGAGCCTATTGTCCCTATACTTCTCTGTTTTCATTCAATTTGACTGGGCAAGAACTGTGAAACGTGGCAAGATGGCTGACCCTCATTGGCTAGTGAGGTTAATAGGGTCATGGAAGGCTTTACAGAAACAATTCTGAACATTCTGAAAAGTGGGAAACTTCTGCACCTTTGGGTGTGCACCCAGTAGGGGTACAGTATCCCGGGCTGGATGCGCGTTGCACGTGCCCTTGGGCAATAGCTGTATTGCTGCCAATCATCCCTCGAGGACAGAGTAACATAAGGTATGTTAGAAGGGCCTTACATCCTTCATTTGAGGCCCAGTGAAGAGGAAGGCTCTGAGAGATGTTCCTCACATATGAAGAGAGGCCCAGAAAAAGTAAGAACAGGCCCTGCAACCTCGCAGACCCAGACATCTGCCTCTGGCTGCAGGAGTTAAGGGGCGACAAACCCCTTTCATTGATGAAACCCATTTCATCCCAGCCTGGATGCATTTTTTTAACCAATTGTTACATCCTGCTCTTCCTCCCTCTTTGTCCCTCCTTAGTGTTAGTGTCTGCTTGTCTATGTCATGTCTCTGTGATGTCATCCAGGATTCTACCTGTTGCTGTTCAAGGGATTTATCAGTTACCTGGAGGCTGAGCAGGAGGTTATCTGCTCCCGGTGGGATTTCTTACCAGATTACATTTCTCCTTGAATGCTGTACCTGACTATCTAATCCCAAGAATAAAAAAAACACCTAAACATTACAACGAGGAGTACTCATCTTCATTTTACTAAATGCAACACCAATGTATCTGCTTCAGGCCACCAAATCAGTCCGTTTTAAAAAAATAGAAATCATTGTTTATATATTTATACTCAGTGAAAAGTGCAGTTTTAAAATGTTCCATCTACGCTAACTTCATGTTTAGATTCAATTCTGTTTTTTACAGGGGAAAGAGATGTATATGATTTACGGTAAATAAAACTGATATCTGAATCTTCTCTCTCCGTTTATATACGACAAACCATTTGCCATAATTGTTGATTTTACAAAACACTCTAGCAGTTAAAACGATGCCACAGAGTGCTAAAAACGCAACATTATAATAAATCTAATGTACCACATCAAACCTTGACTGTGTCGTTGACATTGACTTGATGAGAGTGATATATCTTTGAGACAATAGGAGCGGGGTATGTGTTTTTAAAGCAATACCGTAATTCCTTACTTCATGTTTCCTCTGTACGTGGCCTTGTTGAATAAGACCAGAATATTTATCTTTTTTTTAATTAAAAAAATAATATTCTGCTGACGCAGCCTTCCAAATTATCTCACTTCAGGCCAATGCATTCCTTGGAAAAGTTCAGGTTTGAGAACCATTTATTAATGTCAAGGGAGGGACCTTCGAGAACTAAAATGCTACAGATATGTCTAAGGATCTGTGGTGTGTGGTAGTCAAGGAGGTATGAATAGTGCAAGGTGGTGGTTAAAGGGACCTGGTTTGATGGCCTGGCGAGGTGCTGGCAGGGTGGCTGGCTCACAAACATACGGTTGTACCATCATCAGCCGGAACCAGGAGAGCTCCAAATGGCCTCACTCCTGGTGTGCGCTTGCACACTGCAACTTCTTCAGAAGTACTTGGCTCATACGCATTGGCAACTCCTTGCCTGTGCACCAAGATCTAGAAATACTTTTTACAACTGCCCCGGGGCTAAGGAGTGCTCGAGGCAGCCCACCGGGCAATTCACCTACAACGACTCACCTGCTGTATGGGGAGGACGTCATATCCTTTTGTCAATCCCACCCCACATCTCCTCAGGATTGACTCCATATTTGAAGATTGGCGTTCATCCACACGGCGGAGTACAATTAGACACATTGGGGCATATTATCAAGACAGGCGATAAAATTATCGAAGCTCATGTTAAATGTGAAGGACATCTAGCATGAGCTTCGATTGGAATTCCATAGAGCATATTATAAAGCCAATTATCGCCGCTTTAGTAGCAGTTTTCTGCCACTAAAGCTGCGATAATTTTATCGCCGGTCTTGATAATATCCCCCATTATTCTTTGCCAGAGGGAGCACCCATCAACAGTTTGTTTACCAAAATGTCTGTGCTCTCCAGAATAACCGCTTCTTGATTTGCCTACACAAATTTTCCAACTAAGCTGCTCCTCTGGGGCATTTCTTCGAGTGTTATGTGTGTATAGTTACATGTGTTTGACTTTGATCAATCAAAAACATTCCATGCTCATTTCTGGTGGAGCAAATACAGTTTGGTTTGTAATCTTGTCTTCCAATAGGATACTTCCTACCCTGTGGCATTATTGATCCTCCAACTTTCCAGGGTATTTCCCATTATGTTGATGAGGCACACTGACATCTCGTGTGCCACGTGTGGTGGGGAGCCCAGAATAATTTCTTCTCGAGACACTTGTCTTTCTCTTTGTTACGTATCTACCCATGTCAAGAACACAGGTCTCTCACTTTCAAGGAAGGATGTTTGTAGATATGCGGCGGGTCTTCTGCAATGGCAGAGAAGCGTCTCCCACCCACCCACCTCCCCCGCCAGCTGCCTCAAAATGGCAGGAAAGGAAAAATAAAACGATAATAAACACATTTTGTTCTTGTTTGATTTTTCCTTTCCTGCCGATACTTTGGGGGCGGGCCATGGGGATGACATGCTGCAGGAGAAGTGGTAAGTGCAATGTGATCAGTGTGCATGACAGTTTTGCATGACAGTTTGGCCAGCTGTCATAGGCTGGCCAGACCTTAATGTGCCTTGAAGCTGTCTCGAACCCTAGCTGCTTTGTCATGCCAATCCTGACACAGCTCCCAGCAGCATGGGAGCTGCATAAGGATTGGCCTTTGTGCCGTCTGGGAGCCTGTGCCTGCAGAGGAGAGGAGCAGAGGAGCGCAACACAGCAGTTCTGTTTTTTCTATTTTTTTTTAGTTTGTCATTTGTCGTCCGTCGTTTCCCCACCCCTTCCCTCCGCCTCACCACTCTTTAACAACACCAGCCGCTACTGTATACTTGTTAATGAAGTGTCTAGACTCATCTTACTGAACTCCAGTTGTAAATGATAGTTTTTCTCTATTCTGG
The DNA here is from genome assembly GCF_964263255.1 of Lissotriton vulgaris. Taxonomy (NCBI): domain Eukaryota; kingdom Metazoa; phylum Chordata; class Amphibia; order Caudata; family Salamandridae; genus Lissotriton; species Lissotriton vulgaris. Next base: position 152,115,769 of record NC_141700.1, on the reverse strand, counting down.
CAGATAGCTTAGGTTTAGATTTTGGTGTTTATTTATTCTAGTATCACATTGAGTTTTAGTTGTTCTCTACTACTGCTATACATTATGCAATGTTATTTGTGTCAATTTCTGATTTGTCATTTAACATGACTGTGGAAGAAAACAAAATAAAACAGGACCTCACGTTCGGTCCTTTTCTGACCTCACCAACACCTTCTCGAGCCTTTGTCATTTGTGTACAATCTTAAATCTAAAGAACTCAAGCAATGTAACAAAATAGCTTTTTTCTTTTCTGTGCAAAACTCATCTCTCTAGATGTTACTACATGCTCATTCCCATTGTTCCCGCTGAATTACAGGTTCTCCAGAACTTGTAAGAAACTTTTTGAGATTCAGCATCCACCACATTATCTGGAGATGATCAGTTTAGTTCCTAATGCAGGTGGACATTGCTATTCAATGGCACACATGTTTCCTTCACGCATCACTAGAACAGAGCCTCATTGATCATTTTATAGTAAACACAGCATATCTTCAAAGAGCTTTTGCTTGTTTGTTGCTGTGGTCATCCTCCTTTCCAAGCAGCTTGATTATTTGTGCGACGTTAGTTATATGAATGCTTATGCCCATATTACCTGACCACCCAGTCAGGACACTTAGGTTTTACATTCCAACTAACGCTTTTCTATGCAACCTTTTCCATTTTCTACGAGCTTCACTACTGTTCTCTTTCACATTGCATCATGTCAGGTGCATTGGCCTGCATAATTCAACATGCGTTCATTCAAGTGGTGATTCCTTTGCCAACCATCTGTTTAAGTTCTCTCCTAAAGTTGACACTCGAACTGGAACAAGGAGAGGGTCCAACTGAAAGTAGCCAGAACCCTCTCAACAGAGAACCCCACAACTTCCAGATTTCATATTCTATCCTACCTTCTCCGCACATACTCTTAGAGACAAAACTTAACCCTCCCCTCTCTCCTATCAAGGTATTGGTGAATTTTGTTCCTGATATTAAATAAAACTTTTGGTCTGGCCTCCAAGCTAGGAGCAGTATGTCAATGGAAATCCATCTACATAGCAAGGAGAAGTTGCAAACCTCTCTATTTTCAATACACATTAATGGTATTTGTAATTTGTGTCCACGTCACTACAGCACATCTGGCTGTCATCCACATAGTGCAGTACATTGTGTAAACCTTGAAAATCTTCTGCTGAAAAAGAGATAATTTAGAAGGCAGCACGAATGATGTGCAAAATGTACAATACTCCATGGTGTTACAATGGTATCAAACACCACTCTACTAGGGAGGTGAAGCGTGTGAATGCAGATAAGACATATATTACTGTAAAGGCACTGGTCTCACCATCTGCGATAATCATTTCAGATATATATTCAGTTGAAGATGTCAGAAATTAGATCTGGCAGATCTACACACAGCCTCAAGTCTCCCCCTAGTTTGATTGCCAAGACCACCAAGGCCAACCGTATGAATTATGTTATTTCCTCTATAATCTCTTCCCTTAGCAAGTTTAGCACAGGGTGTATCCTATGAGCAATATCTGGATTTGGATCCCACCCTCATTGCCAGTGGAAAGAAAAGAAGATTACTGTAGTAGTTAAAAATCTTTATTCAAGAACAGAAACACACCCCAACAACACCTCAAGAGAGGGGAAAGAGTCCGAATGACACCCTTACAAATAATGTTGCTTCTGTCCAGAGTGTTGCACCACAAGTTGCATGCTGTCTCAAAAAACATCCTCGATATTTGAAAAATCCAGCATGAAAGACTGTTCTTTACCTACAATTTCTGATTGTTGCCTCTCCTTTTTTCTTTCAAATGACCCTATTCTCCCTTTAAGTACACAAAAAAGATCTGAAACATTCAGATAGAGAACCTAGCTAGCTACTGAGACATTTCACAATTGGATCTGTCTTAGGAAAAACAAAATGGGGCAGGGAAAGAAAAACTTTTTCTTTTAGTCCCCTCACTCACCGGAGTTTCCTCACGGTGACATGCTTCATCATAGGGGCTTCCCAACCCGCTGCGGGTTGAGGCGTGCTACAACTAACGATATTGCGTAGAAGCACTTTTTTCGTGAGGACTATGTGTCGTGTAATGTGAAAAGGGGAAAGTGAAGTGGAGTGATAAGGGTTAAAAATATCCTACTAGTGAGCTAAACTAACTTTATTCAGGCGCCTAGCGGATACATTAAAAATGGGGTGATTTACCAGTGGAGCCGGTTCTATTATGAAACACAGTACCCTAGTAAAAAGTCAACTAGTTTCGAGCTGTACCCCCAGCTCTTCTTCAGGACTATACAGGGTCCCGCCCTGTGAGTACCACTCCAAAAAGAACGTGAAAAGTATGCCTATGTTAATATATGGTTATACATACTATGTTCTCTGCAATTCAATGGCATATCTGTAAAGAAAAAAAACAATTCCAATGTTATATGCTCAGAACCATATCGATATTAGAATTTCCAAATGGTTCTGAGCATATAACATTGGAATTGTTTTTTTTCTTTTTTTTGTGCATACTCTTTTCAAAGATCACAACCTCTCCTTTTTGAAAGCTATACAACAGCAACTTAACAATGCCTAACCTCCTCTAGATCATCTATCCTCAAACATCTGCATTAGCTGACATACTCCCCTCACCCCGACTAATGATAACACCTGACTCCTATTAATTTAATCCACCACAAAGAAACTGAAGTGAATGCATGAAATGGTTTGCTTGAGCGCATAAAACTAATTCCACTAAACAACAGGAACCAATAACAGAGGACTAACTACTAACCTTGAGTTCCAGAGCAGCGTGCTGCCCTGCATAAGGTACTTCAAAGCCTGGTCAGGAGTAGTACGCTCTATCTCTTTGCAATTACAGTTGGCAGAATGCTTCAAGCAGAGAAGACCATACCTTCCAGATTCCACATTCTATATTACCATCTCATCAGTTACTCAAATACAAATAACCAATTATACCACAGATCCTTAAACCTTTAAATCAGTTTAGACAATGCTAAGCTCCACAGCACTGAGTGACCTATAGGTGTCCACACTGGGGGTTCCTAATGTTCATGATAGGCCATATGAGCAGTATCTGCGCACTGACACAAATTATATTAGAGTCAGAGCTGGTCACAATATACCCTATTTATGTACCTGGCATAGGTAGGGTGACTAAGGGATAGCTGTGAAACAGTCTGCGTACTCAAATGCCAAACAGAGGTAGTTGCCTGAATTATGCTTTTGCTTCCACATTTGACACTGCCGACCAACATACCACTCAGCCATCTCCATGTAAACTATTCAAAGCTACTCGCCTTTGTCGTTATTAGTTAAGTATTCGTGGTGGGTTGTGTATGCACCAAAGGAAGTTTCCCTCTTTATCTCTTTTCTTACAATAAAAAGCCTGGACACCAATGTTAGGAGAAAGTTGTTTATTGGTAGAAAATCCCAGAACTGCCAATGCAGCTACGCAGCAACTCCCAAACGCCTCCCATCCAACTACTCAAGATGATCACAGCCTTTATGTGGTATTCACCAGTAAAACTTCCCAAGTAACATGACACACACATTACAACAGAGTGACCTAAAGTCGAAGTGATGATCTAAAGAACACAAAAAGAAAAGGTGAAAAGCAATCAATTTTGTAATTCTCTCCTCGAAAATCAATGTTCCAAAAGATCTCCCGCGTTTCCTATAGGTTCAAAATTACAAAACGATTACACAAAAGGGATTATTTTAATAAATGTTGCAACAAAAGTCATTAGAGGTATATAGACCCAGCTGTATGTCAGAATATACAAAGTATTGACTACAAGAATATAGTGAAATGTAATTAGGTAAGTGTAGATTTACTATTCTGAACTCCACATCAAGATACAGATGTGAGGATTTACGCATAGGAACACCAAGCTTACTTACATGAACTTGCCTTAAAAATATTCTTGTAGGTCATATTTTGGCCGTGTTATTTAGCAGACTGACCTCTAAATCTGGATATTCTGGTTCTCAACCACAGGTCCCCAGAGTAGTCCAATAAGCAGGGTGCACCACATGCTCATCCCTCTAGGACCAGTTTGGAACATCATAAATTAATCAAACTGCGCTTCTTGCTGAGGTTCCAGATGCGGATGTAAACTCTGAACCCAGGTCGCGATGGTACCAGAAACCTACCATCATGTCTCTTGCACAAATTTGCACCTGCGTGGTCACTCAAGCGGTGGATTTTTGCTAAATCATAAACATTTCTGTGTGAAGGAAGTGCATAGTGCAGGTTCCACATGCAAATCTTTAGGAGTTGGAACAACTTGTGCAAAGGTGTAAGGGGAAATTACAGATGGCGCTTGTCGCACATGCGTGAGATGCTGTAGGGCTGAATAGCTGAAAGACTTTTCCCAAATTCTTGTGACGTTTGATGTAAAAATGTTTCTTTTTTACAAAAGGTATAACATTTAAAAAGACCTATGGTAGGCTTTTGTAGGCTAATGGGGGGCTTTCGGCCAGTTTGTTACTGCGAAGCTTTTTCGGTCCAGGAAATCTGGAGAAACTATTGAAGATTTTTTGTCTAAGCTCTAAACAAGTATGTGGATATGGTTGTCTTCTTGGGTTTTTCCTTTTGTATTGTTCTTAACCGCACATTGTCCAGTACTGTTTTGCCTATACAAATGAGACAATGTGAAAGTTTTGTATGTGGTTATGTCACTGGCATTTAAATAGCGCTTTCTGCTGTTAGTGTGGGTCTTTCTTGATCTAGGCGCCCTTTAGATTGGTTGTTGTGTCTGCCGTTTGACAGTCTTTAGTTCTGAATAGTTAGTAGCTTAATATATAGTAGAGATTAGTATTGATTCCTGATGGCTAATGCTGGTTTGTGTATTGTTTATTTCTATGGATAGGTGGGCCTATGAATGTCAAGATTGTAATGGTGTCTCTATTTCACGATTCTGTTGATTTTTAAGAAATCGTTTAGTAATTCCCAACCACTGAAAAAAAGGGTAGTCGGAGATGAATTATTCTAGTATTGTGACTGTGATACCCCAGCCTCCATACCCAGAATTGTGGATTCCCTGGTGTTGGCTGGATCGGAGTTTGGATATTCTGACATCGCTCCACCCACCTTTTGCATACACAAACATATGGAAGCTCTGCATGTGTACTGCAAATATTTGCAAAGGCCTAACATACTTGTACAATTCTTTTGTCCGCAATTCAATTTGCAGGAAAAAAATATTTTGCTAATCAGAATTCTTGATTTGTTGTGCTATAAACTTTAATTTAAAGCATTCTGTTCCAATCTCCATGAAAGTCTTTGGGCCTCATTTATGAGAAGTGACGCATTGCTGCGTGAAAGCAGCAATGCGTCACTTCTCAGTGCGCCCTCCCTGCGACATGATTGATGCGTCATATTTATAATATGACGCATCATGACGCATGAGTTACAGATACGTCAGTATTTCTGACGTATCTGTATGGCGCAAAAGTGACGCATTGCTGGAATGTGTCACAAAAGTGACGCAACTCCAGCAATGTGTCCTTTCAGGGCAAGCCCCATATGAAAGGGCCTGCGTCAGTCTTACGCCTGCTGTGAGGCAGGCGCAAGAAATTGGATGCATTTGCGTCCTAGAATTGACGCAGTGAAATCTCTTAGATTTCACTGCGTCACTTTTAGGACCCTTTCTTGCGTCAATACGCCCCTTGCATACATTATATCTGGCGCAGGTATAATGTGGCCCAAGGGTTTACAAAGTGACGCATGTACCTAGATGCGTCACTTTGTAAATATGGCGAAACAAGGCACATTTTATACGCTACTGGTGCGTCACAAAAAGTGACGCACCAGCCGCGTAAAAGTGACGCACAGCCTCATAAATGAGGCCCTTTGAGTTTTAGCCCTTACAGGATCACTCCATAAGGCAGTATCTCAAAAGCAAAAAAGTGTTCCAAAATATTGCAATCCGAATTATTGACGAATTATGTAAACATGGTTGTCTCAGCAGCCATGATATTTTATTTTTTATCATTAGTTTTAAAAGGAGAAAGCAAAAGAACAAAAACACACGGGCTTTGAGTAGATCAAATAAGGCAGGTTGAGTGAGTCAGTAACCAGGTTATGATTAGACGCACTCCAATTTAAGATCAAAATGTTGTGCATTGTTTGGAAAACTAAAAATCGTTTGGCCAAAAGCTCCTTGGCAAAGTTGGTAAAGTTGTTTTTTAGTATCATTTTTATGTGCACTCAAAAGCTTCACCAACTGCACATACAAAAAAAGGCATCAAAAGATGTCCACTTACGAAAGTGGCATGGTGTACACTACAAGACGTTTGTAAGATTCTGATGCCGCCATCTGTTAAAAAATATGTTGAAAAACACTTTTGATTAAACAACTGCATATTTGGTTTCATTGATTTTTGTATGGTCGATATTACTAGTTGTTCGGCATTTAGCACCAAGAGGACACTTGCATAAAGTGATTTATGAGAAAGGGAAAAAATGAAATAAACATTATGTGAAGGACTGCACTCTGAACTTTGCCTTTTTAGAAATCCGTAGTCTGTTATCATGCTTAAAAACCCACCACAATTTTACTTTAAAAATATTGGCCAACATTTTATATCTGAAATTAGCACTTTGATAATTGAAATTAAACTGTTGCTTGGTGATAAGTTGGTACTTTCTAACTGAACTTCCACAATTTGTGCTGATGAAAATAAGTGAAACGCGAACATATTTATTGGAGAAAATGTTGCTCTTTTAATGCTAAGTATTTATCTGTTTGTCACATTAAGTATTAAATAAACAATGCTGGTTTTATATTCTGCTTTTGCTGAATTTATGAGAAAAAAATTCAGCATTTAGCTGAAAACTGTAAAATTGTACTCTGTACACGCATATCTCTAGTTCGGAAAAAAGAATTAAATAACAAAATGTACAAAGCAGCCTTAGAATGGTGTATATTAATCTTCTTAGGACTTAAAAAAAATCCGCTATCACGTGAAAAAAAATTCTATTTAATTTAAATGTTTTCCCCTACTCTCTTTTTATGCTCGGCGGGATTAATTGGAGGGGCATATATCAATATCTGTAGAAGTCGTGATCAGCTGATAAAGCTGGTGGGGGAGGGGGGGAGTCAGTGTCTGTATGAGGATGACTGAGTTTGCTCCAGCCCTGCTGGCCTCCTAGGGGTACCGACCTGCCAAGAACTGTCCTTACAGGGCAATCTAGCATTCAGTGGTGCCTTGTGTGCCGCCGGCGGCCTTGAAAGGGTTAAGGCTGAGAGCTGCCACAATGGCTCACTTCACAGTGTGCAGCCTGGGGCAGTGAGACGTACACACATGATGCTGACTCAAGGAGTGTCAGAAGGGAACTTGTGGTTTTGCTGTTTGGTCAAAAAACAAACCCTTCAAAGCCAGGCTGGGAGGACAAGCCAGTGTCTTACCGAACTGGTGGGAGGGAGGCAGGGCTGGCTGGGCAGGGGCTGAGGGAAGTGTAACCACAGGCCCTGAACAGCCGCAATGCACATCCTGGGTACACCAGGCTCCTGGTGGACAGCACACAGTTGCACACGCAGGCGGGGGCACAATAATGTTTGCATAAAAACGAGAAATGAAGAACACACTTCAAGAGAAGAGATTTCACTTTGATTTGAGGTCCCCAACCTGTAAAAGTCCTTGTTTTTCTGCATGAGACATGCTCATATTACAGAAGGGGCAGTGGCGTAAAATGGTGGGGCCCAGGGCACAAGTCCTAAAAAAAGAAGTGGGGGGACGCTGACGTCACGACAGGAAGTGACGTCACGAAAGGTGGCCTGCACCATCAGACTCATTGCCTGCCCTCGCTCACCCCTCAGATGCGATTGCATCAGAGAAGCCAGCGCGTGAGCAACGTGCTGTGAGCTCCAAGCTCCTCGTCCCTGAGAGGCCAAAGAGTATATGTGCGGTTCCATTTGCTCCAGTAATCGAGCTCCTGGTAAAATATTTGGGGGGAGGCCGTCCAACCGCGTGGAACGCCGACTCAAGCCCTGTTTGGGCCCCTGGGGAATGTGACGAGGGTCCCCTAGTTTCCTATAGCTCACAGACAGTGCCGTCTTAATGCATGGGCATGCTGGGCAGTTGCCCAGGGGCCCCATGAGCATAGGAGCCCCTTGATTATCTATGCACAGACCAGAATTTAACCAGAGGAAGGTCCTCTACATTTATTCCTGTGGGTGGTTGTGTAGGCAGGGCCCAGTGCACTGCTTTGCCCTGGGGCCTATAATATGTGCTCACAGATAATCATTGGATTTGTGCTGAAACACTCCCCTCCCCGCAGCTCCCACGTATGTTAGGGCATTGTTGCACCCGAGTGGCTGGTAAGAGTGGTTGGGCGATGGGGCCGGGTTGGGGGGGATTCAACAGACGACCACGAGGGAAAATTAAATAAATACGGCTGGGCTGTAGATGGTCTCATTCACGCCCCTGAGAAGGGTCCACTTCTGTGGACTTCAAGCAATGGCAAGTGGGCAACTACTTGTTGTCTGACCACATGCAATCGAAGTAATCATTTTGCTCATGTTGTTGGTTCATATAATTAATGCATTCTTAGTGGTAAAAAGGCACTTGGAGACGCTGTGAGTGTGTGCCACCCAGCAAGGGTTCTTCAGGAGTGGGCAAGAGTGGTTGCACAGGCTGGACCCTCCCCTGCATGGGGTTGTAGCTCCCTTGCAAAATGAGGCCATCAGTGCCCCTGCACAATCAATAAATCACTCAGTATTTGTAGAGTGCACTAATCACCGAGAGGTATCGAGGCGCTGCATGAGGAGTAGCTACTCGAACAGCCAGGCCCCTTACATCCATTTCTTGAAAGGGGCGTGAAGGGTTCACCAAATATGGACTATATTTAAGAAATTCCCGAAAAAAAATCCTATATTCCACCTTTTAAGGTAGACCTTATGTCTTTATCAGAAGAGTACCAGGGGTAATTGTTTTCAAGCATGTAATTTGTTAAAAAAAAAAATAAGATCAACTGCAAAAAGCTTTTTTTTTAGGAGCCACCAATGGTGCTGCAGAATGCCGGGGTTCCCAGAGGACAGGACTCTGTAGTCTTGATTCCTCCGCATGTCTTTTCCTTCCACCTCCTCCCACTTCTTGTCTCTTTACCTCACTCGTGCAATCACTTTTTCATTCCACCTTTCCACTTTCCTGTCTTTCTATTCCTCATTCTATCTACTTTTTTCTGAATTTCTCTCTCTTGCTCTGGGTCAAAATCTAATGATGAAAAATAAGTCCCAGTCCTGAAAACTGAGTTCCAGTCCCCACATCCAGTACCCGCCGCACAATTTAAGCACTCTGGGTCTGAGGATACAAAGGTAATTTGCACTTTTGGGTAAGTTTACACTTTTGAGTAAGTTTACTACTTTTCATGATCACAAACGGAATGTTTATAGTAACTTACACTTTTGTAGTAACTTACACTTTTGTAGTAAATCCAGACCCACACCTGGCCAAGCACAGGTACAGCAACTTCCTCCCATAAAAATAATGGGGGTACGGACTTACTGCAAAAGTGTAAATTACTACAATAGTGCAGTTTGTGAAAAGCACTCTGTAGTATGTTTTTTAGTACTAATGTAGTACTACAAAAGTACGACAAATTGCAGTTTGTGATCAGGCCCACAGCCGTTTGCCTATGTAGAAATGGTGAGTGATCAGCATGTTAAGAGGTAGAACCACATTCAGAGACAATTTGTGGGGACAAGGTGCTTATACTCTTGTCTGAGTACCCAAGCGTTAGGTAGGACTGCTGCAAAGACTGTTGCCACGCAAGACGAAGTGACATTTTGCCTCATTCTCTAACTAGTAACGGAGTATACAGGAGTCTTCTAGTCTTGTAGGTGTGCTCTTGCATAAGGCAGTCTAAGCTGCTGTATTGTACTACCCTGCAAAAACACTGGCGCTGGTGGTGCTCCTCGTTTAGGTTTGTATGCACAGTAATATGTAGAACGAGAACATAGCTGGAGAGCAACAAATTGCCCAACAAGGGCGGGAGTCAAGAGTCGCAATTCAGGATTGTTTACAGTGAAGCAAGATGTTCCTGAGTGGTGACTCCTATTGTGGGGAGATAATGGGGGAGATCTGCAAAGATTTTATGACATATTTGCGGCACAAAAGTGATGCAAATCGGCGCAAAATCTTTTTTCTGATTTACGTTGCAGTGCTAAACTTGTTCAGCGCTGGAAATAACGTGAAAGTAATGCACTTAGCGCCAAGGGGTCGTACCATGGGTGGGGCATGGGCATTCCCATGCAACCACCCAAGGTTTCTGACACTAACCCTATTTACTAAATAAAGTAGACAGAGTTTAGTGTCATAAAACTGTACCCATTTGAAGTAGGTGCAATGAAGGAGAAATGCTTAAATTTCTCCTTCTTTTTCCGAGTTTGCATGTGTGCTGCACTGTACAGCATGCACACAAAGTCGTAAAAGGGTTAACGTTAGTCTATGCATAGTATTTTGTACTGGAAGGGTACCTTTCCAGTACAAAACCTATGCTGGACTCACGAAGATACCCTTTTTCTACAGTGCAAAGGTGTTGCTGTGGTGCCCGACATCTGATGTCCGCGCCGCCACCAGAGACAGGGGAGGTGAGTGCCATATTTCTGTAAATATAGCACTCCCTCCTCCTTTTGACGCAGTGCAGCATTTGCGGCTGCGTGAGTAAGTGGTAAATCTGGCCCGTATTCTTCTTTGAAGGTGCAGGCTTTCAGGATGTAAAAGGTCTGCGGAAGTTATGCTCTTGATGGGTATATTGTTCTAGATGAGAAGGCTTGTCATCCAGTTTTCTCTTTTAAGTATTTTTTGTTTCCAGTCTGGCAATAGCCTGTCTTCTGGTGTGGTGCTATTCAGCTTGGGTTTTCTGTGCCATGTGCCGAGGCGTGCCAGTTCAGAGTATGTCATGCAGTTAATATTGAAGATGAAGAGGACTTGGAGGGGAAGCAAGTGTTGGAGTCATACGATCAAACTTCTGTAGTTAGTATCTGATAACATCTGCCTCCCTAAGGGGTTATGCTAGGAACACTGGAATTATGTTATTCTGCTGGCATGGCATTTTCCACATAATTATAGATTTCCTGCATTTGCCACATAATCCATCATCTCCAGCATAAGTTGCAGATTTTACACACAAAAAAGTTTCTTTTGCTCAAACAGAACAAAAGTTACAACAATCACAGCAACCTGTGTGTCAGTGTGGTGCATGGAAATATGCAAAGGGGTGCCTTGTCATCTTTTAGTTGCTTCTTACTGTATCCTTACTGCACTTCGATGTGAAACTGGTACCACTGAGATGAAGTCTTTGCCCAGTTAGCGTTAACATGTGATAAAAAGCATAAATTATAAAGTGATACTATTGCAAAATCTGCCACATTAGGTTGCATAATTTGTCTTTTCTTGCTGCACCGCCCCATAATTTGGTCCTCTCCTGGTGCATAATTTTAGTTGCCCCGGGTATCGCCTACCCACTGAACTGGGACAGGGAGCCACACATTTATTTGTAGATCACAAAAAAGTGCATTTGGATGCGAAGTCCCAGAAGCAAAATGGTCAGAAAAGATGAAGATTACAAATAAAATCGCTATTTTGACTAGAGAGTAACAAATGGTACGGTTAGATGCCCTTCACATCCTCATAATGAACTGCCAATTTCCCCAGGTGATGGAGGTAACCTTTAGTCAGTCCTTATTTTTCAATCAGCGGCAGTAACGATCCTGGGCAGGCCCGGACTGGCCGTTGAGGGCACTGGGCAATTCCCTGGTGGGCCGCATGGTTGGGGGCCGGTTTTGGGCCCCTGGGGCCGTTTTTGTTACAGGGCCGTTATGCTGCAAAAACGGCCCCGTAACAAAAACGGCCGAAAACCGGCCCTGTCACAGAGCGTAGTCCCACCTCTCCCCCCTCCCCTCTCCTCCCGGAGGTGATCCTGGGATCGGCAAGAGGGCAGGCTACATGAAGGAGGTACACACTCAGAGGCGGCTCCTCCGCTACGGCGGAAGAATGTCATCCCCCCTGCCAGCAGCTGCAAAACTTGAAAAATAAAATGATAATAAAGCATGTTTATTATCTTTTTATTTTTCTTAATAGCATTGAATCTAGGGGACGGGCCATGGGGATGACAGGCATAAGGGGAAGTGGTGAGTGCACTGTTGTCAGTGTGCATGTTGGTTTGGCCGGCAGTCTCAGGTCAGCCAAACTGACATGCGCACTGAAGCTGTCTCCAACCCGAGCTGCGATGCCAGGTTGGAGACAGCAGGCACAGATTTCTAGTCTCTCTGGAAGCGCAAATCAAGGCCACTCAGGCCAACCCTGCTGCTGCTCTCATGTATGAGAGCAGCATTAGGATTGGCCGCAGGGCAGTTCAGGAGCCTGTGCCTGCACTAGAGCTAGAAGAATGGCGATGTGGTGGGCATTTAGGTACGTTTTTTAGTTGTTTTTTTTTTGCTTACCCCCCTCACTCTGCCCCGCCACTTTGCCCCGACACCATCTGCGACTGAACATACTAGTGAATTAAGAAGAAAATATTTTTGGTCAGGGCTTTAATGATGGATAAAAACCCAGAAGCAAATGAGAAGTCTCGACTTCTGCATCCATCTAAACTTTGACCTTATTCCTAGCAGTACTACTTAAATGAAGCTTAGAATGGATGGTTTACATGTACAGACATGTGGGACACTGTCAATAGCCAATACACATACATGAACATAGGGGTGGCAAACTCTATAAATATTATAACACAATACAATATATAAGATTATATCTATGGCATTATTGTTGTTTAAAAAGCAATAGAAGATACCCTACAACCTATTGCCCTCAGCATACCAGTCACAAGTCATCTCCCTGGCTGTACACTTTGAAGTCTGTATTATCTCAACTTCAACACTTGACGAACCATGTGTGAACCTGGGTATATATATTATTTCCAGACAGCTCCACTCTTTCTGAAACTGGAATCAATTAGAAAAAGATAAAATCCTAATATTTAGAACTAAATGTATGATCAAAAGACATTTAGCGAGCAAGAAGGCAGGAGTGATATATTAAAGGTTTTTAAAGGTATGGAAAATTGTTGGGGTGGTAAATACATCATTTATCAGGGCGCTGGGCCCCTGTGCCACTGCACCTTCTGCACCAATGGCAGATACGCCCCTGCGCTACGCCACTGCGTTTGTTTTGGTTGGGAGCACCACGCGCGGCGTCGGCGACGCACCGCTCCCCCTCTGTTTCGAGAGGAAATGGATGCGCACGTTGTGCAACCCTTGTTTGGTAAACAGCTCGGCGGCTAGGAAGGGGGTAGATTGGGCCGCGAGGCGGCTGCGAATCAAACCCAGATGCAGGACAAAGAAAACAGCAGGACCCTGCGGGCGCGCGGCCAGCGCGAGGGCGTCACTGCTTTGTTAAGCGCGGCCGCGTGCCAAGGCAATCACAGCCTGTTCTCTGGGCCGTGCCAAGCGCTGCGTAGGAACCTGTACAGAGAGAGGCGCGGCCTGCCGTGCCAGCACCACTCGGCTGTGTACTTTCAAGCCCAGGCCAGAGCTGCCTTTCTTTCTCGTGTACCTGAGCGTAGTCTGGGTAATGAAGTCTGCTATCCCCTCTGGGACTTGAATGCGTTGTATTTGCATTAGTGTGGAGTTTATTGCACCTGACGAGGCGCTAACTTGGCGCTATATAGTGAGTAGCATGCTTATCGTGAATCCAGGGCTAGTGTTTAATTTGGTGGTTTCTCATAGCGAGTCCTGCTTTCTTGTATTGCCTAAAGAAGTTTTCGACAAGATCCCAGAGCAGCACGAGCCAAGGCGATGACTGCAGTGGCAGTGCTTTGCAACATGCTGTTTCTTATTTGCAGTATCAGCATCAGCAATCATGGCTAATACAGCTTTTAACCACCTAAACACTCTTTTTCTTATCGTATCTTATTTTATTGACGGCTGTGTGTAGCTCAGGGCTCTCTAACCTTTTTTGTAATTGAAACAACTTATTTTCAATGAAAATCGTCCCTCTCTACTGTTCCAAGTGTTATAAAAGTGACCACATCAGACAAGATGATCTTAATGTCCGCCCTATGCAAGATTACCCTCAGTGATCACCTGGGTGCATCATGCTGGGTTGTTAGCAGTATTTAATATGGAATGCCTGTGCATGAGTAATACATTACAACCATGGCAGTAATCCACCAGGCACCAAGTTACTAACATTAGTAGTATGTCTCCGCATTATGATTTATAAATATTTTTAGGATATTCAGCTATTTTTCTCCACACACTAGTGTATGAGCTCTGAAAATACACACTTTCCAATTTTGGTGTACATATATTAATTCAACCAAGCAAATGCTTCCAATTTAGTAGGCTAGGTTGTACTTAGGAGGGCTACTTATCGGTACCTCTAGAGCTACCAGTTGCTCACAAGCCACTCGTTGGAGAAGCCCGGTGTAGCGCTTAGTGCTATTATTATGGCATAGCAGATTCTTCGTCTGCTCAACTTGATAGCATCATCACTGTATCAGCATCTCGTATTGTTATTCTTGAGAATGCCAGACATACAACCCAAAACAAAGGGTTATATGTTTAGCCCTGTAACGTCGGCCGTTGGCCGTCGCGAGCACTACCTCGCTGGTGCTGCGAACGTCCAATGGCCGCCACGACCCGACCACTCCGCGGAACCTCCGCGGCTAAAGTAATAAAGAAATATCGTAGCGTGGAACTGAGCCGAATTTGGTAGCGCTGCGCTCCAACATTTTAAAAATGCAGGCATGCGATGTATTCATAACAGTACAGCACACCCCTGTGCTTTCCCTAGCACTGGCGCTAAAATTAGCAGCCTAGCACCAACGCAGGCTGGCACTCTTTCAACATAGTGCAAGGGGGTCTGAGTTGTAGGAAATGATTGTTTATGTGTACTACTATGTGTGCTGCATCCTGCAGCACAAATAGAAGTAGCAAATCATTATTTAATGATTGTTTATGTACAGGAAGGTATATCTTCCTGCACATAAACAAAAATTAATGGCATTTTGCTCTTTCTGTGTGTGCTGTAGAATGCAGCACACATAGAAAAAAACCGAGGAGGAATACAAGTATTTCTCCTTGTTGCGCCATTCCATTTTTGCATGGTGTTAATTTTTGGTGCTGCCTAAGATTTAGGCCTCCTTCAAAATCGAGGGCGGTGTCAAAAAGCAATGGGTGTTGCGTTGGAACCCCCACAGCAATACCCATTGCACACCCCTTCCACGCAGATACTAGTGTGCAAGGGTAGCATATTTACAAAGCAGCGTTAGGCCACTTTCTAAATATGATGCAGGACATTGTGCCACCGGAGCATCAAATAAAAGTGATTTTCTGGTGGCTCTAGGGGCATGCACATGTTTTTACTGCTGGCAGGCAGCTTTTCTATTTCCCAAATTGTAGGTTCTCAAGATCACTTCATATCACAGTTACACCCTTTTATCAACCATAGGTTTGTCATTTAAAAACTCCTGCCAACAGTCAGTTCAATGAATGTGAATAGACCTGCCACCTGACCATTAACAGGCTGTTACCTTTCATGCCAAGACAAGTATAAAAATATGGAAAATCATTAAAATGCCGTCTTCTGTTTCTCCTTTGTTATATAAGCTTAATGACAAATAAAAAAAGAATATAAGACAGAAGAATTTTAATTTTGTTCCTTCCTTTAAGACTTTGAAGCAAATAGCAGTATAGTTGCTCGACTGAAAGGTCTAGGCAACCCAGGCAGGTCAGAGGAAACATTGATAGCAATTATTTTATGATATAAAATACTGCTAACTGGGTAAAGTGCTAGTGGAGTACGTAAAATAGTCTGACTGCGTTACTGGGCAGCACTGGGAATAGATCACATGAAACCGTCATAGAAGATGTCAAACCTGGAAATTTCAACCTGGGTCCTCATTACGAATATACAAGACTGCTTCAACAGCCTCTCTGTGTGTTGCAGGTTCCCAAATATACCATATGCTTCATAGACCAGACTGCCACAGTGTGTACAAGCAAAAGACACACAGATGATGGACGGAATGCAGAGAAAATCAAACATTCATCCCCAGTCAATAAATCCATCATTCTTCTGCTCATCATGCCACCCTAGTTTGGACCCAGCCATATGCAAATCAGTTTTGACTCTGTGCCTCGTGGGAGCAGTCCAGCCCGAACTGCCAAGCCAGGTCTTCCCTGGACTGGAAACAAGCATCCTAGGATCGGTTTCGGGGCATCACCTCTCATCAGTTAGGCTAACTTGAATCCGGTGTGTACAAGAACAAGAAGGCTGATTGCCTACCAGTTAGTTTGAAACTTTGGGATATTCAAAGAATGCTTCAATGTTAAGCCTGCTTTGAGGAGGTGTATTCTCTGTCTATGGATGGTAGTAGTTTCGAATTTGCATCAGAAGCCAAGTATGGTTGCATGGGAATGCCAATGTACCACCTATCGGATGCCCTCTTAAAGCAAAGTTTGTTAAACAGCGGAGTTTGGTCCTGGGACTGAGGGGTAGCTGGACCTAATATTACTGGAAAACAAAGAAGATGCTAGCCCTCACAATTATTTTTTCTCTTAGAGTTTTAGAGAATACAAACAAGGAAAATCTTTTGTTTGCATGGGTTACTTTATTTCAACCCTTTTAGAATTTAAATCATTTTTAGGTATATTTTCATGGGTGAGAAAAACACTTTGCACAAACATTTACAATATTTACAACTATCATACAATTGACATATATACAAATAAACTTGTTGGTTCGTCTTGCCTACATAGATTTTGGGACAGGGGCAAATGATAGCATAAACAACGTTTTTGGTTCTACAATTGGTGAAACTTAAGTGGGTCCACGTCATGTTATTGTGATGGACGGTACCGACGGACAGAGCGGTGCTTCACTCTTCTCCTGAGCCACTGCCAGGTGGGGTGAGGTCGTCCTACCTTACAGACTATGTGAACAATACTAGCTGTAATCGTACTTGGGAAATTTCAGGTGACATTTTGCACTTGTTTATCCTACACTCTTTCTATGTTGTCACTTTTTCATTTTTTCACTATTGTGCAGTAGCACTGGTTTTGTTTATATGGTCCTGATGAAAGCAAGGACAAAGGAGTCCTATATTGCTGAAACATGTCGACCTGGCTCTACCTTAGATAGTCTACTTAACCTGACTGTCTTAGACAAAACAATTTTAATCTTGGTCCAGTGAGCACCCATTGAATAAAGTTAGTTCTGTGCTCTCTTATCCAATTTTATCACACTTTGTTTATTGTTTTTAATTCACATTTATTCGCACTGCACACCCCAGTCACTTGGTATTTTTTCCACTCATTAGTCGTTATCGAGTGGTAGACCATACTGTTGTTGGCACAGCAAAGAAGACTTTTCAACCACCTGGTCTTCTTTTGACTGTAATAAAACATACTCACACGGATGGTCCGGACAAATCCCAAATGATGAAGGGCGGATCCGAGTGGTGACTGATGGGTTTTTCCTCATCCACTTGAGATGTTTTTTGCACACCACGCTTCCGTTTAGTCAGTTTAAGGGCTTTGTACTGTTGGGCTGGTGTCTGTCCCCTTTGAACTCTTTTCTTTTCTTTTCTAGACCCTCTGGTACTTCTGGTAGTTGTTCGGGTTAGGAGCAGGACAAGAATTCCTCTCCAGTTGGAATTACTAACAGCCTGTCAGTAAGGACTGAATGAGGACACTGCTAATAAAGGCTGCCAGTACAATGCACCTCAGAGGTTGAGAACCATAATAGAAAGCCTTGCAGTGGTCTGTAATGCAATAATGATCACAACACCGGAAGTAAAACAGACTGATCTCACCATTACCGGAAGTGCATGTAACAAGGCTGGCTGGATTGTGGTGTCTATCACTTAAAGCTGCGTAAACATTTTTTTAGGTTGAAGGTTTTGGACTTAAGATGGCTGTGACTTGTTAAACAACAGATCGCGCAGGTAGGTAGAGCTGGTACCCTCTTCAACATGTTCGTTGAGGGTTTGTTTATGGAAAGGATGCTGATCGCGAAAGTACTCCCAGGATATGGTGCATTGGAGGGAAGGCCTCCCTCCTACGTGTTGCCTTGCAATACAAAAGCTTCCTGTCTGCCGAGCTGTACCCTTCTGATCTTGTACTTGCACTGCTGTGGGGTTTTTTTGTGCTGAATTCAGATTTTTTAGACTCGGCATGAGAAGAAAACAGACTCAGCAAAGTTTGCAACATTAAACATGAGGTTTTTCTCTTTGATAGGGGTTGCCAACCAAAAGGACCCACAAATTCACTGGAAATTTGCTTGCAGGAAAATTCACAAAGCAATGATTCTGACTTGTGTTTCTTATACTTATCGGTGATCTGAACTAGAGCTAGAATAGAGGGATTGGCGAGCAGCTTTCAGCCAACAATGTGGTCTGTCAGCAGTATGGGAAAAGAATACAGAAAGAAATTCGACTTTCAGTAAAAACAAAACTTGGAGAAAGGCCAAACTTAGTAAAGTCCTTATGCATATAAGACTAAAATTAGATGAACTCAATTGTAGTTAATATATTTTAAAAGTTTAATGGACTATGGAACTGAGCAAATAAACAGTTTGTAGCTATCTGCTTTATATCAAATCAATAACTGGGAACCCTGGGATGTAGGCCTTACCTCTGGTTGATGTTTAAAAAGAGTTTGCACAGTGTTCAGAATTTAGCCCTTAACTCGTCATGAGAGCTTTAGGCTTAAAGCTCCATTCCCTCCAGAACAAGTTCCGCTGAATCAAAACGCAGCAGGTACAAACAGGAAATGGATAAGACCGCTCAACATTCGGAATGCTTCCGGGGTTGGCAGCAACGTGGTCTGCATTCTCTGCTCTTAACAGTTCAACCTTACTCGATGGAATGTCGAGCATGCAGGCACTGCGATGGAAGCAGTCCTTCTCCCAGTGGCGGCTCCTGTGCTATGATGGAGGAGCGTTGCCTCACTGCTTTCTTGCAGTGCGAGAAGCAAAAACATAAAATGGTAATAACTTTTAGTTATTACCATTTTATGTTTCCTTTGCCGGTGGGCTGGTAGGCGGGGCTGCTCTGCTTACGGAGCAGGGCAAGGGAGTAGTGGTTTGCCCACTACTGAGTGAAAAATGACTGTTTGGTTGGCCCTGTCGGGACTCCCAAATCAGTCAAACTCACTTTCCCCTTCTACATGCAGGCCGCATTGCAGCCTGCATGGAGAACATGCCCTCCTCTCCAGCCCCTGGCTGAGTGCTGTGCACTCAGACCAATCACAACGCAACATTGCAGCGTTGTGATTGGCTTAAGGGAGGGAGCTTGGCTGCCTGCTTCCTGTCGGAGGCAGGAGAGCAGCAGCGAAGAGCCGGGACCCGGCCTCCAGGTGAGTTTTCTTTTTTATTATGACCCTCGACCCCTGCGAAAAAAAACCCGCACCTGCTCCCACCCGCGATATATTAACAGAGACAATGTCCCTAGACCACAGAACAATGAATTTCAATAAATATAGACTCAATAGTTCTATATCCAATGTCCAGCCGGACAGTTTAATTTTCAATATATAAGATACATAAAAATAAGGTGTGATACAAGTGGGACACCAGCCGGTGCCCAACTAACACACTCGGGGGGGGGGGGGACCAAACATGCGATTCTTAGGCCAAATGAGGCAGTCTAAATATCATAACGTATACACAGACAATCCAAAATATACACATATGCAAATAATAATATCACAAGATAAATAAGCATTTAGTGTATAAAAGTCGACGACGTTTCGAACCCTATTCTAATTCAAGGTTCATCCTCAGGACAACAAGAGTTTGCCTAACACTTATATATATACAGAATGCACACACTTGTGGGATTACATTGCCAAAATACATAATTAGGAAAACAGTGGGAAAGAAGGGGGGGAAAAGGGGGGGGGGGCGGGAAACAGGCTCCCACCCGCGAGCCATGACAGCGGCAACTTCCTTCTCCCCTGATGGTCTGGTCCACGATGCAGCCAGCAGTCAGAAAAATCCCCTGATGGTCTGTTTCTTGATGCAACCAGCGATCAGTAATGGTTCTGTCAGCCCACCCCAAGGTAGATCAGCGGTGTTGAACAAACCTGCTCTGTGTGTCACTGGGTACTCGGCCACTGCACTGTGCTGCATGTGCGCCTATGTAGGTAGGGTCTGCTGCGCAAACAAAATTTCATTTGCAACAAAGGTGGATTGCCTCCACTTTGCAACCTGCTAGGGTCAGGAGCCACCCTGCCCAATGCCTGCCTCTTGTGCTGCTGACCTTCACAGCCCAAACATGCCTCCCCAGTAGATTGCGAGTGGCTAGAGAGACATGGATACTACCCTCCAGTCACGGCTGCTGATGGCGAGATGCTCACTAGCGAAAGGTTCCCTCTTGGCACATCACGGTCTGCAACATCTGCCAAAGCTGTCCGCTTCACAGCGCAAGGTCTTTCTGCAATCTTTAACAGGATCACTCTGTCTCACAAAAAGTGTGAGGAAGAAGGGAGGTAAACTATCAGATGAGTAGCAGTGTGCCCTGAGGAAGGAATAACATCTTCAGCACATCACAGTGGGTCAAGACCTGTGTAGGAACCGATGCCAAAGCTTCAGGTACGGCAAATACCAGGGACCTGCCAAACCCTGGTCTCTCCTATGTGCATAAGACCTTAGCAGTATATTGAGGGCCTGTTTAAATCTATCACTCCATCTTGCTGCAGCTGTTGTCCCCTCTGTTATCCATTTTCAACTGTCAGGGGCAAGCTCAAAGTGGACCTTCTGGATGGAACCCCTGGAAATCTACTTTTTGGCAGTCAAGGCAAGACACTGCATGTAATGTTTGCTGTTCCTCAGTGCTAGGCTGGCCAATGGGGCAGTCTGGAGCTCCCAAATGGGCCAGCTTGAAAGCCCCTGTGTGTGTGCTGTTTTTTTTTATCCCATCACAGCTCAAATATACAAAACCTAGCACATGCCCGCACCCCAAATGACAAAGCTGACCTGACTAAAAACAATTCCAACTCATCCAGGGTTGCTTATCAGCCAAACTACACATCTGGATGTTGAGAGAGTCCGGCACTCCATATTCCGCTTTGTAAAATATGGGTGCTCCCATGGGTGCTATGGAATCGATTGGCGGCTGTCACCATCAAGTCAGAACTAGTCAGTCCTGCGGCAAAGATAACCATGCGCCAGCCCATTACACCGGTCTCAAATCCATGTTCAGTCATTGGGTTGTGCCATTCTCACAAACCAAAGGCTGCCCTGTGAAAGAGAATCACTGCCAGAAAGGTGTCAAACCAAACCACCCTGAAAACAGTGTGTAGCTCTAATACTATTAAAACCACCTCACACAACAGCCACAGTTACCAAGTGCCAGATATAATCTGGGACCTCCAAAGGGTCCAAACTTGTAGCCAATAAAGTGGATTAAGACGAGGAATGCAAAGAAGGGTCAGTGCATTTGGTCAAAGCAATGGACGCTCTCTGCCCTATGCCAGTGAGTGAAACCCCAGTGGAATGTTGCCATCCACCCATAACTTCACACAGTCACTGGTGCCACCATCATCATGATGGCAAAGTCTAAATCTGCCCTACTTCTTGCCCCCACCACACATGAAGTGCACCACAGTGTGCATTTGTATTTATGGCAAATCAACATCACCTCTTGTGTGAGGAATGTTCATGGCAAAGTTGTGCAAGAAGACCCTCAGTGAAATCAGAGGTGCTGGTCACAAATACGGGCTCAAGTACATTTCACGAGCTGCCAAACTACTGAACGACATCTGCTTGATTAGCGCACCCTAAACGTTTGGACATGGAGGTTCGACGACGTACTGACAAATTCAGCTTGCTGCTCTGAGGCATTGTGTACCCCAAGGCGAAATCAATCAAGATACACATCGTCAATACTGTCCATGTTTTTACTTTGCAGCACATGAGGGCGCAGATCCATATGCTCTGGAGCTTTGAGGATGAACGTGCCAAATTGGAGAATGCTGATGTAATAAAGGAGGTCAATGGCCCTGCTCCATTGGTACCCCCATACTGGTGACCCAGAAGCCAAATATTCAAGGGGAATTGCACTCTACTTGGACAAGTACCCCCTAAACACATCCTTCGGCAGCTGAACACTCGCAACCATGAGTAATGCTACTACCATATTGAGAAAGAGGCGATCGCCATACTTTGGGGGTGATATCCCCTACATTTCTGCCTGTACCAACAGTTCTTCCAAGTCACTGCACACCAAACGCCACTAGTCCTGCTTTGTCCTGTGTTCTGCCCCTATGTATCCTCAAAGGATTGGAAAATATGTCCTCCAGATCCAAAAATATGCTTTTAAAGCATCATGCATTCCAGGATCTGGCAGGACTACGGACTATCGAACTTACAATCCAAGACGTACTACAAAACCTGTGGCAATACACGCCCCAGAGACTGAGGAATTTGTAAGATCTGTGGTTAACACCTCTCAACCACAACCCATGCCCCTCTAAGATATAAGGTCCACAGAGAACGATGACTGCCTCCAGCTGAAATTTAAAGATCATTGAAATGATGATCACCGATGCAAGACCATTCACTCCAGAAGGTCCACTCAGAACTGTTGGCACACCTAAAAGATGTTTGCTGTATGGAGTCCATCTGGTCATAACAGTAATAACTGGTTGAGCACTCAAGCTGGTGCCTGATGGACATCAGAGGGTCACATAGCAGATGAAGAGTTGAGTTCCCTCCTCTCAATACTCAAGTCGAGTCCTTGATGGTAGAAAGGTCATGTTACTTCCATGGTCAGACTTCACTCCAGATCCACATTTACCACTAAATTATAGAGGACATCACAATGACTTTTGAGTGAGGGTCATTGCAGATTTGGGGATCTTTGTGAATATTCAACACTTTCTGGCTTTGATTGATAACTATAAAAAATATCCCGAGTAGCATATCATTCAACTTAACCGAAAATGGCAAAGTGATTAAGAGCTAGAGAAGGTAATGACATGAACTGGCCTGATGTAAGATACAAGAAGTACACAATAAAATGGTCCCCATTCCCAAAACAAGAGTTAGCAGAATATATCTGGACTGCGCTCAGTAAGCACTTCGAAGGAATCCTGCAATGGCATCAAGTTTATGATGGAACATTATTGGTACACTGAACTAGGTGTTACAGATTTCATGTATCAACAGCCGCTATGTGAAATGTTTTATATATTCTTTTCTAGGAGAGTACTGCAAACCCAGACATGCTAATACAGGTCATGTCATCAGTTCTGGAAGGCAAGGGATGCATGTTTCTGTGCACCAATCTGCACGATCCCCTGTGGCAACCGATGCCTGGGGACAGTCTTGAAATGTCCACCCAGAGAAGTACCAATGAAAACAAAAAGTTCGAAAAGAAATGTCAGGCTGTCTGAATAGAAGATTGGTAACTAGAATTTGTCAGAGACTAACACCTAGGAAGGAAATTCTTACGCCATTTTAGAGCTGTCTTCTTGGGTGATTGCACATTTAATAAGGACATTGGTCATGGCCGGTTAATGTATCAGACAGGTGGCATGGGATATATTGGTTTTTACAAAATAGGAGAGTTCAGTAGACAGGGCTCTGTTGATTTGGAGTGTGAACATCTGGCTGTGGAAACCTTTCCACTGACTGTTGGGACAGAGTCTTCTTTAATCCCAGAGACACTGCTTGGCTTGATCTGTGGGTCATAGGCTGAGCTGTAAGTGGAACCAGGTGGCAAACTGGCCTCTTGACTCGTCAACTGAGCCATGTTACAACTTCATAGCAGAGCCTACACCATCTTGGAGGTTCCAAGACCACTAGGGCCATTTAGAGTAGACCCGGTCAACTCCGCCATGCCAATGGGGATCGTTGTGGCCAAAGTGCTCTTACATATACAACTCAAGCACTTTATGCAAAACTGAAATGTCAAATAAGCGCCATGTCATCTGGCTTATCGGAATTATTTTTTTGTTTTGCTGAAACAAACTCCAAAAGTGAAGCTTTCTTTGAGGATATCTCTTTCTTTAAAAAAAAAATGTTGATGGCCCTATCATATGGGAAGCTTTCTCAGTGCAAGTGGTGGCCACTGTTTTAATTTCCAGTGCACTACTGCTAAGACAAGCAAGCAAAAGACACACAGATGATGGACGGAATGCAGAGCAAATCAAACATTCACCCCCAGTCAAGAGATCGGGTTAAATCAACCGTTCTTTTGCTCACCATGCCACCTCAGTTTAGACCCAGCCATATGCAAATCAATCTTGACCCTGTTTCTCATGGGACCAGTCCATCCCGAACTGCCAAGCCAGGTCCTCTCTGGACCGGAAACAAGCATCCTGGGACTGGTTTTGGGGAATCACCCCTCATCAGCCAGGCTAGCTTGAGGGCAAGCAAGGCTGTCACAGACAGAAGGATTGTGTACGAGAAGGCGCGATCCTGCGTGGTTCGGTACTTCCACACCTGAAATTACCTAGGTGAGAGAATACCAGGTCCAGTCTTACCAGTGAATTTCTGTACCTTGTAATCTCCAGATTCAGAGGTGGTGATGCATATCAATTCTAGCATGGTATCCCCTTCCCATTGAATCCAAGGGTACTTGTCAAAATTGTTCCTAAAGTGTGCCCTTCATGTGAGGTCAGTGCGTCCATTGCTTGGCGATATTGATGCATCTTATTTACACAGTACAAAAGAGGTAGCCTCCACCTCTGAACACAACATTCTAGATGTGCATTCCTGTTTTCCACACTGGACAACAGATTAGCAGTGTAGGGCTGTGCAAAGCACCCTTATGTGGCCTCAGAACCAGGCTCAAAACTCAAGATGAGTCCACCAGAAGAGAGCACATCTCTTTATGTGTTTTTAGATTTCCATCCCACCACCTCTCTTTAGGCCACACAACACCTGTGCCCCTGAGTGCCAGATCTAGCCTACTGCCCATGCCTCATGTGCAGTGTATCCGTGACATCTGTGCCATTCCCTGTTACTGTCCGTCCTAGGGCCTACCTTCCTCCCCTTTGTCTCCATGCCAGTGCATCTGGTGCTTCTCTGCCGATGCCCATCTCTGCCTACATGTGCCACCATCCGCATACTCCTTCTGTGCCTGTATGTGCCTGTGCTTTCTGGGCATGACCACCTTGTCCTAAGTGTTGATCATGTTGCCATGCCTGTTATTCCCCACATGGGCCTCCTGTGTCCCCTTGCCAATTCGCCTCTGCATGCTTACCACATAGAAACTCACTACCTTGTTCTCGTAGTCCTTCTGTGCAATCTCTTCATCATGCCTCTTCTGTGCTTCTCTGGTTAAACCCCTCTCATGCCTTCTTGTGCCCTCTATACTTTCCTGCCAATGCACCCATGCCATCCTTCATGCCTCACTTACTCCTTAGTCTCCTACAGCATACTTGCACATGCCACACTCTTCTCCTGCCACTTTTGAACATTGCACCACCCTAATACCCTTACCCTCCATGACTATGTACCACCTAAACCTCCCGGTCCCTAAGGTGGCCCCTGCCCGATTTCCCCCTCCCTCCTTTGTCCCTTACGTCACGCTGCCTGCCCTCATGCGTGGCTCCTTCACCTCCATGCCAGTCCTCCAACAACTCCTTGACTATGCCAAGTTGTTCGCCTTGCCCATGTTGCCACACGTCTGCCTTTATGTAATCGATTCTGGAGCATGAGTCACTTGTACCATGAGCTGGGACAAGTGTCTTTTGTAGCTGTTTGTATAAGTGTAGCTTGTGCCATTTCTGCCCTTTCTGTACCTGGCTCTTCGACTGAACCATAGCGCCTTTGACGGATTAGTATCCCCCACCCAGTGCCTTGAGTCCCTTACGGGTAAGTAGTCGTGCTTTACAAGATACTTGATTGATTGATAACCTTTTTGTGTGTGAGGGAAGCTTGTGCTCCACTCATCAGGCGGTGTCATCCGTGAGTCAGCACAGCTGGTCTTGTCAATGGTGGTCTTAACTACATCATGACCTTGTTACATTATGCAGGAAAAAGTGACTCCTGGAACTACTGTTCACCACATGCAAACACTTTGTGCAGCTCTGCACAATATGGATATTTAGGTTACCTCTGACATAAGAACCTGATTCAGCCATGTACCATCCAGCCTTAGCTCTCCTCTCAAAATGGGCAGCACATCAAACTTCTAGACCATCTCTCCTCCACACGAGAACACTAGTATCCCTAGAGGAATAGCGGCCTTATTCGACGCCATCTGAAGAGAAGCAGTGGGAGACCAACATAAAAGATCCTTGGGGTAGGGATGGGATGAAGCAAGGACAAGGCCGGTGGCACAGTAGAGTCATTCAAATGTAGCATGAGTAATGGAGCCTCTTTTCTATTGAGACAAAACACAATTACTGTGTATTGTGCCCTTAGATGAAAGAATATTGGCCTCAAAAGGGTATTCCTTTAAAGTGCTCCACTGTAGCCAAGGAGAACATGGTGTATATGTCACCAGGGCACATCTAAGCCATATAATTGTGTGCATGGAGTCATGTGCTAGACATTGGGTCAAAATTAATATATATTTTTTTGTAAGGCACACACTGCTAAGTGAATCTATTCTAAGCACTCCCAAAATTGTGACAAATTAGGACAATAAGTATTTAAGATGTCTTGTCCAGGACCATAATATTGATAAAAAGAGAAAGGTGGGATTGAATCCTAGGTTTCCCAGTTCTAAAGAGAGCATCTTTGCTGCTAAACTATTTTACCACCCAAGTAAACCCTTGTAAAACACCCCGCTATATCACTCATGTTTACCCAGAGCCACGTCCACTCTAAGTAACTGTTGAAAACTGTTTGAAAATTCACATAATATTACCTGGTGATGGGAAATCTGCTGTTTGTAATTTATAAGTGCATTGTTTCAATATTCAAATAAAGACTTACATTTCCAAAATTGTGGGTTTTCAAAACCTCTCCAAAAATATATCTGAAGAAAATGTTAGCCTAACTTGAGTTTGTTTTAATAATTGTGTTCCTATTAATAAATAGTCCTTCATAGATGAACAGTGTCTATTAATTGAAATATGGATGGAAGAGAACAGTTATTATTTCAGAGCCCAATTTTACTTTACATGCTTTTAATAAAGAAAGAAAAGCACTCTGTCTGCTGGATATTATATCCTCTCTATAATGTGTTTTTGGCATCATTCTCATACGAACTTTCTTTGAAATAAAAAGTAAGCTATTTTTTAAAATCTGGACTGAATAGCTGAAAATTGTCTTACCTAAATTGTTGTTAGCATTCAGTATGTTTCATAAATGTGTATGGAAACACACACACACACACATACACTGCATATACAGCTCCGGGAACGAGAACCTCCGTCCTAAGGAGGTGGAACGGTTAGACCGGGGGGAGCACGCCGGGTAATAGTTACACCTAGTACACAAAACTCCCACAAAGGAAGTATGAAGTGCAGTCCGCAGAAGGCAGTAGAGTGCAAAATACAAATTTTAATTCTGACAATAAAACTGTCTGCAACCATGATGTGTTTCGGCCCCTCAGCCTTGATCAAGACCAAGAAGCCGAAACGTGTCATGTAGACAGTTTTGTTAAAATATATATATATATATATATATATATATATATATATATATATATATATATATATATATATATATATATATATATATATATATATATATATTTATAATTATATAGTTGTGGCTGCATTTACGTGGCCCGATTAGAAAGTGCGGTGGATTGTTCTCCTCCGCGTGGAGATATTTGGATGGTCGCAGGTTTACTGCCTGCTCAGCCCTCTATCCTAACTCCTGTGGTAAAATGAGAATAATCTAGTAGGGTAGATGTAAAATCTGTTCATGAAGTGTTTTGTAGTGGGAAACAACCTTTACAATGCAACCATTAAATTGCACTACATTTACAATGCAGGCATTACATCGCAACATCTTTTACAACGCATGTCACCACAATGCATCCATTACATTGCATGTCACTACAACGCATGACACTACATCGCATGTCACTACAACGCAGGCATTACATCGCATGTCATTATTATTATTATTATTATTAGGGAGTTTTGTAAAGCGCCTGGTTTACGCCCAAGGCGTGTCCCCGCGCTGTGGTAGGTAGGGTGTCCGTGAGCAGTCAACAGTAATTAGCGTCTGAAGAGATAGGTCTTAAGTTTTCGCCTGAACAGGGTTTCCGAAAACTCCATGCGTAGTTCCATCGGCAGATCATTCCACCGCTTAGCGGCCAGGTATCTGAATGATCTACCCCCCATTCGTGTTTTCTTTATTTTGGGGATTTTCAGAAGACCTGTGCAAGACGAGCGCAGGCTCCTGGTGGGCTCATACCAGGTGACCAGACTTTGTAATGGGGCAGGGGCTTTTCCTCTCAGAATGCGGTGGCATGTGGCCAAAGCCCTGAATTCCACCCTACTCCTAACCGGAAGCCAGTGCAACTCCTGGAGCGCTGCCCTGGAGGGGGATCTTCTAGGAAGCCTCAAAACAAGGCGGGCGGTAGCATTCTGCAACACCTGGAGGCGGTTTAAAACCTTTTCCGTTGCCCCCAGATACAGCAGATTGCTATAGTCCATGCGAGATGTAACTAACGCATGCACCAGCGTCCGTCGAGCATCAATGGGTAGGAAATCCAGGATCTTCCTCATGGTTTTTAGAATGCCGAAGCATGTCCCCACCACTCGACTAACCTGGGAGTCAAAAGCAAGATCCTCATCTAGCCATACACCCAGATTCTTTGCTTCATGACATGGAGCAGGTACCTCTCCCAGGCAGGGTGGCCACCATGCCGACGACCAGACAGGTGGACCCCCCCCCACCACGAGCACCTCGGTCTTGCTGCCATTAAGTTTTAGGCAGTTGGCGGACATCCAGGCTGCCAGTTCTTGCATGCAGACTCTGAACTTGTCCGCCATTAGACCAGGTGCGCGTGAGAGGGATACCACCAGCTGAGTGTCGTCAGCATAGGACACAAGACGTAGTCCGTGGCCTTCAACAATGGTCGCCAGCGGGGAGACATAAAGATTGAACAGGGTAGGGCTCAGGGACGAGCCCTGCGGCACTCCCTGGCCCAACCCAATCTCCCTAGAGTAACACTCTCCCTGGCGAACTTGGAAACACCTGCCTGTCAAGAAGGACCGGATCCATCCAAGCGCAGCTCCTGCCACCCCTCCATCATTCAGACACTGTAGCAGGGTGGAGTGAGCTACAGTGTCGAATGCTGCGCTTAGGTCCAAGAGGATCAGGGCCATGGTTTGGCCCTCATCCACTCCCTGTCGCAGAGCTTCCACTGCCATGAGCAATGCTGACTCCGTCGAATGGCAAGGGCGGAAGCCAAATTGAGAGTCATGGAGTAGAGAGGCTTCTTCGACAAAACCCATTAGCTGGAGGTTCGCGGTTTTTTCGGCAATCTTCGCCATATATGGCAGGAGGGAGATGGGGCGAAGATTGTCTAGCCTATCATAGCTAACATTGGGCTTTTTTTGAAGGGGGAGAACCACCGCTCGTTTCCAAGCATCCGGGACAGTATGAGTCTCGAATGAGAGATCCAGAAGACGACGGATATGAGGCTCCAAGACATGCAAACTGCCCATCAGGCGTCCAGGAGTGGTGGGATCACGAGGGGA
Organism: Lissotriton vulgaris; assembly: GCF_964263255.1. Lineage (NCBI taxonomy): Eukaryota > Metazoa > Chordata > Amphibia > Caudata > Salamandridae > Lissotriton > Lissotriton vulgaris. The sequence continues at coordinate 152,086,120 of NC_141700.1, read as the reverse complement.
GCCTGATTTAATTGACCCACAGATCTGAACGAGTTTTTCAGTGGGTGGGGTTACGAATGTCGCTAGCACCCGTTGTTCATCACATGCCTTAGATACCTCTACCACCTCGGGGTCCATGTCAACCCTACTGGGGAAGGTTGAGTATATGGTAGCGACTTTGTTGGAAAAAAATTCCGCTACTCGGTTGCAATGGTCAACTGTACAGAGTTCCTCTGGGACTGCTGCAGGCTTTCCCACTGAGAGGGATTTGTATATTAGAAACAATTCTTTCGAGGAATTTTCGGCTTCCCCAATCCTAGTACCATAGTAGATTTTTTTGGCTTTTTTGATTAGTCCATGGTAATATCGCCTGCTAGAAACATAGTCCAATCTAGCTTGTGTGGCGAAATCAATTCTCCAGCGCCTTTCTGCCCGTTTACACTTGGATTTGGCCATACGGACTTCTTCACTAAACCAAGGTGCATTTTTCAGTGCGCGTCCCCCTGTTTTAATCTGGGCAAGCGGGGCTACGTGGTCTAGGGCGACTAGAATGCGTTGGTCCAAACTAGCGTTAACAGTTTCCACATCCGTTCCCCTTAGTTCATCCCCCACCATAAGAGCTTCATTGAACCTGGCGAGTGAAAAATTGGCCCATCTCCGTCCAGGACGATGAAGTGCCACTTTTTCTAATACTTTAGCTCCCGGAATGGAGATCGAAAAGGGCGTCAGGAAATGATCCGACCAAGGGATGGGTACGGGGGCTAGAGCTTCCACTTGCCCCCAGTTGGCAAAAATAGGGTCCAGCAGGTGGCCCCGTTGATGGGTAGGGGATTCACCTACCAGCTCGAGCTGAAGGGCCCTCAGCTCCTTGCGAAGGTCCCCTGCTCCCCTATCAGTGGGGTCATCCAAGTGTATATTGAGGTCACCCAGCACCAGGAACTTATCTGTGCGTAGGGCTATCTCTGTGGCACTTTCAATCAGACTTTCTGTAAATCTGGTTGAAGGGCCCGGTGGCCTATATATCAGGAGGCCCTTAACAGTGTATCTCCCGTTGACTTGGATGGAAAACGCGCCCGCCTCACTATCTGTAATCTCAATCTGCTCCAGAAGACAACATAAGCCCTCTCTCACAACAATGGCTATTCCTCCACCTCTACCTTTGGGTCTATCTAGCCGTACTAGGGTATAACCCTCCGGGACGATCATTACAACGCATATCATTACAACGCATAGTACCCCTACACTATCCAACACTTACCCTACTGTTGCACCCCCTGGAGTTAGAATAGTAATTTTTACCCCTACACTATCCAACACTTACCCTACTGTTGCACCTGCTGGAGTTAGAATAGTAATTTTTACCCCTACACTATCCAACACTTACCTTATCCGCATCGCTGCGGCGGCTTTTCCCGCTGTGTGCGGCAATTTACGAAAAGCCGCGTTACATGACGAGCTCAGCTCGTCATCCGCACACGACTACCGTGGCTGATGACGAGCTGAGCTCGTCATCAGCAGCGAAGAGGTTAAATGCAATGTAATGGTATGTGTTGTAATGGTATGCGTTATAAAGGTATAATGAAATGTAATGGAATGCGTTGTAAATGTAGTTTATAAAAATTGTTGTAGTGGTATGCGATGTAAATGTATGCGTTGTAAAGAATGTTGCGATGTAAAAACTGTGTTGTAAAGGCATGCATTGTAAATGTATGCGTTGTAACATCATACATTCTTTTGTAGCTGGGAGTGATAAAAAGCAAGCAACACATCATGTTACCAGACGGCTCACAATGAGGCCCATGGCACTTTAATGTTGCTCTAGTGTGGCTTACATCATGCTACACAACAGTAAACATGACGGAACATTGTCCTGTCTTCCCATCATACCACTCATCTTTCTCTCTCTTGTTGCCGCCTTATCAGGTTCACCCACCCAGTTCTTTGCTCCTTTTCAGTGCCTTGAAGGTGCCTAAATGTGAGGTAAGCTCTATCTAAGCAGCCAACATGACATCATGTTCCCTCCTTTTCTCCCTATGTCCTCAAAGCTTTCCTTCTTATTTCCATTTCACCTCCATGCCTCTCATGTTCACCTGTGCAAAGAAAAGAATTCTCGGATTTCTTATTCTATTGTAATTTTCATTTTTTCTCTATAGTCTCTAAGCGACAAGGAGCGTAGCAGGGCCAGGAAGGCACTCTTTGTTGCCTTTTGTATAGAGCTGTAAATTGGGGGTCAAGGTGTGGCAGCAGAAAGGGAGTGAAGTATAGAAGTGCAGAGACATGAAAAGCAGAGTCTGACAGTCAACTTATAGATTTATTTTTTTTCTTTAAAACTCTGCCACAAAGAAATTTCCAACAAGGACAAAATGGACATTAAATCTGTTCTGGCTTATTTAAATTGTCATAAAGAGGCTGCCTTTTGGAATATTTTACGGGTTTAAGGCACCACTGCAGAGATCTTTGTGTGTCCAACAATTTTCAGGGGATAATAACAACAGTAAGATAACACTGGTGGTTAATACACTTCCTGGAGAGATCTATGTTTTGTCTAGTCACAGTTTTGACTCACAATGTAGAATATAGTGTTACCATGCCTGCTGGAAAGCACACTGTGCTACATGCGGATCACAGATTTGCATTTTAGATAGATATGTAAGTGGGTCACTGCTTTTGACCCAGAAATCTTTTTGTTACTTGCAGGGCATTAGTTTCAGTCCTTCTACTAAAGCTAGGTAATCTATCAACTAGCATCAAGGCGTTGCATGTAAACTGCAAGGCATGGTTTAGACGCCTTTTGTTTTTTCCTCAATACGTAATTATTCTAAGGCTGTCTAAAATGATTCCTTTAATTAGTAATAAATTCTTATATGTACAGATAACAAGCGCCTTGAGACTTTTGTGGTGAATCGTGCGCTATATAAGAACCTATGACTATGACTATGACTATGACTATGACTATAACCCCATCCACTGTGTTATGTTTTAAATCATGACTCAGTGATTCTCCCAACCATGCAGTTTTAACATATAATACCTACTCGTGTGGAAGATATGTGACACCTACGCCTTGTAACCCTTAATATTTTATGTAACATTTCCGGTACATTGATTTACACGTTTGTTAGATTTACTGCCTCTGTATTTCAAAAAAGGGGATCGCACACTTCCTGGTTACAAGCCAATTTCACTCATCGACACTACTGCTCACATATTCGGCAGGATTATCTACAATAGGATTATGGTTTGGGTGCGTGAGGAGTATGTATTACATCAATGCCAATATGGGTTTAGGCACAAAGTATGGACTATTGAACAGTGCCTCAATTTAAATTTGGTCCTAGGGGAAATACAGGGTGACAAAACAATCACCCCTCTATTTAGCATTCATGGACCTCTCGTCTGCTTTTGATTGTCTGAACCGAGTTAAATTGTGTACTCTGCTTATTGCACGAGGCATGGACACAGTCTGACTTCATTTCCTTGCCTGCCTGCCCATGGATATGAGGGCCCGGGTCCATATTGGTACGCAAGGGGGTGTCAGGGGACATTGGCGTTCATCGCAGAGTGAGGCTCAGATGTGTGCTGGCCCCCCCTCTTATTCATTCTTTATTTTAATGAGTCACATTCTCATTTAATACGGGCCGCTCCAAACGTTCCGATTATGAAAGGTAACCGCTCCCTACACTCCTCTATGCGGATGACGCCGTGCTCATGGCACGCACTCCCAGGGCACTGTGTCTGTTAGTGCATGCCTTCATTTATTTCATGTTCTCCGTTGCTCTCCAGACTAACTTCACCAAATCTCATATTATGTTCTGTGGCCCTAAGTACAGATCCCTTAACATGACAAAGGTACCCATTGCTTGAGCAGTAGTAACAACTTTCCTAATTTAGGCATTCTTTTTTCCACTCAAGCATCATGGTCTTGTAATATTTTGCATAGAATTACTTTTTCCATGGCCAATGGGTCGTTACAGAGCCACCCACAACCTTGGGGGGTATCCCTTGTCCCCATGCTACAAATATATAGATCACAATGTTTGCCCATGGCTATCAATGCGGCTGAGGTGTGTGAGATTTCTCATTGTATGGCCATCCAGCGTAAATAAAATAGATTCTGCAGAATGTTTTTATCTGTCCCTACATCAGCCTCACATTATATCTGCCACAAGGAAATGGCCTCCTTGACATAGCAGATCTGATTAGAGTGTGGCCAGTCCTCCTATGGCTTTCCATTTGGCAAACTCCCAACGCTGCCCTATCAAGAGAGGTAAAATGGATTGTACTACCCACTTCATTAGGCTTGCTCTCATCCACTGGGAACGTTCTCTGCTTTTTTGTTTTAGATGTTACACTGTGAAATATTTGCTCTGCTCCCCTTGGCCTATGCACAAAATCTTGGAACCAGGCACTGCCCTTGTGAGGATGTACCTGGACAATCAATGCTTAATTTCATGTTTTTTTGTAATGTTTTTTCAAGCTATACCAGACTGTTTTTAACCCATTTTTTTTTAAAGTACTGTCGTAATGTTTCCCATTCCAGACCTGCTTTTAGGTTCTTATTGCTGCTAACAAAAGAAGAAGCTGTTTTGCAATATGGGTCCGTTTTAAAATCTGCTGTTGGAGCATGCAGGTCCATGCTATTTTAAACATATCGCTGTTATTGTTGTTTTTAATCATATTTATTGTTTCTTTGTATATCTGTTTGTGCTGCCATGAACTGTACACTTTTATGCGTTTACTTTATCTAATACTTTTATGCATGGTAGAATACCACTGAATAAAGTATTATTGAATGGAATTGAATTGAATACTGTCTCTGTATGTATAATGTGTGTGTCTATAAAATATGTAAATAAAAAATGAAATTAGGAAGTGCTGTTTAAATTACCTTTGTGTAATTACCCATAGATAGTTATATCTGATGTTGTTATAGTGCATGCATATTTCTTACATACAGGGTCTGACGAAGTTCAAAAACCCGCCTCCGAAACACAGTTTCTCTAAACTACTTGTGAAGTAATAACAAGATGTCTGCCCTTTTCCCCTCCATTGTATTGACATCTATATGTAAGGCTCCAGATAGCTCCCAGCCAGGACGATAAACAAAAAAAATCTGATGGCCCTTTACATCAGGCCTTTGTTTTGGGCCCAGGTGGAAGTAAAAATAAGAAATCCATCTCACAGTCTGTAATTACGTCTACTAATAGAAAGAAGACACCAGGACAAATTCAACATATTTTACTAGGTTCAGCCCGGATCCCCAATCCGGCTCAGTAATAGCTGCCAGATCCAGGATGCGACTTCATCACCTCATTTCCTGCACTAATGTCCTGTGTTTGTTGCCACAGAGCAGTACAATTCCTGAAGATACCAAAGTAGCGATTGTACTGTTTGTATACACTGTTTTCCTAATCCTTCTGAGGCCCAAAGTGCTTTCTGGATTATTGAGACAGTAGCTAATCCATGTACACGGAATAAAAAGAAGTCCAGTAAGTTGATGCTGAGGCTCTCATTATGAGTATAGGTACCAGGAGTAACAGTACTTCTGGGGGTGGGGAAAATCTGGCCCGCTACAGAGGAACCCCATGGGACCACAAAAATTAAGGATTTCCTGTGGAAATCGATAATTCCTTGTCTGATTCCACCAGGAATTCCTCATATTCCCTTGACCATCCACCCTGACATTTCGTCTGTTTCATTAACTAAAATTTCGAGTTTAACCACTTGGCTGCTAGGCGTTCCCCCCCCCCCGTGCTGGAAATTGCCATTTTAGTGGCACCATGACGAGCTCAGCTCGTCATCAGCACACGACACCCGTGGGTGATGACGAGCTGAGCTCGTCATCAGCATCGAAGGGGTTAAAGTGCAAAGATCCGCAGTGTTCCCACAGATCTCATAATGCAGATTGGGCCTATAACTGCTGTCACTGGCCCCATCGTAATTAAGAGGCTACTCGTAATGAGGGTCTGAGTGGTAGTAATAGGAGCAGCGGCAGTCGGCACAGGTAAGCGCTTTGGGGCGGGGTGGGAAGTTGATAGGCGACGGAATAGGTATAATTAAATAAATAAATAATACCTATCCCGTTGTCTGTCGACTTCTCCCCCTGGCGCGCTTACCTGTGCTGGCTGCTGTTGGGTAAGAGTTCAGGATAAGAATTGCCTACTTTGAATACGGCTAAGAACGGTATATTGTGAAGCAGGTTATCACTGAATATTACACTCAAAGACAACATTCTGGAAAAGGAAAAGGGAATTAAACCAGACTAGTTCCTGTCACATTTTTTTAAATTAGCCCTTTTCTACGCATTCCTAAATGTGAAAGATAATCAACTGTGAAATGGGGAGGGGATGGTCTTTCCTCAGGATCACACAAATGTGGTGAAGATTGGCAAGAAGTGTTAGAACTTTTGAATCCCCGGTTACATCAGTTGGAAACTTCTCTACTTGACTATACCACCTCCCAAATTATTGATCACCGTTTGCCACATGCTGGAGTTGGCACAAATTCAGTTTACTGGCTACCCGGAATATTGAACAATCAAAGTGTGTGACATAAGGGAGCTATGGTGCCCACTTCTGAAATAAATACAATACACATGATATCTTGGAATATAGCAGGAGCTTGATGAAGGCCTCCCACTTAAGGATTGGGAAGATTGTGACATCATAGCCCTGCAAGAAACTTGGTCGCAGGAAGATATTCCGATAGCAGGTTGTGCCCAGTATACAGTAGCTGCTGAAAAATGCAAGTACTATGGCAGGGCGGTAGGAGGATTGACTGTGTATGTATCGACAACCCTAAAAATATCAACAGAACAGTTGAAATCTCCGGATTCCAGCATACAAATCATAAAATTCTCAGATCAAAACTTAAGTACAGGTAAGACGATACTGCTTATTAATTACTACATACATCCAACGGCTCAAATAAAACAGGAGAAAAATGCCCTTTTGATTAAAACAATATCAAGACTTCGCTGCGATGAGCCGACCTGGAATTTAATAGTAACAGGTGATTTTAACTTGAATCTGATATTCACGCCAGATGAAGACAAAATACTAACAGCAGATAACTCATTTTGGTGTGTGCCACAGCAACATAATACAGGAACTTATTGTATGGACCGCTTAGGTCAGCGACTAGTCACAGATATTGAATTCCAAGGTATGCGGGTCCTTAATGGAAGAAACAACAAAGACTGCCCTCCAGAAAAAACATACTACGGTCCAAGGGCGCACTCAACGTTAGATTACACACTCTTAACCCTTCCTTTACTACCAACATTAGCTCGTTTCTACATCGAGTTTACCCTCTTGAGTGATCACTCAATACAGCACGTCATCTTCAATCTAAACACACCAAAACATCAACCTACTAATGTTTCAGAGGGAGAAATTACCTTAATCAATTTAAAACGTTTGAAATGGACGAATATGAATAAAAAAGAGTTGTTTTTAACAATAAAGGGTCTTTTGGCCGACCTAACATCAGAACCCATTAACAGAATACACACTTGGTCACAATTACTAAACAAATTATCGAAAACTATGAAAGTTTCAGAAATTGGGGTCAAAACACAAGATCAGCCAAAAAATCTACCAAAAGATCAGCAAATGCTAAAGAAAGAACTAAGAAAAGCTCAAAGGAAATTGCGACAGGATAAATCCAAGGGCGTAGGCTGGAAAGTATTTCAACAAATGAGAATACAATTCAAAAAAGAATATGGGAACTTAAAAAGGAGAAAACTGAGAGTTTCTGGTCTAACGTAATTTACAATTTAAGACACTCAATCTTAACAAATTTTGGCAGACAATAAACAACTTCTCTAGACCTCGAAACATCTTAACCTTGCATATACAAGAGCAGCAGTGGGTTAACTTCCTCAGGGATAAATGTAAAGAGCAACTCCACGACATAGACAATTTCCAGTTATCGTCCGTGAAGCAGACAAACAAGAATGAATTGAAAACACAGACCAATCAACCAATGTACACAACAGAAGAAATATCAAACATAATAAAGAAAGGCAGAAGCGGCGGTGCTCCCGGCCCGCACGGCATTCCCCAGGCAACTTTTAAATACGACTCAGAGTATTGGAGCTCGATCCTAGGGAAACTCTACATTGATGTATAAGTTAACAATCAAATCCCAGATAATTGCCAGGAATCAATCATTACCTCTATTTACAAAGGAGGAGACAGATCGAATCCAAAAAATTATAGGCTAATTGCCTTACAGGATGTTGAAGCCAAATATTTTGCTTAATTAATCCTTAAAGACCTAGCCGATTGGTCTAGAAAACGTAACCTAATATCAAAAAATCAAACCGCTTTAGGAAGGGTATTGGAACTATTACAAATATTCTGTCAATTTCAATGATTGCTGAAAGATGCAAAAATAGAAAACAAGATCTTCATCTGTGTTACATCGACTTAAAAGCCGACTTTGATAGCGTAAATCGGAAACTCATGTGGTCTAAGTTAAAATCCTGGGGTATACCAGATTGAATATTGAAGGGTCTACTACTGTTTTATACAGCTACCTGGGTACGCATGAAGCTTGGGAATGGAGCTAGAATAACCAGAAAAGTGTATACCAACACAGGTCTGAAGCAGGGGTGTGTACTGGTCTGCACCTTTTTAATTTATTCATCTCAGACCTTTCAAGTCAACTAGATGAATTCAACTCACACTCACCAAAGCTGGGAAAACTACAATTATCACACCTTGCCTATGCAGACAATATTGTTCTTTTAAGCTTGACCAAGGTAGGCTTGACAAGACTACTTAACAAACTCTCCGAATTTTTGTCAGTAAATAAGTTGGAATAAAATTTTTCAAAAACGAAATCAATACTTATTACAAATCGAACAGCCTCAACTCAACATATTAGATTAAAGGGCAATCCACTGGAGAAAGTATCGTGCTACGAACATTTGAGATTCTATATTGACGATAAATTATCTTTTCTCGATCAGAAGAAATATATGACACAGCGAACAGGAGCACTAACATTCACCCTTAAAACACTTGCAAAGAAACTGGACGGACCGTCTTTGAAACCATTATTAACAATAATTGCAGCCAAAGGACTCCCAACACTATCATATGCCAGTGCTGCAATGCGCGGGAAGTACTCAGAAACCCTAAACAAACTAATGGCGCGCATTTATAAAAAGGTTCTTCAACTCCCGAAAACTGCTTCACCAGCGCAGATGCGCCTGGAGTTCGGGCTCATGAACGAAACACTGGGCAGACTCTACACATACATTGAAGCATGGTACCAAATAAAACAAAAGGTAGAAGAAAACAGTCTTAACGAATCTCTGTTGCAGGAAATGGAACATGATAAACACTCGCCAGCATACAAATATTTTCGAACATGCATTAAAGGCTACCTGCACAAGTGAGTTGTGGAATAAACAAATGTCCTACCAAACATTCAAATTAACACTAAACAAAGCTGCAAAGTTCTACTCGCTGCTGGTTGATAAAGACCTTTATGCAACAAGACGTCATCCATGGTCAGTGATCAACACTTATAAAACACTGAAACAAGTGGCCTATTTGGACTCCACTTACTCCATTTATGTAAAGAGGAAATTAATATTATTAAGGTTTGAACAGTTTCCCACCCTTGCGGAAGCCCCTTATTGGAAACATAAGCAAAATGATAATTGCCAGCATTGTGGATATAAAAAGGAAGATTTATTTCATCTTGTATGTCATTGCAAGATACTGCAGCCAACACGAACCACAATATTACGGCGAGCATTTCTGGATAGAGGCATAAAGTCGTGCAGAACAGCTATCATAAGAGGACTGGACTCTACTGACCCCCAAATGAACTGTAAACTGATTACATTTTTACGTACTCACGAACTAGCACTAAAAGCTAAACATGAACATTTATAAAACATGAAGTATATTTTATAATTACATACGTTTTTAGATGTTTTAGAGATATGTAACTTTCATGAGACTTTCGGCCAGATTCATCAAGCTTAATTGCGCTCGCAAAGGGCCAGATTCTGAGAATCTGGCCCTTTGCGAGTGCAATTTTTGCATTTGGGATTCATCATCCCAAATGCAAAATTCGCTATTAAAGAATTCGCACATTTGCGAGGAATTGCATTTAAGGAATCTCTATTTGAGATTCCTTAAATGCAATTCATGAACCATTTTAGAATTGCGAAATCGCAATTTTGGGCCGCTATTTATTGCGAGGTCAAACCTCGTGGTAAATAGATAAATGCATTTTTCTAAGTTGCATGTTACACACACACACATGTCCTTTGGATATGTGTGTGCGCAACACCAATACAGATTACATTTCAGGGGTGCTACAGGGTGTCCTTTGGACACCCCTGGCACCCTTGAAATCGCATCCTTATTTGCAATTAGTAAATTGCTAATCGCAAATAAGGAATGACTCCCCATTCATTCTTATGGGCCTTTAGGCCCATAGGAATGAATGGGGAGTTATTCCTTATTTGCAATTAGCAATTTGCTAATCGCAAATAAGGAGGCTGTAGGAATCGCAATTTATTTAGCGATTTCTACATGAATCCCGATTTGCAAGTCCTTAATAGCGATTCCTTAATAATCGCTATTAAGGACTCGTAAATCGGGACATTGATGAATCTACCTGAAAGCTACTTTGCAGAATTCAATAAAAATAGACGTTTTTAGATCAAAAAGATCTAAAAAAAGTTACTAAAAATTGTACACAAGTAGTGCCACTTAGAGCAGACAATTCCAGTGGCTTTGGATATTCTGTATACCAGGGACCTGAGTATGATTCAGGTGGCAGCAGAATTACTGTACACTACAGAGAGGGCCGGTGTTTCCGCACCCTGAGGCATATTTACAAGCCCCTATCGCCACCACAGCGTCACTTTCAGTGACGTTTTGATGGCGATAGGGGCCTTGCCTTATTTACAAGGCAGCGATAAGCTACTTAATGTGGCCTAATGCTGCCTTGTAAATAATGTACCCTTACAACCTGTATTTAGCGTGAGAGGGGAGGCAATGGATGTTGCAGTGGGCGTTCCACCACAACACACATTGATTTTGACCCTGCCTCCGATTTACAAGGGCAGCATGAATAGGAGGCAGTGCCAAAATTAAGACCAGGGTAAAACTGGTCTTAAACAGGCGAAATGAGGAGAAATACTTTGGGGGATATGTACAAGGAAGTGGAGGAAGGAGGCGTTAGCCTTCCTAGCTTAACAACACTCTCTCCTCCACTTCTGAAATGCAAGGCTGCACCATATTTACAAGAATGTGGTGCAGCCTTGCGTTTCCTCCTGCAATGGTGCTAAGTTTAGCACCAGAGTGCAAGGGTGTCCGCGTGCAGGGGAGGATTGTTTATGTGTAGGAAGGTGCCCCTTCCTGCACAGAAACAATCCTAAAAATGACATTCTTTCACTTTGCACAAGGCAGCACACATGGAAAAAGCAAAAATGAGGAGAAATAATGCATTTCTCCTCGTTTTTGATGTTTCCATATGTGCTGCCTTGTGCAGCACACATAGAAACAGCAAATTGCCTATGATTGCTTATGTGCAGGAAGATCCCCCTTCCTGCACGTAAACAATAATTTTTTTTAAATGCCGTTTTGCAACTTCCATGTGGGCTGCATTAAGCAGCACATAGAAGTTACAAAATGGGATTTAAAGTTTGTTTATATGCAGGAAGGGGGACCTTCCTACAAATAAACAATCTTCCTAACGACACAGGCACCCTTGCAATATGGTGCAAGGGTGCCTGTATTGGCGCTAGGGAGCTTAATTTAGCACCAGCGCAGGGGGAAATGCAGGGCTGCAACATATTCTGTTTCTAAAGCGACGAAGCCTGTCGTTAGCCTCTTTAGCTTAACGACATGCTTCGTCACTTTATTGTACATATGCCCCAAAGTTTACCTGGGTGTCGGAATATGAGACACACTTTTACCAGGTGGTAATTCCACCCCATGAAATTTCATGAGGCTTTGGTGCAGTGGCTGCCTCATCCAAGCCTCATCTCATGTGATTTTCTTCCCTGGCAGGAGGGAACATACTACGTTCCGTCCACCCTCAACGCCCACTAAAAGCTATTTTTTTCATTCCCTCCCCTACTTCTCTCCCCACTCTCCCTGCACCCCAACCCACGCTCAGCCAAAAGCATGCATTTACCCACCTACTTGGAGCAAGTGGTAAATGTATATGCAGCTACACCGCATCAATTTCAGAATTCTGTATGATTTATGAGGGATAAATGTGGTCCCAAGTAGTTATTTTTCATTTCGTGAGGGTCATCTTGTAGTTCCATGGAGCTGGCAAGAATATACCTCATGGTAACAGTAAGTTTGCATGTTCATTTACCCCACCACCAGTACCTTAACTCAGTTTCAGGGTATAACCAGATATGGCTCATATAGAACTGCTGTAGAAGCAAAACAAGGTGTGTTACCTTTTTTTAGCAGCGAATCCAAATTTCAATGCACCTTTGCCGTGGAGGTGAGAACAAATGAATCTCTTTCTCACTTACTCCTCCTCATACAGCCTCAACCTTTAAACAAACCTCTTTCCCCTGTGGGAATCCAGTTTATTAGCATATTGTGTCCTGTTTTCCCAGCAATGCCAATATCCAGGGTTCCTTTCCTGGCAGAGGGCATCCAAGTATTGACTTCCGTCACTTGCGGTCTTGTACACTTCAGGAAAACTGATCAGAGGGCTGCTTTCTCCATGTAGGTGTAAGGTGGCCGAGCCAGGAAGCCGTCGGTGTGCCAATGCTCCTGATCATTAAGAAAGAATAAAAACCACTGCACTCTGGTAATCATTGGATGGATCATATGTCAAGCTGGGCTTTCATCCTTCACTTAGAAGTGCATTACAGTGATACACTCTGCCGCAAGCCTGGTGCACCGCCCACCGCGTGGCGGTATAAAGTAGTGCGCTCATACAATTATCAGGCGGTCACACCCTGAAAGCGCTGACTCCAACTGCATTATCTCTGGAAACAAGCCTTGGGAAAGCCAACAGTTCTCGCCTAATAGAGCTATTGTCTTTGTCAATGTCACTTATAGCAGTGCGGATGATGTGCAGCACGGCTGAAAGTTAGAAAAAAAGTGCTATGACGCGGCTAGTGCGGACCATGAGGGGCGGGCAGTCAGACATTTTCTTAGTATGGGATTATTCTCTTGCTTCCCAAAAAAGAATTTTCAGGAACTAATGGCAATAACACCATGCCAGCAAACGTAAACCAACAAGAAAGTACAATACACATTTATGCATCAGTCTTTTTTAACGGAGACAGAAAATGTGAGCGAAAGGCAGAAGGTGCTGCACAAAACGCAAATTAAGCGATAAAAATGATAACCGCTATCCACAAACGAGTGCGAGGGCTACAGTCAACTTGAAGCGGTCTGAAGTTGTCTAAAGCGAGAGGAATCATGGCATGGCTGCGATGTCTGAAACACATACGTAACAAGCATTGGCATAGCCAATAGGTCTCGCATTTAGGACCTTATAAGTGTTTAGCCATGCAACAGTTGGTGTTGTTGCACCAAGGATATTCTGCTGCATAACTAAATACTTATAGGGTCCAACAAGCGAGACATATTGGCTATGTCAATGCTTGTTTGTTTTTTGTTGCTGTTTTGTTTAAGTTGCCAGATCTACAATAGCTGGACACAGTTCTTTGCATCAAATGAACTTGTTTTCATTGCTCTGAATGTTGTTTCCATTTTGCTTGTAGGAAGCAGTCATTCCCGGGGGTGTGGGGCTGCCTATCTGTGCGCATGCACCGAACTTTGCAAATGATAAAAAGCCTGGTGCAGGCGCAATTTACAAGTGTGAAGTGAGTGAGCCCCAGGCAGCATGACTCACACAAGGGTTCATGCACTGCACCTGCATACTCAGCATAGTTTAAGGAAACTCGACCCACTACCTCCCAGGCATCGAACACATATTTACCAAGAAACTCTGAGAAGAGCCTGCCTGCTGCACTGACAGCTGGTGGTGTGTGTGCCTGGTGAAAGTGTGCACTGACGGCTGGTGGTGTATGTGCCTGGTGAAAGCGCGCACTGACGGCTGGTGGTGTATGTGCCTGGTGAAAGCGCGCACTGACGGCTGGTGGTGTGTGTGCCCGGTGAAAGCGTGCACTGACGGCTGGTGGTGTGTGTGCCCGATGGAAGTGTGCACTGACGGCTGATGGTGTGTGTGCCTGGTAGAAGTGTGCACTGATGGCTGGTGGTGTGTGTACTTGTTGAAAGCGTGCACTGACGTCTGGCGGTGTGTGCCTGGTAGAAGCATGCACCAACGGCTGGTAGTGTGTGTGCCTGGTGAAAATGTGCACTGACGGCTGGTGGTGTGTGTGCCTGGTGGAAGCGTGCACTGACGGCTGTTGGTGTGTGTGCCTGGTGGAAGCATGCACTGACGGCTGGTGGTGTGTGTGCCTGGTGAAAGCGTGAACTGAAGGCTGGTGGTGTGTATGCCCGGTGAAAGTGTGTACTGGCGGCTGGTGGTGTGAGTGCCTGGTGGAAGCGTGCACTGATGGCTGGTGGGGTTTGTGCTTGGTGGAAGCGTGCACTGACGGCTGGTGGTGAGTGTGCATGGTGAAAGCGTGCACTGATGGCTGGTGGTGTGTGCCTGGTGGAAGCGTCCACTGACGGCTTGTGGTGTGTCTGCCTGGTGGAAGCGTGCACTGACGGCTGGTGGTGTGTGTGCCTGGTGGAAGCGTGCACTGATGACTGGTGCTGTGTGTGCCTGGTGGAAGCGTGCACTGACGGCTGGTGGTGTGTGTGCCTGGTGGAAGTGTGCACTGACGGCTGGTGGTGTATGTGCCCGGTGAAAGCGTGCACTTACGGCTGGTGGTGTGTGTGCCTGGTGGAAGTGTGCACTGACGGCTGGTGGTGTGTGTGCCTGGTGGAAGCGTGCACATACGGCTGGTGGTGTGTGTGCCTGGTGGAAACGTGTACTGACTGCTGGTGGTATGTGTGCCTGGTGAAAGCATGCACTGACGGCTGGTGGTGCATGTGCCCAATGAAAGCGTGCACCGACGGCTGGTGGTGTGTGTGTGCCTGGTGAAAGCGTGCGCTGACGGCTGGTGGTGTGTGTGCCTGGTGGAAGCGTGCACTGACGGCTGGTGGTGTGTGTGCCTGGTGGAAGCGTGCACCGACGGCTGGTGGTGTGTTGACCTGGTGGAAGCGTGCATTGACGTCTGGTGGTGTGTGTGGCTGGTGGAGGCGTGCACTGACGGCTGGTGGTATGTGTGTCTGGTGAAAGCGTGCACTGACGACTGATGGTGTGTGTGCCTGGTGGAAACAGGAGCATTCACAGTGATAGAAGACACAAATGAAACTGACAAAGAAGCAGGGGGAGTGCGAGCAGAGGAGCATGATTCACAGCTAGAAGACACACATGAAGCTGACCAGGAGGGAGGGGGAAAAGCGAAGGGGGGTAGTGCAAGCAGAGGAGTCTGATTACAGCAATAAAAACACTGATGGCAGCTGGGCACGTGCACAAGCTCGTGAACTCAAGCTATAGGCCAGCAAAAGCCTCTGGTGGCACTTTTAAAAGCCCCTTACTAAATGTCTCGAAGATATAGCGCATGTACTGTCTCAGGCGAGACCTAAAAAGCATTCAAGGAAAAAGGCTCACCTGTTTAATCATCTTACCTCTGAGTTTAAGTTTGTCATGTTGGTCCGAATGCAAACAGCGCCAAAAAGGCCATGCAAAGCACGATCGAAGAGCTGTCTGAATTTTTATAGCATCTTGAAATTCGTTGGCATTGCTTTTGGGTACTTTTTTCCTAGCGGGATGGGTGGGTGCAAGCAACGAAGGGGGAGGGTGGAGGAGAAGTGGGGCAGACATGGCTAGTTACAAGAGTGGAAGAGCGGGGGGATAGACTGGACAAGCAATAACACAGGGGTTAGGGGCACACAGTAATGTGGAAGGAGGAGGAAGGAAGGGGGGTGCAAGTAAAAGGAAAAAAATAGGTACCTCTGAAAGTGTGGAGAAGTGAAAGGGTACTGGGTGTGGAAGCAGTATTTGGGCCATGCTGCGGGGTAAGGATAAACACACAGATGGGAAGTGAAGCCGGACCTCGCTGAACAAAGAGAAGCAAGGAAATGAGACTGACTATGTAGTCAGCCAATGGTAAGCAATAAGCGGGATCTAAGCCCGCTATGAGTAAACAAAATGCCTTGCAAGTGACAGCGTATGAGCTGTTTCAGGTGAGACATAATGTACAATGTGTGGTGGTGTAGGGGGAAAACTCAAAGAAGTGAAGGTACCCGTCAAACGGGGGTAGGCAGATTTTAGGGATCAGGAATGGGTAGAGAGGTAAGTGTGATTTTAGGGTTCAGTGGTGGGTAGAGGTAAAGGCTGGTAATGGTGATTGAAATGTTTGGAGGTTGGTAGATGTAAAGGGAGGTGTAGGTGATATTGGGGTTCTGTGTGGGTGAAGGTAATAGGTAGTAAAGCTGATTTTAGGGGAAACATCCTTTACAACGCAACTTTTACCACGCAGTGCCTTTACGACGCAACTATTACAACGCAAACCATTACAACGCATTGCGCTGGGGGGCGCTCTAGGATAGGGAATAGATTTAATTTACTATCCAACACCTTCCCTAGTGTCCACAGGGACTGGAGTTGGAATAGTAAATTAAATTATTCACTATCCAGCACCCCAAAGCACTATGTGTTGTAAAGGTTTGCGTTGTAAAAGCATGCGTGGTAAAAGCATGCGTTGTAATGTCATACATCCGATTTTAGAGTTCACGGTGGGTAGAGGTAACAAGAGGTAAGGGTGAATTTAGGGTTCAGTGATGAGTAGAATTAAAGTGATGCAGAGGTAATTTTAGGCTTCAGAGGTGGGTAGTGGTAAAGGAAGGTAAGGGTGAATGTAAGCTTCAGGGGTGAGTCAAGCTAAAGGGATATTAGGGTGATTTTAGGCTTTTTGTGGTGGGTAGAGGTAAAAGGATGTAAGTATAATTTCAAGGTTCAGGGATGGGTAGGAGTAAAGGGAGTAATAGTGATTTTAAGGTTTATGGGTGAGTAGAGGTAGACAGAAGTGAGGGTGATTTTAGGATTCTGGGGTGGGTGGGGGTAAAGGGGAAAAAGGCTGAATTTAGGGTTCATGGGTAGGCAGAGGTAAAGGGATGTAGGAGTGATTGTAAAGTTCAAGGATGGTTAGACGTAAAGGAAGATAAAGGTGATTTTAGTGGAAGGTAGAGGTAATGAGAGGTAAAAGTGATTTGTGTGGTGGGTAGAGGCAAAGGGAGGCAATGGTGATTTTAGGCTTCAGGTATTGATTGAGGTAAATTGAGGTAAGGATGATTTTAGGGTTCAGGGGGAGTAGAGGTAAAGGGAGGTAATGTTGATTTTAGGGTGTGTGGTAGGTAGAGTTACAGGGAGGTATGGGTGATTTTAAGGGTCGGTAGAGGTAATGAGAGGTATGAGTGATTTTAGGGTTTGTGGTAGGTAAAGGGAGGTAATGGTGATTTTTGGGTTTGCAGTGGGTAGTAGTAAAGGGAGGTAAAGGTACTCTTAGGCTTTGCGGGAGGTGGAAGTTAAGATAGCTAAGGGTGGTTTTAGGGCTCAGGGGTAGGCAGAGGTAAAGCGAGGTAGGATTGATTGTAGGGTTTATGTGTGGGTTGAGGTAAAGGGAGGTAAGGGTGATTTTAGGGTTTAAGTGTGGCTCGAGGTGAAGGGAAGTAAGGGTGAAGCATAAATGTTTTGAAAGCACAGTGTGTTTGATAAATAAAACATACTCTGAATTATAAAACAGGTAACCAACAAATAAGTCAATGTGACACAGCTGCAAACGTCAATTCTTAAAGCACATACTGTCTGGCAATAGTCTTAATGGGAGGGAGTATGATCATAGCTTCATGATCAGTAGAAGCAATTTAGAGGCAGTTTTATTCAACATCAAATAGGTAGTGTTTTCAAGAGGTTTATGCTTCCACGCTTTTGGTTAAGTGACAATATTGTAGCGTAAAAATGACTTTATATTGCAAAGGGATGTATTCCTTGTTTGCAGACTTTGCTAAAATAGCTTTGTGAGGTAAAGTAAGTTGCACCAACAAAGTTATCAACAACATGTAATCCAATTGTCTTGTGAGAACAAAATAAAGTACCATAATCCCAGCACCAGCATCCCAGAAGAACAATAATGACGATATCAATCAGTACTTGGTCCATGATCCAGGGAATAAATAAAGACTCAAAGACAAAATGAAGCCGACATGCTCACACGCCCTCACCAATGAGATGCAAAAAAAAAAAGAGTGACAATAAAGCCAACAAACAGTAACTAATGGACAGCCCAAAGCCCTTTTTACTTTTTTTTAAGTTACAAAAGATCTTTGCAAGTGACAGGGAAAGTGCTGTCTCAGGCAAGAACTAAAAAGTGGATGCTCAATGCAGAGCTGCCAACCTGAGGAAATGTTCCCCTTGTGAGTGTGGAGGATGGTCCTCAAAGGGGTAGACCATGTGGATGCGGCAAGGGCAGGTCGCCACAATCTGGTTGGAGAGACATTGGTGGGGTCATGGCCTAGAGATGTAACTGGGACTTTAAGCCATGCAAGTTGCGATGCTTTGGAGAAACGTGGGAGGGATAGGGCAGGGAGAGGGCTGCCCACTCCCACCTGACCCAAAAACTGACAAGGCCTCTGAACTTAAACTGCCTCACATGTGTTTTGGGGAGCTCTTGAAATCCCTAATTTCGGTACTTCAAAGCCTCCATGAACAAGCTGGAAACCCACTGTGTGAAAAGGTTTCTAACTCACCATTTGGAATCAATTCTTCATCAGGTGATCTTATGATTTTAGCCAATATCTTATGATTCACAGTTGCAATGTGTGAGTTTGCACTTCTGCATATGTATGAATCAGCAGGACACATTCGGCATGAAGGCCAAATGCCAGGCAAAGCCCTTCCCTGAAATCTTGTATACTTATCATTGGCAGCCGCCTTCTCCTTCACCAGCAGCCTTAATGTAAGAATAAACTGCATAGTGGGTCTAGAAAGTGCCTTCCAGATGTAGCTAAAACACAGAAGAAAACAGGGAGCAATCACTACTTTTACATATATCTTGTTATCCCAAAGGAAGGCAAGGATCAGGAGTTCTGTCTGCACTAATACTGTCCCAACCCCTAGCACTAGTTATCCGCCCATAGACAGCCACCTCCAAAGGGTACATTCAGGAAAAGAGACACTACAGCAACTCGATTTGGATTAGTTTTATTTGCCAGGCATTTTTTCAAATTTGGAAAGATACTTTGGTCTGTGCCACAAGTCAAACCCATAACCGCGGAAAGAACCCCACATCCTCGGAAAAAAATCCTTATTAGGTTTAGTGGACTTTGGCAATCTCTATGTAACACCACACATGCCTCTGTCACAATGGCTATAAGTATTACTATTTCCCCAACTAATTAACTACTTTGCTAAATTCTGTCATGCAAAAGGATGGTATGATGTTACAATTATTGCACCATTCTGGAAATAACCACTTGGTAGAATTACAAACCCATATACTGTCATAAAGCAAATAACTATTATCACCTATGAACGCTCACAACTGCATGCAGGACGAACCTAAAAATCTACCAGTAAGTCTGTTAAAAATAGTAAAAAGTGGAAAATGACCCTAGCAAAAGTGTAACAGATTCCCATATCTTTGTAGAGGTTCAGACTTAACCACCAAACCCCAAAGTTTGATCTCCAATGAAGACAATCATGTTCACCTTTTCCAAACCTTTACTCTTGAGCAACAGGAAGGAATATATATATCTCGAAAGAGTTTTTTTAGTTAAAAATGTTTTCCCTAACTCACCGAAAATTGATTCGCTGGTCAAGCACCATATCTCAAAAGAGAATGGAACTTCCGTATTGTAATAGTTCCCAGTAAGATGGGTGAACTCGGTTGTCAACTGACTTCAGTAAAGTCCACTAACTTGTAACCAATGACCGGGTTCACTGACGTGCAAGAACACCATGCCCTAGTGTCCTTATATTGACTCTATACCTCACTAAAGCTAAATGGTAGATGCCCATAGTGTTATACAGTAAGTAAGATGGGAGTTTTGTTGACCCTCTCTGTATTATCTTTGCATTGGATACATTCCAATTGTGGCTGGACCATGTGCAGTAGTACACCAGAAGCATGATGCCACCTGCATTGATAACATGCTACTTTATAATTACTACTGGTCATCTGAAATAACTACTGGTCATCTGAAATCTCCCACCTCTGATCAATATTCTTGACCCCATGTGATGCAAACATCACCGCCAATCTAAGGACATGCATTCTACAGCATCAGAAGTGAAATACCTAAGGGACTTTGTTGGAAATGTTGCTCTTCCTGCAGGGTCACCACAATTGTTTTGCCTTTTGCTCAACCCTATTTTTGCTGCTTGTAGAACTCTGTGCCCTTTTCCCCAGCTAACCAGAGGTAATGTGTTTGTCTTCCTACTTTTAACGGGATGAAATTGGTATAGACCTGATCAGCATATTTAACTTACATATAAGTCCCTACTATATGGTACCAAGGAGTGCCATGGACCTCCAATTTAACTGTCATAAACGGACTGCAACACCTATTGTGCCATCCACTGGAAATGTAAATATGACTGCAGGCCTGCCACCAGTAGCGTGACTGTGAACATTTTAATTGCATATTCGACCTGTCAAACTAAACACTTTTGACTTGGCTTATACCTTCCTTTTAAATATTTATAAGTCACCTCTAACTAGGCCTTATTGCACCTAAGGCAGGGTGCATGGTATTTAAAAGTAGGACATGCAGAATTTCAATATTAAACATGCCCTTACAGTGACTAGCACCTCAAAGCTATTGTCACTATAGTAAGGTTGGCTACTTAAACACTAGGAGGGATTATTATATACTAATACTGTATCTCATGAATGGGATTGGAAAATTCAATTCAATTGTGAAGTGTAATTTTTTCTAAATAATATCGGAAGTAACCTTTAGAAAGTGCCTGGAATCTAAATCTGCCTTTTCCTCTCCCATTTGTGCCACCAGTAATATGGTTTTAAATAGGCATGAATGAGGTCTGAACTTGTTCACAGGAGCAAATAAGAGGCTGACCTGAATGGGTAGATATGACCCATCTGAACCTTACAGAATATGCAGGGAAGGGTGGGGGATCCTCTTTGACATTAAAGTGTCAAGTCCTGCTTAAATGCCACATCCTGCTTGACAGGTGTGCTGGGGTTTTTCATATGGCACTTGGGCGTACTTCAAAGGGGCCTACCATATCATAGGCAAACATTAGCTGACACCTGGGCAGAACCCTTCTTTTGTTCCCCCAGCCAGTCAGGCCCGAGTCATAGTGGGCCACTTTTTGAAATTACAGTTTCACAGCCTGTTTGACAGATCTGCTGAGTTTTTATATAATATTTGGGGCTCACTTCAAAGGAGGGAAGCAGAATGCCAAAACAAAGTGTGTATATCCACTGTCTGGTTCTGAAGAATCAGCTTTGTTCTACCAGACTTGTCTCTGAGTTTGTTGGGGAAACAGGGACTGCCTAAAACCAGATTTTAGTGTTAGTTGTCGAAGAACACTAGGGTTACCATAGTACACTCTCTACACATACCCTATCCCTCAGAGCCCAAGTTTAGTGTGGCTGAAGACTCTGGCCATAATACAAATGCCCAAATTGGTCTGGGTTTGCCCTGGTAACCTTTATCCCATTGGTTAGCGTATTCACAGGGGTCCTTTCCACCCACTAGATTGTGCCAGACATAAATGTGGCATCTCCTGGCACCCACTTCTGATCGCTCCTGGACCTGAGGAAAATCAGATGAGGGCTGTACCAGCTGTCTGCAACCTGAGAAGAGCTCCAAAGGACTGGACCTGCTCTTTCTTGTACCCAGGACAAAGAAGTGGACTCCAACAGACATAAGGCTAACCTGACAAAGAAAGATAAGCCCTTGTCTTTCAAAATGAGTACCAGGAGTGCCTCACCTTCAACACTTGGCTAAAAGTAACTACTGCAGCCATTAAGATTGCTCCTCCTGTAGGGATCTATGGGCCTGATTACGAGTCCGCCCCGCCGCCACACTGGCAAACCTGTGGTCGGGCCGCCTGCCAGATTGCGAGTGTTTCTCGTGTCTGGCGGACTTTTTTTAACGTTCTGTCAGCGGTACCTCCGAAAATGGGCACCCCAATTAGAACGTCAAAAACAGTTCCTGCATGGGCTGGACTGTAAAGTACAGGCCACACAGGAACTGGGGTGCATGAACACAGGAGGGTGCATGTTGTGCCACCTCTGCATGCATGTGTTATTAGAAACAAGGGAACCCAATAGTATTGATCAGGGACCTTGGGTATCAATGAGTTACAAACACAGTAGTCCCATACAAGGAAAGTAGGAGAGGGAGGATTAAATATAGACTAAGAATCAGTACTATATTGAAGATGTCCTGCCGGACAGGGTTAGTTTAATATTGTATACATTTGCAGAAAATAATGAGGGGACACCATCCTGCGTCCAGCAAGGTACATATAAAACAAAACAGAAGCTCAGGCAGAACAAACAAATGCTTGTGAGACATACATTAGATACAACACGCATAAATGAACAACGACACCATTACACAAAAACAATAGCAAATTAAATTGCGTTTATGGTGTACAGAGAGTTGACGACGTTTCGATCCCATGAGAGCAATAGTGGGATCATCATCAGGACATTGAATTCCATGCCTGAGTAAAAAATTGCCTGTAAAACAATAGAGAAAGAAGGGGGAAGAAAGAGGACAGTAAGGAAATCAATGTACATAAAAAGTAAATATTTTGGCAAAACAACATAGATCTAACAGTAGGAAGTGAACCAGTGGTTTGGTACACTAATTATGACTGTGGAGGAAGAGGTCACCTGCCAAAATGTGAAAAAATTGCTATGGTGAGCATTGAACGTGAAAATTCCGGTGAGTGTCTGAAACAATGAAGTGACCTGCCAATATGTGGAGATTATGCTATGGTGAATTTTAACCATGAAAAATGTGGGTGAGTGAGTCGAACAATGAAGGCGTAATTCTTATTACGAGGAAGATAATGCGAAAAGGTGTCTGGAGCATTGGGTGCAAAACTTGCCACCTGACGGTGGGGGCTGGTCATGTAAAAGAAAGGCTTACCATGGGATATAAAAATTCACTGCCGCGTGGCCAGGCAGTGGCCAATAGTCTCTAGAAAGTGCAGGAGCAACGCTGGGGAAACAGTGCTTCTTGGAGCCTAGAGTTAAGACGAAACCGTAACTATGGTGTGCCGTGTGCGATGTAAAAAGTGAAGGGGTGCATATATCTGAGGCTTACCGTGGTCAATACTAGACGATAAGAGTGTCGCCAGGTGGACCAAAGAAGCGTGTCCTCATTTGAAGAAAGAGCAACTGATTGTCACAAAAAGCGGCAGTAAAATTAACCTGTAGGCAAAAATGGCGGGCGTCAAGGCAGTGGACCATGGGGGATGAGAGCAGTGACAGAGTGAGGTTGCAATGCTTACCGTGTGGATAGACATGATGGCAACCTAGGGATGGACCGTAGCTGCGTGTCCAGTGCGAGATAATTCAACAAGGCAACAAAATTGGACGGTGCGATGACCTAGGGAGAAGGTAATGAAGCATTAGTGTGGCTGGATAGCGAGTACGGGAAAGAGAGACCCCAGAAGCTCGTAGCTTGGCTTACCATGAATCGGAGTGGACGTCTCACCCACGGTGACCTGGATGTTGCTGGGAATACCCACGCTGGTGGAGTTTAAAAGGCAGAGTGGCGCGATCATGTGACCGGTCACATGATTAGCTAGGGGATGTGCTGGGGTACCTGGCAGTGGCTGCCATCTTTGAGTGGAATTGCTGCGAGTGATAGGAACATAGGTGCCAGCAGAGAAAGAGAGAAAGGAAGAGAATGAAGACAGTTTGAAGAAAAGTTCTTGGAGGAACCATAGCATGCAATTAATACAATTGCATAAACATAAGTTACATTTCGGTTTCGTCATATTAGAAGCCACATAATATTAGTGGAAAAGTAGACGCAATGCATTTGACATACCAATTACGTTCAGATGCTGCGAAAAATTGACTGCATGAAGAGAATACTAAGCAGTATTGTGGAAATAACCATAAAGTCAGAAAAAATGGGTGCTGGCCCAACTGCAAGAAGAATCAGATCAGGAGGAGAGAAAAGTGCTGACCAACACAGTCATGAGGCCAAGAGAAGTCATAGTGGCATAAAGGCAAACAGTAGCTAATTGGTATCAACTAAAAACAGAAGTGCTTACATGTCCGTCCGTGGTTAAAACCATTCACAGTATAACAAGGAACAATTTAGGAGCAGAAACTATACATGATAGAGGCATTATTGGTATGTACGACTACAATAAGGTGGTCCAATCTTCGAGTCTGTTGAGTCCAGTGCGAATGCTGCCAGTACAGAGGATCCATTTTAGTTACTCTTTGTTCAAGAGTTGTCCAATGTCTGCACCTTTCAGTGGGGGGTTCACCACGCTGAAGACAGTCCATCGTATGTCGTCCTCATTGTGTCAGTGTTGGTGAAATGTTTGAGAAGAATTCATGCACCCTATGGCCCTGAGGCCCGAGGGGTCCCTGTAAGACCCCCTTTGTTTCCTTATCTGCCACAGTTTTCATGGAGTGGGAACCGCCATGATAATCGTGGTAGAGAGGAAACTCGTAATATGCTTGGCGGAGCCGCAGCGGTCCCTCCAACCATATTGCGGCCTCAAGACTGCAGAAACACCACCAAGGAACGTTGGTTCCCAGGCAGCTGCAGCGGGGCAATGGTGGTCCAACCGCACTAATTGCAATAGGGCAGTGGAAAGACTGCCACTGCCGTGAGTCTGGCGGTGCGTGGACCGCCAGACCCGTAATCGAGTCCTAAAGGCAACCTGCAGGTCAAAAGTCCAAATTTTCCCAGGCACTGCTCAGCCTTTTATTAATCTTACATTAATATATGTGACATTGGCACTCTCCCAGTCCTAGGCTGTCATCTTGCACCTTATTGCATTCTGGGACTTGTAGATCGGGTTCGCTTCAATAAAAGTAGATGGACTCACACACCCGATAGCAGTGATTTATGAATGAATAATTCAGACCTGAAAAAAGTGCCATGAATGCATGGAGTGATGTGGTTACCCTAATGGGTGACAACATCACCCACTGTTCAAGTGGTAAGAGGCATACAAATGACTCATATTGTTACTATTGATGTGAATATTGCTGGGGTGAAAGGCAGTGACCTGCAGTACCCCCACAATCCCCACCATATAACATGAACTGAAAAGGGCAGATTTATCAAGAACTAGAAATCTGCAGTATTACATTGCACAAGCCGCAGAAAAGTGTGCAGTGCCACATTTACTAAATATGATGGTTCAGTGATGTCCCCGGCCATGCTAGTAAAAGAAATGTTGCGTTTGTGTGAAGTAAAACACGATTTGCCATTTTGTTAGGGCACACAGGCTTGCAAGTGGTGTCTTGCAAAAGTTTTGTACTTGAGTCACACCATTCAGAACAGATCTCTACACAAAGATGAAAGAATCATAGCATAAATGGTGTATTTTTGCGGGAATTACATGTATTACGCATGAAAGTAAATACTACAACGTTTTGCTTTTGTCCACTGTTTGCAGTTCTTTTCATTTGTCGCTAGGAGATCAGCCAAAACTAGGCCGTACTACTGTGTATGACGTTATTTGGTCTGGCCTTGGGTGGATTTCTAGGGTTTTTTGCACTGTTCCCATCAGGGCTCGAGTCGGGGTACCACGCAGGTGGATGGCGTCCCCCCACTTATTTCACCGGGAGCTCGATAACTGGAGCAAATGGAGCCACACATTCACTCTTTGGCCTCTCTGGGGTGAGAACAGAGCTCATTCAGAACGCTGCTCACGCTCTGGCTTCATTTGATTCAATCGCATCAAAGGGGGGAGCGAGGGGAGGCAATGAGTCTGATGGTGCAAGTCACCTTTCATGACGTCACTTCCCGTCGTGACGTCAGCGTCCCCCCACTTTTTTTTTAGGACTTGTACCCTGGTTCCCATTCCATTGATTCCAGTTTGCCTTAGTTACCTGAAGTTTCATGATGCACTGCTGCTAAGACCAGTGCGCATGCCAGCCTTCATCACAAAAATAACTTGCACTTAAATGATGATAGATACCCTTTTTGAGCTTCTTGCGTCGTGATGCAGTCCCTTGCATCACAAGGAGACCTACTCTTGACCATAGAAACACTGACACCGATTCGAGCTGGGGCAGATAGGCCTGGCACCAAAATAAAAGTGATTCAGAAAAGGGGGTGGTGATGAACAGAGTGTCTGAATTAAGCAGACCACTCTTACCCAGTCCCAAGATCAGGGCTTGATCCATCACCGTTATTTATCTCACTGCCCCATCCCAGCTCAGAACCTGGCTATATGCAAATCAGTCTGTCCCTGGCCCAGTGCATCATGGGAACAGGGCAGACTAAACTACCAAGCCAATTCTTCACCAGAAAGGAGACAAGCTACCGGGGACCGGTTTCTGGCATTTCAGCCGTCTTCGGCCCGGCTTGCTTGAATCCTGATGGAGCAGTGAGAAAGGGACTCATGTCTGAGTATACCCTGCCACACCTATAGTGGCCAAAAACGATTCAGAAAAGGGGGTGGTGATGAACAGAGTGTCTGAATTAAGCAGACCACTCTTACCCAGTCCCAAGATCAGGGCTTGATCCATCACCGTTATTTATCTCACTGCCCCATCCCAGCTCAGAACCTGGCTATATGCAAATCAGTCTGTCCCTGGCCCAGTGCATCATGGGAACAGGGCAGACTAAACTACCAAGCCAATTCTTCACCAGAAAGGAGACAAGCTACCGGGGACCGGTTTCTGGCATTTCAGCCGTCTTCGGCCCGGCTTGCTTGAATCCTGATGGAGCAGTGAGAAAGGGACTCATGTCTGAGTATACCCTGCCACACCTATAGTGGCCAAAAACGATTCAGAAAAGGGGGTGGTGATGAACAGAGTGTCTGAATTAAGCAGACCACTCTTACCCAGTCCCAAGATCAGGGCTTGATCCATCACCGTTATTTATCTCACTGCCCCATCCCAGCTCAGAACCTGGCTATATGCAAATCAGTCTGTCCCTGGCCCAGTGCATCATGGGAACAGGGCAGACTAAACTACCAAGCCAATTCTTCACCAGAAAGGAGACAAGCTACCGGGGACCGGTTTCTGGCATTTCAGCCGTCTTCGGCCCGGCTTGCTTGAATCCTGATGGAGCAGTGAGAAAGGGACTCATGTCTGAGTATACCCTGCCACACCTATAGTGGCCAAAAACGATTCAGAAAAGGGGGTGGTGATGAACAGAGTGTCTGAATTAAGCAGACCACTCTTACCCAGTCCCAAGATCAGGGCTTGATCCATCACCGTTATTTATCTCACTGCCCCATCCCAGCTCAGAACCTGGCTATATGCAAATCAGTCTGTCCCTGGCCCAGTGCATCATGGGAACAGGGCAGACTAAACTACCAAGCCAATTCTTCACCAGAAAGGAGACAAGCTACCGGGGACCGGTTTCTGGCATTTCAGCCGTCTTCGGCCCGGCTTGCTTGAATCCTGATGGAGCAGTGAGAAAGGGACTCATGTCTGAGTATACCCTGCCACACCTATAGTGGCCAAAGACGATTCAGAAAAGGGGGTGGTGATGAACAGAGTGTCTGAATTAAGCAGACCACTCTTACCCAGTCCCAAGATCAGGGCTGGATCCATCACCGTTATTTATCTCACTGCCCCATCCCAGCTCAGAACCTGGCTATATGCAAATCAGTCTGTCCCTGGCCCAGTGCATCATGGGAACAGGGCAGACTAAACTACCAAGCCAATTCTTCACCAGAAAGGAGACAAGCTACCGGGGACCGGTTTCTGGCATTTCAGCCGTCTTCGGCCCGGCTTGCTTGAATCCTGATGGAGCAGTGAGAAAGGGACTCATGTCTGAGTATACCCTGCCACACCTATAGTGGCCAAAAACGATTCAGAAAAGGGGGTGGTGATGAACAGAGTGTCTGAATTAAGCAGACCACTCTTACCCAGTCCCAAGATCAGGGCTTGATCCATCACCGTTATTTATCTCACTGCCCCATCCCAGCTCAGAACCTGGCTATATGCAAATCAGTCTGTCCCTGGCCCAGTGCATCATGGGAACAGGGCAGACTAAACTACCAAGCCAATTCTTCACCAGAAAGGAGACAAGCTACCGGGGACCGGTTTCTGGCATTTCAGCCGTCTTCGGCCCGGCTTGCTTGAATCCTGATGGAGCAGTGAGAAAGGGACTCATGTCTGAGTATACCCTGCCACACCTATAGTGGCCAAAAACGATTCAGAAAAGGGGGTGGTGATGAACAGAGTGTCTGAATTAAGCAGACCACTCTTACCCAGTCCCAAGATCAGGGCTTGATCCATCACCGTTATTTATCTCACTGCCCCATCCCAGCTCAGAACCTGGCTATATGCAAATCAGTCTGTCCCTGGCCCAGTGAATCATGGGAACAGGGCAGACTAAACTACCAAGCCAATTCTTCACCAGAAAGGAGACAAGCTACCGGGGACCGGTTTCTGGCATTTCAGCCGTCTTCGGCCCGGCTTGCTTGAATCCTGATGGAGCAGTGAGAAAGGGACTCACCCTAAGCGTGGAAGGGTATTCTCAGATGTGAGACCCTTGCTCATTGCACCATCAGGATTCAAGCAAACCGGGCCGAAGACGGCTGTAATGCCAGAAACCGGTCCCCGGGAGCTTGTTTCCTTCCCAGTGTAAGAATTGGCTTTTGTAGTTTGGTTTGCCCTGTTCCCATCATGCACTGGGACAGGAACAGACTAATTTGCATACAGCCAGGTTCTGAAACTGGGATGGTGCAGTGAGCTAAAAAACGGTGTTGGATCTAGCCCTGATCTCTTGACTGGGTGAGAGCTTTCTGCTTAATTCAGAGACTCTGTCCCTCACCACCCCTTGTTGTAAACATTTTTGTCTACCCTAAGCGTGGAAGGGTATTCTCAGATGTGAGACCCTTGCTCATTGCACCATCAGGATTCAAGCAAACCGGGCCGAAGACGGCTGTAATGCCAGAAACCGGTCCCCGGGAGCTTGTTTCCTTCCCAGTGTAAGAATTGGCTTTTGTAGTTTGGTTTGCCCTGTTCCCATCATGCACTGGGACAGGAACAGACTAATTTGCATACAGCCAGGTTCTGAAACTGGGATGGTGCAGTGAGCTAAAAAACGGTGTTGGATCTAGCCCTGATCTCTTGACTGGGTGAGAGCTTTCTGCTTAATTCAGAGACTCTGTCCCTCACCACCCCTTGTTGTAAATATTTTTGTCCACCCTAAGCGTGGAAGGGTATTCTCAGACGTGAGACCCTTGCTCATTGCACCATCAGGATTCAAGCAAACCGGGCCGAAGACGGCTGTAATGCCAGAAACCGGTCCCCGGGAGCTTGTTTCCTTCCCAGTGTAAGAATTGGCTTTTGTAGTTTGGTTTGCCCTGTTTCCATCATGCACTGGGACAGGAACAGACTAATTTGCATACAGCCAGGTTCTGAAACTGGGATGGTGCAGTGAGCTAAAAAACGGTGTTGGATCTAGCCCTGATCTCTTGACTGGGTGAGAGCTTTCTGCTTAATTCAGAGACTCTGTCCCTCACCACCCCTTGTTGTAAATATTTTTGTCCACCCCAAGCGTGGAAGGGTATTCTCAGATGTGAGACCCTTGCTCATTGCACCATCAGGATTCAAGCAAACCGGGCCGAAGACGGCTGTAATGCCAGAAACCGGTCCCCGGGAGCTTGTTTCCTTCCCAGTGTAAGAATTGGCTTTTGTAGTTTGGTTTGCCCTGTTCCCATCATGCACTGGGACAGGAACAGACTAATTTGCATACAGCCAGGTTCTGAAACTGGGATGGTGCAGTGAGCTAAAAAACGGTGTTGGATCTAGCCCTGATCTCTTGACTGGGTGAGAGCTTTCTGCTTAATTCAGAGACTCTGTCCCTCACCACCCCTTGTTGTAAATATTTTTGTCCACCCTAAGCGTGGAAGGGTATTCTCAGATGTGAGACCCTTGCTCATTGCACCATCAGGATTCAAGCAAACCGGGCCGAAGACGGCTGTAATGCCAGAAACCGGTCCCCGGGAGCTTGTTTCCTTCCCAGTGTAAGAATTGGCTTTTGTAGTTTGGTTTGCCCTGTTCCCATCATGCACTGGGACAGGAACAGACTAATTTGCATACAGCCAGGTTCTGAAACTGGGATGGTGCAGTGAGCTAAAAAACGGTGTTGGATCTAGCCCTGATCTCTTGACTGGGTGAGAGCTTTCTGCTTAATTCAGAGACTCTGTCCCTCACCACCCCTTGTTGTAAATATTTTTGTCCACCCTAAGCGTGGAAGGGTATTCTCAGATGTGAGACCCTTGCTCATTGCACCATCAGGATTCAAGCAAACCGGGCCGAAGACGGCTGTAATGCCAGAAACCGGTCCCCGGGAGCTTGTTTCCTTCCCAGTGTAAGAATTGGCTTTTGTAGTTTGGTTTGCCCTGTTCCCATCATGCACTGGGACAGGAACAGACTAATTTGCATACAGCCAGGTTCTGAAACTGGGATGGTGCAGTGAGCTAAAAAACGGTGTTGGATCTAGCCCTGATCTCTTGACTGGGTGAGAGCTTTCTGCTTAATTCAGAGACTCTGTCCCTCACCACCCCTTGTTGTAAATATTTTTGTCCACCCTAAGCGTGGAAGGGTATTCTCAGATGTGAGACCCTTGCTCATTGCACCATCAGGATTCAAGCAAACCTGGCCGAAGACGGCTGTAATGCCAGAAACCGGTCCCCGGGAGCTTGTTTCCTTCCCAGTGTAAGAATTGGCTTTTGTAGTTTGGTTTGCCCTGTTCCCATCATGCACTGGGACAGGAACAGACTAATTTGCATACAGCCATGTTCTGAAACTGGGATGGTGCAGTGAGCTAAAAAACGGTGTTGGATCTAGCCCTGATCTCTTGACTGGGTGAGAGCTTTCTGCTTAATTCAGAGACTCTGTCCCTCACCACCCCTTGTTGTAAATATTTTTGTCCACCCTAAGCGTGGAAGGGTATTCTCAGATGTGAGACCCTTGCTCATTGCACCATCAGGATTCAAGCAAACCGGGCCGAAGACGGCTGTAATGCCAGAAACCGGTCCCCGGGAGCTTGTTTCCTTCCCAGTGTAAGAATTGGCTTTTGTAGTTTGGTTTGCCCTGTTCCCATCATGCACTGGGACAGGAACAGACTAATTTGCATACAGCCAGGTTCTGAAACTGGGATGGTGCAGTGAGCTAAAAAACGGTGTTGGATCTAGCCCTGATCTCTTGACTGGGTGAGAGCTTTCTGCTTAATTCAGAGACTCTGTCCCTCACCACCCCTTGTTGTAAATATTTTTGTCCACCCTAAGCGTGGAAGGGTATTCTCAGATGTGAGACCCTTGCTCATTGCACCATCAGGATTCAAGCAAACCGGGCCGAAGACGGCTGTAATGCCAGAAACCGGTCCCCGGGAGCTTGTTTCCTTCCCAGTGTAAGCATTGGCTTTTGTAGTTTGGTTTGCCCTGTTCCCATCATGCACTGGGACAGGAACAGACTAATTTGCATACAGCCAGGTTCTGAAACTGGGATGGTGCAGTGAGCTAAAAAACGGTGTTGGATCTAGCCCTGATCTCTTGACTGGGTGAGAGCTTTCTGCTTAATTCAGAGACTCTGTCCCTCACCACCCCTTGTTGTAAATATTTTTGTCCACCCTAAGCATGGAAGGGTATTCTCAGATGTGAGACCCTTGCTCATTGCACCATCAGGATTCAAGCAAACCGGGCCGAAGACGGCTGTAATGCCAGAAACCGGTCCCCGGGAGCTTGTTTCCTTCCCAGTGTAAGAATTGGCTTTTGTAGTTTGGTTTGCCCTGTTCCCATCATGCACTGGGACAGGAACAGACTAATTTGCATACAGCCAGGTTCTGAAACTGGGATGGTGCAGTGAGCTAAAAAACGGTGTTGGATCTAGCCCTGATCTCTTGACTGGGTGAGAGCTTTCTGCTTAATTCAGAGACTCTGTCCCTCACCACCCCTTGTTGTAAATACCAAAATAAAAGTGACCCCTCCCATTAGGGAACATATAGCTAAAAAAGTGGCACACATTCTGCAAATTGGGGAAGTTTTGAACTAAGAAAGAGAAGTGTGTAGGTGTTTTGCAAGATATGGGAGCATGTATGCATTGTGCATGGAGAATGCAATGTTTGTGGTTATCTCAAGGAAACCAAAAGCAAAAACTGACCCACCACACCATAAACTAGACCACAAACTGACCGGTCAAGAACATCCTTCTTCACTGCCAGATTTCCCTACAGGCAGGGCCACTGCAGTTATGCGACACTGCGGCCACAGTGTTTTTTCCACATAATTGTGCATTTGCCATATAATCTATCATCTGCAGACTTTAACACCAAAAAGGTGTATTTAGCTCAAATGGCCCACAACGTACTTAAAAGAGGAGTGACACGTGTTGCATGGCAGTGGAAGGCCTTTCATAGAGATTGGTCACTTTTGAGTTACCTGTTACTGCATTTGGGTGTTATACTGTTACTAATGAAGCGCGTAAACGTGTAAAAAGGTCAAAATAATGAAGCTATTTTGTCTCAAAATGCGTTGCATTTTGCCTCATAATTTGCATTTTCTTGTCGTACTATCTAGTCAATCCGCCATATAAAATGTTCCTCCCTTAACACATAATTTCAGAGCACTGGCATAGAGTCTGCAACAGGGACCCAATGGTCTTCAGAGAATGATCACTCCACCCCTTCCACCTGAAAAAAATGACACAAAATATTGTGGTGACTTCCACTCATTTCCACACAAAAAAAGGCCTACTCTATAAAGAAGAGGAAATACAAAAAGTTGAGAAAGAGACAAATAGTGTCCCCAGGCAGCACATTCCTCCTCACAACCACTTTGCCATGCTTTGTAATTGGAGTGTCCCTTGGGATCCACCACTGGCTTGGCGCGAACATCTTCTGTGTCGTGACCTCATCCCTAGCAGTGTCTGGTGACAGCTCTAATGGCTTCCAGTGCAATCCGATGACTGCCTACAGCAATGCGCGTAGGGCATCTTGTAGTCAAAGGCCTTTGCAGCTGCCTGAGCTCGATCCATATTTCATCAATTCTGCAGGGTGCTGCCATGCCTGGTAAGAAACCAAGAACAAATCAATCGAAGATAGGGAGTGTATTATTTCATCGAAGGACTGGTGTCATCTTCAGCGGCGAAGACGATTCAAATTTTCCAAGGAGTTCATTCAAGATTTTAATAAGCCCCACACATAAACTGAACGTCAGAGATTGTCTGTTTCCACCTATATTCTACCTTTTCATGGGCTGTCCTCTTTGCAGACATGGGTTTGGTCCATTTTTCAGTGGTTGTCTCTTCTCATGGACTGCCACAGTTCTTAGCCTTTTCACCTGCGATGGTCCCAATTCTCCAGGTTTGTTACTTTGTATATGACTGTCGCCTTTTTTTGAAAAACTGACTTCCTTTCGTTGATTTTTTCAGAAAATTGGTGCTATTTCTGCCATTGACACCTTTTTTCAAGAACTGTCTGTTTTCGGCAGACAGTATCACCTTGTTCGAGACATAATAATAACTATGAATCCAATATGTAAATGTTTACTGCTTTTTACAAATAAATGAAATGAAAAACAAAGTTTCTTTGTCTCTATTATTTTTACAAATGGATACATACGGAAATGTTTGTCCCCTTTTGAGAGTCTGTCTTTGATTTTAATCATGGCCGGCAGGAATATAGCTGTGCAAACCATAGCATAACAAATCTAGATTAGCGAATCCTAACCACGGATCATGTGATGGATACTTCTTGGACACATGGTATACAACCTCTTCTAATCTGCACTACAAAGTTTGTGTCTTCTGAGCTTTACTTTGTAAATTTCCCTGGTGCAGAAAAGTTCACAGGAACTGTGCCTATTCCACATATACATATGGAAATGTTTCTCTGCCACTGAATTCAGTAGAACATGCATGGTGAAAGAACCGAAAGGAGACCAAAAAGGGTCGTGATCTCCAATAGTTTGCGTTGGCTTTGTCTCACAAAAGTGGCACAAACCGGCATTAACTGTTGATTTTGGCATTTACATTTGAACTACTTTGCATCAAGGGGCATTCCATGGATGGTACATGGGCGTTCCAATACAACCATATATAGGATTTGATGCAAATCCCTATCGACTAAAAATCGTAGGCAGGGATTTGTGCCAAAAATATACACCTCCTTGAGGCAGGCATAAGAGAAAAGCTTTCTGTACAGCACACATATAAAGTTATAAAACTATAAGTGTCAAAACATAGCACTTTCTACTGGAAGGGCCACATGCAAAGCATCTGCTTGATATCACACACGTACACACTAGCGCTACGATGCAAGGGTGTGTGCGCTGATGCTAGGAAGAGTGAAGTACACCAGGTCCAGGAGCCAGAGAGAAAAAGTGCCATATTTTGGTAAATATGGTAGTGTTTGGTTCTCATATACAACATAACGGAGAAAGTCAGTCTATTGAATCAGACAAGACAACCTTCTTGGTGCTCAGAAAGAAAGCCACCAAACTCAGATAACTTTCCCAGCAGTCGGCTTAAGTGTGAATTCCATCAGCCCACCCTTTTGGCGGAGCCTCGTCATCTGGAAAACAACGGAGAAGAGTCTATGCAGCCAATGTTGCCCATAGGCTAACAATGTTGGATACTTGACCTCTTACTCCAGATTAACTCAGCCCTAATGCTTATCAAAGTATGCGAGTGCTGATGGTGTGCAGTGCTATTGTGAATGTGAAAATAAAAATAACTATAAGGACGAAAATTATGTTTATTGAAGATCGTCCGAATGTCATGAATAAAAACAACCTGATAGTATGGAACTAATTTATCATCTCCTAGCAATAGGGAAAGTCTTTGTGTTTGGTTCTCTCCCTTTCACACAACGTAGTACAGCAACTATATTAGAAGAAAGATAAAAATAATAAGATCCATTCCAAAGAAACAAATATAATGGAAATAAATAAAACGTTAAATTAACAAAAAAATTAATTTATACTAAAGTAAAACTAAGTGATTAACAGAATTAAAAAAGTTGAAGTGATTGCCGGAATCACACAGGGGTTGTTAAGATATTGGAAAATTACTTTATTTACTTTGGTGATGCAGTGACACATGATGAAGTATAGACTATGTAGTGCTTTGAGATGTAGTGGTCCACAATGTAATAACATACATAATTTCAAAGCGGATCCTCCGGAGTTGGCTTAATTAGGATTAAAGACGGGTGTCAATACAGAGATGCCACCTGAGATACTTCCAGCCGAGCTAAGGCTGCATATAACAAGAGCTCTGGCCAGCACCCCAAACCCAAGGAGGACATAGGAACACTGCAAGCTGGCAAGGCAGGCCTCAGGGAGGGCATTTTTAATAATAATTTAGTTCCTCGCTTAAGGTTGATTTTGGCTAGGCGTAGGACAAAGGAAGGCCACTGTTTGAAAGTGGACCACTGTAGTAAAGAATCAGGGCTGGTGCTAACCTACCATTGTTTTTACTCTGTGAAGTACCTGGGTGATTTCCTGCTGAAACCTCAGAAAGTGGTTGGGTGCCATGATGTGAGATAAGGAGTCTGCCACTTAAAGAGACTTGATGTGTGGGTCTGACGGTCTCTGGCGAGGAGAGGTTAAATATAGGATCCCTCAGATGGTACTCACAAAGTGTCTTTCTGAGAGGTTGTGAGGAGACACGGGTCGGAGACTCAGTTCCTCTCATCGGGGGTGTCACAATCCTGTAGGTTTCTAGAGGAGGGATGGACTCAGCCTGTGGTAGGACACATGCCACTGTATCCGACCTGAAGTTTGAGGCCTTTCATTGGTCTGCCCATAGCCCCCATTCAGCGTGCATGCACTTTGCACACGCTTCCTAACAATACGTTTCTCAATCACAGAAGAGGGCAAGGTTTCCCCCCAAAGGAGTCATACTTGCCTAATCATGTACACAAAACAGTACAACTCAAAGGGATAAGCAAAAGGAACAATAATTTTAGATTCCTCTTCACATTGCACTCCACATAATGTACCAGGGAACATTTTGTTTAACAAAATTATAGTGTTTCCGGGAATCCCTTATGGTCTCAGCACCCAAGTCTAATTTTGAACCATACTTCTGTGATTATCATTCTTGAACAAGCTATGTTGTTGGACATGCACAACTTGTAAGAGGTACTTGAGGAGCCAGCAGGCTGGAGGGCGTTACTACTTACGACAAAAATTACCCTTTCGATTCCCATTCTAGGTCCATTCTCAGTCCTCCCAGGTCTTAAAAGACCTAAGGCCAGATGTAGGTAAATGAGAAATACCGATTTCTTAATAGCGAATTTTATCGATTCGCTATTAAGAAATCGTTTTTTCTTATGTAGATAAAGATTTGATAAAAAAGACTGAATCCTTAATATTCCTTATTACCGAATCGGTAATTGAGATTTGGTAATAAGGACTACCTACCCATTCATTTCTATGGGCCTGGAGGCCCATAGGAATGAATGTGAAGACATTCAGTATTAGCGATTCAGTATTACCGAATCGGTAATACCGGGAGGTATTTCAAGGGTGCCAGGGTGTCCAAAGGTAATGGTAATGAAGCATGACACCTGAAAGGGTGTGTGAGGGCATTACATCCAACAAAATGGATGCCCAACTGTAGGACTCATTGAGACCAACAGTATCCAGACATTGGTGTGACACGTACATCGTCCCTTTTGAGGAACAGCTCAGCTTTCTTTGTATACTTTACTCAGTTAGGGCACACACTGTGGCTGGACCTACCACTCATGTGAGTGGAAATTGCCTTTCCACCTCTCTCCCCTTTGTTGAAGACATGCTAATTTATTTTGCCTTGAAGAAGCCCTTGCATGGACTGGCTTTGACGGAGCGAAACATGTGTCTGCCACTTAACTTTTCAAGTTATTATACAATACATGAACAAAAATGGAAATACATGCTACTTTATACATGTATATTACGAATCTTTTTAAAGTTCTTTTGTTTCTATATACTGACTATAGTGGCAAGTACATATGGCGTCTTAAAGCAAACCTGTGGATTAATTTAATTTCTAATGGTGCACTGTGGACAATGGCCTCAGGTCTGGTCCAAGTTCCATTGTAGGTGTAAAATCCTGCCTTGCTTTATAATCAAAGGTTTGAGTCAAATTGAGCTCAGTCACCTTTTTTTCTATTGACAGCAATGTCCTGCTGGTGTTACCTGGAGGAAATGTCGCTTAAAAAATATTGCAGCAATCTGGCTGTTGTGTGAAACACCCATTGTAAATACTGTTTCTGCAAGTGATGCACAATTACACTGTGGAAATTTGGAACAAAGTGAGAAAACTGGCCTGCTAGCCTGTACCAATGGTATTTCTAAGCAATACTTTGTACCCAAATTCACTCTGAATGAAGGGATTGTGCACTAAAGCTCCTTCTAAGTCGCCAAACCAATGCTGGCCTCTCACAGGAACTTCTGCCAGCCTCATGCTCACAGTTTGCATGAGGGATATCCCACTGGACCGCTTGAGGCGTACCCCTAGGCAGATCAAGGCATTCTCATCCTCTCCTGCTGACACTAGTTACCAGCAGCAAAAAAGTCTGATGATAAAAGGCAAACAAATGCTCAAAAAATAAAATGTTCCCAAACATTGGCCAGATGTATTATTTACTGGTCACAAAACTAGTCACAATTTGTGACCAGTAAAGAATGTTATAGACCAACCAAGGTAGTAATATGTTGGCTTATAAAAATGCCAATTCAGAGCAGGCAGTAATCCAACCTGCCTCATTATTATTAATGAGGAAGATAACAAATTGCAACTCATTCTGATTGGAGACCGTCACAGGCGTTGTGTTCTGCTAGCCTCTGAAGACCATCATGTCTGAAATCGCCTTTCAATAAAGTTAACTGTTATGTTTTACTCCTCAATATTATCACTTTATCCCAAACATGTTCTATTGTATTCTCTGTCCTCGCGCTGCTGCCACCGCCGCAAGCCCATGACCGAGGGTTCTATGACGTGCCTAGATTCCATAGTAGGACCTTGGGCATGGGTGACAGTTGGATGGCAGTTGCAGTGAGGAGCAGCCTAGGATGAAGACGTGCCCTTGGTGTCAGTGGCCTTTATTTAATAAAACCTTTAACTTACTGTCAGTCTCCGGTGTCACCTCCATGCCATGGGTTAACAGGGGTCTCCAAACCGGTCCTGGAGGGCCGGATCATACCAGATTTTTTGGATATCCCCATTGAGATACATGTAGTTATTTAAAAAATCTGGCATGGATCCGGCCCTCCAGGATCGTTTTGGAGACCCCTGGGTTAGACTATTATATATATAATAAATAACAATAAGGGGGCGTGGCCAAGCAACATGGCCGACAGGACGTGAGCTCCACCAGCCCCGTCCCGAAGACCGGCAAAATCCTGTAATAAACTCCTGCCCGGGCTGTCACGCTACATGTGACCTGTGTCGGAACTCCCCCTGACCCGACTGAGGACATTGAACCGGAGACGCAGTCCCGAATTCCTCCGTGAACGGAGGCAAAGGCACTGCCGGAGGTGGCGGCGGCGCACTGCATCACGCGACGCCGCGGACTGGGCCTATACGGTGGAGCCGGACTGCGGGCGATCTGCCTGAAGAGGTCGGACTGGGCGAGCCCTTGACGGGCCCCGGCGTCTTATCCTGGGCTCCTGGGGGCAGACTGCAGAAGCGAGAGGCAGCGGCTTTGTACCTCGGCAATCGGAGGTGGAAGAGACGACGAAGCGGAGGTGCCGACCATTTTGGCCGGGCTCCTGTGGCGGAGCTCCGCCCCAGACACTGCAGCAGCCGGAGATCGCCTGGCTGGTCGCCGGAGAGCCTTCATTTCGCGGCGGAGGGCGTGAGTACTGATGCCCTGATCCCTCATCGGTGACCATAGCTGGAGTGGGGGTCCAGACTGACTGGGTGCCCGACCTGGCCTGATCCTTAGACGGCGACCGGTAGAAGTGGCGCGCCAGCTCCCCTCTGCCCCCCCTGAACTACGAACTGCGTTTTGCTCCTAATCTCTATCACCATACTGCCTTCGGGGGGCACGGAGACTGGCGCCCCTGCAGATGCGGTGGTCCTGCACCCCCTCCCCCACACATCCGCCATTTTGGCTACACCTAGGTGGGGCGGTGAAGCAGTGTGGCGAGGTGCGCCTGTCCCACGGCTTGGCCTGAGACTGTGGACCCCTTTGGGGGGGGAGCGATCTCAGAGGCTTGCTGACTCCCGGCTGTTGGCTGGAGGTGAGATTAATAGTGAAGAGAGGGAGTGAATGTGCCCGCACTGCCGCCTGCCCGGATCCTTGCTCCCTCGAGGAGGTGCCGGACCATGGATTCCACTGTACTACCGGTGTTGTGAGGAGGCGCGACCACGTTGCATCCATTCTGCCCTGCCCGCTGGATCGGCTGATCTACCTTGGGAGCTACTTGCACCGTGTTGCCAGTGAGCCTGGATGTGACATCGTACCACCTATTGTCCTTGTCCTAGACCTAGTCGGGAGGTTCCTCCCGGGCCGGTGGGGCCTAGGGTGGGCGCCTTGGAACGCGCTGCTTTGGCGCTGCAATAGTCGAGATTGCGGCCCGCTCAGGCCGTTCCACGAAGGCCTCCCAACCAAACACAATCGTGCAGTACACTACCCCGCGCCTCCAGCCACAGAGGATCACACGGCAGACAGGAGCTGATGATGGAGGAGAGGGGTCTGCGCAGCCATCCAGAGCTGAAATCCTCAAAGCTATTCAGGGATCCCACTCTGCCCTGGAGCGCCAGATAGAGACGGTCTCTGTGGATGTCAATTTGTTGCGGACAGACCTCCGCAAAGTAGCGGATAAAGTTTTGGATGCAGAAGGCAATATCACTCAGTTACAGGGAGAAGTTGCATCTTTAAAGAAATCACTTGCCCAACTTACCTCTACTACCCGCGCATTGGAACGATGTGCCGAGGATGCGGAAGGGAGGGCACGTCGGAGTAACATCAGGGTCCTGGGAGTTCCGGAGCGACTAGAGGCGGGGAACCCTGAACTATTCCTGGAAACATGGATTCGTACACAACTGTGTCCGACTGGATTGTCCAGCGTCTTTATAGTGGAGCAGGCGCATAGAGCCCTTGTGCCCCCTCCACGACCAGGTGAGGCTCCTAGAGCCCTCATCGCGAAGATCCTCAATTACAAAGACCGAGATTGTATCCTTAAAGCCCCAAGAGAATCGGAGTCCCTCATGATTGAGAATAGTCGAGTGTCAATTTATCCTGACTATACCCAACAAGTACAGGAACAGAGGAAATCCTACTTGGGGGTTAAACAAAAGCTACGTGATATGAAGCTTCAGTATATGCTTTTGTATCCTGCCAAGCTTAAGGTACTGTCCCAGGGCCGCGCGCACTTCTTCGAGACGCCGGCGGAGGTGTGGGAATGGCTCGAGATCAGAGGAGATGATTTGCTCCCGGGTGAACGAGGTGGCCCGAGTGAGACTTGGGGGACCAGGCTGCAGAGGAGACGTCGTGGTAGAAGAGGACGCCGATCTGGGTCCCGGGGTTCTCCTGAGTCTCGACCCACGGTGGGGGCAGATGGAGCTATTCATATGGAATCCTCGCCGGAGAGAGCGGGTCCGGGGTCGCCCGGGGCTCCTGCTCCTGGTGAGAGCTTGGTACCAGACACCTTGCAAGAGACGCCCTTGGGAACGGACTCCGCGGCTCCGGTGGTCCCGGAGACGGCCCTAACTGAATCGAGGTTGGAATGATTTTTTCCCTTTCCTCTGCTCTTGTTCATCCTGCTCCTTTGCTTTGCCCTCAATGTACCTTTCTGCACGGATGTCCTCTGATTGGGTGACCGCCTGCTAACGGTGTTCTGGGTTACCGTACCCCCTCCTTGTTGCTGGGGCTTTCTTGGATGATGGACCGTGCTGTGGGACTGGCGCTCTGGAGGCCTGGGGAGCGGGAGGAGGGAGTGGAGGATTGGCCATGGTTCTGAGTGATGTTATGCCCACATTGATGGCAGAATTGAGGAGACATGCCGGGTATTTTTTCTTGGGTTTGTTGGGTCTTTCGGGATGCTGGGAGGGAGGGTGGGTGGGTTTGGCTTGGTGTGTGTGAGTGTGGGGTGAATGGGCTGTATGGGGTGGCTGTGCACGTCCTGGCACTGGCGGGGTAAGGGTTGGGTTGTGTGTTGCTATCCTATTGCTCGTGGGCGGGGTGGGAGGGGGGATTTTGCGAAAGTTTTGTATTTTGGGGATGTTGGGGGGTGGGGTGGGGTTCATGGCAGAAGTTGCACTGGCATCATGTACACATTGATTCAGAATTGTGGGGAGCTCATTTTCTGGGCTGCACCTCCGGATTCACATATAGTGGGGGCCGGGAGGTCCCGGTTCGCGTTGCACCTACACTATGGCCCATATGGGCGTAATCATAAGGCATGAGTTTCAAGTTTTTAACATGGAATGTGCGTGGCCTGGGCACCTGCACCAAAAGACACAGAGTCCTCACCTTCCTTAAACGTCACGGGGTCTCGGTTGCCTGCTTGCAGGAGACCCATCTAGATGATGACGGTGCACAGCGTTTGTCCAGGAAATGGAGAGGCCAGATTTTTCACTCCTCCTTCTCTACATATGCTAGGGGGGTCCTCATTTGGGTGGCCCCGGGGATTCCCTGTGCTGTACAGTATATTGATGCGGATGTGGAAGGCAGGTACATATTGGCGAGGCTTAGGCTAGACGACAAGGAACTCCTGCTCCTTAACACATATGCCCCGAAAACCGATGACCCGACCTTCTTCTCTCAGATACAGGATC
This sequence comes from Lissotriton vulgaris, assembly GCF_964263255.1. Lineage (NCBI taxonomy): Eukaryota > Metazoa > Chordata > Amphibia > Caudata > Salamandridae > Lissotriton > Lissotriton vulgaris. The sequence continues at coordinate 152,044,185 of NC_141700.1, read as the reverse complement.
TTTTAGCTCCGAGTTTGGACGCACCTCTCCTCTGGTTTGGGGATTTCAATTGTATACTGAACCATGAGCTGGACCGTCATCCACCCAGGGCGGGCACTAAGCCCCGTATGACGGCGCGTCTAAGGGAAGTGATGCATAACCTGGGGGCGCGAGACGTGTGGCGTACTTGCCACCCCCCCCCCCAGAAGCTCTACACGTGCTACACTCCGACTCATGGTACGCATAGTAGACTAGACCGCGTACTCGCGGCTAACTTCACCACCTCCATTACCTTGTCCGTTACTCACCAGGCTCGGTACCTGTCGGACCACCCCCCCGGTGACGTGTGTGGCGAAGTGGCCTGATCGTGCCGCGCGTCCGCGAACGTGGAGGTTGCCGGCTGACCTGCTACAGGATCAAGTGGCCAGGGAACATGTGGCGGAGTCACTGTCAGGCTATTTGGAGCTTAACTGGGGGAGAGATGACTTGCCCTACTCCACCAAATGGGAAGCATTAAAGGCAGTGGTGCGAGGCGCGTGTATGGGCCTCTCCTATGTGGTCCGGAAACAATTGTCTGAATTACAAGATGCGGAGCTGGTGATCCAACGCACCCAATCTCGTGCGGATCCGGAACCACTGGATCTTCAGACAGAGAAGGAGGCCTTGGTGTCGATTCATGACATACTCACACGCCTTGACAAATTTACACTGGGCCAGTATAGGCAACGTCTTCATCGCGAGGGGGATAAGTCCGGCCGCTTATTGGCCTGGATACTGAGGCGAGAGTTCGCACCTGAAAGGATAGTAGCCCTACGAAACTCCAATGGAGCTATGGTCCACTCTGAGACTGATGTTCTTGAGGTTCTTCGTGACCATTTGCAGACTGTCTATGAGGCTGACCCATTACTCTCGGTGGATACCAGTCAATCGTATCTTGAGGGTCTCCAACTCCAGACCCTGCCGGAAGCTGTGGTGAAGGAACTTGACGCAAACCTAACACTGGGTGAGATTACTGCAGCAATAGCTGCCCTCCCCCGTACTAAGGCCCCTGGTGGTGATGGATATCCGGCTGAGTTTTATCACACCTTCGGGAATGTCTTGGCCCCCCTCCTTTTGCAGGTCTACAACGAGGCTCTGCGCGTTGGCGCCCTTCCGCCTACCATGAATCAAGGAGAGGTATGCATGATTCTGAAGCCTGGCGGTGACAACACTGATCCCGCGGCATATCGTCCTATCACGGTGCTAAACACGGATGCGAAAATCCTCACTAAATTATTGTCCACGCGCCTTGCCCCACTCATGACCCGACTAATCCACCCCGACCAGTGTGGATTTATTCCGGGTCGTAACACGGCGATTAATCTACTGCGCCTGAATCACATACTACATGAAGTGCAGGGGCGGGAGGGTCCTCACGTGTTGGTCTCAGTTGATTTGGCTAAGGCCTTTGATACGGTGCACTGATGCAGGTGCTCCAGAAAATGGGGTTTGAACCTCGATTTCTAGCCTGGATCCGGGTGCTCTACAAGGCACCCCGAGCCAGAGTGCGCCTGGGATCGGCCCGCTCGGCGGAGTGGTCGCTAGGGAGGGGCACCCGACAGGGCTGCCCCCTCTCCCCTCTCCTGTTTGCTCTTGCAATTGAGCCCCTTGCCCTTTCCGCCCGCACTGAACTACAGAATTGGGGAATCGTAGTGGGTAACACTACCAATGTGGTCTCCCTCTACGCAGATGATGGGCTTTTCTATCTGACCTCCCCGGCTGAGGCCCTCCCCGCTTTGTTGCGGGTCCTGGACCAATTTGGCGCAGCCTCTGGGTTGCATATAAATATTACCAAATCTCTAGTTTTCCCTCTGACAAATACTGTCCCAGATCCAGACACGGAGCTTCAACATTTAGGCCTCCGTTATGAACGAACGGCATTCCGGTATTTGGGCATCCAGGTGGCCTCGTCCACAGAGACTTTGCTGGCTTACAATATCGACAGAATACTCACAGCCCTCCGCAAATCTATTACCTTTTGGAACACACTCCCTCTCTTTCTCATGGGGCGCTTAGCAATTGCCAAAATGGTGATGCTCCCTAGGGTCCTATATGTTTTGCAGAGTTCCTTGTGTCCGTTACCTCCCCGAGTGTTCCGCACATTGAACTCTCTCCTCACCTCCCTGCTTTGGGCAGGTGGGCGCAGCAGAGTCGCTTTGCGCACGGTGACGAGGTGTTGGGATGAAGGCGGCCTCGAAGCCCCGAGATTTGACCTCTATTATTTCACGGCGCAGCTTCTTCCGGCCGCCAGATGGTTCGCTGAAGATGAGAATTGGGAACTGGCACTACTGGCTGGTATGGCAAATGATGAGGCCCTGCAGGAAGCCTTGATGCAAGGTCGCGGATCCGACAACACTTTAACTTACGTGGTGCGTCACACAGCTAATATTTGGCACCGGTTGGAGGAAAGCATGTCCTTTCGGGAGTGGCGATCTGGTGGTTGCGAGACCCTGGCGGACCTCTACCCGAACGACTCCTTTGTGTCCTTTGAAGGTGCCATGGAGTCCTTTGGGCTGGGTGAGGGACAATACCTCCACTACGGTAGTATTCAGGATGTGGCCAGGATAACATGGCCCCAATTCCCGGAGGCGCCTCCGCTTACTAATACCCTCGACATCATCATGTCCTGTGGGAGAGGTAGATCTCCCTCCTCTACTCCGCTATGCGCCGGGATTCAACCCCACCGTTGGCCCCGGCCTGGGTGGCGTGGGAGACAGACCTAGGGGTGGAATTGGAGCCTGCACAAAGGAAGCGGATTGGGCTGTTGACCCATAAGGTCTCCTGCAATGCACGTTTTAAACTTATACACTTTAATTTTGTCCACCGCACATACATGACACCGGTCTCTCTCCATCGTATATCGGCGGATAGACGCCACAATTGTCCTAGATGCGGAGTGGGGAAGACGGGCTTTCTGCACTTGGCGTGGGAATGTCCTCTTGTCCAGGAATTTTGGCGCAAGGTGGTGAGGTATATTGTCCAAGCTACGCGACTTAAGCTTCTGCTAGACCCACTCCAATGTCTTCTCGCGTTGGTGCCCAAACCCCAAAAAAAGAGACTATCTTATAAGTTCCTGCAACTCCTACTGGTTTTGGCGAGGAGACGAGTGGCTATCACTTGGATGGGTCACAGGGCGCCGGAGGTTTCCCTATGGCTGAGGAACGCGAGGGAATGGGCCTTGGCTGAAGAGACCCACATGCAGCACACCCGTAGAGATGGAAAGTTGCAAGATGATTTGCTTGCTTGGAAGACGCTGTGCATGGAGGGCCTGGCGGAGGATGACTCAGATGCCACCAGTGCTGAGTTGTTTTCTGCTGATGCTTCGGAGTCTGACTGTGGAGGGGAGGGTGCTGGAGGGGAGGGTCGTGGGACCGTGTAGGTGTCCTCTGTTGCCACGCTACGATACCTAACTATGTATGTATGCATATAGCTGAGATTCCCATAGGTCTATATTGCCTTAAATTGACTGGGCCTTAGCTGGCCCTCACACAAATGTCCTACTCTATTGGATCAGTACTAGCGATGCCATTCTAGGGGTAAATAGTTGTTGTTAAACTGTTATGTAATATAAGACTGTGACGTGACAAAAATGGCGAAGACATTGATAGGTTTCATATCCTTGGAGCACAAATGCAAATTTCTCCTTTGTTAAACATGCCCTGATCCTACGCCGCCCAGCCTCCGGGATGTGGGCCATACATGGATGTGTAGTGTCATTGGAACTGCATACTCTTACTGATTGCATATCAATAGTGTTGATGTCGATATGCTTTGTGCCTTTTTTTCTATGACTTCGCTACAATAAAAATATGTTTAAAAAAAAAAAAATAACAATAAAGGGTTTGGCTCATAAGCAGCAAGGCTGAGCACATCATAACCTACAACCAAAACCAATTGCCAATGCTGCTGCGTTTTCCAGAGTTTAATTACCCACGATGTAAACTCTGACCATCAATACATCTATAAGCTCATTACTCGCTTTTTATTGCTTGAATATTCATTTCATTTTTTTCCCAAAACATTTTTCATTTTTATACTATAGGTACATTAAGTTTTTTCATCCCCCACAAAAACTGTACAAAAAATTCAAAAATTAAACGACAACATCACATCAGACTCACTATTTCAGACATACTACATTCATACTCAAACATAAAAGATTGCTAAACCAAACAATAATTAATACCAACAATGTATCTTTTCAGTAAATCACATTATGTACACTTTTTTACATTTTATACAATTAGTAAGCTCACTTAGAGGTAAGATGCTGATGTTGTGCTTGACTGGTGTAGCAAAGGTTTTAATCTTTAAATAAGGGCATTTTCTACTTAGTTTTTCTTATTACTTTTGTTTTGTAGTGAGGTTGGTCCTGATGAGAACCTCTTAAACGAAGAGGTTTGAAACGCGTAGGCCATTGGTTAAACCAAACGCTCTCTCACCAAAAGTATCGTGATCCAATAGTAGATTTACATTAAAATTACTAATTGTATAAAGTGTAAAAAAGTGTACATAATGTGATTTACTGAAAAGATACATTGTTGTTATTAATTATTGTTTGGTTTAGCAATCTTTTATGTTTGAGTATGAATGTAGTATGTCTAAAATAGTGAGTCTGATGTGATGTTGTCGTTTAATTTTTGAATTTTTTGTACAGTTTAGTGGGGGGATGAAAAAAGTTAATGTACATATAGTATAAAAATTAAAAATTGTTTTTTTGAAAAAAATGAAATGAATATTCAAACAATAAAAAGCGAGTAATGAGCTTATAGATGTATTGATGTGATGAGTGTTTACATCGTGGGTAATTAAACTCTGGAAAACGCAGCAGCACTGGCAATTCGTTTTGGTTATGGGTTAGACTAGGCATTGATATTTGTGGTCCCATTTGGGAACATGGGGAGCATTTGTATTTTATTGTGCTAGTGGACCACTTTTCAAAGTGGCAGGAAGTGGAGGTGGTGCAGAATGCTGATGCAAAAACCATTGTCAGTTTCTTACGGAGATTATTTCTTAGAGGAGGTCTCCCTATTTGTATTGTGTCAGACAATGGCCCACAATTTGTCTCTACCTTTTTTGAAAACATTCCTGAGTGAGAATGGTATCTCTCATAAAACCACTTCTTTGTACCATCCAGCAGGGAATGGGGCAGACGAAAGATTTAATCGTGTGATAAAGGGCGTAGTTCATCTAGCTAACCAAAATGACCTCTCATGGAGAAAACAACTTATCCACAACCTTTGGGCTTTTCGTGTGACTCTCTGTGAGTCTACGGGTATCAGTCATTTTGTACTACTAAGAGGTAGAACCCCTATGACTAAAGATAATGTGGGTTGGGCCACCCCAAAAGGAGTTTGTTGGTCTCCTGATAAGGTGAAAAAGAGATTGCTACACTCCCAAATGAAGAGCAAAAAATATTATGACTCTAAACATGCATGCAAAAAAGTTTACATACAAGTGGGTGACAGAGTCAGGGTAAGGAAATCTGATTTCGCAAGAAATGGGCAAAGTCATTTCTCACAACCTATGGAGGTTAAGAAAGTTTTCTGTAACTTTGCCCTCTTAAGTGACGGGAAAACCTGGCATTTTTCTTCATTGTCTTTGTGTCGGTGTGGTGCCATTGCTTCCCCCTCTCATTGCATTTCCGACAACCAAAGTCCTTCCTTTTCCCCAGACTATGATTGGATTCTGGATGGTGATGCTTGTAGGATTTCTTACCCACAGAGGACAAATATTGCGTCTCCTGACGGTGAGAGTGCTCCTGGGAGCATTCCCATTCGTGAGTACAGTTGTAGTAGTTCGAGTGGGGAATTATCGGAAGTTAACCAATCAAATCTTAGTACAAGCAGTGCAAACCATGAACATGATAGTTCAGATGTTGATGATGTATCTTCCCCTAATAGCATTGTCAGGAATGAACCTACGGTGAGCAGATACGGTAGGTTTGTCAAACCACCAGCTAAGTAATACGACTTTAAGTGTCACTTCAACCCGAACATGTTCTATTGTATTCTCAGTCCTTGCGCTGCTGCCACCGCCGCGAGCCCATGCCCGAGGGTTCTATGACGTGCCTAGATGCCATGGTAGAACCTTGGGAATGGGTGACGGTTGGATGGTAGTTGCGGTGATGAACAGCCTAGGATGAAGACGTGCCCTTGGTGTCAGTGGCCTTTATTTATTAAAACCTTCAACTTACCTTCAGTCTCCGGTGTCATCTTTACATTAACCTTTTTTTTCAACGCAGCCAGATTTTCTGAAAGGAAATAGTACAGCATTTAAAAAAAAGCTTAGTTCCTTTCCCAAGTTTGTTTGAGAGTTGGCAATAGTCCCCTGGACCACCGCCCACTCTCTAGCAAACATGTTCCAACATTCACAAAGTAGAAGGACTTGGGACCTCTTCCCTTCTGCAAACAGATTACCACTCCAACTCGGGAGTCAGTAACTTTTCAGTGTTTTGCAACCACATTTCGCTCGCAAAACATTGATACATTGCATACAGATTCAGTATTTGGAAAGGACGCCAATAACACACCCCTTTGAAATACTAAATCAGTGTGGGGGCGAAATACCACTTTAGGACTTGGTAAAAGTTTACAGATTCCTAAAATGAGAATAGTACAATAAAAAAATGATAGCTGTCGCAAAAGCAGAATCAGAGTGACTTATTTAAAAGCCCCTTGCGCCACTTTTGTGTCACTTTTAACATGGGAAAAGCGACGCAAAAGTGGCACCAGGCGCTTGTAAATCTGCCCAGAGTATTTATGAATGTAAAAATTGCGTATTTACTTGTCCCAAAAATCTGGAAGTAATTCCAGTTGATGACGTTTCTACGGTTGCTGGATAATACCTTCGAATTTTGCCCTATTGTTCAAATTAAACCGGAAACGCCGGGTTTAAAATTTCGTACTTGTCACCGAGAGCGCGCACACACGCGGCCCTGTGCGCGCGCTTTCGGTGAGTCACAGGAGAGTGTCTGGGTTGATGCAACTGGGTGGCCCCGTCTCCTCCCGCTTTATAAGCAGGGCGTTTTGGTAGGAACAGGGTTTTGTGATGGCTGCAGAGGGTCTGCCAGCGCGAGGATGCTGCAGCTTTCATGTGGGCTGCCCCCCCCCCCCCCCCCAACTCCCCACCCCCTCCCCACCCCCCGCACATCTCTTCCTCCATGTTAGCTAACGGTGACCCCTTATTATACTCCGCAAGCTCCGCATTGCCTTGGTTCCCTAGCAACGTGTCGTCGCCGTGGCAACCGTGACAACCTTCTGTTCATTAATTTAAAAAGGTTCACAGTATAACAAATGAAATGGTTATAATCTTGTCACCGTGTTAAAAAGAGCTGCACGCCTAGACCTCTCACTAATCACCCTATATTACATAGTGTGCGTGTGTGTAGGTGTGTGTCTATACTGCTCCCAGGATGCAACGCGGGAGGATGCTCGTCCTCGCAGCTAGAATGCTTTTTCGGTGGCATAATTTATACAGACGCTCTGAAGTGAGCATTTGCTCTGAAATTGGAAATTGAGACATTTATCCGAGCCGCTCTCTCATTCCTTTATTTTGGTGATTTGCAGCGAAAAACATATGAAACAAATATCGTCATTCCTGAACTATAAGGGGGGGAGGAGTAGTCCAATTTTGACATTCCTTGGCTTGATTCCCCCAAATCCATGCACATGTAAAATTGAAGATGCGTAAATTGAAGAATGAATGTTTATTTTATATTTGATTGTGATCCCAAGTTAGAATTTCTAATTCATTGAAGCTGTGCCGCAGCCTAAGGTTTCTAGAAGTTGGGTAAAAGTTAAACAAAAGTGCTCTGTATTTATGAAACAGCATTTGGCTAGTCTCAATGGGCTAATTTTTAGAGAAGTGTTTGAAAAATTATGTATTTTAAAGCTCCTAGAGCCAGAAGCATTGGTGTAAACTAGAAGCACTATGGGGCATATTATCAAGAACGACGTTAAAATTAACGCGCTTTAGCGGCAGGAAACTGCAGCTAAAGCCACGATAATGGGCTTGATGATATTCCCTTGTGAATTCCCATAGAAGCCCAGGTTCTGGTGTCAACCTGGGCTTCTATGGGAATTCTCAAGGACATATTAGCAAGCCCCTTATCGCCGCTTTAGCTGCAGTTTCCTGCCTTTAAAGGGTCGATATTTTTAACACCACTCTTGGTAATATGCCTCTATATTTGTATGGGCGGGCGAGGTGAATGAACGTGTCCCAAAAGGCCACAACTCCTGATGTGGCTATGTTTGCCACATGGTCGTTTTTTCCACTCACATTACAGAATATCAAATTCCTTTTTAGGTCGAGTCTGGGCAGTGCATGTGCTGCTCTGCAAGGAATGCTGTATTCGAGTATGGACTTGAAGCTCCGCCCACTCTCAGCCCATATTTTTCATTGGCGTGTATCATTGTCCTTTGTAAATGCTGGATTCTGATTCGTTAATAGGCTTGTTAGTCCCTCCTTAGTACCACCTTGTCTTCATTAGTAACCTCCCATGAGGACTGGCCCCTTTTACTTCTGTTGTTACACGGTATGTCTTATTTAGACTGTAAGCACTATTATCTTTAATGAGTTTCTCCTTCTGCAGCCACAACATGCTTTCCTTTGCTCCATGCACAAGCCCAATGCCAGACTACCCGCCCTCCCAGTTCGATGGTAACCAGTAAAGAAAAAAACCAGTAGCAAGCGTATGATATTGTCAGTAAGGTACATGCATGTTAAGGGTGGCAGACAATTTATACCACATGCAATTTAAAAGTCCATGGAACTCATTACAAGTGGGCCGAATAATTCCGATATGTGCGCTAACTTCTGTTCCCACCCGTGTTGGAGCTATGAGTTACGTGGCAAAAAGCAGGTGGTCTATTGCGCAGATATTTATAGAGTGGTAATGTCCGGTATTCACTGAACATACAGATTTTGGCACAGCAACCACCAAAGTCTGCATGGTATGCCCAGCGCTCGTTCCTCCGCTATGGTGGAGGAGAGTTGCCCATAACCCCGCTGCCAGCCAGCTGAGGGAGGGGAAAAAAGATAATATAACCATTTTATTATAATTTTATTTTTCTTTCCGTGCTTGCGCCAACAAGTCAAGCCTGGGCGGGGTGGAACCATGATGAGAGCAGGGGGAGGAGTAGTGAACACTGTAAATGCGCACAACAGTTTGGCCGGCTAAGGTCGGCCAAACTGTCATGACCACTTTGATCTCTGCCGCTGGCCGCGCGACACAGAGGGGAGCATGGGCGAGACAGCGTCTTAGTACCACATGACGCGCGAGACGAGCCTACAGCGCGCCAACCCCCCCTCCTCGCTAACGGCCAATGGGAGGGCGCTCCTAGGCGGGGGGGGCGTTCCCAGGGGGTTTATAGCAGGCCCAGCACGTTGCTCGGTCTTTCCTAAAGGAGGAGAGACTAAATCACTCACCCAAAATGCAATGGTCACTATCAGGCTTAAGCATCTGAATAATGGGCTTAAATTAAGGGGTTACAACGGCAATGGTGGGTTCAAGGTGAAGGGTGCCTCTGTAATAGATCCCGAATGTGATGTGCGGGGATAAGTAACGCCACTAGGTAAACAAATACATGAGGTAGCTAACAGTGCATTACAGAAGGGAAAAGTGACAAGGGGCAGGTTACAAGTGAAACAAAGTACAATTGGAGGCGAAATACCGTGGCAAATGTTCCACAGGGACTTAAGAGAGGCTTCCCTGATGGCGCCCTAATTACACGTGCCGCACCATCTGCGGGCTACAAATTGTTGCCTTGTAAGAATGCTCTTAGGTTGGGTACACTTGTCTGGACTGGGGGTGAACATATCCCTCCTGGATGTAAAAGTGGTACGAAACAGCGAGGTGAAGTAGCTAGGTGGGTGGGGGGCTCTGTCATCGACGGGAGCCTCCTCCAGAGCTGTGGCGGAGTCACAGGGCGATCTGGAAGCAGATGGACAGTAGGGGTACCTCTGCGGCAGAAGGATACAGTCTAAATACCTCTGCCTGGCACAGTAAGGGTGCCTGAGCCAAGAACCTGGAGCCGAGGGGGTTCCAGGAAACAGCGTCGGCGCCCCGTTAGTCCTTCGGGCGGTCGGGGGGCCTGAACCGACCGCGGGTGTGCCTCATCGCTCCGCCCTGACAGGGGGGGGCGGGAGTAGAACGAAATAAAGTGATAATTTACTGCACCGTCAGAGCATCGACTCCCGTGCAAGATGGCTCCTTAGGCATGCGGGTCAGCGAGGGGCTGCCGCATTGGATCGCCTGTAAGATGACCCACCTTATCAGCTACTTGTTGTACGAAATAAACCTGCACCACTGCTTTCCCACAAATACGTCTCATGAGTTTCCTTGGTATGTAAGTGTTAACGTGCGCAGTGTGGAGCGAGCGCTGGCGGTGTGGGCACTATGCCGCTGGCCGCGCGACACAGAGGGGAGCATGGGCGAGACAGCGTCTTAGTACCACACGACGCGCAAGAGGAGCCTACAGCGCGCCAACCCCCCCTCCTCGCTAACGGCCAATGGGAGGGCGCTCCTAGGCGGGGGGGGCGTTCCCGGGGGATTTATAGCAGGCCCAGCACGTTGCTCGGTCTTTCCTGCCGCGTCGGTGCCTTGGGCTGCTCTGCGCTGTTCCCACCCTAACCCTGACCCAGCGGCAGAGCGGAGGGCGAAAGTTGTGAACTTTTAATGGTCATGTTTTGTGTTGCAGGCGGAGTCACAGGGCGATCTGGAAGCAGATGGACAGTAGGGGTACCTCTGCGACAGAAGGATACAGTCTAAATACCTCTGCCTGGCACAGTAAGGGGGCCTTAGCCAAGAACCTGGAGCCGAGGGGGTTCCAGGAAACAGCGTTGGCGCCCCGTTAGTCCTTCGGGCGGTCGGGGGGCCTGAACCGACCGGGGGTGTGCCTCATCGCTCCGCCCTGACAGGGGGGGGCGGGAGTAGAACGAAATAAAGTGATAATTTACTGCACCGTCAGAGCATCGACTCGCCGTGCAAGATGGCTCCTTAGGCATGCGGGTCAGCAAGGGGCTGCCGCATTGGATCGCCTGTAAGATGACCCACCTTATCAGCTACTTGTACGAAATAAACCTGCACCACTGCTTTCCCACAAATACGTCTCATGAGTTTCCTTGGTATGTAAGTGTTAACATGCGCAGTGTGGAGCGAGCGCTGGCGGTGTGGGCACTATCTCCACCGAGCTGTGTTGTACAGCCGGGTAGAGTAGAGGCACATGCTCCTAGGACCTGAGTGTTCGTCAAACAAGCCCGCTCAGGACAATCACAGCGCTGCTCTTTTATGCTGTGTTACCAGTATGAGAGCAGCGCTGTGATTGGTGTCTAGGAGCCTGGCAGTGTGCACCAGCCCCGGGGAATCAGAGTCTGACTGGAGCAGAAGAAGCCCGAGATGGCGGCCGGAAGCAATGTTATTTAAACCCTCCCCTACACCTCCCCACCACCCCTTAAGAAGATCAGCCGCTACTGGGTATGCCCCAAAATGACAGGATACATATTGAGCCCCTCGCTGCCGAGTCTGGAGGCTCAGTGAATAAATGCTTCCACTGCACACCTCCTGGTCACAGGTTCAATTCCCGGTGGGTCCACTTAGTCTTTCTTCCGTCTGAGGTCGATAACATGGGTACCCTTGAGTTAGGTAACAACAAATGTCTGTTATTCAGTGCCAGGATGCACTTCTAGGTGAAGGTGCGCTTTACACATGCTTATGTTATGTTATCAAATGTGATAATCATCACATTCAATAATGGCCAAGCCATAGTGAGGGTCCAAAGGCTTTGTTAGCAGCCAGCACCAGCAGATGGGTTTAGAACATGTGGTCCTGATGAGACAGAAGTATGGCAGACACACAGTTGCAACTGGGACCTGATGAGGCAGAAGTACAGGAAACAGTGCTATATAATCATGCCGGACGAGACGGGAGTACAGCGACACTTTGATGTAATGGGGCTACGAGTGACAGAGTGACATCAGACGGATGTATGTCGTTACAACGCATACTTTTACAACGCATACCTTTACAACGCATTTTTTACACCGCAACATCCATTACAACGCATTCCATACAACGCATGCCATTACAACGAATTCTTTGAAACTACCTTTACAACGCATTCCACTACAACGCATACTACATTTACAACGCATACCATTACATTGCATGTATGTTAAGTATTGGATAGTGTAGGGGTAAAAATTACTATTCTAACTCCAGAGGGGTGCAACAGTAGGGTAAGTGTTGGATAATGTAGGGGTAAAAATTACTATTCTAACTCCAGGGGGTGCAACAGTAGGGTAAGTGTTGGATAGTGTAGGGGTAAAAATTACTATTCTAACTCCAGGGGGTGCAACAGTAGGGTAAGTGTTGGATAGTGTTGGGGTAAAAATTACTATTCTAACTCCAGGGGGTGCAACAGTAGGGTAAGTGTTGGATAGTGTAGGTATGCGTTGTAATGACTGCGTTGTAATGACATGCGTTGTAGTGGTATGCGTTGTAGTGACATGCGTTGTAATGGTTGCGTTGTAATGGTATACGTTGTAATGGATGTTGCGGTGTAAAAGTTTTGTTGTAAAGGTAGTGCGTTGTAAAAGTTGCATTGTAAGTGTTGTTTCCCACATCAGACACTAGGAAATGATGGGCCTGAAAGAGACAGAAGTATAGAGACCCATGCGAGCTTATGTGCAAGCAGCTTGTGCCTTTGGTGCGTCACTTTTAATATGGTAAATAGTGATGTACCGGCTGTGCAAGGGGCTTGTAAATAAGCCCCAGGGTGTGCTGGGGCTGTGAGTGATCGGGATAGTGTTATACAGCACCCTGTGCAGCTGCAACTGTATTGTATTGCAACATTTATATATTGCTTACTGTACCAATGTAGGACACTGAAGCACTTGTCTACATGGGTAGCAAGCTGCACCGTGTAGAGTGCACGGTTGAAAGAATGTTGCCTTTGTTGTCCCTCCCCGCATTAACTATAGTCCACTTACCCGAATTAAATGCAGGCGGACCATAGTTTGATGACGGAGAAAACAATTCTGTCTTCATCATGGTCAAGACTTCTCAGATGTCCCAACGGAGTAGGGTAGGGCTTAATTTGGGCCGATGGTTGCCGGTGCAGGGCACCCGAACTTATTTTTGGGACCCAGCTCTTATTTTCACATCATTGATTTACTGAGCGCAAGAGAAGAAAATGACACAGATGGGAAAGACGGAAGAACAGAGAAACAGCAAACCCGTCACAAAAGGTAAAAGCAGGAACTTGCAGGAGTGAGATAAAGGGGGAGGGATTGTCTGGCACTAGATTAAAGAGGTACAAGGTGGTTTCAAAACTGACATCCTTGGTATTATACGCACCAAAGTTTCATTGCACCGGGCACAGGCTTCTGAGCAGAGTTTCGGGCACCGGAACTCTTTCTTTCACAAATTAAGCCTGAGTAAGAGCTGTCAGAGGTTTGGCTATATGTCCGCCCACCTAATTTAGATGGAAATAGATATAGCCATTTTCAATGCCCAAGGTCTGCTTTGCTGGTTACTGCACTGGGTTGTTCCATCTGAGATTTTGTGTATAATTGTGGTCCTGAGCTGGCACAGATGGAGGGAGGGGGAAGTGGGAACATCTGTAGGGATGGGCATTGTTATTATCATCACGTATCTGTCTACCATTGTAAGATGTAAAGAAGCAGCCAGAGAGTGAAGACATTTGGGGCCCACAGTGGTGGACTAGATTAAAGTCCTCTGAATTGTTTAGCATTATGGTATAGAACTCTTCAGTTATTCCATGCCTCTTCATTTGGTGATGTCTGCTGTTTGGCTGTTCAGTGCTGATGATGGCCAACCCTCATAGCAGATATGTGTTATGTGAATGCAAGAGATATAAGGTACAATTTGCGGCTGACCACTGTTTATTATGGCTTTAGTATTATCATCAGCCATAACTGTTATATATACAAGTACATAACTATATAATACCAAAGTTAGCCCTTCTTGGTCATTACGTAATTATAGCACACACACTTATAATTCAAGGTACAGGGAGAAAAGGTGGATTAGCCAGGGCCACAAATTTACAAATATATGATAGAGTCTAAAAGATGAAAGACTTAGCAGGACAGGACTCAAACAAACAAGATGCAGTGTAAATAACAGTAGGATGCAACAGAATAGTAATGCACTACATAATCATGCCTATGATAGAAATGCCTTTTGCACATGTATGTAGCCTAACATCTTGGACTGCAGAAAACCTATGCCTTTATCAGAGAACCTCAGCGAGTGAAAAAGCTTCAGAAAAATAAGGTTTAAATATTTACGGTGGATTTATGAGGTTAATACCACAATCTCGAGGTACGAATTATCATCCTACAAAATATTGAAGGCGGAATAGTGACTATGACGGTATCCACCGGCGGCCGGCACAGGTAAACGCGGTGAAGCGGGGATGGGGCAGGGCGGAGGGGGGTAAGTCGACTGACGAAGGAATAGGTATAATTAAATAAATAAATAATACCTATTCTGTCGTCTGCCGCGCCCTGCCTCACCACGCTTACCTGTGATGGCCGCCACTGACTATATCACCATCTTATGGAGGTAAATATAGATTTACTCCTCTATGCACAGCTATGTACCTTTAAAATAAAGATAACTACAAGGGAGATAGATGTGATGTAAGACCAGTAAATCTATATTTGTGTGCACTTACCATGACTGTATTCAGCTAGTTGTTTTTCTGGAGTTGATATTTTTGCTTGAGGATAATAATAAAAAAAATCTTGTGTCAAAACAAATTTTATTTGTAGGTGGGCCAGGATCAGTTCTAGGGTTTTTGGAATAATTATGGAGCAATATCATGTCCTGCATTGCATGCCGTGCTTTTAGCTTTTGAGGTTGCAACCTAGGGCAGTGCTTCCCATTAAGCTTCAAAGAATTAATGGAAACAATACCTTTGGCCCCCATGGGAACTAAAGACAAAGAAGCAATCTCACCTCGGGATGAGGCGAGTGAGCAAGAAACACTCTTACTGCTTCTGGGCCGATAAGAGTTATGTTATGTTATGTTAAAATTTATTTATTAAGCGCACGTACGCCCGTAGGCTTCATGGCGCTATCGGAGAGAAACATAACACAAATTAATACTCTAACAGTAAGCCTGTTTAAAAAGCCAAGTCTTGAGAGAGTGTCTGAAAGTAAGAAGGGTAAGAAGAGTAAGGGAGTAACACCGCCCACTGACAGAGGGAAAAAGGTAAGGAGGCCCCCCCTTATCAGATGAACACTAGAAAAAAGCAACACACCTACACCTCCTTTGCAGAAAGGAGTCAGGAAGCAATGTACCCTCCACTCCCATACAAAAAGAAGTAAGCAAGCAACACCCTACCATCCCTTCTAATGAGATAATAAGTAAACAACACCTTTTCACTTCCTGGGCTAGTATAATAATTAACCAAATCCTTTACTTTCGAGGGCAAATGATAAAAAATAAGCTAAGCCTCCTACCCCAGGGCAAAGGATAAAATAAAAGCTAGCCGTACTCCTCGTGGGCATAGGATAAAAAGTAAACTAAAGCTATCCCTCAGCAGCAAAGGATGAATAGTAAACTAAACCCACCACTTGGAGGCAACGGGTGAAAATCAGCAGCGGCTCCTCCGCTAAGACGAGGCGCGCCGCCCCTCTGCTTTCCAGCAGTGCAAAAAAGGAAAAATAAAATGATAATGCTACGTAATTATCATTTTATTTTTCCGTACTGGCTCAGTTCTAGGCACGGGGTGGGACGGGACTGGGTTGTCCAGAGCAGGGTGGGGGGAGTGGTGAGTACTCTCTAAGTGCACATCATGGTTTGGCCGGCTGTCTTGGGCCAGCCAATTACTGATGCATACCTAAGCATGTTCTCCACCCAGCAGTATTGCACAGCCTGGGTGGAGAACATGTACAGGCTCTGAGTCCCTGTCTCAATCTGAACCACGGCGCTCAAACCAATCACGATGCTGCTTTCACCAGCATGGCAGCAGCATCGTGATTGGCTTAGGAGAGCCTGTATGCTTCCTGCTTCCGGCACTCGTCAGGATGGACGAGAAGAGGAGGAGAGATGACGGAAGAGAGACAGCGGCCGTGAACAGGTTAGTGAAATATTTTTTTTAATCCCCCGTCACTCTAAATCTGTGCCAGCTGCCACTGATAAAAAGTAAGGTAGCACTACCCCGCATGGCCAGAGAATAATAAAGAAGTTAACCATAGTCCTTGTGGACACAAGGAGAAAAGCATAAGGTAACGGTACACCTCATGGGCAGACAATAAAAATATGGCTAACTCTAAACCTCGAGGGCAGGTGATAAAAAAGTATAACCCCACTTGTCCTGGGCAGATGATAAAAAATAAGCTAAATTTACCCCCCTCCCGTGGGTAGAGGATACTTAGTAACCAAACCAGTATCCATCCCAGCATAATATTATGAGTAACAGATGTATTCTTCTTGAGCAGAGGATAGAAATGAAAGTCAATGTTATATCTCACCTGGCAAAAGATAGTGAATAAGTGAGTAAGTAAAGCCAGGTAACTAGCCCTTGAAGATGGTGGGCTGCAAACCCTTCGTCAGAACAGGCAGTATGAAATTTAGATTCCAGAGGTCCCAATTACGACTTTGGCGGTGCGGTGCTGGTGTAAAAGGGTGACTAGACAACCAGTGACCAAAGACCCTTTTGTGTTGCCCGGCGGTGTCGCCTCTATTACCCACAGAATATTAATCAATGAAGAAGCAGGCGCTGGAGACTGAAAGGCAGGAAACGAGGGTTTATTCTCTCCGGAGGAGAACACATCAATTCGGACAGCAAGTATCGTCACGAGGTGCTCTAACCGCATCTCTGAGGCCTGGCCTCTTATACACAGGTTTATTGCTTTATTACATGAAACACATATTTGTCAATACTTTGATGTACGGAAAAGCATCCTAGGAATCCCCGCTTCAAGCCCGTTCCCACACGTTTACAGTTGAAATCCCCACCCCGGTCACAACAGGTGATGATTATCGCGCAGCTGGACATTCCGCCGATTCACGGAATGTGTGGAGTTGATCGGATCTCATGGGGTGAAGGGTGTTCGATCGACTCGAGGGTCCTTTGATAGGGGGAAGCTTCCTACTGTACGGGGGTGGGATAAACAGTATCCGCAGGGCCAGGTGGCGGCCTGGGAACAAGGGAGACAAACGGGCATACAGGAAAAGGGGGTTTGTATCAAAGGACTTGGGACCATGAAAGGGATGAAGGGAGGTGTCGCGCTGGGAACAGGATGGGATTCCGAGGCAGAGCTGCGCTGAAGAGGGGTTTATGACCCAAAGCATGTGAGAGCGGGAGGGGGTTGTCAGCGTGCGGGGGATGCCTGCGAGGTTCGGAGAGAGAGAGACGCGCTGGCTATCAGCGAGGGCAGGGAGGCCATGGTGCTTAAAATGGCTGCCGCTTACGCGCACGAATGGGCTCGAAAGAGAGCAAGATGGCGCCGATAATGTTGACGTTTGCAGCCTAACTTTTAACACTGGGCCCGCTCTGCTGCCGCATCACCAAAGCCGTGGTCAGACTGCCCGCCAGATTAGGAGTATCCTCCTGTCTGGTGGGCTGGTTTTTGGCATTTGCACAACGGTGCCTCAGAAAATGGGCACCACAATGGGAACGCCAAAAACAGTTCCTGCATGGCATGGAGTCAAAAGTCCATGCCGTGCAGGAACTGGGATTTATGCTCATGGGGGGCACATGTTGTGCCCCTCCCTGTGTATTCCCATGCGTAGGAGGCACAGGGGGCACTGCAGGCCCCCCTTTGTTTCCTTTCCACCACGGTATTCATGGAGTAGGAGCCTCCATGACGCCGCCGGCAGGGAGGAAACTCATAATATGTTTGGCGGAACAGCGGCAGTCCCGCCAATGCTTCTTTATTTAATTTTGTCGTCTTTTTTTCACAAAACATTTACAATTTCCTATATACAATTAAGATGTATTTCCTACAACACAATCGAAGTGTTAATAGAGAATTCTAACCTTATAGTCAGCAAGGTCAACACTTCTCTATAGGCGAACCCAATACAGTACTGGCTTTAAAAGTATGCTTGCCTTAATCAGAGCTATTTCTAACTCAAAATGGATTGAACATAAGATATGCTCGGAAGTAAACATGATAAAGATTTCAGGAGTCTGTTTCAGGTAGTTTATGACATTTGAACTTCAGCATATCCCAAGATGCTGTGAGCGCCGGGCCTTGCACACGAACACAGCAAGCGGGAGGGGCCTGTGCCCCAGTGGGTAATTTGTAAAAAAAAAAATAAGTGCCAGGGCTCCCCTCAGGAGGCAGCTTGCACCAACCCATTTCTCATGTTAGCACCACCTAAAACAGAACCAATTACTAGCCAATGACGTAGGGACAGGATGTGTAATAATGGCCAGAGCTGCCGACTTCGGAGCTGGGGAACCAGGTTCGATTCTCGGCATTGGCTCTAAATCCTGTGTCTTGGGAAATCACTAAATCTCCCTGTTCCCACCATAATTAAAAGTGTCCTGGACTGGTGCTCATGAAAGGCACTGGTGCTGAGCACCGGAAACCACCTGCTCAAATTAAGAACTGCTGTGCCCCCGGTGTTCTTGCAAGTTGTGTACTAGTTCCTAGTATTTGTGAGGGAATGAGGTTTCTTTTATGGATTGTGCAACATTTTTTAGAGCTACACCTAACTCCTAAATAATAACAGATCCTCGTGTTTTCCAAATCAATATTAGTCCAAGTTAATTTTCCCCGAAACAACCTTGGTGGGCGTTAAAACCCAT
The DNA here is from genome assembly GCF_964263255.1 of Lissotriton vulgaris. Taxonomy (NCBI): domain Eukaryota; kingdom Metazoa; phylum Chordata; class Amphibia; order Caudata; family Salamandridae; genus Lissotriton; species Lissotriton vulgaris. The sequence goes on along the minus strand of NC_141700.1, from coordinate 152,025,373 downwards.
CAATTTCACTTCAGCCTGGTTAATAGCGAACCCATTATTTTTTACAATAATATTAAAAATGGCGGAGCAGGTTTTCTCTTTCCATCAGGTGCCAGAAAGAAGCAAGGAGTTGTAAGCAAATAATACAGAAAAGGGTTTTTACCCAATAGGGAAGGTGCGTCCGTTTTACAGTCACCAGCCACCCACCACACAAATGATGAACAGAATAATTAAGCTTTTGCCACTGTAGAAAAGGGAACTATTTTTAGGCGGATGTGAACAATGTGCACAAATATTGTGCAGTCACTCAAAGTGAGGGGAGCCAGTTGATAAAGTGAACTGACTCATTGTCCCATGCTGAGTGTTATGGTGGGAAAACGCTGACCGAGAGACCCCTTTATGTATATACATTATGAAACATTTTTTGAGAAAAGTAATACTCTCAAACATGACATATATTTCTAAGGCCAGATCTAAAAAGCTCTTCATATAAGCCTTTTAGTGACCGCACAAAGTTTGCGTACTATGTTCACATCAACACAACAAAGCTGTTTCAAAATGTGTTTTTTTCATTTTATTTTTTATATTATCTTTAAATATTAGCTATTTACTGGGTTTGTACTTTAAGTGCCCATTTAGACGGTGATTCATTGCTGTCCCCTTTTTGAAGCTCCTGTTATAAAGGTGTTCAATGTGACATTGTAACATCATAACTATTGCAAGTTGACTGCTTGTGGGGGGTGATTTTTTTATTGTCACTTTCATCAAAAATAATGAAATGGGTGGCACAACGGAAAGTCTTTTTATTAAAAATGTAAAACATTGCTAATAGAAGTGCCACATCGGGGAGTGCTTTTCAAATTTCAGCATATGATTTTAATGGTAGCATGTTTTCTTTTTTATTTCTGTGGCATATGCTTGCAATTAATAATAAAAACAAAACATTGCACTAGCTTCCCAAGGCCAGACCTATAGGCTTTGTCTGTGCTTGTCGAAATAGCGGTGCATCGGTGAGACTTGGCCGGGCTGTTTTAGGGACCTGGGGGCATATTATCAAGGGGGTTTATCTCCGCTTTTTTGGCTCTAAAAGCCAAGAAAGCGGAGATAAATGTATCTCCCTATTACCTAGCTGTCGCTAACACCAGTTAGCGACAGCTAGTAGGAGATAGCGACCATCTTGGGCCCCACTTTGCATGTCAGTGATATTTATCACTAATGACATGCAAAGTGGGCGTGCCAAGATGTTAGCGACTGGAAACAGTCGCTAACATCGTTATCTCCTATTACCAACTTTTGGAGATATTCGCGCTAAGCGCGAATATCTTCAAAAGCTAACACCTGCCCTGAACAGTTCTTAGCCATGTTATCCAATTGGAGGTGGATAACATGGCTAAGAGCATTAGCTCGGTAATGCATGAATATCGCTGACTTTTCAGCGATATTCATGCATTGCGGACGATTGCGATAAACCTTGGTAATACCAAGGTTTATCTGCGATAAAAAATCGCCGCAGCTCAGCGGTAAATTTTTGTCTCTAACCAAGCAATAACGATAATTATCGCTATTGCTTGGTAATATGCGCCATGGAGTGCTCCTATATCACTAGCGGCTATTTCTACTCTTATTTAAGAATATAAATGTAATCGTTTGCTGATCTCCATTGTTTTGTGTTTGTTAAGGAATTTTTATAAAGCACACTTTCACCTCCGAAGTTGTCTCTTCGCACTAAGGGTCTCATTTACAAGCCCACTGCGCCGCTGACGCTATATTTTTGTAATGTGTCTGTTTATATTTACAAGGCCACATAAAGTCAACCTGCGTGTCGTTTCACGGCCTTGTAAATATGTGCCCCTTTCACGCTTTACTGTGAGTGAAAGGGGTGTTCCAAGGGTGGTGCTGTGAGTGTGCCCGCGCAACATCCATGGAACCTGACACATTCCCAGATTTACAAATTGTCACAAAGCTGGGAGTGCGTCAGGTGTAGGAGTGGCGCAACGAGGAGAAATACCTTTATTTCTCCTCATTTTTCCTTTTTCTATGCGTGCTGCATTCTGAAGCACGCATTGAAAGAGGAAAATGCCATCACTGATTGTTTTTTGTGTAGGAAGGTGTCCCTTCCTGCACAAAAGCAATCATTCCCGCAACTCAGGCACCCTTGCTCCATGACGGAAGAATGCTGGCCCATGGCAGCCAATTGTGCACCAGCATAGGAGATACACACACATGCGTTGTATTATTTTTAATGCGACGAATCCCTATGTTTTACAAATAACGCAGCTCGGCGCAGCAAAATGTGTTGCAGCGCCGCACCATTTTCTAGTAAAAGAGGCCCTAAAGATTTTGTGTCTGTTGCACATCTATCATGTGGGGAGAGGTGTGGCGCCGCAGCCAGGGATCTGACGCTGGAATCTGCGGATCACGGTTCGATCCTCGGCACTGGCTGCAGATTAGCCCAGCACCATGCGACTCTGGGCAATTGCTTCCTTAATCTTCCAGACGGCCCCCAGCACCTGCAGACCCTTACGGGTGATTGTTCGCGCTTTACAAATGTGGATTAATATTATTATTATTATGGAATCACAGGGGAGGAGAATAGAAATTCTGAAATACACCTTGACATTAGCAGACTGAAAAAGTATTTTTAAGCCTGGGTTTTAAAGTCCTAAGGTTATCCATTTCTCTCTAATCTTGAGAGAAATGTGACCCTATCTGTGGAGAAGGCAAGAGTCCCTTTGTCAAAAACGTAAATTATCAAATCTGTACATTTCAGGATTCCTTAAATAACCCACATTTTATTTTATGAGTGTTTTAATGGCTGAGATGCTACACTTTACAATTAGGAAAAAATATATGAAAGTGAAGCAGAGAGTGCATCACTTATTCCAGACGCATTAAAGATTCACATTAAAAGATGCTTGTTATTTTAATGATATTAACTAATTGAACTTGAGCAGGCTGTGCATGGAGATCATAAAGCAATCTAATATATTGATGTTTAGGTCAGCCTTTCAAATAGGCATAGGACCACATTTTTTATGGATTTCGAGGACACTCTCTTAGCTCGGAGCAATTATGCTCACTGATTTTATTGTGGTATGTAAATCAACACAATGCTTTATTTTGCTTTGCACCACATGAAGGGCTGCACAAATCCTTAGTAAATAAACTCCTTGGTCTTTTGAAATGAAAGATATACTCCTTTCTCCCAGAATGTCCATCAAAAGAATCCCTTGAATATCTTGACAAACCGGTATTAAAAAGATATCAATTTGGAAACACATGAGAATTTTTCTATTCCAAAGATTTTTATTGGCATTTGAAATATCATAAGGATGCATAATAGACCTTGTGACATGCAGTACAGTAAAAGTAATTGCATTACAAACCTTAGATCATAATAAGAGTACAAGCGTAACATATTGTAACCCAACATAGTATAGATCAAATGGTGTAAGATAGGCACATCTCCTTGTGTTTGCTTTGTTCGCCCTAAGTTGGTAGGGTGTCGCCAGACTCACTTTGCCACTGGATTCAAGCTAACCTCGCTGATGAGGGGTGTTACCCTTAAACCGGTCCCAGGATGATTGATTCCGGTCCAGGGAAGACCTGGCTTGGCAGTTTGGGCTGCACTGTTCCCATGAGGAACAGGTTCAAGACTAATTTGCATATGGCTGGGGCTGAACTAGGGTGGCACAGTGAGCTAAGGAACGATTATGGATTTAACCCAGTTCTAATAAAAATAATGAAATGTTTCAGCTCTCCGGCCATCATCTCCTTCTGTTTGCTATGCGCCAACAACAACACCACCACATAAGAGTAGATAATTGGTATTAATGCCTAACAGAATGTTATTGATAGTCAATAGAGTAGCCCATAAATATATATATAAAAACTCCTATAACAATAAGGAATAGTTCTGAGCCGTTGATAGATTCCTTCAATAGATCAATTCATAGTTAAATGAGGAAAAAGTCTGTAGTCATGTACAGGGGTGGCTTCATGTAGTGAGATGTATGCAAGGTGTAGCAACCAAAACACATGACAATTTTATATGTATTCAGCTAGCCCAAGAATGATAGTGAGTCTTTATATATCTCAAGTGAATCCATCTAATTTTCAGTGGATTTAGGACACATTCAGGGAGGTTGTTTGAAGAATGTCTAAATTATAGTGTAGTAAAGAGACTTTCTAGAATTCAGGAAGATTTTTGTGGCATACCCCCTTTCACAAATTGATTATAGAATTAAAGATACTGAAAAACTGATGCCAGACTTCCCCGTTACAACTTCTCGTGAGTGATCAGGGAAAATACTGCATGGCAAACTAAATTGTCTATGCAGCCTTTTAGATTCAACAGAATGTATCAGTGTTCAATGACATTCACCTTGTTTCCTGAAAATGGCCAAACCCCTTTTAACAATGGGTACAGAAATTCAAAAGTTACATGCTTCTGCTTTCATTTTGAGCTTGTGTCCTAATTTTAGGACTAGAATGTGTGTACAGTTTTGATTGTCATGGTGTTTGCAAACCTTTATTGTTGGGGGAGCTGGTGGGCCCGCCACAATTTGAAAAAGTATTGTCTAAAAGCTATAATTTGGGGGCGTGGCCAAGATGGCGGGGTAGGCGGACGTGTTCTTCCCGAGCTCCCGCGCCAGACTAGGCCCTGGCCTCAGAAAATAGCTTTTTCTCCCCCCCCCCCCCCCGCCAGCCCGGGAGAACGGGCGCGGTTGGGAGAACTTCCGGACACGGCTGACTTGTGATCCGGTCCCCCCGCCAGCTGACGCATCAAGAGCGGTGGGCCTGATCGCTGGAGCCCCGAGCTGCAGTAGCGAAGCAAGCCGAAACTGCGGCCCGGCCGGAGGTGGCGCCGGACCGGGAGATTCTGGAAAGTAGTCCTGCGGTGAAGAGGAGCACATCGGCGGCCCTGCGGGACTGAGAGCCTGGGGTCGGAGAGCGCTGACCAGACCCTCGGTGGCGAAGTGGGCCCCGGACCCGCCCCAGAGACAACTCGAGGCCGCGGCTGCGGCCTAGCCGGAAGGGAGCGAAGGCCCGGAGCGCTGGAATAGCGGCACTGGTGGCGCGGCGGGTCACGTCGCAGCAAAGGTGGAGGCAGTCCCCGGTGCTCGGCGAAGAGCACTCAAGAACTGGAGCGGTGCAGGTCCGGAGAGCCGAGGCCGGACAGAGACGGAGCTGGGCCCTGGTCGCCCCCCCCCCCCGGTGATCAGAAGAGGAGGTGAGGAGGTAGCTGGTGGGGCGCGGGGCGACACCGAGTCCCCGGAGGCAATATCCATAGACCCCGCACATAGCCAGTGAGTGAAGTGCGCCTTTGCTGGGGGAGATTGGAGGCCCGCAGCGACACCTGACCTGAAGAGCCTCGCAGGGGGGGGGAAGTGGCCCCTGGGGGCAGAGACTGAGTAGGGGAAGGCCCCCCACGAGTACACAGACATTAGAGATAAAGCGGGATCCACCGGCCAGCACCGCAGGATTTGGGGGAGCGGCGCACCGGCCCTGGGCCGCTAAGACGTCATAGCACTGGCCGTTGTGGGGCGCTGACTGACCCTTGAAGGAAAGGCGCTCACGAGGCACGGAGAAGCGGCGGCTGCTGCCGGTGAAGAAGTAAGCCTGACTCGCTGTCCACTCGGGCCTATTGAGGGCTCGGACCGGTGTTGCTGCACGCACCTGGGGCCGGGCCACGGACGCAGGGGCTCCCGGGGACGCACGCTGGAGCTCCCGGCCTGGTCCAGTGTGGAATCGGCTGGGTGTTGCAGTGAATAGCGCACACGCTGCTGGGCCACAGGAAAGATGGCCGGACAGAGGGGTGGCAAGGGGAATGGTCGCACACTTCCGGAGATGCTTAATAAATCCCAAGGTAAAGGAGACAAGAACTCGACGCCGCTGGGAGGAGCAAGCAGCTCCCAAATGGTGGGCAGTGGAGAGCCCCCGGTCACCAGATCCTTTCTGGAATCCCTTTTTGGGACACTGAGGGAAGACTTTCAAGCGCTAAATCGAAATTGCTGGTGAAGTGCGCGAAATACGTAGAGAAGTAGATGGACTCGGCGAGAGGGTGGCCACGGTTGAAAGCTCCACGCAGAGACAAGACGAAGAAATCACGCACTTGCAGCAGGAGGTGCTCCGCCTCAGAGAACAACACATAGATCTTCAACTGCATAATGAGGACTTGGAGAACAGATCTCGGAGGAACAATATAAGGGTTCGGGGAGTGCCATCCGCAGAAGAGAACACTGGCATGGCAGACTACCTGCAGGAGCTATTCCGTGACATCCTCGGCGAATCTGCGGACTTCCCCATTAGGATAGATAGGGCTCATAGGGTGGGACCGCAACGGCGAGCAACAGGGCCTCCCCCGGACATTCTGGCTTTCCTTCCCGATTTTCCGCTGAAGGAGCGGATCATGACCGAGGCGAGGAGGAAGCAGACGATAACATTCCGAGGTCACCCAGTGGCACTGTATCAGGACCTGTCAACGATCACACTCCAGAAGCGCAAAGCGTTTAAGATTGCAACGGACTTCCTGAGGCAACATGACAGGCCCTACTCGTGGGGGCACCCTTTTCGCCTCATTTTCCGATGGAATGGAGAATCGCACCAGCTACGGTCTCTCCAGGACATATGCGAAGTGCTGGGGATCACGGCGGAAGAGGAGGAATCTTCCACACCGAGGAGGGGAGATCCTACAAACAGCGGTTGGCGGAGGGTTTCGAGACGCAGGTCGTCAGCCACTTCACGGAGGCCGGGCTCACCCACTATTAGAGCTGAGATGGCAAATGCAATTCGAACTGTTTCCAGGACTTCGGCGGTTGAGGATGAAGTGGCACTGATCACATAACATGGCTCCGGGGGGAGAATGACATTGCATTACTGTTGGAGCAGGCTTGGGGGGAGGCGGGCGGGAGGGCGAAGGAGGGATACTTGTGGCAGGTCGCCCACGAAGGTAATTTACCACAGACTTGTCCGGTAAGGGCAGGACTGGGACTATCAGGACTGAGGACCGAGGGGGGGTTGAGGGAGATGGGTTGGAGGGGGAAGTTCGGGGTTCGAGTTGGGGTACGGGGTGGGGGGGGTTGGGGAGTTGGGGTTTGGGGGACATGGGATCCGGGAGGGGGGAGTTTGGGGCAGCTCTGTCCGGTGCTTCTGCTGAGTTCATTCAGCTTCGCCAGAGCTCGCAGGCCTATCCGATCGATGGTTTGGTACTTTCTGCTACAGGCCGACCGCTGATGCGAGGTGACTCTGATTTGGTATGGCGGGGCTGAAGGTAGTGACCCTGAATGTAAAAGGGTTAAACAATCCCACGAAACGAAGAGCGATTCTCTCCTTATTAGAGGGCTCACAGGCAGACATCTGTCTGCTTCAAGAAACGCACCTGCTAGCCGGTGACTGCCATAGGTTACGGTCCCGTTCCTTCCCCACACAGTTCTTTTCCTCCAATACCACTAAAACAGCTGTGGTAGCTATCCTAGTATCTAAATCCTTTAGAGTAGAAGTATTACACAAATTCATAGAACAGAAGGGGAGACTGCTAGCCTATAGATTTAAATTTGGACCTCTGCAGTTTACAATAGGGTCGGTTTACAGCCCAAACGAGCACCAGGACCGATTCCTCCACTCTGCATTAGTAGATGTCACAGCATCACCAGACAGACACATTATTCGGGGGGGGGACCTGAACTTGGTGTTCGATTCCTCACTGGATAGATCAGCGCAGCGTTACCCAAAGACTGGGGAATTGTCGAACACGGTGAGAACACAATTAGCTGATTTAGATATGCACGATCTTTGGCGGGGGTTTCATCCCTTAGATAGGGACTACTCTTATTATTCGCACGCACACAAGACATACGCTCTGTTGGACTATCTGCTGGTCTCTGGCCCGGTTCGGGACATGGCCACTGCTTCCGAGGTGGGGGTCATCTCCCTTTCAGATCACGCGCCGGTCTCGGGGACCTTCCTCCCCCCGTCGACCCCAGTCCATCGTGGAATCTGGCGTCTTCGAGACACTCTCCTACACAAAAAGACTGTGGTGCAGCGCATAACAGAGTCTGTGAAAGAATTTCAGCTGCATAACTCCAACCCCGACACCAAATTGGCGACTCAGTGGGGACCACTTACGGCAGTTTTGCAGGGGGAATTCATAGCGATTTCTTCAGCCGAAAATAAAGAGAGGAAGGTTAAACGGGAGGAACTCACGCAAAAGGTCAGGGAACTGGAACAAGTACATCCTCACACTGGGGCTCCCAGGATTTGGAAACAGCTGAAAGCGGCGAGGAAACTCCTATCATCTTTGGACTTAGACAGGGCTGAATATGCGGCACTACGTCTAAAACACGCATATTATACAGGAGGGGATCGATGCGGGCGATTACTGGCGGCTAAGCTCAGAGTTGCGCACCAATGCCGTCGAGTTAAGGAAATTGCGGTGTCAGGGGGGCAGTCAGTCACAGAGGACGTCGAAATAGCTGAGGCTTTCCGCCAATTCTACTCTGAGCTCTACGCAGAGGGTGGCTCGATGATGGGTGAGCCTGATGAGTATCTGGACTCGGTGGCTCTCCCATCCCTGGCTCCGACGCAAGCCGACTACCTAGAACGTGAGATTAGGATAGAGGAGGTTGTTGCAGCAATTTCTAGGCTGAAACTCGGGAAGGCCCCGGGCCCAGACGGCTACACCACCCTTTTCTACAGAACGTTCTGCTCGATCTTAGCCCCCATACTGACCAAGCTGTTTAATTCCTTCGCCTGCCCCGGTGCTATCCCGCCGGATCTCCTACAGGCTACAGTGTCGGTCATACCCAAACCTGGGAAGGACAGGGCTCAGTGTAGCTCGTACAGACCGATCTCCCTCCTAAATGTCAACCTGAAAATCTATACGGGGATCCTTGCTGCGAGACTGGCGCAGTATCTCCCTGGGCTGATTGAACCGGACCAATCCGGCTTTGTACCCGGCAGGCAAATGGTAGATAATACTAAGAGGTTAGTGCATATACTGGAAAAGGCTTCGCGGATCCCGGGGGAGAGGATGCTACTTTCGGTCGACGCCGAAAAGGCGTTCGATCGGGTGCACTGGCCGTATCTGGAGCGGATGATGGCACGAATGGGCATAAGGGAGAAATTTAGAAGCATGGTGTTTAACTGTTACAAGTTCCCGTCGGCAACGGTGCGTGTCAATGGCTGTGGCTCGAGGCGCTTCAATATTGAACGCGGCACGAGACAGGGGTGCCCACTATCCCCTCTCCTTGTTGCTCTCTACATGGAGCCCTTTGCCCAAAGAGTGCGACAGAACCTGGGCGCGACCGGTGTGCGGATGGGAGGTTATACTCACACGGTTAGCCTCTATGCAGACGATGTAATTTTTACACTAGAGGACCCGAGGCGGGCCTTACCCGCATGTATGGAAGAGCTCGAGGCTTTCCCGGGAGCGGCTGGATTTAGAATGAATGTGGGGAAATCTACAGCATTGGATGTCTCCCTGACGCCTGCGACGAGGCAGAACTTGCAGAGGCGTTTCCCGCTAAGATGGTCACGGCACCACGTGCCATACCTGGGTATCCTGCTGGCTCCCACGTTACAGGGGATGGTAGCGGTTAATTACCAGGCGCTGAGCAAGAAACTAAAAGAGGAGCTGGGGAGATGGAACAAGGGGACGATATCCTGGCTAGGCAGGATAGCGGCAATTAGGATGACACTCTTACCCCAGATCCTGTATTTATTCCGTGCACTACAGCTACAGCCCCCTAAGGGTTGGATACGGCGGATGCAGACTGAACTATCCTGATTTGTTTGGCAGGGCCGTAAACCCCGTATGAAGAGGGCATTGACGACTTTAGCACCGGAGGCTGGGGGACTGGGGGTCCCTGATCTTCAAAAGTATTTCCAGGCATCACAGCTAAGGTACCTGGTGGAATGGAGCAGGTGGAAGTCAGACAAGCACTGGCTCTTCCAGGATCAGGCGGTGGCGGGCCGGCCCCTGCAAGAAATACCGTTCCTGCGCAGACCGCACCGTCCCCCGACCCTTTACGCATCCTATATCACAAGGGTGCCGCTGAGGGTATGGGACGCCACTAACAAGCCTTTTGATCTCACCATGTTTCCTTCTCCGTTCCCACCTATTGTGGACAACCCGGACTTCACGCCGGGGACGGAACCGGGAGCCTTCACACACTGGCGGGTGAGAGGATGCAGGGCACTTTTTCATGTATACGGTGAGGACGGGATCCTCCCCTTTGAGAACCTCAAAGAGAATTACCAGATGACCGAGGCAGATAGGATGAGATATTGGCAGGTTTGACACTGGGCCCTGCAGCCACAGGTGCGGGAGTCGGCAGACAGGAACCTGTTGCCTTATGAAAGATGGTTGGCGATGCCTACATCGGACGCTAAACTCATATCTGATCTGTATAAAATGCTGCAGCCGCCACCCTCACATTTTTATAACCACGGCAGGGAGAGATGGAACAGGGAACTGGGGAGAACACTTAGCCACAAGGAATGGGAGCAAATCTCGTACCGAGCACGACATTCTGCATATCACGTAGGTCTCACCGAAACCTTCACCAAGGTGTCTACGTATTGGTACCACACTCCAGAGCGCCTGCATGAAATGAACCGGCTCATAGACACTGCATGTTGGCGCAATTGCGGGCACGTTGGCACACTGACACATATTTTATGGGACTGCCCACTGCTACAGGAATATTGGACAGAGGTGATCAATGAGATAGATACCTGTTTTGGTGTCGAGTTGCCCCGCTTCCCGGCCTATACCCTGCTGGGTCTCCCCAATGCCTTAATGTACCCGCTGAAATCCCGGAGGGGGAGGCACATTGCTATTGCGTTGGGCTCAGCGGTACAGAACATTCTAATACACTGGTGCATACCCACTATCCCCTCAATTACGGGTTGGCTACACAGGCTGTGGCATGTTCTGGGAATGGAAAAAATATCGCTCACACTGGCTGGGGAGGTTGATCAATTCGAAGAGCTGTGGCAACCCTTCCATACACTACTGGCCACTGAATTCAAGGAGCTTACATGCCCGAGATACCTGAGGCTTCTGAGACTTACACCGCCGATACAGTAAACGGTCAGGATGGGGGGGGGGGGCCTCACACGTAAAGTGGGAGTAGAGACGGATAGGAATTGTGAGTGTCTGCGTTCTACCTCGTACAGCACCGGACGGGGAGAGGGAAGGGGGGAAGGGGAGAGGGGTGGGCACGGGTGGTTGTTGGGGAGGTTTGTTATATATAAAGAGAGGTACAGTGGGGTTGTTATTTGCTTACAGTCCATCACTCAGGTGCAGTACTCGAGACGGCCACCCAGGGCGGCCCTTACGAGGCTGGGACTGTTGACCTTTATAGGTGGCAGCGAGCCCTGGAGAAAGCATTGATTTACTATGCCATTGACTGTCTTTTATTGCCTTTTTTCCTTTTTATTTTCACTGCTGTACCACTGTACTTAATAAACATACTTTAAACCTAAAAGCTACAATTTGTTTGGTCTCAAAAAGCACACATTGCCATAGTAGTACCCAGCAGAATACCTTCACTCACCAAGAAGTCAGCAAATGGCTGACAAATTACTCCAAATGTAAGTTTATTATATTATTTATGTTAGTAAAAACTAAAGGTTTTCACTAACGCCAGACCTAATAACCACTGATTCATGTTTTAGTATATTTGATGGCAATGTAATAGAGCATCAATGCAAATTGGTGAAAATGGTCAGTATTCATAGGGAAAATGTAACTACTAACTCTGCATGCTATAGAATAAAATTGGGTGTAGGTTAGACAACTACACAGTAGTTTTGAAGAGTTTTCTGCTTGTATCTCCTTTTCTTTTCTTTCACAGTCATTGAACAAGCTAATACCTAATGGGCTTACTATGCTGTTCGTGTAAAGGCAGGCTAAGCAGAAGCCGCAAGGGAAAAGTTGCCTACTTCCCTTAACTAACACTGCGGATCATCCTATGTTGACTCATAATATTAGTGATGAAGGAGGGTAATCTGAAGTTAGCCCGCAATGCATTCTCCATGGATGAAGAGCAATCTGAGTCCACCGTAACTCTTTATGGAGTGGCCTAGATTTAGGATGGAATCCTTGAACTTTTTTTTAAACGAAACAAAAGAACCAGCATTTGCCATTTATATCTGCTGGTTTGTGGCAGATGTCCTGAACCAACCAGTTAGATGAGGTCCTTAGTTCCCAATGATTATGTCCCAGAACCATGTATAGGCCCAATAGAAGTGGCCTCATTCTTGGTTTGGTGGTCCTCCTGTTGGCCCACCACCGCCGTGCCGACAGGAGAAAAGCCACTGTAACACCCATGGAACGCCTCCTTGACGCAGATGAGGCAAGGCAGCAACTTGCACTGCTTTTTCTTACTCCATATCTATGAGGCCAGAGAGGCTTTGCAGGGCCTGAAGGTATGGATGAGAAGCTTGTGCCAACGGAAATAAAAAAAAAGTGACGCTACGATAGCGAAAGCCTCTCATACATAAGTTCAATGTGCCTCATTTATGAAGCTCTGCGTCACTTTTACGCCGCCGGTGCGTCACTTTTTGTGAAGCACCAGTGGCGTAAAAAATGCGCCTTGCTACGCCATATTTACAAAGTAACGCATCTAGGTAGATGCGTCACTTTGTAAACTCCTGCGCCACATTATACCTGCGCCAGGTATAATGTATGCAAGGGGGGCGTATTGATGCAAGAAAGGGTCATGGAAGTGACGCAGTGAAATCTATGAGATTTCACTGCGTCACTTTTAGGACGCCGTTGCGTCAAAATCTTGCGCCTGCCTCACAGCAGGCGTAAGACTGACGCAGGCCCTTTCACATGGGGATTTCCCCATGTGAAAGGACGCATTGCTGGAGTTGCGTCACTTTTGTGACACACTCCAGCAATGCGTCACTTTTGCGCTTACAGATACGTCAGAAATACTGACATATCTGTAACTCCTTGCGACATGATGTGTCATACATTAAATATGACGCATCAGGAATGTCGCAAGGAGTGCGCACTGAGAAGTGACGTATCACTGCTTTCACGCAGCGATGCGTCATTTCTCATAAATGAGGCCCAATGTGTGTAAATGTAGGCACCCTGCCCATCAAAGGACATAAAACCGCAACTGTATCCTGCCTTATTCAAGCAGCGGTTGCAGACTCAACTAAAATGTCAAAGTGAGTGGGATCAGCCACGAACTAAACTACACTGTTTTTTAAAAATATTTTTACTGCTGAACATTTCTGCTAAGAACGGCCCATTTTATTTTAAAATTCTATTTTCTGCTCAGTTAAAAGCTTACCTTTTGGAAGGGGTCCTGAGGGACTTTTAGGACAAACTCAATCAATGTCTTAGTATTCCAATATAGAAACGCGTTATCCCAAAAACATTGGTGCCAGGTGCTCACTGTCGCAGGTCAGATACGACTCATGGAGCACAAAAGAGTGGACTATCCACCTGCCAAGGTTCATCAGAAGCACTAAGATGGTCTTATAATGCAGGCCTCCTACTTCTGCAAACTTCAGGAAGAAACAAGCCCAGACATATGTTACTCCACTTAGAAGCCGTAGGATCGCTAGCATCTTCCAAGAGCCTGAAAAACTGGAGGCCTTCCATGGCTATTACCAGCCTTTATATTGTAAAGGTTCTGTAGCCGAGTCAGACGTGGGGGCAGAGGCCATTATGTTATCAAAGCAAGAAAAAGAAAAGTTAGATGGCTAAATTACTTTGGAAGTGGTAATAGGGCTATCAAGTGCTTGTAACCCAACAAGTTGCGGAGCTATTATAGGCTCTGTCCTGCAACCCAATAAGGTGCTAAGCTGTGACAAGTTCTGTTGTGCAACCCAACAAGGTGCCCATCTAAGACAGGTTCTGTCCGGCAACCTAATAAAGTGCTGAGCTATAACAGGTTCTGTCCGGCAACCCCATAAGGTGCCGAGCTATAACAGGTTCTGTCCTGCAACCCAATAAGGTGCCGACCTATAACAGGTTCTGTCCGGCAACCCCATAAGGTGCCGAGATATAACAGGTTCTGTCCTGCAACCCAACACGATGCCCAGCTATGACAGGTTCTGTCCTGCAACCCAATAAGATGCCCAGCTATGACAGGTTCTGTCCTGCAACCCAATAAGATGCCCGGCTATAACAGGTTCCTCCTTCGTTCTATACAAGACTTTCCCCCAGACTTACTGATCTTCTTGACTGAACGCTCAATGAATTTGTCTCCACTGGGAGGAAGTCATCCGTGATGGCAGAGGACAGCATTTCAGTGCAGTTGAAAGCTAGCACCAATGCAGAAGTTTAAAGCTAGTCCCATATCTTTATTGAATGTAGGTGTGAAAACCTTTGCAAAAATCCCCAGAATCTATCTGGATAACCTGCTGCTTCAACTAATGAACTCAGATCAAGGAGGATTTATAGAAAAATGCAAGTAGAAGACAATACTGAGAAACTATTACATTTATTAAATATAATAGACATAGTCCACCACCAACAGAAGAATGTAGCATTACTGCCACTAGATGCTGAGAAAACCTCTGACAGTGGAGAATGGTTTCTTGTGAAAGTCTTAAAGACAATGGACCCTGTTTCAATATGGCACTAGCAGGGTATTCAGATGAATTTGCTAACATGAGAATAAATTGTCAAGAAGGAAACTAGGCAGGGATCCCCCTTTTCTTCTCTGTTCTTGCTGTTTCCAAAGGCCCTTGTACAGAGCTTGATTGAGGCAGCTGACGTCTCATAGATTAATTTGGGTATAGGTTAATTCAAACGGACCATATAGGCTAATGATATCCTGGTCTCTCTCTCCAACCTGCTCAGCTCTCTGCCACCATTGCTGATGGAAGATCAATTATTTTGCTCCATGTTGGGGTTCACGTTCAATATGCAGAAGTGTGCAGCATTGAGCATCATCGTGTCAGTAGAGAAAATGATGTGGATGTGAGCCCAGTTGCAAATCGGATGATGCACCACGATGATTAAACATTTTGGCATTCAACGTGCGTCCTCCATATCTGGTCTCTTCTCTCCCAACTTCCTACTCTACTTACAGGAAACGTGTAGGGATCTTCAACGATTGCATACCTGAACGCAATCATGCCTGATTTGTTGATGATGCTACCAAATATTGTTTTCTTATTTCTGATGATCCCAATTTAGCTAGATCAACAAATCTCACACATTTACAGAGGATCTTTTCCAATGACATTATGGTGTTTGGTGAAGGGTGAGAGCTGTGGCATGACGGGGCTATCATCCCTTTGTGGGGGGGTGGTGGCTTGAGTGTTCCGTATGTCTTTCTTTACTAACAAATGTGACATGAGATATTATTTGGAATGGCAAAAGGCTGAAATGGGGAATTGGGGCTCTACAGATCTTTTGTCGACAGCAACATGTCTCTATAGGAGGTTTCTTGGCTCCTACCACAGATAGACCTACCAACATGTCGAAATACTGAATCACAGTGCATTCTTAGCGGATAGAGAGGCCTTTACGAGTCTAGGAACTTTGGGAACCATAGAGGTTAAACCAGGATAGGTAATGGGTCACGAACCAGTCCTTGAAGGAGGTAGCTATTCCCTTACTCATTTTAGGAAATTGCAAGTATTGTATAAAAAACACTTACATCCAAACATTGCAGGGGTATTGCCCACGCGCTACAAGCTTGTGGCAAGATTTTGCTCCAGTGGCATTGGTTATTGAGGCACCTCCACATGACCGACCAGAATCGCTATGACCAGTGCTGGATGGCATGCGGGCAAGTAGGCATCTTATCATATTCCCATTGGAGCTCAGTCCTATACAGGGCCACTGAAGAGAAATTCTAGCAGCAATAGGAGAAATCATGGGCTATGAGATGCTGGAACCCCCCCAAAGTATCTTATTGTGGGGTGCAACCTGAGTGGGGAGAGAAGATGCAAAAGCGGGACTCCAAACTACTCAATTTACTGTTGTTAATGGCCAAGCGATCCCTAATGTCCAAGAGGTAGCTGCCTCTGATTCCCTTTAATAGAGACTGGTATTCAAACATATGATATACTTTTATTGTACGTGTTAGGAATGCAAAAATCACGTATGCAGTACAAGCCCTGGATCTTTCTACTGCATAGTGGCTTTTGTTGGCCTTCTTGTCGGGCGACGGAATGTTGATGATTTGCCAAAGCCTCTAAGGGCTCTACAAGTCATGCAAGACTTGTATTTTTGTGGCTTTGATGAGATTGGGGGTTGGAGAATCTGAATGCTTTGTTTGCTGACACTTGTACCATCTGAAGGGCTCTCTTCAGCAATAGGTGGGGGCAGTACAGAAAGTCTTATGCCTTTGATATTTTTTGCAAATCTTTTTAATAAAAATATATGAGGTTTGAAAGTATTTTCACTTCCAGCTTTAATCTCACAGTATTTTGGCCATATTTGTTTCACATTTTAACCTCTAATGAATGTCCATTGCTGACATAACACCAATATTTCCCCACACAGTTCACTTTTGCAAGTAGGTTATTAAATCATCTGGATAGTATACTGACACCATCAAAAACATTCCCCTGTATCTCCATGAACCCCAATATGTAAAGAGGATGGTCTTCATGAAAATGTATTATTGTACATTTTAAGCAGTAGCTCCAAAGCTTTTCGACGACTCTCCAAACATGTATTCAATATTTGATCAAAGCATTGATAAAAATAGCGCAGACAAAGGCCCAGCCTTCCATGTGGTGGAAAATTACCAGTCTGAATAATAGTTCTGCTCAAACAAGGCTGTATATGAATGCTAACAATCCCACGTTTTCCAGTAATATGATTAAAAAACCATGGTAACGCTGGTACCCTATATAAGTATATATATATATATATATATATATATATATATATATATATATATATATATATATATATATATATATATGCAAAAAGGAAAGTAAGGAACCCTGTGTAGAATTTGTCACTTTTCTAGCTCGGAGTGGATGCCGCTACACTAATAATGTGCCTAAATAATCTGCTAGAAAAACAGACATTTGAGGTGAGCAGTTTTTTAGTGTTGGTGGTGTTGTAAAGTGTTCCACGTAAACGAGCATCTCTCCACCAAAAACTTGGGAACTACACAGGGTTTACTATTTCTTTTTTTGTGCATAATTTATGTGGCTCTCTTAGCCTGAAAACATAATGTTTTGATATAAATACAGGGCCGAACTGGCCACAGCGGCATCGGGCGTTTCCCTGTTGTATCCCCAGGGTGGGGGCCGATTTTGGACCCCTGGGTAGACGTTTTTGTTACAGGGGCCTGGAAATATAGGCCACCGGTAACAAAAGTGGCAGCGGTGAGACAGGAGTGGTGCTTTCCACTAACAAACACCCCTCAATAAAAGCTTACAAGTTCCATGTCTCCCACCGCAGGACCCTTCTTAGTTGGCGTGTGAACTTTGTTGTATGTAAAGGCGCTAAAGGTAGCACCATTTCCAGCACCATCTGCGGGTTGGAGCAGGCCGGGGCACCGCAGAGCTTTGGATGATATCTATCTATCTATCTATCTATCTATCTATCTATCTATCTATCTATCTATCTATCTATCTATCTATCTATCTGTCTGTCTGTCTGTCTGTCTGTCTGTCTGTCTGTCTATATATATATATATATATATATATATATATATATCCATATAATTCATGTGATTCTGTAATCCATACTAATATAATAAAGAGAGAGTCCAAACCTTTGAGGCGGGTAATCTCAGGAACCACAGCACCAATCACAACACCCAATACAGCGTTGCAAAGGGCAGTTGCAGCAGAAGGACATAGGCTATGCAGACGCCCACCAAATACATTTAAAAGGTAAAAGAACCGTGCCAGCAAAGTAGTCCCTTGTGGGTGTGTCTGCGTTGTGCTGTGGGCGTGTGCTGGGGGCGTGACAAACACTGGGGGCATGTGGTACGTTTCGCCCTTCATGCCATGTCTCATATCGTGTGCCAATCCCACCCTTCTCCCTTTAAATACCCCTGCACCCCATAATCATAACCCACCCTTACTCCTTAAAATACCCCAACACCCTTAAACACTAACCCATCTTAACCCTATAAATATACCTTGTACCCCAAAACCCAAATCTACCCCTGAACCCTAAAAATACCCCTGTACCCCAAAACCCAAATCTAGCCCTGAACCCTAAAAATACCACTGTACCCCAAAACCCACACCTACCCCTGTATCCCAAAACCCAAACCTACCTCATAACCCATAAAATACCCCTGTACCCTAAAACCCAAACCTACCCCTGAACCCTAAAAATACCCCTGCACCCCAAAACCCAAACCTAGCCCTGAACCCTAAAAATAACCCTGTACCCCAAAACCCAAACCTAGCCCTGAACCCTAAAAATAACCCTGTACCCCAAAACCCAAACCTACCCCTGAACCCTAAAATACCACTGTACCCCAAAACCCAAACCTAGCCCTGAACCCTAAAAATACCCCTTCCCCAAAACCCGAACCTAGCCCTGAACCCTTAATATACCCCTGTACCCCAAAACCAAAACCTACCCCTGAACCCTAAAAATACCCCTATACCCCAAAACCCAAACCTAGCCCTGAACCCTAAAATACCCCTGTACCCCAAAACCCACACCTACCCCATAACCCTTAAAATAACCCTGTACCCGAAAACCCAAACCTACCCCTGAACCCTAAAAATACCCCTGTACCCCAAAACCAAAACCTAGCCCTGAACCCTAAAAATAACCCTGTACCCCAAAACCCAAACCTACACCTGAACCCTAAAAAACCACTGTACCCCAAAACCCAAACCTAGCCCTGAACCCTAAAAATACCCCTGTTACCAAAACCCGAACCTAGCCCTGAACCCTTAAAATACCCCTGTACCCCAAAACCAAAACCTACTCCTGAACCCTAAAAATACCCCAAAACCCAAACCTAGCCCTGAACCCTAAAAATACCCTTGTACCCTAAAACCCATACCTTTCCCTAAGCCCTAAAACTACCCCTGTACTCCATAACCCAAAACTATATCTGAACCCTTAAAATACCCAAACACCCCAAAACATATACCTCAGTACCCCAAAACATATACCCCTATACCCATACTTACCTTATCCAAACATTTAAAAAAACATGCTTTTACCATTCATGCATTTACAACGAATTTCGTTGTAAATGTATGCGTGGTAAAAGCATATAAAATGTAATGCCATGCGTTATAATGGCATTGCGGAGTCATGGTACTTTCGTAATGAAAGTATGCGGAGTGATGGTATGCGGAAAGAAAGTTGCGGAATAATGGGTATTTACCCTCCACCGGTAAGTACATTGGTGGCACGGCGGCCTACATCTCCAGCAACATACTCATATTTTTTCACCACCCATTTGAAAAATGCACAGGTCTCTCTCATTGATGGCCTTACACTTTTAGACACACCTCCCGCCACAAGTTCTAGAATTGCGAACTTTAGAGCTGGGGAGCTACGTTCGAATCTCGGTATCAGCTCAACATCCTGTGATTCCAGGCAAATCGCTTTGTCTCCCCGTGCCTACCACAAATGAATGTGTTCTTCTGTAATGTAAATTGTGCTCATGCCATGTTGTCGAATGCGCGTTATATAATATTGCAAGGAAAAATAAAGTAGGGAAACTCGAGTTCACACACTACTGAACGCGCACTCTTAAGTGCATCAGCAGTGCACTGTATATCGGAGCGTTTCACAGGCCTGTCACAGATATGAAATGTCATCTAAACGAAATCCTACAAAACAATATACTACTGGCCGGCAGCAATTCATACCCGGACAACGTTGGGACGGGCTGCTAGTCCCTGTATAAATGCCTGCCTCTAATTTCTTTATAATCAGCGACTTGTGATGGACCCAGTCTCAGTTTATAAAATAAAGACGTCAGAACTCGACTATTATAAGTTATACAGCGGAGCAGTTTGCCAGTGCCGGTTTATGTTCCGCTACATATTAAGGTTTTAAGTGGTTTGTGGGAAAGGAGATGGTGTGACTATGTATTTGCAATCAACCTCAGAGTTCCATAACCTTTTAAAGGAACTCAGCTTTTGGCCTCAGTCCTCTATATAGTTATTAAACTCTTCAGTGTTCAGTGACTTGCAATATCCTTATAATATATGAAATATATATACACACACAGACACGCACATACACACAAACACACACAAACAGTCACACGCACACACACATATATATATATATGTTCATTCTTTAGCAGCTCGTTCAATTTGACTGACCTTCTCAGATCCAGCCAATCACAGGCATTTCAACTGGTGGTCTGGTACCAGACCAGCAAATAGCACAACATTGTCTGGTGATTCTGGGCGTCGTGGGTTGTAGTTTTTATTAATCTCAGGTAGACAACGTTTTAGACAGTGCTTCCATTGAGCCATGTTGGGACTGCAAATAAGATTCTAACATATTCCTTCATTCAAATTGTCAACTCGCCAAACAATTGTTGAATTTCACCTACTGTCTCTAGACAAGGGTTAGTCAAAAATGATGAGCATTTTTTACCCTGATAATTTTTCCACAGCTTCATGCTTACAATTGAGAACTATCTCCACTCTCATTGGGTTCCTTCCTGCACGTTATGTCCAGCATTAGCCAACACCTTTTGATTTTACTAAGATTATATGTATAACATACTTATGTGTGGACGCTTTCACCCACCCCTGTTTATCCATTGGTCTGTTATTGTGTTATTTACATTTCTCTTCCACCCACTACAGGCTTACAGCATGGGGCAATGAGCCAGCCCTCATCCGCAGTGGTGTAACATTAGCCCCCGTGGTTCTGGGGCCCCCCGAGCTTCAGGAGCTCCCCTCTGGCACTTTGCACAGGGAGTGGGCCCCTGGCCTGAAAGTTCCTGACTGGGTACAGAGGGGTAGGGAGGCCCCTCCATATACTTTGCAGAGGGATCTCCTCAAGCTTTGTTACGCCACTGCACGTCAGCCATTGGGTAGCTTTTCCGTGAGTGATGACATTCTAATCTTACGTAAGTATCACAGCCACACACAAAGTAGGTTCATTCAGTGTTAGGAACTACTATAACAATATGTATATTTTTGGTCCAAATGACAATTTTTGTTTTTTGGACCCAAAAATATTTTCAAGTGTAGCCAGTGGTTTTTTTTTCTCAATTGGTGAGGGCCGAGCAAATTCCCCATCAATAACCATGAAAGAAAAAGCAAACTTTGACACAAGCAAAAGGCTGGCACCCAAAGCCAGACCTCTTGAGTTTGTCAATGGAAGCAGAAAATGCCCATCAGCAAAACATTTTCTATGCAAACTAGTCTCTCCTGGGCCAAAACCACTATATATTTACCGTTCGGTGAAATGGTGACAATTTCACAAATTTTGCGCCATGACAAATTCTAGAATTATATGAGATTATGACCACAAATCATAAAGCAAAAAAACGCATTGATCTACAAGATATTTGGACATCGTGTTTCTCTTGAATATTGAAAACGGAGAGCTTGTGCAGTATTTTGTAATTAATTAGCATTTTCTCTTCCACACAAGGAAGGCGTACCGGCTCGCGGCGCCTTGTAGTTCACAGATGCCGGTATTTTTAGGTTCAGAATATCTATTTTCACAGCCTCTGCTTCAGAGTGAGTAAACCGGAATATAGTTTGCTAAGATAAGCAGGAAATTACTCCCCTTAAGTCTATTTTAGAAATGGGCTTACCACCTAGTCAGGAGGCACACAAGTCCCAGCGACACTGACGTCAAATGTGTGAGGAAGGAATCGTGATTTCATTTGAGTGGGATGGAACAGAGAGATACCCTTGCATCCCTGTGCATCTCCTGATATGGCTTGGGTATCCGGAAGAGCCAATCACATTGTGTTGGGTGCTTTGGCTTTATTTGGGGGGTGGCAGGACCATTGGGTTATTATGGAGTTTTATGGGTGTGGTGAGGTAAAGGAATGGGGAGGTGAAGGAAGGGCCAGACACTTGCAATGGGCTGGAGATTTAGGGGTTTTTCAGAAGACTCTGTAGAGAATGGATGTGGAGTGGTTCAATGGAAGAACTTGACGTGGTGGCCAATGGACCTTTCAGTCGAGTTGAGAGCAATGGCGGGGGCAGATGTTAAGTAGAGGTCTTACCCCCAGTTGCCAGGAACACTGCTGAATATGCAGGTAGGCTGTTCTCCATCCAGGCTGTAATGCAGCCTGTGTAGAGAACATGCAAAGTGCGCATGACGCTTTGGCCGCCCGTGAAAGCCCAGCCAAAGTGTCATGTGCACTTTAGAGAGCAGCAACCACCCCTCCTCCCCGACGTCAGGGGAGCCTAGCCCCGCCACGCCCAAGACGATACTGAAAATAAAATGATAATAAATTCAGTTATCACTTATTTATTTATTTTACACTGCTCCGTGAGCAGTGGGGTGATGCTCGCGGAGGAGTCGCTACTGCTACCTCATACAAGCGGAAATCAGGGTACCAAGATGGCAGAGCAAGTGCTGATTCTAGCAAATGGAAAGAGGCGCTCTGGATTCAGACATTAGTTGCAGAACAATGTAGCAAGGGACGGACGGAGCATCCATTGGGAGGGTGCATGAAACAGAAATGGGGTTCGGCTCTGCTTTTGGCCCATCAACCTAGTAAGAAGGGAGAGGAATAGGAGCAGCAATTAGACCCAGGAAAAGCACAAGGGTGACATACCAGGGCTGGCATGTGCAGGTGTGCCACCTAGTTCAGTAGCTTCTGGATGACAATATTTGTAGCTTTCAGGACAATGGATGAATGACTGCCTGGGAAAGGAACTAAATCAGGACTGGCATCTCGCCGCCCTCCTCTGCTCCCACTGAGTATTTGCAAATTGTTTTTATATAGCTCCTACTACCTCTTGACTAAGTGTTGACGTCCTTTGACGTGAGTGGCCCGTTACTGCAGAACTCAAGGATAAAGGCAAGTAGATAGTGGATTAGTAACATGTTCTCCCTTTACCTTGCAGAAATAGTTGTGTTAAGTTTGTGCTGTTGAGCTATTATGCATTGTTGTAGTGTTTTGAATAGCGATACATTCATTGAAGTGGGTTAGTAAAGATGCAAGATGTTATCCGGGTGGTTGACATCTGTGTCTTTTAGTGGGATGAATTGGATCACATATGACATGATGGATGTGATGCATGTAGAGTTGGGATTGCTTGGTGGAAATGGACTTTGGTTGTGCCTCCTGGGCGAAGGCAAGGATGGCCTACACTTCTTGTTTTGGGAATTCCACCGCTTCATTGGTGCTGCAAAATGTAAATGGTCACTGTCACTAAACCCAGATAGCACAGGCCTCTCTGGCAGCCAAACTTTGGTTGTCAGCAGGCGTAGCTCCGTGGAGAATGTACATCTGTAAATATTTGAAGGAAATTGTTGTTGTGTTACATACATATCGTCTTACACAGGTTCATGCCCTCGTCCATCCTTATGTGTTACACAGCCTTCGACATCCATTTGAGGGTCTTCATCTGACACCCTGTCTTTCGTTCAAAGGGCAGCTTATCGAGGCCTGCTTCAACCCTTTCACCTCCATGTCGGCAGGCCACTTGCCGTCTCTTCCCCTTGTTGATGGCTTGATTTCCTGACAAATATGGTTTCAGTATGGTACACGTTTTAAAAGATTGTGCTTGCATTTGTATGTTTTTTTTAAAATATTGGGTGGGTGTGCCAACTTTTCCACGATGGATTTGTGTGGTTACCCCTGCTCTGAGCAGGAGTAGGGATTTAGCAGTGTTTCCTGCTGTCCTTCTGTATCTTGTAATTGAAGGGACACAGTTTCTCCTAATGTGATTTCACTGTATGCAGTTTTTCACACTGATTTACCACACAGTAATATTGCATGTGGAAAGTGTGTGTGAAACATCGTATGTTCAAAATGTGCATGCGAGGAAACTTGCACTTGGGCTGCCTACATCGAATGCATCAGACCATGCAGTATTTCTAAGGCCCTAACTCATAACCAGGGTCTAAGGGTCCTATCCTTAAGTGCTGCAGTACGAGACACATGCTGTAGGGCAGCAAATCGATCTATAAACTCCCCTCTCTCTCTCAGAAATGTTAAGTTCGTTTCCATGGGAATATGTCAGGTGGAATAATACAATCATTTTGCTCCAGACAATTTCACAGAGGTATTTTGTTAGTCCAAGGTAGCTATGCGTCTGCCTACTGCTTCTTCATTGCAGGTATGCTAAAGGAATACACCCTTTGCAGCTCTCATGCCCTACAAGATTTTACATATTTAAATAAAAGAATAACATCCGAGACAACAAGAGGACAGGTTTATTAATCAATTACCTGGGAGGCCACCTTCTGGATTTCTAATCTTTGCTATTAACTAAATATACATGTGGGAGATTCTTATAAAAAAAAGTGTTAAACGAACATAAAAATAATGACTGACAAAAATAGATGTTGTCACTGAAAACGACCAAAATCAGGACTTAATTAAAATATATATAGCTCGTTTATTTTAATATCCACAGAAAGTATTTACTGTGCACTATACATATTATATTGTAATTCTCAACATTTCACTCCCATCACAAAGATGAAAAACAATCCTAAAAGTGCAAATGTATCAAAACAAACAGTTGGGGCATGTTCATGAACATCACTGTGAAACGGTGTCGACATCAATGTACAGCAGGTCAGCTCTTAAAGTGTTAACAATGATGTTTTGTGGTTTACATCTGGTTTTATTGGGATTTTGTTCAAAGAAAGCACAGAAAAGGAAAGGTTACAGTCTCAAGTAATGGCAACGCCAGTGAGATCCCCCTGTCATGTTTCTATACTCTGGGGTAGATTTACAAGCCCCTTTTGCCTCTTTTGCTCCGCTGTTGCGTCACTTTTTTGACGCAGCGGTGGCGCAAAGCCAGAGCCATGCTGCGGGGTATTTTGCATTCCTGCGCAGAGGGAGGGGGGGGGGGGCATTCCAGCGCAGGAACGCCTCCTAAAAGTGGCTGAGTGAAATCTACAAGATTTCACTCAGTCACGTTTGAGCCCATGCTGTGTCAAAACCCTGCGCCTGCTTGAAGCCTTGCTGGAGCTGCGACGCAACTCCAGCAATGCGCAGCCTTTACGGCACAAGTGCGTCACGCATCTGTCTGTTTTTTGCCCCATGGTACGCCGCACTTAAAATGCGGCGCATCCATGGTGGTGGAGCCGTGACGCACAATAACTGGCGCATCCCTGCTGATATGCAGGGATGCGCCAGTTATTGTAAATCTGCCCCACTGTATTTAGCATGGAGAATAAGACAAACAAGCATTGGCATAGCCAATAGGTCTCGCCTTTGGGACCTTATAAGTGTTTAGCCACGCAACAGTTGATGTTGTTGCACCAAGGATATTGTGCTGCATAACTAAATACTTATAAGGTCCCAAAAGCGAGACCTATTGGCTATGCAAATGCTTGTATTCCATTGACACCCAGATGTGACACGCAGGTTTGTGTGCATTCCTTTACATGATTACTACAGTAAGAATTCCTTGATGAGAAGATGTGTGCAACAAATAACCAACGGAATGCTGAATAAATTCAACACTCACACCCAGTCAAAAGATCTGGGTTATCTCCATTGTTCTTTTGCTCACTATGCCACCCTAACTTGGACCCAGCCATTGGCAAACCAGTCTTGACCCTGCTCCTCATGGGAGCCGTCCAGCCCGAACTGCCAAGCCAGGAACAAAGGCATGTGTGTTTTGTCTCTCTAAAAGAAACTAGAAGAAACAGAGAAAGGAGTAAATGAACGTAATTCAAGCATTTTATTTGTGAATGATTCAAGCACAGGAATTGCCTGGGGTGAAGCGTTTTTAGCGTTACTTCATCTCAGAGATGCGATTTACTAATCACCGAGCTGCGCTAGCTAGCAGTAAAGAATAGCCCCCCCCCACCCCCCCTCATAACTCCATAAATGGCCAGTGAGGGGCAAACAACTATTTAAAAACCACAAATCAAATTCAAGTTCAATATATGTTAAAAAATAAAGCATAACAGTTTTTTATTTTTTCAATGACGTGGAGTCGTCTTACATTACAGAGTTATTCTGACCCTTTCTCCTACAGGCACGAAGCGGTTTCACCAAATAACCGAAATGGGTGCATTAGAGTTATAGTGTAGCTCTATCCAGCTGAAAAGCACTAACTCTGTTTTCGTGCAGTATACGTGGTGTGAATTGAAAAAAATCTGTAAGTTATCCCCGCTGGACGCAAGGTGTGATATATTTTCCCTGACGAGGAGCGCAGAATTTTTAATGCGCCACTTTAACAAAAAACAATTTTCGTTTTTTTGAATACAGGAAAAAAATAGCTAAGAAAATACTGCCAATGAAAACCTTCTAAACTAAAGTGTGCGCCTTGATAAATACGGCTTAAGAGCGTGCTACAATGCTAGATAGGCAATGTACATACAAGAGGCAATGGGAAATGATTTTTACCACAAGCAGAAGATGTGGCAAAGAGTGTATCTTACTAAAATTGCCTCAAAAAGAGATTTTACATAAAAAGATTATGAAAGAGTGGACATGAAAAGCCAACTTTACTCGTGAAAGTCAGTTATAACTTTAAGACAGATGGCTAAGAAATGAAATCCACAATATAGATAAAATGCGGTATGGCACTGGAGTCAAAAGCAACGGTATCTGTACGAAACATAGAGATTATAAGGGCTAGTGAGGAGACTGCAGCAAATAACATTGGAAAAAAGACTATCTAAAAAAACAGTTCATGTCAAAAACATACATAAGTGTGAGGCCAAACAACACCCATGTCAATGTGAATTGCAAGCTAGATGTACAAGATGGAACTGCAACACCGTGCACAAGCTGGCGTTTGCCACAAAACCTGAAGGACTGACTGAATAAATGACTGTTGCAAGGAATGATGGAGCGGAATGCAGTTTTCAATAATTAGCTGTTAAGAAACCACAGCAGTGTAACTCTCGTTCAGAGCAGTGGCAGGGGTGATAAAATATAAAGCTCATTAAAGGAGGTAAGCAGTCACCAGCCAGAAGACACAACAGACTTAGGGGAAATAGTGTAAATAAATAAATAAAAAACGTTGGTGCACATTTACTAACAATGACACACGCACACCACTGACAGGCCCGGTGGGCTTGTGGAAATACTCAGGATGCTTGTGTGGCGCAGAAACATTCTATGAATTTGTCCTCAGCTATGCAAGGAACACAGGTGTTTTTAGCACCTGAGAGGGTGTTCGAGGCCTTACGGTGGCTGCTGTTGCCATTTCATGTAATGACCGAGATTGCTGATGCGAAGGATGCTGAGTCCACGAGGCTCGCGCCAGGTGCGAATATCAGTGCGGCATCATGTCAACAGCAATCAGAGATGTCTCAATCAGCTGTAAGGGGAAGATAAGCAGCATGTAAACAGGGCCTTTGAAAGCAGGCGAGATCGAGCCCAGCTCTCAGCAACATTCGCTATTTGGGCTTGGCAGAGAGTGGCTCGTGAGCTCTGAAGGCCCAAGTGTAACTGAAAAGTCATTGAGAAAATTAAAACTCAATTAAAGTCGCTTTCCATGCCTAAAGGATAATTGCAAAATTCAGGGTATATTTGCACGTCCGAAGTGGGAGGAAGCATAAGAATGAAGAAGTTTAGACAATCTGTCTTTCACGAGTCATTAAGTGCACCACTCGGCCGAGTGGTGCACTTAATGACCCGTGAAAGACAGATGGCGGCTGTGCGCGTGAACGCAAGCGCTAGGCCAGCCATAGTGTGGGGTAGCACTTTGAAAACTCACCTACTAAATGTCTCAGAGCAGCGCATGCGCTGGCTCAGCGAGACCTAAAAATATAGGGCCTCATTTACTAGCCCTTGTGCCGCCGCTATGTCACTTTTTTGTGACGCAGTAGCAACGCAAACAGTGAGCCACACTGCTCCTTATCTACAAACTGACACATTGGGTCCAATGCGTCAATTTGTACAGATCGCATCACATTATACCTGCACCAGGTTTAATGTATACATGGTAGACTTCCCATGCAAAAAAAAGCCATGTAGAAGTGTTGCAGTGAGATTTACAACATTTCACTGCGTCACTCTATGACTTGACTGCGTCAAAATCCTTACACCTGCTCAGACCAGGCACAAGGATTGACGCAGGGCTTTTAATATGGGACTCATCCATGTTGTATGACCATTGCTGGAGTTTTACGACCAACTCCAGCAATGTGTCACCTTTGTGCCAACAAATGCGTCAGAATTTCTGCTGCATCTGTTAATCTTTGCATCATTGAGCCAGGTTTAATAAATACAGCGAATCCATGGTGTCACAAGAGGTACCAAACTTTGTTAGGTGTAATCCTCGTCGGTATCTAGGGCAGCAGTGATCTCTTAAAAACATTAATACCGCATTTTGATGGTTTGAGCTTATTCCCTTCACCTTCCTTAGGAGAAAAATAAATAATACAATGGCTATTCAACGTTGCATGTCCGTTAGCACTTCGAGGGAAATGCATAAAAAATATCTTCCATATGTAGATTATATTAGCACAAGCGATATTATCTGTTAGATTTGTAGAGAGCATGGCTACTCAGAGGCTTCCCGGCTCTTAGGACCACCTCGATCATGACTCCCACAGGGTGCGAAGGAACAATTAATTAACAAACAGGCACATTTTTCAAAGCCTTTCTGAAGATGGATTCAGAGCCTATTTTGCACAGTCTGATAGGCACAGAGTTCCAGAGTTTGGGGGCCAGATACTTGAAAGAACAGCCTCCCCATCTCGCTATGTGGATTAAAGGTACTGGAACTAGATGTACATTTGCTGATCTCAAAGCACTTACAGGGTATAGGGCTTGATGATAGCTCATAGTAGTTGAGGTTTCTTGTTAACCCTTTGAGCAAAAAAAGGGCTTTAAACTGCACCTGCTTCTCAATTGGGGGCAAGTGATGATCTGCCAGCGACCTCTTTGCTGATTGGTGCTTCGGAATATTCGGAAGGAGACGGGCTGCCGCGTTTCGAACAACCTGTGACATTATAGCTCTGTAAATCTTGTATTTTATGTTGGTAATCATTGTCGGAGAAGCCATCCTAAGATTAGAGGGTGTAGTTCTGGCAGTGATTTGATGTGAACCCTTAACCTACTTAATAATCAACGCTGGAGACTCTCCATTATTAAGCGATTATCCATAATCTCACACCTTTACTTTAATGTACTCTAATAATGTGGAGTTGATAATTTGCATATCATAATCTCTTACTTGATTTTCTTTATTCTCTCCCCGTGCAATGCGGAGAAACAAAGGAGCATATTAGCAATAACCTCGTTAAAATTATCGCCGTTTTAGCAGCAGTTTCCTCCCTCTAAAACGGCAATAATGGGCTTGCTAATATGCGTTATAGAATTCTAATAGAAGCCCAGGTTAGATGTACAGGACATCTAACCTGGGCTTCTATTGGAATTCTGTAACACATATTAGCAAGCCCATTATCGCCGTTTTAGCGGCAGGAAACAGCGATAATTTTAACGAGGTTCTTGCTGATATGCCCCATAGATCGCTTCTGAAGTGCTGTACTACTTATCACACTTCTAAACTCTTTTCATAGAAGAATTCGGCATATATGATACTCTAATAGACATAAGACAGTTGCAAATTAACTTTTCATTTATATTTAGATTTGGAGTCCCGCATAAACTCTTCTAGCTTTGAAAAGTCTCATGAAAAAGAATGAGGTTAATCTAATGTATCAAATATATATTTGATTTTTTTCTTAGATTTCTTCATGTACTCATTTGGAATTTCAGCACAGACTGATATATGTAGCTTCTCCCAGAACTATGTTTTCTAATGATCGATATTGCTATGCTAATTAGGCATTGGCAGTGTTAGTATTTGCGTCAAAACTCTTTTTTTTCCTTTCTTTACTATAAATAGAATTATCTGGTGTTTCTTTTTGATTCATTAAATATACTTGGTGGCGGAAGCTGAAATGGACTGGTTGTTAATTAATTGAAAAAATAAAGTCCTCACTTGAGTCCACGGTTAAAATATATTGACAAAATAAACACTATAAATGAACAATGAAAGGGCAGGTTATTTCAGTTTATTTTATGTGGATCCGTTTTAGTTTCATAAACCTTAATAGGACTGTTTTTGATATTGTATAAGTAATAGACCACTGAAATCAAATGCCTGTAATTATGTATATACCATGTTGCTCCATTTTTAGAAATATAAATGACATATGTAAGGCTGAGCACTTTAAACTTGTATGTACCATTGAACATTATATTAATGTATTTGATTATATTTGTGTTTGAAAAGGCTTCTACTGTTCTTCATTGAAATGTGTATTTGATTTTAAGTTTTGTAATGTAACCAATGAGGTTTTTTGTGTGTTTTCATGTGTGTTTATTCTGTTAATTTTCACTCAGACTTGAAGGAGCAGTTATTGTACCAATGAAACATGCGCCGGACCGTTCAGCTCTATAAATTGGCTGGATTTTGTACTGATTAAGCAAACAAAAAGAAAAAAAATTGGGCGAAAAATGATTTAATCAAGATCAAGACCTTAATCAGAATTGACAGAATTGTTTATCTATTTATTTTTACTTGGTTTTGTGCCCCAGGCCGATTTTTGATTAATATTTTGTAGCTTGTTTATAGAAATATACCTGTTGTCCCATTTGGACTTCATGGTTGAAACAAGATTATATAGTTATTTCTAAGAATTTTGCTTTTTGCAGATTTAGAAATTTTACAGTTTTCAAACACATCAAATCAAATGGCAAACTGTAATGATTTACTATAGGTCAGTATCCTTGACATAAGGTCTATAGTTAGTATATGACCATTTTAGAGCCAACAATTTAACATTATTGATACAAGTGTAAATAGGATCAGTTGCATTTACTTTCTTAATGACTCTGAATCCATTCTTTTGTCCACAAATATTTGCAACAACATAGTTCCCAGTCAGTGTCTGGTCCATCATTCTCAAAAGAATTCCAACATTTCTAAATCTGATTTGGTTATTGCACGATGGGGCAGCATCACACGCTTCTATGCTGAAATGCACCTTCTTGATCACTTCCACAGTCTATAGAAATATTGTTTTGAGACAACCTTGTCAAATACACCACCTCAAACAGTAATTGTAATCAACCTTGAATTACACATGTGTAAATCCCCCCAGGTTCTATCACCTTAGGTGTATACAAATATTCTCCCTTGCCAACCCTTCATTGTCCTGGTCACACGGAAGCTGGTGGCAGTACAATACCTCGGGGAACATCCTTTACAACGCAACTTTTACAACACACTACCATTACAACGAATCTATTACAACGCAAGTGCCTTTACAACGCATGGTTTTACAATGCATGCCATTACAACGCAGATGTCATTACAACGCAACTCTTTACAACATAAGTAAAATTATATTGTATGTGTTTTGTGCTAGTTTACAATATATTAAAATATTAAAAAATATATTAATTAAATTAATATTTAAGTAACAATTTAGTTTAAAAAGAGTTTAAAAATATATTGTAGGGTATATATGTAAATAATGTAATATTTGTAAAAATAATTTGATAATACTAATTTAATTATTTAAAAAAATAATACTCAAGTAACAATGTAGTATTTTAAGTAATACCTCTAGTGGACCATGCTGGAGAAATGTTTTGCGTGGGTCAGATGTGCTACAGCATCTTGGGACTGAGAACCTTCCCGCAAAGACACACACATAATTATTATTGTGATTGGAGACATCAGACACTTATACTACATGATGACTTGTCAAAAAAAATTCCTGAATGAATTTGAGAACCTGGGCTGTACCAAGATTCCTTGAAGTGGTACCACGCTGCATGGTAGACAACTGTAAAATTTGTCAAAAGAATGTGTTGAATTTGAAAGATATCTTCCAATGTCTTTTCAGTATCTAGTCTCAAGGAACCTCTCTATGTGCAACAGCTTCTAAATATGAAATCACCCCACTTTGCGTCACATAGCACCTGCTCAGTAGAAACAATGACCACGATTTACTAACACTTTCTGCCTGGATTGTGTCACAAAAATAATGCAAACCAGCATGAAAAATTGTGTTGGGATTTGCTGGGAAAGTAGATCTAAAATAATGCTAAGTAGCTCTATGCCCTAGTTTGCACTACTTTGTATTAAGGTGGTGTACTATTTGTGGTACATGTACATTCCCATGTATCAGGGTTGTGCGGTACCCACTTAAAGAAAATACAGGGCAAAGGTAAGTCCATCACCTTTGCCCTATGTAAACTACAAGCCCTCATACACAGCCCTACAGCAATGGCCATCCAAAGAGTCCTCAAGGCCAAGCTAATGCCGGCCCTTAATTACGCACAACAGGCGTACCCAGGCAAACTGAACAAGGAGCTGGAAAAAATTCATTGTGGAGCATACAAGAGACTGTACCAACTACCGAAATGCACAAGAAACACTCTAATCCGCCTGGAATTCTCCCTTAATCAACAAACTCTGGAAGAGATGGCAGCCCTAAGTAAATATTATTATCTCACAACTGCGGCACGCGACAACACAATGAAGGCCGTCCTGAAACACATTTTCATTGAACCTGGGAACCCCTGGTCAGCTACCATCGAAGCAGCCAGGACACAACTGAATCTGGCAATCGAATCGTGGAACCCAGACCTCGTCAACTATACGACCATCAAACACGCGATAAAGAAGCAAGTGCGCGTATGCTCTCGGGGCAGGGACCTGGAGTCCCTCACGAAAAGAGCCTTCCATGAGTCCCTATGCCTGCCCCACACCATGCACAATCCTCGAAACCATCTCACGCAGGCCGTGGGCCTCCCAGCTCTCCGCAAGATTCTTGCTTACAGACTGCACCCCCTGCCGCTGGAAGAACTATATCACCCGGAAAAAGCAGGCACTGGTGCTCGGGATTGCAGACTCTGTAATTATAAACGAGAGTCACTGGCCCACTTATTACTTTGCTGTCCTGCCCTACGCGCACCCCGCACCCTCTACCTTAGGCCCATTCTTAGGGACGCCGGGACACGCACAGCCAAGGAAGCAACTCATCATCTATTCACCTTGAGCATAGTAAAACAGATGGCCTCATTTGGAAAATTCATACAACAGACTCGGCGCGAGCTGACAGCTGCCAAGGCCATGCAGGAATAGAGATTTCGTCGTGGGATACCTGGCGGTTCTCACAGGCCCCCGACCGCGTGTCCCTTCATGAACTATGGGAACTTCTCATAAACGCTTGCCTACAGGAACTTTTGTGGTTTTAACTTTTTATAATTTTTATACTCTGGTCTTAATGTAATGGTTTTAAGTAACCAAACAATAAAGTTATTCATTCATTCATTCATTCATTCATTCATTCATACATTCCCATGTAACCACACATGGCTTTAGATGCAAATCCCTATCTTCTATTGTTCGTAGACAGGGATTTGTCCAAGGAATTACACTTCTACGAGGCAGGAGTTACATTTGAGAAATGCTTTCTTTTTCTTCAAACATTTCAAACCTATCATGTGTGCTTTACTGTAAAGCACACATATACAATGGGAAAAATATTAAACTATGTCTAAGCATAGTATTTTGTATGGTAAATGTACCCTTCCAGTACAAAACCTATGTTACACAACACAGACCCCCCCCCCTTGCACTGTGGTATAATGTTCTGTGCATAGCACAAGGCAACCAAAAGTGTGTCAGTGCTCTCTTCCTGCTAGACAGCACAGCGAAGCGACTTCAGTAGCGTCACTTTATTGTAAATTTGCCCTGATGTTTATGTAATGCATGTTAAATTCTGTGTGAATCGGTTCCACATTTATAAAACTAAGACAAAAGGGGGGAGATTTACAAAAATATTGCGCCATGTTTGTGTCACAAAAGTGACGCAAACATGGCGCAAAATCTTGTTTGCCCTATTTACTTTCCAGCACTTAACTTGTTTAGCGCTGGAAATAACAGAAAAGTGATGCAAAACAGCGCTATGCTCTGCTTAACATTACTTTGCACCATGGGGACGTACCAATGTTGGAGCATGGGCGTTCCCATGCAACCACCCAAAGTTTCTCATGCTAAATCCAATTGACTAAATAAAGTACATTAGGTTTAGTGTGAGAAAATTGTGCCCTTTTCAAGTAGGCACAAGGAAGAAGAAATGCTTTCATTTCTCCTTTCTTTCACGACTCTGAATGCCTGCTGCACTGTGCAGCATACATGCAAAGTGGGAAAAACGTTGCATTGTGTCTGGGCATCATACTTTGTACAGGAAGGGTACCCTTCCTGTGCAAAACCTATGCTAAACTAATGCACACACACTAGCACTATGGTACATAGGTGTGTGCCTGGCGCATGGCCGCTGTAATCAGTCTTAGCACAAGGGAAAGGGGTGGAGAGAGCCATATCTCTGAAGATATGGCGCTCTACTTCTCCCTCCATGTCGCGCAACACAGCACAGCCACGCAGGTGGCTGCGCTGCGAAAAATATTTGTAAATCTCCCCCAAAGTATGTAACAAAACTAGCGTCACTCCAAAATGTATTTGCAAAATACCTCACCGACTCACCAGGGTAAAGCTGAAAACATTTTTCTCTTCCAACCTAACTTGTCTCGATACTTAGAGTCTGCATGACTCCATGTTCACATCAATTTCTTCATTCAAGAAACTGCGTAGCACTGCAGTCAGCTTAGACCCTGACAGCCCTAATAGGAACTTCATTAACCTTGGAAACTCTTTCACAAACATCAGTGTCCAGATGAACAGGCCTCTAACCAGCCAGCAGCGATACTCCATCATTACCTAGAAAATGACCTGCGAGCTCTAATATTCTCTGTGGTGAAAAGGATGTCTTAATACAGACAAACCTCTCCTTGGCTGTTAGGGTCTGTATTATGTTAAGAGTGTTATTTGTATTTACCACCCCTAAGATAAACTCAGTGTGTCGAAGGAAGAAGAAAAAGCCACACTAGGGTCAAGGAGAAAGGAAAGGAGGAGACAGGTTAGCAAGAATGAGTTTGGATTCTTCCCGATTGAAGTGGTCTACCCCAAAAGGTCAGCCAATCACAGGATGGACTAATAGTAGTTGAGTAATAATAATAGTAATAGTATTAATCATAATAATAATTAATATTAATTCATGGTAGCTGGCCTTAGGCATCTCTCAGGCAAGAGAGGTGGATGCAGGGATCAGCAAGAGTGAATAGGGGGGAAATTGAGGAAGGGCTAAGAGTGGGAAGAATTGCCTTAGTGGCAAAAATGAATGTAGCCAGGGCATGGGGTGCTGGGGGGTGGTCACCGAGGATAAGAGATTGGAAATTGATCTAGATTGGTGTAAACAAAGCAATAAAAAGTGGCATACCAGAGTTGTGGCTGCCCGCAAAAGTGGGAGATGGTTTGGGGTCCGTGGAAAGCATACAGGGGTTACTGAACATGCACCTTGGAGAAGGACATTTGCATAGATACAGGGATTTTGTTAGATAATCCAGCAATGTACGGAGGTATACTTAATACGGACAGTTGCACTGTTCCCTTATTGAAGATTATTGAACATTGTGAACGCAGAATATATTTATGCTTATATTATGTAAAAACTGTGTTTGCATTCCAATTCTACTGAGCATAAGTTGAATAAAAATAACTGATATAAAAAGGCACGTTAAACTGAAGACTTACCGTCATGGACCATTTCCACAATCAAACTTCCTGTACTGCGTCTCACTGATAGATTCATTAGCCTGTGACTCCACCTGCTCAAGGCAGAGCTGCAGCTCCCAGTTCTATTGTTGATTTGCCTTTTGAAGCACAGAGGGATTGTTGCTCCAGGACGAACCCTCCACAATGTCCCAAATCCTTGGCCATTGCACTCAGCTATAGCTCGGCACAGCCAGAATGCCAACATTACCAGCTACTACAATGCACCATAATACCTAAAGTACTAGTTTCTATAATACTCAAATGACACACACTCATGCCTACCCTACAGTTTCCATTATGCATCAATGGACCCTATTTCTGCTGGGACCCTATATCCCACTGGGCACCCATAACAAATGTCATTGTTCCTAACAAGTGCCAGTACATACTCATTTGATCAATTTTCAAAATTCTCCAGTTTACTTTTAAAAATCACTATATTGCCGCTGTACAAACGTATTACCAGTTTCCATAATGCACCCGGACATGGACATACTTACTGTAGAAAGGGTGCCATTCAGATTTACTTTCACATAAGACGTAAACAATTTAGCATTAATAGACAACCAGACGCTTACAAACACGTTATCTAGATCCTTGGGATTTTTTTCCAAAACAAGGAACAACAAAAGAGGAGTAGCAGTCTAACCCCCTTTAACACAGTGTGTGTAATTGAAGACAGCCATTTGGGACTGTGTTGATTAGGTGTTTTAGAGTGTCTCTGACTAGTGACAAGATAGGGAGAAGGACCAAAAGGCAAAAGAACCTTAACAAATGGTGGGCACATGTATCAAAATGACATTTATACAGATGTATAAAGACATTGTCTGTTTGCACTCACAGGGAAGTCGCTTCTTCGTTTACTAGAAGCACATAATCTCTGCTTAGATTCATCTCTCCTACTTACCCCCTGCGTCTTCCCAGGTTCAATATCTCACATCTTATATCATTCATCATCAAAGTCACAGAACAAAGCAAGTTTCACAACACCTCCTTCCTATAGAACACACTGCTGTAACAAGACACAGAGACTCAGCACCACAAATGAACCCCGCAAACAAGTCATTCCAAAGAAAAGGTATACAGAAATATGTCCAAAATAAAAGGGACCCCTTCCACACTGTAACAGAACCGCCAAGATGTTCATGCCCAACAATTTCCTTAAAAATATGTTGGAAAAAAAAAGCAAAACTTACGATGAGATACTGTACACCTGAAAATATAGGACTCAAGATCACATCACACCACTTAAACAAGTTTCTAAAACTTTGAAAGTTATAGGTAGCCAACCGGAGCCAATTCCAAATAGTTGGAGCAAAAAACTATGTCCAACAAAAACACAACTCTTACTGCAAAATGAAGCAACAAAGCTCTGCACAATATTCCAGACACCTAAGGCCCAACTCGCACAAGCTGACTTAAGGCTTAAACAAATGACCGCCCAGGCCCACACACATAAGAAAACAAGTAGGCACCTAGGCTCACACAATTCAGCATCACGCTCCCATAAAATAACTCATCTGCTGGCACCAGTGTGCATCAACCTTCAAAGAAATGAGCATTCAGGCTCACGCTCAGCCAATCTGGGCATTAAAAGTAAATTCTTTTGCTCAGACATCTCCGCTCTGAGCTGCCCATTGTTTACAGAATCCCTTTGAAACTCAAAAATATCTATGCAACATCAGTTTGGCACACCTCAAACCCGCCTCTGCTACTCACCAAACTCAAAGCTAAGTAAGGGATACTGAAAATATAAACGAATAACTTGCAGGGGCAAATCTCCTCCTTGTAATCCAACAGCCCATTTTATCAAAATCATGAAAATGTGCCCGCCTGCTGAGCCCTTGCCAATCCATCAGCAAGCAAATGCAACAAATTACTTACATTATTAGCTGAAAAATATCAATCATCAATTGCAAAATTATACCAATTCTCTCACAAAATGACTGCTACAACACAAAAAAAGTGCGATCACGTGGAATACTTTTTAGCCTGTTAAATCTACAAAAATAAATAGCAAAACGGCTTAACGACAGCCTTGAACATACCATTCCTACGCATATCACAAAAAGCAAGCAGTCACCAATTGAAATGATCCTGGCATCTCCTCGTCAATATAACTCTATATAACTCTAACACACTTTAGGGTATAGGAACAAGAACTGCCGCTAACTAGTTTTAGAGTTAGTTAGCGGATGTTTTCTTAACACAGATTATCACCAAAAACTATAGCCCTGTTTGAAATGTATTTACATTATGTCGTTTAAAGTCATTCTGTTTACTCTGATCACTGATTTATAACAAAAACCACTCATTCCAATATGGCGCTTACAGAATGAGATATGGCGCTTACATAATGAGATATTAGTGTTGTCCTTCAACATTGTTTGTCGCAGTTCGAAAATACAAAGGATGTTGTTTTACAATTCGTCCCATTTCGCAAGGTCACTGTACTTGCTGGGACAATTTTCATATTTGTATAATATTAAACATTCAAATTGGTCAAACTTTCCTTATTAGGAAATATGATTTTGACGATAGTTTCATACAACCTCCCGCTCTCGTGCCAATGATTTATACTAAGAATTGCTTTTGTAAATTTGGAACGGGTATAATTAGAAAATCTGTGTTGTTCTGTAAATATTTTTTATGTGCACAACCTCTGACACTTCATAAGTAATCATATGTTATTATGAAGGTTAGGTAGTTGAACCAACGTTATAAGTGTCATAAATAACAACGTATCAAATGTTGTTCTCTAATTACTAGTATTATTTTCTGATGGGCTAGTGTAAACATCATTATGAGGTACTTTTTTGATAAATTCATGGACTGTCAGCCATGTAAATCTATTTAGACTGACTGACTTGAAAATTGTTACCGACCCTCATCATGGCATAAGTAATAATGGAATTTGCTTATGCCTTTTTTTCAAGAATCTATTTCTAAGATTTAGTCACATTAGGGAAATGTTAGACTACTTCCTCTTATCCTGTATGTTTATCTCAAACCCATTTCTTACACTATAGTTGTGTCATAAGGATGTGAGTCTACAATGACAAAAACATGTAATCTTTGTTGTTTTAGGATGTACAAACCACAAAACCTGATTGTCTTTGGGATTTAAACTGTGCCAGAAAACATTATGGATTTGGCGAATCCCACACACTTGTGAGAGGTACGTTTCCGGCCATTTTCATTAGAATGATACTATAATAAGATGCTTATACCCCAACCACCGTCATTTAAAATGCCACAAATTGATATTTATGATGTATATTGTCAAATTCACGAATATACTAAAAAGGTGATATGTTTGGAGCTTTTCCGGTATTGTGAATATTTAAGCGATGTATAATAAAATGTAAATGTGATTTGCTTTTATGTACATGTATATATTTTAAACATGACGGCTTATATGTTTGTACATGTTTCTCTGTAGCCCTGAAGAAGTCCCATGTGGACGAAACACGGTGGATACTGGATTTTATCTGTTTGATATATTTCTATGTGAAGAAATGGTTTATAAAGGACAAATGAAGAAAGAAAAACTACATTGGAAGTTCTTCAATGCCTAAATAAAGACTGTGTTTATCAATCTAGTTATCAAACTCAAGCATCCAATCTTTGAGTGCTAAACCACCTTACGATAGCGATCACCCTTACCTGGTGGTGAAGTCTGCCAGGTCACATGGAGACACATTGCTGACCTGTGTGAGAAGACCGCCTGGTGCCCCTTGGAACTGTGAACGGTAGAGACGCTCCTACGCACCAACGTAGGGAGGTCTGCATCGCATACCACACGCCACCCCTACACTCGGGTGCACGGAGGAGATTTACCAACGTTGGGCCGTGCATCTCTGCATCACAGGCCGGAGGATGTTGCGCAGGCTGAACTCTGTTGAGGGTGAGGCCCCTGAGCTGCGCAGAACTTGTGTGGTGGGAGCGCTGCAACTTCACGTATAACAGGCCCTGTTGCATCACCTGCATCGGGAGGTTCACCAGCGGACTTGGTGGCGACTGTCGTACCCAAGTTTGTGTAATCCCGCCTGATTTAGGCTTCTGCTGGCTGAGTCACAGATTTTGAGAGAGTGCCGCGGATTGGGCCAGTGTCACTGTCCAGGAGAAGAGAAGGTGGGACGCGTAGAGGAGGAGGGTCGAGTTGGCCCCAGGCCTTGCACCTGAGGGTGGCGCACACCCAGTGGCTGCTCCTCTGCTATGGCAGAAGAGCACCACCCCACTGCTTTCAAGCAGTGCAAGAAGAGGAAACATAACATGACAATAACTTTCCGATATTCTCATGCTATGTTTCCTTTGCGGCTGGAGGGAGGGTGGGGCTGCTCTACACACGGATTAGGGTGCAATGACTGTTTGCTCAGCCGTCTCAGGCTGCCCTAAGCAGTTATGCGCACTTCCCTGTTCGCAATGCAGGCTGCATTACAGCCTGCATGGAAAACATGCCCAACCCTCCAACCCCTGGCATGATGCTTTGTCACAGCGCTCAAGAACAATCACAAAGCTGCATCGCAGTGTTGTGATTGGCTTAGGGGAGGGAGCCTGGCTGCCTGCTTCTTGTTCGAGGAAGCAGACTCAGGGGAGCGGGAGCACGGATGACGCAGGACCCGACCTTGAGGTAAGATTTTTTAATAAATATATCTATAACCCCCGCTTCCCCACCCCCTCCAGTGTCCTTTCTTGTGTTTCCCGCCTCCCAGCTGTCCAGTTCCCCCGCAGCACTACTTAATGGCAGCCGCTGTGCGGACATTCACAGTGGGCGTCCCACTGGTGCGTCAAAGGCAACTCAAAGGCAAGCCTGTCTGGGTCCATCCACCCCTAGACCGTGCCCAGCACCAAGGACCCTTCATCTTGGACACTCCGCCGCTACGACGCCAGCACTCTCCTCGCCGTCAGCCCTGGACGCCACACCGCCTGCTAACTAGCATCACTGTAGAATTCCCGTGCACCCTGCCTTTGCCAAAACTGCGAACGCAGCTTCTGCCACACCAGCACAACAGCGCCTCCTGCCTCCCAGCCTACCAACACCGCAGCAGACCGGCTACACTGCATCCTCCTCAACGTGCATTCCCCTCTACAAACACACAGCAGAAATCTGGGACCTCCTCGACGCCACCTCTTCAGACATCGCCATGTTCATGGAAACTTGGCCCAACCTCTGCTCCGGACCAGACATCGCTATCACCATCTACAACGACTACAAATTTTCCCACACGGACCACCCGAGTGACCAGGAGGAGGCATTGCCATTGTCTAAAAAAGCACACTGTGACAGACTACGCACTCCAATGACTCGTAGGCTACCATGGAACACCTCCATTTCCAGATCCAGATCAACCCCAACCCCACCCTCCATGGCACCCTCGTCTACAGGCCGCCCGTCCCATGAACCCCCATTCAATGGTGCCATTGTAGACCTCAACGCACCCCAGGCTCTGCCATCCACTCACTACATCCTACTCAGACACTTCAACTTCCACCTGGAGAACCCCAGCGACCAGAACACCACCACTCTCCTGGCGAACCTCGCCAACATCGAAATCAATCAGCTAGTCACCCCACCAACCGACGTAGCCAGACATATGC
Organism: Lissotriton vulgaris; assembly: GCF_964263255.1. NCBI lineage: Eukaryota > Metazoa > Chordata > Amphibia > Caudata > Salamandridae > Lissotriton > Lissotriton vulgaris. The sequence continues at coordinate 151,984,084 of NC_141700.1, read as the reverse complement.
TGGACCACGTCTTCTCTGCCAGCAGAAACCTCAACTACAGCCACACCCCTAAACTCTCCTGAATCGACCATCATAGTATACATCACACCTTCACCACACCCACCGTACACCACCACAATCATCACCCTCCTCCCAGCCGCAGCTGGATCAAGGCCATCAAAGGAATTTTCAGCAGCTCCTGCAGCACCACCACTCCGCCACCGCTTACAGATACCAACACCGCATTTTTTCAAACATTGATTCTTTCTAATGAGTGTTTAGGATCTTCTCTCTTTTTTTCTCATGGATTTTTAGGAATGTATGATATAGAAGCATTCAGTTATATTTTATTCAGGTGTAAACATGTGAGGATTCACGCTATGTATCTCTTTTCCCTTAGGAACAGTGCACACTACAAGTAGGTTCCCCCTACTTAGTCTTTCTGTTTAGTTATAGTTTGTGTTAGCCAAACAAAATACCGTAGTGCAGCACCCTTGGATTAAATTAGATTATTTGTGTTATAATCACACGAGTGCTCCTCAATCCTTCATTCTTGTGAACCCCTATGCCACATTATACCTTTGTCAGGTAGGATGTATGCAGGGTGAGCGTTCCCATGCAACAAAGCCTCGTAGGAGTGGCGCAGTGAAATCTATGAGATTTCACTGCAACAATTTTAGGATGCCACTGTGTTAAAACCTTACGCCTGCCTCATGGGTGACGCAGTGCCATAGGGATAGGCTTGTCCCATGCATTGCTGGAGTTGCATCATGCTTGCGACAAAATTGCAGCAATGCGTACCTTTAGCGTGACTTTAGCTCCGTCCAATACGTCAGCAATACTGAGATATCTGTAAATCCTTGCAAAATGGAGCACCATACAGTAAATACGGCCCATCCATGGTGTCGCAAGAAGGGTGCAGTGAAAAGTATTGCAACACTGTTTTGTTGCAGCGATGCAACACTTTTCCTGAATGAGGCCCAGGACTGTGCCCTATCTCATTGTGGACGATTCAGAAAAGGGGGTGGTGATGAACAGAGTGTCTGAATTAAGCAGACCACTCTTACCCAGTCCAAAGATCAGGGCTTGATCCATCACCGTTATTTATCTCACTGCACCATCCCAGCTCAGAACCTGGCTATATGCAAATCAGTCTGTCCCTGGCCCAGTGCATCATGGGAACAGGGCAGACTAAACTACCAAGCCAATTCTTCACCAGAAAGGAGACAAGCTACCGGGGACCGGTTTCTGGCATTTCAGCCGTCTTCGGCCCGGCTTGCTTGAATCCTGATGGTGCAGTGAGAAAGGGACTCATGTCTGAGTATACCCTGCCACACCTATAGTGGCCAAAAAAACGATTCAGAAAAGGGGGTGGTGATGAACAGAGTGTCTGAATTAAGCAGACCACTCTTACCCAGTCCAAAGATCAGGGCTTGATCCATCACCGTTATTTATCTCACTGCACCATCCCAGCTCAGAACCTGGCTATATGCAAATCAGTCTGTCCCTGGCCCAGTGCATCATGGGAACAGGGCAGACTAAACTACCAAGCCAATTCTTCACCAGAAAGGAGACAAGCTACCGGGGACCGGTTTCTGGCATTTCAGCCGTCTTCGGCCCGGCTTGCTTGAATCCTGATGGTGCAGTGAGAAAGGGACTCATGTCTGAGTATACCCTGCCACACCTATAGTGGCCAAAAACGATTCAGAAAAGGGGGTGGTGATGAACAGAGTGTCTGAATTAAGCAGACCACTCTTACCCAGTCATTGTGGAGCGCATTCCTGAGCTTTTGTTTTGGCACAGAGCAGCACAGCAATATTCTTTGCTGCGCTGTCCAGCATCAAACCCTCTGAAATGAGTCACCAACTGTTTGCACCAATTTTAAGACCAGCTATTTTCGGGGGTTAGCTGCAGTTTTTGCATGGGAACGCCCACCTTGCATCTCATTTTAATTAACTCTCGCTAACAGAAGTGATGATCTTTAAAATTCACATTTTCACCAGAAAAGTTTCTGCGAACTCTAGCTAGTGGCAACTTGTAAATAAGGAGCTAAATAAATAGCCGCAGTAACGTAAAAGAATTGACGCTACGGCAGCGTTAAATCCTTGTACATATGCCCCGGAGTGTGTCCAAATAATTCACCAAATTAATTTCTAATAAACATCTCGTAGCTGACTACCAGCCACTACCAATCACACTTCGTAGATGATTGCAGTACAAAGAGAGGTACTTCTAAGGGTTTCAATTGCATCTACTTTATAACTGATGAAGATGACCCAGGCCTACCAGTCGTCCTCACCTTATAAGCAGCATTTGACTGTTTCTTTAATTTGTTAGAATCAAGATGTTCAAGCAAATTCCATCAAGTTAATTAGTTCTCCAGATATGTCTCAGAATGCTATCAGTCAGGGAAAATTGTAAACCAAACATCATCAGTCACACCAATTAATTGCAGTGACCCTAAGCGTAGAACCAATAATATTCAATCCCCATCTTTAACCCCTGTGAGGAAAGCGGTTTACCGTGTAGTAAGCTCTCAGATCTGTCTTGGGTCTATTCAGGCTCTTTTGTAAAACTTTAACTCAGCCCTGGGTAGTTGTGGCTTCGAGTTGTCAGGCTTTAAAAAGGAGTAAGTGCAACGCATTTAGAAATACCAAAATAATTGAATAAGGAAGAAACGTTAAAGAAAATCAGGACCGAAACGGAAAGTTCACAAAGGAAATCGAACACCAATTTATAAATCTAGATATTAATTAAAACATTTTAAGACATCACATCTAACAAAAATCACTGGAGGTTTCAGGAGATGTAAATTATGAAGCAAATTGTAAATCACTGCTTTTCAATCAAGATGCAAGCAAGCATTGGCAACTACCAAGGTCAACAGTTACTTCGAAAACTTTTTACAAAGTTGTATTGGGGGTTACTGTGACCTGCTTTAGGTGACCAATTCTGGCAGAGAGTAAGTCACAGGGACCAATAAGGCTTAGCAGAACAGTTACCTTGCAGTCAAAGCAGTCCCCAATCCAGTTCCAGGTGCTTTGGGAAAATTACCATACACATCATTAGTCTTGAAGTAAGCGATACATGACGCTAAAGGTCCTGATGATGCTGAAGATTCTGATCCAGTTGATGTGTGTCTTCTTGGGACCACCCCCGGTTCACGAACATGGTGGGGTGACTTTGGCCACAGAGGTCGATGAAGTACCGGTGAAGTCCAGACAAAAAAAACAGTTGCCACTGGTCTAATGGTCTCTGGTCACAACTAAACCAGCAGTTCCCTTTAACTGCTGCAAATGTCTGCTTTGGGTAACCAAACTGCAAATCAGTGACTCTCCCAGGTCCAGCAGACTCGGGGCAACGTTTGAGTGTAGTAGCATGGTCTCCCAGGCTGTACTTCCATGACACCAGTCCACACCTGATAATAATGCTACTCAATTGCAGATCAGCAGTAAGACACGCGCAGAAATCTCTGACCTCATCTTTGCACACAAGCTTGATCTAACCATGACTGAAACATGGCTAAATGATTCTTACGCACCAATTTTTGACATACTAGTCCCAACTAGTTACGACATCATAAAATTAGATAGATATAGCAGAACAGGTGGAGGTATCTCCTGCATACACCATACCTGTCTCTCAGTGAAAAAGTCACAATCTGTTGCTCTATCCTCTTGCAAATACCTATGCATCGACATTATTCATTCATTTTTCACAGAGAAGGCGAAATCTCTTGAAGTTGAGCTCAAAGACGCTGTGGCAAACAATCCCACTGAACTAATGCCTACGATGGATATCGCCGCGACAACGGAGAGTACCATAACAAAAAATGAGGCAAGTTGGGACACGTTCGAATTGTATGACCAGCACAGTATCGCCAAAACGCTTTCCAAAATTAAACCAAACAATCACTATCAAGATCCCCTTCCCGCAAAATGTGTAAAAGAAATCAATCACGTTCTGATTCCGATATGGACCGAAATTATAAATGCCTCACTTTCACAAGGGATCCTCCCTGACTGCCTAAAAACAGGTCAAGTTGCCCCCTTAATCAAAAAACCTACAGCAGACAGATCAGACCCAAACAACTATCGACCAGTGACCAACATCCCACTATTGGCCAAACTAATTGAAAAATGCGTACAGAACCAACTAAGCCGACACATCATCAAGTTCGCACTGCTGGATGAATGCCAATCAGGATTCAGAACAGGTCACAGTACTGAAACTGCGATCCTCCATATTGTTGACGATGCACTACAGGCACTCGACCAAAACAAAGCGTGCCTACTGATTCTCCTCGATCTGTCGTCGGCCTTCGACACCGTAAATCACGAAGCATTATTGTCTAGGCTACGGGATAGGATGGGTCTATCAGGAACGGTGCTGAAGTGGTTCATCTCTTTTCTACAGAACAGATCACAACGATTCCTGGTCAACCAGTCAATTTCACCTCCCTGTCCTATTTCAATCGGAGTCCCTCAAGGGTCTACGCTATCCCCAGATCTGTTCAACCTTTATGTTGAGCCGCTTACAGAAATTTTCCAAAAAGCAGGGATATCGTATCACATGTATGCAGATGACACGCAAATATATCTAAAGATCTCGTCCCTACAAGACTTGGAACGAGGAAACAAGGCTTTAAAAATGGCTATGCAATGGTTAACTACCAACCAACTGAAGCCGTACGGAAATAAAGGAATGGACGAAAGTGATGACTGCGCTAAACTGCACCCCAACACTAATCAAGTCAGCGAAATCTCTAGGAATCACTCTGGATGAGAATTTAGACATGAAAGCCCATATCAACGCAATGGCCAAGAATGCTCGATTCCACCTGATCTACTTAAAAAAACTGAAACCTTTCATCTCTGAGGCGGATCTCAAATTGGCTATCCAATCCTTAGTTATCTCTAGGATTGAATATGGCTGCTCCACCTTAGCGGGCTTACCAAAAATGTCCACAGCACCACTGAAAGCATGCCTAAACGCTGCAGCAAGAATTATCACCGGATCCAGGAAATATGACCACATATCGCCACACCTGAAAGCATTAAGCTGGCTACCCTATGAAGCCAGAATCCAAATGAAGATAGCTTGTATCACTCATAAAGCGCTACACCACAACACCCCTGGATACCTAGCGAAGAAACTCCAGCTTTCGGGAGGGAATCGCCCAGCGAGGAGTACTGAAGAATTTCTACTACGGCCAGCCTTTTTCCACAAGAAAAAAACCTATGACAGAGCGTTCTCAGGAGCTGCCCCCAGAATATGGAACTCAATTCCTCCTATCATCAGGAAGATCCAAAATGTAGAAGCATTCAAGCGAGAGTTAAAGAGCTATCTGATGAAAAAATACACTACCTAGATCTGATCAGTCTCGAAATGACAATGAACTAAATATCATACCTGTTTACACACTCTACTTAAGATAGATATATATCCACCTACGACCTTATTTATCATCTACCTCCTATCATCTACCTCATAGCTGCTTACACATCTTCTCGTGATTGAAGTATATCCAACACTGTCTATATTTATTACCTACCTCCTATCTTCTACCTCATACGTGTTGTCAGTAGAACTGTTTGATATATATGTCTTTGTCCACGCCTCATATGTAATTCGTTCCGATGCCTATATAACTGAGTGATATATACTGTCTGTCGCATACGCCTATATGTTAAGCGCTCTGATACCCACGGGTCTTGTTCGCGCTATACAAAACTTTCTAATAAATAAATAAATAAATAAATAACAGGCCACTATGCAAACTGCATGCGATCTACCATCCACTAGGCGATAACCTCTCATTCATAGAGCAAATTATGGTAATCACCTCAACCAACACGGGAAAAAAACTGCACCCAGATCTTCTTCTGCGATCCCAACTTCCACTGGAATGTCTTAAATGAAGCCAGGAGATGAGAGGCTAAAACAACACAAGAAGGGAGTCTCAGCTGACAGTCCTATATGGCGATGGGTTCAAGCAAGGGGGGGGGGTCAAAAACTTGATATCAAGGTTATCAGAGACTGGTCTGGCGGATGAAGCAGGTGGTGCAATGGGGCTCTCGGTTGAGGGTTCTGATGATTTAGAACACGGCCCTGGGTCAGCTTCAATGATCTCGCTTGAGGAAACAAGCTTGCAGCAACCATCTGGGATCCGGAAAGTAAAGAAGTACAGAGAAATAAAAGCATGACGCTCTTGTTGATCCTCCAATACCTTAAGGACCAAAGAAAAGAAACTAGAGAACTCTTCGCTCAAGTTCGTTCAGACAATCAGGGTATCCAGAAGTCTCTGAAAGAAGTTACTGCTAAAGTAGGGACACTGGCAGAAGAGATAGCCGAATTGCAACAAAGAGTGGCTGACACGGAAGAAATTACTTCGAAAGCGTCTGGTATGGCTAAGAAGCATGACACTGCTTGTCACTGTGCAACATAAACTAGAAGATCTAGAGAATCGTCAGAGGAGGCAAAATGTTAAGATGCTCAGCATTCCGGTAGGGCAAGAGCGGTCAGGCCCCAGAACTTTCATAGTCCAAATATTGCAGAAAGCTTTCCCGGACCTTGGGGATTGGGACTGGGATTGTCAGATCCAAAGAGCCCAAAGGTTGCCACTTGTGCAAAAGATACAATAAATAATAATGGTTCTGTCGTACAGAAATACACAGTAGTATAGTATTCCAATTATATTAAAGACAGTGGTACCTATACCAATATAATCAACCACACTGACCACAAAGCAAAAATAAAAGTGAAGTTTTACTCATACACTTTCATATTCTCTGTATTTGAATCCAAGTATTCAAGTTGCTGTCCATAAAACAAACATAAAACACACAAAACTCATAAATTCTGTGCAAGACTGGTACACAATTAAAACAACATGTAAAATTGTCAATTCATAGACTTATTGGCGACGACAACTATATGTACAATAACCAGTAGGTACATCAATTACTTCTTGGGTCCTAAAAGATTTTTAATAGTTGGTTCGTGCAAGAAGGGAATGCGTCGATGTTTCGACCCTGGGAAGCGATGCGCTGATTTTGCGCATCAGAAACGGGTCTTCATCAGGACTGTGTAGATGTAGGAAAGCCTTTTGCAGACCTTGCTCCACTCGGAGGCCTGGTCCTTTTTGGAAAGTACTGCTGGTCAGCCGACTCAGACAATAAATTGAAGTTCCCTAGATCTCGTGTCTGTCACTCAAACGTTTGAGAGAGAAGGTGACAGACACGGAAAACGGCTTTTAAAAATCAAGGAAACAACGCCTGTTTCATCCCACCTCCTGTATAACTAAGTATTACAGAGATCTAAGGAACTTCAATTTATTGTCTGAGTCGGCTGACCAGCAGTACTTCCTATACCGGGGTACACGTATTTTTCTGCCCCACATAAATCATACTCTAGAATCGATATGGCTTGGTTATCTGAACAAATATTATGGTCATCAGAAATAGATATATGCCCAAAAGTTACATCAGATCATAATCCTATTCTTCTTACTTTTAAGATTCTCAAAGAGAATAGGCCACCTAGATCAGTGTTTCCCAAACTGTGGTCCGCGGACCCCCAGGGGTCCCTGACACATTCCCAGGGGGTCCGCAGGCAGAAGTCTCAAAAGCACTGCAAATTATCTTGTATAATGTATAATTAGCAGTTTGTTTTCAAAGAACAATTAAAGTGTCGAGATAACGCCAGTGATTAATGTCCCTGCTGGAGAGAGACGAGAGTTTTGGCCAGTGGCAGCTTTGACTTATCTAATGTAGCACAGAGGGTTAATATGCCTACTGCAAAGAAAGTGTACCATGCATTTTTAAAAAAGTATTTTATATGCATAGGTCAGTGGGTTACTGCTTTTGTCACAGAGATTCTTTTGTTACTGTGCAGTTCATAAGTGACAATCGTAATCTAGCACAGTGACCTATATACTGTCATCAAACAGCTGCTTGCAAACTGCAAGTTAGTGACTTATGTTTTTTCCCAGTCATTCATTATCCTGATGCTGCTAAAAAGTGTTATTTGTGTGGAAATACATTTTAATTGTTAAAGTCAATGCTAACCACTGTGTTATGTTCTGAATCCTGAGTTTGTGCTTCTCCAGACCAAGCACTCTTTAAAAATACCTACCAGTATGAATGACGTGTGAATTCTACTCCTTGTAGTCTCCTTTGCCTTATGTAACATTTTCTATTCACTGACTTGCATGTATGATTCACTGTCTCCTATATGCATACAATGTAAAGTGCTCTGACATCCTACAATGTTATGAGAGATGCTATAAAAAATGAAATACACGTAACAATATAAAATACAGCAGAAGTGGCGTAGAGTGTTGTTATCCTCTTTGGCTTAACAACACACTCCGCCACTTCAGAAACGCAGGGCTGCAACATATTTACAAGAATATGGTGCAGCCCTGTGTTTCACCTGCGCTGGCGCTACAATTAACAGTGAAAGATTGTTTATGCACAGGAAGGTCCCCCTTCCTGCACATCAACAATCTTGAAATGTCGTTTTGTCACTTTTATGTCTGCTGCTTAATGCAGCACACATGGAAGTTACAAAATGTGTTTTTTTAAGATTGTTGATGTGCAGGAAGGGTCACCTTCCTGAACATAAACAATCCAAGGCGTTTTACAAAAACGAGGAGAAATAAAGTATTTCTCCTTGTTTCGCCAAGTTAAGGCCAGGTTTTCCCTGGTCCTAATTTTGGTGCTGCCTCCTATTTACGCTGCCCTTGTAAATAGGGGGCAGCGTCAAAATCAATGGGTGTTGCAGAGGAAATGCCCACCGCAACACCCACTGCCCACCCCTTTCACGCTAAGCATTATGTGAAAGGGGGTCTTATTTACAAGGCACAGTTAAGCCACCTTAAATGGCTTAACGCTGCCTTGTAAATAAGGTGAAGCCCCTATCTCCACAGGAATGTCGCAAAAAGTGATGTTCTCATAGTGATAGGGGCTTGTAAATATGACCCTTAAATCCTTAGTAATTTGAGTATTTGTTTTGTGTGAACACTTGTGTAAAAATTTTTCGAATGACTGTTGTAACATTTGAAAATTAAAACCTACAAATTGCTCGGGGGTCCCCAGCTTCCAGTGGTGACTCAATGGGGGTCCTCAGGAGTCAAGAGTTTGGGAACCACTGACCTAGATCATTTACATTCCCTAGGTACCTTTTATTGGATGCCTAATATGTAGCCAGGACTCGGGATCAAATCAAAAGTTTTTTAAGGAGAATACAGGGTACGCTTCTCCATTCGTTGTCTGGGATACATGCAAGGCAGTTATTAGGGGGCATACTTAACAGTATATCTGGCACTAAAATAAATCTGATAGACAGGCACTTAAAGAGACAACTTCAGCAATATGTATTGCAGAAGATCTACATGCTGAAGCTGTCTTGAAGGGGGCTGGTGATTCGGAACAGCTGGGGTTTGAGGTAATTATTCTTAGATTGAGGTTGAAAAAAACACTCAAAGAGAAGAGTATGGTTAAATATAATAAATATTGTCAGTCACAATACGAATATGGGGAGAAAATCGGGAAAATCCTCGCCTTTAAAGTAGCTGATGACAGAGTCAAGGCTCATATCAAAGTTATTAGGGGGTCTTCTGGTACACTTTATGAGCATCCACAACAGATCTTAGAGCAATTTGCTAGATATTATCAAGCACTATATACTTCTACAATACAACCACAGCAGGCAGATATTCTTGATTATATCCAGAGGTCTTCTTTGCCAAGAATGGGGAATGAGATAGCTGAGTCCTTAGAAGCAGAGATTTTGAGGGAAGAGATAGAGATGGCAATTAGGGCTTACCCGTCAGACAAGGCAGCGGGGGAAGATTCCATACCCCTGGAATTTTATATAATTTTTAAGTATGTTTTGTTGCTGCCTTTTAGTTAGCTGATAGGATCTATTGGGGCAACTGGGAAAGTTCCTGAATCATGGAACATGACACAAATTGTTTTTTTATTTTAAAAAAAGGATAAACCAGCAGATGAGTGCGGGTCGTATAGACCAATTTCACTCATAAATACTGATGCAAAGATCTTTGCAAAAGTATTAGCAAATCGGCTTGCCCCAGTAATGCCTAGCTTGATCTCTCCTCAACAACACGGGTTCATCCAAAATAGAGATACTACTGGCCATGTCAACATGGCAGTGACAGTTTTTGATGTGGCTAATATAGAACCTACCCCACTCGGTATGATTTTATTAGATGCTGAGAAAGCGTTTGACCGAATGGGGTGGGATTTCCTTTGGGCCACACTCATAGCTTTTGGGATTAAGAGTCAATTTAAGAAATGGGTACAAGTTTTATATGACAAGCCCAGCGCTAAACTGGCATACTCAGGCTTGCTGTCATCTTCATTCTCGGTGTCTTGTGGTACTCATCAGGGATGCCCTCTTTCACCCCTGTTATTTGCCCTATATGTAGAGCCATTCATTCTTGCCCTACAAAATAATCCCAAAACCAGTGCTTTTGCTAATGGAGCAAACTCCTTAAAGGTCATCGCATATGCGGACGGTTTGGCTTGATTTCATGGTATAAATTACATGTTAATAAGAACCAAATCTTGATTAATCATAAACCACTAGATTGCTTGCAGGGTGTCTGCTCAGCCGTTACTTATTTGGGGATGCGGTTATCGGCACAAATAGAGAAAATTGTCTTCTTGAATTATGAAGAGTTGCTGAAAGCGACAGCTAAATCTTTTTAAAACTGGCATAAGCTACCTCTAGGTATTATAGGCCGCATTAATATACTTAAAATGAAAATCCTGCCGAAGTTTTTATATCTCTTCTGCTCTATTCCATTGTGAGTCCCTAATTCTTTCTTTTAACGACTAGAAGGTACAATAAGTAGCTTCATATGGTGATATAAGAAGGCGAGACGAGCGATAGAACGGCTAAAGCTCCCGTTTGGTCAAGGAGGTCTGGAGCTACAGGACTTTAAGATGTATTTTTGGTCAGCCTTTTTTGGTTGTTTTCGCAGACTGATTAATACTGCTAGCACCTTTTTTTCATACATTTATGCTGGGAGAAGAGAGTAAAATGGTTTTGTACAGAATAACGGATCCAAAGTATTTTAAAAGAGTTTCATTCAAGACTCCACGGGACAGTATACTTATTTGGCGGGCGATTCTGCACAGGGGCAATATATTTCTATATCACAATAAATTTCCTCTCTATTCTAACCCTGTTCTACCGAGGATATTCCATGATGTGGTGGGAAAAAACTGGGCCATGTGGGGAGTAGTATGCTTAGGTGATATCTTTGATCATAATGGCTTCATTTCTTTCGAGAGATTACAGATCATTTAAAAATTGCCAAAATATACTCTGTTTAAATACTACCAGATCCGAGATTATCTGTTAAAGCACATGAAGTTGATTAATATAACCAGTTCTGATGTTTGGGATTTTATATACGATGAAGCAGTGAAATCTATGATCAGTAAGGTGTATAAATGGTTAAGTAGCTATTGAGTGTATGATTGCGAAAAATTGGCTAATCGATGGAGCAAGGTATTGGAGATCCCTGTAGTGGCTAGTACCATCACACAAGCATTCTGGACTATTAAAGAAGTGGTGCATTCTACTAATCTGAGACTGCAGCAATATCGGACAATATGCCTTCTTTAGTACACCCCAGAGAGAATAGCTAAGTTGGTGTCTAATACCATAACCACGGATAGGACAAAGTGCCCAAGGTGTGATCTACATTTGGCAGATATTAAACATATGTTTGTAGCATATCCAGAATTGAGGATATTCTGGCAGGATGTCCAGAATGTCCTCTCCTAGAAGTTGGGGTTGGAAACGTCTTTGACGATAGGGGAAATTATGCTGGTTTGTAGGAGTGTTGGCTCCAAAAGGAACGGTTTATTAACTATTTTGTTAGTCTCGGCAAGGCTGACTATTGTCCGGGTGTGGATCTCACCAAAGCCCCCATCTGTTATGGATTGGTGGCTTCCTGTTAGACAGACGTATGATATGGAACAGGCATTGGCTAAGACAAGAGGCATCCGCTCAGTTGCTAAATGCAATAAAATCTGAGGGCCTTTGGTCTAGGCAATATAATTTGATGTATTAGGATGTCTATTTCAGTGTAAATATGCTTTTGGATTCAAATAACTTTCTGTTAGATATTATTTTATGTCTTATTCTTTCCCTGTTGTTATCTATTTCTTTTTTCCCCTCCACGTGGGATATTGCTTTTGATATATGCTCATACTCAATATGGTTATTGCCTTTACTTATTTACTTGCATATTGTATCATCCAATCGTTGACAAAAAAATTATTTTAAAAAAAGGGAATACCCATGTACCGGCCATGGAACAGCCACTTAAAACAAAAGTAGTGCAAAGCAGTTATTAGCTCTACTTTCCTTTATTATGGGCTACTGTCCAATGCAAATCAGGATTTGCGTTGGAAAGTAATACTTTGCAATGGGTTGGATTCACTTTTTGGCCACAAACATGCAGAAAAGTGCTAGTAAACTACCAACTTAAAAGCCCACTCTCAAAACGAAACCCACTGCCAACCTAACACCAGGCCTGCTGCCTAGGTCAATGAATTCACAGAAAACCGGCAAGAACCATAGAAACATCACAGTACACCAGATAAGCAATATGGACAGAGAGGTCTTATTTGAACTGATAAGTGAATACAATCTTGACCTGCAGAAAACTGAGTTACTTTTGCCATCAAGAGCATTTCTTTCCCTCCCTGATCATGAGCATATGATGAACACCGTGCAGGGAGCTGTGTTGAGCCACCATGGCCTATCACAGCTAAGGGTTCTTTCTATGTTTAGGGAGTCAAGAAGTAGGGTTTGAACTCCTTCTCAATCTCCTCTCACAATAATTCCAGGCCGCTTTTCCCTTCCGGGTGCTGGGGTCATGTTTTGTATAGCCCAGAGGCTTTCAAATATAGTCCCAGATCACTAACACTAGCAGAACCCATGTGTACTATACTAGTTACGTGTTTCTAGTTAAAAAACAAACTAGGAACTTATTTTTACCCAAAAACCTTATTTTCTTCTCTTCCAAATACACCATGGAGTATCTTACATTTTACTTGATCGAAGAGACTTAAATTCTTTTAAATAAGCAGTGCTTACGCTTTAGCATTTTTAAACCCATACACAATTAGGCACATTTTTTTTTTTAATAAAATGTCTGACCTAATAGAACCTCTATGAGATGATTGCTGAATATATAAGATCTGTCTACTATTAAAATTAATATTTTCTAAATAAAGCAGAGCTTTACCGTGCAGAAAGAACGCCTAATTGTACATTCTCTGTACCGTCTTCTGACAGGTTTGGAAATAGAAGCCTATTTTCTGTGTAACAGCAGCAGGGTTGTTCTACTTCTAACCTGCTGGGAGAGGTGACAGCTCCAATCAGGTTGGAGGGGTGTAGGTCAGACCAAATTGCCTTGAGATCACAGCCCACTGGAGTGCTGCCAGCGATGTTCGCCGTCTATTCAACTCGTTAAATGGTGTTAAAATCGCACTATATGGCAAATATCCCGCGCGCCCGACTGGCAAGAAAGAGCAGCTTTGAGCATGACGTTGACGCAAGAGCACGTGCAAACGGTATTACGTGAGCCGCGAGACTCTTCCCGCGTTCCGAGGCCTGCCAGGAATCTAAAGGGAGAGCAGGTGCCCTCTTCAGAAACAAACATGGCGGCTTAAAAAATGAAAAGCTCCTGATTTGGGGTAGATTGAGAGCCTTTTGGGCACGTCCATTTACAATCATAATCTTAGAAAAGTGTACAGCTGCAGAAATGCAATTCAGTACTTTTCCTCAAAAGTTTTGGAGAAGCATTTCTGCATGATTGGGATCATCAAGGGTTTGTATTTAGATTATGACTCTGGAGGCGGATTGTTCAGTGTATTTAGTGGGGACACGGACAGCACGAATGAACCTGATGACCTTTGCGTTGCCAAGAGAAAGGTTGCCTCCAATTTCAAAATGTCTTTTTAGGAAAAATGAGAGAGAGAAACATTAGGCAGTAATACAAAGAGAAAGTCACCAGGCTCAAATATAAGCACAATAGGAATTCCAAGAGTGCTAAAAAAAGATGGTTGTCCAGAGAATTGGAAAATTGAGTCCGGTGTTGGCATCCGGCTTTCAGGAATTCTCAATCCATCATGCCTTTCACGCCTCATAGTCAAACAGCGTTCTGTGTTTCTGCTTGAGAATAACGCCAACTGACCTCACCAGGGAGTGTCAGGCAATCAGTTTGGTTGACATTGACTCATAGGAGATAATTTGGGCTCACCGCTGGCCCAGCGGTTATATCTGTGTCTTGTGAGGAGCCACCGTCACAATGTTTCCTGTCATGGTAAAAAAAAGTGTAGTCGATGGCAGCATCGGTTTTACAGCTGCTCAAACTTTACTAAAACTTTTGTTTTTCAAAAATAAACTATAAGTGGGGGTTTGTATTTGAAAATAAAAAAGGCATATGATTTGAACGGCCAGAGAGTTTTTTGCCTTGATATGGGGGTAATAACTTTTTTTTCTGACCCTTACCAAAAGGTAAAGCCTGACAGAAAAAAAAGGACCTCTCACCAGGAAGCTTTATAGGGTAGGCAGTGTGATGCCCATCCTCTGATGTCCCCTTCTCCATCAGGTCGTTCGAGGACACTTTCTGACGAGAGCGTGAATGGAGGCTTCGCTGACAGAAAGCTAGTTGGGTTCCTGACCCTACATAGGACTGGAGGACGGCTGGTTTGGGGGACAGGATACTCCATCGTGTGCGTGATAGAGTACCCTGTCTGCCAAACTGTATTTTATATTAAGCAGGTAATTAACAACAGTTTACTACACAGGTAACTATGTATCCTTTCCACCCAGAGGGCAACGAAAAAGGGCTTCAGCAAAAAAGAGCAGCCGCACTGCTGTAAATTATGACTACAATAATTAGACAAATCCAATAGATCTTGCATAAGCGAGAAATGTTGGTTTTGCCAATGTTTTTCAAAGGTAATGTGGGCCAGCATGGGGTACGAGTGGAGTTTCGTCAAAGGAGGAATGGAGATGTAACATAATGGGCCCTATTCACAAAAGTAATCTGAGACAAAATCTTAACTTTACGACTTTCGGTATTCACAAAGGGCATACAGAATATCGTAAAGGTAGAATTTTGTCTCAGATCACTTTTGTGAATCGGGCCCAATGTGTATTTGTAAAGCACACATTCACCCAGAAGGGTATCTTGGCACTGAATAAAATATGTTTATTGTTACCCAACTCAATGGTACTCATTTTGATCTACCGCAGAAGGATGCAAGGCTGAGTGGGCCTGCCAGAATTTTAACTGGTGACCATGAAGTCAAATTAAGGACCTACAGTGGACGCATTAGTCCACTAAACCACCAGACCCAGATGTTGTAGGTTGTTATATTACTGCATGCAAATCATTCCCTCATGATGGTCAGCGAAGAAAATTCCACTGTGTGTAGTTAAAGGCAGTGCAATTCAGTTGTACAGTGCAGATAATAAATAAGTGCAATCGAAGGAAGGTAAAACACAAGTTATTGATAGTGGGAGGGGAGAGGTTGAGAAGCTTTTCATATAAATATCTCACAAATCAGGGAAACCTGATGTACAACATCAACAGTAACTCAAATGTAATCTCCAAAATCTATTTTGAGATTTGATCAAGACGTGGGAACATTTATTTGACACAATTTAACAATGAAAATTGGAAGCCAAATTGCATATTGGAGTAGAACTTCTATGCCACAAAGCAGTAATATGTTTTTGCCGAGGGCTCATCCTGCATTTGTTCGGTTTTTCAAGCGCAATAAATAACAGGTAATTCTTTTCTCTAATGTGTTGGTCCTCAATTGACCAGCATTGGCAAGATAAACAGCTGGGTTGGACCTGCCAGGGTCTGAACTTGTGACCTACAGGACACACAAGATGGCAGCATGGAATACTTTACTGGCTGAGATGTCTCACCAGACATGGCTGGACTGTTAATATGGTTAGGCACTAGACAATATATTCTACTGAAGATGATTGATGATTCTCTTGTGTTACTTCCTAACAGGACAGCAAACTAGGCTATAATCTAATGACCAAATGAAAAACATGTACCCCAGCAAGATGCAGAGGCAATCAAGCAGCAGTCCAGTCCAATTATGTGGTGGGTATGGAGTTGTGAAAGTTTGTGAAAGCAGCCTAGGTTGCAAAGCCCAGTGTCACTCCTGAGGAGCGATGTCCAAGTGTGGACCTCTTATAGCTGTCTCTACACCTGGCTGAAGTTCAGTGCTTAATTTGTCGTTGTTGTGTGTGGTGGGCACCAGAACTCATGTAAACAAAATCATTCATGCGGAAGTGTATTCCCAGGTATTTCTTGTGTGACCGGAGTCGCAGGGCCTGAGGCAAATCTGAGGGCCCTAGTCCACCTCAGTCAATCAATCAATCAGGATTTATAAAGCGCAGCTAATTACCCGATAGTCAATGACTTCTGGTGTGTACCGTCCCACTTTAAAAAATCACTGTTGGAAATCTTATCCCTAAAATGTGAGTTAAACGTCCCAAAAGTTTTTCTTAGGTGGGGTGTTTGTCATGGTACTATTTAAGGGTACGTTTACCAGAAGCATACCACTTGGATATGTTTTCATGATAAGGTTCTGCCATTTCTGTCTAATTGAAATGAATTGTGGGGGGGTGTCTGGTCATAAAAAGGAGCACAGAGAAAGGGTGAATAACAGATTTTAGACACAATATACATCATTTATTGGCAGGGTAGTGAGTTGTAATGTAATTTCTGCTATGATGTGATTTACAATGCTTGGGGCATCCGTTTTTTTTTCAAGATCTTCCTGTTGTTTCACACGCCATTATAGCTACTGAATTTGGAATACCCATTTTGTAATGTAGGAAATACAGGCCTCATCTAGGTTACCAGGGCACATGTAATGAGATACTTTGCTGTATACTGGTGTTCAAGATTTGGCCATTAATCAGGTTCAGTTGAAAATTAAGGAGGCGTCTTCGCTGCATAACAAATAAGAAATATTGAGAGGCCTGTTTGGCAGTAAATTCTAATATTTTGTTTGAAATAATAGGATTTAGGAACATCCGTAAAAATGTTCTTGTATTATCAATTTTTATGTTTTTCTTTGTCACTCTCATATTTATTTGTAACATCAGAAACAGCCAATGTGGGCTTTGTTCTCTAGACTGTTTCAGGTCTTATTATAATTGCACATAAACTGTAACTTATATGAGTACAATTTTACCGTAAGTCAGGGAAAAGTTTGATTCCTCAGACAGGCCCATATCTCATGATGAATGCAGAATGTGGTATACCACGAGTTTTGTTAGAGTTGTCATTAATGGTATTAACATAGGGGAGCTATTCAGTAACGTCGTTTAGTAGTACTACAGTAGCACTAATAACATATTGCAAATCGCTAGTAACAAACCTTGCGGATGGTTCCGTCTCTCCTGTTTCTACTTACTACTAAAGTGGAAAGGGTTAGTGAGGTGTAGGAGAGGTTAATAGAGGACTGGGGAGGTGTTTAGAGATGTACATGCACCCACCCTCAAACATGAAAGCCACAAATTCCACTTCTAGAGTAGTACTGCCAAAATAAGACCCAAAACAGTTGTAACTGTACTCCTCCTCAGCGCTGGGATAAGTTCAGCACCACACATGGCCAACCACTGGTGGTGCAACACAGTACCATAGAAAATTATGGAGTTAGGGGCTTAAAATAAATCCTTATGGCAAATAATGTTAAATTAAATTAATATTACATTAATTGAAATATAAATACATTTAGTGTTAAAAAATAAAGCTTTTTTAATATTGTAATAAACTTTTGAACGTAGAAAATTAATTTCAAATTCTTTTTTATTAGATTTTAATTGTTTTTAATTAATTCTATACAGTTTTCTCAGTTGTATCATTTTAATACATAATAATATTTTTTTTTTTTTTATTTAGGTGGGAATTTTGTCCCCTAAAATTTATAATAGGGAGATCTCAGCTCCAATTGTGGAATCTCTGCCAAAGGTGCAGAACATCAAATGACCTTGTAAAGTATCTAGTAGTAATAACTTTACGGTCATTTATGGTTTATTTGTGACTCCACCCTCTATTTCAGGGGTTGGAAACATGTGAGCCTACACTTAGTAGTAAATTTAAAATCATAAATAGTGAATAGCCAAAAGCAGTACATTTACTACAAAGTGTAAGAAATATACAAGGAGAAAGGTTTAGCTACTCTGGTATCTGCACCCAATAATGGCATTTTAACCGACCGATTCCTGGATTCCAAAAATTCCTATCAATTTGAAGGTTTTATGGACATTATTTTTCCTGTTTTAGCACAAAAATTGTTTATCCAATGGAGGTTAGGCACCCTGCCTATTAAAACCTTTACCTGTAAATGGACAAAGAGGGATGACAAAATCTGTCCTGGGTGCAGCAATCATGACGAGGAGGAAATTCATGTTCTGTTTTTCTGCCCAGCTTACAACAGACCAAGGAAATATTGGCTTGCGCCACTATGTACGAACTTGGGCATAAGGAGCCACCTGTACTCGTACAGAATATTGAAAAGAAGTACTCTGCCCCACATAGTCTTTGCAGTTGCCAAATTCATAATGGCCATGTGGCAGATAAGAAAAAAACGATTTAAAGACTGAACATTCATATGAACTGTAATGTTACTCCTATTCACGAATACACTCCTAAGGAAATGTATTTTTATGAAATGTTTTTTATACAAGTGAATGTCTTTTAATGTTGTATGTTTTAATTGCATCTTCTATGGTCTAAATGACCGAAATAAATAATTTTTGGATTGGTAAGAGTAACTAACATGTGTATATTTACTCATGTGTAAGTTTACCTTTGTGAATAGCTCCCTATGTGTTTTCATTGGGCACTGGCCTAGTACAAAACATATTTAACAAAACATGGATGAAGTTAACCATTCATATGTGATCCAATGGTCTTTTTAATGTCATATTGAAGTCATGCAGTGTGTACTGTACAGTTCTATGGATATTTTGAAGTCAGCTTTACTTGTACTCTGTCCTCCAGCTTCACTGTATCTTGGTGGTGTTCCTCATCATCTTCCAAATTTCATCGCACCTTTTTATGATATGGAGCTTCGAGTAAGTTCCACAATGCATATTTGAGTAACAGTAGGGTAACCTGTGGATGTTTCCACAACATTTTATCAAAAGCATCAGGTCAAAATTGGATGCATTTTCTAAACAAACAGGCATGCAGATAGAGGCATACCTCCCACAGTTAAATCAGGTGCTTCCGTATGGGCGGCAGATAAGGATATAGCCAATGTAAAGATATGTTGGCAGCACAGGGGATAGCTCATTGTGGGACAGGGGCGTCTGATCCAATAGAGCAGAGGAGCGCCACCCCCCTGCCACCAGCAGAAAATAAAATGATAATAAAATGGGTTTAAAGCACATTTTATTATTGTTTTATTTGAATCCCCTGGACCCGCCCCCAGGACTCTGACAAGTCTTGGGGGAGGGTCCAGGGGATGACACCGCTGGTGGGGGAGTGGATGGCACTCCCTTCACTGCGCATGAGGTGTTTGGCCGTCTGTTCCATGGCAGCCAAACCCCTCATGCGCAGTGAAACTCTATCCAGCCTCAGCTGCGTTGCCGGGGCCAGAGAGATCACGGCACAGGCTCCCAGTCTGCCTGGGGGCGCAAGTTGCCGGCGATCCGGCCAATCATGAAATTCAGGATTTGGCAGCAGGGCAGGCTGGGAGCCTGTGCCTAGGGCCGGGGGAAGGATGAGGCAATACGCAGGAGACGGCTGCGGCAAGGTACGTTTATTTTCTTTTTCTGCCCCCCAAACACTCCCCCCTTCCCTCCTCCCCACCTCCCTCCTCTGGCACTGCCCGCCCCCCTCCCCGCTTTGGCAGGGGACGGGCCGCTATTGTTGTGGGAACTGGTGATTGGACGAATTGAGACCTGTAACCTGGCTGGGGGCGTTATATCCAGTCGAAGGAGCACTAGCTGGCCAGATAGCATCCTGCTCTCAGAGCAGATCTGGCAGTGGATTTCATTTCACAGGCTTGATCCAGAATGTTAAGCTTTGCTGGCAACTCCTTCTCTTCTTTTGCCTGCAAGGGGATTCTCATTTCGCTAATGAAGGAGCCTAACTATGCAGGGCAGAGAGAAACTCTCCTCTCTTCCATTGTGAGACAGTCCAGTGCCACAAGCCCCTCTAGAAGTCACCATGTCATGATAATATGACTTGTTATTTGTAGAGCATTTTATACCAAACTTTTGGCACTTCTAAGCTCTGCAACTATCAGTTGTTATTGTTATTAATGGAACTCAATTTCCTGATGTTGGAAGGGTATTTAAACCAATGACCTGCAGTCCACCACACGTTTCAGAGGGACCATCATGTTTACTAACGTTCACTGGACAGACGTGTGCATACCCACGTCTCTGCACCTTGACTGTAGAAAGGGAGTGTTGCGATGGTGCACCTAGATATCACAAATTGCACACTAAATTCAACAGCTAATCAGTAGAGGAGTTTACTAAAGAAATTCTCTTTCATTTTACAGTCTTACAGTTCACTTAAGGTTTCTCTTTCATTCCTCTTAAGGGTACTTTACCAGTGACCTTGTACTTTTTAGGGTCTGACCTTCGTGGGCTTGCGCCTGATAATGCTGTCCGCTCAGAGGGTTTCCTGGATGCTGCCGCTCTGTTTCTCCTTCGACTTGTGACAGAGACAAAAAGAAATCCAAAGATTAGAAAAAAAGAAGAGCAAAAGTCCACTAAACATCCAATGGGTTATACGTTGATGCTCTCTTCTTTTCTCTAAAACACTTCTCTCAACATGTTTGATGACCCAAAGTTAGAACATGCAAAACCTTTCTTGTAATCCTTTCCATCTATCCTTCTTTGTGCGACCCCTGGGCACTTTGGTATTATAAAAGGGTCCAGAGACGCTTGTGCGACCCCTTCTGAAATACCGATAGTGCTGGCCCAAATAAAGCTCCAACCACAGTTGATGGACAGAATGCAGAACAATGTCATACATTCACCCCAGTACAGAGATCTGGGCCTAAATCCATTGTTTTTTTGCACTCCACACCACCCCAGTTCAGACATGGCCATATGCAAATCAGTCTGACCCTGTGTCTCATGGGAACAGTCCAGCCCGAACTGCCAAGCCATGCCTTCCCTGGACCGGAAACAAGCTTCCGAGGACCGGTTTCTGGCATTCCAGCCGTCTTCAGCCCGGCCTGCTTGAATCCAGTGGTGTGGAGAGCATACCCATCCCACTCAGGGTGACAAATGCAAAAAACAAAGTTGATGGACAGAATGCAGAACAATGTCATACATTCAACCCAGTTTCGAGATCTGGGCCTAAATCCATCGTTTTTTTGCACTCCACACCACCCCAGTTCAGACATGGCCATATGCAAATCAGTCTGACCCTGTGCCTCATGGGAACAGTCCAGCCCGAACTGCCAAGCCATGCCTTCCCTGAACCGGAAACAAGCTTCCGAGGACCAGTTTTTGGCATTCCAGCCGTCTTCAGCCCGGCTTGCTTGAATCCAGTGATGTGGAGAGCATGGGACTCACGTCTGAGCATACCCATCCCACTCGGGGTGACAAATGCAATGGGGTGGCAGAGTGGGCTAAAGATTAAACCCAGATCTTTTGACTGGGTGTGAGTGTTTGATTGATTCAGATGCTCCGTCCATCACTACCCCCTTTTGTACGGTTTTTGGCCGCCATAAGTGTGGCAAGGTATGCTCAGGCGTGAGTCCCTTGCTCACTTTGCCTCTGGATTCAAGCAAGCTGGGCTGAAGATGGCTGGAATGCCAGAAACCGGTCCTCAGAAGCTTGTTTCCGGTCCAGGGAAGACATGGATTGGCAGTTCGGGCTGGACTGTTCCCATGAGGCACAGGGTCAGACTGATTTGCCTACAGCCATGTCTGAACTGGGGTGGGAGAGTGGGCTAAAGAATGGTAATGGATTAAACAGAGATCTTTTGACTGGGTGTGAGTGTTTGATTGATTCAGATGCTCCGTCCATCACCACCCCTTTTTGTACCGCTTTTGGCCGCCATAAGTGTGGCAGGGTATGCTCAGATGTGAGTCCCTTGCTCACTTTGCCACTGGATTCAAGCAAGCCAGGCTGAAGACGGCTGGAATGCCAGAAACCGGTCCTCGGAAGCTTGTTTCCGGTCCAGGGAAGACATGGCTTGGCAGTTCGGGCTGGACTGTTCCCATGAGGCACAGGGTCAGACTGATTTGCCTATAGCCATGTTTGAACTGTGGTGGCAGAGTGGGCTAAAGAATGGTGATGGATTAAACCCAGATCTTTTGACTGGGTTTGAGTGTTTGATTGATTTAGATGCTCCGTCCATCACCACCCCCTTTTGTACCAAATAAAGCTCCAGCACTATCTTCACGGGGTGTTCCCTCATTTGCATGGGGGTGTGTCCCATGCAAATGAAAGAACCCCTTTGCCTCTGCACCCGTGCTGTAATACAGATGCGGGCACAGAGGCAAAGACACTCTCAAGAGACGCACTGACAGTGCGCCCCCTGAGAGCAGCCCTCTGGAGGAGGGAATGTGGATCCCATGGACCCCCCCAGACATCCTCTTGCAGGCGAGTGCAGTCACCGACTGCACCCACCTGCAAGGGGATCTCTAATCCCCCTTAAAAGTGCAAGTGGGTTGCCACCTGCACTGTGAAAAAAGGTGTGGCTTCAAAGCAGCCACTTTGTTTTTCACATGAATGTTCATGAGTTCGCAACTTCCTTGGGGGACAGAGCATTCATCCTAATATGGCGTATTTTCCTTGTTTGCAAAGGTCTCACCTTTTAAAAGGAGCACCAGGCGCAAACAAGGAAAATGTGCTGTATGTATGATACGACCCCAAGTGCTTGAGTCAGAGTAGCCATGTTGAAGTGGGGTGACACTGCCTCAATCCAGCGTTTATCTTGTTTTGTCAAGTGCTGATGCAAGTGCTGTTTTCAACCTTAGAGCTCATCAAAAGCCTGGCTATACTAGATTTAAATGCTGTTCTATTGCTATGAATCTGGAAAGCTGGGATATAACAGATTGGTCTTAGATTTTTGCTTAGAGAAGAATGCAAGAGATTGGCTATCAATTCTTTAACGAAAAAGGGTTGGCGTTGGAATTTTCCCTTTGCCTCTTTAAGAAACAGAGGAACCATGCAATGCAAGAGAACATGTAAGACTTTGATAGAATACGGGCACAACAGCGGAGGTGACTTTTTCAAATACTTTGGAGGTGCAGGTACGGTCGGGACCCAGATTTTAGGACAGTGAAACTGTAGATAACCTATTTTATAGAAATCGGCTGACATGGAGCAAACCTTTTTTGTGGGAGAACTGAAGTGGAGGGTAAGAACTGGAACACTGGGTCCATTTGCAGTGAACTTTTCTTATATGTTAGGGATTTTTGGACTTTAGACCTCATTTAGAGGAGTTAGAGGAGAGCCAGGAGTCCAATCACAAGCAGATGTTCCATCCATCCATCATCCACTTTTTTCCCCACTTGCTTAATGTGCAGTGAAATGCAGTGTCTATTCCTATGACCTCACAAACACTATTTTGATGAAGCGGTCATTGGTGGAAATGGCGCTGGAGGAATTATATGTCATCAGAAATTCCGTTCAGTGAGAGTTCCCCCAACATAACTTTTGTACATTCTGAAATGTGCTCCATGCACTCGGAGACAACTTCCAGTGAGTGGGAGGTCAATAGTTACGTCATTCCTGAAGATGCCCACCCACAGACGCACGGTGAACACATTTAAATTTGGTCACATGGTTGATACGCTGCTATTTCTCAAAACTAGTGGGTGAACATTGCACAAGACCTTATACGAGAAGGCTAGTATTAAGATTTTGTGAAAGCTAAAGCCAAGGCATTTTTTAATTACTCCTCCAAAGCCTTTCTTTATGTTATAGGACATACCCTAGTCTACTAGAATGTCCCAAACAACAACATTGAAAGTATATAAGTTCCTACCATTGCAATTTCTGCCCCATTGAAAGAAATCGGTACAAAAGGGGGTGGTGATGGACGGAGCATCTGAATCAATCAAACACTCACACCCAGTCAACAGATTTGGGTTTAATCCATCACCGTTCTTTAGCCCACTCTGCCACCCCAGTTCAGACATGGCTATATGCAAATCAGTCTGACCCTGTGCCTCATGGGAACAGTCCAGCCCGAACTGCCAAGCCATGTCTTCCCTGGACCGGAAACAAGCTTCCGAGGACCAGTTGCTGGCATTCCAGCCATCTTCAGCCCGGCTTGGTTGAATGCTGTAAATTCCTATCATTAGAATGACAGGCTTACTAAGCATTACTGATACTCTCACACTTAAAGATTAACATTACTACTATGAAGCAATGGTACTATCTTATTAAAAAAGCTTTTATTAATATATTAAACGTAACCATAAGGAATTATTGCATTGTTAATGGAATAAGAACTATAATACATAAAACTGCAATAGAGAGCAATAAACACATTTCCAAATTAAAAAAGCGTGTAACACATAGGACTAAATAAGACAAAGAGGAGACAATAACCTGGATTCAATTTTAGGCTGGGTATTCTTGCTTATTTCGGGAATATGTGGAAGAGATGAGTTTGTAGAAGTTTCCTGAAAGAGGGTGACTATATTGAGTTCCTGAAAGAGGAACAAGAGAGTTCCATGTTGCTGAACCCGTGAAGGTTTGTTTTTGTGATCAGGAGGATTTTCAGGTGAAGACTGTTGACGGGTCTGCCTCCTCTTTGTCCTCCTAAAACGGTGATCAAGTCTTTTAAGCATAAAGGATTCTTTGACTATAATTGAACTTGTACTTGAGGCAATAGATCATGAATTTACCTTTGACTTCAGTGGTGGTCAATTCAGGTCTTTTAGTATTGGCCAGATAGGGTCACAATTTTGTAGTTGATTATAGTCGAGCCATGGAATGCTGAACCACTTTTAGTGGGAGAAGTGAAGAACTGGTATAATCCTTCTAAAAAGGGCTGCACTTCTGGTGGATATTGGATACCAGATGTTCAATATTTTTAAGTGAGTGGATGTAATAATTAGCAGCATTGGCTAACTTTTGGACCAACTAGAGGGTGGAGTTGAGAGTGAATTTTTACTGATGCAGAGATGGGAGGTGCAAAGCCTAACGTGTAATTCATCAATAGGGGAGTGGTCAAATGCTATTTGTGTGTGGATCTAATGAGTAAGAGTTCTATTGTATGCACATGAGCGTTAATAAGTTGTTTATGCAGCAAGAACAAGTGATGCATATATAGTTGAGGAGATTTTTACCTATTTGTGTGTCATCAGGATGCACAAGATATGGAAGGGACACCACCTCCTCTGGATGGCGATACCAATGCTCGAGATACAGGTTGAAAAGTGTTGGTGCTAAGATAGGAACCCACAGGAGATCATAGCTCTTCCAAAAGTGAACTTTCCAATCTTTCCCAACTGATAACTATTTCAGTGCCTGGCCTCAAACCCATAAGTGGCCGGAGATGATTAATTAAATCAAATGCCGCTGAAAGACCAAGTAGAGCAAGGAAAAAAGAATCTTCTCCCGGTGTGTGATACAAGTTGTTTAATATTTTTATAGTGACGATTTTAATGATGAATCCACTGCAGAAGTTAGATTAATAATCATCTAAATGTTCTTTTTTTTCATAAACAAAATTAGTTGATTGGAAACACATCTCTCAGTTTCTACCCCTAGACATGGTAGACTTGAAACTGGTCTAAAGCCAAGACTAAGTACTCTTTTTTTGGTTTATTGTTTCAGTTTTAGATGCAGTTGTGATAGTTTTTTTGAACAAAGAATGTGGGAAAACTTCCTGAGTGAGCAAAGCATCCATTGTAGGGCACAATACCTTTCCAAAAATGTAAAAATTGTCGATTAGATTGTTGACTGCAAATCTGCATTAGGTGGCAGGGTTGGGCTGCTGTATGGATTATGCTTGGTCTTGTTAGTTATTAGATATTTTGCTTTTCTACCTGCTTTAACTTGTGCTGACCTCTTTTGGTCCCTTTTCCATTTGCCCCCGCCTTATGTCCCTTCCCTTTCTGGCTCTCCTTTTTATTCCCTCTTGTATCACCCGTTTCCTGCCTTTCAATGCCGACATCAATGTCAACTGTTATATATCTCCTAGAAAGCACTATGGGTACAGTGTTGACTGACTGGCGCCACTGTACCACACTATTACAATAATCTGCTTAATATATGTTTTGGTTTTCTTGTTTTAAACCTATAAGATGAGAACAATCATTTTAAAAAAAGAATCCAGGAACCAAATGAAATGTGTTTCACAGCAACTCATCCTTGTATAGTATATGTCCCTTTAGGGCTGAGGAAGTTGGATTTGCATTAATGCGTCCCCTATCTCTACCGACATGGACAAATTAAAATGCGTCAATTGTATTTACTAGTAGTTCAGACTTATTCAAGAACTTGTGTCCATCACTTTTCTACTGTCCATAAGCCAATCAAAGGTCCACAGATAAGCCCAGGGATTGGTCCCATTTTTTCTGTTATGTGCAGGTCCAAGTGTGCTTAACCAATGTGGCCCAATGTTGTGCTCTGCTTCAGTTCTAGTTCAGATGGGATGTGGTCTAGTTCTTCAGGCTGGAGTAGGGCCAAGACAGATTTGCTAGTGGTTTACCCCTGTCTGTAATGCCACAGCCAAGTTAATAAACAATGGAATGCATCCATAACATTTTCCAGCATATAAGAGTGATTGAATCATTTTCAATTGACACTTTGTTGCTGGCTAAGTGAGAGACAATTTGTGGCATGTTTTTGCCTGGACTCGCTGTGTCTAGGGACCCAAGCTGCCACTCGCAGATGACGCAGTCTCTTTCTGCAGTGACTCTAAAATGGCCTCACAAAGCATGGTTTAGAACCAAGGCAGTCGCCATGTACATCACACGACTTATGCAAGTCATCTTGAAGGAGCAAAATGCAGGAGATGTGGTGGCGCAGAACTTTTATCCTGCAGGTCGGTGTCTTAGTGTTTGACTTAGGTGCATTCACACAACTGTGAAATTAAGGACACCACTATGCGTTTCAATCTGGAAGCAGCCATCTTAGAACGGGAGGGACTCATAATTGCAGTGCTCGCTTACAAGAAACAAAGAAGCTAGGAAGTGGGAT
The DNA here is from genome assembly GCF_964263255.1 of Lissotriton vulgaris. NCBI lineage: Eukaryota > Metazoa > Chordata > Amphibia > Caudata > Salamandridae > Lissotriton > Lissotriton vulgaris. Next base: position 151,956,871 of record NC_141700.1, on the reverse strand, counting down.
TCATTGCTGGAGCAGGTTTCTTAGAAAGCATGCTGGTGCGTTCCAGGGACTGCGTTGCATTCCACTATGGTAGTAGCCATCTTTGGGACAGAACTTGTTAATGTTTGCCTATATTTCAGATGTGCAAAACGACAGAAAAGCTTCAAATAAGTCATTTGAACAAACTCTGGAGGTGATATAGTAAACTGTTAGTATTTCATGCACGTATGGATTGAGAATATTGTAATATATTTTGTGCATTCATCATGAAAGTGCTGCCTGCACAAACAATTATAGCAAAAAAACATGACCCTTAGGTTATAGCAAGGAACCAGTTGTATATTATGTGGTTATTTAGGAGATACAATACAAATCCTTACATTATTTGCTGGACGTTTGCAAAAAGGTTGTTGAATGCAACGGTTAGAATTAACACGCTTGTTTGTTCTAAAATGGAAGCTGGAGCATCGCTTGTCGCGATGGCGTACTCTTGCCAGCAAGATAATGGTCTACCCACCTGATTAAAATGTTAGTGGACCTTTGTTGTAAAGGAAAACCCTGACTGTCAGGGGCAGTGAAAACTACAAAATACCCCTCTCACCATTGAATATGACTTCCCTGACATGGGGGGTATTATTTTTTTATTTTTAAAAGCAAAATTCCGCAGTGGGGTTTTGTTATTGAAAATACAAATGTTAACTTTGCCTTACAGCTCCACCATGTTTGACGGCGCCATACGGCAAATTTACAGTGCATTGGCCGAAACGGCCTGCCAATGCTTGAAACGTACGCCAGCCCAACGGACCTTTTTAACAGTTTGGTCTTCAGGACCTCCTCGAGGGCGATGGAGCACTTTACTCCGTCGCCCTGACGGATGATGGTCTGACCACCAACTTTTAAATCCGACCCTCATTCATTTGGAGTTAGAGAAAAGGACCATTGACATTCCCGGAAGTTAAGACAAAATGATACACTTATAGTATATTTAGTGTGTCAATATAATATATAAGGGGTTATTTGTTTCTATAGACTTTCTCATACAGCGTGATCACAATATGTCAGAACTTTTTTATGAGTTTAGGATCCAGAAATAATTGTTTGCTGTTTTGCTGCCAAAGCTGTTCTTCATCACAGGAACTGTTCTTCAAGAGTTTATACTTGTATTCTGCATTAAACACAAAATGCTTTTAAGCCAAGAGAACAACACATAATAACATTATAGACATGAGTCTTTGACACATTGTAGCTATTCCTGCAGGTGTATTAATAGGTCAAGTAGCCAGGCAACAGGTACATGTAATTGAGTGTGTTCTATAGAAGGAGCAAAGAGCATGCAGCTTCCATCACTGGCTCTTATGTGAAATTTGATAGAGTGACTGCAGTAGGTCATTGCTCACTGTGGGTCAAGAGCTGTGAAGTGATCAGCACATTCCTGATTTTGCCTCTGGAGGTTATGCTCAAAAGAAACTTGTAGTTGTCCAGTGACTGACTTTGCATTCTGTTTTTGAGTTGGGCGACCCTGCAGTCCGGTGAAACTTTGGGATTTCATCCAAGGGTAAAGATGAATTGGGAGCTCGTTGATGACTGGACACTGGAACATACCCACTAGAGACAGATACATGTGAAACTGTACTCGGGAAGCGGAGTGAGAAGAGCCTATGGCCAGATGACGCGACAGACTAACCATAGAATACATGTTATTGATGATAAATACAGAAAGGTTGCCAATAGGACCAAACTACCAGAATTCTGTAGAAATATTTTACTTCTTGAGGATGGTTTCCCTGTTTGTTTCTCCTGCAAACATCCCGCCACCCTATGTACCTGGTACAAATGGTACAAATATTGTGCAGATGAAGTCTGTAGCGGACTGTATAGTGGCTGCAAGACTGAAACGAAGGGGGAGCACACATGGATTATGGCATTGGTACTTAACGTGTGGTCACTTACTCAGACGGTCCATAACTGTTCTCAAAATTATGTATTTATTTAGAAAGTTTTATATAGCGCTTACATGACCCTTGCGAGTATCAGAGCGCTTTAGAATTGTTCATAGAGCAAAGACAAATGGAAATAATAATATCATAGTCTGGAAAACTACAGGATTTGTCAGCATCCTAACTAATGGAGGGTACAACACACTGTCAGGATAGATAGACAAAAACAATAACATACCAGGAGAGCATTAGTCATAAGTGTAATTGACGAATTGTGAAAGGTACGATGAGAGGAGATCTAGAATCTTGAGCAGAAATTTTAAATGAAATAAAAAAAAACCTTAATGAATTATATATTCATAAAAAGACAAAATTAGAAATTGAAAGTTTTAAAATGGTCTGCAAAGGTAAACACATTTGAAGATCGAAGCTATAAATTAACCCCTTGCATGCTGATGACGGCCCCCAGCCGTCATGCACTACGGTGCTCGTGTGCTGATGACGGCTGGGGGCCGTCATAAACCCGCCCACTCGCGATTTTGCCGCACAGGCGCAGAATCGCGGCCGCATGGAAGGGGTGACGTCCTTTTCCTCATTCGTGGGAGTAGCACAAGTACAACAAAGGAGTCTAGTATGGGCTATGAGTTGGCTCCATTGAAGCAATCCTGGAATGCGCTGACAAAAAGAGAGCATGTATTAGGAACAAAGGTACTTAGTGCTATGCTAGAGTCTAGCATATCGCTTCATCTTTTAGAAATTACCGTACATTTTGAAAAGCTCCAACCTTCAGATTAAAGATAGACTTTCGACTTTCTCATCATTTGTTTGTGAATTAAATAAAAAAATTATAAGTTGTGTATTTGTTTGATGAATTAATGTTTCTGTACCTTGTGTGTATTATTTTAAGTTTCAAATTGTAGCAATTGCTGAGGCGGGTGCCCCTGGCTTCCAGCTGTGATTCAGTGGTGTTCCACTGACGCCAAAAGGTTATGAGGCATTGTATTAAGGAGTATAAAGAAGGCAATTTTGGATAGCCATCTTTCACAATTGAAAAAAATAACATAAGTGAGACTGACATTTGTGTTGCTGGCAGAAGTTCCACTCATGGTTTGGTCCATCTGGTAGGCTGTTCCAGATCTTCATAGAGCATCATAATCTGGAAGAGCTACAATTGGGGCAAGTAAGAAGGCGAGACAAATAGTGGGGAGGCTTAACCAAAATGTCTGCATGAATAAAGAGAATGAATAAGGAAAAGAAGCTAAGAAGTGGGTCAGCCTGCGTGAGCAATGGAAAGTAAATGGAAAGGGGACAAAGGATTTGTAGGGCAGAGTGGGATAGCCTGTCTTAGAATACGTAGGCATTGATACAACCAGGACAATAAATTGATCAGCTAAAGGGCAACATCACTTCTGGTCCTCCTCATGCTTCTCAAACCACCACCACCAGTTGAGGACACGCCACATGATGCCAAATAGAGCTGGGTGTCATTGGTAAAAAGATGAGTTACAATAATTGGTTAAACACATCTATAAATAAAAAATAATGTATTTGATGTTCTCTACGGCATCTCTCTTTTCAACTTTGTGCTCTGGTTTAGGGAGTTTCAAAATTAAAGGGTTATTTCTATTGTCTAAATGAAGTTAAAAATCTCATTTGACGGAGGCGTGTCCTGGGCGGCTAAGATGGCGGCTACCATTGCCCCTAGTCCAGCAGTTGCCATCCTGCCTGACAGTGCCGGCTGTCCCAGTCTGACGGCTTAACAAAGCAGACCGCGATACCCAACAAGAGTACAGGGGCTGCTTCGAGTGCTGAGGGGAAGCCCCCTGCCTCCCTGACCAAGACTTGTGACCTCGCCGACCTGCTAGGCATCGGAGGGTCGGAGTGTTGGTGCAGATACCCGGTGGTGTTGGTTGGAACCCAGCGGATACACAAGATGACCCCCCGGTGTTAGACCGACGGCCGGAGGATGCTCGGTGGAGCTGCGACAGACCTGCCTCACCTGGGCTTTAGCTGGGGGCCTGCTACGGCCTCTAACCGACTCGATCGTAGGGCTTGGCTAGAGAGGCCCTGCTGCTCACTGTCCGCCTGGACGGAGGTGATCTCTCCCCCTCGCCCGCCGATATCAAGGGCTCTCTCACTGTTTTGGATACACCTATCGAGGCGGTCCCTGCTGTGGCCTGAGAGAAGGAGAGGGGCCTAAGTTGCAGCACCAGGTGGACAGAGGACTTCCTCTCCCCTTGTGGGGCACAGAGGTACTGGGAGACCCAGCAGCAGATGCAGCACGATGAAGGGTTGGAGGCAGAGGAGACTGATGTGGTGGGCCCGGCCCTTAGGGAGCAGTGGTGTAGTCCCGATGGCTGGGGCTGATGTGCCTACTGGACACAGCATTTAGTGGAGCCATTGGCAGTAGAGGTGGTGCCAAGCAGCGTTCCCCAGCGGCATCCCGGGAGGAGGGCGGCGGCTGGGATGGCCTACTCAGCTTGGAGCCAGGTTGGGAAGGTGGAGCCCCTGGGATCTGGCTGCAGGGACTGGGAACCTCAGCTGTGAAGTCCATCACAGGACCCAGGCAGCGGGGTCCTAGGGTATGAAGGGGCCTCTCCCTCGATCCTACAGCTCTCCGGAGGCCCCTGAAGGTGAACCTGGGGCTTGGAGGCCTGTAATGGTGTGGGGTCCTGCTCCAGGAGTGCCACGTGACAGTCTGGAGCCCCGGTGAGCGATGGTGGATGGGGTGACTGTTGACTCTTGCCTGTGACCCTCCCTGGTCCGTTCATCTGTGCACTGGGGTCTGGCTGCAGGGGATTCTTGACTTGGGTCCTTGGACTTGGAGTGCTTTTACCAGCCCCCTTGCCGGATGGCAGGAGCCACGATCCTGGGGGATGGGATCTACCACTGAAGATGAGATTACCTCCCTTAAAGGCCAGATGTCCAGGCTGTCCGCTTTGGTGGTACCGCTGACGGAGAGAGCTGAAGGCCCCGAAAAAAACACATTGAGGTCTAATAATCTACAACTTGTGGGCCTACCTGAGTCCTTGGAACAGCGGCGCCTCGCTGGGGTGCTGGAGGGCTGGTTCAGGGCATGGGTGCCCGAAAATAAACTATCTGCCTTCTTCAGCCCCCATCGCTTCCCGGCGCTGAGGCCCCCACCCAGAGCCCCTCCACAGCCTGTGATCCTCAAGACACTTAATTTCAAAGACCGATATGTGAATTTGGATTAAGGAGGCCAGCACACACGCAGACCTGTAATTTGAGAACTGCAAAGTTCGAATTTTTCCTTATTAAAGGAGGGCAGTGCAGCAGTGGCAGCGCTCTTTCGCTGAAGTGAAGCAGAAAGGCTGCGCACTTGACTTGTGCTACATGCTTATGTTCCCCGTCCTCTAAAGTCTTCTCCCAAGCTAGCACCCTCTTTTTTGACACACCAGACCAGGCTTGGAAATCAGCGATTGAACAATGGCTGCTGTGGAGACCGTCCTCGGATCTGCACCACTCTGGAGACCTGGTTGATCAGGCCCAGTCGAGGCCACGCTAGTGGGGGAGGGGTGGCCACTCCAGCTCTCGGAGGACCTAGGTTGTGAGCAGGGCCGATGTTGGGAGACGTGGCTCAGCCCTGGCATCCCCAACGCTTTCCGATAACCTTTTGAACACTCCTATGATCTTCCACTCTGTTGAGCCGGACCTGGGCTCCTCCTCTTAACTCTCCGCTACGCCATAATTCAAGTGCTGGACACTCTTCCTGGTTATTCCTCTGTTTGGGGTGCAGGCCTGTCGTGACTGTCTCTGGCACTGGCTGGCCGCCTCCTCCTCGCAGAGGCCATAGTGCGGGTGGCTCCTCTTGGCCTCCCCAGTGTTGTCCCCGTTGCAGACTTGCTGTGATGCCACTTACGTAGGGTGATATGTGTTGTCAGGCTCTAGATCCTTCTGCATGGGCACCCAAAGGACACTGACGTACCCTCTTTGTTTAGTTGTTGCAAGTAACCTTTTTGTGCAAAAGATGCTTTCTGGGGTGAAGTGTGGGGTGGGGGTGTTGTGAGGAGTGGGTATGGTCATTGTTTTGTTTACTGTTCTAACAGTATTTTTTCCCTTTAGGTTGTCCATGGCAAGCAGTAGCACTTTTTCCTTGGCATGTGTGTGGGGCGACATTGTAGGTTCCCAGATAGATACTCCACTCCCTGCCTCCAAGCAGAACCATGCATTACGGCCTCTGCTAAACTGACGATTCTGTCCTGTAATGTGAAGGGCCTATTGGACCGGAACAAGCCTTCTGATATGCTGCGGTTTATCAACTTTCAGTGGCGCATGCTGTGGATCCTCATATGGATCTGGTGTGGCTACCAGCTGCAGACCTCCTCTCTGTATGCATTCTCCCATGCCTGATCTGAGATTCCGCATGGGAGAATGCGCTTTTGTTGTCGTGTGGAACCCAGACCACCACCTCCCACCCAGTCTGTAGATTCAGTGTGTGGCACCTACTAGATGCCGACTGCATCGCCTTCGTCGAGGACGAGCTGCAGGCCTACTTCCAGTTTAACAAGGGTTCAGTGTCATCAACACCGACTCTCTTGGCAGCCAGTAAGCCCTCCTTTAGGGGTCATGTCAAGGGCTATGTGCGCCAGTCAGAAGCTCAGTGCCTGCATGGGAAACTGTTCTTGAGGGAAAAATAATGGACCTAGAGACTAATCTACACAGTTGGAACAGCGACGATACCCGTCGCCTCTTGGCTGTTGCACGCAAGGAGTTGCGATAAGTCTCTCTTGATTCTACAACATCCTTGGCCCCCACCTTCTGAAATTCTACACAGCTGCTCTGCAGCAAGGGTCCTTTCCACCAGACTTAGACTGCTTCATGATCTTGGTCTTGCCCAAGGAGGGGCTTACCAGCGATCAATACTCATCCTATTGTCAAATTTCTCTTCTCAATGCTGATATCAAGGTTTACGCGAAAGCTCTTGCAAAGTGAATGGCTCATGGATTGCCACACTTGGTCCACCCAGACCAGTGTAGATGTATGCTGGGTCGTAGCACTTCATTGCATTAGGAGGGTCCACGCAACCTTGTCTAGGGCGCATGATCTGGAAGGCACCCTGGCCCTAATGTTAATTGACTTTAGTAAGGCCTTTGATACCGAGGAGTGGGATTTTTTTAGATAATGTTTTACAGTGGGCTGGGTTGGGGAGGGGATCCATTGCATGGTGCCCCTGCTCTAGAGCGATCCGTCCGTCCGGGTCTGAGTAAATGGGATTCTTTCTCCCCTGATTCCCAATGAACGCGGTACGCTTCAGGGGTTCCCACTTTCTCGCCTATTATTTGCTTTAGTGATAGACCCCCTGGTGTGACTCTACGCTGTAATGCCCAGTTTTGGGGCTGGTGTTGGGGAGAAGGCGATTCCCAATGAACGTGGTATGCTTCAGGGGTTCGCACTTTCTCGCCTATTATTTGCTTTACTGATAGACCCCCTGGTGTGACTCTACGCTGTAATGCCCAGTTTTGGGGCTGGTGTTGGGGAGGATCATATAGTGCTATACGCTGATGACATCCTTCTATTTCTGAAAGACCCCCATTGGTCCGAGACCCGATGTTTAGCTTTGCTTGGGCTGTACGGCGAGGCATCCGGTCTCCGTGTTAACAAAGGCAAATCGTGTCTAGTGGAGGTGAGGGGTGATGCACTGGGGAGGAGTTGGCGCCCAAACATTCCCAACCAACGTAACTCCTTTGAATACCTAATTTCCCACCTCCCGAACCTGGCCTGGGCCCTTAACTTTTGAGGCCTGGCCAAGGCGCTCAAGCGTGATCTGAACCGATGGGCTAGTCTTTCAATAAACCCCATAAGGCGCTTTGCCCTCTTTAAAATGGTGTGCCTGCCTTGCTATCTGGACGTGCTAGGCAACTACCCCCGCTCCCTTCCTCGCTAATGGTTCTTTTCCCTGATGGCTAAGGTCACAAACTTTGCATGTGCTGGAGGTAGGCACAGGGTAACCTTTCCGATACTGTGTAAATCCCTCTTCAATAGTGGCCTGGGTCTCTCAGACATTTGCCTGTACTACCTCGCCGCTCCTGTGATAGCAATTTAAGAATGGTTCACAGGCGGGTGGGATGACCCATCATACCATTTAGAAATCTTCTTGATGAGAGTGGATGGGGTGCTTGACCTCCTGTATGGGACGCGCCTGCCTGCCGCATTGCTGTCTTGTACCAGGGGATTTCTTGTCCTGCTGGAGGGCAGACCTTCGGCTCACTGGGACCGTTGCCTGCCTGAGATGACTCCCTTGTGGCTGGGTACCTGGCTTTGACAGTTTGCTAACCTGGAGGGATTTGTTCCTTGGAACCAAATTGGGATCACATAACTAGGGGATGTCTGCAAGGGAGGTAACCTCTTGACATTTCAGTACCTCAAGGCCCGATACACTCTGCCAAGCTCGCAATTCTTTCATTACCTCCAACTCCGTCATGCTTTCTGGGCTTACGAGCTCCTGGATGAAACGCTGCCCGGGTACAGCCCGCGGGAAGCGAAGGTGTTCTGCGGGCACTTGGGCAAAGGGGCTATCTCAGCGGCTTACTGCTCTCTGTTCATCCACGACCCAGCTGGCCTCGAACGGGCTAGGAGAAGATGGGAGGCCTGGGTGGGAGACCTGGACGATGACGAGTGGAGAGAGGCTTGCTTGGCGCCCCGAGAACTGGTGATCTCATTGCGGCTTTGTATGGTCTAATTTGACTATCTGTACACGTCCTACCTCACCCTACAGCGCATACATCACTTGCTGCCCGGTGAGAGGTGCGCACTCCCAGCAGCACATTCTTTCCACGTTGCGTGGGACTGCCCAGTGCAGAGGCCTTCTGGGAGGGGTGGGCCAGGAACTTTCCTCTGTCCTGGACCACATCCTGGATCTATCTCCCTGTAATATTCTGTTGGGACTGGTAGAAGACCTGGCGGGGCCCCTGGGTTGTGCGTGTTTTAGTGGGGCTGGCCTGCTTGGATGCTAAGAGAGATGTAGCTTGCACTTGGAAACAACATGCTCCTCTAACTATCCGGTGTTGGCGCAGGGGAAGTGGACTGGTGTGCGCAACATGAGAAATCAGTCTTTGAGGCCCTTGTAAGCATGACCGTATATGGGGGAAATAGTGCTGCTATTATGGATTGTCCTTGTGAACCTGTTATGTAGTATACCTTTTGCTGTCTGTGCCTCTTGTACTGTTATGCATATACAACCCTTTATGTTGTGCTCTACTGCTAAGTGCCTTGCTGGAAAACTTTCAATAAAATTGGTTATTAAAAAAAATCTTATTTGACATGAAAGACTGAACAATCATTGTCAATGCCTATAGGTCTGGCGTATGAATGAAAGTGCTTTTTGAGTCACTGTTTAAGCACCCAGTAGGTCATGATACATGCACCTGGCATTTATGTTTGCACTGAACTGGACTTAAACCGATAAGACCTTTAACTTTTATCAATAGCTTGAACCTATAGACATTCTAGGCCTTATGAAGGGCACAGGATCTTGCAGCCATCAGGCCTACATTTATAACATTTCAAGTATAAACAATAGTACAGTTGGCAAAACAATACACAACCCCTGTCGGGGCCTAACAAGAGTCATGACATTGATATTCTACTCCCAGGTTTTGTCTGAGTGGTTGGCCAACATCAAGACTGTTGCCTACTATGGCAGTCAGTGAAGTTATATGTAAACAAATACCTTTCTACAGCGTTTAACATAATGTGATAGCAATCCACTGTTAGATGCCTATCAGCTGTATCTTATACTTTTCACAATAAGTAAGCCAGGCCTGCTGCCTTTGTAATAACTTTTTCATGATAAATAGGCCAGGCCTATTGCATCTGGCACATGTCCCTGAACACCAATCGAGTCTATTGGTGTTATCTGTGACTTGTCACCATGGCCAACTCAAGCCTACTGTACTGAGTATAAGCTTCACCACAAGGCAACCATCAGCATACAGTCATAACATTGTAAATGTATACAAAATTACAGTTGCCAAAGCAAAATACTGACAGAGCTTGACAAGGATTCTCACAGTACTAATCATTAATACCCATGGTTCGTCAGGAAGGTAAACAACAACAAAACCCTTGATTTCTGAGGTGATCTTTAAAATTTAACATAATAAAAATGTCTATTTGGAGGCTTTAATTCAGAGTGATAACAATCTACTGCTAAATCCCTATTCTAACATATTCATTTCACCAGTCGTGCTGCTACCTGAAAGCCGTGACACGGCGCTCAGCCAAGGGCTGGAGGGGTGGGCATGTTCTCCATGTAGGCTGAAATGCAGCCTGCATGGAGAACAGATAAAGTGTGCATGACTGTTTGGGGCGGCCAAGAAGGCCGACCAAACAGTAGTTGCGCATTTAGGAAAGTTCTAAAGCTCCTCCCCTGCTCTGCAGCCCCACCCACCTGCCCCCTCATGCACGCTGCCACAGCAGGAGGTCAGAATAACATGATAATAACATTAGTTATTATCATTTTACTTTTTACTTTCTTTTGCTGCTTCAAGGCAGTGGGGTGGCGCTCCTCTGCCTTAGCGGAGGAGCCGCCACTGCATTTCACAATCAATATGCCTGACTTACTGCCTTTATCACAACTTTCTATAATAAACAGTTCTCATTGGCTTGTCATCGTAACCATCTCAAGTCTATTGCACTGAGTGGAAGCTTTTTTTCACAAGTCAACCATCCTATTTGTAGTTGTGCATACATTTGTAAACGTACAAATGCATACAGAATTGCAGTTTGCAAAGCAAGATACTAAGGAACTGATTACGAGTCAGTCGGTGTATTCCGACCCATGGTTAAACCTCTGTTTGCACACTGGTCGGAATTACGAGTTGGGAGGCATTTTACATATCCAATAATTATAGGATGCTTCAAATACCTCAACCTTTGTTAAATTTCGACAGGTAAAAAGAATTTAACAGGGCAAATGTGTATGGAATTTAGCGTACTATGAGAATTTTGGTTCGTTAAACGACAAAATCTGCATGTTATTCCCCGAAAAACTCATAATAGGCGCTATTTATTGCACCTGATAAATAACGTACCCCGGGATAGCATTAATTATGAAGTGTGATGAATAACATCCTCTACCCCCACAGTTTGTTCGAGTTGATCACCAGCAGTTAACTCCTATTCTAATCTATGAAAATCCCATGTCATAAAATGCCTGCCTACAGGTTTAGCACAGTGTAAAAACAATCCATTCTTCAAAGCTGTTGTCTTTAACACATTTTTCACAATAATTAGGTCAGACCTACTGGCTTTGTTATAATGTTTCATAATAAACAGATCAAACCTACAAACTCTGGCATGGCTCTTCTCAATGAAACGATGAACCCTTTATCATTGGCTTGTAAATTGTAAATTGATACTTGTATAGCGCACTACTCACCCGCAAGGGTCTCAAGGCGCTTGTACGAATACCGCTGTGGAACCCATCCTGGCTTTCCCTGTGAGGCGTTCACTCTTGGGCACCCCCAAAGTGAAGCCAGGCATTCCAGTGTTGTGGGGGCCGTTATGGAGATTAAGTAAGCTATTGCCCAGAGTTGCAGAGTGGGACTCCATGATTAGAATAGGCACCGAGGCGAGAATTATCAGGTCCGTGGAATTTTTGAGCCCAAGAGCCGCCGAGGCGGGGAATTGAACCCTGGTCCCGGGGTAGACCTCTGCATCAAGGTCTGCCGCTCTAATCATTGAGCCACACTTCTCCACTTGACACCTTACCCAACACCTGCCTATTCAAGTACTCATAAACTGGCAGCAGACATTCATACAGTTATAAAATTACAAATATGTAGGAAAATACAGCTTGCAAGAGAGTATAAAACCCCTCTCAATAGGGCCCAACAAGAATCATCCCAGTGAAAATCCCCAGGCTTGTCGGAGTTGGTGGCCATCACCAAAACGTTTGCGTACTATGGAAAGCTGTGAAATTAAATTTAAAAAAATACTTGCCTATAGCCTGTAACACAATATGTTAACAACCAACCGTTAAGGGCTTACTGCATTTAGCAAATGCTTTTCACAAGTAATAAACAAGACCAACTGGCTTTGTAATAACACTTCATAATAAGCAGTCCAGACCTATGGTGTCAAACATAACTCTTCCCAGTGCACCAATCAGGCGTTTAGCTTGTTGCCATAACAAACACAAGCCTACAGTTTTGAGCATAAGCTTTTTGACAAGGCAACCATAAGACATGCAGTCATACATCTAGAAAGGTATAAAAAGTAAAAGTTGCCCAATAGTATCTAATTTTGGAGGGCATAACAAGGGTTCTGACTCAGCAAACCTTCAAAATCCGGAGTCTCTCACATAGGGTATGCAACACCAAAACCATTGTCTGCTGTGGCAATCGGAGATTCCATGTATCAAAATACTTATCTGTAGTCTTTAATATAGAGTTTTAACAATCCACACTTAAATGACATTGTCTTTAACATATACTTTTCATGATAAATATGTCAGGCCAAGTGCCTTCAGCATATTATTTCATAATAAATAGATCTAGCCTACCGCCATGATCATTGGCTTGCCACCATAACCAACTCAGTCGTCTTGTATCAAGTATAAGGTTTGCCACAAGCCAAAAAGTGCAATACAAGCAGACTTTTTAGTGGTAACACACACATTCCGCCCAATCAAATCCTGTACTCCGGGGAAGCAATATATGGGTGGAGCTTTAGCCACTCAGTATTCTGAAAGTATTTTTGGTGATCATTTAAGATCAGGGAACCGTTCGACTGTGAAGCCAGACCTAAAAATCCATGTAGATTAGTGTAGCCCTGGGGATCCCATACTGCTCTCAAACACAGAGCTGCACCCTGAAGCTTTACGATGTTTGGGGAGAGTGATGGGACTGCATTCCATTCTTCATGACTGCCCTCCTCCCATCTGCGCTACCGCCAGACAATAACAAACAATGTAAATGATCTAGTTACTTAAGTCACTTTAAGATCATTACAGGGTCATATGTATGCCCATCAAAGTTCAAGCTAAGGCAGCCATATTGCTGCTGGCTCAGGCAACTTGATAAATAAACAAACTAATCTTAGTTGTGTGGCAAGAAAACCTTTTTCTTTAGAAGCACAAAACTTCTGCCCAATCAAACATGTACTCCATCCTTCCAACATGTGGGCGGAGCCAAAAAAAAACCCTCTGTAGTACTCCTGAAAGCTCTTTTTTTAGGCTGATCACATTAAGGGGGTCATTAGGATCGCGGACGGACTTGAGTCCGTCCGCGACCCCTGAGTAGGAGGGAACGTCCGCATGGGCTGCGGCGTTCCCTCTGTGCACATTAGGATGTGACCGCCACCCTGGCGGTCACATCCTCTATTTTTAACATTGAGGCGGGTGGAGCTTCAAGCTGCACCCGCAGCAATGTTAAAAATGCACGCATTGCATTTTGTATGTAGAAAGTGGCAGGCACCGCGCGGTGCCTGTCGCTTTCTGCATACAAATGCAGGGGGGTACCATAGGTACCCCCATGTGCACCCCCCACCCCCCCTTCATCCAGGGGGCCCGCTACGGGCCCCGCAGTGAAGTTACACATGCTTTTCCACGGCGGAAAAGCCGCCGCGGAAAAGCATGTTTCCGAGCACATCCTAATTTGGCTGACGGTGTCTGAGAGACACCGTCACCATATTAGTGCTTTTCCGCAGCGGTTGTAAGCCAGCCGCGGCGGAAAAGCTGCGGAAGGAAACCAGGTCCCACCAGCCATCCTAATGTGGCGGTGGGTCTTGGTGGGTCCGTAGAGGATTTTCCACATGCGGAAAATCCTCCATCCTAATAAGCCCCTAAGTCTGGTGACAGCTACGCTGTCTAGCCAATCCTAAAAAGGATATTTGTCGTGAAAGTCTACATTATCAAAGAAAATCTAATTTTCTATAACTTCCTTAATCAATTAAACTGTGTTTGTTATTCCTGAATCAAACTTTGATTGTTTAAATTCTGCCTCATGAGTGATGACCTCTTAGTAGAAAATAATCACAGTAATGTTTCCATTTAAGGTAGATACTTGCATTTTTCACTCATTTACATATTTCTGTATTTTATTTTAATACAAAACTGAGAAAAGTTGGTTTTACATTAAACGTATGAACTGTGAAGTGCGCCATCCAGGAAACAATATATGGGTTTCTTTGCTAATGATGTAATGGGTATGCTTTGGTTCCTAAGGACATACAAGAGTGCCGGAATGTATAGTTTGGTATCTTGAATTGCGATTCAGAAGTACAAGGGAATATTTTAATTTTTATTTAATTACATTTTTAAAATTTAAAGTTGTATTTTACTTTTAAGATTTAGTGTAAAATACAATAAATATATATAATTCCACAACTTATCTGCAAAGATTGACAGCACTTTGCCATTAAAAAAACCCTCTGCGTTTTTCTTTTGCTGCGCCCTCATTTTACTATCAGCATTCAACTTAGGACTTGTCGTGACGGTTTAAAGTGGAACCTTTCAACAATAAAAAGAAAATAAACACCATTTTACCAGTCACAGGATATTATCCCACCTTCCAATTTACGGTTATTGTTAATGCCTGAGTGACTGCATAACCGGTTCAACAGGCTGGAGTGGGCTGTGCTTTATGTATTTGATAAAGGGACAATGAGTGATTGACAGCCAAAGGTCTGCAGATACCTGTGCCTCTTTTGTACAACTCTCTCAAAGGAGCTGAGCCTCACCCTGTGCAGCTGCTGCCTAAGGCATAATACACCTGGCTGTCAGCTACTAGTTTTCAAAGTATCTTGAGTGGTGTTTCTGGTCTGAAGTGCACAGGTCTGCATTTATTTCTCATTTCATGATTTTCTAAACCCCAAACACTGATGTTTGTGAGGATGACATAATAGGAATATTCAGAGTTTTTGTTCTGAATTTGAAAACACTTTAAAATTATGGTGGCGGGAAGAAGTGTGCAAATTATAATTTCGCCAGTTTTATTGGGTGAAATGTAATTTTTTTTTAGTATTTAATGAATATTCAAAATAATAATTTATTTTTCCATTATTCCTCTTACAATATTCCTTCAATATTTTTTCTAGATTTTCAGGATATTTAGTTAACCCAAAGTCACTCAGTTTTACGTAGACAAAGTGGGTCAATACATGATTGGGACTTAAAGGTGCATTTGTCATGTGTAGAATGAATTTATTTGTGGTACTGGTAAGCAGAATGTTCCATAATTCAATTTGGCCCTGATAGTTCCGGAGCCAATAAGAGCTCAAGGTCCTTCCTCTCAAAGTTGTGATCACTTGGTACTTGTAATATAGAAAGGGATTTTTTGATGCAGAAGTTAAAGCGTAGGTTTACCTGCAAGTATGAGGGTAATAACTGAAATACACCAGGTTGGCGCTACATTTCAAGCTAAATAGTATGAGTGCTGCAATCCCAGCTAGATTCTGGAGCATGTCCATGCACTAATTTGTATAAGCAAACCATGATACATTTTCTCTTTTTCTTTAAAATGTACACCCAGAAAATTATTATACCTTTTCTGAGGCTTAGGAATCTACGGCGTTGTCTTCAAGCCTCTCATTTTTTATTAGCAATACCAGATGATGAAACATGTAGATATGCGATCCTATTTCTTAAAGCTGCGGTCCCTTCCAGGAGGTCAATGCTTTTAGATTAATCTATTTCCCGCAGAGTGATGAATTAGTAATTGAGTTTGCTTTAGTCTGGTTTTCTGTTTATTCCAATCGTCCCACCTAGACTGCTGGTCTTTTTAATCTCAAAATGATTTTATTTATTTTATCCGTGTGTTTCAAAAGATTTTATGAAGTTATATGCATTTTATTGCTATTTTGCATACGTTTTGCATGCTTAATGGTGGTAGAGATATAAAATTGGGTATCATCTGCACGCCAAAGAGCACCACGCAATATTCTAGCCACTAAACCATAAGACTTTGGCTTTATCAGACAGGAAGTCTAGCCTAGTGCATAATGAGGACCATTTTTTCAGAATGTCCCCTTGTTATTACAAAGTTTGTAAATCACTATTAGAGAGGAGAGGAAACCTAATTGCCATTGCTTTCATTAGTCTTTGCCTTTTTCTTGTTCTGTGCCATCAACAGAAACTCATATTACGTACAAACTCACACTCCGTATACAGAGTTGGGCTTCGGTCAAAGGATTAGGCTAGATTTGTCTGCAGAATTAGTGCCTGTCGTCCATTTCACATGAGTCTCAATAAGAGCCATCTTTGATGAGGAGCCTGAAAAGCCATACATATTCTTTGAAAATAATCTTATGCATTAAAGCGTAATTCTCACTGCATTGAGGAAGCAACGCCTAAAGACACGTTGCTGATAGGGTACTAATATTCATATAGGATGTATCTGGCCCAAGAGGATAGCACAGTGTTTTAATGTGCATGTGGGCATGGAGGGAGTGCATGTCAGCAAGGTCTTAAAATGCGACTAGATCCTGTGAGGTGGGATGGCTTTGGCTTATCTTTATGGGGAGAATATAGCCAGTGAACATGGTGGCTGCATCCAAGTTAGATCTGAAGGCCAACTCACTAATGCAGAAGATATGGAAATAAAAGATTGTGTTAGGGGGACTTCATCCCTATTCTCAAGCTGGAAATATTATGTGTGGATCCTAAGATCTGATTGCTCAGGATTCCCAGTGTGGAGGTATACTAGCTTGTTCAACATGTTTAAGTCACCTCTCAATTTCATAAAGCCATTTTGGCACAATAGGAGCTTCTGGGCTTGAGGAAGATCTTTCATTTATCTAAGGATGAGATGTGGAACTAGTCAGGTCACCTGATTCTGCAATAGCGGCAAATTCATAGCAGAGTGCATACATGTGAAGGGTGAGGAAGCTTTAAAAGAATGGAAGAAGTGAAAGAAAGAGGCTATTGACAGAACTATCATTCCTTTTATGGAGGAGAAATTATTGAAATGTATACCCACATTTGGGTTCAGTCTTCCCACGGATGCTGATTTAAGCGCCTTAGGCACTGCATAACGAATGGCTCTCTCTACACAGATGCTGCCAAAGGTTCCCAATTAGTAAACAAAAGCATGGAGCATGGGGTATTTATATGATCCAGCTACCACATTCTGCTCAACACAGCCAGGGGATAGGTATGCTTTCCTGCCCTTCTCCACCACTGGAACTAAGTGGACTGCTACTGAACATCCAATTGGAGGATCAGAATTGTAG
Organism: Lissotriton vulgaris; assembly: GCF_964263255.1. Classification (NCBI taxonomy): domain Eukaryota; kingdom Metazoa; phylum Chordata; class Amphibia; order Caudata; family Salamandridae; genus Lissotriton; species Lissotriton vulgaris. Next base: position 151,939,763 of record NC_141700.1, on the reverse strand, counting down.
GAAGATCATGGGAGGCAACGGCATAAGGCAAGCCACGATGAGGCTAGCATCCTTTTAAAAGTTTACGATGTGAGTACGAGATTCCCACACAAGCTAGAAGAGTCGTTCACCCACAGACACCGTCAAATGCTGAAAGAGTCCGAAACCAGGCTGTGAATACCATACGTCATGTACTACAAACGTAGAGACAAATAACACCAGTAAAAATGGTTGAGACATAGAAAGTGAGCTAGAATCTCCTCTTTGTAATTTTACATTATGCTGGGGAACAGCCAAGCTGAGCTGGAATGTTGAAGTTTTTAATCACATTTTTTTTTCAGTTTAATAAAGTTTTATTGTGCGTAAAAGAAATAGTACATCATAATATAACAACATGACATAGAACAAAATCAATATGAGATAATCATGAAAGATAATCGGAGATGAAAAAAGGTTAGAAAAATTATGTAATGGAAGAAAATCGTAGAGAGAAAGAAAGATGAGAAAAGAAAAGAGAAAAAGAGGGAGAGAGAAAGAAAAAAGGAAGGGAAGGTTAGGGAGGGGGAGAAGAGGATAAGAAGGTAGAGAAAGGTAGCCAGGTAAGATCAGATTTAATTTTTAAGGCAACAGAGGAAGAGGAAGCAATTGCAATTCTATGCTCATCACATACAAAATTCCACCATGTCTGCACAGACAATTTAGAGTTATCCTTCCAGCAAGATAAGATTACTTTGAATGCAGTTGCAATGAACAGATCAAACAATTTAGCGTTATATGAATGTAAGTCCAAAACATCAGATAGTGAACCTAAAAAAATATGCAACGGTGAAAATGGTTCAGAGAAATGAAAAATACGCATGCAATATTTCCAAACTGAGGACCAAAAAGTAAGAACTGGTGGGCAGTCAAATAGGAGGTGTATGAGTGTGCCTGGGTTAGAGGAACATGACCAACAAAGGGGTGAGGGGGAAGGGGAGAATTTTGTAATGCTTACAGGGGTAAAAAGAGCTCTATGGTAAAGAAAAAAAAGTGACTGAGTAATACGGGCCGAAACTGAAGTCTTAAACAGTTTAGACCATAATCGATCCCACACATCAACAGATAACGAGAAAGATAAATCAGTTTCCCAAGCAATTTCAGTAACGGTTTTAGGCCTAAGGCCAACATTATCTAATAACAGTTTATAAATCAGAGCAGCTTTGGGTATGTGTTGAGTGAACATAGGATATAGAGGGGTGGAAGGAGTAAGGGAAGGAAGGAGATCAAAAGTAGGAAAGGTAGACAGGTGAGACAAAATGGCAGAGGTAATAATGTCAAATTCTTTGCGACACTGTACAGGTAAATCAAACTTAGTTTGCATTGCATCAAATGAAATAATGGTTGAATCGGAAAAAAATTGGTAGACAAACATAATATCCTTTTCTTTCCAATACTTGAAGTAGAAAGATTTACCCTTGTACTTAAGATATTTGTTATACCATATACTGGAGGAAAGAAAAGTTTGTAGGGGAGACGAGTCTTTCGAGAATATATTGTGTAGTAGTGTATGTGAGTATTTCAGTACAGGATGAGTTGTCAAGAATGAACAATTTGACATGAAAAGGGATTGTTGAAAAGTAAAATCCTTTAACAAGGCTCGTTCAACTGCGATCCATCTGGGCAGAGGGGTATCATTAAAATCAAACGCTAATGAGAAGGCTTGTTTTATTAAAAAGGCAGAATGGTACGATTGGAAATCAGGGAAGCGAACCCCACCTTCAGATTTAGGGCGTATAAGTTTTTGTAAAGCAATACGAGGTTGTTTATTATTCCACAAAAATTTGGAGCAGATGGAGTTTAACCTATGAAAATACAATTTAGGGATTTTCACAGGAAGCATGGATACAGTGTATAAAATATGTGGGGAAATCATCATTTTGATGGTGTCTAAACGACCCCACCATGAAAGGAAAAGAGGAGACCATAATTGAAGGAGCGATTGAATTTTTTGAGTAAGGGAGGTAAAGGTCAGTTTGAGTGTGTCACGCAGGGTAGAGGAGAACCAAATACCCAGGTATTTGATCTTGGAGGGGCACCATGCAAAATCAGTTGAAGCAAACATATATTGATAACAAGAGGAGTTGAGAGGGAGGACCTCCGTTTTAGAGAGATTAAGTTTATAACCAGAAACAGATGAGTATAAGTGGACTTCTTCTAAAAATGGAGGTAGGGAAGAGACAGGGTTAGCCATGTAGACCAGGACATCATCGGCATAGGCCGAAATTTTTGTCTCAATCGAGGACTGTTTGAATCCCTGAATGAGGGGGTTAGAGCGGATTTTTATAAGGAAGGGTTCAAGACAAAGAATAAAGAGTAAAGGGGAGAGAGGACAACCTTGTCTTGTCCCTCTGGATAAGGGGAAAAATTTCGAGAATTGATTATTAACAAAAACACTAGCGCGGGGAGCAGAATAAAGTAGTTTAACCAAGGAGATGAAGTGGGGACCAAACCCAAACCAATGTAATGCCTTAAACATGAATTTCCAATTAATTCGGTCAAACGCTTTCTCAGCGTCTAAGGAGAGGGCAGCTAGAGGGGCTTTGAATCGATTACTTTGGGAAATAATATTGGCAAAAACACGGGCATTGTCAGCTGCAAGTCTACCTTTCACAAAGCCAACTTGATCGGTTGTGATTAGCAGAGGAATGAGGGATTCGAGGCGGGCCGCTAAAAGTTTGGCAAAAATTTTACAGTCGTAATTAATAAGGGATATGGGACGATAATTTTTACACAAGGAATGGTCTTTGTCAGGTTTGGGAATTATGATTATTAGGGCGTCCAAAAATTAGCCAGATGCTTTAGCATTTGCAATAAAGGAGTTAAAAAGTTGTAAAAGATGAGGGACAAAAATGGAATGCATGGTGGCGTAAAATTCAATTGGGAGACCATCTGGACCAGGGGCTTTCGCTTTCTTGAGGGAGGTAATTGCCTTGAGAATTTCCTGAGGGGTAATGTCAGATTCTAATTGATGGAATTCTGTAGGGAGAGAGGGGGGAGGAGGAAGGTCTTCGAAGAAACGGGAAAGATCATCATCACCAGGATGTGTATCATCAGTATACAGGAGTTTATAATAATTATGAAAAACCTGTGCAATATCCTCATCAGAGGAAACCTTTGTATTGGTGGCTTCATTGAGAATAGAGCCAATTGATTTTCGCTCAGATTTAATTTTAAGATAATTTGCTAGCATTTTCCCCGCTTTATTCTGACCTCCATGAAATTTAGATTTCACCTTCAAGAGGGTGTTGCAAGCTTCAACTGTGGCAATTTAATTAAGTTCAGATTTGGCTTTAATAAGTTGGAGGAGAGCGTCAGGATTCTTGGACGAGAAGTAAGAGTGTTCTAGGGTCTTAATGTTGGAGAGTTGGGCGGTATATTTGTCCCTGTTGAGTTTCTTTTTCCTAGATACATAAGAGATTGTGAAACCTCGCAATGCAGCTTTAAAAGCATCCCAATTATTTGAAACTGACGTGTCTTGGGGTAAATTGAGGGAGAAGTATTCAGAGATGAAACTTTTAACTTTAGACATAAAGACAGAATCGGAGAGAAGGAAAGTGTTAAATTTCCAACGATTGAAAGAGGAGGAGGTGTGGGACAGGTCAAAAGTGGCATATACAGGTGCATGATCCGAAAGGAAAATGGAACCAATTTCAGATTTCTGAATCGCAGGGAGAAGGGATTTGCTGACTAGAATATAATCAATTCTGGACCTGGTGTGGTGAACAATAGAGTAGAATGTATATTCGAGTGAGTTCGGATTACAAGTTTTCCACACGTCGAAGAGGGGGCGGGAGGCAATGGCTGATTGGAAGGATTTATGTGTCTTATCAGGCTGGAATTTGGAGGAAGATAGTCTATCCGAGAAGGGGTCTAACCATTGGTTAAGGTCGCCAGCCAGGACAACGTTAGGGCAGTCAATAGAGGAAATGAGGATTTTGATATCAGTCCAAAATTTAGGGTCTGGTTGGACAGGACCATAAATATTTAGGAGCACCATAGTTTTGTTCTGTATAGACACTTTTGACATAACCCAACGACCTTCAGCATCTGATTGAGAAGATAAAATTTGAACATCCAAACCTTTACGAAATAATATAGCAACACCACCTTTTTTATCAATCGCAGGAGAAAATACAACTTGACCCACCCAAGCCCTTTTAAGCTTCAGCGATTCGACGTCTGTACAATGCGTTTCTTGGAGAAAAGCAATCTGAGCATTTAACTTGGATAAGTGGGACAATACCTTTTGACGTTTAACTGGGTTGCCGAGACCACGAACATTCCACGTTACAAAGTTACACATGATGGAAGGTAGGGGAGGAGGGTAACAACTGGGTCCAATACACTGCAGGTAAGGAACTAAAAGGAGAGACAATGAAGACAAACATGTTAGCAATACAAATCGGGTAAATATAGGGAAACAATATACGAAGGAGCATCACAATCAATAAGAAGATTAAGGAGTAACAATGAGGAGTACTAGAGATCGCAAGAAGAAAGGCAGTAAGGGACACAAAGAAGATAACGGAACAGAAATGAGCAAGGGATAAACAAAAATGGCCTGTGAAAAGGAGAAGAAAAAGAGAGGAAAGAAAAAGAAGGAAATAGATAAGAAACAGATCAAGGCAAAGACGCCAGATCTGAGAAAAAAGAGAAGATCTAAGTAATAGGAGCATGGAGACGCCAACGCGGGCGCCTACCCAACAGAGCGAGGAAAACGCGGGAATATAGATAGGATATAATCAATAAGAAGTAAAGTCGTAGCAAAACATGACAAGAAAGAGACTGGGACAAGGCCACAACAGTCGTCAAGACATTAGAAAAGTGATTGCAAAATATAGAAAAGAGTTAGTTTCAGTCATTAGTGTCCATCGTGGGAGTGGAGACGGTGAGAAGATACTCTCGAAGCTTCTGCGGATCATCAAAGGTACGAGAACGACCATTGTGGGTTATTTTGCAGAGACAAGGATGAAGGATTCCATATTGGATGCTTAGTTCCCTCATGCGTGGACGCAGATTGAGGAACTCCTTGCGACGTGCATTCGTAGCATTCGATAAATCCTGGGCTATGAAAATGGTGTGACCCGACCAAATGAGACAACGTTTTGCTCTTGCAGCTTTAAGAACAGTCATCAATTCGGTGAATTCCAGAAAAAGCAGGATGATACCTCTGGGTTTGGCCGGGTTAGACGTTGGTCGTCCCAGACGGTGAGCACGCTGTATGTTTAGAGGGATAGATTCTGGTTGGAGATCCAGAAGTTCGTATAGGAGTTTGCGGACGAAGGTCACCATATCGCCCTCCCCAAGGGACTCCGGAACACCATAAATACGGAGGTTACTCCGCCTGTTACGATTTTCAAGGTCCTCTGTGTGAAGTTTCAACTGCTGTATCTCCTTTTCAAGAGTAGGAATTTTTGTAGAGACATCCTGGACGTCACTGATGCGTTGTTCTAGTTGCAGGACTTTGTTTTCCATGACTACCCATCTGTCTTCTATCTGCTTGAGCTTCTCATTAGTTGCCACCATGAAAGGTTGTAGGCCACGAACCTCTTCTAAAATGGAGTCCAGCACTGGGTTCTGAGAGGTGCGAATTGGAGACGGAGGGTCATTCTTAGGGCGTTTTGGTTTTGTTCCGGTGACAGACGCTCTCATATGGCCTGTGTCCTGAGACATGATGCCAACAGAGGGGCAGACTAGGAGGACCGCAGGAATGGAAGCCAAACCGCAATAGTAAAAGTTTTGAGACCCTAAATGTAGATGTGTAGAAAGTACTTGAAAAAAGAGGTCCTAGACGAGGTGACAGGTAGCACTGGAGAAGCAATAATTCAAACCTATAAGACAGGCGTCGAGAGGCAGCAAAAATCAGTATGCACAGCCAAAAAACCATCCAGGAATAAGGTGGCAAATAAACAGCAGAGCGTCCATGGATTATGGGACCCAAGTGATTTATTTGGTGTGCCACGAAGGGTTAATGGTGAAAGAAAGGTAGGTATGGAGCATTGCGCAGATAGCACCTCAAAATGGCCGCCGAGAAGTATTGCTAGCAGAAATAAAAATGCTGAGGAGAACTCTGGCGCCAACAGTCACGAAAATGCATTGGAAGCATGGTGCGCAGTATTTAGGACATACCTTGTCTGAATATGACCTGTGGAAGCAGCAGACGAGCAGACACGGTGTTGAAGATGCCAAAAAAACGGGACGCGAGCGCAGCGACACAAAATGGCGGCCGTCCGCGTCCCGGTGCCTGGAAAAGAAGCAGCGATGAAAAAGATGTCAAAGCGGCAATTACGGGCGCCGCTGCTGCTCGCAAAACACGGGGACCATGTTCCGCCGTGTGAAAACGACTTTTGCCGGTGTCCGTATAGAGAGATAACACCAATAAAGCAGGAAGGACTCCCGCGTCGTCACGGAGCTCACACGGGCAGCGCCATCACATGCCGGCACGTAAGCCACGCCCCCCTTTAATCACATTTTTAATAAGGACCAAGGCAGGTATACTACCAGATGAAAGCAAGGTGCACCTCAAACCTTGAACGATTGATAGAGGATGAAACTGCAATCTTGGTCATGACAAAATACAATCTAGAGCTCGCGACAGAAGGGAAACTTTGTTTAAGGGTATGGGCATTCTTGCATGTGTCCATGATAGTGGAACTAAATAGCAACATATAACACACAAGTAAAGAGCTTCTATGCCTTTCTCCACATCTACATACCTTGAAATATATATAATTTCAAGGTATGCAGAGGTGGAGTTAACAATAGTAATGCAATTAGCACCTCAATATTTTGGTCCTTGATTATTTGGCTAAGATATTAAGGTATCTCAATATTGCAGGCTCAATAGTCCAACTACAACCGGAAAGTTGAGATAGGAATAGAAGACACAATTCATTGATCACCCACCAGAAGAAGTTGAACTACACACATAATAGAGAGAACATTACTGCAAAATAGGAGAGGAAGGTAGGAATATCATATAGAGGTCCTGGGGTCATGTGGGTGCTACATCTGAAAAAGAAGACTCTTAACCTCGTGGTCTGACCTCAGTCTATCATTGGACAGAGACCCCATGATTTGAACCTTGTTCTTAATAATGAAATACATTACGTAGAAGAGTGAATTATCCATGTCTTGAGTACGCACATGGGAGGGAGTGATTTAAATCCCCCCACTTCTAGATTGTGCCTGGCTTTTACACAGTTCTTTTCTTGTTGTAATTTGGTTTCTTGTGTTACGCATTCATTTCTGTTTTCTTCTGTCTAAAGACAGACTTATGTTCCTTAGTTTTGAAAACGGCTACATCAAAATTCATTGCAAAACCTTGGAGACATTGGCTTCCATTATGAGTATCATGGAGGGTGTTGCATTTTTCATCACAGCAAGGCAAATCTGAATGGAAAGGGTCCAGAATTTACCCTGTTGATAAATAGCGGCTATCGCAGGGCATTACAAGTACCTTTTTGGTCGTTCCATACCAAATTCTGTATTTTCCCCCTATTACATTTTGGCATGTCTGAATGTATCTAGGGGGAAAGGATGTATACTTTATTGCACTAACCAGGTGCAGTGTAGTTCACCCAACTTGTGATTCTGATCCCAGCGCAAGAAAGTGTTTGACTTGACTACAGGCCCGGCTCCTGAAATTTTTATTTGGGTGGACCAAGGGTGCATTTGGGTGGGCCACTGCAGGCTCGATTTGTCGCGTATATGTCTGGGCAGGCCTGCTTCAGGGCCCTCCTTTATCTCTTCTTAGTCTTACAAGGCCCAGTAAAACGCTCTCTTTTCCAAATCTCTCTCTAAATATTATCACTCTCAAAACGTGTTTTTTCCATGTAATGTTCCTTTGATGGGCAGAGGAGGTTTCTGAGGTGGGAGTATCAGGCAAGTGACACTTCTCGGGCTCCCTCTGTGCGAGTCTTCAGGGAGAATCCCTCCTCATTACTACCTCCACCTGACCCCGGACTCTGCAATGCACTCACTCCCTTACAGGCTTGATTATCCACTACTCCTCTCCAGTGCACCTTATCTCACAGCTGACCTTGGGCCCAGCCCCATATCAGGCACCATCAGGCTCCACTTTCATTTTTTCCAGTAAAAACATTAGTAAAATCCCCTTCAAACTTAAAACATTGAATATAGAAGTAAATATAATTAGCACGCACTTTAAAGTATGTTTCACTGTAGCCCTTATGACCCGAGTGCTAATTAAATAAACAAAAACAGAAAGGCTGACAGTGCCGGCTTTACTCTGAAGTGAAAGTTTTTTTGGCGACACACAAATAACCTTTTTCTCCGTAAATACCTTTACTACCACCTTCCAACAGTGCCTCTCTTCCCTCCCTGGCCCCCCCAATTGACCTCCTCAGACTCCCTCACTACCACCCTCCACCAGTGTCCCTCATCTTACCCTAGCTCCCCCTCCACCCCATGACCTCTTCCTCGGATTTCCTCACTGTCACCCTCCAACAGTGCCCCTCATCGCTTAATATCCCCTCCGACTACCTCCTCCCCGGATTCTCTCATTGCCACCCTCCAAAAGTGCCCCTCATCTTTATGTAGCCCCTCTTTCATACGCATTTCATTTGTTGTGTAGCGCTACTCATATCAGTGTAGTGTGTGCCAGTACTTTACACCACGCACACATTATACAGAGACAATGAATCATACACGTATGTAAATCAGTCTACACGGAATGTAACACAAGCCAATGAGGATTACAAGTTGTAGGAGTCGTGTGTCATTCATACTGGTGAGCAGTATATTTTAAGAGGGTTTGGGCTGGGGAAACACAACCTTAGGATTTAAAGAGTATTCCATGGGGGTCAGCTTTACTGATAAAGATGTATATCTGCCCAAAAATACTCATTTTAGCAACTTTAGAATAATGAAAGACTGAGGAAGTTCTAACTATATCACAAAACAAAAAATGCGAAGTTCTAACTATACCGTTCATGTTTGTATGCAGCTCTTTGATAACAGTTCATTGGTCGATGTCTTATGTTAGGATTGTAACTTCTGAACTGCAAGTAAAAAGGATTTCTGTGACGAAGGCAGTAACCCACTGAGCTTCCACATAAAATACAGTTCATCTGCAGTTAAAAACTACTAACAGACAAATGATTGCTCTCCGGCAGGATCATTAATCACCAGCATTATCTGGGCATTTTGCATTGTCTTATTGTTGTCCTGTATCAGCCATGATAATGATAAAACAGTTAAAATCAAGCACACACGAAGTATGTGTCCTGCTGGGCCTGTGCAGATTTAAACAAGTATTTGCAATGCAATAGGCCTCGCATTAGTAAAAGTTTGAGCTATTAGCATTGCTAATAATAATGCAATGCCAATAACTCAAACATTTAGTAATGCGAGACCTATTGCATTGCAAATGCTTTTTTTTCTATTTCTTTACTTGTGGTATAATCGCGGCACCCGCGCTTTACTTATAACATCAAAAGTAAAGCGCGGGTGCCGCGATTATACCAAAAGTTAAGAAATAGAAAAAAAATCTATTTCTTTACCTTTGGTATAACCGCGGCACCCGCGCTTTACTTTTAATGTTATAAGTAAAGCGAGGGTGCCGTGATTATACCAAAAGTAAAGAAATAGAAGTGTTTTTCTATTTCTTTACCTTTGGTATAATCGCGGCACCCGCGCTTTACTTATAACATCAAAAGTATAGCTCGGGTGATGCGATTATACCAAAAGTTAAGAAATAGAAAAAAAAATCTATTTCTTTACCTTTGGTATAATCGTGGCACCCGCGCTTTACTTTTAAAGTTATAAGTAAAGCGCAGGTGCCGGGATTATACCAAAAGTAAAGAAATGTATGTTTTTTTCTATTTCTTTACCTTTGGTATAATCGCGACACCCGCGCTTTACTTATAACATCAAAAGTAAAGCATGAGTGCCGCGATTATACCAAAAATTAAGAAATAGAAAAAAAAATCTATCCATAAGGCTTCTTGGAATCTCACATCAAGACGTCTGTTATATGTCACGTTTTAGTGTTATGTTGTTGTGAGTTTGGGTCTGGCTATGTTGGTTCTGTGGGTTCAATTGGACCGAATCCTTTCCAGATCTTTAAATTGAATGCTATTCCTGGAGCCTGTGTTCCTATTATTAGTGGTGGGCGAAGAATTCCACTTCTCCATCAGAGTTCGCGGAGTACTGCCCACTCCGCGCTCTGAGCAGAGTTCCGAACAACTGTGCGAAGTGACAAAGAGCACAGTTTTTTCTCTCGAGCGGCTCGCCAAAGTTAAATTGGTTAGCGCTGATGAGAAAAACATTGCACACTAGACCTCCTCCTGGTGAGATTTCTCAGCACAGGTGGATGCGGCATGTTGTGCCCTCTTGCGCTGAGAAATCTGCCATTCGCATTGCAGAAGCAGCCACTCGAATACAATGTCTACGCGAGCAGCAGAAAGCAGCAGTGCCCTCTGGCGCGAAGCGTAGTCCAGTTTCCACTGATTTTAAAGTGCAGGACAAACTACCGGCACTACAAATAAGTGCGAGCAGCATGACTTAACAGACTCAACTGTTGGCGGAACTCCGCATATTGCAGCTGAGTTTTTCTGGCACTTCATGTAGTTCCCCGGAGTAAAACTCTAAGAACTCTGACACGGCCTACTGATTATGTGTATCACACATCTCTGGCAGTAAAGAGGAAACTTCTCCAGACTTCCACAGGAGCTTTCAGGTCTGTTTACAAGCCAGTGGTGGAGAGAGAGGCAACTGAAGGGCCACCTATACCTAACAGGACACAGTGATACGAGATGGGGCTCATAGTAGCCCTGGATTCAGGCGGCAACAGACCAAGTGACAGGACTCTAGGTGTCTCTATGTATCAGCCCATTGTAGTTTGCTTTTTTAATGATGGAAAATAGTTTTGGATACACCTGATAGATACAGATAAACCAAACCCACTATTGGTGTATTGAGCAGGATCAGTCAAGCAGGAGAACCTAGATTTATAACTGCCAAGATGTGGCACAAAAGATGAGTTTTCATCTTACAGCTCTTTCTATTATCTTGTTTCCAAGCTTTGGAACTCTATGACCATTTGCCTGCGCCTGATGAAGAAGGAACTTACATTTAGGAGGCACCTAAAAGCATGACATTATGTAGCTTAGTGCTACATGTACTAACATTTCCTTTTGCGATTTCCTAATAGCAAAATGTTGTGATTCGCTATTAGGAAATCGCAAACAGCTATGTACAACCATGTGCTTAATACTGTGTGCGATTCACAGTGTGTTGCAATTGACCTACCTCATTAATACTCATGAGGTGGGTCGCAAATTGCAACCCTTTGGGAATTGCTAAAAACACAGGGATGCTGGCCTGTTGTGGACAGGAGACAACCATGTCCATGTTTGCTTTAAAAAAAAGCAACTTTTTTAATGCAGCCCGTTCTCCTTAATACCTTCAGTGCTCAGGACAAGCTCAGATCATCATGAAGCACAGTGGCACTGTGTTCATGACGAGCTGAGCTCGTCATGACCGCCGCAGCGCTCCCACGCGAGGATAATTCCCCTGCTGTGCTGAGCGTTCTAAGAAACGGGCGTTTTCATGACGAGCTGAGCTCGCCATGAGCACAGCGCCACCGTGCAGCGTGACAAGCTGAGCTCATCAAGAGCACGGCGGTGCTGCCCGCAGCCCCCCTCATCCGCACCGCGAGAGAATTAGTCCCGCGGCGAAGGGGTTAAAAAAAGCGGAAAGCGTTTAAAACAAAAAAAGGTTTCTTTTCATTTTTTAAGACCAGACAGTGATCTGTAGGACCACTGCCTGCTCTTAAAACCCCTTTTTGCAGACATTCACAAAGGGGACGATGTACCTTGGGGACTTCTTCTCGATCACGAATGGGTTACCATCAAATTGAACTTGGTTGTAAAAAGTGAATGTTTTGCGACCGCATTCAAGTCGCAAAACATTCTTACACAACACTGTGAGTCTCTATTAGGAAGGGAGGCCCTTAACACACCCCTTACTAATACTGAATCGCAAACCTATTTTGCAATTCGGTAATAGGTTACCGAATCACAAAATACGGTTTGGTACCTAGAAACCAGCTTTTTACCAGTCGCAAACCGCCTGATTCTGTGAATCGGGCCATTTGCGATCGAGAAAAAGCTACGTATATGTGGCCCTAAGGCTTTATCTTGAAGGGCCCCTGATGAGCATAGGTGCCATTAGTGTTGTGGATGCTAGCGCTGGGATGCCTTTGGTAGACATGTGCTCTATAGATCAGAATAGAATCGAATAGAATAGAATAGAAAAGAATAGGGTGGAGGGTCTACCACCCGCCGACTGTAAGTCAGAGTACGAGGGCCCTCCAGACAGTGATTCGTTACTCAGTTCGCTTTCATGCGCTATATAGAGTTTCTGTCGCCATTCTTAGGGTCTCATATCTCTAGCCATAAGCATGGTGTAATTGTCAGATATGTTTTTTGCGTAGTATACTTGAGCTTTACACTATAGACGAATTCAAGCCAACATCCCTTTTCCTGTGCAGCACAAATGTTTAATTCTTCCTAGCCAAAAGGCTGCAGTAGGAGGGCAAAAACGGCTATATTCGGAGTATCGTGCTTGTCGCCAAGTCTGCAGTGTGCTCGTAGGCAGCGATCACTGTCAGCGCCTGCTACATAGGAAACGAAGCTGAGAGCGAAGTTTCTGATCTGTGTGCCACCACAGCCTCCTCCAGCAGCAGATGACAAGGCAGCAACACAGCCTAAACAGTCTGCTTTTAGCTATACATTTCTAGATAATTAAAATAAACACATATGCAAGGATATCTTACTGATGTCTTGGGAGGATGGTGCTGACAAATGATGCTGGTGGTGAGAATTAATGTCTGGATACTGACGAATCAACATTGTTTGCATTTGCCTTATTGTTTGGATGTGCTATTGCCTCTTCCGAATCTGGGGATATATTCCTCCTTTAGAGGCTTAAAGGACATTTTTTTGCACAAAAAAACGGTTACATTGCATGCTACATATTTAGATCTCGTCTCGCCATCGTTTTTTAATCTCAAAAAAATCCTAAATAAAAAAGACATATGTATATCCATCCGTCAATGGGCTTTGAGAGAACTGTTTCATCCATTGGTCTGTTAACAATGGGCATATGTATGAACTGAATTTTAAGTCGCAAATGCTGTGAATCGCAAAAAAGCAGCGTTTGCAACTAAAAGTTCGCAAAACGGGATGTATTAGGGAAATTGCATCGCAAAATGAAGGGCTAGCAACATTTATCATTACTTAATTTTGGGTAAGCATTTAAGGAATCGCAAATTGCGATTCCTTAAATGCTATGCAGCAAGCACACAAGTTTTGCAAATTCTCCTTAAGAAATCACAACTTCAAGTTGGTGGTAATTTGCGATTTCTTTCACAAATTCACTTTTTGGCATTTGTGAAGGTGCCATGTGGTGCATATACGTGCCCTTAGGGCATGTATGTTCGCCATATGTGCACACATGTTCATTTCAGGGGTGGATCAGAGTGTCCTTATGACACCCTTGCACCCTTGAAATTATTTTCAATTTGCAATTCTCAAATTGTGAATCGCAAATTGAGAATGACTTCCCAATCATGACTATGGGCCTTCTGGCCTATAGAAATGAATGGGAAAGTATTCCTTAATTGCGATTTCTCAATTTGCTAATCGCAATTAAGGAATACTAAGAAATTGCTAAAAAAATGCGATTTTTTACATACATCCCTTTTTGCAATTCTCAAATAGTGATTCTCAAAAAATCGCTATTTGTGAACCGCAAAGAGGGATTTTCATACATATGCCCCTAAGTGCTTTAACCCGTCACAGCCAATAGCATGTGACTATGGGTCAGCTCGCTTCATCCATTGGATGTCTTGCACTGTGAGTGAAAAGAGCATTTTGCATGTGAATATCTGCCTACATGGAGTGTGCTTCAGTGCCAGTGCTTGTAAGCCAATAACTTACCAATACTTTTTCTTTCCATTCTTGAATTGTTTTATTTTTTGAGTTATTATAAATGCCTGTGATGTACCTTAGAACATAAACCTTTATCAGTTCCATGTACACCAGACTGATAGGAAGTACTCCTACTTCTCAATTAACCTCTACGCTATCCCTTACGCTTTCCTAGTGGCGTAATATAAAATGACAGGGCCCTCTGCAGAATTTGATGAGGGGTCTGACTGAGCAGGGCCTGCTTTAGCGCTGGTGGCGCCCGGTGCGACAATCATTTTTGACGCCCCCACACCCTATGAACGCAACCTCGGATTCTCTCACTACCACCGGGCAAAGGTGCCCCTCATCTCTCCAATCATAAGATATTGCTAAACACAGCGCCCCCCCCCATGAGGTCGGCGACCCCTCCACTTGTCAGCGCCCTGTGCGGCTGCACCAGTCGCACTGCCATGAAGCACGCCCTGGGCAGGAGAGCCTCCAAAATCTCACAGATAATAATTGGCTTTGCGCTGATGGGCCCTTGGAAGAGTGGGGAGCAATCTGAAGGGTTGGAGGACCACACTGGTTTAATTAGGAATAATTAGGCCAGGAATAACAGGCGCTGCAGGGGCCGGCCTTATGCCTCTGCCGTTTGCTTCAAACAATACCCTAAACTCAGCCTGACCCTAAACCCCATCCATATACTTAGCCCGATATTCTGTCATTTATCCTAAACCTAATTCCCAGACTTTCCCTCAGTGTATTCCTAATTAGACCTCTGTCCATCGTCCTATTACATTTCTTTTAATTTTCGGAACATTTTTCACATTATTTTTCCTTTCTGATTTGTTTCCTCACTTCTGCCACAAAAGGACGGGACATATTTACTGGTACAGGAACACTGTGTCTGTATATTTATACTAATTACTTATAACATTCCAAAACTATGCCTTATATTACATTTCAGTGGTACAGTCAATTTATAAAGTGACCAAGTAGACTTTATAAAGCTCAACACTTTTGTACATCCCTGCCTTTTTTAAATGTTATTTTCAAGCTTCACGAAAGGTAAAAAAAACACAAATCGAATGTAAAGCACAGAGAAATGGATGTGCTTTTGGGGTGTTCTCTAACCAGAGCAGAAGGGGCCTGCAGCTAGGATTTGCACTAAACCCTGCTGTGCACAGTCTTCAGCCATGTGCAGTGGGGCTGGACTATGACGGGGCGGACGTGAGGGCCTGGCAATAGTACAAGCCCCCCAGAGCAGACCACCATCCTTGTGTTTGCATTCTCAAATAGTAAACCTTTCTTTTTTAGCAGCTCATGATCAAGAGGTGTGGCGTAGCTGCCAGGGCGGCTTACTCCGGAACACGGGGACTCACGGTTCGATCGCCGGCAGCAGGTTAGCCTAGCACCATGTGACACTGGGCAATAGCGTGCTTATTCTTCCCGATGGCCCCCAGCGCCTTGGAACCCTCGAGTAATTGTTAGCGCTTTACAAATACTGGTATTATTATTATTATTATTATTATTATCATAAAGGATTTGGTGCTGCTTGTGGTTTTTTTTTTTTTAAATAAAAAAAGGCTTCCCATTTTGGTAAAACAAGGGGGGAATGCTCTTGGCGGCTGCTTAGTCCCTCAAGCTCAACTGACACCATTTATGATGTATTTATATTGGGTTTATCATTAATTTGACAGTATTAAACCAGTGGAAAGTAGGACACCTCATCCTCGTCAGATTTGAGAGAGGGTAATTTAGCTGCCATGTTTTTTCCTTTGAATTCTGGGACTTGTGGTCCTGTTTCTAATGGAATAAACAAGTCAAAAAGTTATAGAATTCAAAGAAAAACACATTGACAGGAGCAGCACATCACGCATGGACCTGGGAAGCTTAGCAGGTATGTAATAGAGGCATGGTTACTGTCGGTCTGCTGTTTCGCTCTCAGAAGAAAAGACGCTCTCAGCTATGTAGGAGCAACCGAGAATTTTGCAGTTCCTATACAAGATGACGTATTACCCAGAAACGGAGGAAGGAGCAGATTTACCTATACAAAGGAACATGCCAAACATGAGCTCAGATACTGGCTGCATACAGGCTTGGTGAGAATCCTGCAAATATTGGATCACAAGTGGAGCAAATTGGAAACCTGCACCAACATCTATAAAGTCTTTCCTCCATTGGCGAAGGTCCTGGGTGTTGTGTATCTGAGCTACTGGTTCCTCTCAAAGATCAGTCTATCACTATGTCTTCTTGAAACTCACAGCCTGTCTTCTCCCAGAGCTGAGACAGGTGGGGGTGCTGTGATGTATAAGGTGCAACTCTACATCAGGTTTTCAAAAGCCAATATCGAACTGAGCGCTGCTAAGGGGTATTTCTCTGCCATTGCACCATCTCCTAATGTTAGTAGACGGATGGACTTCA
Source organism: Lissotriton vulgaris (assembly GCF_964263255.1). Lineage (NCBI taxonomy): Eukaryota > Metazoa > Chordata > Amphibia > Caudata > Salamandridae > Lissotriton > Lissotriton vulgaris. The sequence continues at coordinate 151,923,384 of NC_141700.1, read as the reverse complement.
CTCATATAAGAATCGTACCACCAAAATCTGGGGAACAAATATTCAGGAGCAGAAATATGACCCTCTCCATGAATGTTCAACTGAGTGATGCTGCCCTGCTCATCACACACAGCTTTGCCAATTACCCTGGGTAAGCAGACATGCCTATAGAATGAGAATTAGCAAGGCCACGAGATAATATTTGACATCTTTATTCCATGAGCAAGGTTGGTTGGTGGGTGAGTACTAACAATTTAATATGCCAAAGAGTAAATGTGTTTTTGTGTTGCATGTCTTTGTACAGGACAATTGAGCCAACCTTTGGTTTGCTCTAAGGCAGATTTGATTGCATACCTATCTCTGTGAGTGACATCATTTCTGGCCAATGGGAAGAATACCCCATTCTGTTGACATTCTACAGCTTCTGCAATGCTGCACCGCAATGCATGGTGCCAATGTCAGATCAAGATCAAGCAATCGTAGTGAAGATGAGAATGATGTTGACACACCGTAATGCTGAGAACATTCTGGAAGGTTAAGACGTTTGAAGGTGCCTATCTTCTGGAACAAGTTTTTACGTAGGCTTATTAAACGAAGCGCTTTGAAATGATTCACAGAACCTCACACTCTGCTATTGATCGCCACAAGGCAGCTCTGCCACCCCTTTCTTTGCAAGTTCCCTCAAATGACACACCATTTGCTTCAATCACATACAGGACAACAGACCAGATTCAGGCAGGAGACTCCCGAATTTTGAAGCCAAAAATTGTTTTATTTTTGCTGTCTCACTCCTAAAAATTGCTTCTACTTCAATAGATGTCAATTGGAGGAATGCATTCCCCCAATTTCCCACATTCCAGTTTTAAAAGGTTGGCATATATGACACGAGGCAAGGATGTTTTCAGATGTTTTATTGCTATTATTGTAGAGTTTAAAATTTCCATTTGTTGCTATTATATATATTTGCCATGTATATATTACTTGCCCATTTGTCAGCAACGAGGAGCACAATGTTAGTTTTTCGTAGTAACTGTTATAAGTCAATTGGGTGCTGACCGTGATCATATATTTGAAAATGTGTGTATGGTAAATGTGTATGACTGCCTGCTTTCTGAGAAAGAATCTATGTCCTATATGCATGTAACAGCCAAGGCCCTTCAGGGGGCAGAACATTCATTCTGAAATAGGTTACTAAGGACTCCAAAAGCCATTCCAAGTTGTATCACTCTAAAAGAACTCGGGGTAGGTTTCTTGGAAGATAAGGTACGCCCGGCCCCCATCCGACTGTGAATCAAAATCTGGACAACCCAAGAATTGGACTTTACCCGAAGTACAGTTAAAGATTGTCTTGAGCAGGGCAATATATTAGCCATTCCAAAGATCAAGTACTTTAAAAATACCTTGTGCAACTTGGGATTGACTGACAATTTTGATGATCCAGCTAAGATACCCCCTCCCCCCCACCTTTCTAAAATCTGGATTCATTTTTAGTGGCTTTTCCTGTCTCAGGTACTTGGTTTCCAAAGTTACCGTTTTGCCCTTGTTGTGGGAGGTTGCATCAATCTACTAAGCTCTTTATGCTTTTTTGCACTTTATACGCTTCTTTTAGGTCACAGTTTCTTCATCCAATCCTCAGTGGAAAACCCTTTAATAATCGCAAGGAAGGCTTGCTTTTTCTCCATTGTCTTGATTCTCTGCTGATTTGTTGCTCAGTTCTGAATTTTATTACATAAGAACTGAAACTGAGAAGATGCTGCACAATCTGAGCAACGTTAGAGTTTTAAAGCTCTATTTAAAAAAATAAAAAAAATTCTCCGACTAGGTATAATATTTTACTTGTGTATCTTTTTTTAACAGGGTGGTATAGTTTTTACAGTATTTATTGCTTGATTACGTCATGGATGTATTGTAATAAGATGGTTTTCATCTGTTTTGCTTTGATTTTATTGTGCTTTTATGGTCCGTTGACTGAATAAAGTTGCTGAACATTTATGATCTATGTAGGATATAGATGGGCTGTGTCACCTTCATAGAGGATATTTTGGTTTTCAAATTGCTAGACTCTGTCTGTGTATGTAGAAGTGCTTTATTCATCTGGTTCTTCAGATTTGGTGGCTCATCCCTTACCAAGAAATACAGTGCTTAACTTGTGCCAGTGTTTACCAGGGCCTGGCACCAGCACTTATTCCTAAACACTGGAACTTTTTTAAATGGGTTTACCACATGGTGGCGCTGTCTGTCTATGGTTCAGCAGTGCCATCACTAAAGTATTTAAGATACTTCAAATAAATAATAAAACCAGAGGGTCTGCTCCATCTTTTAGCTGAGGTGATCTGGAGTAGTCCAAAACAGTGGTTCCCAAACTGGGATCCGCGGACCTCCAGGGGTCCATGACACACTGCCAAGGGGTCGGCAGACAGCAGTTTTAAAAGCACTGCAAAGTTCCTTCTACAACGAGCAGTTTTTGGGCAGCAATAAAAGTGTCAAGATAACTCCGGTGATTAATGTACATGCTGGAGAGAGATGGGGGTTTTGTACAGTGGCAGCTTTGACTCATCTAAGGAAGTGCAGATGGTTAATATGCCTGCTGTGAAGAATGTCTATCATGCATTAAAAAAAACAGTATTTTGTTTTGTGAATAGTTCAATGAGTTCCTGCTTTTGCCACAGAGATTATTTTGTTATTGTGCAGTTCACAAGTTCCAATCATAATCTAGCACAGTGAGCTATAAACTGCTGTCAAAGAGCTGCATGCAAACTGCATGGCATAAGTTATTAAGTTATGCTTTTTCCCAGTCTTTCATTATCCCGATGCTGCTAAAAAGGTTTGTTTGGGAAGAAAAAAATCCTTATTATTAAAGTCAACGCTAACCCCTGTGTTATGTTCTGAATCCTGAGTTTGTGCTTCTCCAGAGCAAGCACTCTTAAAAAATGCCTACCAGTATGGATGACATACAAATCCTACACCTTGTAGTCCCAGACCACTGACACAATATCGATGTCAAAAATATCGAGATACCAAAATATCGAGTAAAAAATATAGAATGCCAAAATATCGACTTTCTATCTCCAAACAGGTAAGTACAAAAATATTGAATCAATAATATTGATGTTAAAAATATAGACAGTCAAAATATCGACTTTTTTAAATAGTTAAAAGTAATTAAATATTAATAAAATAATAAATATAACTAACTTAAAAATACTTAAAATACTTAAATAACATCAAAACTAATAGATAATTAATATAATTTTTGTAAAAAAAATGTTTAAACATATATATATATATATATATATATATATATATATATATATATATATATATATATATATATATATATATATATATATATATATATATATATATATATATGCGTGGAGCTCAATCCAGGTCGCCGAACCCCCTATTCAAGAGGCATCACGAGGACCAGAAAAGAGGAGTTGACCACAATATGCAAGTGAGCAGTACTGTCTTTATTTAAAAAGAGCGCCCTGCCAGCATGACGTTTCGGCATGCCCAGAGGCCTTGATCACATGACGCCACGTAGGGAGCAATCTGCTTTTAAAGTGCAAGTGCAATTAAATAAAAATGCATACAATTGGCTGAGACATGCTGGGTGTGATCGTCAATGAAAACAGACTATGCAAGGGGAATAGCTAGATTCATGAAGCATTTTTGTGGGCGCAAACGGTGCGAATCGCAGAATTCGGCCGTTTGCACCCGCAAAAATGGCATTTGAAATTCATCATTGGGTCATGTACTCGCAATTTGAGAAATCGCAAAAAATTGCGATTTCTCAAATTGCGATCACATTTAAGGAATCTCAATTTGAGTTTCCTTAAATGCTATTCATGACCCAATTATAAATTGCGAATTCGCTATTTTCTCACGCTATTTACCGCGAAGTCTACTTCGTGGTAAATAGCGAAAAATGAGAAAAATGCACTTTTGTGCATTAATCTCTTTTGCATGTTACACACACACATGTCCTTTGGACATGTGTGTGCGCAACACCTGTGTAAATTTGCATTTCAGGGTGCTACAGGGTGTCCTTTGGACACCCCTGGCACCCTTGAAATCGCTATCTTATTTGCGATTAGCTAATTGCGATTCGCAAATAAGGAATACTCCCCATTCATTCCTATGGGCCATTTTATTTTGCGATTCCTACATGAATCCCGTTTTGCGAGTCTGTAATAGCGATTCCTTATGATTCGCTATTAAAGACTCGCAAAACGGGTCTTTGATGAATCTACCTGATAGTGTTTATGATAAAAAGCTATCAGTGTCATACGCGGCAGTAAATCTCATAATTGAAAATCCGCTGAGTATGCAAACCAAAAGCCGGTGAATTACGTGATTAAATTCATAATATCAGCAAAAAAACCTATGCAATAATAATGAGCAATAAAAAATTATTGTTAAAATTGCTTTGCCCAAATGCACAGTCGATGCTCAACAGGGTGTTAACTTTCCCCATGACCGGAGATGTCAAAAAATGTGAAATACATTTTTTCAAATGAGCATACTCTTGTTTCAACAAAACACATGTTGCTTGATATGTCACAGCCCCTTGTTAATCAAATAATTGTCCACCGATGAGTGAATACAATATTATTGCAGACACACCCCACATATTGCCCAAGTGGGCCATTAAGAAACAAGGACCAGATGTCTATGATCCATCATGTCATATTGCCAGTATGAAAATTTCTGCAGCTAGTGAAAATATGTGAATAGTGATGTTAAAAAACTCTTAATAGTTAAAATAAGTACATGTTGTCTAAACAGTGGAACCAGAGCAATGGTATATGGCTTTCCCAGCAATTTAAGGTGCATTACATGTATATAATGTTGGGAACACTAGCTTCACAACCCTTCAAACCACTGGGGGGTATATGATAGCCAAGCTAAAAGAAAACGTGAAAATTCCTGGAGACAGCTATATATATATAAGCATAGTATTAATAAAAAAAATACAATATATTTACCATAGGATAGCAAGAGGGTTAAATTTACTATTACCACTCCAGTGAGTGCAACAGTAGGGAAAGCGTTGGATAGCGGGAGGGTAGAAATTACTATTCCCACTCCAGAGAGTGCAACAGTAGGTAAAGCGTTGAATAGCGTAGGGGTAAAAATTACTATTTCCACTCCAGAGAGTGCAACAGTAGGGAAAGCGTTGGATAGCGTAGGGGTAAAAATTACTATTCCCACTCCAGTGAGTGCAACAGTAGGGAAAGCGTTGGATAGCGGGAGGGTAGAAATTACCATTCCCACTCCAGAGAGTACAACAGTAGGGAAAGCGTTGGCTAGCGTAGGGGTAAAAATTACTATTTCCACTCCAGTGAGTGCAACAGTAGGGAAAGCGTTGGATAGCGTAGAGGTTTAAATTACTATTCCCACTCCAGTGAGTGCAACAGTAGGGAAAGGGTTGGATAGCGGGAGGGTTAAAATTACTATTCCCACTCCACTGAGTGCAACAGTAGGGAAAACGTTGTATAGCGGGAGGGTAAAAATTACTTTTCCAACTCCAGAGAGTGCAACAGTAGGTAAAACGTTGGATAGCGTAGGGGTACAAATTAGTATTCCCACTCCAGTGAGTGCAACAGTAGGGAAAGCGTTGGATAGCGTAGGGGTAAAAATTACTATTCCCACTCCAGAGACTGCAACAGTAGGGAAAGCGTTGGATAGCGTAGGGGTAAAAATTACTATTCCCACTCCAGTGAGTGCAACAGTAGGGAAAGCGTTAGATAGCGGTAGGGTAAAAATTACTATTCCCGCTTCAGATAGTGCAACAGTAGGGAAAGTGTTGGATAGCGTAGGGGTAAAAATTACTATTCCCACTGCACTGAGTGCAACAGTAGGGAAAGCGTTGGATAGCGTAGGGGTAGAAACTACTATTCCCACTCCAAAGAGTGCAAAAGTAGGGAAAGTGTTGGATAGCGTAGGGGTAAAAATTACTATTCTCACTCCATTAAGTGCAACAGTAGAGAAAGCATTGGATAGTGGGAGGGTAAAAATTACTATTCCCACTCCAGTGAGTGCAACAGTAGGGAAACTAAATACTTCAAATATAAATAAAAATAACATAAATATTAATACCAATTACAAATTAATTTAAATAATTAACAATTTTATATAATATATTAATTCATCAATTAAAAAACAAATAAAAATGTATTATTATTAACAATTACCTACTAATACTAATTATTTACCATTTAACAATAAATTAATTAACAATTTAAAATTAATAAAAAATTAGATAAAAAAATAAAAATTTAAAAAATTTAATTACTTACAATTAAATTACTTCCCACCCTATTCCCCTATAAACTCACAACCCACTACTGAAAACAAATTAATAAAAGTAACATAATTATCAATTAATCAATTATTTAAAATTATTTAACACTTATATTTTAATTATTTACCAATTAATAATTAATTAACAATTAATTCAAAACAAATACCAATAAATAAATTAAAATATTTAACTAATTATAATTAAATTACTTCCCACCATATTCCCCTCTAAACCCACAACCCACTACAGAAAATAAATGACTACAATTAACATATTTATCAAATAATCAATTAAAACAAATTACCAATTATATTTTAATTAATTACCAATTATTAATTATTTTACAATTAATTCAAAATAAATACCAATAAATAAATTAACATATTTAATTAATTATAATTAAATTACTTCCCACCGTATTGCCCTATAAACCCACAACCCGCTACAGAAAATAAATTACAAAAATTAACATATTTATCAATTAATCAATTAAAATTAATTACCAATTATATTTTAATTAATTAGCAATTAATTAACACTAATTCAAAATAAATACCAATAAATAAATTAACATATTTAATTAATTATAATTAAATTACTTCCCACCCTATTCCCCTATAAACCCTCAACCCGCTACAGAAAATAAATTACTAAAATTAACATATTTATCAATTAATCAATTAAAAATAATTACCAATTATATTTTAATCAATTACCAATTAATAATTAATTAACAATTAATTAAAAATAAATACCAATAAACAAAATAACATATTTAATTAATTATAATTAAATTACTTCCCACCCTATTCCCCTATAAACTCACAACCCGCTACAGAATTATATTACGCAAATATTAAAAATAATATTAACTTACTTACCTCAAATTCGATATTTTTGTTGTCTATATTCTGTCCATTCGATATTTTGTCCATTCTATATTTTTGATTCAATATTAATGCTATTCTATTCGATATTAATACTATTCTATTCGATTTTTTGGTAGTCTATATTCTGTCTATTCGATATTATGCCTATTCTATATTTTTTACTCAATATTATTGCTACTCGATATTAAAAACTCAATATTTTGACTGTACACCGTAGTCCCCTTTGCCTTATGTAACATTTTCTATTAACTGATCTACACATCTGATTCAGTCTCTGTATGTGTGTGATGTAAAGTGCTCTGACACCCTACAGTGGTGTGAGAGGTGCTATAAAATAAAATAAATACATGTGCTATGGAGAGATGAGAGGCACTGTTGGAGGGTAGTAGTGAGGGAATCATTGAAGATTGACAAAAGATTGTTGTATGCTGGTGTATAGTAAGGTCATTATTTACTATGCTTTAAAAGCTAATACAATTCAATATATAATGTCAAATGTCTTATAAAATGCACCATTTCCCCCCCAAGGTTTCTATGGGGAGAGTCCCCCAAAGCTCCCTTTGTAGTGGTCATTCTCACTCGGAGCACTTGGTGTACACTGTACAGGGATTAGTCTCACAACATTTGCCAGAGCAATTTAAGGTTTCCAGTCCAGCCTTGGCAAGAGGAGGAGCCTCGGGAAGCGAAATAAAACCAATGAAAAGTTAGTCGCTAGATGCAGCACCAAATTTCTCATTAAGATTTTTCGATTTTTGCAAATATTTTTTTTTTGAAAACACATTTTTATTGATAGATCACATAGAAAGTCGCAGACCCCTGTACCCCAGAGGTATCTGCAGGACACCAGCATACATAAACAATAATGCAATCCATCATTACTTTCATAATCAATACATCGGGATCAATGTTCATAACTCAGTTTCCCCCTTCCCAACTCCTATCCCCCCCCCCAACTACCCCAACCGCCATCCCACCGGATCCCCCCCCCCTGCACGGTTTTCAACATTTTGCAAATATTTTTAATTAATATAAAAATATTAAAATCTTTAGTAATTCAAGTCTAGTTTTTGTTTGATGTGCACATGTGTGTGTTTATTTTTTTCGATTTACAGTTTTAGTGTTTGACATTTAAATCATACAAATTGCTTGGGGGTCCCCGGCTTCCAGCAGTGACTCAATGGGGGTCCTCAGGAGTGAAAAGTTTGGGAACCACTGGTCCAAAACATTACACTTATATTTTGTGATGCTTAGTATTTGACAGTGCTGTCACTTATATTAAACACTGAAAAACTAATACAACTGTTTCACTGCCTCTGCATTTGCTCTACAATCTTCAACAACTGTGACATGGAAGATCTCTTCTCTTTTGACGTTGCTATGATAAGCAGTGGCCATTCTGTCAAAGGCATTTGTGAGTAGGTGTTGCAGTTTATGATTTCCCAGCTGTTGCAGTGTCGCGAAATACCTTCTGATTGAGACACTCTACTGGTATTCACCATCTCAGTGATGCTCAACAACTCCAACTTACTGTCAGTCATGGTTGGGAATTTGAAGTCTGAAACATAGTGAGGCACTTTGTTTACCTCAATCGACAAAGGCGAATTGGCACTATTTAGCAGGTCTGCGGAAGGAATGACAGGGCTTCACCAAAATGCAATATTTCCTGACTGTCTACCTGCTTCAGTGTCATCTTCTCAGCTGCAAGTTCCTGTTCTAGGGAAATAACTTGTGCCTTGTTTCTGCAACATCTGAGAATGACAAAAAAGACATGAATGGACACCTGAGTCACAGTTCCAATAACAAGGGCGGGACACACAAAGTTTAGGATCTTGCCACTGTAAGAAGGAGAATATACTTCATGTTCCTTCGCGGTGTCCACACCACTGACTCAGTTGCAAGACCTTTTTGGGGTGGCGTAGTGAAAGAAGGGAACGGGACACATTTGGCTGTTGTCTGAAGTGTGAAATACAGCAATAATTATAGTCTAGTGCTCCCCGAGGCCTCTGGGCTCCGGTGCCACTGCACCTACAGCACTAAGGGATGCTACACCGCTGACTTGCTTCTTGATCGAGGCCCATTACAATTCCATTCAGTGGCCACCTTCTACTCTTCTGCTATTTTCTTCTCTTTTATATTTTTTTCTATAATAAGTCTTAATATTGTACCATCTTTTTATATCCCTCAGATTTCATTTCACTATTGCTGCAAGAATGTTTTTGCGCAACATTTTTCTCTTAAAGCAATTTTTCGCAGACAAGGGCATGCAGTGGGTTTGAGACCCAAAGAACTGTGGCTCATTGGCAATTATTTTGCCAACCAGAATGTCAAGATCCCTGCTAGTGAAGTTGCACTTCTTCTTGTGGTTCTCCATGTTGTGCTCCGTGGATGTGCGACACAGGCGTGTACGTGAATCACGCCTGGTTAACTTTCTGGACAATAAAATGTTGATCTGCACACATGATGGTCAGCTGACCTACAGTAGTGACATAAGATATGTCTATAAAGAACACAACATGCCTGCATCAATCTTTGTTTGCGTAGCATTGCCTGTCCGCACTCCTCATTTGACAGGTTACACATTGCAAAAGAGTTTCAAGCATAACTATTTGAGCCTTCCATGTAAAGTTTTTGTATTACAATAATGTAAGGATGCCATAGTCTCACTGTCCAAAAAGCAGCACATAAAGGAGGTGTCATTGCATGCATTCAAGATATTGATAGAGTAGAAATTTGTATCCTACATAGGGTACCCATTGTGAGTGCAATATAACATCTTGTAGTATACACTCACGTATTATTCAGTGTTTTGATGAAATTATCTGTTAGAGGCAATGCGAACCAAGTAACATGTTCTTGCGAAATTAACACGATTTAATGTGAAGCTTAATAAATGATTCATAGAACTGTACTGGTTACGTATAACTAATGTAGCACACTTATATAGGGTTCATTAGTGGTGTGAAGTATTGACACACTGAATGTATTTTAACACACTGAATGTATTTTAAATGTTTCTTAGGCCAATGGTGTAGTTGAAATAAATGCACCAATGTAGTTTAGAGAGTGTTTCCTACTGAACATGCTAATTATTTAACGGGAATGCTGTACGGACATAACATGGTGCATTCATTATTTTAGCCTACTTTATAGACCTGTATTCATAGTACACTTTGAATGTTCTTGTTTCTGCAATTAATGCTTAGAGTCCAATGCGAGTCTTATAGAATGTTGCTTGTTCCCATGTTTAGCGTTGCAGGTGGACAAACATTCTGTTAGCGAAGAGTAAGGGTATTGTTTCCATTAGATAGTTGAGAAATGAAGGAGTTACAGTTAGCCTGCCATGGCGAAGGTAAGATGGAGGGAGGTAAGTTCACATGGGAGAAGGGACCAAGGACGAACTGTTGCAGAGGGACGTACATGGAGAAGGCCGTGAAACGACTCAACGTCATGGAAAATTTTGTGGTTGAGCTTAAGGTAGACTACGTGTAGGAAAAGCATTACGGGACATTTGCTGAATAAAAGTTTGAATATATGATGCACCATGTAGAGGGTCAAGGCTGTGCCTTTTTTGCGCTCTGACAGAGAGCACCTGAGTTCTAGTTGACTTCTTTTCTGCTTGTGGCTTTATGCTGCTTGACCCATCTGATGATGGTGTGAATTCTTAGGAAGACTCTAACCACTGACACCTTTTCTCTTTGGAATCTCATGCTACAATGCTAATTTAGGGATGCCACGTCTAGATAGGGATAGAAAGAATTAAATGCTGTACTTCAACAAAGTGTCGATGCAGGGGAATCTTAACTTTTGCTTCCTGATTTCATGCATAATCGTCATAGAACTAGTTGATCTTTTCTTGCTGCACAGAGTAAATCTCTTCAGGAGATTTGGATTTCTTCTGTTTTCTTTGTATTTTTATATCCTTATGCTGAGATTTGTATATGTCAAACTATTTTTGATCTTTAATAAAATGTGACTAACCTTCATTTCGTTGTCAACCTGAGTCATTGTGTAGCCATATCTGCATATTAAATTTATTTATGAATTTTTGTTTCCCTTTCACTTTCATGCTGCTAAAAAGAGCCATCGAAAGATCAACATCGAAGAAGAACTGAACAAATGGGCCTAGGCCCTTTTCAATATGTAAGCTGACTTTTTAAACTGACTTTTGCACATGAAATTCATGAATGCCATTTTAATTTCTGGTTGTCATGTCATCTACAGATCATGCGCATCTCTAAGTGGTTAATCATAGCCGGACTGCCATTTATTCTATTGAGCATTTTCACAGTGGGCTGGAGCCAGTTTTTTCAACTCCCCCAGGTAACTAAAGCAGGCACAGCAGGTGTTTTAGGTGAAAGAGAGAGAAAAGAGAGAAGAGAGATGAGCTAGAATGGTGGGAGCATGGCTGTTTGGACATTTTTGCCAAAGTTGCTTTTGTTTCCCAGTCACGCCCTGTGGGTAATACTCTAGTGGGAGCATAAAGCATAGTTCTTTGACACTTACTCCTATCTAAAAATTCAGGCTGTTGTGATTAGGCTTCTTAGAAACTTACAAACATCAATCAAGCATTATAGTCCACTGCCGGGGGCAATAACGATTGCTGAAGGCCCCAATTCTGAGAAGCTCGGGCTTACAATGAGGCTAAGGGTCTTCAACAAGTGTAATAGCCAGAAACCTAGGGCTATAAAGCTACTCTAACATTCCACCCACCAGGAGTAGAATGTTCTAAATTAATAAGGGAGAAAGAGGCAGATAATCGTTAGTATGTTGGAACAAAAGGCTGGCACCAGCCACTATTGGCCCGGAGCCGTTCCATTGTCCTCAGCGGAGCTCTCAATATTCCAATGTTATAATTAAGCCTGTTAAAGGCTTGCTAGTTAGCACACTGTTTTGCATTTTTCTGTGTTCAATGCATTTGTCATGACTACAGGTTGCTATTGGCCTCTGATGTCACGTTAGTCCCAGACAATTGACCCAACAGCGACAGTCACCTGCTGCATATATTCCAAAGGCATGCTTCATGCGCGGAGGTTGCCATAGGCCTCATATGTCACAGCATGTATGTCCCTTACAAGTAAGCCAACAGGGGCAGACATCTGCCATACAGTTCTACCAATTATAACACAAACATGTTTCATGAGGAGCTTGCTAAGTGTTCCTGTTGTCGCAATGTAGTGATGTCCCAGAACAGTGGCATACTTGTGACAAACCAGGGGCGGTCATGTATAGCCCCTTAATGCACCGTCTGACATGCATTTCACTGTCAATCAATACCAGTCATGGCAACTAGGGAACAACCATAGACAAGTGTTAGTGGCTACAAAACATGTCATGCCACACTTTCATTTAACACTTTGACAAGAGTACCACAACTGTGTATCTCAAGCTAATTTCCATGACAGCAGAGGCATAGCTACCATTGGTGCAGCAGGTGCAGTGGTACCGGGGGCTAGCTCAATTACAATTGCTATATTGTACTACCCCAACAGCAGTTAAAGGGGCCATTTCCCTTGTTTGCACCAGGGCCCAAGACATCCTTGCTACGCTACTACTGAGCAGCTAACTGAGACGGACACAAATATTGGAAGCCTGTATCATTTGATAAAACCTAAACTGTGACATCATCCTATTGGCTATCTTAATCTTCGGACACAGCATCCTTGATGACAGTTAGCATAGAAATGATGGATAAAAAAGACTGAATTAATCTGAAACACTGTTACGGCTTAGCTCAACTGTGCCACCAAGGACAAGGGCTAACCATTTGCCAATCACTGTTGACCACCTCAATAAGGGACGGTCCAGCTCAAACTCCTTGACTACATCCCCTATCAAGGGGAAAGTGAGAAACACAGCCCTTTTGGCATTGCTGGCGCTCATCGGCGAGGTGCAGGGTGAGTCGCCTCACACAGGGAGCTCACGACTCTCCTCTGGACAAACTCATGCCTCTAGGGCAGAGGTCCTCAATCTGTGGGGCACGACCCCCAGGGGGGTCGTGGAGTCCTGGGAAGGGGGTCGCAGATTCTGCAGAGTGCAGTTCCTGGCGTTGGGCTGATCGAGGGTGCTCACGGCGGAGGCCTAATTCACACCGAGGTGTGAAAAACATCCAAGCCTCATTAACAAGTAAAAGGTCTTTTAAAGACCTGTCAAGTACTCGGGTGTGGCTGTGTGTGTGTCCCTGAAGCAGTTTCAGCCGGGCTCACATACACGAGCTGGGCAGGAGGGGGTGGGGGGGGGGTGGGGGCTGGGGGAGCAGGCTGTAGTGTGCATCATGCAAAGCATTATCCTGATATTAAAGGTAAGCTTTAACAGTTTGGGATAATCTTTATTCTTCTGTGCTGAATTACTGAATTGTTCAATTAGTCACTCTTCCTCCACATAATCAGGGTTGATGCCTCAATATAGCGGGGTAAGGCAGCAGACTACAGTTGCTATCTAGTGGTGGTGCCTAATAACAGCAAAAGTCCCCAAAAAATACGAACACATTTTCCTTGTATTAAAAGGTTTTCAGTGGCAAAACAGAATTTTTCCTCGATTGCTGAAAATTCTTGTATTGTAACATATTTAAAGTTATAGTAATGTCAAAGGGTAACTAAAACAAATCAATGAATGTTGGATCTGAAACGGAACACGGATATTCTAAGTAAGTCTATTTTGCTGCACGTCTGGTAGATAATAGCAATAGTACGTAATTTCATTAAAAAAATGAATGGAATACAAATTGAGAGGGGGGGCCTGGGGGAGCAGGCTGTAGTGTAGCCCTTTGAGTTCAATGGATGTTGCGCGCCTGGAGCTGCGGGTCCCGTGACACGTGACACCCGCCCAGCAGGGAGGCACAGAAATGCCCTCCCATGAGCGGGAAAGTAGAAGGAAGAAGGCGCAGAGAGATACTGACCACCCCTCCCCCCCCATGAGAGAGGCACAGAAAAGGTAGGTGGATGAATGATGGGTGGATGGATGGATGTAAGGATGAAGGATGGATGGATGTGTGAAAAGGTGGGTGGATGAAAGGGTGGATGGATGGATGAAAGGGTGGATGGATGGATGAAAGAGTGGATGGATGGATGAAAGGGTGGATGGATGGAAGGGTGGATGGATGGAAGGATGAAAGGGTAGATGGATGAAGGGTGTATGGATGGATAAAAGGTTGCATGGATGAATAATGGATGGATGTGTGAAAAGATGGGTGGATGAATGATGGGTGAATGGATGGATGAAAGGGTGGATGGATGAAGGATGGATGTATGGATGGAAGGATGAAAGGGTGGATGGGAGATGGATAGATGGATGAAGGATAGATGTAAGGATGTAAGGATGAAAGGGTGGACGGATGAAGGATGGATGAAAGGGTGGATGGATGAAAGGATGGATGGATGAAAGGGTGGATGGATGGAAGGATAAAAGGGTAGATGGCTGAAGGATGTATGGATGGATAAAAGGTTGCATGGATGAATGATGGCTGGATGGATGTGTAAAAAGATGCGTGGATGAATGATGGATGAATGAATGGTTGAAAGGGTGGATGGATGAATGATAGATGAATGATGGATGAATGGATGGATGAAAGGGTGGATGGATGAATGATGGATGTATGGATGGAAGGATGAAAAGGTGGATGGATGAAGGATAGATGGATGAAGGATAGATGTATGGATGGAAGGATGAAAGGGTGGACGGATGAAGGATGGATGGATGGATGGATGGATGAAAGGGTGGATGGATGTATGTATGTATGGATGGATAAAAGGTTGCATGGATGAATGATGCATGGATGGATGTGTGAAAAGGTGGGGGGATGAATGATGGGTGGATGGATGGATGAAAGGGTGGGTGGGTGGATGGATGGATGAAAGGGTGGGTGGATGGATGTATGGATGAAAGGGTGGATGGATGAAGGATTGATGTGTGGATGGGAGGATGAAAGGGTGGATGGATGTATGGATGGATAAAAGGTTGCATGGATGAATGATGGATGGATGTGTGAAAAGGTGGCTTGATGAATGATGGGTGGATGGATGGAAGGGTGGATGGGTAAAGGATGGATGTATAGATGGAAGGATGAAAGGGTGGATGGATGAAGGATGGATGTATGGATGGAAGGATGAAAGGGTGGATGGATGGATGTGTGAAAGTGTGGGTGGATGAATGATGGACGGATGTGATGAGGTCTAACAGGCGCATTTATGGTTGTCAAAAGTTGATGATGAGGAGTACCAGTTTTTAGAAACTTTTGTTGGAAGGGGGTCCTTAAGCCTAAAAAGGTTTTACAAGGGGGTCTCGGCATCACAAAGTTTGAAGACCTCTGCTCTAGGGTGACTAACTTAGACATCACAGGAGCCATGAATGAAAAGTCTTGAATTCATCTATCTGAACCACTCATGCATTCCATTGTTTTTCAGCTTGTCTGTTTCCTTACAAACGGGGATCGACCTTTTGCTAATCAGTGTAGGCTCTGAGGGAGGCTGCTCAGTCCAAAGGGCAAGACTGCGCCCTCTCTAGATTAGAACACAGGCAGCCCCAGAGAGACAGTGGCCTTGATAGGCGTGGCACAGTGGGCCCTGGAGCCACACCCACGCCACTGAAGGCACTCACTTAAAAACAAGATTGAATTAGGACAGAAAATAGGCCCGGGCATCAAAATAAAAGTGCCCTTCATTAGTGAATGAGAAAACTAAAAAAGTGGCCCATGTTTTCAAACAGGGGCAGTTTTGAAAATGTAAAGACACAGGGCCTCATTTACAAAAAAATGGTGCCATTGTGCTGTGCCGAGCTGCGTCACAGGGATGCGTCGTATTAACAACCATACAACGCATCTGTGTGCTTTCCCCTTTCACAATTGGCTGCCATGCGCCAGCACAGGCATCCTTGCATCATGGTGCAAGGGTGCCTGCTTTTGCTAGGGTGATTGTTTTTGTGCAGGAAGTGACACCTTTCTGCACAAAAACAATAATTGATGGCATTTTCCTCTTTCTATGCGTGCTGCAAAATGCAACATGCACAGAAAGAGGAAAAACAAGGAGAAATAAAAGTGTTTCTCCTTGTTGCGCCACTCCCACACCTCCCCTGGGGAGGCATGCAAGTCTGACGTATTCCCAGCTCCCGGCTACTTTGTGAAGATTTGAAATAAAGAAAGAAGAGAATACATCATGGCTTATTGACATTTTTGACCTCATTGATATTGTCATTGTACATTATATGGTGTGCTGAACCATTTTTTCGAATTTGGCACTGACTCTGGAGGCCTAGGGGTATATGGCCTCAGGTTCTTGGCACCCACAGATATAACTAGACCATAATTCATTAGATTGAGTGCAGTCAAGTGCCTAACCTTGTACCCCTGCTCTAGTATCACGTATTCCCAG
Source organism: Lissotriton vulgaris (assembly GCF_964263255.1). NCBI lineage: Eukaryota > Metazoa > Chordata > Amphibia > Caudata > Salamandridae > Lissotriton > Lissotriton vulgaris. Next base: position 151,906,843 of record NC_141700.1, on the reverse strand, counting down.
CTTTACCGAACTTAGTAAATCCGTGAATGTGTCAGGTTCCATGGATGTTTCGTGGGAACACCCTTAGCAACACCCATGGAACGCCCATGGAACACCCAAGGAACGCTCCTTCCACTCAGAGTAATGCGTGAATGGGGCCCATATTTACAAGGCCATGAAACGACACACAGGGTAACTTTGCGGTATAGGTGGGCACACTGCGCCAACAGTGCGTCAAAGAAAGTGATGCACCAGCGGCGCAATGGCCTTGTAAATTAGGCCCACACTGTGTAGGTGTTTTGCAAGGTATAGAAGACTGGATGATTGCTGCAGGCAATGATTGTGGTAATATCAGAGTAAGCAACAGTAAAATTCGACCCACAAGACCATAAAACCGGCCACAAAGAGCCAAAAATTCTTCCTACCCACTGACCTGTCAGACCAGCCCACCTGACATTGCCTGGTGACCTTATAGGCCAGTCTGACCCTGCTTAAAACCCCTTTAACGATGCGGCCATGACTACTCTGACACTACTGAATTATAATTGTGTTCCTTATAAACATTTATACGAATATTACTTTGTGATACTCTGGGGAGGAATCCTGTTGCAAGATAATGGCCATAGTCCCCATAGACGTCAATCCTGTGATCACACCCCTGTGTTCTCAGTTACTCAGCCTACACAGCTCTCTGACCCCCCAAGAGCCTTCTTTGCATTTTACAAAACTGCATAAATAAATCAATGACTTTCAAAGTCTTTAATACTCAACTAAGTGAGGAAAGTTGCCTGCTAAGTGTTCCAGACGTCACAGCATACAATAGGGGTTGAGAAGCAGATTGCTTCCCAATAGCTCTAGGAATAGCTCTAAAGATGTGCTAACTCAACAGGCCAATTTAGAAAGATTACAGAACAGTTACAATGCATTCACTTGTGGGACTTAACACTGTTCGTGTGAGAGCAGTGTAGAAGGAAAGAAAACATGAACCTTCAGAGGTGCAAGTTGTGAAAAAAAAGCCTGCAACTGCTATGGGAGTATTAACTAATTTCCTGACAGTTTAAACTTCTTTTAATCCAGCCGGCATGAAGTTTCTTAGGATACTCACACCAAGACCAATGTGTCCATTTACCAAAGAGTTAATACCCTTTAAAATATGGTGGATTCTAAACGTTTGTCCATTACAAGATGGACGTATAATTGACTAACCTATCCACCACTTAAAATGTACTTGCATGTTTCATTATACTAATTCAACACTAATCCTCTATGGGTCCCAGAGAAGCGTGCTACTCGCCGAAAAATCACTTAGAAGCCTCGTATGGGGTAGTAAGCGCTATATAAATGCAATTACAATACAATACATATCAAAGGAATACTAGCATGAGAGTTAGCAGAACTGGCCACACCTGTTAGATCTTCAGAAAAAGTAACATGGACAGCACAAAGGCTCCAATTCTTTTTTCTATGTGGCCTGTTATTGGACAGTAGGGAGCTATATGGCAGTTCTTTAATTGGTGGAATTAAGTGGCTGAGTTACACTTTTGATTCCCCCATGTGCCCTAAAAACTAATATTATTCTATCAACACTCTCGCTAAAGTGAGTCCTAGCCAGGAGGGGCCTGCTTAAACCGGGAGATTTTTGATGCTGAGGAACATGAAGGCGGCTCTAGATGACTTCTCGGGGATGGAAGCCCTTCATTAGCGAAGCAGGGATATTGTTTGTTCGCTGTAGGACTTACACCGTCCATGCTGCGATGACCAGCCGCTGTGGATCAGGTAAGACTACGGCAGTAAACAGTTGAAATATGGGGGCTGGTTTATGACCCCCTTGTGACTCTTTTGCGCCACTGTTGTCACTTCTCGCAACGCAGTGGTGGTGTAAATAATGCACCACGTTGCACCATATTTACAAAGGGACCCATCTAGGCAGATGCGTAACTTTGTAAACCCCTGCACCACATTATACCTGCGGCAGGTATAATGTATGAGGGTGGGCGTTCCCCTGCAAGAAAGCCACGTAGAAGCAGCGCAGTGAAATCCATCAGTTTTCACTAAGCCACATCAAGGACGCCACTGCATCGAAACCTTACATCTGCCTCATAGCAGGCGTAAGGGTGGTGCTGTACAATAGGTATAGGCCTCCCCCATTGGGCATGAAAGCGCGGCCATCATGGTAATTGAATTGGATGAACTGCTTGACAATAACATTCTGTTGTTCTTTACCAGCTGCACAGAACTAATACTAGTCATGCTTCACTATTGCCCTAACAACAGATGCTGAAATCTCTGTCGCTCTCGCATTGGTCATTTGCTCCCAACCCTATTTATATGGGGTTTTTTTTCTTTCATAATCTTCTGTTACCTGTATGTTTGTCAAAATTGAAATAACGATATTAAAAAAAAGTAAAAATAAGTATAGGCCTCCTCCATGCATTGCTGGAGTTGTGGAATGCTTGCGACACAACTCCAGCAATGCGTGCGTTTTGCGCGGACAGGTACGTCAGGATTCCTGACGCATCTGTCAATCCTTGCGACATGGAGCGCTGTACAGTAAAGACGGCGCATCCATGGTGTCACAAGAAGGGTGCAGTGAAAAGTGTTGCATCGCTGTTTTATCGCAGAGATGCAATACTTTTCATAAATGAGGCCCATTGTGTCTATCCGACGGCTATTGTTCCTACCATTTCCGATGGTACGGTGCCGTAAAAGGATGACAATAATCATTCTTTGAAGGACAGTTTCACTTGAGCTTTGGAACCTTGGAACCAAGGAATTAAGACACCTCACATATTCTCAATATCTAGGGATCAAAATATGTTGCCATGACATCTAGGAAGTCTGTAAAAAAGAATCTCTGAACATAAATGCTGTTATAGATTCCATTATGAGTAAGACGTTCAACATTAGACGATCAACGAGCAAGTGATATCTCCTCCGAGAGGTGTAGATGATGAATCATTATACACAAACAAGCATTTGCAATGCAATAGGTCTCGCATTAGGAAAGTTTGAGCTATTGGTATTGTAAATGACACATTTCTTATTTATGTGTTGGTTTTGCAAATATCGAAAATAATCGCTTTGTCATTTACAATGCCAATAGTTTAAAGTTTCGCAAATGTGACACCTATAGCATTTGTAATGCAACATGTGTTGTATTTACGTGACTTAATTGTATTGATATTACAAATAATAATGCCTTTATTTTTTTAAAATTATTAATACTTAAATAAAAGCTATTGTAATTTATAATGGCAATAGCTTAAACTTTTGTAAATAACTTTTGTGAAGATTATGTTAAGTGTATTTTATTGTTACGAAAATCCAAGAACAGAAGTGAAATATTAACATCTTTTTGTGACCTTTGTAATAAAGCTTGAAACATTGAGAGAACATATTTGAACCAGTTGTTGTTGAATGCTTGCACATATTGATGCTGTGGTGGCGCTGAGTGATGTTGTGGTGGCGACGAGTGATGCTGTGCTGATGCGATAGAGTGAGTGAAATAGATAGAGTGAGGGTGATAAATTGATATAGGGAGGGAGGGCGATAGATAAAGGGAGGGCGATACATAGATAGAGTGGGGGTGATAGACAGATAGAGCGAGGGTGATCGATAGATAGACTGATGGCGATAGATAGATAAAGCGAGTGAGGGCGATGGAGTGAGGGCGATAGATAGATAGAGCGAGTGAGGGCGATGGAGTGAGGGCGATAGATAGATTGAGGGGCGATAGATAGATCGTGTGAGGGTGATAGATAGAGTGAGAACGATAGATAGCTAGAGTGAGGGCGATAGATGGATAGATAGAGTGAGGGCAATAGCTAGTGAGGGCGACGGATAGATAGAGTGAGAACGATAGATAGCTAGAGTGAGGGCGATAGATGGATAGATAGAGTGAGGGCAATAGCTAGTGAGGGCGATAGATAGAGTGAGGGTGTTAAATAGGTAGAGTTAGGGCGATAGATAGATAGAGTGAGGTGTCTTCGTGGTGGACGTGGTGGTGGACATGGTGGACATGGTGGTGGTGGATGTGGTGGTGGTGGATGTGGTGATAGTGGTGGGTGTGGTGGTGGTGGACGTGGTGGTGGTGGAGGTGGGTGTGGTGGAGGTGGGTGTGGTGGTGGTGGATGTGGTGGTGGACATGGTGTTGGTGGACGTAGTGGTGGTGGATGTGGACGTGGTGGTCATGGACGTGTTGGTGGATGTGGTGATGGTTGTGGTGGTGGTGGTAGTGGTGGTGGACATGGTGGTGGTGGGTGGTGGACGTGGTGGTGGTGGAGGTGTGGTGGTGGATGTGGTGGTGATGGGCGTGGTGGTGGTGGACGTGGTGGTGGTGGATGCAGTGGTGGTGGATGTGGTGGTGGTGGTGGTGGATGTGGTGGTGGTGGATGTGGTGGTGGTGGTGGGGATGGTGTAGGTGGTGATTGTGGACTTGGTGGTGGTGGACGTGGTGGTGGTGTTGGTGGATGTGGTGGTGTTGTTGGTGGACACGGTGGTGGTGGACGCGGTGGTGGTGGACATGGTGGTGGTGGTGGACGTGGTGGTGGTGGTGGTGGACGTGGTGGACGTGGTGGTGGACGTGATGGTGGTGGACGTGGTGGTGATGGACATGGTGGTAGTGGATGTGGTGGTGGACACAGTGGTGATGGCCATGGACATGGTGGTGGTGGACGTGGTGGTGGTGGATGTGGTGGTGGACGTTGTGGTGGTGGATGTGGTGGTGGTGGACATGGTGGTGGTGGACGTAGTGGTGGTGGATGTGGTGGAGGTGGTGATTGTGGTGGTGGTGGGACGTGGTGGTGGTGGAGGTGGATGTGGTGGTGGACATGGTGGTCACGGTGGTGGTGGATGCGGTGGTGGTGGATGTGGTGGTGCCTAATGTTCAGAGGGGACTGGCCCCTTCACGCAACAATAGTTGTGTTTACACAACAGAGCTGCCGGTTGCTCCATCAGTTGATGTCATGAATTGTTTGGGTTTAGAAACCAGGTCTGCGGCACTTAAAACAAGGAAATAATTATTCTGCAGTAGAAATGTACCTTTAGACATTTTTTCGATATTTCATTTAGCATAACACCAGTTTTGTGAAGTCTGTAATCTTTATAAAGAGTTTTAGTAAGTTTAAGAAAGATGGATATGTGCAAAGTTTCTCAATTTACTCCTCAGCTCAGTGTACCTCCTGGGTGTGAAAGAAGTTTACATTACAGCTGCTTGTCCTGAATGTGTTTTGTGTGCGATGGTCAACTTTCTCTGCTTTTAGCATTGTACCACTTGGTCTGTGTGTTATGTTATGTTATGTTATTTATTCTTTTGTATAGCGCACGGCTACTCAAAAAGAGTGTCCCCGCGCTTTTGGAAAAGGAGGGCTGCAACACAATAACATAACACCGTTAAAAAAGAAAAGGACAGAAGGCCGAACGAGAACATACAGGAAAAACAGGCTTCTGGGTAAACAGCCAGGTTTTAAGGCCTTTTCTAAAGGCAAGTAGGCTGGTAGCTCCCCGCAGAGTGAGCGGCAGAGAATTCCACAACTGTGGCGCCAGTAGTCCAAAAGAGCGGCCTCCCAGGCGAGCTCTCTTCACACGCGGGACAACCGCCAGAAACAGGGATTCCGACCTCAAAGAGCGAGTCGGTTGATAGAAGGCCAGTCTCTTTTGAAGATACTTAGCTCCCACCGCGTGGAGGGCTTTATAGGCCAGAGTCAGAGCCTTAAAGGCGATCCGTTTCCGGATTGGAAGCCAATGCAAGGTTTTCAACAGGCCCGCTGCACTGGCCCGTCTGTTTAAACCAAAGATTGCTCTCGCGGCAGCGTTCTGCACCACTTGGAGCCGCTGCAGTAGATACTCTGGCAGGCCCAGGTAAAGAATGTTAGAATAATCTAACCTGGACCCGATCAAAGCCTGCACTGTCAATTTCCTATGCTCCTCAGACAGCAGGGGAAGGAACCTCCGCAACATCCTAAGGATGCCGAAGCAGGTGCCCGACACCCCAAGGATCTGGGATTTCAATGTTAGCCCCTTATCCATCTTGACCCCCATCTTGTGTGTGTGAGGAGATGCAGCACTGCTACTGCTGATTGTAAAGGACTCCCTAAACGTGTGTGTATACACAGAAGGCTGTCAGTAAAAATATCAATTACAAACCTATTGTGTACAAACATATATTTAAACAAATAGAAGATTGTACTGACGTGAAACCTGACTCCCAGGAGCAGCGCCTGCCCTCTGATGTGCATCCTCATACCAAACTGTCAAGGGATTAGACAGAATGCGATGACATTTCTAAGCGCCAACGCTACCAGGCACCGTGCACTCAAGCAGCTATAGCGTGTGCTAGCTGTAAACACTGGTAACACAATAAGAGGAGTATTGTAAAAAATCTGAATGCCAGGGATGGGAGCCAACGTAGAGATAATAAACCTAGGGGACTCACTGCTTCTCCATTTTAGCAGTTGGTCAAATTTCCTCACCCCCCTGTATCTTGGCTACCAAGCCTGACGACACGACCCATGTATTAAACAAGCAAAACTCGGAAATCCTCTAACTTTGAAGTCAGAGAATTAAAATAAAGACAAACTTGAAAACAGCTGTGTACTGATTCCACCTCCCCCCGAAACCATACTGCATCAATCTGCCCAGGGGGCAGAATGGCAACTACATGGTGGGTGTGCAGCATGCTGGTAGGGTGCCAATTAACCCTTTCTATGCTGATGACGGAGCCGCTCCGTCATCAGCTGCAGTGGCGCTGTGCTGATGACGGAGCGGTTCCGTCATGGTCCTGCCGCCGCGCCTGCGCGGCGCTGATTTCGCGCCTGTGCGGCGCATTCTATTGAGCGGGCGGGGCCATGACGGAACCGCTGCGTCATAAGCACAGCCCAACCGCGGCTGATGACGGAGCGGCTCCGGCATCAGCATGCGGCCGCCGAGCGGCCGCCCTTCCCACTTAGCGCTGCGGCGGAATAGCCGCCGCAGCAATGTGGTTAAGCCCCAAAAACACAAACACTTGAGGGAAGTGCTCTGTTAAAAGGAAGCCTGGTGGTTGTGAGCCGGGTGTCAGGCTGAGAGGGAAAAAATCAGCCTGAATATTTAAAAAAAAGACGGGTGACACGCTGAGTGGGACATGCCCATTTATAATTGCAACCAAAAAAGCATATAACATAAAACAAAAGAGAACCTTGCGAGGCATGGCCTTGGTGAAGCCGGTATTGCGCTAATCAAGCCAATAAAGCACAAACACTTGAGGGAAGAGCTTGGTAAAAATGAAGCCTGGTAGCCATGATCCGGGTTGCGCACTCAGTGGGAACTGCACGTCCAAAATGTTAAAAAAAAAGGTTCCTTATCCAAGGAATAGGAAAGAACATGCGTGCAACACTGCTTTAAAAAAAAAAAAGCTCTCGCATTGCTGTGGCGGAGGTGGGGTGGGGGAGGGGGAAAGCGGCGATTAAAAAAAATAGAATGCCGAGTTTTGCGATAAACTTATTTTAACATGGATGGATGTGTTGGCAGGGGTGTGGTGATTTAAACGGAAAGGCATTGCGCTAACGGGTCTGCTGCTGCCCTAATGTGCCTGCTCTGGTGTGCCTGTCTGAGTGCGTGTTATTGCATGTGCTACAGGCCCGACCCCTGCTGCGCATGAACTGTTGGCACTGCAGTTTGCACACTTTGCCTCCTCCTGTGCCCACATGCTCGCCCCTTGGCTAAGAGGCCATGCTTTCTGGAAGTGGCTAAGTTTAGCTCCGGGGGCGCACTCGGCATGGCCAGGAGGGCAGGGGGAAAGTTCATGGCAGTCCGCCGCCCTGCTGACCCGTGCAACTGTCCCCTCGTTGCCAATCTACCCAGGGGGCAGAATGGCAACTACATTGTGGGTGTGCAGCATGCTGGTAGGGTGCCAATTAAGCCCCAAAAACACAAACACTTGAGGGAAGTGCTCTGTTAAAAGGAAGCCTGGTGGTTGTGAGCCGGGTGTCAGGCTGAGAGGGAAAAATCTGCCAGAATATTTAAACAAGTGAAATAGCGTAGGGACGGCTCAGGATCGCCGGAGTGGTGCCGAAGGGTGTGAAGGATGGGGGTGGGCGGGGAGCGTAGGGATGGCTCAGGCTCGGGGCCGAAGTAATGACAAAGGGTGTGAAGGATGGGGGTGGGCGGGGAGCGTAGGGACGGCTCAGAGGCCTGAGGCAGAGCACACCATATGGAGAGGGAGGGGGGTGGCAGTGGGAGGGTGATTGATGGGCGGGGCAGTGCTGGGGAAGCCTTTGATGTGGCCTGGCGGCCGTGGAGAAATGCTGCTGGCAGTGGGAAGGCTGGGCTGGGCATGCTCGTCCACGAGGAGTCACGTGACTCTCTCGTGCACTGTCCAAAATCCGCCGAATCCGCCTGTTAGGAAAGGAATTTTTTGGGTTGACAACAATAGGTTCGAGTAAACTCGACCTAAAGAGGATAACTGTTCTTACAGAAAAGAGTAAAGGGGAAGCGATTGGAATATACTGTGATCAAGAAAATCTTCCATATTGGATGATGGAGCCCTCCCACACCCAAATTGGTGTCATGCTTCATCATAGGGCTTTGATCTTCATTGGGCCGGCGCTGCCATGCCCCACAAACCCCCAAGAGGGCTCTTTGTCAGAGGTCTTCTCTTTTTGCCATTATGATGAGTGAGAGAATGTGATGTTAGGGTAGTGTGTATAGTGAAACGTGTTTTAAAACTGCCTAAGGAGAACAGATTTTGATTTTAATAAAGGGATCCCCTTGGCAGGGCTAAAAACAAAAATATGAGCGCTGTCAGTGGGATATTATGAACCATGACAGTTTCACAGTTTATCTACTAAGGTCGACATGCTTCAAGCCTAAATGGTCCAGAAGGGATCCGTGGCATATCTTCAGGACCGAAAGGTGATGCATCCCTACCCTACACCAAAGCGGGGTATGTGACCGGGGTTAAAATGATTTTTAGAGAAAGCTGAGGTTCATTATACCTATGTGTATGTTGAATCACTAGCTACATCTCAAATTCCAACCTTAAAAAAACATAAAGAAATAATACAAACATATTTAAGAAGGTTCACGTGTATGTAAAAAGGTTCAGGTGTATGATATAGCTTGTAGGGCTACTCCTTCAGACATAGAGGTAGGTACTCCTCATAGTCAAGTTTGCTATGTCGTGTTTTTTCACAAATGACCAGAAAACATGCTAGGAGAGCAACCATCGCTCCATTCTGATCAGGGAGTATATCACACCGCAAATCAGGCAAGGGACATAGTCATGATAAAAGGCACTGTTATGACAAGACAGGCAGACACACATGACAATCATATACCAAATCGACATTGTATCCAGGCTAAGGGTAGGGTAGAAATCTTACCCTGCAGATGTCTTAGTAAATGCACCTTATATCAGGGCAGAGAACCGCAACTTAACTGCGGCTCAATCTGCAAATATAAACAAATTTGAATAGTTAAACAGATATGTACACGCACCAGGAGTAGCTAGGGATGTGCTGCTGTATTTATAATACTCATGTGGTCCAACGCGGATTTGCGTTCTTGACCTACCCCTCTCTGCCCATCTGGAGGTAGTGTGCAGGGAGGAGGGGGTTGTTTTTAAATCGGTGGAGAATGAATCTCAGGTGTGTCAGTAAGCGCCCGTCCCACATAGAAGATCTCGAAATAAAGGGTGCTGATTCACGCGGCCATCTTGACCGAGTGTCCATTGAATAGGATGTACTCTGTCTTGTAATAAGAATAATAAAAATTATAAAATGCGAGCGGTTTGCAGGCAAAATCTAGGAATCGTCTGGTCCTCTATTCCTGGTGAGGGAACGGACAACATCCCACGGGTTGTATTAATTACTGCCATATTCATTGGATTGACTTTAAGGGAAGATGCAATTGGATTCCAACTTAAGTGAAGGTGTAATATCAGATGGAGTTATCAAGTGAGACAAATGTCTCCCAATCATTGTCTATTGATGTTGCTGCCCACCGCAGACTACCCAGGCGGAGACATGTGTATGACAATGAAAAAAGTCCATATGACTCCACGTGGAGGTGAGGGGCAGTGATCAAAGCTGTACTAGCAGTTCTTAGTCATTCGAACCGGGGTATGGAACATATATTTCAAGTCTGAACACATGCAGAAAAAAACTAAACTGTGACCACCTCTATTCTTTTTCAACATCAATTACTCATCATTTCTTGTGGTCCAAATTTTTTTTCCATACAAAGCCTAAACAAATACCCTTGGGCGAAACACGTACTGGCTGTTTTCTAATGTCTGTTTCCTGCACATGTGAAACCAGGAATAATTCAATAGCATTATCTAAAAATCGAAATTTCCATGGAATTCCATGCCAACTGTTGTGAATTAATATACCTTCTTGGGTGCTCTTACATTTTGAATTTCTATGTTTCATATATACGTTTGCTATGTAGCTAACTGGCCTCTTAGTGATGTATGTTAGATAACCCACAGAGGGAAAATACAATTCTACAGTTTGAAATGATACGCTACGTTAATGGGCAAATCAGCGAAGGTGCTATATCCAAGTATATTGAGTTTCGGGTGTGTATTTGATCAATAGCAAAAGATTTTACAGATATGCAGTGTGACATATGTGGGTGTATCTGAGATCTTTCGCAGCACAACAATGCCTTAATTACTTTTAATGGCCTTATGCAATTTCTTCATTGCCTCCTGTTGATGTGTACAGCACACGCGGAGTATGACTCAATTGAGCAGAAATTTTGTTTCATTGTCTAATTGTCTAGACATTTTCTTATTCACTAGCTTACTAAGAATATTCATATATTGTGTTTGCTCCCTTTGGGTTATTCATAAATTACGAAGGGACCCAGGGGTGGAAAACAGTTATTATTTTGATGGTGCAACAAATGTTTTTCCAAGTAACAGTCAATATTTAAATTGGTGAACCCTGGTTCCTTCTTTTAATCCACAGTATCAATTTTCTCTGCCTTTATCCTTTTTGGATTTTGTTTGCCTAGAATTTGCTTGGTGTCATTTTTGAATGATATTGTACATATTCAGGTCACCATGCCTGTTAGAAGCATGATTTTGATTGATAGCTGGCTCGACCATCTGGTCCTACTAACACTTGTATAAGACATCAGTAGAAGAGGACTTGTATAGTCATCTGATTATACAAGGGGACTTGCGGAAGGAATTGTCATTATCTCTGCTGTACTCCATGTCGGAAACAAGTTCGGCGACGCCGTGGGCTCTGGTTGTAATCTCCTAAGTTGCCTGAGATGAGTGTTGAGTGGGTCGGCTCACCAGCATTCCGCCTTTCTAAGATCTCTGTAATCACAGCCGAAAAGGCAAAAGTTAGAATCAAGATGATGTGGCAGAGACCAGAAAGAACCTGACCATCCCAGTTCTGGTGCCATTAAATTAGACCAGAAGTAGTGATCACTAGCAAAGGGGAAGGGTCCATCAGCTGAATTTGAATGCTGTATCTTAAATTGAGTTGCATAGTTATGAGATCATGGTGCATTCTCCAGAAGAGATGCAGAGGTCCTGGATGTGCCAGTAGTGGGTTATTCGATTTAATATTATGGAGGGGTGAATTACTCTTTTTCCTCAGAAAAGAGATACAATGAAGGTTTTTTAATCAAATAATTTTACCAGTTGTGAGCCATACATTCTTCTGCTGTTCATCTTCAATACATCACTAAGTTTCAGAAAATCAAATTGTCCACTGGGAGACTGAGTCTTCAAACTATGAAACGCTCTCCCTTTTCCTGTGACTAATGATGGAGGAGAGCGACAGAGACGGATTGATGGACAGACAGACAGATAGATAGATGGATGGATGGACGGACGGCCAGACAGACAGGTAGGTAGACAGACTGGTAGACATGTAGATTGGTAGATATATAGACTTGATCTAGGAAGATAGCAGATAGATAGATAGATAGATAGATAGATAGATAGATAGATAGATAGATAGATAGATAGATAGATAGATAGATAGATAGATAGATAGATAGATAGATAGATAGATAGATAGATAGATAGATAGATAGATAGATAGATAGGCGGGTGGATGGATGGATGGACAGACGGATAGATAGATAGATAGATAGATAGATAGATAGATAGATAGATAGATAGATAGATAGATAGATAGATAGATAGATAGATAGATAGATAGATAGATAGATAGATAGATAGATAGATAGATAGATAGATAGATAGATAAAAGGGCGGGTGGATGGCAGGACGGATAGATAGATAGATAGATAGATAGATAGATAGATAGATAGATAGATAGATAGATAGATAGATAGATAGATAGATAGATAGATAGATAGATAGATAGATAGATAGATAGATAGATAGATAGATAGATAGATAGATAGATAGATAGATAGATAGATAAATAGATAGATCTCAGCACTGCCGGTAGATGGACAGACGGATAGATAGATAGATAGATAGATAGATAGATAGATAGATAGATAGATAGATAGATAGATAGATAGATAGATAGATAGATAAAAGGGCGGGTGGATGGCAGGACGGATAGATAGATAGATAGATAGATAGATAGATAGATAGATAGATAGATAGATAGATAGATAGATAGATAGATAGATAGATAGATAGATAGATAGATAGATAGATAGATAGATAGATAGATAGATAGATAGATAGATAGATAGATAGATAGATAGATAGATAGATAGATAGATAGATAGATAGATAGATAGATAGATAGGCGGGTGGATGGATGGATGGACAGACGGATAGATAGATAGATAGATAGATAGATAGATAGATAGATAGATAGATAGATAGATAGATAGATAGATAGATAGATAGATAGATAGATAGATAGATAGATAGATAGATAGATAGATAGATAGATAGATAGATAGATAAAAGGGCGGGTGGATGGCAGGACGGATAGATAGATAGATAGATAGATAGATAGATAGATAGATAGATAGATAGATAGATAGATAGATAGATAGATAGATAGATAGATAGATAGATAGATAGATAGATAGATAGATAGATAGATAGATAGATAGATAGATAAAAGGGCGGGTGGATGGCAGGACGGATAGATAGATAGATAGATAGATAGATAGATAGATAGATAGATAGATAGATAGATAGATAGATAGATAGATAGATAGATAGATAGATAGATAGATCTCAGCACTGCCGGTAGTTAGGGGAGGATGGAGCAGGCCTTTCTCCTGTGGCTCCCATGGAGCAGCGCGCGCTGCACACACAGCATCCACTGTCACCATGGCAATTAAAAGTGCGGTGGTGCCTTCGCCCTGCTCGGTATTGATTATGGCGCCTGCAAGGTGTGCTCGGCGCGGAATAAGGGGCAGACATGCGCCGACAAACAATGGCTGCTTCCGCCGCCGCGGCCCCCCGAGGGCCCCCGCTGCCGTATTATGACACATGCATCCTGCTGCTCTCCTCACAGGGCCCGGTTACATGACCGACCCGAGGCGCTGCACTCTTGTTAGTTTGGGGGAATGCCTTCACTGGTCCTGTGAGAATTCCTGAGGTGACCCAATCACTCTATCTGTATTTGAAGTGTGTTTATATGGCGGAGCATAGTGCTACGTGTCACAGCGAACCATAATAACAGTTATATCTGAACAGAAGGCTGTGTCCTGCTCCCGAATAGAGCATGTTTGCAGGGCTCGCGCTTTTGAGTCCGCATCAGTTCTCCAGTCCTCCTGGCCACGTCCTCTTAACTTGTTCCGGTCCCTGCACCAGCCACAGGACCTACCTTGCAGTTATATTTATATGTGCATGTGCTGGCTACCTACAAGCTGTGGCTTTGCTTCTGTGAGCGCTTCATATTTCACATCCACCATTGGTATTACCGCTGTAGAGTGCTAGTCCCTCTATTGCAGCTTATGGGGCTTGAGCACATGCTGCATTGCAGGTTGTACGTCAGCAAGGTCGGACTGGCCCTACTGGGCATCCGGCGTTATCCCGGGAGGCTGGAAGTGTTGGGGGGCACTTTTGTCACTGGGGGCTGGTTTTGTTAAACGCACTGCATAGTTCCTTGTATACCCAACAGTTTTCAGGCACCAATAATTAAAAGTGGCAAGATAACTCTGGGATTAATGTACCTGCTGGAGAGAGATCGGGAGTTTTGTCTAGTTGCGGTTTTGACTCATTTTTTTTTAACAACATCTATTTTGTTGTCTGCTATAGCTCTTTTATTTAAAGGTTTTAGGTGGCTTAGACATTTTTTATGAAAATTGTACATGAAATACTGGTCTGTTTTTTAACCACTATTCACTGTTTGGTTCTCTTTTACCACTGTATTGCATGTTTTATGTGCTTTTATGGCCTATGATGGCCGAATAAAGATTTCTTTGACTTGACTCACCCAAAGTAGAGCAGAGGGTTAATGTGCCTGCTGCAAAGAGCATGCACTATGCAGAACACAGAACAGCATTTTATGTACATAGATCAGTGGGTCACTGCTTTTGTCACAGAGATCCTTTTGTTACTGTGCAGTTCAGAAGATACACTCGTAATCTAGGTTACAAAGGTATATTTTTTTGTCCCAGTCTTTCATTATCCTAATGTTGCTTAAAAGGGTTTTGTTTGCATAGAAATAAATTCTTATTAGTAAAGTCAACCCTAACTACTGAGTTATGTTTCTGAATCCTGAGTTTGTGCTTCCCCAGACCAAGCACTCTTAAAACATGCCTACCAGATGGATGACATGTGAATCGTACACCTTGTAGTCCCCTTTGTCATATGTAAAATGTTCTACGCACTGATTTACACACGTATGATTCATTGTAACTAAGAGTTTGTGATGTGAAATGCTCTGAAAACCTACACTGGTATGACAGGCGCTATAAAGCAAATGAAATACATGTGAGAGAGGGGTTATGGAGAGACGAGAGGCACTGTCGGAGGGTGGTAGTGAGGTAATCATTGAAGAGCCCAATAAAGATTGCTGTATCCTGCTGCACGGTAAGGTCATCGTCTTCTATGCATTAACAAATAATACAAATGAATATATAATGAAAAATGTGTTGTAGAATGCACCAATTTTGTCATTTTTCCCCAATTTTTCTTGTAGGAAGAACTCCCAAGTCCTCTTGTAGTGGTCAGGCTCCCTCCCTGCGCTTGATCGTTATGCACCGTACGGGGGCTGGTCTGACAAAATTTGCCAGGGCTGCTTCGGGTTCCCAGTTTGGCCCTGAATGTCAGCCAGGTCCACGTTTTGAAAAGCCACTGGGTTTCCTTCATATCCCCCACTAGCTGTTTGCAGAAATCCGCTAGGCGGTTTTCAGCCGTTGATACAACCAGATACAGTGGACTGTGTGTGTTTTGCGCAGGAAACCATGTACAACAACACAGACGGTTCATATCAGAAGCCTACAGTTTTGTACATAGAAGCCTTGAAGGACCAAGCCGCCTTCGCTTTGCATCAGTTGTGTAACTGAATATTGACCCCTGGAATATCGTGGTATAAGAATATCAAGGAGAGAATATTGAGGGACAAGATATCGAAATGTAAGTGCAGATAGTGAAGTATAGCTTTACGATTCCTAACTATACTTACCTTAGAAATATGTCTGTCAGGTATGAAAATCTAGATTTACTCACCTGTTGATTTTTTTATTCTATATTTTGTCCTTGATATTCTCTTTCATCAATATTCACGGATCAATATTCAGGGCAAAACAAACATCCTGGGCCCGCTCATAGTATACTCGTGGTATACCGTGGACCTCTGAATTATCTCTCTTCCTTCCAGAGCATCTGCTTTCCCTGCTTGTCTGGTCACAGGTACGGATCAGAAACATGATGCACTAGCCCCTCAGTGCTACCGAGTAGCGGTTGCTATGAAGCAGTAGTAGTGGGGCGGGAGGTTTAAAAAAAAGGGGGGGGGAAAAAGTAGAATCCACTACCTTACAACCACCGCCTCTCCTCGGTCCTCTTTGGTCAAGTCCGGAAGCAGGAAGCACACAGGCTCCCAGACTCCCCTAAGTCAATCATAACGCTGCTGTCACCAGCATGACAGCAGTGTCGTGATTGGTCCGAGCAGTATGGTTCGGTGCTCAGACAGGTAGTGGGAGGCTTTGAATTTTCTCCACCCAGCTGTGCAATACAAACGGGGTTGGGTAATGCTAACTGTGCATGACTGTTTGGCTTGCCCAAGATTGCTGGCCAAACAGTCATGCACACTTAGAAAGTGAACACCACTCCTCCCCCTGCTCTGTGGGCAGCCCAGCCCTGCCCCGCACCTAAACAGAGCCAGTACAGAAAAATAAAATGATATTAACTTGGTGTTAGTATCATTTTAGTTTTCCTTTGGGGCGACGCGTTTCCGCCTTAGCGGAGCAGCCACCTCTGGTGTTACCCTTTGCTAATGTCATTTCACATAGAATCCCTACAACTCGAAAAATGGGACCCTAATCCTGTACTACACTACTGCTACACTACTTCACCACAGCTCCATGCAACCAGAACTGTGCCGATAACTCTGGTGGGTGTGTGGATGGAGGTTTGATGCACTCAGAATTGGTTCCTTCTCAATCCTGGACAGACAATTCTCTCTACCAAGTTGATTGAACTGAGTGCAAGATGCTCACCATATCAAGAGGCAGGTTCCCTGTATTGTGGGACAAAGTGCTGAATCTGTAAAAAAAAAATAGTATGTGTTTCTTAGGAGCCCGCTGCAGAATGCCAGGACTGGCAAACATGAAGGGAGCCTGATTTTGAATCTACCTCCTGCCCCTTCTTCCACCAGCCTACACTTCTTGTCTCTATCTTTCCTGCAGGTACTTTACCATCCATGATTTCTCCCTTTATAACTGTTTTCTATCTTTCTCACGCTCATTTTTCATCACATTTCTGCTTTTTTTTTCCCCCTTACTCCGAGTCTAAGGGGCATTTTAGCAAGGGTAATATTGCCGCTTTAGCTGGACTTTTCCCTGCTAAAGCAGTGATATTTTTATCACCCTATCAGCAATCTCTCGCTAATAACAGTTAGCGACAGCTTTTAGGCGATAGCGACCGGTTTGGGGCCCGCTTTCCATGTCAGCGATATTCATCGCTAATGACATGCAAAGTGGGCATACCCAAACTGTTAGCGACTGAAAGCAGTCGCTAACACAGCTATTGTCTATTAGCAACGCAGGCTTGGCGATAAAAAAGTAGCGCTTAGCGAGATTATCGCTAGAATCTAACGCCTGCTAATACGATGACTTACCTGTATATTCATTGGGAGGTGGGTTTGCAGGTTAAGCCCCCATTGGCGTTAATGCGTGAATATCGCTGGATTTCCAGCGATATGCACGCATTTCTCTGCTATCACTGGATATTTTAGCGCAATGCAGAAAAACTTTGCTAATAGCATGTTTTCTCCGCTAACATATTCAGCGATAGGCAGCGATAAAAAAAACACACTAAGCGCGTTTTGCGATAAATATCGCAGTTTCTTGCTAATATGCCCCTAAGTCTGTTGATAAAAAATAAGTCAATATCCCACAAAATGGAGGCTATTATTCAACTCTTTCAAAGCACTTGCACAAATAAAGCAATAGAGCGAAAACGTTGTTTCTCATAATATATCGTCATCTCGAGACTTTTCTATCAAAGATCTCAAGTTTGTGTAATATGTTAACTGTTGGTTAATCAGGACCTCAGTCCACAGATGGGAAATGATCAACACAACAGAAGTTGAAAATGTGCCAAGTACAATGTAAATGTAGAAAATCTAGGGGCATATTATCAAGAACAGGCGATAAAATTATCGCCCCTTTATCGGCAGGAAACTGCCGCTAAAGCGGCGATAATGGGCTTGATAATATGTCCTTGTGAATTCCCATAGCAGCCCAGGTTCTGGTGGTAACCTGGGCTGCTATGGGAATTCACAAGGGCATGTTATCAAGCCCATTATCGCCGCATTAGCGGCAGTTTCCTGCCGATAAAGCGGCGATAATTTTATCGCCTGCTCTTGATAATATGCCTCCTAGAGTTTCTTACCTAACGAAAAAAATGATAATTTTTATTCCCTGGAGTTTATACAGCGCAAATTTGATCTGAAGATTTCAGAGGCTTTACATGAGCACCAGTTGCGTTACATAAGGACACATTCATTTTTGTTGGGTACAGAGAGATTCAGTGATTTGCCCAGAATCACAGGATGCTGAGCTTCGTTGCAGAGACTCAAACCCGGTTCCCCAGATTTGAGGCCGACTGCCCTAGCCGCTAAGCCACACCCTCCCTCATTTGTCCTGAATATTGTGTCCTCTAAATATTCTGGGGTCAATATTCAGGGCGGGGGTGGGGGAATTGGGGGTTAAGGAGGCTTTCTATCCCCTGGCAAAACGCCTGTATTATAGTGACCTGGCTGGAGTGGATGTCAGATCTCTTACCTTTCACCCATGAGTTTCTGCAGCAAAAAAGCAGCTTAAATATCCAGTCAGGCCCAAAATGAGTAATGCCAGGAGTATCGCACCAGGCTTCCTCCAGCATTTCCTCATTTTTAGTGGATCCTGAGGGTCTACCTGGTAACAGCCTGGATGTTCCCCCATCCCAGATTTGCCGTTACCCTGGTACCAGTAACTCCATGGGTGGTAAAAATCCGTCCCCATTACCGGGTCCCACATAATGAGGGCCTAAATGTCTGTAGGTCTGTGTGTAATCAGACTAACATTGACAATTCATATAGCACACAAGGTAAACTAAATTGTTTTTGGTACCCAACTCAATTCTACTACTTTTTTTTAGGGTACCTGGATGACTCCACTCTTGTTCCCTTCCTAGATGATCGAGTTCTGCTAGTTGTCATCTTGATATAGTTTAATTTCAGTAACTGAACTGGACAGCTGAAAGCCATGAGCTCTAAAGAGAAACCACAGAACTGGAAATCTTATCAAAAAACGAAAACATTAGTTTGAAAAAAATGCATAATTTGAAACGTGCAGCAGTTTGCAGGAGGCACTTAGGGCTAGATGTAAGTAAATCTTTTTTACCGATTATAAAATACCGAATTTTACCGATTCGGTATTTTAGAATCGGTAAATTAGATGTAGGTAATAATTCGGTATTATTTACCAAATCGGTAAGATTCGGTAATTACCGAATCGGTATTTACCGATTCGGTATTTGCCATTGATTCCTATGGGCCTGGAGGCCCATAGGATTGAATGTCAATTACTGATTCGGTAATTACCGATTCGGTAAATACCGAACAATTTAAGGGTAGCAGGGTGTCACTTTGACACCCTTTTGCACCCCTGATTAGTGCTTGTGTGCCATGTGGCACACATACATGCCCTAGGGGCATGTATGTGTGCCACATGGCACAGGTGTAAATGCACATATTTGCATTTACATAGGAATTAGTTATTTACCACCAACTAATAGTTGGTGGTAAATAACGAATCCTTAAAGCCCTGTTTACTGCTGTTTACAGTGCTACCTACATCTCAAAATACAGATTCTGTAAATTTACCGAAACAGTAGTTTTACCGAATCAATAAAATTACTGATTCGTTTAAATTACCGATTCGGTAAATTTACAGAATATGTGTTTTTTAATGGCCTACATCTCAGTATCCAAATACCGGTCGGTAACGGCCGAAAATCTGTATTTTCTGCAGTTTACCGACCGGTATTTGGATACCTACATCTGGCCCTTAACCTTTAACCAGGATTGGAATTTAGGACATTAAGGTTACACAGTGGCCTAGTCAATAAACACTTAGACCGACGGAGCTGTTCGCTGGCTCATGTACCTGTGATCTGGCGGTTACACGCTGGGTCGGATTGTTAAGGCGGGCACTCGGGCAATGGCCGAAGGACCGGTAACCCAGTTCCAGCTTTGAGCTGCTTTTTTGGCTAGCCTGGGGGGGGGGGGCAGATTTGCGAGGTGTCTGTGTTGTTCAGATGCCACCAGCGGCCCAGTGGGTGCCTGGGTGGCCTTTCTGGAGGCAGATGGGCGTCCATTACCTCCCTTTTACCAATGGGGCAGAGGTGTCTCCCTTTTCTCTCACTGGGCAGGCCCATTAATGTATGCGTATTTAGCAGGGCAGGGGGCTTGAACAGAAGTGGCCCCACTTGTTTTCAGGTGTGTTTCACCAGTGTGAACTGCTCCGTGCATTTTTTTTTTTTTATCCGAGTAAAGTTAAGAAAACATGCCTCTGTTAGAGACCCCCTTTTCTTTTTATAAAACTTCGCCGAAGCAGTGTATGCGGAAAGGCAAAATGCAATTGTGGGCCACTTTTTTTTGCGTGCCCGGGTCAATTTTTAATCCCAATCCAACCCTGGTTACACGCAGACCTTTGCAACAGACACATTAATGCTCTAAGAAATGTTGTGGTACTTCCAGCCGGCAAATCAAACACTCATAAAATAGATTATTGAGAGTTCGCTGGAGCACGTGCATTAGTGCCCAGAAATATTTTTTTATTGCAAGTGTACATCTGCCACAGTTGGGCAAGTAGTTGTTGTTTTTTTCCTCTTCCTTTTTGAATGTTCTGATTTGTTACCTTTGCCTCAAATTGTAAAGCGCTCTGATATCCTTCGGGATCAAGTTTGCGCTATATAAAACTTTATAAATAAATAAATAAAATAAACTATCCCATAAGGGGCTTTGTTTGTAGCTCATAAATTACACCAGATTTACTTTGCACCATGGCTCAACGAGTGCGACCCAAGGACCGCCCCGCCATAATGGCAAGGAAGCGTTGCCCCACTTGTCAGAATGAGTCACAGAAATATAAAATGATATTAAAACAATAATATAATTTTCTTTTTCTGTGATGGGCTCTGACTGAGAGTGCATGCGTGTGGGGTGGGCCAGGTCATGAGAGGCAGGAGTGTTGAGCACTTAGAAGAGCGCATGTAAGTATGCCCGGTCGAATGAGGCTGGCCAAACAAACATGCGTGCTTCAGTTTCTCCAACCCAGCTGTGTTCAGAGCTGGGTTGGAGAAAAGCCGCTGGCTCCAGCGCAGTGTCTGAGTCACAGACCAGGCCAGTCAGACCAATCAAGGTGCTGCTCTCACAGCATGATAGCATTGTTTGGATTGGGTAGGAGTCTCTGGCTTCCCAGAGACTGCCGGGAGTGAAGCACTGAGGTGGCCGTCGGGGCAGAGAAACGTACGTAGTTTATTTTAATTTTAATATATATTATTTTTACCCTCAATTCCCTGTCCCGTCCTCCTCACCCACCTCCTAAACCCCTCCCCACACTTTTGTTGTGCGGCGGCCACTACTGTTGCGACCCTCGCTGGCGTCATATGTGGTGAACTCAGGTCACAGACAGAATACTGGAAGGACACACCCAGAGAAGGCCGGTGAATCGAGGGCCTTCAAACTAGTTGATGGTAGCTGATTATATTGTGGCAGCTAAAAATAGCATAGGTGTGGTATGAAGGGCTATGTAAAAACAAGGTACTAATATTAGCATCTTCATGCTGCCAATTTCATTAGGAACTTCTAAAACTAATGTCTTTGTTTAAGTGGGCCATAAACTGACTATCACTGTCTTTCTGCTCAAGACCCGCCCCTCCTGGTTCTGCCATGCTCTCCCAGACCCCACCCATCTCTGATCCACCCCTGTCCCTCCCCTACACCTCACCACCCTTTTCTGTGGATGGGGTATATGCTTTCCCTTTCCATCACTGTGAGCAACCAACCAGATAATGGCTTCTTGTTCCTTTCTTATTAACTATGTACGATATGTCTCGCAGAAGTACTTTTGCAAATTGACAATCATTCTGTGAACAAAAAAAGAAAAACATGATGGCACCTCATTTTAGTCTTCTGTTGTCATCACAGGTTTGCAACAATGTGCTTTTTTTTCGTGCCAGCAATTATCCTGCCGAACTCGGCTTTTGATTGTCAAGTTGTCTGCATTTTGAGCACAACCATTTTCTCCTCAGGGTACTTCCATTCTGTTTTTTGGTTTACTAGCTGTTGGGTGTCCTGTTGCTATGCCAGTAATGCTTAGTCTGCCTTTGCTTCAATCCATTTTGTGCTGAGACCTGATTTGTAAATCAGAATATACATATCAGTGACAAATAGCGTTCTTCTGGGGCATGGCTAGCATCCAACGATGGCGGCCGCAGCTTAGAGAGGCTCCCATGACGAGGCGGCTTCCCACTCAAATCCGTCATATTTATCCGGATTTTCAAGGTGCTTAAAGGGGTGGATCGGACCCAGAGCCCGTGCAGCACCCGGCAGACCAGTTTCGAGGCAGCAAAGACCCTGGAACAGCGCACAATTGCTTGGCAGAGATCGGCGAGAGGAGGGGCCTACCGTTCTCCTGGAGGCAGCAGAGTTGCGTAAACTTGGGACCCGGCCGGAAATAAACTTTTGGCGGCGGTGGTTGGCCGGATGTACCGGTGTCCGGGACGCACTGCCAAGACAACCTGTAAGCATCCTCCGGTGGCCCGGTGATACCAGCAGGGCCCCGTGACGGCCAGTGACGGTGGGCGTTTGTGGGGCCACGCCCGGAGGCTCCGCGGACAACGCCGAAGCTCGAACAACCAGACCCGCCATCTTGGGCGTTGGCCACACGTAGTGCCCCGGGCTCTTCCAACAGCCGCCCCCGCGGAGCCACCCGCCCGGGTGGGACTATAGAGACCCGTGGTCTTGGAGGCCTCACAGGTGATTACTACTGAAATGGCCAATTAACGTGAACATCCACGGACGACGGCAGGATAGCGAAGCGCTGGCCCTCCTTAGTTTGACCACGGACTTTTCACGCTAGTCCGAGACGACCGCGAGACCAAAGCCATGTCCAACAGAGGCCCCAGGAATAGCACTACTCAGGCCAAACTGGACAAATTTGCATACGAGAGGCAAACTCCTCCCCAAGATCAACGCAAAAATGCGGGGAAAACGTCTGAAACCGAGGGGGCGAAGAAGGCCACACTAGAGGACGTTCTGGCGGCACTGGCTCAGGTGCAGGCAACGGTGGGAGCGACAGCCACGGAAGTCACTCTGATACGAGCGGACCTCCAGAAAATGAATCAAAGGGTAAAACAGGTGGAGGTTGTCACTAAATCCTTGGTCGAAGACGTGTCTGAATTACAAACGGCGATGGAACTGCTACAAACTGATAATAAACTGCTCAGAGAAAAGTTGGATGACCAAGAAGGGCGCTCCCGGCGCAATAACGTTCGAATTTTAGGAGTGCCGGAATCTGAAGACAAGGGTGCATTGGACCTATACGTGGAAGAAATAATCAAAACTAGACTCCAGCCCAAAGGCCTCTCAAACTTTTTTTCAGTGGAGCGGGCCCACAGAGTGCCGGGGGGCAAACCAAAGACAGGTGGGCCGCCTAGACCGATACTAGCAAGGCTTTTCAATTTCAGAGACCGCAAAGCCATCTACACGGCGGAGGTCTCTAGGAAACGAAGAACATTTCTGGAGGTGAAAAGAACTTTGAGGGAAAAGGAACTTCCGTATTCGATGCTTTTTCCAGCCCGGTTGCGTGTGGTGGCGGACAAAAAAGTGTGGTTTTTTGATTCGCCGGAAGCGGCCCGGGACTGGCTTGAGGGGTGGCACACTGTGGACCGGCAGCGGAGGCGACACAGGTCTAACCAGGATCGCAAAGGCGACAGCAGGACTGGCTCACAGACGTCAGGGCGAGGAGGAGCGGAGCGCTCTCCGTCCCGTGGTTTGGCGGGGGCCGGAGGTGAAGAATGAACCACGTACTCCGATTTTCATGAACAGGGCAATCGCTGACCACTCACACACTGTTTAACAGCTGCAATTGGACACTGGCATGAACACCCCAACGGCACGCAGGGATGCCGCCTGCTCGGGGAGACGCTCTCCCCCCTACACGCAAGTACTCTGGTTGCGGGATGGGTCAAGCACTCTGCTCAGTTGGGGGGGTTGTACTGTTACAGTTAGGAATGTATGTATACGGTCGAAAACAATGTTTGAATTTCTATATGAGTCAATGCAGGATGGGTGGGATGGACAATGATCATATGCCCCCGTGAGGTCCCTCAGCCCTTCGCTATGCATCTGCATAGCCATTATACACGATTCACTTCTTGGCCATTACACCATGGATCCCATAATAACTAATGGCTGATGAGCCGGTCCCGGTAATGGGTGTCATAGACCCTGAGTCACAGTGCCCTTCCCTGCGTTTACTGTCTTGGAATGTAAGAGGACTTGGGGACAAGGTCAAACGAGGGTTGGTGCTGACCGCAATTAAAAGACAAAAACCCACCATAGCGCTACTGCAGGAAACTCATCTAATAGGGGGGGCTACCAAGGCCTTGGATAGACGAGGCTATAAAATGTTGGTCCACTCTGAGTTCACGTCCGGTTCCAGGGGGACCGGTATCCTGATGCAGAAAAACGCGCGTTTCATCCCCCTACAGACTAAGACTGACGACCAGGGCTGCTTTGAGGCCCTGCAGGGGCAATGGGAGGGGAAACTTTTCAATTTAGTTTCAGTATATATCCCACTGGCATTGCACTCGGTTCACCTCCCAAAACTAGGAGACTTCCTCCTGACTCTCCCCGAGGACGAGATCATCCTAGGGGGGGGACTTCAATGCAGTTCTGGACACACAACTTGATAGATACCCCACACCGGCTCATACAGGTGGGGTCCCCCACCTCCAGCGGTTTGTAACGGCCATGGGCCTGACTG
Organism: Lissotriton vulgaris; assembly: GCF_964263255.1. Classification (NCBI taxonomy): domain Eukaryota; kingdom Metazoa; phylum Chordata; class Amphibia; order Caudata; family Salamandridae; genus Lissotriton; species Lissotriton vulgaris. Next base: position 151,882,213 of record NC_141700.1, on the reverse strand, counting down.
ACATCTGGAGACATCTACACCCTGGTATGAAACAATACACTTTTCACTCCGCTGTGCATGGCAGTCTTTCTCGCATTGACCACTTCCTGATGCTGGGAGAAGGTCTCCAACATATAGACACAATGGCAATTCACCCTCGAGGGATCTCGGACCACTCGCCACTCACACTAACACTTTCCTCTCAGGCACGAGCACGCAAACGCATTTACCCCATTCACGCTACCTACTTTAAGGTTCCCCAGGTTCGCAAGGCTCTTAAGAAAACAACGACGCAGTACTTTCAAGAAAACATACACTCAGTGCGTTCCCCCGAGACACTCTGGGAAGCCTATAAAACGGTCTTATGGGGACAAGCCATTAACTCCATCACGGGTCATAAAAGACAGCTGTCCCAGGAGCTAGTTAATCTGGAGGTGGCTTTAAAGGAACAGACCGCAGCCCATGAACAACACCCATCTCCATCAACCCTACACGCACTTACCATTCAACAACAACTATACAACGATCACCTGCGCATCCAAGTAAAAGGGCACATAACCGACACTCAAAATAGAATCTACGAGGTGGGGGAAAAGGCTGGGAGGATGTTGGCATGGCTTGACAAACGGGAGGGTGATTCCAGGGGGATCCAGCGCTTGAAGGACGACCAAGGGGCGGTACACACAGACCCGGGACATATCACTGAACTACTCGCGACCTACTTTGAACGGGTGTATACCCCAGAACATGTGATTACACCTGAGATGGCCAGAGACATCCTAGCCCCGATCGAGGTCCAAACACTATCACCGGAAGCATCGAATGAGCTGGAAGCGGACATCACAGCCGATGAAATCCAGCTGGCGATTCGGGCACTAAACCCGGGTAAAGCACTGGGACCCAATGGTATACCCATTGAGTGGTACCAAGCAGTGCCTGGAACCCTCAGTGAACATCTACTGGGAATGTTTAGGGAATGTCTAGAGAAGGGTTCCCTTCCACCGGACCAGCGAGTGGTGACCATAGTAACTATTCCTAAACCAGGCAAACCACCTGATGAGTGTTCCTCTTATCGCCCCATATCCTTGCTGAATGCCGAAGTGAAAATTTTGGCGAAACTCCTAGCAACCAGAATCCTGCCTCATCTGCCGTCAATTATACACCCGGATCAGTCCGGATTTATGCCACACAGGAATACAGCGTTAAACCTGCAAAGGCTGCACGGCGTGCTGGCTAGAGCAGACTCTATCAACGCACAAGCGGTGATATTAGCACTTGACGCTAATATGGCGTTTGACCTAGTGGAATGGGCGTATCTTTTTGAGACACTGAAGCGCTTGGGATTCGGGCCCCGCTTTACTGGGTGGGTTAAACTATTATACACTGACCCGGTGGCACACGTGGTAGCTAACGGACATATCTCGTGCACGTTCCCGCTGGGGAGGCGCACGAGGCAGGGTTGTCCCTTATCACCCCTTCTGTTCGCTATTTCCTTGGAACCCCTCGCAACTCTCATACGGACCTCGCCTCTCCTCAAGGGCATATCCTGGAGTGAGGGATGGGAGGACCGGCTGTCTCTATATGCAGACGATATGTTGATTTATCTGACAAACCCAGAAAGCGGGGTGGCGGCTTTATTACATATCTGCGACAGGCACGGCAGCATTTCCGGCTATACGTTGAATTGGAATAAGTCGGAGCTGTATGTTTTGCAGGGACAGGCCCCAAACCTTGGTGCGGCGTGCCCACTAGCGATAGCGGGCTCGTCGTTTAAATATCTAGGCCTTCAGGTCACTAGGGATCCAACGGAATTTATGGATAAGAACCTGAAGCCTCACCTGGATAGACTTAAACAAGATGTTGCGCTCTGGTCGGGTCTTCCATTAACACTCCTGGGGAGGGCTGCACGTTACAAAATGATGGCATTGCCACGTTTCTTGTATGTCCTCGAAAATACACCCTACCCGGTGGCCCCTAGGTTTTTCCAGAAAGTGGCAGCGCTGGTTTCTAACCTTTTATGGGGAAACCTCCCTGCACGCATAGCGCAATCCAAGCTGCACAGAGGCTGGTACGACGGTGGTATCGCTTTACCTAACTTGAGGTTGTATTACTGGGCAGCACACCTTAAGCCAATCAACCAGTGGATTCACGAACCGCAAACCTAACCAGCGTTCCAGTCCGACAGGGCGCAACTGGGCACGAACAGCCTGCTGGGTCCATTATATGACCACCGTAAAGTTCGCGCCTTGCAGGGGCCCACTAGACTGACGGTACAGATGTGGCATACAGCAACAGCGGCGCTGGGTTGGAAGGGGAGGATCACCAAAATGACCCCACTATTGGATTCTCGAGTGTTGGGCAATATGAGAAACAGTAAGGGATTTGCACACTGGGACACTTTAGGGCTTTCCACAGTGGGTGATCTTTGGGAGAGGAACGGGGTGATACCCTTTGACCGGCTAAAATAATTATATGACCTTGGTGACCGGGAACTTTACAGGTACATCCAGATACAGCATGCACTGCTCGCGGCCCTACCCCCGACACAGACCTGCCTGAGTCCTCGCCGTTAGAAGACCGCCTCCTTACTGATTTCATGATGGAACGGACAACATCACTCACATACTGGAAATTGCTCAATAACTTCCCAGATCCGACACTCTTGTTAAAGGCAAAATGGGAGGGAGACACTAGTGAAATGGACGAACATGAATGGAATGAGGCACTTGGGTCCCCTAAGGAAGTAGGCATCTCGGCCCGACTACGGCTAGTACAACTGAAGATACTACACAGGGTTTATTACACTAGGACCATGCTACACCGCATCCACAGGATACCACATCCTTATTGCCTTGAAGGGTGTGGGGAGGAAGGCACATTTTTCCACACCGTATGGGAATGCCCCAGGATTCGGGAATACTGGAAACAGATTCTCTGCACCATCTCGCAAGCACTAGACCTGTCGCTATTGCCCGACCCAAAGAGGTGCTTGTTAAACATATGGGAACCGACTGACCGCTCTAGATATGAACAACTCTGGGTCACAGTAGGAGTGATGGTGGCAAAACGAGACATCGCGCAGCGCTGGGGTGTGGCAGAACTGCCGACCAAGTCACAGTGGTGTCTAAACATGGACGGGTGATGATAACGGAAAGGGCAGTATATTCCAACCGGGCCTGCCCGGGGAAGTGGAATAAGATCTGGATGAAATGGAATGTGTACAGGGGGGAAATTTGTGACCCCCTTGCCGGAAGATGACCAAGATGACTCCGACGAGGAAGAGGAAGTGCGATAATAGCTATGTGAGAATTGTTGTGAGAGGGAAAGCCAAGGTTATTGTATGAGATTTCCTAATTGAACGCTAAAGTGCGGAGGCAGAGGGTGGATGACGTGGTAAGATTGGTTGGGAGCGATCGAGTAAATGGGGGTGCGACTAGAGTAGGCCTCTCGCAAGAGGTACTTGTAATTCAGATTGTATTGATTCATGCATGATCGTAATACTATTCCTGACGTTTGAAGTTGGAGTGTTGTTGTTTTCAAAAAAAGTAAAATCAAAAACCTCAATCAGTGACGATACAGATATATGTGATGCACCTTACTTTCGCAGCGGCCTTTTCTTGATTTATACAGAGACTGATTGTTCATTGAAGATTCTGAACTGCTGCATTTTGAATCACGAACTGTGTTAGCGGCCGGCCCACAGGGTTGTAGGCATTCCGCTGTGTATTATAAAGGTGCAATAAAGGTTTTTTTTAAAAAAAATAAAATAAAAAAAATAGCGTTCTTCTCAGTTATTAATTTGTAAAAAATTAAGTGCCAGGGCTCTCGTCAGGAGGCCACTGCAGCTTGACCCAAACATTGCCCGGGTCATGCTGCCAATGATAGTAACAAAACAAGGACAAGGGGACCCTACTCACAAGAAACCAGGGTAGTTAGATTATCAGAAACAATGGTTCCTGTGGAATAATACAAGGAGAAGTGTGGCTCACTGGTTAGAGCGGCAGACCCTGATGCAGAGATCTGACCCGGGACCAGGGTTCAATTCCCGCCTCGGCGGGTCTTGGGCTCAATGTCCGCGGACCCGATAATTCTCACCGCGGTGCCTACTCTAATCATGGGTCCCACTCTGCAACTCTGGGCAATAGCTTGCTTAATCTCCACACCGGCCCTAATCGCTAAGGATGCCTGGCTTCACCTTGGGGTGCCCAGGAGTTGGCGCCTCACAGGAACAGGCCAGGACGGGTTCCTCAGCGGTACAGTGCGGGGACACACTGGCTAGTGTAAAGCAAAAGAAGGGGGCTCCCCGTAGGGTTTCTTAATGATATAGGCAGGCCAAGGGGGGAAGAACAACTGTATAGAAAATGAAAGAAGGCACCCTGCCTGGGATTTGTATAGGTCCTAGCTAGAGGATCCAAACATTATAAGAAAGGGGGGGTGGTTAACCCAGAGGCTGAAGCTGCACAGGACAAGAACAGGGTCAATCCAAACAGACTCAACAACATATATTAGAAAAATACATATTTTTTATTTTTTCCTTTTTAAATATATTGTTTGTAATTTTCAAAAGACAAACATGTATAAATTATATAGTGCATGTTGATTTCACAGTAGTACTTTAGGAGACACAAGACAAAATTTTATACTGAATTAAGATCTGCCCAGTACTGACCACACTTCAACCATACAACCACACTCATTCACACAAGAGTTTACTCTATCTATTGTTTGAACATTCAGCTTTCATTCATCCATTCATTCCTATAGTCCTGGCGTAGGCAACAATAGATGGTCAATAAGTTGCCTAAATCGGGAGGTTAATCCAGGCAGATGGTATTAATACGGGTCCTGATGTAGTTAGGACAGAATGCCGTATTCCTGGGAAAACATGCCGACGCGCGTTTCGGTGAAAGGCCAATGTGGCCACACCTTCGTCAGGGCAGGGGCAGTATGCTGGGCAGGGGACAGGAATAAAATCTGGAAATAAAAAGCAGTATCTTAATGTTGTGTTCTAGCTATATATACAAAAGGACATTTCAACATACAATTTCATTATCATAATACATTTTACATATATAAGGCGTCTTGATGTGATACATATAAGGTTGACTCTTTTGACACTGTGCAGTAACAGACTACTTGGAAACACTCCCCATGTGAGATTCCCTGTTTCGTGGAATCCAAAGAAGGCAAACTGATAGCCTAAGCTAAATGAACAGTAGAGCATAATTCATGACACTATACATACATTTTATAATAGTTACATCCACACATTCATTCTCATCCACCTAAGACCTAATGGTGGCATTTAAACACCATTTATTTTTGTTTATAAAGGAGGGTTTCAAGTCGTTATTGTCATAGCTGGAGTTAGACCCCTTCGCACATCACCCTCTTCCCTATTGCATCTCACAGTGGTTCGGGGAACAGTTTTAGCTGAAATTAGACCCCTTCTCACATCACCGTCTTCCTTATTGCATCTCACAGTAGTTCGATACATTGGATAGCGTAAAGGACCTTACTCCTCTAATGATGGGTATGGTTCATATTAGTCTTTTATCTGGGCCACTGTTTTATCAACTAACACAGGTAGAGTAACTAAATTATCCTGATTTACCAAAAGAAGTTCCTAGGTTAATTCAACATGGCTTTACATAGAATAGTTCTCTTTTATTTGGATTACCTGTTTACTTTATTGAGAAGGCATAAGGCGACAATAGAGTTCAAAAACAGCTTTCACGAAGTCAGGAGGGGATGGATTCCAGTTGTTACCTAACAAGGGGGTACACACAGTTACTATTGTCCATATGGAAATCATAACTTTCAACAGTACTCTTGCAAAAAGGATATTAATTTGCCAAACTATTGGGTCTCAACTAGTAGTCCTCTGAAGGGATTAGAAAGGCGCTTTGTTCTAACATGTGGCTCACATAAGCCGTGTAACCAGTGACATGGGGCGGCCGGTCGCTGTTCGTCGTATTCTCTAATTTAGAAGAGAAAAAGTGGATATGGCTTTATCCTTTGTATTTGAAATTAGCAGTCACGCCCCAATGCGAAAAAGACAAACTAACAAGATAGTACCTTCCGCGATGTTTAGCTGTTGAGTTTTCTATTGTCAGTTAGAAAAAGTCCTATTGGTCATCAGGTAAGGAGTTGGTCCGTCACGTTGTTGTCTTTTAAGACATCAATTATTAGCAATCCTGTAGATAGCACAACGGGAGGAAAGATGCCCATTAAGTCTATAATTCTCCTAATTCATTCTGAGAACAGAGAGGTTTCACCCAATAATCATTACCTGCAAGCACTAATACGCTGCCTTCTGTGCCGTAGGAGGGGACAGGACAGTCAGGTCGGGTAATATTAACATGAGGTTCTGTTGATGGTAAAACAAGGAAAAAGATGAGGAAAAAAATGTCAGGATAGCTCTATTAATTACGGAGCTATCAGTTTAGTTGAAAAGGTGGTTACCTTCAAGGAACAGAGCCGGGCTTTTTAATTTGGATTCCACCGACTATGTTAGACCGCCTAAGTTCACAACGGAAAACTGCTTACTCAGGTTCCTAAGAGTGAACGAGAGAAATAAATAATGCCCATTGAATAGGGGTTTACAGAGTCTGTTTAAAGCATCGGGCAGTCGCTCAGGCACACTTACCATTATAAAGTCGGTCGTTATCTTCCGATGGGGTTCCGCCGACTGCCTCGGTCGGCCAACTGCGGGATACAGGACACTCGCCTGTGCACCCTTCGGTGACATTTAAATAGGCATTTCTTTCCGTGCTTTCCTAAACTCTCCCCAGCTGAGTCTCGGATTTAGAGAACATAAACAAGGGACTCCTTGCTGTAGTGAAACAGTCCCCGCCATCTTGGTTAAACCATTAGATAGTGGCCGAGTAGTCACCAAGGATTCTCCTCTTTAGCAAGAAAAAAGTTCCGCCATGTTGTGTAAACCAGTGGAACTTTTAAACAAAAAGGGTGGATTTTGTTATAAACGGGTTGCGAAGCCTCGCCATGCCCGTTTTCGCGAATATTGGGCCAAAGTAATGATAGTGCTGAGATCAGAAAAGTTCTATTCCCCACATAAAGACATTTGTGGTCTAAGTGATCAGGTTATCCCGGGTCCATATTATTAGGGCATTAGATGTCATATATGCTTGCACCAGGATCCGGGTATCCACATTATGCTTTATGCTCGGTCGGTGTTCCCTATTTTTCATATGTATTTAAATTCAGCTCTCAAGTAGATTCCTACAGAATTGCTTGGTGCCAAGGACATTCTTCATTAAGTCCTTTTTCAACCGCATTCAAGTAGAAAATCCAGAATACCTCCCGTTTTTTTCGGAGGTTTGTGGAGTTAGTTCCTGGGCTGGTTTTTATCTTTTCCAAGATAAACCACCGGAGTTCTAGCTCTGTGTGATTTTTCTCGACCCAATGAGCTACCAATGGGGCTGCTTGCTTTTGATTCCTGATATTGGATTTGTGCTCACCAATTCGTACCCTACATTCTCTGCCTGTTTCTCCAACATAGGGGAGATTGCATGGGCACAATATCAAATAAATGATGTTGCTGGTACGACAATTAGTCATGTTCGCATTGCGTCGTACGGATATTGTGCGGGTGTTGGTACTGACGGTATCGCCAATAATGGCCTGTGGGCAAATGTGACATGTCCCACATTTATGGTTACCATATACTGGATCCAATCCAGTTATGGTTGTTTGAATGTTTACAGATGTCTCTTGGATCTTACCCCTAACGAGATGATTTTTTAGGTTGGGATTTTTTTTAAAAGCAAAGATGGGGCGATTCAGATGTGTTTTTTCATTTTCCAAGTTCAGGATATGCCAGCTTGAGTTGATGGCTTGTCTTATTTTGTGGTTCATTTCAGAATGGCGGGTCACACATACAAGTTGTTTTAGTTTCTCCGGCTCTCTTTCCACAAACATAGCCTCCCGGTCGGTGTATCTTGCTCGTTTGAACGACTCCTTGATAAGTCTGGGTGGGTACCCTCGGACGCGGAGTTTTTCCTGTAGAATGTCTGCTTGGATCAAAAAGTCATCCAAATACGTACAGTTCCTTCTAATGCGAAGGAACTGACTGTATGGGATACTGTCCCTCTGGCTGCACGGATGATAGCTGGCATATTGAAGTAAGGTGTTTCGTGCCGTAGGTTTGGTATATAAGGAGACTTTGATGATATTATCATGGTGCTCAATCCAAATATCTAGAAATTCTATTTTGGTTGTACTGATGTGGCTAGTAAATCTCAAATTGGCGTCCGCCGCATTGAGCCACTCAATGAATTCGTGAAGTTGTTCCTCGGCCCCCTTCCAAATGAAGAAAATATCGTCAATAAACCGTTTCCAGCTTTTGACGTTTTCGTAGAAGGGGGCCATTTCATTAAAGATGTTTATTCTTTCAAACTCACCCATGTACAAGCAGGCTACACTTGGGGCACAACTCGCTCCCATACTGACTCCATGAAATCAACATGCACTATATAATTTATACATGTTTGTCTTTTGAAAATTACAAACAATATATTTAAAAAGGAAAAAATAAAAAATATGTATTTTTCTAATATATGTTGTTGAGTCTGTTTGGATTGACCCTGTTCTTGTCCTGTGCAGCTTCAGCCTCTGGGTTAACCACCCCCCTTTCTTATAATGTTTGGATCCTCTAGCTAGGACCTATACAAATCCCAGGCAGGGTGCCTTCTTTCATTTTCTATACACTGGCTAGTGTAGCCAGGCACTTTATAAGCTCAGGATTATTATTATTATTATTATTATACTTGTATGTAAATGCGCAATCGCAATGGAGAGGGTTTAAAGTGATGTCACAAGGAGACAAAGACCAAATACACTTATGTTACACTTTCTCACAGTTTGTGTGTATATATCTTATAAACAATATATACAGAAGAAATTAGAACAATTGTGCATAGAGTCCCCAGTGAAAACTGGAACCTAAGACATAAGTGACAAATTCGTGACAGTGGTATTCGGTTTCCAAAATATTCAAAAGTCAACCATTCTTTGTTCACTAAAGCAAGCCATTTTAACTGCACATATCATTGTATATAGTCGTGGTCCACTTTTTGTACATTTTATAAGGGTCGACTTTTGAATATTTTGGAAACTGAATACCACTGTCACAAATTTGTCACTAATGTCTTAGGTTCCAGTTTTCACTGGGGACACTACGCACAATTTTTCTTATTTCTTCTACCTATATTGTTTATAAATATATAAACACAAACTGTGGTAAAGTGTAACATAAGTGTACTTGGTCTTATTCTCCTTGTGACATCACTTTAAACCCTCTCCATTGCAATTGCGCATTTATGTACCAGTATAGATTCCTTGTACTATTCCACAGGAAACATTGTTTCTGATAATAAGCCAATGATAGTAACAGCACAACTACTAACTATCCCACTCCTACAAGTGTTACACTTAGGACTATTTCAGGCCTCCAAAGCTATAAGAATGGCGTAGGTGGCAGGTAATAGCCATTTTAATGTATATTGAATAAAAGATTAACTGTTGTTGTGGCCATCTTTAAATAAGCCAGACAGCGCCACCTTGTGGCAGACTGTACCCGGCCCCGGTGTTGACAATTGAGTGCCAGTGCCTAGCACGGGAAACCACCGGCTAAAATTAATCACTGGCTCTCCTGTCACAATTGCGTTGCCTCTGATCTAATCACAGGACCTTTAATGTTCACTACCACACATCTAGGACTGTCTTCAGCTTGTCAGTCGGGAAACGAGAAGACCTGAGTTCTAATCTTGGCTAGTTTGCGTAACCAAAATGTATGCTCTTGGGCAAACAAGCAAAACCAGCAGGTCTAGGGGTTTCAAGCTGGTGCAATATCTACTGGGAAAAGCATATGCTGCAAAACGTCGCCGTCATAAGTGCTTAATTTGAGCCGTTGGTTTCCAGGTTCTCAGAATCGGCACTTAATCATCATCACGGGCGCATTTCATGAGCTCCTGTTAAGAGCACATTCAGTTACGGGGAGATTAAGTCATTTGCTCAGAATCAAGGATAATGAGCCGATGCCGAGATTCAAACCTGGTTTCCCAGCTCCCAAGCAGCTCTGGACATTATGCCACGTCTTATTCCCACTTTTATGGTTAGTAGTTGGTTCTGTTTTAGGTGCGCTAACAAGAGAAATAGGCTACTGCAAACTGCATCCAGCCGAGAGCCCCAGCACTTATTTTTTTTAACAAATCAACCACTGTGCCATAGTACACATTTTACAGTTATAAAACATTAACCATTGCATATATTGTTTATAAAACTATGCAGGTACTTTAGGTGTACTCAGAACAGGTACAAACACAGTTATTAGTTTTAGTGCATCACATCACATTAAATGAAAAAATAATTCTAATTGGTGGAAAAAAGGTACTATTCACTTAGATTCAGTCTAGTGCAGCGGTCTTCAAACTGTGGGGCGCGACCCCCAGGGGGGCCGTGGAGTCCTAGGAAGGGGGTCCAGCATCCTTCTGCTGGAATACAAAACATGCTTCTCCTTTTGGACAAAGACAAAGGCCCAGACCCTTCATTTGGATCGTTAAAATGCTTCAGCTGAAGTTAATTGAGACTCATGTGCTGTAAAACAAAGAGGCCTGGTAAAACAATCCTTCCAGGGTGCCTGCTTGCCTGAATGGCATGCAAATGTGCGCTAGGAGTTAATCTGCAAATGTAAAGGGTGCTTGGGAGTGGTTCTGGCTTTAATTGCTTGACTCACTCCAAGCATTGTGATGGCAAAGATGTGTGTTTTTTGGCATGGTGGTGCAAAGAGTTAACTGGGCTGTGAAGTGCATGCTTTTAACCTTAACTGTATTTACACAGTGCTTAGTACCCCTGGGGACGTGTTAAAAGGACAGGTGTGCAAAAAAAGACAAATAAAGCATTACTTATGGTCTTATATTACTCAAATCTACATTTTGGAAGCTCCATTTTCTCCTAAAACTATTTGCACAGTTCTATATTATAATGTGTAAATGCGAATATAAAATAATTATTTACACATTCACTGTGCTTTCAGTCACAGGTTGTGACCTCATAGCACTAAAAATACACAAGTCACTATTCTGCACTGCACCAACCAAATTTAACCCTCTATCTATCTGGGTACACACAGACCTCTGCAGTGTATTAAATAATAAAGGGTCCATAATGTACTACAGTGCATTTCCCATTGAGTAAATTTATTTTTCAAGACTTGCGGCGCTGCCCTACTCTAATTCCTCATAAATGAGTCCCTTTGTTTTAGCCACACCTTTGTTCATGCCCCCACACTCACTGACTTTTGGTTTGCTAAACACTGTGAAATTTATTTCCCTAATGTAAAAATGATTTGCTGTGGGAATTGGGGGCGTTTATGGTTGTCGATAGTTGGCAATTATGAGGAGGACCAAGTTCTAGACCTTTTTGTCAGGAGGGGGTCCTTACGCTTAGAAGTTTTTGACAGGGGGGTCTCGGCATCAAAAAGTTTGAAGACCTCTGATCTAGTATAACAACATAATTTAATCAGCATAGCAAAGAAAAATGCTGGCACACAATTGTTAGCACTGAATTGCACCTTATTAGGCGGATAGATACACGTAATGAGGCAAAAGCCTGTCACTCACAGAGCTAGAGATAGTGTGGCTGAAGAGATTTGATGCGCTGCCCTGATGCTGTGGTGAGCAGACCCAAAATACAAATGAAAATTGAACAGAACAGTGGATAAAGAGGGATAACCCAAAGTCCGGCTATATATTTACATGTGGTATTTTTTATTTCTGATTTTAGGCCTGGCTTGACAGGCACCAGAACTTGTGTGAGTGAGTTACTCCCAGTGACAGTAGATTTTAATGTGATAATACTTGGGGGGGCATGGCTTGATGTGCAACCAAGATGGCCGCGCGTCTCTGAGCTCTGTCGGACCTCAGGTGCGGGCGGGCAGGAAACATGCTGTACGGGTGATTTTTTCTTCACCAAGTAGCAGCTCTAGGTGGCAGAACAGTTTGGGAGGTATTGTGGACAACTTCCAGGCGTTTTGGTCTGCTTTTTCTGCGACTTTGTCTACGAAGATTTTCTCCTCAGGATGGAGCGAAGATGGCGGCAGGAAGAGAAACTTTGCCGATACAAGGACTGATCAAGTAAAGTTGCTGAAACTGTATATTGGGCTTCAGAGTGCTTTTTTCTTGATAAATGAGGTATTGTTACTTTGAACTTCTTATACCTCTGTTTGTTATGTGCTGCTTACTCTTGAGAGACATCATTCTGAAGAGATAAGCTCTGCTCCAAATTGTGGGCCGGAGACAGAACTTTTATTTGACATTCTTAATGCCTTATTTGCGGCCTAATACTCAGTCTGCTTTACGTCAGTGGGGGTGATTTATCCCATTTCCAACGATTACTCTGCAATTTAAACTTCTGAATAGCATTTTGTTTCTTGCTAGCTGTGCGGACTTCATTCAGCACCAATACTTGACACAAGTGCATGCTCGCCAGTTTCTAGTTGGTCATGTGTTTGTGAAAGTTTATTAGCATCCTTCAGGATGTAACCAGTTGAAGACGAAGGAGATTTTCTCAGCGCTTGACCTGCTCTGTTGTATTTTTCAGCTGCTGTGATTTTTTTTGTATTTCAACCATCATTTCATTTTGCGCAGCGCAATATCCACTTTTTCCCAGTCATTCTTTGTATTTTCTGTGCGTCATTCCAATGGCGGAAGGCATGGGTGTCACCCCCAAGGATAGAGATTCTAAAGGGAATCTGAAGAGGTCTAAGCAAAATTCTCCCACCCAGGATATCTCAGTGAAAGGTAATATGGACTCTCCTTCAACATTAGACACTATTTTACACAAACTTAATTCAGTCCATGACATTGCACAAAGTACCAAAACAAATACTGATTTGCTTCAAATTGAGGTGGCGGCAATCCAAAATGAACTAAAAAATCTCTCATTACGCATTTCCAATGCAGTAACACGAATAAGCACGGTTGAAGACTTCACAAATAAGCAAGCTAAACATGCTCAAGGTTCGGAACGGTCTCTGGCTTCTTTATGGAGAGACCTGACTGAGCATAAGGACAGGAATAGTAAAAGTAACCTGCACATTTTTGGTTTACCGGAGGATTGTGAGAAATGTGGCTCTTCAGTAATGGATTTTTTGTCTACATGGACCCCTTCTGTATTGAACATTTCATTTCAAAAAGACTTTGAGAAAGAACATGCTCATAGAGTACCCACCTTTAAGCCTTAATCTTTGTCTTCTCCGAGACCAGTGATTTTTAAACCCCTGCGTCACCAACACACTGAGCAAATTCTGGTACAAATGAGAAAGATTAAAACATTACAATGGGAAGGCCACAGAATATCAATATCACAAGATTTTGCCAGAGACACTGTCATACATCATAAGGGTTTCTTGAATTTGCGAAGAAGGCTCATGGATATGAACATTCCAATCTCCTTTGTGGGTCCTTCACGATTCAGAATAACTTACAAAGGTCGTCCACAGATCTTTTATGAGCCTTTCAGATCTTTACACTGTTATGGATAATCAGTCTGAATCACAGGTAGACTCTGAGTCCCTTTCTGGCATGTCTCATCCTTAGCATATCTCAATGTTTGATAACTTGGGTCCATGTTTTTCTGTGTTTTGCCTTAAATATGTTATTATACTGCTCTCCTGTGCTCTCTGTTGATATGCTAACTCTTTCTCATCATCTTTTTTTATATATTTCTGACCTATTGCAACTTTGTTTATGTTTGCTATTCACCTGCTTCTCCTCTTGTGAACTTTTTTCTTAGTTTCTATTGATGAAATCTTTTGTCGGTTTGTAAGTCTAGATAATTGGTGTCTTTTGGCTTTTCTTTCTTACTATTTTTATGATACATAATATATATTTTTTTCTCCACTTTCCTCATTCTTTCTTTCGCTTTGCTTGGTTTTTCCTTTCTTCATGCTCCCGGTACAGTTATTTTCCGTTTTGCTTGACTTTTTTCCTCCTCTCTTTCTCTGATTCTATGCTGGTGTTTAATCTTTTTCCGTGTGGTTATTAGTCATCCGTGTCTTTGTCCATTAATATTTTTCTTATATTCATCTGCGTTTTGTTTGTACAATTTTTTATATATGAATGTATTTATTATTTTGATTTGTCCTTGCTTTAATTATTTATGTACTTAAGTCATGAACTACATCTTATGTGGAATATGCTCTTTACTTCTTCATTCTCGATATATCTTAGTATTGATTCCTAAATGACAATATGTTGGTTACTCATCAGATATGTTATATTTGATAGAATTTGAACTATTTATTGTTATTTACTACTTACAACGGGCATCCCTGTCTAGTACCCTGAGAAAGATTAAAAAGAAAGATGTGGCCCCATTGATTCTGATTTTAGCTTTAGGTTGCACATAGAGAGACATCAACATATTGATAAAAGGATCCCCTAAATGATGTGATTGAAGTACTGCTTGTAAAAAAGGCCAAGAGACTTTGTCAAAAACTTTTTCAGCGTCAAGGGCAATCGCCGCCGAAGGTAAAGTAGAGAGCTTAGCTTTCTCCAAAATATGACAAAAGGTTTGGATATTGTCTCTAGCAAGCCTCCCCTTCACAAAGCCAGTCTGAGAGTCATGAATGAGAGAAGGGATATGACCTTCTAGCCTCTTAGCTAAGATTTTGGCAAAAAGTTTTGCTTCCATATTTAATAATGAAATTGGATGAAAATGTTTAGGGTCAGAATGATCCTTGCCCTCTTTCGGAATTACAACAATAGTAGCCTCAGCAGCTGAACCAGACACCTTACCAGAAAGGGCAAAATTATCAAAAACCTCCTTAAGGTATTTTATTATTGAGGACGAAAAAGTTTTATAAAAAGCAAAAGGGAACCAAATTATCTCATCAGTCTCAATCGAATTCCCCAAGTCAATCACAGCAGCATGCAAAATAGTATTCGTAGGAATCAAGTTCAGAAACCGCTGACAAACAGATATGTTGCATTGTTCTTCAGGGGTATATAACTTTTCATAAAAATCAAGAAAGACTTCAAGTATTTCTTGAGTATCTCTTTTTCATGGGCTCTCACAGTTTACCGTACTACGTAAATGTTTGGGTGTCGATTACCCCTCTGATAAACCCTTGGGGTAGAAGATTTGCACGATGAGAAATCCATTGTATGTTGTTTTATAGATTCTAATTTCGTATTTATTTATAATTTTACGACTATTCTCGATAGTTGCCTCATTCGAAAACCTTGCTCAATACAGAATGTACAAGTTGGTTATGGTGAAATTCTGATTTGACAGGATGTAGACCAGACTGTCAACTGAGTAAAATCATGTCAGATGCCATCATTGGTTGATGTGTTATGAAAACATACGTCAAAGGCCGTAGGCCTGACTAACTTATTATGAAAGGCATATGTTAAAGGCGATAGCCTTAAAGGTGGGTTGGTAAACCCTTTAAAACCTACAGACATGTTTGTTGTTAAATGGATTCTTGCTAATTATCTTAGTAGGAGAGCGATTTGGTCTTGATTACCTTCTTCAACAAAAGCTGGGGGTAGACTTTTTGCACTGTTTTAATTCTTGCTAGACCCTCAGGGAGGACAAGAAATATTTATTTTTCTATCTGGCTCTTTTAATAAAAACAAATCAACAAAAATGCATACATGCATAAATATATGTATAAATATATGCATAGGGGCTTTGTATCAGCCATCGTTGGCGATTGCTCTGTTTGAATATCATTGACCTTCATTCATTTCATCTTTACTTCGGTTCAAGGAACCATAAAAGATCATAGAGATAATATTTACAATAAAACACAATAAAACTCAATTATTAACTAAGCTGTCAATTTCGGTATTCACATTGTATATATGCTGTAGATTAATATATACAGATCTATCATGAGGAGTTTCCATATTTTGAAAGGTGTACCTTCACTATCTATATTGTAAGTAGATTACATAAAGTGCATGTGCGTATTGAACAATTAAAACAACCAGAGTATTCTAAAAGGTTATAAAGCTAATATTTGCAATAAAACGCAATTATTAAAAGAGCTGTTACTTTCAGTAATCACATTGTATTTATATTGTAGAGTATAGTAAATAGCTCTATCATGAGGACATTCCATATTTTAAGAGGTCTTTCTTCACTATCTATATTGGAAGTAGATTACATAAAGTGCATCTGCGTACTGCACAATTACAACAAGCAGAATAATTTGTTTCAGTAAAATCAGATGAAACTATTTCATGGAATATAAAACTACTCTTCATCACTATTACAGCCAATGTTTAGCATAAAAGTGTACATGCTCGGCGTGTATAAAGTATGGGTGTTAAACTTCAACCATCTCTTTTTCCGTAGATAACCCACACCAAGTAAATATCTACTAGCTCCAAAAACAATTATTTGTGAACTGTCTGTTTTTAGTTTTCTTAGAGCCTCCAAGTATTTTCTAGTCATAAGCCTCACACGCAGCGGCTTTATCCATTTCCTTCTGAGCCTGTCATATGATGGACAGAAGAATAATATATGTGCAATGTCTTCATCTGAATCTAGCAGGCATAGAGAGCATTTCGTTTCTACCCCCGCTGCTTGTTGGGGTGACCACTTAGAAGTGATTGCAATGATCAGAAGGGTCTTATATCGCAATTTCAAGTCAAGAATTTTGGCTAGCTGCGGTTGGATTTCGTCCAAGAATGGTTCAAAGCTTGGGGAAGACTTCAATGATAGAATTTGTGTTGTAGGTCTTCCTACTGTGCTGTTTACTGTGGGCCTGTTTAAGATAAAATTCTGGTAAATATGTGTGATTTCTTTCTTTGCATCTGTCGACAGTGCACTCGGATTTAAGCAAAACCTGCTCAGGTCCATTTTAAGAATCCAATGCTGTACATGGATGAGCCAAGGGAATGTAAGTTGGCCGTCCAAATCCAGCAGCTCTCGCAGGCCTTTTCAATATACATGTAGTTCATCGGTAGTCCAGATTCTGACCCAGTAGAGTACTGGTCTCAGTGTTGCTAAATGTTCCAATTTCTTAATGCCAAAAAAAAAATAAGGGAATCAATGGGGTGTTTTGGGAGAGTGATGTAAACATTTGCATAGCGTTGTTTTCCACAGCTATTGGATAAGATTTTCCCCACCCCATAATTCAGACCCATAAAGTGCAGCGGTTTGGGCTCTGTATCTATAGAACTCCAGAGCGGGTGAGATTGCCTTAGACTTTGTAGCTTGTTTGTCTCTTAACAATTGGTATAGTATTTTGTAGTAAGGTTGTCTTGGCCTTGTTTATGTCTGATTTCAAAGACAGTTTTGAGTCAAGTGTCACCTCAAGGTAGCTGAAATTAGCTATGTGGTCTAGTGGTTTATCATCTAGAACCATTTTGCTTTTACAGTACTTGTGAGGTCTAATCTCCATGTACTTGGTCTTGGTGGGATTAATTTCTAGGCTCTTTAATCGACAGTAATTGTTAAAGCTTTGTATTAGTGTTTGAAGCCCCCCATAAGTCTGGGATCGTAGGAGTGTATTGTCTGCAAACATTAGGGCACATGTGTGGGCCCCTCCCAATTGTGGTGAGTCGTGAGTGCATTTCTATAGGTGCTGGACAAGGTCGTTCAAGTATAGTAAAAAGAGGGTGGTGGGCAGGACACCGCCCTGTCTCACCCCCTCCTAACGTAGATGGCTTCTGTGAGTTCCCCTCACAGACTCCAATCTGCTTTGGCAAAATTGTCTTGATGGAGCAGAACTATCTGTAACAGATCTCCCCTGGGACTCCTTGTTGCCGTAGCGTTTCCCATAGGCCGGCCCTTGGTATTGAATCAAACGCTGCTTTCAGATCTCTGAATGCAATGTATAGGTGCCTGGCCTTTACTTTTACATACTTCTAAGCTATACATGCAAGTCTGAAGTCTTGATCGATCGTGCTTGTCTTGGGCCTAAAGCCAGACTGGTATGGCAAAATAATATCATTAAATATTAACAACAGGGGGGAGGTAGAGTATAGAGATAGGATTCTCACTCCACGGGCACTGTTAATTAAACAACAAGAATCCTACTCAAGGAGAAGAAGGTGGAGTGTCAACTACAAGGATGGGGGACACTCAGTGTTTTGTAAAATACCCCTCACACACCAACAGGCCCCTTGGTGTCATGCTTCATCATCGGGGTCTTCGCACCCCACTAGACGGATGCGGCGTGCTGCGACCTACCTCCTTGTACCACCTAACGCTGCTCCAGCGGAGCAGCGTTAGGTGGTACAAGGAGGTAATCTCTGGCCGATTCTATTAAGAATCTATCAACCCCCCCTGACGTTCTGGAAATGCTCATGAAGCAAGAAAATACAAACTAATGAGTCATGCAACTGCATAGACCTGATACCGCTGTAGGCACACTATAGCCTTATTACACTGTAAATATTTCTCACTTTTCTATTTTTACCTATACACCCCAGAAAAAATTGTTTTTCTATAAAAACACGTGAGTAAGGTGGGGAAGTTGTGCCCCCGTCCTGAAGAAGGAACACCAGTTCCGAAACATGTCGACGCACACCAGAGGTAATGTCCATAATGATGACAACTAACCTCATATTGCACTTCTTTTACTAATACCAGCCCGAGGTTTTGAATACATTTTTCTCCCTATAACCTACGAGCCAGGTATTTTTTAACCCTCACCATACCCCACCACTCACTTTTTTGTATACCCCATCACTTGCACCTTACACACACCACACATAGTCTACTCTGACAGTGCTCCCGCGTAGTCGTAGGTCGCAGCACGCCGCATCCCTCTAGTGGGGTGCGAAGACCCCGATGATGAAGCATGACACCAAGGGGCCTGTTGGTGTGTGAGGGGTATTTTACAAAACACTGAGTGCCCCCCATCCTTGTGGTTGACACTCCACCTTCTTCTCCTTGAGTAGGATTCTTGAAATATTATCATTGTCTGATATCCAGCCATTTAGTTTGTTCAAAATTTGCCTCGCATAAACCTTTTGAAGGACGTCTATTAAGCTTATGGGCCGATAGTTGGCTGGTTCATCTTTGCTACCCTTATGAATGTCATTGTCACTCTGTTTCCATGCATGACAGCTAGAGCGGTTGACCTCGAAGCTGGGGAACCGGGTTCGAGTCTCGGCAACGATGCTCAACATCATGTGATTCTGGGCAAATCACTTAATCTCCCCGTGCCTAACAAAAATGAATGTGTCCTCATGTAATGAAACTGGTGCTCACGTAAAGCGCTCTGATACCCGATGTCTCAGGTCTAGTTTGCGCTATGTAAAACTCAGTCACTGGCTCTATTGCCCTGTAGGTGAAGGCATTTCCGCCTGAAAATTAGAACTTTATAATGCCACGGTTTTGGGGTAGTCCTTTAGTTTTCTATTTTCTCTTTTTATATGTCCCAGCTTATTTCCTTTCTTCTTCTTTTTTATGTTATTATTGTTTCTAGTTTTTGAAGTATATGGAAGTTTCCCAGACAGTCCAGCTGACCTCCCTCTTGCTGCTCATTTTATGTATAATGCCCGCATACAGCTTCTAGGCCAGGCAGCTGTTTTAGAATGGCATTGTCCAAAGTGTAGCATTGGTTCTTGTTCTAAGATGGCCAACACATTTCTTCTAAACATGGCAGCCTTGTTAGAACTTTAAATACACAATATCCTACATACAATGTAATTGCAAGAAAGCTACCCTCTGTTATTTTTTAATTTAATTTTTATTGCAAACATATCATTTAGGCGGCTGCACGTTTTCTATTTTCTACTTTTTTCTTACAAATTTTTCTTGTACATGCTAGGAGTGTGTTTTATTGCGAATGGGTAAATGGACGCAAAATTTAGTCAAGGGGATTATGAATGAATGCATGAGTGCAAGGATGACGCAGTGCATTTATGATGAGATTATAAGCGCATAAACGCATCAGTGCCTGAATAGGCACTTTCAGTTATAAGCCAGACCTATTGGCATTACCAATGCTTTTTGTTTGGTTACACAAGCTTGCTGAGAAAGCAATGGTTGTATCTGCTGTAGGTCAGACCTAAAAACAGAACACTCCTAATTCCCTATTTTTTCATTTGACATCATGTGTCGTTTATTATTTGTTTGGTTTTATATTGAATTACATTTAGATTATTCCTAATTGTATACATGACCTAATTACACTTACACCTTTGAAGACATTTGGACTCAGTACTTGTCAGAAGGAAACATTTTGTTCAACACATGTTTTATTTTACAGACAAAAGGTGTCTGTTATTACTTTTTTTCCTTAACACATTTTAAGTTAAAAAAAAAGAAAACTGAGCACTTAAAACATGGGATCTGAGCCGCCAATAAGAGCAGAGGTTTTCATGCACGAGGACATTCTCAGGCTTGCATTAATTCAGCAATAAAAATACAAGAAAGACTGGGACATTACTCATATTAATGAGGTCAGGATCAGCAGTGTTGTTCTGCCTGGCGGGGAGCCCACTCAGTGCCAACAGTCCTCATTAGGAAAGGCTGGGATTCTTGATGTGTAATTTGTTGAGTGTCTGGGACTCTGCACAGATACTAATGTTTGGTATCAGCCTGTATCTAGAGCATGGGGGTCTTGCTGCTACTGGAAGGAAAGTTCGGTGGGTTTCTGCACCTGCTACTTTAATGTATATGCATCCCGCGAATCGCATTTTAGAATCTCATTGGATCCATCTTACTCTTTCCTTGTTCACGGTTGAATGTGTTTTTATTGTCAAGCATGGGCTTACCTTTCATAAGTGTAGTGTGTGTATTGGCACCGGGGCCCAGAGGCCAGGGGGATCCTCTGTACCCTGATTATTGCTGTTGGTGCTGCACAAAATTGCCCACGCTTTATAAGTCACAAATGCTTCATAGATACATGACATTAAAGTACACTTTCCACGTTTCTTGCGTGGTTTAACGATTAAAAAAGTGTTTCGTTTGACATTATTTTTAGAGTGCGTTTACTGTAGGTCTAGTGAACTTACTTACACTATGGGGCTAATTACGATGTCGGGCGGACAACACCGTTGCGGATTGGGAACCGCCTGACCTTAGGCCAGCGGTTCCGATTGCAGTATTTGGATGCAACCGCACATAGGGCAGTTGGAAACATCCATTTTTCAATGGAAGTTTGTGTGGCGGGCGTAAAAGGCCTGCAGCACAAGCTTCCATTGAAAAATGGGTGTTGTTAAACATCCCTGCAACGTGAGACTGGCACCTTATGGTGCCTGCCACACGGTGATGGAATGTTGAGTGGATCACCATAGGTGCCCCCCAGAGCGGAGGGCAAGGAAGGAAGTGGGCCCTGCTAGGGCCCCCAATGTCGTTTTCCAATAGCCTTTCCATGTTGGAAAGGCCAACAAGGAATGGCTTTTGGAAACCGACGCAAACACAAGGTGATGATGGACAAAGCGCTGAAACTTGTCAGCCACTCAACCACAGTCACAGATCTGGGTTGAATCCATCATCGTTCTTTAGCTCACTTCCCCACCCCAGTTCAGACCCAGCTATATGCAAATCAGTCTTAACCCTGTTCTTCATGGGAACAATCCAGCCTGAACTGCCAAGCCAGGGCTTCCCTGGACCGGAAACAAGCATCCTGGGACCGGTTTGGGTATAACACCCCTCAGTAGCCAGGCTAGCTTGAATTCAATGGCAAAGGGAGCAAGGGCATACTCTGCCAACTCAGGGCGAATAAAGCAAACAGAAGGAGATGATGGATTGAGCCCTGAAACTTTTCGCAATTTGTGAATCCGCAATTAAGGAATATCAAGAAATCGCTAAAAAAATGCGATTTTCTTGATACATACCAATTAGCGATTCTAAAATAGCGATTTCTTAACAATCGCTATTACAGAATCGCTAATTGGTATCTTGATACATATGGCCCTTGATAATTCAAACACCCAAATGCCAAAACTAAATACTGTTTATCAGTTACAATAATACCAAAGAACGCAGCAGGGTTGCAAATGCTGCAAAGAGGGTTTCAGAGGTCGTTTCTAGGGCTGCTTCCATGAATTCTAAAAGGCAACAATTTGCCAATACACAAAGTTTTCTCTATGGATGGGTGGAACTTAATCCTTCCTTCCACATGAAATATGCCTAAAATTTCTGGAATATACCACACCTACCCATGAAAAAAACATCATGATTTGGGCCTGTAGCGATGTTGAGAAGCTGCCAACTGGTTTAAACATATTGTGTGGCCTGCACATACCTTCCCTAAACACAAGTTTTCCAAGATGGAAGTTCCAGTCAAAAATCTAAATAGAATGGCCTCTGTACCAAATGCCCGCAATAAAACACATCCATTGATTTAAGGCATGTAGAAGTGAAGATAGAAAGCCATGCAATAAAGGGCAATAGATAGTCATGCCATTTAGACATCACGTTATCAGTGTGAGCATCGAGACAAATCCTCTGCTAAGCAGTGCTTAGTTTGTGACGGTGGTTGCAAGTGGTGGGCAGCACTCATTGTTGAGAGTGGGATTTATTTTTCGTCATCAGATATTGACTCAGAGCAAGAGAAGAGAGACGTAAAAATGCCAAAGAACCATCTTTGGGCGACGTATGGAGTGGAGCCCATATGAAATCCTTTGCCGAATTGCTGACAACTTTCCAGCTTCAACATACACAGTTTCATAAGTAACTATAGGTCAAGCATGCGCTTGGCGTCCACTGTTCGCACCTTTCAGACCTACCTGAATATAGTCCGCTGGAAACGCGTATGTTGATGGGCAGCTTGGCTGGGGAGGCGTGTCTAAAATATATCACTCCCTCATAAACAGTGCCCCCGATGTATGTGGTCCCCTGAAGCAGAAATGGGAGGTCTGGCGGGGTGAACTTGACAATGCAGACTGGAAGTATGCGCACATGGCCCCTGAGAGATTGCTATATCCTCCATACTACAACATGTTCAATTGAACTACTTGCACACAACATACTTCACCCCTGCCACCTGTGGCATGCTGGAAGGCTCCCCATGTCCCAATGCTTCCAATGCGTCCATCCTGAGGCAGACTTCTTTCACGTGTTCTGGCAGTGACATAACATTGTACCATACTGGGGGCGCCTTGCAGGTACGGTAACATGGGTGCTGGAGAGACCTATGGAACTTACACCCAGAGTGGGTCTTTTGGGATTCCTTGAAGATGTGGGGGGAGTAGGGGCGAGCGGGAGTTGATTAGTGTTGCTTCGGTCCCAACAATGAGTTATATCGCATGCAACTGGAACATCCTATTCAAACCTACAATTTCAGAGTGGCGGAAGGGCATGGGCTGGTGGGCCAAATTAGAGGAGGCTGTTTACAGGGCGCTGGGTTGACCACAGAAACATTCCCAGATGTGGGGCAAATGGCGGGACTACTATGAACTGCAAAATGCTGCCAGAATCTAAGAGGCCCGGATAAACGACTTAGTAGCCGTTGCTTTAACACTGGAGAGTGAAGACATCGGTGGCGGGGGCATGGAGGTGTGCATCATTGTATTTGTTGAAAATGCAAATTTAAATTTGTTTATAAAAAAAGAGAAAGAAGTAGGAAAAGAAGGATGGGTAACCAGTAGCAAAGGGAGAAAGAAAGAAGAAAGTTGGCTATGACTAAAGAGCAGAAAGTGTAGGGTGGTTGAGGAACGAGGTATGAGTCATGAGGTGGAATCAAAAGTAGGCGGTCTTGGTATTTGTCAATGTCGCCATTAAGCAGCACTAGAACTGGATCTTCCTATGGCTTTATATGAATTGCTAGTAGAGCTTGGATCTCTGAACACAGCCATCAAGGGAATGCCTTGTATGAGCTATATGTGTTTTACTGATGGATATATGTCACAATCTTGCCACCTGGGTACAATTTCTTTCAGAGGAAGGTTTGGGAAACCATCTGGCCTGATGTGAAGAAATGTAATTAAGACATGATGTATTATAGGGATTTACCCATCCTGTGGCTGCAGGGAAATGTGCTGACACATAAGGGACTTACTATCCTGAATTAAATGCCCGGATGGGTTGGGTGCATTCTATAAGAATGTAAAAACCAATTAATAAATTTTAACATATAATTTTCCCCTAAACGTCAATACAATTTCACACACACTATACTTGTTTTTCCACATAATGCCTGGAGAACACACCAAAACTCCTCCTTGTGATGAATTATTGTACAACAATGCTTTCAAATGTGTTGACCCTTTAATTAAGGACCAATAGAATTGACACAAATGCTGGAAAACATGTGGACAATTTACTACGTTCTCACTTCATTGGTCTCGCCCATTCATGTCGTGTCTCAAAAGTTCATCAATTTGTGGAGCCTCTCACACTTTTTTAAAAAATATCCTTTTTATTGGCATGTATAAAATTAACTTCGATACCATCAATACATTTTCATATCCACAGCAGGCGTACAACCTTTCAGGTGAAACCAAACCTCAGTCTCCATGATACATTTTCTACATGTAAATGGATCCGTAGTCATTCTCCAACAACCCTTTTCCCTTAAGCACTCTTCCCTACGATACCGGTCGGCCTTCAGAGTGACAATAAGGCCTGGTATTTCCCTGCTGTGGTAGGGTGTATTGTGCGGAGTGGCTGGGTCTGCCGTCAGCAGTAACATTCTAGTATATGTATGCCCCTAAAATGCCTGTATGGTTGCCATGCTAAAAATAAAAATAAAAAAAAGACGAATTCTCAAGGCATCCACAAACTATAGATACTCAACTAAAACTTGTAAAAATTACTGGGAGTCCTCCATCAGCAGGTATGTCACTGTATGTGTTTTTATGTTCTTTCTCTTGTTTTCTTTTCCTCTTGTTCCTAAATCATCTTGGTTGGCTCATCTATTGACATGGAGGCTCCAGGGGGAGAGGGGTGAGAGGGGTGAGAGGGGAAAGCAATACGTCCATGATAATATCAATTGCTAGGTCTAAAATCTTAATCGATTTTGCAATCTCTGTTTTTGATTCAGACAGGTGCACTTCCTAAATGAGTCAGAAAAATGTGGATCAAAATTAACTCTAAAGTAAATAGATCTAGAAATATTTGATGTTTGGCATTGATTCACGATAGTGCCCCGGGGTAATGGAGTGACATCATGCAAGCTTTGACCACTAATGACAGCACAGCGTTAACTCTTGCCTCATGATTAGCTCCTGATTTGATATGGCAAGGACTAAAACTAATGGAACAAAAGGAATTTTTGAGCCATCACAATAAACCAAACTTAAAAATCTACCTATGACTGCTGATCGCCAATGTTAATAGTATTACCTGAGGATTAAAATCTGGAGGGTTCAAGACCTAAACTGAGGCAGTGTTATATGCTTGTTATTACTTTGTTCCTCCTTTGTTCTCTCGTGCTTGCAAGCACGAGAGATCTCTGCCATGGTTCTGGAATTCAGACCTTCAGTTGTGAGGATTCCTCGAACGTCACTTTGGACGTTGGCTTCCTCACGACTGAACGGCTCTGGTTGTGGGTGCATTACCTGGAAATTGTAACCAGAAATAAATACCAGTTTGGACCTACGCTAGTCTCAGACTCCTATCTATAACATATTTGGCGTCGATCGGGATTTTGCCGCACCCACCGCCAGTCAAGCCTTCAGGACTCACCAGAACTCGACCACTGTTCGTCTCCTGCTTCCTCAGCCGAACCAGCCTCCAGTCCAACTCCAGTCAAGGTCGTATACTTTTGGACACTTTCCCCGTCCATCACCTGGCTCTCGGCGTGGATTTCTCTCCTTTTTCCTGGCGCTGCTTGTTTCTGCCAGTTGCTGCCTCGCGCCCAGTCACGCGCGCAACATTCTAACTGTTGCTCGCGCTCCTTCACGCGCGCTACGCTACAATATCAAGACAAGCCCATCGCCCTTGGAAAATCACGTCGTGCCGTATCCTTGACGACGACGCTGGCGGCCATTTTCGGCGACCTTCCAAGCCTTCGCCTAGCATTACGGTGCAGCATTAAGCACGTTTTGCTGTGTTTTATTTAATTTTCAACTACAGCGATAGGCACGCTTTACTGCCTACCATGTTTATTTGACTTCTTCATTTTAAAGTCATTTATTAACAACAGCGATAGACACGCTTTACTGCTTACCATATTCATTTGACATTTCATCCTCATTACAAGTCTTCAAGTGACTAAAGCGATAGGCACGCTTTACTGCCTACCATGTGTATTTGACCTTATTATTCCACGCTTACAGTCATTTATTTACCATTGCGGTTGACACCCTTCATCGTCCATCTCAAACTCTGTCACATTATATTTTCGTCTTTCTTATCTCATCTCACCATGGCTTCTTCTCAACAGTTCCAAACACCAGCTCCTTTCCTCCAAACTCCTGGAAAACCTACTCTTGCTTGGCGCAACTGGCTCAAAGGCTTTGAGAACTATTTGGTAGCCATCGATGCTACCAAATATGATCCTCCTCGCAAGGTTGCCATTCTTTATGGTTGTTTGGGAGTTGCTGCTCAACAAGTTTTTGAAAACTTACCCCATATTTCTTCTCCCGCTGGTGAATCTGGTGACAACTGGAATGTTTACCAAGAAGCCATTGCTCGCCTCAATAAACAATATGACGATGAGCCCAGTATTGTATTATAACGTCATAATTTTTTCAAACGTAAACAGAGCATTGATGAGAGCGTAGAAGACTATATCGCTCAACTCAGAATCCTAGCTTCTACTTTGCTTGTTTTTCCAAAAAAATCCAGGAACGTTTATTAAGTTGCAAAAACCCTTCTTTAACTGAAACAATTGATATCGCCAAGGGGATTGAACGCGCAACTTATTCCTCTAAGATTCTACAAGAAAGCATATCTCAACCTTCTGTTCATTTGGTCGAACAAGCTTCTGGTTTCACTTCCATTGACCTTGTTAACAATTCTTCAAGACAACTAAATAGGAAACCTCTCCTTTGCTACAGATGCGGATCTAGGAATCATCTTGGCAATTCTCCCATGTGTCCTGCTTCTGGCAAAAAATGCTCCTCCTGCAAGAAAATTGGTCATTTTCCTTCTGTTTGCAGGCGTCGCAAAAGATTCACTAGAGTCAATAATATTGAGCTTCAAGAAAATGTAGAGTCTTGTTCCACCAGACTTAATGATGTTATGTTGTCAATTGAATGTGATTCTCTTGAATTTACTAAAATTAAGAGTCCCTTGTGTGAATTGTTGATTGGTACAATTACAATCCAGGTCAAAGCGGATTCTGGTTCTCCCATCACCATTTTATCTGACCTTACGTTTTATGCTAATTGGAGTAAAGTTGTTCTTTCCAAGTCAGATCTCAATCTCAAGGCATTTGGCGAAAAGGACATCGATATGTTGGGTTTCTTTTATTCTAACATTGCTTGTCTAGGCAGATACACTTTCACCAAAGTTTATGTTGCCCTCAAGGGCAGGGATGTCGTAGGTTGGTTTGATTTAGCCAGAATGGGTTTGATCCTCAAGCCTGGTTCTGATCAACCCATTGCCTTAGGCGACATTCCTCATGACTATTATACTAGTCATGATTCTGGGAACTTCGATATTTCAGATCTTTCCTTTCCCATAGTCAAAATAGACACCTTGCTGAGTTCTTTCCCAAACTTATTTAAAAATAAGGTTGGTACAGTGCTTGGTTTTAAGCATGAAATTCGACTTAAACCCAATGCTCAGCCGGTTGTCCACAAAGTTCGTCCTCTTCCCTTGAGCGCTAGAGATGAACTTAAATGCGTTCTGAAGAACCTCTGCGATGAAGGAATCATTGCTCCCTGTGACTCGTCCGAATGGGTTTCCCCCATTGTCTTAGTTCGCAAGAAAACTGGAGAGGTGAGATTGTGTGCCGATTTACGTTCCCTAAATAACAATATCATCGTGGATTGCCACCCCCTTCCTAAAATTCATGACCTATTGGCTAATTTGGGTGGGGCTAAATTCTTCTCCCTCCTTGACCTTAGATCTGCTTATCACCAGATTCCCTTGTCCCTCAGATCTCAGGAGTTAACAACGTTTATCACTCCCTTTGGTGCTTTCAAGTACCTTAGGCTTCCCTTTGGCTTGGCCTCTGCAGCCAGCATTTTCCAAAAACTAATGGACAACCTGTTTCAAGACATCCCTGGCGTGCAAGCGTATCAAGATTTATTTTATTTTATTTATTTTTAAAATTTCTAAAGCGCACAAATGCCTTACGGCGTCTCGGCGTAGACCAAGATGTCAAGATGACATCTTGGTCTACGCCAACGACTCTTTTCAGCACAATCACACTCTTAATACAGTTTTACAAGTCCTGGAAAAAGCCGGCATGACTGTTAGACACGACAAGTGTAAATTTGGTGTTCAAGAGTTAGATTACTTGGGCCACTCCCTTTCTCCCAATGGCATTAAACCCAAGTTCTCTTTAATTAAAGCCATTCGGGATGCTAAACCTCCCAAGGATCGTGATGCTCTTCGCTCCTTCTTGGGCTTATCCGAATACTACGCCAGGTTCGTTCATGGTTACGCACAGATTGTTGAACCTTTAAGAACACTCTTGAGAAAGGGTGTAAAATTCGTTTGGTCTCAAGACTTACAAAAAGTTTTTGACCAAGTCAAGAAGATCATTGAAGACTCACCTGCTTTAAACCCTTTTTGTGACGGCTCCAAGGGTTTTATCACTGTAGATGCCAGCCTTACCGGTTTGGGTGCCGTTTTAGGACAATGGGTCGAGGGCAAAGAACACACGGTTGCCTTTGCATCCAGAACACTTCTTCTTGCTGAAACCAGGTACAGCACAATTGAAAGAGAAGCCCTGGCTTGCGTTTGGGCAATTCAAAAGTTCAAATCTTACATTTGGGGTCGGGAGTTCGAGATTTACACAGACCACAAGCCCCTTATGCACATGCTTTCCGACAGTACTTCTAATAGGGCTTCTGCCAGACTTGTTCGTCTCCTTTCCAAACTCCATGAATTTCATTTTGTCATCAAACACATTCCCGGGGGTAAGAATTTCAGGGCCGATTGCCTCTCAAGAATGTCTTTAACTGATGATTCAATTGTTAATGATGATATTGAGTGTGTTGTTGCCACCATCAATGCTGTTGCTGAATGTCAACCCATTTCTGAAGCACAATGGAATATAGCTTATAAAAATGATGTTGTTCTTTCCAAAGTTAAGGATTTCATTATCAACAAATGGCCTGAACATAGAACCTTACCCTCTGAGCTAAAAGGTTTTGCAAATGTTTCAGAAGAACTTTCTTTGGTTAATGATATGGTCATGCGCAACGATTTATTTGTTCCTCCTCAGTCTGTTCGTGATCATATCATTCGTTCTGCCCATCAGGGTCACCTTGGTATTGTTAAAACCTGTCAACGCATCAAACAATTCTACTGGTGGCCTTCCATGGACTCTCACATTAGGAAGATGATTGACAATTGCACTCAGTGCATCCTCTCTGATAAGCATTGGAAAACTCTTTCCACACCTTTATGCCCTGTTCCTCTACCGGCTGGTCCATGGGACAAAGTAGCTTTGGACTTTTCTGGTCCATATGATGTCTTGCCTTTAGAGCACAAGTTTCTTATCCTTCTTGTTGATTATCACTCTAAATGGCTCTATTATTCCTTTTGCAATTCTGCTTCTACTGACAACGCCATTAAATTCTTACAGTCTGTTTTTGACGTCAAGGGCTTTCCCAAGTCCATCGTTACTGACAATGGAACCCATTTTGTCTCTCAGAAAATGTGCTCTTTCCTCAAGTGTCACGATATTTCTCACTACAAAGTTGCCTTGTACTCACCATCCTCAAATGGTCTAGTAGAAAGATGTAATCGCATTATTAAGGAGGGTGTTCAAACTGCTATTTCTTCTAGGCTTGACCCCTTGCCTTTCGTTCATGACAAAGTGTGGGCCTACAATACCTCCCCACATTCCACTACTGGGGTCTCACCCTTTAGCTTACTTCGTAAAAGAAGAGTTCATTCTGTTCTCAATCCTAGTTGGTTGCATAAGGATTGTGATTTGTCTGATTCTTCTTTTTCTGTTCAAGATCATGTGAGTGCTATACAATTGTCAATGAAATCACGTGTTGATGAAGGTAAACATTCTGTTGATCACCCTTTGCAAAAAGGAGATATGGTTCTTATCAAAAATCCCAAAAGAGTGTCAAAAGGGAGGTCTAAATTTTCCTCTCCAAATTTGGTCACACAAGTTAGTAAAACCTCAGCCCTTCTTGATGACAGTGGGTGGTGGAACAAGCGAGCTCTTGTTAAGATTTCTCCACTTCAAGCCCATGTCATCAGGGAACATGCCACTTCAGATTCTGAGCATTGTGATTGGTTTGATTTCTTTTACGCTCAACCACCCTCTTCCAATCCAGTTGCTGAAACCTCCTCCAATCCAGTTGCTGGAACCTCTACGTCCTCTGAGGCTTCCGCTTCCGCTCATTCCCTTTTTCCCCCAGATTCTCTCCCTTCCACTTCTGCTTTATCACAGTCCTCTGTCCCCGCAGAGTTACCCTTACCACACGATTCGTTTCCACAGGAAACTTCTGAGGTGGCGACAAAAAGGGCTTTTCGTTTAAAACAGTTATCCTGCAGATTGAGAGACTATGTTTTAGAATAATTCTGCATTACTTTGCAAATGCTCTCGTTTGCTCATTGCTATTGCTCATGTTTGCTTTTGTATGTTTTCTTTGTTTCCCTTCTTAGAGGGGAAGATGTTATATGCTTGTTATTACTTTGTTCCTCCTTTGTTCTCTCGTGCTTGCAAGCACGAGAGATCTCTGCCATGGTTCTGGAATTCAGACCTTCAGTTGTGAGGATTCCTCGAACGTCACTTTGGACGTTGGCTTCCTCACGACTGGACGGCTCTGGTTGTGGGTGCATTACCTGGAAAATGTAACCAGAAATAAATACCAGTTTGGACCTACGCTAGTCTCTGACTCCTATCTATAACAGGCAGGTAAATTCTCATAAATTGTATGGAGGACTCATACCAACCCACCCTGTAGATGTGATTATCAAGGGGCATCTCTAAATAACAATTATATTCAAAGTATCTACCAACATACCGTGGTAACAATCTGTCCCACCAAATCAGAATAGAGTCGATATTTCATACAACCAACAGAACAGATGATCCTGGTAACAAGAAACGATCGGATCAGTGTATACCCACACTGCTAATTTTAAGATCCAACAGTCACCATGAGCCATGTTCCCAAGACCAAGTAGATGTGAACATTTTAATTCTAAGCAAACAGGACCTCAAAACAAACCAATTATTTCCTAGATCTCCCCCTTAATGCTACACCGGAAGGCACAAATTTGACTATGATGCAGATCAAATATCCACATTGGAAAGATCAGTAAGGCAAATGATAGAAAAAACAGCATTTTTGGATAAAAAGTTGAATAGTAATGCAAGTGCTGAAACGTGTCAGCATTCAGCACTGTGAGACCAGGGGTGGTGGAGCAAGGCAGAAAAAAAGCAGAGGAGTTCATAAACAGCGAGGCGCTTGAAAGTGCTCGAAAGCTTGAAAAACCAGTCTGTGGAACCTAGGGCTGAGTAGGAGGATAGTTTTAATGTGAAACACAGCTCTAGCTCTTTAGGGGCAGCATAAGAAGTACCAGTAGTGGAACCATATGCCTCACAACTTTCTTGGTTGTACAAAACCTGATGGTGTAGGTTTGTTCACCAGATCAGTTCCTACAAGTCATCTGCTTTATTCCACTTCCTGTCCTTCAGTTATTCTTTACCTCCATAATTCAAGGTCTCTCAGAAGCTTTGCAAAAATATCGAGGGACACTGGTTCAACTTTAGAGCTATTTCATTGTGCCTTACATTGTGGTGCGCTAACTGATGTGATCATTAGAGCACCAGACATGCCTCTAAATGACAGAGACACAGAAAGTGGGGCCTATATAATACAGAGTATGAGGTCTAATAAAGACAAGCCATGTGTCCTGTGTTTCTATTGAGCTTCCCTCTCCCCAACTACCTCCATTCTCATTGATAGTTTCTTGTCTCCCGCCGGAGGAAGATTGCAACATAACATTGGAGCTCATGTCAAAAAGTGTTTAAAGCGTACGAATTGTGGTGAACGTTGAAGGGCGCACTCGCATGCAAGCGGGAAACATCCTTTACATCAAAACTTTTTCCTCGCAGTATCTTTACAACGCAGGATTTACAACGCAAGTTGTTACAACGACTTGCGCTGGAGGGCGCTGTAGGATAGGGAATAGTTTAATTTTTTAATATCCAAAACCTTCCCTACTATCCACGGGGACTGGAGTTGGAATAGTAAATTAAACTATTCACTATCCAGCGACCCCAACGCAAGTCGTTGTAACGACTTGCGTTGTAAAACCTGCGTTGTAAAGGTATGCGTGGAAAAAGCATGCGTTGTAACGACATACATCCCATGCAAGCTCCAGCTTATGACATCCCCCCAAGAAAATCAATGTGTACACAAATGTCTAGTTTTTATTAGCATATTTATACTTGAGACCTTCCCCACACATAAAAATGAAAAAAGGAAGTATATACAGTGTATTGGATAAAACAATATTGGCTACAAAGATAACACAACACGAAAACATAAGTAAAACAATAAATAAAACATCGAATGAAGTACATATCACACAATAAAGGAAGCAAATCACCTAGAAGTGATGAAAGAGGGGTATCTATTTTTCGAAGGATTGCTGGAGCCAGACACAACCTTTTTAGTAGGGACTTGATTTCCTCTTGCCAGTGCAACAGGGAGTGGGAGGTGGATCTTTCAACTGATCAACCGGAAATCAGGAGGATCGAGTGAGATTGAATTAAGAATAAATCAGTGACATTGAAACAAACAATTAAAGAACTGGGCTGTCATGGACCACTACATGGTTGTATGGTGAACTATCAGCCACAAAAATATTGTGGTACAAAAACATTGTCAAAATATCAGTAATGTAAATGTCAAACGAATATATATATGCAATGTACAGTGCAAGAAAATCGGCTATAAAAATATTTTGACCAAAATATTGACAATTTATTGGTCAGTGTATGCATTTAAATGTAAATAACATTATTTTCATTCTTTAAAAGTGATTATTTTTTATAAAATGGCAAAGCATTAAAAAAATACACATCAGAAGAAAATATAACATGTACACAATAATATATTAACTTTTAAAATTGTTTATACCTAAAATTATGTGTTGCTTTTAAATGAATGTAACAGTTAATATAACAAAAATCTAATTATAAATTACTCATTAAAATAAATGTGTTATATTAATCAAAATAATATGTAAATAATATTATAACAGTATTCACATACATTAAATAATAAAAACACAATATTAAGATCTAAAATGATCACTTTTTAAAAACATATCAAAATGTTTTATTCTTATTAAACCATTAAAATACATTTTAAAAATAAGTATAAATATGTAACAGAAAGTAGTATGGCTCATTGGTTAGAGGAGGCAGACCCGGACGCAGAGGTCAGACCCGGGACCAGGGTTCAATTCCCGACACAGCAGGGTCTTAAGCTCAAAATGTCCACGAACTCGATAATTCTTGCCTCGGTGCCTACTTGAATCATGGGTTCACACTCTACAACTCTGAGCAATAGCTTGCTTAATCTCCACTATGGCCCCACCGCGATGGGATGCCTGGCTTTCACCTTGGGGATGCCCAGTAGGGGTTATCTCGCAGGGAAAAGCCAGGACGGGTTCCCAAAGCAAGCGCCTTGAGATCTTACGGTGAAAGGCGCAATATAAGAACGTATGATTTACGATTTATTTTAAATATTACGGGCCTCATTTAGATTTAGTGGATGGACTTCGTTCCCCCATTGATCCGCTCGTCCATCAGGCCAGTAAAAACCCACCCACAGTATTTAGGGATTGGCCTAATGGACCACTGTTCGTCATGTCAGAGGACAGTCTGTTGGCTAAAGTTCAGCCCTCCGTCATCGGTCCACTGATTATGAGCCAGCTGAACGTTTCGCAACCTACACAAACTTGTTTGCACATTGGTCTGAAATTCCAAGTTGTGCACAGTTAACTGTCCCAAGTAAATAGCGAGAGAGGTCAATCCGGCAAGAATTTAATAGGGGCCAAGAGTATTTACTGTGATACTGTGACATGCAGAATCTATTGTGGTCAGCACCAAACTGCATGTGCTAGTCCCCAAAAACTCAGAATAGGGGTAATATATCACACCTGATAAATTCTAAACCTCAGAGAATCCAATTTACCGAGGCGGGACTAACAAACCTCATAATGAATCGGAAGCCAGCGTTTACCAAGGACATTGACACTAGCCAATTACAAATATGGGAGGAGAGTGTGCAAGGCTTCCACAACATACTCGACTACTGCATGCCTCGCAGAGCGAGCAGCGCATGCGCGCTGCCAATAGGCTCAAACTAAAAATGTGTGTGTGCGTACATTTTTAAAACTTTATTAGTTTAACCTTAATGTTTTACATTTTGCAATTCTAAATTATGAAATGAAATTACAAACAAAAAAGGCTAGTATTTTCCCTTGGCTGTCATACACATTACAGTAAATGACACCTATCTGCAGGGGAGATGCGGTCTTGAAAGAGTTGTCTTAGACCTTGGCTGCTTAGTATAAAATAGTAGCAAAATTGTCATTGGTGTAAGCCGTGATAGAAATAAAATATGGAAAACTCAGCCAACGAGGAATACTAGATATGAATATCCAATCCTAATGTGATATGGGTTTCAAGAAAGAAGAAGATCTGTTCGGCGGACATAAACAAACCTTCACTTAAAAAGGTATTCTACGACTTGCAGATAATATACTAGTGAGCATAGAAAAACACCCTACTTTTGTGGTCAATGCCACACTTGCCAACAACACTGTTTTAGCCATTTATCATTCACTGTTTTGTGTGTTAAAGCTATAAATCCCTTCCCAGTAGCCTCTGCTCCTCCACCTCCCTTTATCGCAGCTGATGTAACAGGAATGGGTAAGTACCAAAAGTAGAATAGCTAGAGTAGCTCCTTCCCCAACAACAGGAAGAGGGTATAGTACCTGTCGTATACAGCTGGATTGCTCTTAACATCTGACTGGTGCAGTGACCACCTCCATGACTGATGGTTCAATCATGGTTTAACACAAACCATTCCTACAAACTACACCATTGAGATTGAAGCATGGACATGCACATTCCAATAACTAAAGCTAGCATTTTTCATTACCTCAAGATTTCCTCAGTGATCAATTTTCCTGAACATTTTGACTAGCATCCATCAGACATGTAAAGGAAAAAGCTCAATGCTTATGAAATAGGAAATAGGCTTAATCCTTTTCATTAAACAAGTTGAGGTCTATTGACCGTATGTATTCTTTCGGCAGATCTAGTTAACAAACAGGTCATACCCTTGATGACCCCCACCGAAGATTGAAAGGTCATCAATAAATGAGTTATATTTCAAACTGAGGTATAAGAAGCAATTTGTTGTTGTAAGTAGATTAATTCTTCCAGTTGTTTAAACGTTACCCACATCAATAGCATAAGTTTGCTAATATAATTCTGAAAAGTTTCCATTTTGTTTTTGCATTATTAACAGCATTTAATTCAAGTATATCACTTATACACCCTTAACACGTGTAGCTGTTTTTAAGCATTTATCATGTGGTTTCATTATTCTATTGTAAACTGAAGATGTAAAGTTCTTTGCTTTGAGATTCGGCATTCCATTGATGAGTCTGTTGTGCTTGGTAAGACGTAGGCATTTAGAACAACTTTGGTTTTGTTTACAATTGGTGATCATGGTGGTCCATTTTTTAAGCACAGGGCCTTCAGTTTTCTAAGTTTATTCTGTAGTGAAATTGATTTGTCTACGTGTGTTTCTGTCTGTGTTTCACAGTCCGCTGTCTTCTTGAAGTCGATTCTTTCTGTTTCTAATTATCCTTAATTGTGTTCAGTAAAATACATTCTGATTACTTCATGATATTTTATCACTGACAGTTCCTAAAAAATGCACAAGCTTTTGGAAATGAGTGTGAGTGACTCTGATGCAACTGCGGCCCGTGCAGGTGAGAGCGGTGGGGCCCGATAGGGGGGTATTTTGACAGACGATGACGATGGAAAATTAAATAAAGGATTCATTTTCCCTCGTCATCGTCTGTCTAAATACACCCGCACTAGGCCCAACCGCTCTTTCCTGCATGGGCCGCGGCTGCTCTGATGTTATGGGTTTTGAGATTCAATACAATGTTATATATTTTGCAAAGAATGCAAGAAAGAGTTACTTCATCCTTAAAATGTTTTTAAACACATTTCCAAGCACTGGCATTGTGAGTTTGGTGTGTATTGGGCTTTATATAGAATTGACGGACAGGATACTCCATCAAATTGTGGCGGATATACCATCTGCCATGCTACAAGTACCACAGGCTATAATGCACTAGTTATATGGCAGACGGAATAGCCATCATAAACTCTACATTTGTGACAACAGTCCATAGGTTCAAACCAGTTACAGGGTCAGGCACATTGGTGTTGAAAAGCAGTCAAAAAATGAAAACATAAGTGTTGATCTTAGTTGTGAAAAGATGGGATAGTGTGTTCCGGTCAATTCAAGTGAATATCAATATCTACCCACCCCAAGAGTTATTGATGTGAAAATTAAATTGCTTATATTTTTTATGAATCACAATGGGGTAAACCAAAAAAGAGAAATATGATCAGTAGAGGGAAACTGAGAATCACTTTATTTTTAGAAATCTTCAAAAAGCTTCTTATGTTTCAAGATCGGTTAGTTCAGTGCTTGACTATGTCAGTAGTTTATTTGCGTAGCGCACTGAAAACCAGTTAGCACAGCCTTTAAATAATTCATGGATTGAATGATTGAAACAGAATTTCATTACCCTCATAAAAATTTACCAAGAGATTCTTCCTTCTTGTCAGTTGTCAAAGGATTAGCTGCTAAAGGGCAATGATCAGCAGAAATCCTAAAAATCAAATTCCAACGTGGTACAAGAATACTAAACTTACATGTTGCTACAATAATTCCTTGTCCTGGCATGTTAGAAAAAACTAACTGCCTTGGCAGCTGAACCAATGTCTATGTAATAGTAAATTAGACCATGATATATATCAGATGTGCGTGGGAAGAGGTTTAAAGAACAAAAATGTCGAATTATCAAGCAGGAGTAAAAAGTAGCCATATGGTAAATATGTGTCAAATTCTTTCAGGGAAGGCGAAAACGCAAACGAGTTAGATTATTCTTGCTATAAACGAGAGAGTATGTGAAAAGATGCAGAAACTAACATTTGTGAATACAAATGGTGAACCTATAGTATAGGAAAAAGTTTTATCTGTGACATAGGAGCAGTTACAACACAAACATACACACACAAACACATATACACATGACTGAGTAGAACCTATGGTATCTTGGGGGCAGAAATAGAAAAGTATGTATTCATCAAATTGCCTCAGTTCAGAGGTACTATCTTGTTTTGCAGCCGCAATTAACAGCAACAGGAAAAAACAGAAAAGGAAAGACCTCTTTGTCCTGCTTGACCCCATTATGCTTTTCATTTCAAGTCAGTCCTGAAACACTAACTTAACAGCCACACATCATTCAGCCTCACTATCTCCACCCTGATGCCCAATGCCCTCATCTCTATGCAGCGCTTCTCACACCATACAGCCATATAGTATCTTGGACACTTAGACCATTTCAGCAAATCACTGATGTCAAACTCTGGAAAATATGATCCATGACCTCTGTACTCGGCCGAGCCTCCTCCCTAACCTTGGCTGGCAGTAATAAAAAATAAAATTATATTAAAATGGTTTTATTATCATTTTATTTTTCAATGGGGCGATGCTCCCCCGCCATAAAGGAGGAGCCGCCCCTGTCCAGACCTAAAAAGCAAAAAATTATATGAGGTTGGCCTTTGTTTCTTTCCAGTGCTGGAGGGGCAGATTGGGAACAATTTAAGCATTCAATTTATGTTTTTGTTTCATCTATCTGTCCTCTATTCTTCTGAGAAACATGAACAGAAATGGGTGCACCAGGGACCCTTAGCTTGCTGTGCATTAGGCCTTCAACTGTGCCTCATGGAGGCGGCCCAACACTGTCAAAGTGCTTTTAGTCATGTTTATTTCCTCATGAGAAGAGGATGCTCCCTAGCATTTTGGTGTGGTTCTGTTCCTTTCGACCTATGGTAAAGCGAGAATGCATGTGGTTGGCCCATGTCGCTAGTCTCTGGGATAGCTATCAAATGAATGCCACCCAGAGTAATTGCCTATGGCTGAGATGTATGCAAGTATCTCACCCATTATGCTTTGATCTTCATAGTGAATAATCATTAATTAGTAGGTGTGTCCACAATTGGGAACCGTAATCTGCTGTGACAAAGAGTGCCTCCCAATGCAACACAACAAGACCGAGGTTACGGGTAATATTAGTAAGGGCTGAGAAGCATATGAGCATTTGGCATACGAATATGTGTGGTTGGGCGGAAAGGACCTGTCTTTTGCAAAAATTTGTAAACTCAGAAACTACCTTTTGTTTGAAATTAAATAAATATGTGTAGTAATTTGCTGCTGCTCATTAAAACACTAAGTACCACTTTGAATGTGCTCTAAAATTACAGCAACACATTAAGAATTAGCGGACCATTTCAGTGTTGAATTATCAGACTATTTTAGTGTTTGGCGCGCACTCAGTCGAATGACAGAGGACATTGCCTCTGCCTTCCTGCAGGACCTCTGCCCGCCAGCCTCACAAAAATCTTTTAACATTGGCAGGAACTGTTATGATGGCAGATTCTGTCAATGTTGTAAAAGTTTGATGGAGGGCTCTGTCAAACATGACGGCTGCCAATTAAAATTTGCCAAATGTTTTAATTTTTCAAAAATAAACTCCAAAAGCAGAAGTTTTTTTAGGACAAAAAGGGAGTTTTCACACATGATGTTTAGGTAATTATTATTTTCTTTTTTTTTTACTGCTCCTCACCACCAGATTTTACTGAGTAGTGATGGACAGCAAAAAAATACCAGAATGCCGTCCGCTCTAAACGGGGCAGATGGTGTAATGTGTTTACCTCATATTCCATTGGGCCATCGGAGGAGTATGTAGGCAACACAGCTGGCGTAGGCTCTGTCATCAGCATCCTTAAAGCTCCGCTCCCTCTAAACCGAGCGGACCTTTATTTTTTGTGGTGAGGGTATGTCATCCTCCCCCAACCCTAACTCAGTCCTGATGTTCATGTTTAAGTAAAAAGTAGGGGCGTTCCTTCCCTTAGTGCTGAGGATTGCGGGCTTAATTTGATCCTGTGGTTTCCAGTGCTCAGCACCGGGACTTAACTGTCAACACCAGAACTTATGACATGCTGCCACATGGTGGTGCTGTTTGTCTTATTTAGAGATCAACAAAATAACAGTTGTTTATTGGCTCATTAAAAATTAATTATACCTGCAGTCCATGCTATTCCTATAGCTGTAGGGGCCTGGAATAGTCTAAAATGTCACACTTGAAGATGTATGATGGTTAGTAGTTGTGTTGGTACTATCACTGGCAGTGCTGGCAAGGGCAATGGCCTCTTGACCTGGGTCCTGGCACTTATTGTTTTACAAATTAAGCACTGTAGAGGATCGGATAATCAGTTGTCGGTCTCCAATTAACAGGCCCCCATTAAACAAGAATCTTCATTGTCTCAATTATTCAGATTTTCAAGAATGTAAACCTATTAACTCTACTCATATTTAATTTGAAAACTTAAGAGAACTTTGATTTTCTTTGCTTTGACCAAAAACATGGAACTTGCATCATGAGCCATTAAGCTCAGAACATTATAGAAAGCACATAGGAGTATTTCTGGTGTTTTTTAGGTCTTGCCTGAGATAGCACATGCACTATCCTGGCGAGACATTTAGTAGCTGCTTTTTAAAAGCGCTACCTTGCCAGCTACCAGCTTGCTGTTACACGCACAAGCGCGTGCAACGTGCCCAGCTGCCATTTGGCTTTCTACAACGTGTGAATCCCCTACCCTACCCTACCCCCCCCCCCCCCCCACCCACTCCCTCCTCGTCAGCTTCAGCGCGCGCTTGTTCTCCTTTCTCAGTCTCACCCTCTCCCTGCCTTTTACAACTGTGGCTCCACCACTGTGCCCGCAGCCACTTCCCCTCCTCCCACTCCCTCCTCGTCAGCATCAGCGCACGCTTGTTTAAGTGAGGTACTCCAGTAATGTTAGACCTGTACATGTTTATTGTAACGCTATAGGAGGTTCACATCGTCAGCGAAAATGTCTTTCAATAAGGATAAAACACCTACCACCATCCTCCAATGACGTTTTGCTTGACTCTGATATGTCTGCCTATAAGACTACTGCCTGAAGTACACGCTACCGCATGAAGTAATTTCATTGGTATTTGTGGCGTTTACGTACTTGCGTCCACACAAGCAAGACCGGAACAAGAGTGGCGGGGTCTTTGCTTTAGTGAGGTGTCAGCGTACTACGCCTGATAGAAAAGGAAGTGTCTCGACAACTACGTGTCCATTCCAAGCAGAGCCCGAAATCTACACAGTACAGGTCGCTGTCTGGGGCCGAGTCGCCAATACCTA
Source organism: Lissotriton vulgaris (assembly GCF_964263255.1). Taxonomy (NCBI): domain Eukaryota; kingdom Metazoa; phylum Chordata; class Amphibia; order Caudata; family Salamandridae; genus Lissotriton; species Lissotriton vulgaris. Next base: position 151,841,638 of record NC_141700.1, on the reverse strand, counting down.
AGGTAAGTGCGCCTCGGCTTCACCCTCTTTACCCGCCGGTGTTTGGCTTCATACACTCAACTTTACTGTTGTGTTTACTTTAGTAGTATGAAACTATCTCAATTTTCTACCTGAGTTCAGGCGCCTTTGCTCGTTTCAGTAAACTCTGTCAAGCAGCACAGGTATGTTGGTGGGGTCAGGAGTTGTACTTTACAGTTGATGTACCAGAATTTATAATATAATGGTTTCTGCCTACGTTCAAAATTCAATTTTGGCTGGAGGCCCATCATCTGACTTAAATCATAGTCTCACACTGAGCACATTTAGAAACTAAAAGTGAACGTTATAATGTTGTAAATGTAGCCTGCAAACACATTTTATCCCTAGTATACCTGCCTCCCTTAGCATGTTCTTTCTTATATACCCTAACAAGGCGAACTTCATAATAAACCCTGGCCTCTTATCTATACGTGCTTCCAACATCAACACAAACGTTTGTTGAATGGATTTGTGATGACTTGTCAGTGCTGTAATACCTGCTGTAAGAACGAACAAGAAAAATTCCATAGCCGGTCTAAGAATGAGGAAAAACCGTTGACTGCCCAGTGTGCATAGGAGTTGGGGTTACCAGATTTTCCAAACGATAAACCTGGACGGGCACCGAATGGAAACAAGCATTGGCATAGCGAATAGGTCTCGCCTTTGGGACCTTATATGTGTTTAGCCATGCAACAGTTGATATTGTTGCATCCAAGGATATTGTGCTGCTTTACAAAATACTTATAAGGTCCCAAAAGCAAGACCTATTGGCTAGGCCAATGCTTGTTTTTTTATCTCTCTCACTAAATTCAGTGTGCTAAAGCCGTGGGGTCTATTGTGCTGCAATACTTTCCATTAAGGCGCTATTTAAAAAAAAGTATTCATTCGTTCAGTAGCTAAACAAAGGAATAATGATGCTACTGCCATTACTGTTAATAATAACAATGAATTTGCTCGTATTTGTCTGGAAAAAACTGCTTCCATCACATACTGTGCTGAGTTCTCTCAACCATCTTCTCGCCATGGAGATGAGGGGTGTTTTTTTACTTAGCATTACTGAAAAGGAACGCTTTTCTGGATTCACAGAGGCAGGAGGTGTAAATAATGTTTTTTTTTTAATAAAACTCAAGACTTTTCTGTTCTAATATTTTTCTTAATTGTTGCTGTCTATTTTCTTTTATCTTCTGGCTGTAGGATATTGCTTTCAATGCGTTCAGAGACATTCCGTGTAGTTGTCCACTGTGTGAATGTTATGTTTGTAAATACCCTTATACCTATCTATGCATCACCCAAATGAATATTCTTATTTACTTTTTTATTTTGTATCACATCCAAAAATGTTCTTTTTATCCACTTGAAAGAGCGTTACAGTATGTTGTATAGCAATGCTGACATGGGCCCTAGTGCACGTAAAGAAATGGGCCCCAGCTTTTTGGGTTAGGTAGATAAATGAAAGGAACAATCAGGGTTCCTTGGGCCCCCTCCGTCACTGGGCCCCGGTGCCACTGCACCTGCTGCACCATTGACATCCACGCCCCTGGTCTTAATTATATGTAATGTTTTAGAACACAGATCAGAGGGATGCCGCCGGGGGATTGGGCGATGATGAAGCGTTTGAGAAGATCTGTGGTCAAGCTGTCCGTGCAGCCAACCCCCTATGGACTGAGGAAGAGGAGAGTGTTTATTATAGAAGAGCGTTAGGTCGAAGTACAGGTGCGCAGCAAATTCTTGGATTAGCGCTGGATACAACTCTCACCACAAGTTATGGTGATTGTTCTTAACATGTTATGAAAATAGAACAAATTATTAACAATGACAGTATTCACATCGGCAACGATAATAAAAAATATTATGAGGATAATAGAGTAAGTAAACAGACCGAGCCAACCAGTCTTGCCACCTGGAAGAGGTAAATCGCACGTTTTTATGATGTTTACGTTTTTCGGTGTCTCTACAGCTTTAAACCCAGAGCTGTTCGTTCTACTTGCACCATAATCCAAGGAGCTGACAGGCCGAGGCGGAGTGATCCACAGTAACACGCCGCACACAAGCCTGGAAGCAGAAGTGTCGTCCTCCGCTGTGATTGGCCGGCTGTCTCGCTTGTCAAAGCGCAAGGAGGCGAAGCGACCAAGAGTGCACCCGCCTTCTGTGATCCGCTGCTCTGGTTGGTTAATGTACCCGTCCATCGCGCAGCAGTGTAGGCTGCGCTGGCTGGTTACGTTGTACCTTTTCCAGAGGCTGCAATAGTTACCTCTGGAGCTTGGAGGCGGAAGGGATGTCAGCGCAGGGGGGAGTAAGGCTGTGACGCGGGGGGGGCAACGAGGGGACAAGAAGGGGAGCAGCACCACCGACGAGGGGCCTCGAGGGGCCTGGATCGGGGGGTCCGGCTCAGCAGCATCTGGTGAGTGAACACTGGGCCCTGGGGAGGAGGATGGCTGATGGGGGGAGGGTGCGTGTTTATTTGTATTTTCAGCCTCACTGTTTTTGCATCCTTAAGAGTGTGTTTATCGGTACGAGGCGTGTCAACCTTAACATTAAAGATCTTAAATGTCAGAAGAACGTATGCAATAAAAACAACATCACAGCCCCCGCCCCCTTCTCTCCATTTACCAACCAGAAGGAAATAATATTTTTAAAGGGAGTGGACAGACTGACAGCAGAGCTCGTGATGCAGCGGCGCAAGTGTGGGGGGCTTCTGCAACTGTATTCGAAAGTATGTTTCGGTTTATGTCTGCCGGTGCATTGCCAAAAGAAGATATTCTGTCACTTCACCTACTGACAAGGAAATGCTGTGTATAATTGGACTGCCTGACAACTGCACGTACAGGAGGCGGGGTGACCTTAATGTTTGAAATATAATGGTGCCTCGTTTAATTTCTTTACATTTTAACGTGATGATGCAAACAACCAACGGTTTATTTAATATGAGCAAAGTCCTCATTTTGAGAGGAAAAAGCCTGACAGCACCTCCCTGGTCTTTAGTACCGGCGCCCTACGCCCAATACCAACTGATGTTTTGGAGAATGTGTGACTCTCACAGCAGCGTGTGTGAAATGGTGACAGCCACCCTTCCGCCAGTACCACCAATAAATTAAGTGGGTGGGGCGGCGTAACAGCGGAAAAAGGCGTTTAAAAGTGGGTGGGTTGGGTACCAATTGAAACAATGTTTTGGATAATGTGTGCAGCAAACACGAGTAGTCGACTCATAGTACCAAGTACATAATTATTTTAAGTGTCTTAATGCTACACACTGGTGTGAGGGGTGTGTATTTCTGCCCAGATGTGATTTAAAGTATGTTTGGATTTATCTGTGGCAGCGGGTACGCACTTGGCAAAAAACTACTTTTTAAGTAAGAGAGCAGTCGGACCACAGAAGTTGGACATATTTGAGGATGTCAACAATCGATTTGGAATTATGTTCGCTTTCATCCAATAATCCCCAAACGGAGGTATCCGCCAATATTTTGTTTTCTAGTCTAAGTAGTGGACTTGCTGTGTGTTTGACAGGGTAGCATGTGCGATTTGCATGGTTGTTTCAAGGTGATTAGCTGTAGTGCACGGGTGACAGAGGAAGGGTTCAGTTATTATTACCGTCCAATACAAAAAGGATAATTAACGTGGATGGGTCCTTGGGTATCTGAGTGCAAGAACAGTTTCTATCCACAATCTCGTTTTAGGACGTGTCTCATATTGTGTCCCCAGCAAGAAGGAAACAGCACCATACATGCCCACCCTTTTAAAGAAAGGCTGACCTCTTTTGAGGGGGTGAACGTGTTGTTTGTTGGCTTTTTTCTACTCTCTGCACACATTTTGGGTGGACCATGCCATGCGCGACACCTTAAACCAGTCTAGTCAGCTTAGCCAACAGTATGGTGCAGACTGGGATAATTGTGCGCATCCTTCCAATGCAGTGTGTACAACTACAAGGTCTAGAATGCAACACCCGTTAGAATAAAATCCAGTCTATGGTAACACAAACGACACAGTGCTACGTGGCAGGCAGCTTTGCTTTCCACGTGAGCAATTTAGTGAACTTTTCGACTTAGCTGGGTAAGAATCGCTACTTTTCATAATAACAAACACCAATTCCAAATCATCTGGCTGCTAATATGTTTGCTTGGTAGTTCTAGGGATCAGGCTGAAGTCTCCGTTTTGTGGTGATGGACTGAGAGAGGGTCATAAAACGGCAATAACCGCGTGGGTGCAGGGGGTGTTTTTGGTACAAGGAGTCATCCATGCAGATGTTAGGGTTCATTGGTCCCACTCCCTTGGTCTCCCGGCCTGCTCCGGACCCTCTAAGCACACACGTCTCAGACCCTGATGCTGCCACGGTCGTGTGTCTACATCCAGTGTTTACCTACGGTTGCTACTCATGCACAGAGTACTGTGTGTGGTGTCCAGAAGCCATGTTGTCAGTCACTTCAGCCATTAATGACCGCCGTTCTGTGCTGCTCACTGTCTGTGCCTGATTGCTAAAGTTAGTGTGGCGATTCAAGTAATCACCTTGCCTAGTGTTGTTAAAGCAGAAATCAGCATGACTTTTTGGGGGGTTAGGTTTGGTTTGCTTTTTTGAAGAACTAAATAACCCTCAAATAATCGTTGAGCTAGCTCAAGAAACCGTGGAAGAAATGCTACTCTTAATTTCAGTGTTGTAGATTTTTCTTTTAATCTTCAATTTTCTTGTTAATACAGGCAGCGTATGCTTTCTTTCCAAATAGATGAAGAGGTGAAAACCTCTAAAACACAAATATTATTGTAGCATTCAGATTCGACAGTCATAGTCTCCTCATAATGAAAAAATAAATACATTGTGCTTTGAACTATTTGCATGTTTAATGGCATGTAGAAATTGGTTACTCTGCGTGTCTTACAAAAACAGCCTTAGTGTGTATAATTGTATATTTTGTCTAATTGTTATGGTAATCTGTACTTATCCATAATAAAGAATCCTTCACATACACTAATAAGTATGCCAAGGCCATGTAAGTAAATTTGGCAAATAACACGTTATTTAGAACAATTGTACTAATAAACACACATTTATTGCTACAGTGCAAAGGTCGAGTCGCACGTTGCTACCACTGTACAGTGATTAGACCTGAGAAAAAAATATGGTGTACTTCCCCACAGATTGCATGTTATACTAATATGACATGTGGAGCCGCTCTCCTAATACGCCTGAATCCTCTTCAGTGTGATTTTACCTTACTGCTCACATTTAACACCAGGCATCCTGATGTCGGTTAAATATATTTTTCTGAAACACAAACAAATACAACCATACCATGGCGTTCACCTTATATACAGATACACTGTCCAATATGCTGTTTATGACTATAGTTGTGTTGACTGAGGGAGGCGCGGTTGAGATATTTCATCATGATCTAGTCATGGTTTTACTTCTTGCAACTCGTGGCCACTCCCCACATTCAAATCATAGGGTATTATGTTCTGCACATCTGCATATATGCTATTGGAGGCCTACTCCTACATTTAAATGTTATTTCTGTCACGTAGAAGTGTGCGTTTCACTACTTATGAAATATGTATACAGTAGATGTATGTTCATACTGAAATACATGCTATGTGATTGCTTTAGTATGATCTGTGATTTTTTTGCGGGTGTGGTGTCATGCTGCTTTATTCTGATCTGTAATGTTTTTGGGGTTTAGTGTAATGCCGTACTGTTAAATATTGTATGGAGGTATTTAAAAACGAAGGGTTGCTCTTTTTGGATAAGAGTCCGACCTATGAACTTGGTTAGTTTCTGCACAAGGTTAAAAGAAAAAAAACTATTTCTGTGGAGTAATTTCCCGGCCTTCATAAAGGGAGCATATGTAATGTAAATGTGTTAACACCCTGGGGTGCTTTCCAATGACGAGTTCTCCTCCCCAACACGCCATGATTTCTGGAATCCCAGCTCAGCTGCATGCTAATCACTTTAAAGATTCACGTGCCACAAAACTGCTCTCCGTATATCATGTCCTCCCGCTCGGAGTGAACTCCATCGCGTATCACACTTGCGTTTTCGTGGCAAATTCCAAATACGTGTAATAGCTCTAGAGAAGTGACCGCTCTTCCCGTTCTGTTGATTTATATTTGGTATTTTCTTCTGCACAGTATGGCGATATTAACTCCACACACTTGTACAATTTTAGCGCCTGGGTACTCTCCCGAGTGACAAGCGATGGTAAACTCACTGGTGAGTCAACGTGGACGGTGCGGATACGTAACGCTGCGTAGCTCTGTCGGCGCTACGTCACGACTGCGTCGGTGCTACGTCACGACTCCCAAGAATGACGCCACGCGCTTCCCTCGTTAGTGAGAGAGGAGCAGAGCCCGCAGTTCCCACCACCAGGATATTTCCGGACATGCGACGGCTGTATTACATGTGTAACCTCTCCCATGCGACTATGTCCCCAAAGTCCTCGCCGTCGCGGCGCAGCCTTGAGAACAGGCTCCGAGTGGCATGTGTATGTGTTGTACACGTGCACTCTGTTGCCTTTTCCTGTATCTGTGGCATGTAGATAAACCGCAGTGGAAATTCCCCACGACCTTTGAGCGGCAAGGTCTCGGTGGCCCTGTCTCTTTCATGTAGGCCTAGCTGTCTGTGCCCGGATCTGTCACCAGTTGCCAGTGCTGACTGGCCTCACAGGTGCCACCCTCGCCCTCCACTTCAGGATGGGTTTCCAGCTGCCTGGATTCTCATGAACGTTCTTAACCTAGATTTTTGCAATTTCCAAAGGAAGCAAGTAGAACGACAAGCACTGGCCTGCAGATTTTTAATTTTCTGGGTAGTTTGGAGTTAGTACATTTTTTTTATTTTTTTTCATTGGCAGACGTATATTTCTAAATACATTTCAACAGAAGCAGCTAGAAAACTACTAATATAGCGTAGCTTCTGGCCTGTTCAGTGATTGTCTGCACAATACTTATGCTCAATATTTGATTAATTACAAAAGTGAAAGACGAACCCTTGTATCAGTTCTCTTCGTTAATGAGGATATCTCATTTTGTCTGCATATGTTTTGAGCATAGTGGTTTTAACTGTAGGAGGTTTATTGATATTATTTTTCCTATGCACGTATAACGGTTGAAATTAGGCATTACATATGCCTATTCCTTAATTTTTAGGTTTCGCTCGCGATGTGCTTGCAAACTCTATTGCTTTTAATGTAAACTTAAAAGCATTTTTTATGCTCCCTCTTTTTCCTGGCTTTTTAATGGTTCCTGAGCTTGCCACTTTTCCTCCATTTCTATTCGAGGTAGAATATTGTCCTGCATTTACCAATGCTTGTTATTTCTAGTCTCTTCTCTTCAAGTAGGCACCTTTGTGGTCTTTGAACTATTGGATTTTTTTAAACTAATTTAATCTTTTCAATAATACCCGTCAGTGATTGCTGCATAGAGAATTTGGTGTGGCCCGGTGAGGTGACATTGTGTCTTTCCTAGAAAATCCCTATCAATTGTTTTCGCCTGATTAGGCCAAAATCAAACAGAATGTGATAAAAAAGAATGGCTGAATTAATATCAGCTACTGGTGATATTTCGAGGCTCCATTCCACTTTATTATTTTTCACCCACTGTGCCACACTAAACGGAGACCTGTCATATGTAAATCAGTCTTAGTCCTGCTTCAATAGCATCCTTCGTACCCAAATTGTCAGTTTAGGTATCTACCATATGAGGACACAAGCAACTCCAGATCGGATTCCGCATTAATACAGCTTGAGTCCCATGGAGCAGTCAGCAGGTGACCCACATCTGAGTATACGGGTCGCACTTCGTGTCAACTGGAGCAAACAACAAGGTGCTGGAAGGAATGCTTAAATTAATCTCAACCAGTGGCGATCGCTTCAAACTGCATTCCAGTCCGTTGTCGGCAAGCAACCCTAATCTAAAACTGGACTGCATGTTTTCTGTTTGAGACGGGACCTTACATGGCAGTTTGGGATGTACTCTTCCTCTTGTAACAGTCTAAGGCTGATTGTTTTGATATAGCTAGTTCAAGTCTGAGGTGGCATGGTGGGCACACATTTTTTTTTTGTGGCTTGCAGTGATTATCCATGGCTGAGAGCCATTCAAGCAATCCACTCTCCACTTTTTTGTTTCACTCAATGAATAGGCCAGTGTGGCACGATGACGCCCATCTGCTCAAAAACGGAAGACTGCCTTGAGTCATTGTTCCTTATTGTTAAGGAACTAGAAAGAAAAATAATATTCTTAATTTGTCCACATCAAGATAGTATTGCACAATAAGTTAAACTCTTTTCTTTAAGTTTGGATAGGAAGGAGGTGGATGCTAAGAAACACAGGATGAGATGTCAGATTGAGATGAATTGGATGGGACTAAATTATATTGAGCACTTAGCAAAAATACATCTTAAACCGATTTGTTTCATGTAGTTTATTAATTTGACATGGTTTTTATTCAAGCAGTTATGTTCGTGTTAGCATCCCTTTTGAGAATTAACAGGAAATTCATCCTTGGCATGGGTGAAATTTCTGATAAGTTTCTATAGGGACGCTTAACTCGTGAGCTGTTTTACTCGCTAATGTTGGGTTCCCAGTGGTGGAGGATGGATATGAGAGATCACATTGGAAGAATTTGTATGCCTTAATTCTATAAATAGAATTAAGTTGAGAGAAATATCAGACCTGTGTAGTGTAATAGTTCACTTGGACCTCACCAGCCAAAGTTGCTGGACTCTTTTTGTGTCACCAAGGGTGAATAAGCTTCCGTTGATGATGTTCTTGCCAGATAATTGTCATTCTATGTCTGAGCTACCATTATGCCTGTGTGATAATATGTCCTCTATAACTAATTTGCACATTATATTCCTTTTGTAAATTTTATGTATTACTAAGGAAGAGATACATTTTATCGATTTTTTTTAAAACTCTAAATTTTAGACAATGTAGGCCAGCTCTTTTATTCTTATTACAATTACACACCCGCTTGTATGCTGTGCAATATCTTCCTATTTGTGGCAAGGTTTGAAGATCAGGAAAAGTATGCGGGTGTTACAATGTCAGAAAATTTATTGTAAAGATTAAATCTGGCCGATATAATGTATTGTGTGTGTGTGTGTATATATATGTATATTCACTGAAAAAACCATAGGTTTCACACCAGTTATAGTTACCTGGAAATTTTACTGACATAAAACCATTGAAATTCCACGTTATAGTTAGTTGGACTCCCTATAACTTGCGCGCCTGCAATGCACTGCTGATGACGTCACATATTACATCACTCATGACATGGTCAGTGACATCACTCATGACATCACTGATGACACCATCCAGTGAATGTGTGTCTTTCTGAAAAATAAATATGTTTTATATATGTATATGTAAAGGTCGATGGAAGAATAAATGTTTAACTAAGTGTCTTAATGGATGTTTTTTTAAAAAAAAATTGATTGGTTAACTGGCTTATTAAGTGTATCTTAGTGAATACATATATTAGCGAGTATTTTTTAAATATTTAAATGTTTGTATCAGTGTTTCACTTTGTGTATAAGTGGCTGCCTGGGTTGGTGAGTAGCTACATGTGTGTGTATATGTGTTATTAGATGTTTTTTTTAGTATCAGTATGAGCGTCTGTATGGTTTGGTGGGGGTGTTACTTAGCACATAGATGCATCAATGACTGACTCACTGTTTGTATGTGTTTTGAAGACAGCATATGTGCAGGACTGTATGGGTGGAAGAATGTGTATATGTGTGTGTTAGTGAGTGAATGACTGTCTCACTAGTGTCTTTATGAGTAACTACATATGTTTTAATCTAGTATATGTGAGTATTGATGTATATAAGTGAGTATATGTGAGAGTGAGAGATTGAAAGAGTTCCTGTTTAAATAAGTATGTGTTTCTATAAGTGATTGTTTAAGAGAGTAAGTATGTGTACGTTTCCTTAGAAGTAAGGTGCTAGTGTGTATATAGCTGTATATGCAAATAATTAGATGTTCAATAGTTTATTTGCATGTGTGAGTATGTGTGTGAGTAACTTTTGGAAGACTGTCGGTGTGTTAACGGATGTAAAGGTGTCTCACTACATATGATAAGTGAGTATATGTATGAATGACTATATAGAACTAATGGTGAATGAGTGGATGTGTATATAAATGGTGGAATTACTGAATTGGTTGTTGTAACTGGTATAGGTATCTCCACTTTTTTGTAAATGTTAGTTTCTATTTTTTAATATGTGTTTCAAGGGTTACATTACACTGAAAGGAGGTCTGTCACTCTGTCACAAGGATGGAGTCATCAGTGATGTCATGAGTGATGTCACTGACCATGTCATGAGTGATGTAATATGTGACGTCATCAGCAGTGCATTGCAGGCGCACAAGTTATAGTGAGTCCAACTAACTATAACGTGGAATTTCAATGGTTTTATGTGAGTAAAATTTCCAGGTAACTATAACTGGTGTGAAACCTATGGTTTTTTTCAGTGAATTTAATAGGTTTTTTAAATGCTAATTCCTAACTATAACTGGTGTGAAACCTATGTTTTTTTCAGTGAATTTCATAGGTTTTTTAAATGCTAATTCCTAACTATAAGTCTCACTTTATAAGTAATACTGTTAACACTCTAGTTGTACTTTAGAACACTCTGGTACATTCTATCGTTGGGCTATAGTTGGGCTACATATGGCTGATATTTGGGCTACATTTGTTTTTCTTTTGTCTCTGGAGGCCATCTTTGGGCTACATTGGGCTACATTTGGGCTACATTTGGGCTCTAACATATATATAGCCCAATGTAGCACAATATATATTTTTTTGAAAGTTAATTTTCGTAAAAAACACTTGAGTATAGCAAAGGCACATCGGGCTACCAGTCCCTACAATTTTTCCCATTTTTAAAAAAATTTATTTATTTAAAAAAAACATTTTTTTTGCCTTGGAGCGCTCCCGGTGCGCGCCCCGGTGAGCGCCCCGGAGAGCGTACTCGCTTGAAGCGCCCCGGTGCGCGAACCGGGAAGCGTCCCGTTAGCGCCAATGTCGCGAACGAAAACATGATCGTGACGTATTGCGTAGCCGCGTCCGCGTGATACGCACGGCGTAAACGCACCCGGAAGCATTCGACGCGCTTACGCGACGCGCCCCGGGACGCGCCCCGAGGCGCGTAGCGTAAGCGCGTCGTGTCACCACAAGACCACATTGGTGGTAATGAAGAAGAGAAGGACGAAGAGGAGCAGGAGGAGAGGCAATATCTGCCTAAGGACAATCCCCCATACAAACCCAAAGAACATTTTATTTGGGAGTTTTTCAAAATGCCAAGGGGTGCCAAAAAAGTAAATGCAGCAAAGGTGACTTGCCTCATCTGTGACAAAGAACTGTCAAGAGGGAACCCAAACAAAAAATATTCGTTTGGGAACCACACGATGATAAGGCACATGCAGAGGAAGCACCCAAACAATTATTCAAGAGCAGAAGTCAGGCAACTGACCAAGAACCCTCCCCAACCTTCTACTTCCAGCACCTCCAACCAACCCACTCCATCGGTTGAAGAGGCTAGGGAGATGGTCCCTAATGTCCAAACCAAGTTTTCCAAATTTAAATTTGTTTGCATATATTGCAACAAAACGATCTCATATGGTGAGCAGAGCATCACTTTACTTAATCGAGCTGCAGACAACCATCACTGCAGCAAGCAACCTTAATTTGTTTCTATTTGTTTGCACCAGTTGAGCTGTTTGCAATTCCCTGTCTTTTGTTTCACCCCAGAAAAACTACAAAAAAAATATAAAATTGTTCTGAAACCCCCCCCCCCCAAAATGTTCCAAAAAACAAAACAAAAAAACAAAACAACAAAAAGAAAAAAAAAACAGTTCTTTTCAGAACTACCTCCAATTTATATGAAAATGCTACATTCTTTAAAAACTGTCTTTCTTTTTTCCCCCATGGTACGCTCCCCGGTCCGCTCCCCGGGGGCCCTTTTATGACCCCCACATCAAACCTAGGGGGTCAGGGGGGGTCTAACCCTGCCCCCTTATGGTCATTTTCCCCTTTGTTTTTGCCACCTCTTGTGTCTCGATCCTACCGAGACACAAGATGGCGGCCGCTCCGGACTGTTTGGAATGTTTACAGACACCCGAGAGCCAATCAGCTTTCTGTGCGCAAGTCGCGTGGCGCCCCCGGAGCGCTCCCCGAAGCGCGTACCGGGGCGCGCTTATAGATATATATATTTTTTTGAACCTAAATTACTCAAAATCCACTGGAGCACATATCTTGAGACATAGCAAAGGCACATCGGGCTACCAGTCCCTACAACTTTGCCAAGTTTGGTGTAAATCCATTCAGCCGTTCGGGCTAAAAGTGAGGTCGACCGCCCTATGGAAATTAACATGGGGAAAACGCGTTTTGGGACCCCCCTTTTATCTCGGCCCCGGCTTGACGCATCCCCCCAAACTTTCAGGGAAGGACCAGAGCTCGACGAGGCCATTTTGAGGAAATTTTCAGGCAGATTCGTCTCTTCTATAAAGAGGGGTTGCCGATACACGGCTGAATTTACCATCCCACTGTAGAAATTTTGCGGATACACGGCATAATGGTTACGATAAAAGTCAATGATTGTTGGAGCCATAACGGAACAGGCAGCAATTGTTATGCATACTTATGCATACTTATTGTCAAATATTGAATATCGAATCATGTATATGTGCTTATGCCACTGTTAACAACAAGCATTGATAAAGTTGGATTTTTGAAAATAAACCCATCTGGTTGCAGTAAACCCCTTGAGTGCCTTTTCCTGTACGAATGGATGGTGGGAAATTGAGCGTGATATGTACGCAGCTGCACCGCCGCTTTGGAGGCACCCGTATTTGAAGTGCGCCGTGAGAAGGTGCAAGCGGAGCGTAAATATATATATATATATATATATATATATATATATATATATATATATGAATTGTGCTTTAATTGGTTTGATAATCAGTTTTGTAGTGGGTACTGTACTTTTATGTTACCGAAAAGTAACAAATAAATCTAACTGACTGACTGTATCACCAACTGTGCGTGCAGTCTTGCTTGTCCCCCTCTACTTTCAAACATCTTAGGAGTATTTCATTAGAGTTACTGGTTTGACCCCTTAAACTCTGCTTAGAGTCTGCCTGATTTTCTTACCTGTTCTCATTACATTTTAATTTGTTGCTGCAAAGTATGTCCTGACTATCCTTCTGCCCTCACCTCCGCTTTTTCACCGATGAGGGCAGAGAGAAAATACCTCTTCTGAAGGTTGAACGTGGGAGATTTTTCAATATTCTTGTTTTAAAAATCTATTTGTGACCAATGGCCTTTTGTCTTTTTGGTACTTTAATATTGAAGGTATATGTTTGTGTATGCCATATCTTCTACTTTTGTTCTTCATCAAACAGTCCTGTGGGGTTTAAAGGTATTACACAGTCTCCAGTCCCAGTCACTTGTCTCTCACTTCTCCATTGAGTGCTATACTGTATTCAGTACCTGGAATCCTTTAACCTATAATTGAACTTGCTATAATGGTCTTAAAAGCTTTGCCAAATCTCTCAGCTGCTATACTCACAACCTTAGTTGTTTGGAGTCCTCCTGTCTACTTCTGTAGGGTCTTACAGGGCATGTGCCTGCTCCAGTGAAGTGTGTGTGTAGCATAATTCAGGTTGGGGGGTGTTCACGTGCCAAGGAACACCTGGGCTATGAGTATGTACAATACAGGAGACTAGTATTGTCATATTGTAAAAGACTCCTGCCCAGCCTTGCAAGGCATGTGATTGATAACATAGTAAAGTATATCTTGGCTTATGTGCCAGCATCAGCATCCTTGTGCGTCTAGCTCTGGTTTATATCTGACAGGGCAACATTACAGAAGCCAATCATTGCTGTTGGGTGTTCGAAACACGCGGATCCTCGCTTCTTTTGAGAATTTCTTCCAGATTGTTCACAGTAACTGTCCCGAGCTGTTCCAAGTGCAGATAAGGTACAGCAGACGGAGGGACACTGTTGGGGGAGAACTCTTTTGTACTGGTTGCTTCAGGTTAACCCACTGAAGAGTTTCACCTTCAGTTTCAAGTCCTATCCCGCTGCTCTCCAGCCAGGGCCTAAGATGTTAATACTGGATGGACTGCCGGTCTGTCAGGTCCACCTTGGGACCTATTCATCCTGTCCAGTTGTTATACAAGAAATGATACAGTTGGAGCTCTCATCATGGGACCACACTGTATCAAATAGTATTTTGAACCATCTAATATCCTACATAAGTACGCTCTTAATGCCCGCCATACACGCAAGCCTTTAAGGTTGGAGATATTTTTTGGGGATTATCATTGCATCTGGGCAGCGGCCTTGCCAAGTATCAATCTCCAAGGAAGCATATGAAGCTACCGTCTTTACGGTACAACACAGTGACGATGCAGGGTTCGACTCTGTGAGGAGTACACGTCTCCACGGTACAACCGTGAGGATGCAGGGTTCGACTCTGTGGGGAGTGCAACCCTGTTCATGTAAGAAACAACTACATAATGCGTTGACTGCAGTTATCAACCACTGATGTTAGAGAACTTATTGGTTTTGACAACAGTGAAAGTAAATATGTCAAAAGGTACGAGAAAAAATTGAAGAACATCAAAACACACCATTCGCCACAACAAAAAACAATGTCGACAGAAAGGGTAACTAAAACAGCACGTAAAACAAATTAAGCACTTGAAAAATTAAGCACCAATATATTTCCGGCTCATGTTCATCAAGTTTGAGTCCGGTATTGCAGTAATTTTTTATGCACTGGCTCAAAAAGAATATCTCTCTCTCTCTCTCTCTCTCTCTCTCTCTCTCTCTCTCTCTCTCTCTCTCTCTCTCTCTCTCTCTCTCTCTCTCTCTCTCTCTCTCTCTCTCACCCACAATATAAGCAAAACCGTTGCTATAATTGTTGCTATATGTTTTTTGCCTTCTCTAATTATGAAGGCCCTTTTTTGTTCTTCGACAATGCTTTTGTTGCAGTTCTTCCATCTTTGAATTTCTTGGTTTTCTATTTTAGGTCTGGTTAGATGCAGTAATAGAAGTCTAAAACTAAATTAAAAAGAAAGGCACCCAAAGGAAAGGCACTGTCGCATGAAAGGATGGGCTGTCGTGCAACCTTTCACATATCGGGAAGTTCTCTGATATTTCACAACTGCCTGTCACCATGCTTGGCTGTCTATGATCAGAAGAGTAATATAAAGAGTGCAGTCTGTGAGTCTTAATACACCAAGTGCATGGTACACATATTGCAACGTGACCGTCTACATGTCAACAGTGTCCACGTGAAGAAAGTACTGTAGTGTTTGGTCTGTTTTTATGGCCACAGTATGCACAGAGCCGGGCAAAACTTTAATTGCACATGAGTAATCTAGGTCATTTCGCATTACTCTCCTAACATGAAATGGCTAAAATTAACGCAATTTTACCGTTTGTGTAATGTGGAGTAATTTGTGGCAAAAATGCCTACCCAAGTGCACAGGAACAGAGTGTGAGCGGCTGGTGCTGTTCCTTTTCTGTTGCATTTTGCACTACTTTTTAAGCGCAAAATGCATCTCTGGGACCATGTTTGACTCAAGAGTGCGTTTTGCTCTAGGTAAATAGGTTTAAATGCTGGATTATGCACCACGCTTAATTCCGTATAATCGTTCCTTATTCTGCTTTAGTTATGCTACAACAAATTCACACGTCATGACCACCTCATGCAGGATACATATAGTACATTATTTACACTCTGCGTAGCTGAGCTCACCACGCTGTATACCATGTGCTGTTAGCAGTCTGTGCCTTCCTACACTATCATTGTGATCACAATGCTGCTGTGCTTAAAATGTTTTGAGCGCAGGACACTCGACGTCACTTATGCAGCACCTACAAATTTGAGAAACTTACCAAATTGTTAAAATTAGCTGTGCACCTGCCCTGTCAGTTTCTTTGAGTGCACTAAGACCATATAAATAGGATTACAAAATAAAGCATACTAACAGAGTCAAAATATTGGTTTGTCAGTGTGTTGTTTCCTTGGTTATTGGGTTTCACCAGAGCCCTTTATTTTGGGGATGAGAAGGTTAATGGAGCAGCGCGACTGTGTCTCCTTATGGACAGAGCCCGTTGTCCCTCTGTTGAACCAGCCATTATTGTCCGACTGCTGTGACTATTGTCCCTTTGACATCCACCGACCCCTCTCAGCGCGCCATTTGCCGGCAGTCAATAAGGAGTTGTAAGCCAGTGAATGATTATGTTCTGTTGTTTGCCTTGATAAAAGAGCGCTGCTTCTCGAGTCTTAGGGAGCTAATAAATGTTGCTTTCTGCTTTTTGAGAGAGTGGGGGAGGTGTTCTATTTGCTTAATTATGAAGTTGGTTGGGGAAGAGCACGATTGATGTTCCAAGCAAGGCTCTGCTCAGCCAACACTAGTCCATAGATCTGTAAATAGAGTGTAGAAGAACTAAATTGAGAAGTCGTACGTAAAGCCACATTGGGCATCCTTATGAGTGCCGCGGTGCCGGGTGATTAGGAACCACCTCCTCCCCATGGACCTCCGGGTACCAGTGTCATCTGTAAGTCCAGAAGTGGATTTAAAAGTGGAACTCTGAGATTCCCCTTCTTAACCCCTTCCATGCTGATGACAGAACGGTTCCGTCATCAGCTACGGGTGAGCTGTGCTGATGACGGAACCGTTCCGTCATGAGCCCGTTAGAACCTTAGAACCCTCAGCACAGCGTGAAAATTCGCGCCGCGCTGAAGGGGTTAATAAGAATTTACAGTGCAAATCAGTAATTCTCGTCTGGCTACCCTTGGTATGTCTTATTACTCTCCTTTATCTCACCTGGAGATCTCTAGATGAATTACACATGGTCCATAGATGTATCTTGGATCATTTTCTCCTTTTTACCAGCCCCTTCTGGTTTATAGGGGCACTTGTAATCGGCCACTTGAAGTGTTGCTGAATGGTCATTAAATATTGAAGCATTTACAGAAGGGGTAAGTCCATACAATGAGATGGAATCTCTGAGTACAAAAATACCTGTTGAAGTCCTCATGAGATTTGGATTGTGCGGAATAGTCTTGTTATTATTTTCCAATGTGAGCAAATTCATTTTTGGTTCGTATACGCTTATGAAATTGCACTAGGAGAACATCAAATTAAGTAGTTTCAAGAAATCATAACCATTAGCAATGTTAAAGAGGATTGGAAACATATTTTTCCATGTCTCCGTGTGTCACACCAGATTCCTGGTCAAAAAGAAACTGTACTCCATTGTGCAGTTATGGCACCTCCAGAATGGGCCGTGTGCAACATTTCTTTTTTTTACAATATTTTTAGATTGTAGATATCCATGTCCGATATTTGAGTTGGCACCGTACAGTATAAATTCACCAACACCTTCAGAACAACTGCAGGTCCACAGTCTGTTCTCCATTTTCCAGACTAGGTACATGATAGAATAGATCTGTTCTCAAAACTCTTCAGAACCGACTTAATCTTTATGAATGTCTAACAAACCACTTAATAACAATGCAAAGACGGTAAACTTGGGTGCCAGAGTTGACTAAATTTTCAACCATCAGGGTAGCCCTTAATTTGAGGAGTTTAAGATCGAATTTTGTATGTGCAAATCTTTGTGGCTCTGGGGTCCTAAATCCAAATTTCCTTCGATTTGGTATTAAACCTTTCTCCCAACAATGTAGTTAAACTCAAAGAATCCTCCAAACTATTGCAGGGTCTTCTATTGTGGACACTCGAAACCTTTATGTGAAAGCTGAAGGAAACCAACTGTTCGTCAGGAAACAATTAAAATCAATGGTGCCTAACCTTTTCTATATAAGATGGCTTAAAAGACATACATTCACCTTTTAACAGCGAGGAAGCGTTATTCCAGTACAGGAAACAGCACTGCACACACTTTTGTGTCTAAAGACTTATAATTGTGGGTCTTATTTAGTAAATGTTTCAGAGTTTTTTAAAGTGGTTAGCACAGTGATGCTATGTAACCATATTAAGTAAATTTTAGTGAATAATGGACATCACCCCATGGTCACATGGGACATGCATCAAGGTGCTTCTCTGTTACAATGGATTTAGAAGGCCTAATTTGAAGCTGTTTATTCAGTATTTCTTAAGTGATAAACTGAACACCCCATTGAGGTTAGATACACCCAGTGCTTGAGACAATGAATTTCTGATTCACCGTAACTACCTCCACCAGGCAGAGCTTCCATAAACCTTTCTGTAGAGAAGGTCATAACATTCCATCTCTAGTTTTGGAAGACGTTCCCTGTGTGGCCATTAGTTTAGTACAGCATACACATAACAGGATCTCTTGGCAATGCAGAAAATAGGCATCTAGGATTACACTCCTTACCAGGGGTATCAAGCTTTTTGAAGCAAACAACCACATTTAGAGTTATTTCCTGAATAGTAATCTGAGGACTTCTCAAAGTTCAAAGAAATTCCATGTTTTAACTTTTTGTTCTTTAAAAGTTCGTCCACCCTTTTTAGAGTGAATTTAGGTACTGCAAATGGCAATCGTGACTCCTATAGAGTAAACTTTCCAAACGCTTCCTTTAAAACCCATGCCTCAATAATAGAATTTAAGGTATTAAAGTTAGCCTCTTTTGCCTTGGGAGCCTTTACAGTTTTTTGTTTTTGGCTGACTTAGAATATAATCCTTCATTGAAAACAGCATCTGAGCTGGTGTGTTTTGGATATGGTTAAGTCTGTTGATGGCAGATGGTCTTGCCAGTCGTGAGATTTAAAGAATGATTCTACCACTAACTACTCTTTGGGAAGTGATTGAGAATGTCAGTATTTAGGTAATAACAACACATCTTGAATTCACTGTTCATACTTTAGGGGGTGAATGATAAAGCTGCTAGATACAAGGGTTTCCAACCAACAGTGCTCTCACTGCACAAGGGCCCTGCAGGGCCTGGGGCTACAAACAGCTACCTCAGTTCTGTGGACTATTCTGTCTGAGCGGAATCTTGCTGGATTGCGCTTTCAATGGCTCTCACTTTTTAAATAGCGCAGCTTGCCTAGAAGTAGAGCTATTGGCAGCAGTCTTGCCTATGTTTTTAATGTTAAAAAGAATTTGCACGTTGTCTACCTACATATAAAAGGTAAGGACAACATCCAACCCATGTAGTAGACACCCAACCTGACAAAGTTTGATGTAAAGAATAAAGTTGATAGGTCTGAGATCTGAGTAGCAGTTCATCATATTGGCTTAGGTAGGACAGTGTTACTGCCGTAGATGCAAATCCTGATTTCTGTTCAATAGGAAGTATTTCATCCAATTAACGCTTGGCCCTTAATAAAGCAATGAGATAGGTGCTGGAATATCAGCTGATTGTCGACATGTTGCTGCTGAAAGATTAAAATCGTTTCGCCCTCAAAACTGCCACTGTCTGCTATCCTGGAATCATTTCTCATTGAAGGGTCTATACCATTATTAGCTGTTCCTGGGCAGAGTCCTGGTGCTATGAGGTAAGAAACTGTTGGTGGTATAAGATAGGAAGAATGGGAATGAGAAATAACTGAACACCAGTCCTAGCTTTGTGAAGAAAACCTCATGAACAGTAAAAAGACTCAACAGCAGAATTACAGAGGTATTTGAACACCCACATCTCACAAAATCTGTTATAAGGCTTGTCTCAATACAAGCATCACATAAGATCTGAATCCATAGATTAGGCAGTTTTAAAATGCTCTACCCACTATGGCAACAACATAGTTTAACACCTGTAGAAAACTTTTCAGGCCAAAATGGAATTTGTTGCTTTTCTGCAGAATTCGAGTCCAATTCAGATGGAACCAATAATCGGAAATGTAACTATTGCTGTTGTAAAACTGGGCACTTCATTTTACCAGCTACTTAGCATACTTCGTTTTAGAATATTATGTAGCTTGCAAGGAACAAGGAGAAGCCAGTCAGCATTTAGACGTCTGCTGTCATGAGGCCACAAATGCTGTATCCCAGAAAATGGTACTCTCTTCCATAATAAGTGATTTAACTAAACTCTGTATAAGCTTTGAGGTATTAGTTCTATAACTAACAACATTGGAAAACAGCAAGGCACAATAACAAAAATATAGGGCTTTATCTTCTTCTATAAGAATGTCAAAACCTAAGATAAAGCCCTAGGCCTTGGTAGCTTGAGGTGGTGTGAACCCAGTCTTGTTCAGAAATACCAAACACTTTCCACAGATGTCTTTTCATAGAAGCTTGAATGAATTCACTGCCACTAAAAAGCACCAAACATCTAAGAAGCCGCTCAAAATCTTAAAAGCAAAAGTCTGATACATGTAATGGACTGACCCCTGTTACTGAAAACAAAGTGAAATGTTAGCTCAATTGTTGGTCCAGTGCTCTTTCTACGAGCAAACAAAGAATCACACCATAAAAAAAGTTGCTAATTAATTTCTATTTAATAGATCCACAATTGTTTTATTTTAACTTGTATCAAAACTTAAAGAAAATGATCACCATATTCCTTTGTTTTGCTTGAAAGAGAGACCAAAAATGAGCTTAAATATCCTCGAAAAAAAGCAATGTACGTTGGGCTCAATTCCATCCACTGATTTCAGTGTTATTATATGTTTATAAAGCATCATCATGTACCTCAGACAATACGCATTGAGTTCTATAAAGTTTTGCTTGGTACACCATTTATCTATTTGACATTTGGCAGGATCAACTGCTGCACCTAGACCAGTAGTCAGCCGTGGGCCACTTGATTATTGGGACAAGATGCTCTGCAATATGATGATTAACGTCTCCTCCATATCTAAGTGTATTGTGGGACACATATAGATTCATGCCTTTCTTCGGTCAGCCTTAGGAAGGAACACTAGGTTCACCTCCTTCATGATCATCTTTATGTAGTATGGACATGGTTTTTTTGGTAGGATAGTGCCTCTTTCCCATTTCCTAGAAAAGCAGCGGCTGGTAAAATCTCGGTTTCTACCCACTCACCCTTTTAACTCTGCTCTATCATCCACTGGGTCTTTTGGGCTGTCTGCAAAAATCCATTGTAAAAGGACTAGACCAACTTCTGCATATAGACCTGGCCTTCCATGGTTAATATTCCTTTATTCTGATTCCTTGATAATCCACTATTTATAGCTCTCATTCAGTGTTCTTCTTTTCTTTGAAATGCTTTCTCTGTAAAATGAAAAGTCTTTAGGTATTGAATTGCTTTGTTCCTAAAGACCAATTATTTTCTGTAAACTGGAGCAAGAGCTGAAACATGTATTTTCAAAACTTAAACTAAAAACGTATTGTGCTATACATCATTGGTAACTTTGTCGATGACACACTGATTTATTTTTCTTTTATTTAAAGTGTTCTGTATTGGATCGACTTGTGCATGGAAGCCCTGTACAGTAGCATAAGTTAAATGGATAGTTAAAGACTATTAAGGAGGTATCAAAGACTGATAATTAAGCATGCCCTCTCTTATTAATAGGTAGGATACAATATTAAGAAGATAAAGCCTTCAAGACATTCATTTTTTTATCCCCATAAGCCCACATGTCTTATGTGCATATATTAGTTTCCTTTTTTTAAAACCTAATTTCATACCGTTTTCCTGAGAATCTTTTCCTCTCCAGTATGATACTTTGTTGTCTCTCTCAATTCTGGAATTCTTCATTTTGGATCTGAATGTAAATACGTTTTTTAAAGTGTTTTAGTTTGTTAGTGTCAAACAGTTCAATTTCACATAGCACTCCTCATTCTCTTGCATTTTTTTTCCTCGCTGACCCTTACAGTTCGCCACTGTAATGTTCTGTCTGCTTTTAATCCTGGTTTAAATTATGCAGACCTCAATTATAATCTTATTTCATATTTCAGCACATATTTATCAACACAGTGTTGTTGGTCTTCTTTTTACATTTTTAGATTTCATTACATTTTGTTTATACAATTTAACAAATACTTTGTCATGTCTCTGTCTGCCAAGCAAAATCAGGCGTATGTCTCCCTTCTTTGATGGTTATCAATCACTTTTCCAAATATATGTGTGTTATTTAATGAGTGCCGTTGATAAAGGTAGGGATGTGGGCATTGGGCTTACATTACCCATTCCCAGTCGGTTTTTATGGGGCGGATGTGTAGATTAATAACCTGAACATCATTCAAACTACTACAGATCAAATCTGTATTTGGATAACCCTTTTAGAAGTCATCTTATTAATAGTCTAACAAAGTTGGAGTTTTAAAAAACGTACATTTTGCACACCATTAGTAGTATTCACCTGAATAATATTTAAAGAATGTTTTTTTTCCAATAAATGGACATAGCAATGCACCTAAAAACCCCTGAATTTAACTGCTGTATTTTAGCTTGCTTTTTACTTGGTGTTGTACCATTACAATCAGAAGCGGGAGGTGCTTCTTGTATCTATAGCCCTTTTCAAAACAAACCAACGGGAGCAAAAAGATGTCTCCAAATATCATATTTAAAATTCTTTTTCAGTAAAGGCTGTAATGATGTTTAATTTCTTGAAGATGCACAATGCAAGCAGTGGCACGATTACTATGTGAATTCATGCGAAATAGCTTCATAACTATTGAGCTGCAGTACCCGATTGTTTTTTGCTGAAAATCCCTCATAGTTACAAACAATTTTCCAAAATTGCCTTATGTTTCATTGTTGTTCTGCCCTAATTCCTGCATTGAGGTATTACTTTTTGACATGACACAACAAGTGATGAATCTTCATGTTTTTTAGTACTCTATGAATTCCGGTGTGGCCATTTAGTCTGTTCACAGGTCCTTCACATTTTGCTTTCACCCACCACAGCATATAGTATGGGGCAGTGTGCAGCCCACACCAGCCACTGGGTTTAGTTCAGTGTGAATGGTGACATTGTGTCTCATTGAGTGTGCAGATCTGCCTAACAGGAAATACACTTCAGCTGCCAAGGCTGATGGTTTATTGCGGTGCCAGCGTTTTTCTTCTCATTCTTTAGTTGACTTTTTTGTTGTTGTAATTTTTGTATTTTTAAACTATTCTTTGGAGTGTAATAATTAGTGTCCAGTAACACCTTTACTTTGCACCAATAAGTATAATATTTTCATGTTATGTGCTTTAAAATGGAAAATGGTTTCTATACCTGTACTAAGTTCATCAGTCCATTTTGAAAAACCTGTCTTGGATTAAAGAATTGTGCAGTGGTATTTTTTTATTTAAAGGCTTTTGTGTAAGAATATGGCTGCCAAGCTTACACAGCGGCATGTTTCTTTGTTGTTTTTCCTTTTCATTTTTGTGGCCTATTCCTGCGTAAAGAGTTTTTACAATTGCAGCAGATTACCAATGCAAGACCATTTGGTTTTGCTAGTGCTTGTTAATAAATGTGATTTTAGATTTAGGATGAACTTTTCAAATAAATGTATCTATATAATTTAAGGCAACGAAAAATACTATGTGAGATAAAAGTAAGTTTTGGGCATGTTATTTCCTGATTGCAAAGAAGCTGCTTATCCATCCAGCCACAGGTTGAGGCTACAGTGTCAGAATTATACTGGTCAGAGTTATACTTTTAATAGCATATTCTCTCCTTAGTGTTCCATTGTCTTTATTTCAGCTGTTGTTCTGCATTTCAAGCAACATGGTAGATCATAAAAGAATAAGATATTTGTTTTTATTTTTTAAAGAATCGTTTTTGGTGAAACTTTGTTTTGTAGTACATACTATAGCTCTCATTTTCCTTTTAAAATCAGCTTATTATTGGAAGTGACTGTGCAGCGAATGTGGCCTATAAATCAAACGAGAAAGCGGGCAACACTACTAACATGATTTCTTCTCTCTCACTACATCTTTGTCCTCGCTTCTGAATTAAAATTGTATCTGTTGACTTAATATTCTCAAAATGTATTCTTTCCCTACCTTATATAACCCTTGCTCTGCAGTTGCTTGGAAAGGGTATAACATAACCTACTCGGGAGCACAGAAAGTTTCCGTAGCTTGCTTACACGTCTTCATTATCCTTGACTTTGTTTTTATGAATATTGAGGAATACAGGCTTAACTAAGTGATTTATTTTTCAGCTGACCGGCAGCCCCAGTTAACTTTTTTGGGGAGGAAGTCATACAATTATAAAACCTAAATTTGTGAATGCCAGTCTGCTTTTACCTTGCTAAGTAATTGTCGTCTAGGAGACAAATAATGCAATTAATACATGTGAGTTTCAAGGGAGGATCCCAATTAAGTTCAGTTCTAAGAACAAAATACAATGTGGAGAAGCCAATGGCATCAATACATCTAAGTTTCTAGGGTGTATCCCGATTTATGATTTTCAGTTCTGAGAACAAAACGGAAGGCTGAGAAGCCAATGGGAATTTGTAGTTTTGCCAAATTGTTCAGTAGGTGGAGGAAATTGGTAAACACTGGATGTGATCAAATTTAAGAATAGTTTTGAGGCTTAAATCTTTGCCAAGTGGAAGTTCTGGACCTTTTAGCTTATATTTTCAGAGATTCCCATTGCTATTTGTGGCTATACAGATGTGCAAGAAGTAATTAACTGAAACACTTCTGGTATGGCAAGTCTCAACTATGGATGGTATGACAGCTGAAACAGAAAAGCCTTTTTCAAGGCTTAAGATGCCACTTCATGTATTTTAGCAACTCATGATAACAAATATGGTCGCATGCAGGCATTAATATAAACAAAAACTTTAGTTACAGCATGTCTGATGTTAATGAAAGGAGATATAATGCATGCAAAATTCCAAAACACGATGTTCTGGGTTGGAGGATTAACAGTGAATTATTTTTAAGCGTTCATTTAAAACCTTAAAAAAATAACATCTTATTTTATCAGGGATGTGAATGTCCAAGAAATAGCGGAATGCATTAAAATGTCTAGCAACCAGTTTGCTTCTTCTCTGGTAGCAGGATGATCCAAAGAAAAGGTGGAATACTACTTTGCTGCAGTATTACATGGGTGTGTTGTTCTGCTCATCTATAATCAACATAATTTGGTTCCACAAATTGTGTTGATGACTGAACTTTGTCACAAGTGGTTGCTGGTGTTGTTGTACACCCGGTGTTTGATGGAGCTCTATCACAGCCCGTTCCACCCCATTCCCATTGATATATGTTTCCCTTCTGTAGCTACCAAATTCCAGAATCTCTCCTATTCTGTATTGGAAGCTGAAATAAATGCTCATCCTTTGATTCGTGATGTGCTTTGGTGTAATGTTTACTATGAGAGATAGATGCAAAGTTTCTAGAAAAATAGGCAAGCAAATAATGTTCTATATGGTTGAGTTATTTGGGTGTGAAGGTGCTGCCTAACCTGGATTCTCATTTTGCTTTGTAAAATCTGTCTCTGTAGAAAAAAAAGGGAATACGAGGTTTTTGTGTTGTGAGTGCTTTTCAAGAGTACAAACATCTTCATGTTGTAGTCTTTTTTTACCACCAATAGATTCATGCAAGGAGGCTTTATATTTAAGCCACAGTTCTTCCAAACAACACTCCATTTGTCCTGTTCATGATACTGTTCAAAGTTACAACACCTGTTTTGACAATTGGATATCATAAGGTGGTATTGGTTGGCATTTTGTAATTGATGCAAACTCATTGTATTTGCATCACACAAAGTACAGGCAAATGTTTGTAGGCTAAGCTAAATCACCAACAAGGCCATGCTAACATCAGTGGAACATATTTAAACTGACGGCTGCTGTGGTGCCCACGCCATGCAATCTCAACACCCATTTTATCTGAATGTTTTCCTTCGCTCACATGCATGAGAGGAAATGAGTCTGAGTGGTTGATGGATCTTAATTCAGGAGTCACCTAAATCAACGGTTCGTTCTAAAATGTTGTGATGCATGAGTTGAAGGAGATCCATTTGGTCCACTTGCCGCAGTACAGAACATAGAAGTGATAAGAACATAAGTGCTATCAATCTTCTGTTCGGTTTCTTCTTCTTTTATATATCTATGTCTGGCTTCTTCCAAGCATAGTATTCCTATTGGTAGGATGGATAAAAAAAAATTCCAAATCCTGTTTTTTGTGAATAGTCACTATCTAAAAACCAGTATTCCATTGTCCTCTAAAGGCTCTGTCTGGACGTCTCCCTGTTTTCCTACTGTACCACATACCTACCGTGTCTTGTCCACACTTTTTCTCTGTCTCTGACTGTCTGTCGTTGTACGTGACTTAGGGAAATCCCAGTTATTTTTTCTGCTCTCTTGTTCACTCCCCACAACTGTTCTCTTCTGTTTCTATTTGCCATTGTCGAATTTCTTTTTTTAATCTATGCATTTGTCCTCTGTTTTGAGGTTTTTTCCAGCACCACCAGAAGCCACTTGCTTGAGACTTTCTTTTGTTGGCATTCCACATGCTCAGTTGTGCCACTAACGGGTCTTCACGTTCTGTTCTCAGCAACTCATCCTGCAGGCCACAGGAGGATTTTTGTGATCTGTACTCGGTGGTTCTGTGGCCTTGATTACGTCACATCAAAACAAAAGGAATGCTTTTTCTTAGATAAATAAATGTGGAATCGCGATCTACACACAAAGCTGTGGAATAGAAAAATGTACATCCATATGTGTTTTGTATCATTGAGGTTGCTGTAATATGTTAGTATTTTACTCCTACTTGTCTAGTGCTGTTTTCATTTTAGCTTGGGTTTGGCATCCCACAAGGATCTCTGGTAGGATCTAGATGCAAATGTCTCAAGGTAACTCTATCTTTTGGGAGTTTGATGTTGGCAGTACTTTTACCTGGACTGTCTGCTTAACCAGATCAGGTTAAATACTTTACATATTAAAAAAGTTAGTCCATGCAATTTTACAGGCCGGTGACACCCTCGGAGTCATCAGCGGACACCCCTTGAAATGCTGTTGTGACTCTCTTACACGTTAACACTCTAGCAGAATGGAACACCAACCGACCGTTTTGCCACTACTGTGCTCCTGTCCATCGGGTGTGGTCAAGCTTAGTCATACATGTGCTGTCAGTCACTGGCCCTTCTCAAACGGAAGACTATTCAACATCACTCATGTTCTCATTCACCTTCCTCAACTCCTATGGGATTTGCGGCCACCATTTACCTCTGTCGACACACACAAACAGAGGCTACAGTGTGAGGAGTCTAATCCCATGCCAACTCCAACTCCTCCAGTCTTTACAAGGTTTTTCATTCGAACCTTAACCATTAGCCTTTCAAACATTAGTCCCGACTCAATTATGAGTTACTTTCCTTCTGTCTGATTTATAATTATGTTGGGTTCACTCCTTGCAATACAAAAGGTGGGTTACTTCCAATTACGCAGCTCCATACAGTTATCATTTATATAAGGAGGATCATAACTTTTTCACTGCATTAAACTCTCCATACGTTGCAAGGAATGTACTCATTAGCACCAATAAAATTTCCCCATTGTAGATTGACTGTTCTATTGACCAATGGCTGCTAAAAATGGGATTAGTACTACAGATGTTTGAGGAGGGCTGACCTTTTGCCAGGTTTCTCTGTGTAGATACATTGGGTCTGGGAGTGATACAGCTGAAGTTGTACAGCCCAGCCCTAAAGCGCGATTGCATTAAAAACGTGCACTGTAGAAATGGTAGAAATGGTTGGTTGGTATTTGATGAAGTCGCCCAACAGATGTTGTTTTTTATATTTCTTATAGCCCAGTGTCCTTATTATTTGGAATCTTGGTTGTGTTTCAAACGTGATAGATCGCTGTAGCTCCTAATCCACGTTTGAGGACCGTAAGTAAACCCCACACGCGGCCACATAGTTGCTGGTGGACTGACGCATGCTGGTTTGCATCGTCACCCTCCCAGGAGGCCTCGTTGCCTTTCCATGTGAGCATGTGGGATCTCATGCTGTTGGGAGATCAATCGCTGAAGCGTGTTGCCCTTTCGCACTCTCAATATGCTGGAAAACAACAGGAGTGTTTTTTCATGCGCATGCTCTGTATTTCAGGGAGTGTGATGGGGGTGGGGGGGGGGGGAGGGGTTGGAACCGCAGTTTGAGTGATTGATGGATTGACAGTGTTCACATTTCCTGAAACTGAAGGTTACCAACGGTGTGGTTATACAATTTGCACAAGATAACTTTCCTAGACAGTATCTACTAAAAGTAGCTGCAGTGGAAATGTGTTTATTAAAGGAGCGCTGCGTCCTGGCGGGGGTTGGCAAGCTGCAGAAGAGGGGTGGCTACGGTTTTGCCCTTTTTATTTGCCTTCATTTACACAAGGTAATTGCAGAGGACACCACATGGAACATGTTGAACTGTTTTTGAAAGTACACCCTGCAATTAACACTTTAAGTGAAGCCTTTATTTCCCTAGGTCTTTCTTCAGTGTCTCATCCACTCATCTGCTGTATTAAAAGCCAGGGACAGCGTTAACTCTTTCCTGGGTGAGTTAAACCTTGATTGAGCTAAAATCACGTAGATTTTGTGCAAATTCATTCATTTCCGAAAACGTTTTCTGCTATGCATTGCAGGAGATTGACCACCACATCTGCCTTCCAAACTAGGCATGCAAGCAAGGGCTTTTTTTTATTACAATCCCTTTTTTTAAAATCCAGGATTAAGCCATTCATTTGGAAGTGGTTTGGCTTATGTATTGTGCCACTCGGGAAAGCTAAAAGTCCAAACATTAAAAAAAAAAAAGATTTGAGGCAGGTCAACCTTGATAAATGAAAGTGTATTCATGCATTCTCATCAGTCTGGTTAAATATCTAATGCAAATGATTCTAATTCGAATAACCAATTAAAATAGCACACACCACAAGTAGAATTGGCTGTATTGATCACCACAGTGGTAGTGCTTCCGGTGAAACCAGATCTTACAATTCTGAGTTGAAACTGACAGGATTTTAACTTGCACAGTGAAGATTATGCCCAATTCTTTCATGAATAACTCCATGTTTTGCCTTAAGGTTTGGCTGTCAAATGTGCAAATTTCCTCTTTACTGCCCTACTGTTCCTCACCCCTATCATCTACTGATTCTTTGAAATTGAACTGGCACAGGAACGCGTATCTCTGCGGCAATACTCTGTGCGGTAATTCCTGATGCAGGTGGTGCCCGTGGTTACAGCAAGACTGGTTAAATAACCTAA
This sequence comes from Lissotriton vulgaris, assembly GCF_964263255.1. Classification (NCBI taxonomy): domain Eukaryota; kingdom Metazoa; phylum Chordata; class Amphibia; order Caudata; family Salamandridae; genus Lissotriton; species Lissotriton vulgaris. The sequence continues at coordinate 151,812,518 of NC_141700.1, read as the reverse complement.
GGCCTTTGTTTGCTACAACAATGGAGAAACGGTATGCCTTTGCATCATAGTTCAACCTTAGCAATGATATGTGAGCAAACTACTGCTGTTTATAATGTTGTATCACATTCTAATGTGTTATTCAGTGAATATATCCTGTTTTTTGATTGTGGAATCCTTTTTATAGAAAGATTTGGAAAAATACATGTTTATGCAACTGATATTTCTCTCCTTAGATCTGTTATTCCTTCCAAAGGAATGTAGAATGGAAAGGGGCGACCACTCGGTCCCCCCCGAACGTATGGCAGAGTGCCTCGATCCCCCCGGGAAGCCATTTTGGGCGGGAGGCGCGTCTCAGCTGGTATGCCCGAAGCGGCGTAGCCGGGGCGCGCTTTTTCCCGCCCTAGAGTGGGCTGGCCTAGACACTGACGCGGCCGGCCACGCCCTCGGGGCAGGCAGGGGCGGGTTTACGCCCGCCCTGAAGATGGATAAAAAGGGACGCAAGACCAGAAGACATCCTCTTGTTCCTGTGCTCTGAAGCTGCACCTCCTCGCTGCACGTGAGCTCGAGACGGAACGAAGAGCCAATTTTGAGCGTTTTAATCGTTCTTGTTTGTTTTACAGTTACTTTGTTGGAGAATGCCGAAGAAGGTGGGAAAGCGCATGACCACTGACCAGATGCTGCGGGTTCTCATGAAGGAGATGTCCGAGCTAAAGAAGGGGGTGGACAAGAACGAGGAAGGGGGTCCAAAACGTCCTTTGGCGGGAGCAGCTCTGGGAGGGAAAAACAAGAGGCCCAGGAGGGGAGCACCGGGTGATGACATCCCGGGTCCCAGTGCCCCGTTCTAGGCTCCAACTCCCGTGCCAGAGGAGGGGAATCCGATTCCCGTTGTGGTCACCCCCGTGTCCGAGGATGATATGCCGCCCGAGCTGGCAGCACAATTGGCAGCGTGGTTGGGTAAAGGTAACGAGGGCGCCACGGCTGTCGATGCGCAGGCGCTGATAAAGCAATTGCGTGAGAAACGGGAAGCAGCCAAGGTGCCCGTGCCGGCTGCAGTAGGGGACAAGACACCAGGGACGATTGCGACCACAGAGGCAGCGTCAGGTGCAGGTAAGCGGCCATTGCCGATTGCGAGGGATGAGTCAACACCCTCTCGGAGAGAAAAGTTGGGGCAACATGTTCCTTTGGCAATTAAGGAAAAGATTTGGGCGGGGGAGTATGTGAACATCTTCTCATTGCTTGTTGATCATTATGAGGTAGAGCATGTAAAGAGTCAGAAGGATCTCATGCATCCGAGTGTTTGGCGCGCAAAAATGGCCGCCTTTAAAGTGAATGAGAATATCGGCAATTGGGGCAATGCTTGGGGAATCTTTACATCAATCTTGGGGGAACGTAGACCTGAGTTGCTTTCCGAGTTCCCAATCTATCAATCACGAATCATGGGGTACTCGACATCGCACCAGGGTAATCATTGGTTCTGTTACGATAATCTGTTCAGAAAGGAAAAAGAGCATAATAAAAGTTTAACCTGGGATTGTTATGATGCCTTGACTTGGGATAAAATGAAGGAGTCAGGAATGTTGAAAATGCCGTTGGTGGGAAGTAATGTTGGCGAATCCTCCCGGCAATATGCGGGGACGCCCTTTCGATCAGGTACGGGTGCCGACGATTACTCGAAACCTGCCCGCAATACTGGAAAAAGGGGTTTCTGCTTTAATTTCAACAGAGGTAAATGTACTAGACCCCAGGGATCGTGTAAATTCAAACATGAATGTAGTGGTTGCGGGTCGTCCCATCCTGAGTCCTCGTGCAGAGCCAGAACGGGTGATAATGGGGGGAGAGGAGGTGCCAAACAGGTCTAATATAGTCCGAGGGGCGCCTTTACCTACCCCGATTGATACCCTGGCGATGATTCCCTGGCTCAGTGAATACCCGGATCGTACTTCTGCTGGGGTGCTGCGAAACGGTTTTTCGTATGGTTTCCGCATCCCGGTAGGGGACTTTCAGGGTGTGGGGAAGTGCAAAAAGCAACTATCCGTCCTGCAGCATACGACCGTGGTACAGGATAAGATCCGGAAAGAGGTGGCACGAGGTCGGGTCGCCGGCCCGTTCAGTATACCTCCGGTTCAGAATTTTGTTTGTTCTCCCTTAGGGGTAGTCCCCAAGAAAGACCCCGGTGAGTTCCGACTGATTCATAATTTATCAGCTCCACGAGGTCTTTCCGTAAATGATGCAATCGATCCAGAAGTGTGTTCGGTGCGGTACGCATCCTTCGATGAGGCCGTAGCCATTTTGAATCGCCTGGGGCCCGGGGCGCTGATGGCGAAGTCAGATATCGAGTCAGCGTTCCGATTGCTCCCGGTACACCCAGACGACCAGCGTCTCCTAGGTTTCATGTTTCAGGGTTGTTATTACATGGATAGGTGTATGCCAATGGGGTGCTCTATATCCTGTGCTTATTTCGAGAAATTCAGTAGTTTTCTACAATGGGTCTTCACAAAGAAAACAGGTTTCCAATATGTAATGCACTACCTTGATGATTTTCTGTTTCTTGGGGCAGCCGGGGATCTTGAATGTGGCCGGGCCTTGGCCGAATTTTGTGTGTTAATGAAACAGTTTGGGGTGCCATTGGCGCCGGGTAAAACAGTGGGTCCTACGACTTGCCTCGAGTTTCTGGGGATCGAGTTGGACTCCATTGAGGGTTGTTTCCGTTTGCCAGCTGAGAAAGTGTTGAAGTTCAGGGCTGCGCTGCAAGTGTGTATAAATGCATCGAAAGTTACGCTGCAACAATTACAGCAGTTGGTGGGACAGTTGAATTTTGCCCTGAGGGTAATACCAATGGCCCGCCCCTTTTCCCGTTCAATTGCCCAAGCGATGGTCGGCCTTAAAGAGTGCCATCATCGCACGAGACTATCGGCAGAGATCCGCCAGGACATGCGTATTTGGATAGCATTTTTGGCGGACTTCAATGGTAGAATCGTCTGGAATAAACCAGCCGTGTCTTCTGAAGAGCTAGGGCTATGGACGGATTCAGCAGGAAGCATAGGTTTTGGCGCCATCTTCGGCACGAAATGGTCGGCACAAAGATGGCCGACATGGTGGCATGAGAATGGTCTGACGAGTAATATTGCTTTCCTGGAACTGTTTCCCATCTTGGTGGCCTTGAGAACATGGCCCGATGGGTTCAAAGATCACTCTGTCATATTTTGGTCTGACAATATGACCGTGGTCGAGTGTATCAATAGTCAGGCAGCACGTTGTAAACTGATTTTAAGACTGCTTAAGGAAATTGTTTTACTATGTATGCAATTGAACGTGCTATTCAGAGCAAAGCATGTTCCAGGGGTGATGAATCAGGCGGCTGACGCACTGTCTCGTTTTCAAATGCAGGCTTTTTCGGGTTTCCTCCCCTCAGCGGACCCAGAGCCGGCACCCTTTCCCGAAGCTCTCTGGTCTCTCGGTGCCCGAACTTCGTCACCTCGTGGGAGAGAGTCTAGCACCAAGGACGAGGAAGGCATACGAAGGGGCGTTTCGGGCCTATTTAGCCTTTTTGGGGACTGATAGAGAGCGGCTTTGGGGTCACGAGGAATGGGTGGTGAATTTCCTGATGTCCTTACGTAGGGCTGGGAAATCGGTGGCTACGGCCCAGAGGCATCGTGCTGCCATTTCCTTTGTTGCCAGAGCACACGCTATCCAGGACCCAACAGCGTCTTTCGTTGTACAGAAAGCGCTGCGTGGGTGGCAACGCCTTGAGGGTCGCAGAGTAGATGAAAGGCGCCCGATAGGTTTGGATAGATTGTCCCAGTTGTTGGCCACACTCCCGGCCACATGTTCATCTCAGTTTGAGGCAGTGCTGTTCCGAGCCGCTTTTACGCTAGCATTTCACGGGGCAATGCGGGTAAGCGAACTAGTTGCAAGGAACAAACTGGATGTGGCGGGGGGTTTGTGCCAAGAACACGTTCAGATCAGGGGAGAAACAATGACTGTCTCCTTTGTAAAGTCCAAGACTGATCAAGATGGGATGGGTGACTGCGTCATCATACGCAGGATTCCTGGGTCCTCCATGTGTCCGGTAAAGTGTTTAGAGGATTACCTAGCACGAAGGGTGGCATCATGGGGGGGGACTTTGTTGAGACACGCTGACGCCACCCCACTGACGAAATTTCAGTTTCAGCGGGTGCTTGCGATGTCAATTGCGCTGCGGGCTTGAACCCGGGCGAATTTGGGACCCATTCCTTTCGGATAGGGGCTGCTACGGAAGCTACAGCCAGGGGTCTTAATGTTGAGCAAGTAAAACGAGTGGGGCGTTGGTCCTCCAATTGTTATAAAAGATACGTGCGGTTGCACATGTTGTGAAGCTGTAATAATGTACTCACGCTTCTTGTTTTTGTTTGGTTTTCAGTTACGCAAGCCTACGAGGCGGGGCGGACTATGCAGTCGACCCTACACCGGGCCAGCGGTCAGACATCACCGGCTGTGAAAGAGGAGGTGTGGGTCGTGGGCCACTCATACGTGAGGCGTGCCGCAGACGTATTCAAAGCAGGTGACATGATTCACGTAGCTGGGGAATACGGGTACAGGATGTCCTTCTACGGAAGGGGCGGTCTCTGTATTGACCAGTTTCAAACATATTTCGAGGGTTTGTTAGGGCGGACAAGGTCACCGCCGTCTATAGTTATAGTACATGTTGGGGGCAATGATTTGGTCACCATCGGTAGACGACTACTCCTGGAGGCAATGCTTTCCACTGTAAGTTGGTTGGCGAGGAGAGTTCCGGGGTGCACGATTGCATGGTCCCACTTGATTCCACGAAAGGTGTGGCGGGGGGCTATCTCTATTCCTGCTTTGAACCATTCTGTTAGAAAGCTTAACAATAAAGTGAGTAGGTTGTTCCGTTCCAGGACATTGCATTCTATTTCTCATAGCGGTATTAATGATGACAGTATGTATTTGGGGGATGGTGTGCATTTGTCTTGGGTGGGGAATGAGTTACTCTTAGGAGACTTCTTAGCATGGTTAAAATCGTTGAAACATGACCTTTAGGTAGGAGTTTTGTGGGGGGGTCCGGATAGCCGGTCAACTATCCGGCCTGTGGCGGTAAGGTCATGATCGGTGAGCACTAATTGGAAGATCCCTATGAGTGGGCGTCACCCAACACGGATGGGAGCGCTCGGGGGAGGTGGCCTTTGGCCCCTCAACGGGGAGGCGGTCCCTTCTAAGGATGGGTCGCCGAAAGAAGAGGAAAGGCGGTCAAGGCCCCTTCCTGTGTAGGAGGGGTTACAGCCCCCTCCTGGGGAATTTCCCGGGGCCAGTGACATCTGCGACGGCAGATGCGGTAAGTTGTGTGGGGTTGGGGGGAGGTCTACGATACCTTCTAGATACCTCACACGAGTCTTCGAACGACCTTTAACTGGCGTCGAGTTGATAGGTGCCCCCGTCAAGTCAAGGGAAATTGGTAGTAGTTGCACTTGAGTACGCCTCAGTGCTGTCGCCCCTCCCAAGTGGGGGGGGGTATGTCTGGTTAGGGATCTTGACACCGGTTACGACCTTGCCGTTGGCCCTTAAACGTTAGGATGTACAATTTCAATATTTCAAGTAAATGTTTTGTAGGATGTTAGTTCGGCTAGGAGAACCTCTGTATTAGAGAATCTGTTAAGGTTAGCCAAACATCGCAATGTGGTATGAAATTGTACATTAATATGAAAATGTTTAATGTTTTAATTTTTTGTTTTTAATAAATACGGCCGGGAGGGTCACTCCCTCCCACTTCCAAAAACTTCAAGAACTGTTTCCGGTTTCCCTCCTTTGGGGATTGTGTTGAGAGGGGGTGGCGGGTATCTCAGCCATATGGAAAGGGGCGACCACTCGGTCCCCCCGAACGTATGGCAGAGTGCCTCGATCCCCCCGGGAAGCCATTTTGGGCGGGAGGCGCGTCTCAGCTGGTATGCCCGAAGCGGCGTAGCCGGGGCGCGCTTTTTCCCGCCCTAGAGTGGGCTGGCCTAGACACTGACGCGGCCGGCCACGCCCTCGGGGTAGGCAGGGGCGGGTTTACGCCCGCCCTGAAGATGGATAAAAAGGGACGCAAGACCAGAAGACATCCTCTTGTTCCTGTGCTCTGAAGCTGCACCTCCTCGCTGCACGTGAGCTCGAGACGGAACGAAGAGCCAATTTTGACCCACCCACCAGCCCCTGAGGACAGCCAGTTGTTTTAATAAAATTGATCGATAATTCTATTTCGTTTACAGGTTGTTTTAGGGTTGTGTTGATGTTGAATGTGTAATAAAGATTGGTCTAATTTTACAAGTTTGGTGATTAAAGAAGTTCGGATTTAAGGTCCATTTATAAACAGGCTTTTTCGGTCATAGTGGCCAATGTAGTTTCGTTTAGTTAGCATTTGTCGTATTTATTTTGGTCGGGCGGTAAGGTCATGATCGGTGAGCACTAATTGGAAGATCCCTATGAGTGGGCGTCACCCAACACGGATGGGAGCGCTCGGGGGAGGTGGCCTTTGGCCCCTCAACGGGGAGGCGGTCCCTTCTAAGGATGGGTCGCCGAAAGAAGAGGAAAGGCGGTCAAGGCCCCTTCCTGTGTAGGAGGGGTTACAGCCCCCTCCTGGGGAATTTCCCGGGGCCAGTGACATCTGCGACGGCAGATGCGGTAAGTTGTGTGGGGTTGGGGGGAGGTCTACGATACCTTCTAGATACCTCACACGAGTCTTCGAACGACCTTTAACTGGCGTCGAGTTGATAGGTGCCCCCGTCAAGTCAAGGGAAATTGGTAGTAGTTGCACTTGAGTACGCCTCAGTGCTGTCGCCCCTCCCAAGTGGGGGGGGGTATGTCTGGTTAGGGATCTTGACACCGGTTACGACCTTGCCGTTGGCCCTTAAACGTTAGGATGTACAATTTCAATATTTCAAGTAAATGTTTTGTAGGATGTTAGTTCGGCTAGGAGAACCTCTGTATTAGAGAATCTGTTAAGGTTAGCCAAACATCGCAATGTGGTATGAAATTGTACATTAATATGAAAATGTTTAATGTTTTAATTTTTTGTTTTTAATAAATACGGCCGGGAGGGTCACTCCCTCCCACTTCCAAAAACTTCAAGAACTGTTTCCGGTTTCCCTCCTTTGGGGATTGTGTTGAGAGGGGGTGGCGGGTATCTCAGCCATATGTCCTTTGCTTGGGATTTGACAACACTGGGGAACGCCTTGGCATACTCGGTGTTTCCCATGGTAGCCCTTTGTAGCTCATTCATTCTTTTTAATTTTGCTGGTTGTAGATTACTTTACTCTTTAGAAATGTAGAACTACAGATCCCTGAATACAAGGAAAGAACAGGACTAGATACGCAATGCACCTGGCATTAGACAACTTGAAATTTCTTATGTCTAGGTCGGTACAATGTCTGTACCCAACACACTAGACAATCGTTTATTCAAACATGTGGGAACTAGACTTTTTTACAAGCATATATACATCTCTTACTGTTGCCTCAGTCAAGGATTGGATGTATGGTTAGTCACCCGATGCTTGCAATACGTTTAAGCCTGTGTTATCCATCAGCAATTTTTCGCATGTAACTGCGTCCTTTGGTTCACAGTGGGTGGATAGAATCAGTTGTAATCTGTCATCAAGAAGCGATACTTGTCACTTAAATTTTAAACCAAGATGTATGTCTTCAGATCTCCTATTATAGAGCAGTTTGTCTATGCCATCAATTACCAGATTGCCTCAGAAAAGAATACAAGATAACAGATGATGGTACAATGGGGAGTATGTGTTTATACGGATTCCCCAATAATGTTATTGTTTATGGAAAGTATCCAGGCGAACATGCGTTCAGTTATGTTCATGTGGTTGCCTGTTGATAAAGATTTGCTTTTCTTTTCTTAGATTGCCAGTTTATAGCTCCTAGTTACCGTGAGCAATTAGTTTTTACCAGTTTGGGTTGGTAGAGGGTATATTTGAAACTAGAATGCTTTTGACAGTTCTCAATAACTTAGGGCGTCTCATGTTGATGCAGAGTTGATGGTTGAGAGTTCAAGAGACTTGGGTATTTTTGTGGTGGTGTGATGGTTGGAGATGGATAAGAACGGAAGATGCTCACATGAATTTTTGATTGTTTAAGTATGCAGTGCTCACCCTGGCAGTTGTGCCAAAGTGGTGAGTCTCAGGCTGAAAAAAGTTGTTTGTAAATCGAAAATATACCTGGCAAACAGATGCATTTTTTACGACTGGGTGCAAGGAGAATGTGCTTTTAATAATTTGATTTAAGGTTGTGTGAACTGTTCTCCGTATTCTGTTTGAATTCCTCGTTGCAGGACCGACAGTCTTTCCCTTCAGTAGACCCATGTTGTGATTGCTCTATTGTTTTCTAGTGATGGCACATCTAATAGCAAAAGATGAAATCTAAGTGACCATTTGTTAAAAGCATCGCACAAGTATACAGGAAAATGGGTAATGCAGCTTTAAGGTTTAGGATGGAGAATTGGTGTAGCAAAGAACAGTTTTGCCCTGGGTGATTGAGGTGCGTAGAAGCATAAAATGTAGAAATAATTTCCAGGAGCCAAAAATCATAGATGTGAAAGAAACATAATTTTTTTTTTTTGTGAATATCCTCACAAATGGGTGCTGAGCCCTCCATAGGTATCCTCTGAGCAAGGGCCCTCATGGCTAATTTGAAAATTAAATTAGGCCTCCGTTGTTGCAGCGGGAGAAAACGGACAAACTCAATGCAAATGTGAGTTTAAAATGGATGTATTGTTTTTAAAGCCCTGGCCGGCCTTGGCCCAGCCTTCATCTCCTCCTTACTCCATCACTACTCTCCGTCTCGCAACCTCTGGTACTCCCATCTTGCCCTACTCACTACACCTTTCTTTAAGTGCAAGAAGTATGTAGAGCTCAGATTTTCGTTCCTTGCCCCCTCCTTCTGGAACGCGCTCCCTCTAGAGTTTAGACTTACTGCTTCTTACGCTCATTTCAGATCTCTTCTGAAAACCTATCTGTTTCGCAAGGCACATGATTAGGTACTCTCCTTCCCCCTTTTCTTTTCTGTTACCTGCACTTCTCTCTGTTTGCCTCAATTTTGCCAATAGCGCCATGAAACCGTTGGGTGTAAGCGCGCTCTACAAGAATTTTTAACATAACATAACACTGAATGGCCCTTATCTGGCAACAGAATTGCATGTATCGGTGACGCTTCTTAAGCTACAAAAACATGGTACGTGTGGACAGTCAGTCTCTGTTCACCTTTAGATTTGAGACAGAGACGGGGGTTTCTCAAATGTAGCTATTCTTGATGTCTGACAGGCTTTTAACATGCTGAGCATCACAGCGGCTTACATCACAAGATTGGTAATGCTTCATTTTTCATCGACAATAGAAGAATGATTGATTTTGTCAGCTAGAATTATCTCAGATCAGCAGGTTGCAAATACATTTTTGAAAAGCTTCATAAACCGATGGGCTCAATAGTTGCTGTAAAGGCGGACTGTCGTCTCAGATTTATAATTTCAAGTGTTTGGTGTATGACCAGCAGAATAAGGTCATTTTTATGATTTGTGTTGTATGAGTTTTAGTTGTGGCCGTGCTAGCCTTTGGCATTATAATTGGCATGTTAAACTGTCATTAGCAATTTGCTTTCACTCACAACAGCTTACAGGATGTTTGAGGTGGTCAGTCCACATCAGCCATTGGTTCTCTTGCTATGGGAGCAACAGCGTTTTGCTGTATCACATGTGCTAATCTGCATAAAAGCGGAAGGCACTTTGGTAATCCGGGCTTGGGATCCAGTGTGATACTTTACCAAAGCTTTTTCCATTCTATATCATTCTGGTTTTTTTGGGCATCGTATTAGAATTGTATTTTACGGTTTGACCATTTTAGTAAAAAATTTTTTATTGCAAGTGTATGTCTTCCATAGTTGGGCAAGTAGTTGTTGTTTTTTTCCTCTTCCTTTTTGTGGCACATACTTGAAAAGAATGACTATTCAAAAAAATGTAATCATTGCACCAGCTTGTCAGGGCAATGCTCTTTGGTTTTACCATTGCTTGTTCAGTTTGCTTTCACTATTTAGTTGACTTTTTTTGCTAAACGTTTTGCAAGTGGCTAAGCCATTGCAGCATTTTTTTTAATCCAGAGTACCTGTTTACATAATGCCACTGCACTTCAACTCTAAGGTAAGATAACTTGTGTGATGGTGGATAGGTGATGTTCAGCCATATAAAGTTGTGATTCTGCCCAGTAGATTCTGCCCGGTTGTTTCAAATGATTGCTTCACTTTCCGTCCACCTAATGGTGCCTAGAAGGAGAAAGAAGGTGAGAAAAAAGTGTGTTTCAAATATAGGTTTCCAGAATGAGGCAAAAAACGGTGTAAACCGTGTTGCTTCAATTTGAACGCTCCCTCATTGCAATCATGTTTTGGGATGTCTCGGGGTGGGTTGCACTTGCAGCACTACACATTGTGACCTAAAGTACTTGGAATGCAAGCCTTGTGTGTGCGCCACAGTATTCTCTGCACTGCCTCATTATTGGTTCAAGGGTGCTGATTAGGGAAATTCAGGAGTGGAAGGCAGCCATGTTGAAGAATAGTCAGAGGGGGCGGGATCTGGCAGCTTCCCACCACCAGGTGCTGGAGCGTTTACATAAGATGCCAAATTATCAATTTTGATGTGGATTCTGCTTCGGGATCAAGTTCGCGCTATATAAAACTTTATAAATAAATAAACATGTGCTGAGATCAGTAAAAGGATTGCTTGTACCGCCCTACTTTCAGTTGACTGCCTATTTGTGCCTCTCCTTTCCACCTGATATCTTTTTTGCATAAGAATACCTATCCAAAGTGATGATGGACTTGACTGTGAGTATTTTCTGATGGTTACTTACTAACCAACAAGCAGTCGTTTCTATTTTGCATTGTTCATACAACACTGAAGACACCGTGAGACTTTCCCTGTGTTGAAGATCCATGCGCTGTTAAGCAGAACTTACGTAGTGCAGCTATCATCGGTCCTTCTTGCTGCTCGAGTACAGGCAATAACTATATTGATGGTTTTCGGTGTTGGGCAAGAAGAGCTGGTTAATTGTTGTCTTCTCTAAATATACATATGATTGGGCACTTTCTTCTGCGGTGGAACAGTAGAGTTTCTCTTTTCTTTTATAGGTTTGTGGTACATGCTGTAGAGTACAAAACGCCTTTCACTCAAACGTCAGAGGAAACTTGGAAGTGTGATAATTTCCTCAGTTTTCTAAAAGATCATGTCGCTTGAGATCTGGATGGGTGTGATGTGTGGTTCACATCGTGAAAGCAGCAAATACCACATGAACATAAATCTAAAACCATAATCCAATTTGGAATCGAAAATGTGGATGAACAAATTTGTTTTAAAACTAGAAATAAAGGGATTGAGTGAGGGTGATTCTGGCAGCAAAGCAATTGGTGATAATAGGACAAAGAACCAGTTACCTTGCTTGGATCGGCCAATGACATTGAAATGCACTGTGCTGCCTATAGAAAGTATGTTCTTTGGAAATTGGAGCGTCTGATTTAGGTGAATCAAGGTTACTGTTTGATAGATGAATGTAAATCCTGCTCCACCGAGGTGAGGATAAACACATCCTCACAAGTTCTCAAGTTTTCATCTCGACGTGGCAGATTTTTTTCCGGCTGTGATTTCTTCACATTCTCATCCTCCATTTATGGTGCTAATCACCAACGCGAAAGGCAGTATTTAAAACGATGCTGCTGGTGACCTGAAGTGGGGGCGGCTCCTCGTAGCACAGGTTGCTGTAAATGGGCGCTCGTTGAATTTGTATTTCCCGTTTCTTGGTATTGCATGAGCTTGTGATCACTGTGCACACATTAGCTTAATCTGGAAGCTTGAAGAACCGTAGGGAGGAATTAATTATTTCTTAGTATCTTTGTACATATGCCTTCATTATATCCCAGTCGTGCATATGCATTCACAGTTGTACAGCTGATAAAGACTCAGTCTACCATCATTTGATTCATTAGTTCTAGTTCACTGCAAAAATACCTTTCCATTTTTGATGTCATGGTTGAAGGTTGCAGAAATTAACTTGGTGGATCTTCTTCTCATTATCAATAAATCTTTTAGAAAAATGAAAAATACACATCTTCAACCAGACTGAACATGTATTTTGTAGATTTGATGAACGCTTCTAAAGAGCGGATAATAGCATGTAGGCAAGAAGGCAGAATTTGTATGTTGTGAACTTGTCAAAGTGCAGCTCTTGGTGGAAAGTTTAGAACTTTAGAAACAAGTGATTCATGGTAATTGTTAGTAACTTGGGCCTGTTGCAGAAAAAACTGAGTGATAAGATAATCCAAAATCCGCTTAACCAAATTTGCACTTTTGCGTTTGACCACAGTGAAGAGTTCAACAAATATTCAGCATAAAACAATTTAGTCATAGGTAGATCATTTTTGTGTAAGAGAACTAAGAGAATTAATTAAACGACTCTGACATATGCGCTAAAACTCTGACATCCGTCCTTTTGGTATAGACTCAAATAATATATAGAGAGTTGACTTAAATTTATCATGAAATTTATAAGGGGTAGAACAGTTGTGCAATGTCAGTGTATATTTTGGCCATTGTTCCTATTTATTTGTACAAGGAGAAACAACCTTCATTGGAATACCCTTGTTAATCACCTCCTGCTTCTTTAGAACCTGTAAAAGACATTCCTGTAATTTGACCTTTCCTTTCTGACAGGATTTAGTTTTTGGCTCCCCTGTAAATATCTGATGTTCTCCATTTTGTCATGGGAAGCGTCTGCCAATACTGGCGACATTTCCTGCATGAGGTAGAGGTTTTCAAAGCCAGGTGCCAACGGTGAGGTCAGCGCACTGCTGAAGATTGCTCTTGTTGCTTCCAGAATATAGTAGTGCTACTGTCGTACCGTCACTGACACAACGAGAGAGAGGAATACCTCTCCCTTATCATTTACTATATGTTTGGGCCGATGTTGCACTTTCTGGATATGCATAGGTACCAGATTAACCACTCATAGCTAGGTAAGCATTTACTAGAATATTAGTTATGTTGATAAATTGTTCCAGGGTCAGGCTATTGTTGACAACTCAACTTTCTCTGATTCCGTTAAAGGATCATCTTCAAAGCAGTACATTGGTAGGTGTCTATTCCTGCTTGACAATATAAGTTTAGCCAACTCTCCTACCAGGTTAGAATTGATGGTTGTTGGCTTGCAGATGTGTCCTCTCTTTCAACCACACTAGAAAGCTTTATTGTAGGTGACTCTGTATTTGAATTTGAATTTAAAATTATTTATTAAGCGCACGTTCGCCAGCGGCTTCATGGCGCTACAACTTACAGAAAACAAGGTAGACTGGCCAATGTAAAGTAGAGCAATTCAGACTGTGGGAAGAACAGTTAATTAAAGGCTTTAGAAAACAAAAGAGTCTTAAGTTGTTTTCTGAACTGGGAGTAAAGGGTCAAGGTTCTGAGCTCAGGGGGCAGGGAATTCCAGAGGAGTGGAGCAAGGGTCGCAAATTTCGACCCGCCCCATTTCTTCCTCCGAAAGCGCGGGACCGTAAGAAGGGCCTGGGTGGATGAGCGGAGGTCTCTAGTGGGGACATAGGGAGTGATCTCGGAAGAGATGAAAGCCGGTGCCGTGCCCAGTCTCGCTTGGAAGGTGATAGAGGCCAGCTTGAACTGGACACGTTCACGAACGGGGAGCCAATGTAAAGATTTAAGAAGGGGGGTGACATGGTGGAATTTTGGTAATTTGAACACCAGGTGCGCCGCCTGGTTCTGGATCTGTTGCAACCGCCTAAGACTATATGCAGGTATACTGGCATATAGGGCGTTGCCGTAATCCAGGCGGGAGATGACCATCGCCAAGGTGATCAGTTTCAGGGCGTGAAAAGAAAAAAGCGGGACACCTTGCGTATAGTACGCAGTGAGAGAAAAGAAGAGGACACCACAGAACTGACCTGGGAGTGAAGAGTGAGTTGAGAATTGAGCTTGATACCTAAAGTTTTTACTGAGGAAGAGGGGACAGGTGGGGAACCAAGGGAAGGGGGCCAGAACAGAGAAGACCAGGGGCTGGATGAACCACCCGTCAACACCAGCTCGGTCTTATCTGGGTTGAGTTTTAAATGGTTGTGGTTCATCCAGTCTCGGATGTGGGTCATGGTAGATTGGAAATTAGAGATAGAAGACGGAGAGGAGGACAGATCAAAGACAAGTTGGAGGTCGTCAGCATAGTTATATACTGCGACCTCCATCTGCTGTAAAGAAAAAATAAGTGGGGCAATGTAAAGATTAAACAGAAGGGGAGAAAGAGAAGAACCCTGGGGGACCCCACACTGTACTTTCCAGAAGTCCGCAGTAAAGTCACCCAGGCGAACAGCCTGGGTGCGGTCCCTCAGGAAGGAGGATAACCAAACCAATGCAGTACCTCCGATCCTCGCCGCCCTGACACGGGAGAGTAAGATGGTATGATCGACCGTGTCAAAGGCGGCTGAGAGATCAAGCAGGACCAAGGCCTGGGTCTTGTTGGTATCCATTCCCTCCCTGAGGTTATCAAGGACCGAAAGTACCACGGACTCCGTAGAGTGTGCGGGGCGGAAACCGGCCTGGCGGGGGGCTAAGACCCCATGCATCTCCACAAAAGTGCTCAAGGTGCGGGTGACGTGGCGCTCGAGCACCTTTGCTAAGAATGGCAAGAGGGAGATGGGACGGTAGTTGGCCGGGACCGAGGGGTCCGCGCCAGGTTTCTTAAGGATGGGGACAATGATTGCAGTTTTCAGTGGGGTGGGCACCACACCCTGAGAGAGTGAACTGTTAAGGAGGTGGAGAGGGGGATCGGAGCATGAAGAAAAAATGTGACGGAGAATGTGGGAGGGACAGGGGTCAAGTGGGGAACCAGATTTGACCAAGGGAATTATCGAGGTAAGGCATTCCTTAGTCAGCGGAGGAAAAGCATCAAGTTGTCCCTTGGGGGGGGACACTGAGGGTCCACAAACGTAGGAGAAGGGGGAGGAATGTTGGCCTTGATGGTAGAAATTTTTTGGATGAAGAAATTATTGAGGGAGTGACAGAGTTCAGGTGAAGGAGTGGGTTTCAGTGTGGTTCTGTCAGAGAATGCCAGGTTGTGCACAATCGAAAAGATTACTTTCGATTGGTTCTCTGCAGCGAGGATTTTGGAGGAGAAATAAGCTGTTTTTGCCCCTAAGATGGCCTGCTTATACTGGGCCAAGATGTTAATAAACTCCAGTCTTAATAGGGGGCAGTAGTTTCTCCTCCAGGCACGCTCAGCTCTGCGTACCGCTAATTTAGTAGTCTTGAGGTCCTCATTAAACCACAGGTTGGCATCCTTCTCCCGCTTAGACGTAACCCGCTTGAGTGGGGCAATAGAGTCGCAGCCAGAGGTAAGCCACTGGTTGATGGAAGCGACTTGGGAGAGAGTAGATAACCCCTGTAATGAAGGGTAGGAGGCAGTAAGTAAGTCAGAGAGGTTGCCTGGGTCTACTCGTCCCCAGGCCCGGACCCAAACGTTTTTGGGAAGTGAGAGTTTGACCGGGGGGTATATGGGAAGGACAAAAGAGATTAAATGATGGTCCGACCAGGTGCAGGGTGAAATAGAAACAGAATTTACAGGGCAGTTCAAGGACCAAATCTGGTCAAGCACATGTCCTTTAGCATGGGTGGGGGAGTGGATGTGGGGTATAAAATTAAAAGATCGGAGGGTTTCTGAAAATTCCTTAGAGGAAGAGCACTCTGCAGGGTCTGACGGCCAAAAATTGAAATCACCCAAGAGCAGAATGGAAGTGTTATTAATCGCAATTGTGGCTAATACTTCCAGGAAGGTAGGGAGAAACAATAAGGGCGATTGGGGGGGACGGTAGACAAGTAAGCAGGTAAGAGGAGGGCAAGTGGAGGTGGTACGAATGGCCAGGTACTCGGTCGTAGCAATATCGGGCAGAGGGAGAATTTGAAAAGGCAGGTCTGCTCGGGCAATGAGCGCTACACCTCCCCCAGCCCTGCCGTTAAGGCGGTCCGAGCGTAGGGCGTAGTATGAAGCTGGTAAGGTAGCCAGAAGGGCGGGGAGGGAATCATCACGAAACCAGGTTTCTGTGAGAAACAGCAAGTCTGGGGCCTGAAGGTCCAACAGCACCGATAGCTCATGCGAGTGAGCTACGGCGGACCGGGTATTAAGATAACAAGCTGTGAGAGTTTTGATGGGTGCAGGGTTGGTAGTACCCCTCGAAGGATTGGTGGGAGCGTGGTAAGGGGGAGGGGGAACGTGAGAGGGGGACAAGCCAAGTAAAGAAATACGGGAACGGATGGCAGCAGTTAAAGACCAAGGACCCTGGAGGCTAAGAAGATCTGCTGGGGAGTAGGTGAGCAAATGGGCAGAGTGACGTGCCCCTAGCCCCGGTCGGCCGCGGACTTCGGCGCGAAGTCGGCGCTCCCGCTGCGCTCGTCCGCTGCGCTTGCTCCAGGTTGCCATATATATCTGGTTGCCGTGAGCCACTAGACCGCTGACCTGCACGATGGAGAGGCAGGGCGGAAGTGGAGCAGGACCAGGCAGGAAGTGTCGCTCGTGGGCTGACCCTCCGCTCAAACGGCACACAGCCGGGGCGGGCCGGGGTCAAGAGCGAGAAGATGGAGGTAGGTTCCCAAAATACTAAATGTACACCGTCATATGGAGTTACTTTCATCCTTCATGGCTACAAAGGGCTCTCAAGTAATGGCATTAAACTTTTACAAAGCCACTCTTTCTCCTGAAGATAACATACAGTAGGTGGGCTGCAGTTTAGCGGGTAAAGTATTAAAGCATAGCAACATAAGGCTTTGATTTACACTCTTGTCCAAAGTTAGTGTTTCCTGCTAAAGCCCTTTATACCCCTTTAGATCCCAATGTCTCTCAGTCCTCAAATACAAACATGCTGAGCACTTACAAATAGGCAAGCTAAGGCACATCATAAAAATTGTGAACATTTAAATTCTACCTGAGCTGTGCTAAACATTGATTACTTATAACCCACTTGGTGAACTGGTGCTCAGTCATCTGCCTCCCAGCAAAGATGCCCACACATCTGTAGAAAACGGTCCTAGATAACTCTTTAACTGTTTTCTTCGTGTAAGTGATTAGAAACCTTAGAAACTATAGACTATAGGTAGATATAGTACCCAGACATGGAAAACTATTTTAAGCAGATAAGTGGTCGCTTGTGGAGAGCTGAGTTATTTCTAGTGCAGGTTCTATAAATGTACCAAGTCTTCAAAAGCCATACCTTTGGTGTCTCGATGGGGACAAGGTACCGTCTGAGCCAGTTAGCTTCTTGGTCCTGAAACAAACCAGGGTAAAGCCATCACTCAGTTCCATTATACCTGCTTGCTGGCTCCCTCCCCTTCATGTACCTTTTTACAGTACCCCAAAATGCTACTTTAGAGCGTAGTGTCCCACGTGGATAACTGAAATCCCTTGCTGTATGAGACATGGCTTACAGATACAATAGAACTGAATCTCTGCTTCCTCCTCATATTGTGAAATTTATTACAGCCTACCATGTAATCTTTAATTGTGACCATATGCACTGTTGTCAGTATAAGATAATGATAAAGGACCATACTAAATGACTACTGCAAGAAAATCGTTTTTTAGTCATACATTAAGTGCTCGTCTACCTCAACTCCTAGGGGTGTATTGACATACAAACATCTAATATTGTTTCCTTGTTCCTAGTTTTAGCCAATGATAATTGACTAATTCTCCCAAAACTCTTCTGTTTGCCAACAGCTCCTTTACTTCTGTTCCCGTCTCAACTGTTATCACTTCACTGATCCGCCACGTTTGATCTAGTCGATCCCCTCCCCATCTCTCTCCACCACTCTCTCTCCAGTGTTCTGTTACTTAACCCTCCTTTTTTCTCCTCCTCTGCTCACATTTTTAACAGTTGTTTGGCAGGACCAATCTTTTCCCTTCTTTTCAGCTGTCCAGGACATTGCTCATAGCTCTGCCTTTGATCCTCCTCTTTTATCCATGCATGCATCTTCTTTGGCTACTCAGATCTTCTAACTTTAATCTTTTATCTTCTGGTATCTCTTAGAGCTTTCTTTGTTTTCGTCATTCAGTTCACAGCATCAAGGATCTGTTATCTATCGCCTTCCTTTGTGCAATCTGGAACGGTAGGGTAGTTGTTCCCTCTAATTGAACTCTAGCACATTGAGTTTCGCTTGAATTTCTGCACTTTCGATGCTCGTGTGGCATTTGTGCGTTTCTCTCTGCCTTTATACCTTATTGTCTCCCTCTTTCCCATCTGTAGTCCTCCACAGTATTTAATCGCATGCTCTTTTTTTAAAACCTTGATGTGTTTTCATTTTGGCTCATACCTGATGACACCCGCTATTTAATATGTGGAACATCTGCTCGTTCCTTTACGTTTTAAAGAGCTAAAATGATTCATCCTCTGGCCTTTTCCCATCATGACTGTTGTTCCCTCCTGCTGGATAATATTCATATCTGTGGTGTATGTCTCCCGTTATCCACACTAAAAGAAAATCATGCATACAGAGGGTGCTCACGTTATGGTAAACCAAACCATTCAAATGTTAAAAGAATATAATGTTAAAATCCATCAAAAAGAGAAAATCTGTAGGAAGAGGTATTAATGTACTTTGAGGTAAGATTATTTTGTTACAACCGATTTCTAACGTAGTAGAAAACATTTTAAAGTCATTGAAACTACCAAAACTGATTTCACTTGTTCTGTTTTGAATGTTGGTGCATACATCATGCTTGTTGTTCAATTTCCTGGCACGCAAGGCAGACACAATATGCATCATTCAAGATTTTTCGATGAGTTATGTCTGAGAGAATGTTTATTCGTTCATGTGGTGGTGGCGGTGGTGTTAAATTTGCGGTGGTTTCACTCACGCCTCTTTTAAAATGGCTTGTTGGGAGCACCGATGACGGATGAAGCAGGCACTGGGAACTTGACACAGTCGTCGCTGTAGAAAATCCAGAAACTTGGCTATGGTAGTACAATAGGTCAGCTAAGACCATTGCACTGATATGGTAGGAGGCCAGCTGTAAGCAATGCTCTGTTATGGGTTGACAGACCGGAAGCAGAGCGAAACTAGCTTCTGACGACATAGGCCTTGGAGGTGGCAGAAACCATCCAGCAGCATGCTATTGATGTTTAGGGAACAGTCATGAAGCACAGCTGTCAGATCACAGGGGATGGTAAACAGTGTTTACAACGCAGACAGGACTACGCAGTGCCATTACAACGCAGGCACTACAATGGACGCGTCGTTACCACGTGTTCCATTACATTACAAGTCATTACAATGACTTGCTTTAGGGAAGGCATAGTTAGATTTTAAATCCAACCCCTTCCCTACTGTTGCACAGTATGAAGTTGGAAAAGTAAAATATAGTATTCCAAAGTCCAACGCTTCCCTAAGGCATGTCGTTGTAAAGACTTGTGTTGTAATGGAATGCGTGGTAACCACCCATTCGTTGTATTGCCCACGTTGTAAAGGCATGCATTGTAATAACATGCGTGAATGCGTCATACTTCCCAGGGGCTATCACAGCCCAGGGCATATTCAAATATCAAATGTTGCCCTCTTGCGAAGGAATACCTGGCACTGGCCAGTTTTAATCTCTAGGCCTCTCCTCGAAGTCTTTAGACTGTACATTCATTGCAGAGACCCTGAGAACGATGACTTTACAGCGGAAACCTTCACATTAGCAGACCGTTATTGCTAGTATCATAACACGCACCCACGGAACACATCACATCACACATGCGATCCTGAGGGACTTAAACAGAGCATATATGTACAGCACAAAATAATGTGCAGGATGCACCCCCCCACCCTCTGCACACAAGGGAAAGCCAACACCGTCCATTACCTGAGCCATGAAGGTGTCATGTTCACCCAAAATATTACACATCTACCTTCTTTTGTAGAGTCTGAACACACAAATTAATGCCCCATGTAAACAGCACAGCAATCTACAAACTCTCGCAAGAAATGGAACTCATGAGCCAGCCGTTGTAAACTAACACAAATATGTGTTATTTTACCTGGCATAACACTGCTACAACCACTCTGTTGCATAAGACAAACCATGTAAACTAAAATTATGCTCGAACCACATATCCTGTCACCCTTCGGTAACAACGCTTTAAACTCACTCAGCCTGAATGGCCTGGGTGAGCACCTTTTATACCCAGCACTTTACAGTCGCCTACCTGTCATCCTCTCAGCCATTCGGCACACCTCTGTAGGTCATGCTGGAAAACATAAATCCATGGTGCAGGACCCCCTATCATAAATTTTGAAATTCAGCTAAACCTATACCCAGCACCTGAAACCATCTAATCCTTTCAGCACTTCATTGCGGTGCAAACCCGGGAAAACAACACAAAAAATACAAAATCACTTTTGTTTGGTTTGCTGCCGGTCACTAATCCACTGGTACACTGATTCCGACTTTATGTAACCATACGTTTTAGACTCCTACTCACACTGACGGAGAGTAACCCACAGAATGCGTACCCATTCTAGCACACTGCCCAAAAGCACAGCCATATTACATTGCAGGTATGAAAAAGTATAGATACATGCATACTGCACCAACCACCAAAAATGCTAACACTCAGCTTGTGTCTGCTAGCATTGCACCAGGAAGCAAACCAAGAAACATGCACGTACCCTGCATCGCTAGTTACCGTGCACCACATACTTGGGTGCTGCAAACTATGGGCCTGCTTTAGATTTTGGTGGCCAGGTTACACCATCATAACGGTAACGAATATCCCATCCGCCGAAATATAAATCGCATAGGATATAATGGGATTTATATTTCGGCGGACGTGACATCTGTCACCGTTCTGACAGAGTAACTCATCCACCAAGATCTAAATCAGGCTCTTTGACACTAATAAGTAAGCTTGCTCTGAAATTCTTACCAGGCTTGTTATTCTCAGCAATGTGGACTATATTTAAACGAAAAGCATCAGCAAAGGAATAAACCAAATCCACCTGTACACCAAAATAAGAGCAGCCATCTTCAGATGCACAGGTGTTAGAGAGCCAAATGGCACCTACGGTAGCCTGAACTCTTTCCTGCTAAAACTGTGGCTATGGAGCTCAGTTGCATAGTCGCCAGTCATGACTATCTTTCTCACTGGTTTTCGCCCAGCAGTAAGACCTGTTGTCATCCATAGGCTAATTTGAAGTCAGGCAAGTGAGATACTTTCAGATCCTGGGGGCAGAAAGGTCTTCCTTTTAGAGATTCCTTTACCAACTACCAGTCTGGGCAATGTTAATGCTGATGCGAAGAATTAGGTGTTCGCCTTCTTGCAGCTGGAAGGTTGAGGTTTATCTTTGCAAGTCCTTCCTTTTCCTTTCCTATATGGGGAGGAGTTGCATTTTGTTCCAGTAAATGATTGTACACGTTTTAGTACATTTTATGACTGTTGCACCTTTTTTTATTAAAAGCCTGCTAATTTTCACTTCTACTTTTCACATTCCATTTTTTCTCATTGTTTATTTTTTCCCCACCCCTTTCATATCAGTTATAACCAGTTAGCCCCATTGTTCCATCCTAAAAATGTGTGTAGGAATGTTTGTGTACAGCTCAATAGTACAAAATCAGAAGATAGACTGGGGCATGGCTCTAAAATGAAAAGGTAACTCTGGAGTATGACCCATTTATCCCAAGAGACCTCCAGAGAGCAGTGAACGCCTATCACCAGAGACTGCCT
Organism: Lissotriton vulgaris; assembly: GCF_964263255.1. NCBI lineage: Eukaryota > Metazoa > Chordata > Amphibia > Caudata > Salamandridae > Lissotriton > Lissotriton vulgaris. The sequence continues at coordinate 151,790,762 of NC_141700.1, read as the reverse complement.
GGGGCGGTGGCACATACATCACAAGATATGGGTGTTGCTCTTATTCCCCATCACACTCTTCATAGTGAAAGAGCAGGGAAAGGTACTAAGTAGGATTTCAAATAATGTTGAGTCGTTGTAATTTTTCAATGCTGATGTCTACTGTGTAGGGATTTAGATATTTGCAAAGCCCGAGGTCAATGTCTACAGCAAAGCCCTCGAAGGATGTAGTGAATCCCTATGTAGTAAGACTTTTCTGTGAAAATACACTACCCAGACAGAGTGATATTTGGTAATATTTTATATTTATGTTACTGAAATTGTATTCAGCACTTTACGAAAGTGAGTATATAGTACGTCTCGGAGAAGAATCCAGGTTGCTGTTATACCCGCACAAACCCACAGTGCCGTGGAGGCACAAGGAGTAGATGCAGTGCGTTGCTCACGATCACAGGTTTTATTTGGCACGTCAGATTTGTACACATTGATGCATGAGTTGGTGTAGCACCTGAGGGTGCTCTGGCTTCACTAGTTTGTGGGGGGTGAACGTCTTCCTACTGACATAAGTCTTCAGGGCTGCGCTTTCCCCTTTCAAACCGTATGCTCCTTGAACGACTAACAAAGGTTGACTTTAACCCACTATAAGAGCTTTGGAAATTGTGGCTGCAGAGGGCCGCTTTTCTTACAGGGTACCGGTTTTACATAAGTGCTGAAAAATCGTCCCTCCGTAAGAAAAGCGGGAGCGGTGCTCTGTGGCCATCACCCCCTTTGGACACCCCCCCTCCGCTCCCGGGGCCGGTCGAGAAGCAACCTGCCAGGGCTAGTTGCTGTTCCCAGTCCGGCCCTGATGCTAAGTCATCTTCCTCTGTTTCTATTTGAAAATGCTTGAGAAATGAGGTGTAATGAATGGAATTGCAGATCTAAGGTGTTAACTTTGCTGTTAGAGTAATGGTTTCATGACATCTGTTGTGAGACATAGAAGCTGTGCCAGAGCAGGCTTTTGCTGCACAATTTGTGTCCTCACTTCCTGTAACGCCTTCTCCTAACCCATCCTGAGCACTTGCGTGCTAGTACTCTGGGCATCTTTCATTGTTTTTCCCGGATAATGCATTGGCACTAGTACATCAAGCTATCCAGTGAACTGAGAAGGTGTTGCTCTGGTATCAGGGAAGTACGTGAGATCATTAACATTCAGTTGGGAGTCACTGAGCAATCCACCTCCAGGCTTACAACACACCTAGGGTGTGTTGTAGTGGCAGGTAAAGCACATTTTGGCAGAACGAGTCATTCCGGCTTCTGGATCTTTTCTTTTCATTGCACTGTGCTTACTTTTGCTTTCATTAGAAGAGCTTGGTTATCTCGTGAATGTGCTTCATAAATCCTGCCTTCAAGGCTCACTGCCTTATGAATAAGGATATTAGAAATTGAGATAAAATGTATATGTCGCTGAGCCTTGAGTAATTGTCAACTGACAGTTACTTTTGGGATACTTGTGTAATAGGTCTTGGTACATTCCACATGTTAACAATAGAGCGATCTCTACTCCCAACAACTAGAACAATAATATTATGCTACTAAGGGGATAATCATTTATTAGGATACCATCGAAGGGGTATGTGGAGGGTGGCATGCAGTGTGTGTGTTGGCGTGCGGTAGCCATTCAACTGGATTCACCAACGACAAATTCTATCCTGTGGCAACATTGAATTAAATTAAACTCGCACCACGAGAAAAACTATGCCAAATAAAACAGACTAAAGGGAAAATAATCCTAGCTGGAAAACACTATAAGTTTATAAAAGTGCCCTTACCTACTGAATAGTGGCATGCTTCATCATAGGGCCGATAACACACCCTGGCGCAGACCAATGTTCATCTACCAACATATCTAAAGGAGAGCGAGGTAAATCTCAATCTCTGGTCCCTTTCTTTTTGCATGTAAACATTGAATTTCACACTGAATTAAAGGCAAACTACGTGTGATTTCAGTGATTGATAATCTCACAAATGATTGACCATGGATTCAAGTACAACCAAGTATGAAATTCCTGAAACATTGACTGTTCTGTGTGTGAGTGAGTGGTAATCGGCATCTCTGTGCTAAAATATGTCTAGATATTTGGAACAAGTGCTTCATTGTAGAACGTTTTTCGAAAAGCAATGTCTCTGCATGCTGAGAACGTTTGTCACTATATGTTGCTCATAAGGGAGCATGTGAATGGCTGACACTGAGATTACCTATTTTGCAGTCCAAGATAATGAGGGTGATTTACCTGATGTTGTTGATTTAGCTGTAGGATTGATGTAATACATCCTTCTGGATTGAATGTGTGGTGGTTTGCTTCTCATACTTTAAAAGATTCGTCTATCACCATGTCTGTTTAAAGATTAATTCAGGATGTGGTTGTTTGTGTTACTTTCTAATAGCACCAAAAAAATGCACAAACATGGTAAAATACATTAACATCTAAGCCCACAGTGGTGTATTGTGTGAGGTAGTAGATTTACGCAAGAAGCCAGTCTTTAGTGAAGCATTATTGGGTTTTTAAATATGCCTCTCAGTTACAACTGCCTATATGAATGAATGAATGAGGTAGGTTTTATCATGCGCAAACTTTGCCCAATGGGCGTCAAGGCGCCTAAATCAAATAATTCAGCTCGCAGATCAGAACCAGCATTCTCTCATTGGTAGGCTTTGGTAAAATACCACGTCTTAAGGGCCTTTTTGAACAAATCAATTGAGGGTAGGGTTTTAACCTCAATTGGAAGAGAATTCCAGAGCTTGGGAGCGGCGACAGAAAAAGCTCTCGCTCTCCATCTGGCTAGCCTTGTACGGGGCACTACCAGTTGAAATAGCCCTGCAGATCGAAGAGATCTGGTTGGAATATAGCGGGTAAGCAGAGACCCAAGTGCATCATCCGTGCCAGCCGCAAGAGCTCTATATGTAAGACATAGAATCTTAAAAGAGACTCTATGCTGAACAGGGAGCCAATGAAGATCTCTCCTAGCAGTCGTGGCTGAAGATGCTAAGGAAAGGTTCTTTGGAACCTCAAAAGACAACTACTATGCAATTTTTGTACTTCTGTTTGCACAGAGAGCATCACAGACTAGAGGTTGCAGAGTGTCACATTTTCCAACGCCCAGTAATATCATCCTTCCACAGAGTTCTCCTCTAATGTCACTGCCTTGGAGTGGGCTATCGTTTTTATTGGGATAAATGTGGGCACACTGGGTGGTAAGACCTTTGTGAATTGCTGCAGATTCCGGAATGTTTTCTCACAGAAATGAGAGAAAAATACATGATTTTAGCCAACGTTTGATGTATGTAGTGCATTCTGAATTAGAAAATGTTATGGGATCCACACAAGCCACATCGCCCGGTATTCACCTAGTTCTCTAGGTTTCAGAAATTCCCAGTGTTCAAAGGTCCCTATTTGCTGGCTGGCCTAGAGTCCGAACAGGGTGGCCACACATGGCAAACCAGATAAATAAGAAAGTATCCTCTCTCTGCCCACAAGTCAAAGCTACTCCCAAAAGAATCCACATTTCCTCTTAGTTGCCAATGGGTTTGGGAAGCAGTAGGCCTCAGTGGACTGAAAGTCTGTGGGACTTTAGGAGTAGGGGTGCTGCTTGATGTTGGGGCAGGCCGGCCCCACCTCATAGTGTCTCTAAACATTTCCAGCGGATCTTCTGCCCCTCTGGGGGTAGATTGGAGTCAATACTCTGCTCTTCCCCGAGGGTGGAAGAAAAACTGCTGTGGCTTTAAGGATGATGGTATGGCTCAAAGAGGACCAGTCCCTCCCCATTTTGCTTTTTAATATCCTTGATGTGTAGTGGGCTTTTTGCCCCTTGGGGATTTGGGCAGAAAGACTGTGGGGCCCTTTATGTGTGGGAGAGACTAATGTCTGGGCAGGCCGCCAAACGTCATTAATTTTTTTCTAATTAAAAAAAAAAACATTATTTGTGTTAAGTGGGCTTTCTAGTCTCCGCCTCTACAAATGTTGCTGACTCATTGTCATGGTGACAAAAAACAGATCAGGATGCTCTATACTTGCATACTAAATTTCTTTTTTTTAAAAACTAAATCCTTCTGGTGCTTGCCCTAGAAAGGTTTTCATTTGCTGTACAGTGGATCAACCATTAGCGTCCTCTGCACTACAGAGGTAGTGCAGTGGACATGAATGGTTGGTCCACCATATTTAGCCCATTAAGTGCATATTTTCCTGAAACTGTCTGTTATAAAGTCTTCTTCTCACGCAGCACGACCTGGACATTTACTTTGAGATATCAACTATCTGATGTTCAGGCTGAATTGATTGACAAATTCTTTAAATTGTTTGGAGTAGTTGTTATGTACTTCTAAAGTATCATGATTTTTGTTCATTTCAATCTTCGAGTGCAGTTGAGGGTGAGGAAAGCTTTTGTATACTAACCAATAAACATTTACTCATAGGACTGTGTCAAACCATTACTTGGACACAATTTGGGCCTTATTCTTTCTCCCATAATTGTGCTGTCTCTACTGTGACCTGGTCTAACCACCATCTGATTAGATGTGAGGGAAGGGTTGCAAGATACCTGTACCACATTAAGGCAACCCGCCTGAAAAGGTGACATTTAGGAAAAGGAACACTTTTAATGTCTCTGAGGTGGCAGAAAGCCGTATCAGCTTATCTGTAGTAGTGGAAAATCCAATCTGCTTTACTGCTAGCTGGATGATAAGCTTGTACAGCTACCTAGCTGCTTCTCCATCTCGACTACTAAGCATGTAGTCTCACCATCTGGGAAATATGCCAATATATCTTTACCTTGGAGCTGAATTAGTTTCCCTTGCGACAATGCAAGACACTGAAAGCAGAACCATTCCACTTACCAAAGCAAGTTCTTCAAATGTCATCTGAGGAACAGTAAAACATACTTACATGCTGTACTGAAGGGGTACTGTCACACTAAAACCTCCTTTATTGGCTCCCTTATGGCATCTTCCACCAATGTATCATTGGATCTCTTTAACATGGTTTTATCTCTTTTAACTCCAAAATGTTTGGAGGTCCCTACTGTGTTCACCTAAGCACTGTGCGATGACTCTTCTGATTTTCCTTTAATACGGTTAAAGTATCTGTAATTAAATTATCTTAACTAAGACTATGGGCACAGAGCTCATCAAGTTTGATGCTTTTCCAGCAGTTATTACGGCACGGCTTCCTGGTATGTCGCAAGCAGATGTGCTCACAGCCCTAAATACGCTTAAAGCTGGCTTGTCCAGTAGGCCATGTCTACTCTGCACTCTGACATTTCTGGCCCCTCCGCTTACACCAATAATTTGTAAGGCGAACTTCTGTAGTAGGGGATCTCTGTGTATAGTCATAATCTAGTGAATAGTCCCGCCCATGTGCGCGGACTCCGGAGCAATCAAAAATAATCTCTTAAGCTGTCAAAACATGCAGACCTGCATAGACACTTGAGAGAATTTAAAGACAGATAATGCAGCCTATATCCACAGGCTACACTGTCCAATACTTCAACTAGAAATTCCACCAAAAACCACAACAGCACAGCCTGTCCAGGGTTTTCCACAGAGAAAACTTTGCCTTTAACAGCAAAACCCTCTGGAATGATAGAGAGGAAGGAGTGGACAGACAAGCCCCATAGGCTGCCATTATGTGGCTCAAAACAGGATACTGTGCCTTTAAGAGAACTTTCCAGAAGCCTCACAGTATCCCAGAATGCAGTGCAGGTCCCTTTCACCTTCAGTTCTTTTTTCCGGCTCCTGCTAGCAGGACCCTGGAGCATTAGCTATTCTTTTTTGACTTTTTTCTATACAATTTTTGTGATATTTTTGTAGCTTCACTCGACGTCTTTGGCCTTTATCTGCATTCTGCTATGTTTTTTTGGCAGAATTTCTGCAGTCTTCTTGTCTTTAGACTATTTCTAGTCTGACAAGTGCTTTGTCTGCAGCTGAACTGAAGGCCAAAGCTGAAGCTCACAGGGTTTGTACTCTGTGCTTGCCTGTGTCTTTTGACACCTGTCTTCTCTGTACCTTCTTTTCTAGGGGGGCTTCGACTTCCAGGTTTCAAACAGAGGAGTTTGAAGGCATCTTTAGCCTCTGGGTGAGGAGAGGGTAGGTCCTCTACAGAGTCCCATGCTGTGATCTCTGGGGTTATCCCCAGTAAGGGCATGTCTGAGCTATGATGCGGTTCCGGTCTGCGTCGGGGCCGGCATGGCGTCGTGGGGCGCCTCGACGTCATGGAGTGCCTCGACGTCGACGTCATGGAGTGCCTCGACGTCGACGTCATGGAGTGCCTCGACGTCGACGTCATGGAGTGCCTCGACGTCGACGTCATGGAGTGCCTCGACGTCGACGTCATGGAGTGCCTCGACGTCGACGTCATGGAGTGCCTCGACGTCGACGTCATGGAGTGCCTCGACGTCGACGTCATGGAGTGCCTCGACGTCTACGTCATGGAGTGCCTCGACGTCATGGAGTGCCTCGACGTCATGGAGTGCCTCGACGTCATGGAGTGCCTCGACGTCATGGAGTGCCTCGACGTCATGGAGTGCCTCGACGTCTTGGAGTGCCTCGACGTCTTGGAGTGCCTCGACGTCTTGGAGTGCCTCGACGTCTTGGAGTGCCTCGACGTCTTGGAGTGCCTCGACGTCTTGGGGTGCCTCGACGTCTTGGGGTGCCTCGACGTCATGGGGTGCCTCGACGTCATGGGGTGCCTCGACGTCGACGTCATGGAGTGCCTCGACGTCATGGAGTGCCTCAACGTCGACGTCATGGAGTGCCTCAACGTCGACGTCATGGAGTGCCTCGACGTCATTCATGGAGTGCCTCGACGTCATGGAGTGCCTCGACGTCATGGAGTGCCTCGACGTCATGGAGTGCCTCGACGTCATGGAGTGCCTCGACGTCATGGAGTGCCTCGACGTCTTGGAGTGCCTCGACGTCCTGGGGTGCCTCGACGTCCTGGGGTGCCTCGACGTCATGGGGTGCCTCGACGTCATGGGGTGCCTCGACGTCATGGGGTGCCTCGACGTCATGGAGTGCCTCGACGTCATGGAGTGCCTCGACGTCATGGAGTGCCTCGACGTCTTGGAGTGCCTCGACGTCTTGGAGTGCCTCGACGTCTTGGAGTGCCTCGACGTCTTGGAGTGCCTCGACGTCTTGGAGTGCCTCGACGTCTTGGGGTGCCTCGACGTCATGGGGTGCCTCGACGTCATGGGGTGCCTCGACGTCGACGTCATGGAGTGCCTCGACGTCATGGAGTGCCTCGACGTCTTGGAGTGCCTCGACGTCTTGGAGTGCCTCGACGTCTTGGAGTGCCTCGACGTCTTGGAGTGCCTCGACGTCTTGGAGTGCCTCGACGTCTTGGAGTGCCTCGACGTCTTGGGGTGCCTCGACGTCATGGGGTGCCTCGACGACGTCTTGGGGTGCCTCGACGTCATGGGGTGCCTCGACGTCATGGGGTGCCTCGACGTCATGGGGTGCCTCGACGTCGACGTCATGGAGTGCCTCGACGTCATGGAGTGCCTCGACGTCATGGAGTGCCTCGACGTCATGGAGTGCCTCGACGTCATGGAGTGCCTCGACGTCATGGAGTGCCTCGACGTCTTGGAGTGCCTCGACGTCTTGGAGTGCCTCGACGTCTTGGAGTGCCTCGACGTCTTGGGGTGCCTCGACGTCATGGGGTGCCTCGACGTCATGGGGTGCCTCGACGTCGACGTCATGGAGTGCCTCGACGTCATGGAGTGCCTCGACGTCATGGAGTGCCTCGACGTCTTGGAGTGCCTCGACGTCTTGGAGTGCCTCGACGTCTTGGGGTGCCTCGACGTCATGGGGTGCCTCGACGTCATGGGGTGCCTCGACGTCGACGTCATGGAGTGCCTCGACGTCTTGGAGTGCCTCGACGTCTTGGAGTGCCTCGACGTCTTGGAGTGCCTCGACGTCTTGGAGTGCCTCGACGTCTTGGAGTGCCTCGACGTCTTGGAGTGCCTCGACGTCTTGGAGTGCCTCGACGTCTTGGGGTGCCTCGACGTCGACGTCATGGAGTGCCTCAACGTCGACGTCATGGAGTGCCTCAACGTCGACGTCATGGAGTGTCTCGACGTCATGGAGTGCCTCGACGTCATGGAGTGCCTCAACGTCGACGTCATGGAGTGCCTCGACGTCATGGAGTGCCTCGACGTCATGGAGTGCCTCGACGTCATGGAGTGCCTCGACGTCATGGAGTGCCTCGACGTCATGGAGTGCCTCGACGTCATGGAGTGCCTCGACGTCATGGAGTGCCTCGACGTCATGGAGTGCCTCGACGTCATGGAGTGCCTCGACGTCATGGAGTGCCTCGACGTCATGGAGTGCCTCGACGTCTTGGAGTGCCTCGACGTCTTGGAGTGCCTCGACGTCTTGGAGTGCCTCGACGTCTTGGAGTGCCTCGACGTCTTGGAGTGCCTCGACGTCTTGGAGTGCCTCGACGTCTTGGAGTGCCTCGACGTCTTGGAGTGCCTCGACGTCTTGGAGTGCCTCGACGTCTTGGAGTGCCTCGACGTCTTGGAGTGCCTCGACGTCTTGGAGTGCCTCGACGTCTTGGAGTGCCTCGACGTCTTGGGGTGCCTCGACGTCTTGGGGTGCCTCGACGTCATGGGGTGCCTCGACGTCGACGTCATGGAGTGCCTCGACGTCATGGAGTGCCTCAACGTCGACGTCATGGAGTGTCTCGACGTCATGGAGTGTCTCGACGTCATGGAGCAGTGATGCTCGGCGTCATGGAGCGGTGATGCTCGACGTCATGGAGCGGTGATGCTCGACGTCATGGAGCAGGGATGCTAGACGTCATGTGGTAGTGAGGCTCGACGTCATGGGACAGTGAGGCTCGACGTCATGGAGCGGTGAGGCTCGACGTCATGGAGCAGTGATGCTCCTTTTGGGGCATTGGCCGCTTGGGCTCTGCTCTCTTCCGTTGGGTCCGGACGTCACCGTTAGGGATGGCTCGGCGTCTCGGTGTTTGACACCGTAGTGACAGTTTGACGTCTGAGTGTTGGTTGTCGTAGAGACAGTTACTGTCTTAGTGATGGTGACGTCGTAGTGAGGTCGACGTCATGGGTTACAGCCGCAGAATACTGCCGGATCTTGACGCTTGGGTCTTGTTCCAGGCCTCGCTCCTTGGTGAGCCTCCCTTCGTAGGAGAGGACTTTGTGTTCCTAGCACCTTCCACTCACGACGCAGAGCAGTTGATCAGCGTCGAGGAACCCTTCTGATGGGGAGTTTGTGGTTACTCACCACGTGTAAGCGAGAGACGTTGGTCCTTTTGCTTAGTTTTGAGTACTTGCATACCTGCACGTCTGCTAGGTCGCCTCCTGCTCAACCACCACTGGTGAGACCACCGGGGATGTTTCTGAATCCTCTCGGTTCCCTCTCCCGCCCACCACCCCAGGGGCCTTTGGCCCCTCAGTCTGCGAACCTCCATGCCTTGATGCCAGGGATGCGTCTTCCATGAGTACAGGGAGTCTCTCTCCGACTCTTTACTGGTTGGCGGGACTTAACTTTCGTCCACTACCACCTGACAGGAGGTTTTGGCTCCGACCGTGCTCCTGACTTGGTCGCAGGGGTGGCGGCATGTAGACCTCGTGCTGTGGCCCGCTGTTGCTGGACCGTTGTTGTGAGATCCCTCTGTGAGGGTGTTTTCTTCACCGATTTGTGGTTCTTCTGCCGAGGGACAGGGAGGAAGCCTTACAAGAGGTGCTCTAATGGGCCTGATAGTTTCGGATCTAAGCATCGGTGTTGGAGTGGAGTTTTCTCTCCTGCCGACCCCCAGGTATTGTGGGTTTGTCCTACGTTGCCATACTTTTATTCGCCTGACGTCTCTGCAGCCTGCGGCTCAGCAGTGTGCTTCTACTCTCCCGTTCTTTGGGCAACCCTTGGGCTGCCATGAGAGTAGTGAGTGGCTCGCATGAAGTCTGAATCGGAGACTTTTGGACGGCTGTAGGTTTGGGGCATAGAGAACGGCTTGAGGCCTTCTGCCCTTTCTATCGGCGTTTTTCCTCCCAGGATTTGCCGGTGGTCCCGGGCCGCCATTTAATGCTTTACAAGTATATTGTGCCCATACGCGGGAGAGCTTGTTGCTCCTCGGCGAACAAAGGCCGGCTGGGTCTAAGTCAGTCTTCGGTTCATCGGCCCTCCTCCAGCAATTACTCCGGTCGGCTCGCGGTTTCAGCTGTGTGAGCTCCAAGCAGAGGCCGATATCCTGTTTAGGAAAAGGGCGATAGAGGACGTACCTCTGTCTCAAAGGGGAAGAGGTCTGTACTCCCGGTTCTTTCTGGTTCGCAAGAAGGACAAGAACGAGTTCAGGCCCATTCTGGATTTGCGACAAGCAAACAAGTGGATTCGCAGAAGAGGAATTTCGCATGCTGTCGTTGCATCAGGTTTATACTCAGCTGCAACAGGGAGATTGGCTCGGTGCCATAGATCTACAGGATGCATACTCCCATGTGCTCATTGCGCACAAACACAGGAAGTTCCTGGGATTCCAAGTCGGCGCCCATCATTATCAGTACACAGTACGGCCAGTCGGGCTGAAGTCTGCGCCCAGACCATTCTCGAAGTGCATGGCAGTGGTAGCTGCACGCCTGAGGAAAAACTAGGTGGTTTCTCTACCCGTACCTGGACGATTGGTTGATCAAGGCCTCCTCCTTCTCGGAAGCTCAGGCACACTTCCAGAGGACGTGCGTTCTCTTGAACGAGCTGGGGTTGCACATCAACGTGTCCAAGTCTGTCCCGATTCCGGTCCAGTGCCTCCGTCAATATGCTGTCAGCAAGCGTGTCTCCTTCGGAGGAGAGACGATTATCTCTCCTTAGGAAGGCTCAGGCTATTGTGACCGCCCCATCTACAACGGTGAAGACGGTGTCTTCTCTACTGGGGTCGATGGCCTCTTGTATATTCCTCACGCCACACGCACGGCTGCTCATGAGACCTTTGCAGGAGTGCTTGGAGGATCAGTGGGATTAGAGGAAAGGATCTTTGGGCGACAAGATACGACTGTCTCTGCGTGCTCTTCAGTCTCTGAAGTGGTAGTGTTCAGCGGAGAATCTCCTAAGAGGGGTTCCCTTTCACAAGGACATTTCCACACAGACTGTCGTGACGGATGCGTCTCCCCACGGCTGGGGGGGGGGGCGCTTTCCGGAGACTTGCAGATACAAGGAACGTGGTCCCCGATGGAGTCCACGTATCACATAATTTTCCCGGAACTCAGAGCTGTTCACTTGGCACTGAAGGCGTTTCTTCCGCTCTTCCAGACCAACTCTCTGCTTGTACAGACGGACAATACGACCACAATGTATTACGTCAACAAGCAGGGGGGTTCGAAATCGCGCACTCTGTCGCAGGAGGAGCGGGCGATCTGGCACTGGTTTTTATCCAGAGGACTGACGCTAACCGCTACCCATCTGCCAGGTGTGCAGAATGTTCAGGCAGACGTGCTGAGCAGACTGATTCAGGAAAACCAGGAATGGGTCATAAACGACGAAGTACTAGGAGAAGTCTTCGGCAAATGCTGAGACTTCGCCTCCAGGTACTGCCTGCGGGGAAGCTGGGGAATGCGTTCTGGATTAACTGGTCGAACAGCTTTCTGTACGCTTTTCCACCCTTTCCTTGATTCCGGCGGTGTTCATCAAGCTGTCCCAGTCCAGGGCGCGGATGATCCCGATTGCCCCGGAATGGCCCAGACAGTGGTGGTTCACGGACCTGCTTCACCGGTCTCTCCGTCCTCACATACGGCGGCCTTGCAGGCCGGACCTTTTCACAAAGTTCAGGGGGCAGATGTTGCACCCCAACCTCTCGTCTTTGAGTTTGTCTGGATGGCTCCTGAGATAGTGTAATATGGCCATTTGAATCTACCAGAAGTTTGTATGGCCATACTGAAGGAGGCTAAGCATCCTTCCACTAGGACTTCTTATGCTTACAAGTGTAAGAGGTTTTGCATCTGGTGCAAGTCCAAGGACCATGACCTGACGACGTGTAAGGAAGATGTCATCCTTCCGTATCTTCTACTCCTGGCGCAGTTGGGCCTTAATGTCCAATCCATTACGGTTCATCTTGCTGCGCTGACTGCCTACAGGAAATGCCCTTCAGACTTCCTTCTTCCAGAGATCCCTGTGATCAAAGACTTTTTGGAAGGCTGGGAGAAAGCATTCCCTCCTGTCTGGCTTCCTTCGCCTTCATGGGAATTGAATGTGGTGCTGTCCAGATTGATGAAGGAGCCTTTTGAACCTATTCATAAGGCTTCGTTGCAGCACCTGTCCTGGAAGGCGGCGTTCCTCGTGGCCATCACATCGGCCCGCAGGGGGAGTGATATTCAGGCTTTGTGTTGCCAAGAACCTTATACTGTATTTCATGCTGCTAAGGTTGTTACGCATACTCACCCTAAATTTCTTCCAAAGGTTATTTCTGATTTTCATGTCAGCCAGACAATAACTTTGCCTAAGTTTGTTCAGAATCATGCATCTACAGCGGAAAGGTCCCTACATTCCCTGGATGTTAGGAGGGTGTTGGAATTTTATCTGGATAAAACCAGAGATATTCGTGGTGCAGATCAATTGTTTGTCAATTATGGATCAGTCAGGACCGGTCTTGCTGCCTCGAAACAGTCCATCTCTAGGTGGATTGTGTCCTGTATACAATTGTGTTACCAAAAGGCTAATACGACCTAGGAGGTAAACCTAAGGCTCATTCCACCAGGGGCAAAGCTGCCACAACTGCTTTGCTACTTAATGTTCCGATTGCAGAAATCTGCAAGGCCGCCACTTGGAAGTCGGTCCATACCTTTGCTAAGCATTACTGTCCGGACACTGATGCCAGGGCAGATGGTCAGGTTGGGCAGGCTTCGCTCAGGTTGGGCAGGCTTCGCTGCGAAATCGGTTCGCACAGTAGTGGGGTTATTTCTCGGTTCTCCACCGCCACTTTGGTGTGGGGATGGGCTTGCCATTCTATTCACTAGATTATGACTATACAAAGAGATCCCCTACTACAGAAGGAGTAGTTTCTGTCCTGTAACTCCAGTTCTGTAGTAGGGGTATCTCTGTTATAGTCATACGCGCCCGCCCTCCTCCCCAGTGGAGAGAGATGTTCATGTAAGAAATGCTACAGGTCTGGCGTGTTATGCCTTCAAAAAGAACTGAAGGTGAAAGGGACCTGCACTGCATTCTGGGATACTGTGAGGCTTCTGGAAAGTTCTCTTAAAGGCACAGTATCCTGTTTTGAGCCACATAATGGCAGCCTATGGGGCTTGTCTGTCCACTCCTTCCTCTCTATCATTCCAGAGGGTTTTGCTGTTAAAGGCAAGGTTTTCTCTGTGGAAAACCCTGGACAGGCTGTGCTGTTGTGGTTTTTGGTGGAATTTCTAGTTGAAGTATTGGACAGTGTAGCCTGTGGATATAGGCTGCATTATCTGTCTTTAAATTCTCTCAAGTGTCTATGCAGGTCTGCATGTTTTAACAGTTTAAGAGATTATTTTTGATTGCTCCGGGGTCCGCGCACATGGGCGGGAAAATTCACTAGATTATGACTATAACAGAGATACCCCTAGTACAGAACTGGAGTTACAGGACCGAAACTACTCCAACTACTCCTTCAGTGCAGGAATAATCCCAGATTCCTTGTATACCAGTTTTATTTTGTTGCCATTGCTTAAGAAAGCAAGTGTAGATTCTGGGGACATTACAAACCATAGACCAATCTCTTTCTTTACTACCTTTGCTAAAAGTGTGGCACAATTAGCATGAAAGTGGTTGCAATCAGGTTGTAAGAGACCAAGACATATAATTGTTACCAAATAAGATTTTGTGCGGGCCCCAGCACTGAGCACAGTTCTACTTAGTAGCTTTTCCAGTGACAATAAACCAATCTTTTATGGTTGAATATTTTTTATTGAGTTTTTAAAACACAAAATAAGAAACAATCGAGTAGAGACCATAACCCTTTACCAATCTTCCTCCAGCCCCATCAATCACTCCCCCTTAATTTATAGTCTCCTCCTGCTGTAAGCACCAAGCTCCAATTCGAAGTTTAAGTTATTGCATGTATCTCTCCGAGAGTGGAGAGTATGCGTTCCACTGGGCGCAATCTGCAAAGTCTCATGGTTATTGGGTTTTGTATTTTTCTATAGTCCATTCAAACTATGATACTAGTGGAGCCCACAACTTTCAAAAGTTCCAGTCTATATCTTTGAAGGACCTTATGATCTTTTCCATTCTTAAAACATACCACACCATATGGTACCAGTCGTGAAGATGTGGAGTGAATGATGCACCCCATTTCGACTATATAGTCTGCTTAGCAGTTAATGATGTGATATTCAACACAACCACTACCTTGTTGCGTGAGACACAGTTGACTTCAGAGAAACACCCCAGAGGATTTCCATCCTGCATCCTTAGGCATCTGTATAATAAACCTGATTGTTGATAATGAGTGTTTCTTACTTGTGCTCAGGCATATTGTAACAGGGAAAAGGCAAGTTCCCGGCTGCTGACTTTTGCTGGAGGATGAATCCATCAACAAGCCCTAGTCTTTCAAGAATGAGGAATATATTCCCCATTCGATCCTGCTGTACCTTTTCCTTTATGCCCTTTAAAATCTTGTATCATTCACCGAGTCCGGCTGTATCCATTTTTAAATTAATAAGATGGTCTCTGCTGTTTCGGTTGTTCCTAGGACAGCAGAGGTTGCACCAGATGGGAATTACTCTTAGAGGGGACTCTGGTTACATTGCATGTCACCTCCTCGAGATATTAATGTTCTTCTACATAAAAAAAAACCTACTTTGCCAGAACAATGACTGCTATACACAGCATTATTATTTTATAAGCCAATGGCTGCACTGCAGATTAAGGAGAGATCAGAAGTAAATTCCTAACAAGATTGCATAAATACAGCTTGAAAATCACTTGCTAACATCTCTGTCAATAATCCGCTTTCCTTTAAAGATTATAAACTAGTCAAGATGACAGATATAAACTTTATTCTTCTAAATGTGTAGTTAACGAGCATGGCAGTGGGAGGAGAGAATATAAGCTCGCATTTCGAGAACACTGGTTGGCCGGAGTGTTTAATAAGCAGAGAAGTTATGCATCAGTTGTGAAATTATGTTAAGCACACACATGCTTGAAAGGAAAAAAGCAGGGAATGGATGCTATTGGCTTTGTGGCAAGCGTACCTTTTGTCAAAGATAGTTCCTCTTTTGTCCATGATGCTGTCAAGTTTTTGGTTAAATCAGTGGACATTTTCCAGTAAAACCTAGAAATGTTGGTTTGTATTTTTGGTCTTTTAGACTTAGAGTAACATATTTAAAACATTTAAGTAATGTTTGCTTCCCCCCTCAAGTTTTGTGACTTTATAGGCAAGCCACATTACAGACATTATGTACACTTTAAGTAAAACTTTCTTTTGTTGAAATAAAAACAGATCGTAAAAAACACTGTTAAAGACTAATATTGAAGAGGATCAATAAATCTTTATACATTTGAGTATATTGTACAGGGCAGTGCTTTACTTTCAGAGAGCTTAAATGATCAGAAGAGTACCAGAAGATAGAAGCAGTGGCGGGGAATTAGAATCCAGCTGAGTGCAGGACAGGTAATTAGACACAGTCGATTCCTTGGTCCCTCCGTTTCACGTAATGTGTTCTCATTTGAAATCTTACTTCAGCAGTTCACTTTTCAGGAGTCTCCTGTGGCGACAACTGGTATTTTGTGTGCAAAGGTTTTGATTTGGAAAGGACTTTGCTGAGTCTTGGACCATGAACCGCCTCCCAGTGATCTACCAGTATATTTCCGTGTTGAGGCATGTAAGCCAGTAAGCAGGCCAGTCAAGCGGCGATAAAAGACAGGTTTATGTCAGGAATGTATTGGGTTTCCAGCATGAGCCTTTCCTCCTGTAGACTTTGGTATGATGCAGAATGTTTTATACTTAAATTCCAAATGATTTCACAGCTGATCTTGCATGTTTTTGTGTTTACGTAGACCAGGATACATTTTGCTCCCGCAGACTTTGCACCTTAAAATGGGTGATTTCAAGGAATTGCTGTAGATTACTTTGCAGCGGTTCATGCTCACCATCCGCCTGGCTCACATCCACTTGTTGGTCACCTTAGAGGTTTTTGTGGAGCAAGGACAGCTTAAATTTGACATCCTTCATTATACAGCATTGATTAGGGATTCTGAAGTAATGTCCCAAGCAAATATGATGCCCATATTTTTTGTTCCCTGATTAATGATTTCAGGTTTGCATGTCAGTCAGGGAGAACTGGGCTATCCACACTTTACCTGAAAGCTAGGTTTTCTAAGTTTGCTTCACTGAAGCCTAGAAATCTTAGTCAACGATGGATAAATCTGATCTAAACACAGGGCTCAACTTGCTTACCTCCCTGGCCCTTCCCCAGACTGATGTGCATTTTAGTGTTTTAGACGTACACTGGAAGTGCACCAAATGCTGTGCCATAGGACTAATGCCCACACTAAGCATCGGTGATGAGAGGTTAGGCCCATATTTTCTTCTGTAATGCAATCCGCTTGTGAAGGATTGTGTTGACCCAATGTCCTATGCTGGCTATGTAATAGGAGGTAGAAAACACCCCACTACGTAGCTATTCTTCACACCCCAGTTATTTCTTCAGTGCCTTGAGCAAAAAGCCATGGTCCCCTATATGCTAGGGCTTAAGGGTAAGGAATAGCAAATCAAGCTTTCTAACTTTTGCGGTGTAATTAGGAGGTCTACTTTAATATTTACCAGTGTGAGTTCCCTTTTGCTTGCAAGCCTAAACCCAGTTGGTTGTCGTCGATGTATGACCCGTTTGCTAAGTATGCATTTGCTTAATGGAAATACAATTTTCACCACATTTTCAAACAGTTTCTTTTAATTTGTGTTTTTTTTCAAGTAACACTAGACCCTTTCCAACACGAGCAAGCATCTTGAGTTTCTCTTCCTCTAGCCTAAATAATTTACAAGCAGCCAAAGCTTTCCTTTACTTGAATCAGAAACTTTCACCGACTGCAGCAGTGACCAAATGAACCAGCAGTACATATAAAACTGCTAGGTCATTTATTTAATAATTACAGAGACGAGTAAATATGCACTGTGTGTACTCTCACATGGGGCTCGACAATCCAGTCTTCAGCAGCCAGTGTTCCCGATAAGATTTAAGTTCGGAATATTTTACTCCTGGTTTTTTTTCATTCGCTGCTTTCATGCAATTATTAAAGAGTAAAATGTGGGCAGTGTTTTAAAACTGGTCAAAATGGATGTAGAGTCAAGACCCTGCGAAATAAAAGGCTAGCGCAGAGTGGAGCTATGTCTGGCCAGGGTGCGTCTTTGTTCTCCCATCGGGTCAAACACGGTTCTGAGTTTTTTCCTAAAGCATTTCTTTACGCTCATACTCTGTATGGCTTTGTCTTGGCATTCCCCGTCACACAAGCACCTGAGAATCATGAGCATCAAAACTAGGGTGCCAAATACATCCTATCTCCTGTACCAGAACCATTGGGTTCCTTCTTTCATCGAAGTAATGTCCAGAAATCACACCCCTCAGACCTGCAGCACAGTGATAATCCTATATAGATGTTACACTGTCATTTCCTATGTAGGTCTAAGCTTTTTTTATGCCTAATCATGGACATTTGGTGCCCTTTATTGTATTAATTTATTAATCCTCATGTGCAACCTTGTGCAGCACATTTAACAGAATACATCCAAGTGGAAGAGTGAAGGGGCAAAGGGGAGCATTTAAAAAAAAAACATTTCATAACTTTTCAGTCACTGCTGCAGGGAAACTATGTTAAACCTCTTCCCAGTGTTCATATTTCAGCATATGTTTGCTCCCTGAGAACACAGTTTGAAGACCATAGAGAGGTCATCGGGATCATACATTATTGACCCTCGGCATCCGAGGTGCTTTAAGATGAGGAGGACATCTTGCACAGTTTCGTTTCACCTAACAATTCAGACATAGTTGCTTGCCCCCCCCCCCCCCCCCCCACACACACACACACAACTTGATCCCTCATCATATATGTTTTGAATGGCAGCCATACAGATCTTACTCTACCACATCGGCACTGGAAAGTGCTGTGTTGTTGCCGTACCAGTGTCATTGCAACTCTGGTCACTAGCAGCAGTGAAACATTCTTAGATCTTTATGCGGAATTTGGACTGAAAGATTTTAGAGCCTTTTGGGTGTCTTGTAAATTGTGAGTTGAGTCTGAAATTTTCTGGGAACTTTGAATGAGAAGGGGTGAAGAGTGTTTGATTTTCTTCTAATTGGGATCTCGAGTTGAAGTCTGGATTTGCCTCTAGTGTTTTTCTGTCCCCCTTTAGTGTCACTCTTCCTCCTCTTTCATACTCCTCCTCTTCTTCCTCCTTCATACGCTTATTTTTTATTTTTTTCAATTTAAAACATTTATAAAGCGTACTGTGACCAGACTGGTAGCCTGGCTGTCTTCTTCCTCCTTCCTCCTCCGTTCCTTTTTGCCCTCATTTAATTTTTTCTCTTTTTTAGTATGGTACGCTTACCATGAGGGGTGGTTATTTTTATTGCTACATTATAAAAGTTATTAAATACATTTCTTGTTGACATTCTATGAAATAAAATATTAATTGAATACTGGGTAAACGTATCGTTGTTACAGAAAGTGAGGTTGGGGAATTCATTGTGTTACAACCCCTGTTCGATAAATACACACGAGTACCCAGCGGGTATGAAGACTAGTGAAGCAGTGGTGTTTTCAAGCTATAAGTTGGGGTAGAAATGCTTATTTTTATGGATGGTAGCCCTCACCTACCACATGGCATGCTGCTTCTCCTCATGCCGAAAACAATAGTCTTCCACGTGGAATACTGCGATACTACGTTGTTGAGCTCTTAATGTGTTTAACAATTGGAGGCCTATGGTGGGTGGATGGGATGAGGGTGAAAATTTGTGTAGTGGAGTATAAAATGTCCCAGTCACTTCTCATACAGAGACTCAACACTGCTAAAAATATCTAGCAGTGGACCAATTTTTTTTATTCATGGCCGTTTTGGTATGTTGAAAAGAAAGGGAATAATTCAACCCTTATGGCCGGCCAACATGGTTCAATCCCTGGCTTGCCCTGCTCTGGGGTGCTTCGGGCTTTCGGCAGGACCAAGAACTGATTCTCTTTATGAAGCATCTGAATAAGATATGTGAACATTTAGGAAAGGGTGATCTAATAATTAACCTAGTGATCCTGTACCTAGTGATCCTGTGAGCACATCTTTCTCTAGATTTAAATTGTAAGGATCCTGGAAGTCCCAACCACAGCCAGTGCTTTTGGAACCAAAGTAGAGAGCCGGCTGCTTGACTATGACCTCCTCCTTTACAGATGGCAACAATGATTCATTCATCAAACATATCTTTGCAGTTTTTCAAGGGCTTAGAATCATTTCTAGGGGAGCTAGAAACAATGAGTTCAGATTTTTTTTATCCCAGACAGCTGCTGGTCCAAGAAGTGTGTTCCAGAATCGGTTACATGTGTCCATTGTCAGATCAGCACATGATTTTGCTGGTTATATAATTTGCATCCAGGTAGTAACTGCACACTTAGTAGAAAAGGAACATTACCCTTTTTCCAGAATTATGGACATTGTACAGCTGGGGGAGAGTTTACTGACCCACCCCACAAACATGAAAAAATCTGAGAAACTCCCTCATAACTCGTGCCCTTCATTTTAAGCACATTTTTGTGGTGACTTATGACCCATGGCAGGTGAGTGTGCTCAAATGTTACAGTGGTGGATGTCCATGTGCTATGTGAGTTGTGTGTCATGACAACACTCAAGGATGGCAATACAAAATGGAAGTTCCACGTAAGGTTGTCCTGGTATACCTCAAAGCCTATATGTGGCTTTGCTGCTTCAAGTGCCATTGGCTGCTTGTGAGGATTGGTGGAAACGACTTCATAGTCCACAAGCACAGAGTAGTGCTCATGGACGAATGACTGTAATCGATTTTAGATTGGATCTTCCTGTGAGCCTTTCCCCCTCACCTTATGGGAGCCATATCATCATGTTTCAATTCTGAAAGGAACAATATTAGTTTTCCTTCCAGTGGGGTCAATGGGGAATATTGTGTTTGATAAAGTTGGTTACCCTGATTCGGGCTCATTTGACCTATTCTTCTGGTGAGATCAATGTTTACTGATGCTAAGGATCCTGACTCTAATATCAGCGTTTCCCCCATCCTGAGGGGCTAGTGGAAATAGTGTTTTTACGTGCTGAAAGTCCCATAATTGAACCAGCCAAGGGGGGTTGACCCAGCTGAAGGTCAGTGACCCCTGCAAAACTTACATTGGTTGCTGAATCCATTCACTGTCATTGAAATAAAACATCAAATGTATCCTTTCAGTTGACCTCATCACAATCTCTGTTTAAAGCACCAGAGTCTAAAGTCAGCCTCACCTTTCAATGAATACGTTTTATGTTCATGGTATGTATCTTCGTGCATCTCTGTGTATTACCGACTAGTGAATGTCAATGACATACCGGAAACGAGCTGCCTTGTCACAATCGCGTGGCTAGTAAAGAATTGAGCTCTTGGGCAGAAGAGCAGTGAATTCACTAAGTGTCCTGCCATCAGAAATCATGCTGCTCTGAGAAAACACGTTAAAAGTTTTAGAAAGTAACAAATATGAAAAAGAAAAATGTCACAGAAGTGTTTCAAGAGTGAAGGCGGGCCAACAATGGGAAACGTGTCTATCGTTGGTTAAACATTACCTCCTTCTGCTACTATTGACGACATTGTGTTTGTACTCTGGGTGTATCACAGCTGATTGAGTACAGTAGTGCACCTACGTATTTATTATACAGTGCTGTGGGCGAAGTCTGATCAGCAGAGCTTTAACAAGTTTGCAGTATTTTATAGTTCTAGCAGTTTAGCCCAAATAGGAGGAGCACTGAAAGGGAGTGTATAGTCTACTTGATTGTGATCATGACAAGACACTAGCTTTCCCACTGAATGACTTTATACATTTCTACTTGGTTTCATAGTGACTTTCATATTCTTTATTGTGCTATACTTAACCAGTGGTTTACTGGTCTATGTTGAAAATGTGAATTGTTGTTATCGTAAAGACAAAAGAGACACATATGATGGATGGAATGCAGAGCAAATCAAACATTCACCCCCACTCAAGAGATCTGGGTTAAATCCATCGTTCTTTTGCTCACCATGCCACCCACGTTTAGACCCAGCCATATGCAAATCAGTCTTGACCCTGTGCCTCATAGGTACCACCCAGCCCGAACTGCCAAGCCAGGTCCTCCCTGGACTGGAAACAGGCATTCTGAAACTTGTTTTGGGACATCACCCCATATTAGGCAGGCTAGCTAGAATCCAGTGGCACATTGAGCCTGGGAACCACGCCTGAGCATACCCGGCGCCCTTAGGGCGAGAAAACAAAAGACACACCGATGGTGGATGGAATGCAAAGCAAATCAAACATTCACCTCCAGTCAAGATATCTTGGTTAAATCCATCGTTATTTTGCTCACCATGCCACCCCAGTTTAGACCTAGCCATATGCAAATCAGTCTTGACCTTGTGCCTCATGGGAACTTTTTGCAGTTATTGAAAAGACAACATAACACGTTTGGTGTCTTAAACTCTTGTGCACCTATTTGCATCCCTACATCTATCTCAAAATAAAGCAGTACCTGTAAAATGTGCTTACAGTCATCAGTTGTGTTCTCCAGGCAGGAGGTGGATTTGAAGCTCCTTGGCCTTTAGGACTTACAATCATGGGGTAAATGCTCACAAATATGGGGTGGCTTTCAGACATATGCCATGGAACATTTGTATAAAGTTATACGATTGCTGGGCACTAGGCCAAGTTAGCCAGGCATTTGGACATCATTGTGCTACTCATGTCGTTATAATGCCCCTAAGATGTGTCTCAAGGTTATCTTGCTTCACCATCTGCGGATAGGACACAGCTAGAGTTCTGCATCGTCTGCATGGCTAACTGTAGATTGCCATATTGTAGGTAGTTCAGTGTGTCTTACTTGAACGCACCATTGGTGAGTACATGCAAAGGAGCGCTCTAACAATGTAGCAGTACTTCAGTGGAGCCATTTTGTAGATAAGGCAGGAAAACCTTGCCCCTGGAATACTGGACCTGTCTGACCCAAGCAATGAGCAAGTTTATTGGAGACAATCTCAAGAAAGAGTGTTCTTAGGGATTTCAGGAGAGGGGTACTGCTGATGTGCCTGTAGGAAGATGGTCTAGGACAGTAACTGAGAAGATGGTTGTCAGAAGGCCAACATTAGGTACGGTGAATGCCACAGACAGTGAGAATTTTTGTTTTAATTAATTATAAGGGCATAATATTGCCCTGGAAAGTATTGCAGAAATCACTTGAAATGTATTTAGTTGCAGTACAAAGAGAGAGGTTTACATTTTTGTGAATAGGCCTTATTATGTGTGTGTGTGTATATATCTATGTATAAGAAGTGTGGCTCACTGGTTAGAGCAGGCAGACCCTGAAGCAGAGGTCAGACCCGGGACCAGGGTTCGATTCCCGACGCGGCAGGGTCTTGAGCTCAAATGTCCATGGACTCGATAATTCTCGCTTCGGTGCCTGACCTAATCATGGGTTCACACTCTGCAACTCTGGGAATTAAGCTTGCTTAATCTCCACAACGGCCCCCCCGCGGCGGGATGCCTGGCTTTCACCTTGGGGATGCCCTGTAGGGGCTATCTCACAGGGAAAAGCCAGGACTGGTTCCCAAGGCAAGCGCGGAGATACCCCTTCGGGGGTCGATTCAGGCGCTATATAAGAAACATAATAATAATAATAATAATAATAAAAATAATATGTATATATATATATGTTTGCATTAATGTTATTTGTAGCTTTGCGTGGTTGGCACTGTGCTAATCCTATGCTTCAAAACTTTGCTAGAAAAACATACATTTGAGGTGAGCAGACTCTAAGAGTGTCGCTGGTGTTATATGGTCTCTATACAGGAGCCACTTTCCACCTAAACTTGGGAACTACCCAGAGTTCGCTGCTTCTTTTTTGCCTAATGTATGCAGCACTGTAAGCCTGAAAGGATATTGTTTTGATATATATGTATGCATGTATGTTATCTTGGCAATGATGAACTCGGGAAAGTAATGAGCATTCTAAGCATGAGTATAGAGTGTGGCTTAATATGCTGGGGGGGTTCTTTTGGGTTTTGCATAATTAATAATCTTGGAAGGTACACACTTTCACCATGGGCAAGAGAAGGTGTTGCGCTGAATAGCTGTCTTGCAGTAAACAATGTGTGACGTTGAGGATCTCAGAGTTGCTGTGGAGGGATTAGCTGTTTCGGTGCACCAGCCACCCTCAAAACGGAGCCAAAGCAGCCATCTTCTGTCTATATTGATGAAGTGACTGAGCACACAACTGATTGTTTTCGAGAGATCAAAGGAAACAGTGTTATGAGTGCTGCTTTGGGTGTGGTGCGGAGTCTTGAGAGTGCTACGGAAGAGCTTTAATTCTGAGAACAAGCCCAATAAGTAACATTAATGATTCCCGAGTACACTGTAGTAGTGTGCAGCATATGGCGACAAGGGAACATTTTTACACCGGTCGAAGAAATCATGGAAGAGACCCAAGGGTTATTTCTCAAGGTGAAAGGGGGTGATTACAATAAAAGGTGATGTATGAGTATATGTTGATGTCCTGGTAGTGTGTCGTTTTCCATACACCATGATTGCCAGCTAGCTCTATTTCAAGTCAAATGTGGAAGAGTGCTGGGTAGAATTAAAGAGATCTTTTGTCCAAAAGAGCAAGGAAAGAAAGACCATTCACCGTTTTTATTGTTTGCATGTCTTTTGGGGCAGTAGCCATAAGGAAACATGCTACAGTTATTAGTAACCAAGATTGTTATTGTAGTCCCTGCGCGGTTGGTTATGAATAGCCTGAAGGAATTTTTACAGAGGAAGGGATTTTTAAAGATTCTGGTTAGTATTGAGGAAATCCAGGATTTCCTACAAATCGTGATAATTTGGTTCCAAGTTAGAGCCTCAGTGTGAAACCAGATGTGCTGTTAAAGAGAAGGATAAAAGAAAGGTTCTTTAGAACCAAGTGATTTTTACCATTTGGGATGATAAGGGTAAATGTGTAAGGACAGATGGATGTGTGTGAGACGTCTTGCTGTAACAAAGTACATGCAAAGTAAGGTCAAGATTTTTTGAGCCCGGGAAGATTGTTGGGGTTATAAATAATGTTGTAGTGCTGAAAAATGGTTAGGCCAGGACACGGGAAGGACATGAAATCTTAGGAGTATGTGTGGTATGGATTTCACCCTAGGCAGTAGGTGCTAGCCAAGCGAAAGTTCCTAGTCTCAGTGGTTGCTAGTGCAGAGGACTCCTCACCCTCATCTGCCAGTACTTGTTCAACGTGACACTGTCTGGCATCGTTTATTAGTACTAGTTGAAAGTAGGGCTAATTTTAAGCTACGAAATTCCATCGCTATTGACTTTTCTAGCTGTTTCAGTTCCACTGGCTCTGAGGTTGGAACATCCTGTGACTGTGGACCTAAAATACTAAATACATACTAAAATTCTAGATAAAAGACCACGAGAAGGATGTAGAGGGACCATCTGAGGTTTTTTGTTCATGTTATATTATTAGAGTTATGTCAACTTTATGTGCCTTACTGGCTGAAAGAGTAGAATTGGGAGGCCCTTACCTTTGAGTGGTCAACTGAAAGACTTTTTAATGTTGGACACTACCTTTCCATTCTCTGTGGGAGCATATTATCTTTAATTGGACTATACAAATATTGTGCTTGTTGTTTTTGCCCTTCCACTATTTTTGTTATTGTGCTAACCTGTCCTTTCATTGACTCACACCAAATTACCCTTATTGCCCGCTTCAGAACGACCGCGGCCTTGCCGCCGGCCTTAGATTGATTTCAGCCCATAACCCTGAGATTTTCAGCAATGTTGCAGACATGGTCTTTGATAGCAACACTGTCCCTCAGGCCTCTTAAAAGACATATCTGATATTTATTAGTACAAATTGCCTCGCACTGCTTGGCTAAGCTTCTCTTCCCGAAACACCTTGTTCCTTTTTGATCCAGTGCCCCGTTGGGTCAGTCCAATGGCCCTTTGCAAGCATCGAAGGAGTCTGAGCTCGGAGCACAGTAGTATGTTCTTAATAAATAATTCTATGCTTTTCAATTATTAAATCAGAGCTGGAGCTTGGGCTCCTTAATAGCAATAGCATAATGCGCTCTCGTCTGCCATGATGGCCGCATTATTTCTTCTGCCTGTAGCTTTCATCATTTGGGAATATTTACTTCTACATGAGGACCACAGTCTGCCCTGGTGAACCTTGACACCCTGTTTTGTGCCTCTAACTTTTCTGTATCTATCAAGTATCGGTTGTCCAATCGATACATAAAAAAGGAAGCTTATTTGTTTTTCACTTTTTTGTTGTATGTCGAGCAGCATTATTCTAGTACAGCACTCTAAAACTATGCACATTTGCTAAACTCCTTTTTATTTGACATCGGAGTTTTAATGATTTCATGTTGTTTGGATCTGCCAATATCTTTTGAAGATGCATGGTGGTAATTAAATCGAATGTAAGTTTACATTTTTGTTTTTTATGAAGTGGCAGAGTACAGAGAACTATGGTGCTGATTATGACTTTGGCGCAGTTGCACCGGCACGGCTACGCTAAAGCCGCACAAGGACCCCACTCCCCATTACGTGTTTAACTCGTGCAGGCGGACGGTCCTTTTGCCTTTCCCATGGCAGTACCCTGAAAAAGGGCACCACAATAGGAATGACAAAATGTTTCAGCAGGGCATGGGCTGTGAAGTCCATGCTGTGCTGGAACCGGGGGTGCAAGCAGACAGGGGATCAAATGTTGTGCCCCCCTCAATGCATCCCCATGGCAGGGGGGTCATGGGGGTCCTGCGGGGCCCCCTTTGATTCCTCACTGCCAGCCTTTTTGTAGCGGGTTCACCACTATGAAAAGGCTGGCAGAGGAGCAACTCGTAATATGCTCGGCGGGACTGCGCCAGTCCTGCTTAGCATATTGCGTTATCCCTCTGCTACGTCACCGCCAGTGAAAGCCGGTTCCCTGGCGCAGCTGGCGGTCCACTGTCGGAACGACTCAGAGAGTCGTAATCCGACAGACAGAACACCGCCACCGTGAGTCTGGTGATCCATGGACCGCCAGACTCTTAATCCGGCCTAAGATTACTGCAGAGATTATGTACAAGCTCTCTCACACTGTCACAAGACGATGTGTTGAATTCCTTCTCTGAAGTATCCACCTTAGGAATGCTTCTTTAGAGTTCACTATTCATGGTTAGCGGGGCAGTCCTTGTCCTCTCCACTAATATTGCTTCAAACTTTGTTGTAATTGCAGAGACCAAAGCAACGTTATTTTATCAACATCGGTAGGCCTGCACCTACTACACGCAAGAGATTTTAATCCGTGGGTTTAAAAGGAAGTAGAGGGGTAATCGTTCCTAGGCTATTTCAATCCTAGCTCTCGTAGTCCCAGATTACAGGCTTGGGTTTATGTTCCAAACTCTGTGCAAACAGTAATTTGCGGAGGCATTGGGATTCTAAATTGTGTGGTAATTTTCACTCCTGCTCACTGTTTTCCCATGACCGATTTCTGCAGGTCGACCTTGATGAAATCTATTATTTAAACTGCCTTGAAATCAGCAAAACATTTTGAATTTGGTTTGTTTAATAACTGATTGTGCATGTCAGTAAAGGTGTCAGCACTGAATAATTGCAGTTACCGAGTCTAGTAAATAGCATTACCGAAGTCTGGCCAGCGCCTGGGCCATCACCATGTCGGTTACATCTCGCACAGCCTCTTCTAGTCCTTTCCTCATAGACTCATCAATCCTGTCTCCATATTCCCTGTCTGGTCCTTCCTCACAAGTGAGTAAGGTCTGTTAGCCATGGTCAGGTCACATCTGCCTCAGCATAGGCATGTTCTGTCTTCAGTAGGCCTAAGTGTGGCACATATGCTCTAACTGATTACTTGGGTTTCAGCATCTCTAGCTGATCTGTCTCCATCAGCAAAACTGACTAATGTCTGTCTCCTTTAATCCCTACCTGGTTCACATTCACCTATCCCCTAAAGGGGTTTCAGAGTTCCTCGGTTCTGATGAACCCCCCTTGCTAGCTGCATTCATTTTTTTCTGTCTTTTTCCCTCCTTTTGAGTCATGTGATCCACCTGCTCCACTTCTCGCTGCATCTTCTGTAAATCTGTAAATCTCTTCCTTTCTCTGTGGTGAAACCTCAGACTATTTACTCAAACCCACTTCAGGTTCCACCCGATTCGTCTCCCCAGCACACTGTCCATTTACTTTCAAGAACCTCACGAAAGCTGATCTATCCCTCGGTCTCTCTCTGTGAACAACCTGTTCCCTGGTCATTTATCTCACAATAAACAGTATAAAAATGGCAGTTCTGCCCTTAAATAGCTGGACACCCTTGGGAATCATCGGCAGTCACAACCCTTGAAAAATATGCTTGAGTCACAGATCATTCCCACCAGAAATCTTGGAAACTGAACAAAAAAAGAAATATTTGTATGTTAACACTGGAGTGCGTTGGCAGAAAAATTGTATTTTTTTTCTTCTGCCTCTGCAAAGCTTAGAGCTGCAAACGCTCCTTCGCATCCCTAAAATAAACACTTGTTTTCCACAGCTCGTACTCGCATGATGGCACAGTGCCCAGCCCTTGCTTGAAAAATGCAGAAACCGTTCCACGCTTTACCAAGATGTGAAATTTGGGTGGAGGAGCAGCTCTCTGTGGGAAGGAAGCCACTTTTGCAAGGCCATGTCTCCCAAACCCTTGACCGATTGACTCCGCCAATGAACCATGCTGACAAACTAAATGCACCCTCTATTGAAAACTTTACACCAGTATCTCATCTGACTATTCTGCATTGTGTTGATTGGCTCTTTCTTCAAAGATTAAGCTGATCGCTGAGTATGGCTTACTCACCTGGCCCATCATTCATAGTTTAGTACTCTGTATGGAACACAGTACTCTGTCGTTTTGCATGATACATTGGTGTGGCTAAACGACAGCACATTGGTGTATAAAACATGTAAATAAATACTCTTCAATTCACAACCAACTTGACCCACTACTGCACTCAACTTTTCTTTAGAGGTGAGTGTAACGTGTAATTTGCTGCAGCGTAATTTCGTGTAATTACGTGGAATCCCGCAAGGTGCGTAATCCTACATTTTGCACTACTTACCGAGCAACAAATCCACCTTTGTATCCGAAATAGACCAATTGGGTTCATTTTGCTCAAAGGAGAAGTGGAGAAGTGTGGCTCAATGGGTGGAGAAGTGTGGCTCAATGGTTAGAGTGGCAGACCCTGATGCAGAGGTCTAGCCCGGGACCAGGGTTCAATTCCCCGCCACGGCGGGTCTTGGGCTCAAAATTCCACGGACCTGATAATTCTCGCCTCTGTGCCTATTCCAATCATAGAGTCCCACTCTGCAACTCTGGGCAATAGCTTGCTTAATCTCCACAACGGCCCCCACAACGCTAAGGATGCCTGGTCTTCACCCTGGGGGTGCCCAGGAGTGGACACCTCACAGGGAAAAGCCAGGACTGGTTCCACAGCGGTATTCGTACAAGCGCCTTGAGACCCTTGCGGGTGAGTAGTGCGCTATACAAGTATCAATTTACAATACATAGCGCTAAATGCAACAGAACAAGGACTGCAGCAGCCGCTCACAATCTGTTTCTGTGCTCTTGAAAGAGCATTTTTGCCCAAAATTGATCAGATGGGTTTCATTTTTTTAACACAATTACTCGGGTGTAAAGATTTCGTCCAGGACAAATTTTCTTAAAGCATTTCATGACACAGGGAGAGCTACCTTCGACTCCATGTCTTCAACATACTTTCTCCCTGACGACTCCTCCTTGTCACCCCTGTATTGCTGCGATTCATTCCACGGAAACAGAAAGGTGAGCGCACTGAAGCAAATGGCGAAAATTAAAAGACTCAACACTGGGTTCAGATGCACACTGAACACTTCCAAGTCTTACTACTTTCAAATTCTGGTTGTCTCTCTTGGCTCCCACTCACAATGCCTTACTCGTACTCTTTTGGCCGCCTAAGTGTGGCAGGGTATGCTCAGATGTGAGTCCCTTGCTCACTTTGCCACTGGATTCAAGCAAGCCGGGCTGAAGATGGCTGGAATGCCAGAAACCGGTCCTCGGAAGCTTGTTTCCGGTCCAGGGAAGACGTGGCTTGGCAGTTCGGGCTGGACTGTTCCCATGAGGCACAGGGTCAGACTGATTTGCATATAGCCATGTCTGAACTGGGGTGGCAGAGTGGGCTAAAGAACGGTGATGGATTAAACCCAGATCTTTTGACTGGGTGTGAGTGTTTGATTGATTCAGATGCTCCGTCCATCACCACCCCCTTTTGTACCGCTTACTCGTACTCTAAGCACATTCTCTCACCATCTCATGTCACACTCACTCTAGCCTTTCGTTTGTCATGGACTTCACAGCTTACTTCATGACCAAGTCTGCACACTTTAAAAAAAATAACTTGACTCCCTTCTGTCAACCAACTCAACTCCATAGTCATGCTTCCCACCCGCTTCTCACTATTTCCTTCAAATTACCAATCTTCTCAATTCTTCAGCGAAATGCCAACTCTTATGACTCATTCAGCCCACAAATCTGCGACTCTCTTGCTCTCTAATGCTATGTGACATCACCTTTCTACGACTCTGACAGCATAGCTCTGAAGAAATCCACATATGTGCCAACTAGCTTCAATTCCCTCATCCGGCCTCTCTTGTAAAATCCTGGAGGATTGAATTGTCTCACTTCATTTCTCACTACCTATAACCATATTAAGCCAATCCAGTTGGTTTTTCATACCATGCATTCTGCTGTGAACTGCACTTTGTTTCCAGCTACAACTCACGCCTACTATAAGCTATCATTTATATTACTGCTGCTTGATCGCTCTGACGCATTTAATAAAGTCCACCTTGCTACTTTACTTTACACACTATATACTCTAGAAATCACAAATCATGCAATAAATTAGTTTTTGACTATCTGTGCATTCATTTTTTCTGTCTCGTGCTACTCTTTGCTCACTAATCCAGTCCTTTTATGTGTGTCGAAATGGCCACAGCTTGGTTCGGTGTCCTCTCCCCTTTTTGCTCTATATTATACCCCTTGTTGTCTTTTGTCTTCTCTTTTCTTTATGTGCATGACATAAAAGCATTTTTCTCCTCAGTTTTTTTTACTTTTGATCTCTAATCCAAAATCTCTGACTGCTTCACAGCAATTTGACATGACCTGTTAGCCTCCCTCTTTTGCTCGGCTAAGCTAGAAATGATCAACTTCACTGCCAGATATGAAGCAATGCATCTTCCAATTCTTAATCTCTTCCCTCTGATACGCTTAGCAACTCTTTCACCTAGGAAGCACTGCATACTATTTAACTCCGCACTGAGCTGTAATTTACTGCTTGGACACTCCTTCCTAAATTGTGTCTCACGCACTGTTTATCTTTCAGTTTATCCCTCCAAGATGGGCATCAGGCCATCTTGGAACAGTAAAATTAGTTGTAATAATATATATACAGATATATCATGATGTGGCTTTTCTAGCAGTCAAAAAATAAAGGGGCACGCCAGGGTCATGGTCACCTACTACATGTGCATGCCCAGTGTGATAAATACGCTCATATATATATTGTGGTACTGGGAAGGAATGCTATTTCCATTTCTTCTCTTGTTTTTGTCTTTGCGCCTGCTGTTCAGTATTTGCTTGCCATCATACTGTCTTCTTTTGGGGGGTGGGACAATCCTTTTTAGCATAGGCAACAGTTATTGGCAAAGCCACTGTTTCATGAAAAGTGAGACCAGTTGACTTTGCCAGAGCTTGTTCTGTGAAGGATCTGATGGTCACTTTGGGACTTACGTTTAGGAAGTCCATTTTTCTGTGCTCAGCTACGTTTGCAGTAGTGGCTCATTATTGTGTATAGGATTGCTGCTATTACACAATATATTAATTTTAAGCATGTCATTGGCTTAAAAAATGTGGAGGTTGGTTTTTGGGCAATGTTTTCATCAGGGAAAACCAATTTTGTTTTTTGCAAATTTGTTTCACTCAGAACGGGACAGGGAACTGCCCCGGAAAATTGTGGTGATTAAACACAAAGAGGTATATATACTTGTGAGTATATTTATCTCCCCCCCCCCACCCCCCCATAGGGATGCTATAAAAGAGCAGCAGACATGTTGGGTATGGCAGCTGCACGGTTAGCATGCTTTAAGTGAATGTCTTTGTATGAATGATCACTTTTGTGACCGGGCATTTTATGGAATGTTTGTTGACTGAAACATGTAGCCCATTTTTTATATGGAAATAACCTGCAATAAAGTCAACCAGTTTGCGGTTTCCGAAAGATAATTTCAAGACTATAGGACTCCTGTTCCTATCCCATAAGTAATCTTAAGAACTCGATTACCAGATTGAGCCCACACCAATCATGCAGTGTGAATGAGTCACCAATAATGACGCATGCCATAAAACGTGGCTGGAGTGAGGGTTCCCCTCTGTAGGAGTTACTCCTCTAAGCACGTAGGAATAAGATACTACTTAGTACAGCTTCTCAGCTGCTGGCCATACCTCTTTCTATTTTGTTCTAAGTCAATGGAGGTTGGTATACCAAACACTAAGGGCCATATGCATGAACACATTTTCCCATAGACACAAAATGAGTAAAACCCTTTGATACATCTGGCCTTAACCCCTTCGCTGCGGGGGTTATTCCCCCGCTGTGCTGGGGGGGAGGGGGGGCGTGCACAGCGCCCGCATGCTTATGACGAGCTGAGCTCGTCATGAGCTACGACGCTCCTGTGCTCATGACGAGCTCAGCCCGTCACAGGTGCATTGGCTCCGTGGAACGTTCAGCACAGCGGGGGAATTCTCCCCGCACCTGAGCGTTCCACGGGCCATGACAAGCTGAGCTCGTCATGAACACCAGAGCGCCGTGGCTCATGACGAGCTCAGCTCGTTATGAGCGTCGAAGAGGTTAATAGCCCTCTCTCCCTTGGGTGAGAATTTGATTGTGGTGGTTAGCCATGATGCCAGTAAATTGTGAGTACTTCACCTGCCTTCCAAACTATAGTGAATTTAGATTCACCTGTTCACTGTGTGCACCATACATAAACTTTTATGAACTTTTAACAAAAGAAATATCTGCTTCCTCAATTAGCTACTTGTCTGTCAAAGAAGAAACCACCCCCGTGCCAGTAAATCAGCAGATGCAGTCGAGCAGGGTTTCTGTGAGAGGAGCACACAAAATAAACTGTAGGGCAGCATTTACAACTTGCAATTTGTTTAATAAAATCTCAGTTTTGTAGAAGACCTGAGAAAGAGAACAGAGAGGTAGAACAAGATTGTTTTCAGAATTGTTTTAAATTGTAGGTTGTCTGAAGTATGTATGTAAATGAGGAAACGGTGTTTAGCAGTTTCTATCAGGAGCCTGATCGGCAAGCATGGCGAGTGGCACACCGACCTCCATCGATGGGATCTACCTGCACGTTTAACTTTCGTTCTCTGCTTTTCTGACTCCAAGGTATTTCACTGTGCATGTGCACAGAATACATATGAAGAGAATGGAGTGACTCCATCACTAAGGATTCAAATTTCAGATAATGGGCAAGTTTACTGTTTTGATAAGTAGATGAATTAAGAGCATCAACACCCTTGGGTCCCTTAGAACTATTAGATAACTAGATTTATGTTAAAGTAAGATTGTTGAACAGAATAGTTTAGTAATCATTTTGTGACAAAAGGGCAGGAAATGTGCATTTGATGCTCAACTGCAATGAATTCCATGCTAAAATTGAAAATGCATGACACCCCAGTTGAAGATCGCTGCAGGTATAACTAACTCAATGAGCCAAGTAAATCCTGAGTTTGTTGGAACTTCTTAGGTGCTGAATAATAAGATACTTATTGTTTTGGGCTATAGAGTAGACATCCTGAAGTGGTACTTGACATGACATGACATGCCATGCTCATTAAACTTCGGTAGGCTTCTTTGCCTTGATGGCTGTGGTTGTGCAAGGTCTTTAGCCACGTCTAAGATGCAGGGGCACCCGGAACAGATAATAGGCCTGAGCACCAAAATAAAAGTGGCCCACATTCGTGAATTAGAAAGCTAAAAAAGTGACCCATGTTTTTATTTTGGGGCAGTTTTCAACTTGTAAAGACATGTATGAGTGTTTTGCAAAGCAAGGAACACTGCATGGGTTTCAGCTAGCTGCAGGCAATGTTTGTTTTAATATCAGTGAAATCAGTAGTAAAAAGTAGCCCACCAGAACCATAAAACAGGCCCCCAAATTGCCTAAAAATGTCCAACACGCACTGGCCTGTCAGACTAGCCTGTCGGGCACTGCCTGATTGCCCTGTAGATTGGCCCGACTGTGCTAACATGATCATGAGATCTGTGCACAGGCGTGTTTGGTTCTCTTCTGCATTCCTGCATAGAACATTCTGTTATCATGCCAGTAAGCGTACTTAAATATGCTGATGCAGGAGAAAGATATATGCCAGTAGTTGCAAAAATGCATGATTAGGTACATCCTGACTGTAACATGATACACTGGAATGACATATCCTTGAAAAGAATTGAGATGCAATATTAATTTAGAGCCCAGTCCAAGAAGCTGCGTAACTCTGGTCAGTTAAATGTTAGTTTCATCTATGATTCTTCAGAGGTAGACAGCAGTCCGATACATCGGGGGCCATCTTTATTGCGGTTTTTTGACATTGTCATGAAGTGAGGGGGACTACCCAGTAGATCAGTTCCCCCATGCATTAAAAAATTCCTCAAACAGACCTAATGAAATTATTTTTGGTCTGGAGCAGTGTACGACAGGCAATTAAAGTCATCTCTTTATTTTTACATTCTCTTTTATCACATTTTTTAAAATTGGAGCTTGGTTGCCTCCTTAAAAAAATACAGTTAAACCTCGCTAGCACGAATTAAAGCTTTTCTTACCTGATTTGTTTTAAACGTCCTCCTCCATCTTGTCTTTTTCTTGAGCGGGATTACCAATAATTTCATTATGGGTCCTTGAATTCCATCCCTCCTCGAAGGACACATTTTCATCTCCTCTAAAATTAACCAATATCAATAACCCAACTTTTATCGTCTATTTGTGCAGCTGCCTGTGAAATCCCCCTAGCACTGGTTCAGTATTTGGGAGTCTAGATAGAGGAGTGTGAGCATCGGGGGTGAAAGAAGTCCAGATAATCCTGCATCTAATATTGCATGTGAGGTCAGAAGACATGAGCACAAGACAGTGGGCCAACGGCAGTAGAAGACTCCTGGATGCAGAGAAAATGTTTTGCTCAAATGGAGGAGAGTTAGTGAAGCACTATTGATCCAATTCAGTTTACTGATAAAAGTGTACTTATATATTTATTTTTGAATTTTCCATTTTTTATATTTAACAAATGTGCAATACAGACAAGAGATTTGGCATTGTAAGTAACTTAAAGGAATGCTAGTGCAGCCAGGTTAATGAAAGTATGCACCTTTTTTCTCTCCTGCCTAGATGGGCGGAGTAGATGCAGTGGAGAAATGTGGACCGACAATGTTGAGTTTGTCTCCCAATGAATGGCTTCATTGGGGAAGAACTGGCTGGGTGAATTCAAGAGTGAAAGAACTAGATTAAATGTTCTGTGCTTCAGATCAATGAAGAGAGAAAGTTACGCTGAGCTATTGGGTTTGCCAAAAATGTAAACAAGTATTTGCAATGCAGTAGGTCTTGCATTCATGAGAGCTTGAGCTATTGGCATTGTAAATGACAATCCCTTGTATTTATGTGTTGTTTTTAAAACTGATAAATAAAAAGCATAGTAATTTACAATGCCAATAGCTTAAACTCTCAGAAATGCCAGGGCACGTGCTATATTTTTTTTTAAAAAGCATTTGGAGAGAACTGGCAGGACAAAGCTATTTGAGAAAATAGTGCTTGGAGACTGTAATTAAAGCCTACTGAATAACAACACATGTAACGGGGGGTGTCGCCATGGGAGGCTACAAAATGAGACAAGGCGGTACTAAGGAGGGACTACTAGGCCTTTTGACCAATGAATAGCCACAGTTTACAGTGGGTAATGATACAAGGCAATGAAAATATGGGCGGAGAGTGGGCGAAGCTCCAAGTCCCTACCTGAATACACCATACTTTCCAGAGCAGAGCATGCGTTGCCCAGATTCGACCTAAACATCAGTAGGGCCTCTGGTGTGTCATGCCCCATAGACAGGCACAGGCAGTCATCATGGAATGATTTTTGTTGTACAGTATTATGAAAATCATTCCAGGACGGCTGTATCAATAAATCATGCATACTTACGCATTTGCTCAAATGGAGGAGAGTTAGTGAAGCACTATTGATCCAATTCAGTTTACTGATAAAAGTGTACTTATATATTTATTTTTGAATTTTCCATTTTTTATATTTAACAAATGTGCAATACAGACAAGAGATTTGGCATTGTAAGTAACTTAAAGGAATGCTAGTGCAGCCAGGTTAATGAAAGTATGCACCTTTTTTCTCTCCTGCCTAGATGGGCGGAGTAGATGCAGTGGAGAAATGTGGACCGACAATGTTGAGTTTGTCTCCCAATGAATGGCTTCATTGGGGAAGAACTGGCTGGGTGAATTCAAGAGTGAAAGAACTAGATTAAATGTTCTGTGCTTCAGATCAATGAAGAGAGAAAGTTACGCTGAGCTATTGGGTTTGCCAAAAATGTAAACAAGTATTTGCAATGCAGTAGGTCTTGCATTCATGAGAGTTTGAGCTATTGGCATTGTAAATGACAATCCCTTGTATTTATGTGTTGTTTTTAAAACTGATAAATAAAAAGCATAGTAATTTACAATGCCAATAGCTTAAACTCTCAGAAATGCCAGGGCACGTGCTATATTTTTTTTTAAAAAGCATTTGGAGAGAACTGGCAGGACAAAGCTATTTGAGAAAATAGTGCTTGGAGACTGTAATTAAAGCCTACTGAATAACAACACATGTAACGGGGGGTGTCGCCATGGGAGGCTACAAAATGAGACAAGGCGGTACTAAGGAGGGACTACTAGGCCTTTTGACCAATGAATAGCCACAGTTTACAGTGGGTAATGATACAAGGCAATGAAAATATGGGCGGAGAGTGGGCGAAGCTCCAAGTCCCTACCTGAATACACCATACTTTCCAGAGCAGAGCATGCGTTGCCCAGATTCGACCTAAACATCAGTAGGGCCTCTGGTGTGTCATGCCCCATAGACAGGCACAGGCAGTCATCATGGAATGATTTTTGTTGTACAGTATTATGAAAATCATTCCAGGACGGCTGTATCATTAAATCATGCATACTTACGCATTTGTGGATATCATGGAATTAATTGTTTTGGGGAAAGGAGAAAGCTTTCTAGGATGATCGTCTGTGTATACACGTGCCCAAATATGTTCTGAAACTAGTGTTCATTTTTGCATTAAAAAAATACGTTTTATTTGCCTTTCCAAGATGGGCAGTTCCAGTTTTTAATAGTAAATTAAACAAACAAAAAATAGGTGAATGGGTAGTAGTGTATAGCTGCCAGACCCTCACAGATAAAGTACAATTTGAAATAATAAATATATTAAAGTAAAAAATGAAGCTGTGGGTCGAAGAACAAGGAGGAGAGCCATCAATTAAGGAGCACGGAAATGAGATAGAGAAGAAATCCATTTACTCAAGAGCAGTGGGCCGATTCACTCAGTGTATTGTGTTGTTGATCACAGGTCTTCAACGACAGATAGTTAAACCTCGAGAGACAGCATAAAGCCCGATACTGCAAGTCCCCTTTCTTCACTTATCCTCCTACTAAGATGATCACATGGGAGGGCTGTACCACAGTCCATCTGGGCGGTGTTTGACACGCACATCCATCCACCTAATACCTGCGTAGCCTCACGACGCAAGCTTGATCAACCCTAATGCAGGAACCAATGCAGCAAGAGGGCTCCTTTTTCACTATGCAACTAAGCGCTATGTCACATAACACTGTAACGTGCCTTGGTGGTGATCAGTCACAAAATGGAAACCCTTCTTAAATAGTGGTAGTACTAAGCTTGCACTCTCTCAACCATGCACACCAGTTGGTGTAGCATGAAACCCAGAGCGGGGCGTAGCAGCAATCTCTTCCGCACACTCATAGAAGCAGTAAGTGCTTTATAATGCAACAGAAAAATTCAAGGGTTTCTTTTCATACCTACATGGCACAGTTCATGGCGCTTGGACGTTGGAAACGAATTACTTTCATCCCTCGAATTGTCTGTTGTACAATGTTGTTAACTCATCTTGCTGTAAATTTTCTGCACATTAGTCTTCTGGTACATAGACCTGTGCACATCTACTGCTATTTAACGATATTACTCCATTTTTTAAACTTCTTTTTATTTGACTTCCTATTCCAAAACTCTGTGGAGTATTTGGGCTGGCAGTCATGATAAACATGAATAAGTGTCACTCAAAAGCAGAGCTATTTTATGTAGTTCTTCCTTTTACACACACATATATATATATATATATATAATATTTCAAAGGACAGTTGGGGAATACATTGATTTTACTCTGTATTTGTGTAACAAAACCAGGAACATGGAAAACTGTGAGCTTTATTCTAAGTACTCCTTGTTTTGCCCATTTGTTCTTAATACAGTCTGCTTTAAGTGCTTGTCACCACATGTATGGCTCTTCATAGCTACTGGCGAGTTTCCATTCTTCAGGACAGGCACCATCGATTGTAAACCGGTTCGTATATCTTATGTGTAGTAAATGACAGTTTGAAACCAGCGCCTGCTCCATGTGACATTTAATCGTGATGTCATTCGATATCAAACTCATTTAAAAATCCTTCATTTTGAAGGTCTGTGTGTGTTAATCATCTCTGTGAGAGTATGGTTTTGTAATTGGCCTAGGGCATGTGCAGCTGTCCGTCTTTCTCAATATTAGCACCATAGTAAGCACGTCCGTGACTTCTCAGTGCTGTGAAGGGCATGATAACCTTGTACACAAGTAACTTAGATGTTATCATAAATGACTTTCAAAGTAGCTCTTTTCTTGAGGTTCTTTGCACTATAAGTTAGTACATGTATTGTCCTCTGTTAACCCTTTCGCTGCGGCGGCTATTCCGCCGCAGCGCTAACAGGGCGGGGCGGCCACGCGGCGGCCGCATGCTGGTGACCGAACCGCTCCATCACCAGCAGCGGTTGAGCTGTGCTCGTGACGGAGCGGTTCTGTCATGGCCCGCCCCGCTCAATAGAATGCGCCGCCAGGCACGAAATCAGCGCCACGCAGTCGCGGCGGCCGGGCCATGACGGAACCGCTCCGTTTTCAGCACAGCGCCACCGCAGCTGATGACGGAGCGGTTCCGTCATCAGCAGGGGAGGGGTTAAACTAAGGGGTGAGGCAAAAATGTTGATTCAGTAAGTTTGCCAATGCCGAATGTGCCAACATTTAAACTGTAAACACTTTATATTTGAGTAGCAGATCTTCTGTCTGCACCTAGAGTAAGGTTAGCGCTTTGGGCAGAGCCACAAGCTTCTCCTCTTCATTCTATCAGTGTCGCTGAACAAGGTCTTTGGGGAGCTGTCAGGACTGTGGTCGATGTCTCGGTGCCAGCTGTGCTAAATTTGAGTAAGCTGGAGCCAGTAGTGGGTGAGGGGTTGGTAGCTCACCATACAACGTATAAATTGTTTACATGACAACACCTCATACGTGTGTAAATGTTTCTGACTGACAGAGCGCTATGAGACAATAAAATATATCGTTGAAAAATAAGGTCTTCAGCCTTTCAAAGCAACACAGAGGGTGTGAGTGAGGGTATGAGAAGCATGGGTGCGAGATCAGAGGGTAAGGGAGAAGCACATGGGCATGCAGGCAGCAGAGGAACAGGAGGGTGGGGTGAGAGAGCAGGTTTGGGTAGGGGAAGCAGTGTAGAGGGCGGGGAGTGGAGAGGAAAGCAATGTGCAAGCAGGTAACGAGCAGGAGTCGAGAAGCGCACGTACGAGACAGCAACAAGGGGAGTATGTAAGGAAGAGCAACAATGGAGGAGGCGGTGAGAAACACGCGGATGATGGACACCAATATGGAGTGAACAGGACAGAATAGCATGAGGGATATAGCTGGAAGAAAAGATGTACTCTCATGGAGTGCTTAACCGAATAGAAAAAAGTAGTGCTTGAAGCAATTGGTGAAAGCATAAAAGCCAACTAATCACAAGTAAAGGTAAAGAAGCAATGCTCCGTAGGAGGGACAAATAAAATATTGTCAAGCTGAGACAGGAATAAGAAGCAGCCAAATGAGTGATAGGAAACCAACCAATGGTAAACCGTGGGCTGGCTCCAAGCCCCTGTATGTTTTTGGTAAGCCCACAGTATGTCTCGGTACAGACAATGCAAGCTCTTTTTAGTATGTGAGACCTAAAAAATGGAAGTCTCTTTACATGCAGTAAGCCTTCCATGCTTTATGTAATGGCCTCAAAGTGCTTGCTTCTTCATTCAACCTCCTCACACATCTGAGTGGTCATGGATATAACACATGAACCAGTACAGGCCCGTTGGTTCACAGTGCATTTCTTTTAGTACTGTGGTGCAGCTGCAAGTCTGTGACCAGTG
This sequence comes from Lissotriton vulgaris, assembly GCF_964263255.1. Lineage (NCBI taxonomy): Eukaryota > Metazoa > Chordata > Amphibia > Caudata > Salamandridae > Lissotriton > Lissotriton vulgaris. The sequence continues at coordinate 151,751,009 of NC_141700.1, read as the reverse complement.
TTTATCCCATCCCCTCTTTGGTTCAAACTTTCCAAAAGATGGAGTCTGCCATGGTTTTTCATAACACATCGGACCGCCGTATTTGCCACAGTGCTCCCGAGTCTTGCAATTGAGCTATTGCGCTCGAACTCAGGCGGATCCAGAAACGTACTATTATGTTTTGGACTTGGTTTAAATGAACGCTCATCAAGCCGTCATTTTTGTAAGAATTGTTGAGACCACGAGGAAACCCCGCACTAATGCGACAAAAGGCATAGTGTAAATAATTCATGTGAAAGACAACAATGATGATATTTCTTGTCCTGATGATGATGCCCTATATCTAAAGGCGGCATCGAAACGTCGTTGACCACAAAACCCCATATGCAATATGATAATGCAATATTGTAAGATGCAATGGTGTGTTCAGAATAATTTGAGTCTGTAACACTGACTACAAGTATACAGACAGATTTTTGCTTTGCCCTTTTGGCCATTTTTTCGTTGTTTTGTCTTGAATGTTAAGGGTCACGGCTGTGCCCGCTTGTCCTTAATTGGTTCTCACATCTTGTGAAATCTATTTGAAACGCTAAAAATAAATTTCTTGTCCGGCTGGACAAAAGACATATCACTTATCAAGTGTATGATTATTGTTTCTGTACATTATTTTGTCCATAAATAGGGACCAATGTTCTGTGTAATATGGTTTTTCAGTGGTCATGGTTTTTTAGTGGGACAATACCATTCTGTATAGTATTTGTCCATGTGAAGTTGTGATGTTGTGCTGAGCACCTTGGGAAAAGTTTTGGACTTCTGAGGAATTCAGATTTGAAGAAGTGCTCGTTGGTCCAGAGCAATGGAAAGGATCGACCGGTCATCAATAGAACCTGGTGGAAGTTTGGGACATGAATCAGGTGTTGACCCAGTGCCAGAATTGGAGGGCAGCAGGGTTGTTTGTGGTGCAGTGTGGCTGTTTATCTCTTTGGGGACAAATTCAAGACTGCTCGTCACATCACAGAAGGCGACAAAACGCTAACAGATGGTAATTGTTGGTGATTAACAACTTGTTGATCGAAACAACCACATGCAAGTTTATCTGAAGGCTTTGAGACATCCACTTTAGGAAGTTTTTCATTTTCTAAGGCTATATTTACAATTTGTTTTTGTTTTAACATATCTTATTGTTTTTTAAAGAACATACACAACAAGTCAACTTAGAAAAACAAGGCAGTGTTACACTGTCCTACCCCCCCCAACCTCTCTCCCCGACCTCACCCCCACAACCCTGTCAGTTAGCAGGTGAGTCTATGCTCTGTTGAAGGTTACACGCTTGCACAAGAGCCTCATGCATAAGGCGAGTCAATTCCAGATGTCCGAGTCTCTGTTACCCCTCCACCTCCACCGTGCAATATTCACTTGAGACCCAATATGAGGTTCCACGGTGTTCTGTCCCTACTTATCCACAGACCAACCACACGACCCTTTTGCAATTTGATTTCTTTATTCCTATAAAGACCCGCTTGTATTTTTTTTCTTGAGCACTCTATCGACCATCTTTTTAAGTGTTCCCGGTTGATGGAACATGGCTGCAGGTTGCGTGGCCCAGTAAGCACCTGCTCCAGTCCATTCAAGGCATTGTTTACTATTGTGCCGTCTCCCCTTTCTTTCTGTTCCATTGACGTAGTCCTCCCTCTAGCTGCCTTCCACCGCTGTTCGTCTCTCTCTCTCCGAGTAACATCAGTGTTGTTATGGAAGCTTCTCCAGGTCCCTCTACCTTCTCCATCTCCTGCTCTGCTGGCCTGTGACACGTGTTGCAGTCGCTGTGCAGCCACCTGGTGCTGCTGTGCTTTGGCCCACTGCAGAGCCACCTGACCTCGTTTCAACACTGGTAAGCGGCCATACTCTCCGAGAAGGCCATTATGCAGTGCGACGACACACCGCATGGCATCCAGGCATGGCCTAGCAAAAAGTTGCTAGCCGCAGTGTCAATTGATCCGATTATTCTACTAATAGAAGCAGATGCTGGGGTGTATAATAAAACTGGCAAATGTGAAAAAATGTTATGTAGATGAAAACTTTGGTGAACAGAGTTAAAGATGGATACTTTGCTTGTTGGAGCCTTGACATAGTTTCTGTGTTTTATAGTGCAGGCAGACAGTTTGGTGTTTTACTGTACTGAAACGCATGCCACTTTTAAATATATGCATTTTTCAGATGCATTTGTACATATTTGACTCCTTAAACTTTTTCATAGCAAAATCATAAAAATGCTACAGGGTCTCTTTCTCTAGTCTTCGGTTGGCCCAGCATAGCTATTCCACTTCTTTCAGGCTTCCCATCCATTGTAGTTCCTCTTGTACACTAATGTTATTTTCGTCCTCATTCCTGCCCTTTAACCCGAATCAGCCTTGCCCAACTCTTTTAAGTCTTTCTCTACCTCACCTATCTCCCAAGGCTCATCCTTGTAACTCTTATAGTGTCTGTCACAGTACCACCCATTCATGCTTCTTAATTGGTCCAGCATTGACCGTCTGCAGTCTTTCACACTTCCCATATTTGACCCAGTCCCCTCCTTCACCCATTTTGTTTCATTCGTATCTAACCTGTCCTACCTGTTACTCACCGATTCTTTTGCTATTAGCCCATCATCATCATTAATTCACCCAGTTTCGCCTTCCCCAGCCATGTTCCCGAGAGTCGCATCTTTCATTCTAACCAGAGTTGACCCGCTCTTCCTCCTGTCATTGCTTAACAACACCCATGTCGATCATGCTTTTAGCCCTTCGCCTATTTGAAGACCTTGCACTTCTTGTTATCATGTACACTCTTCCCCACCCTTTGCTGTCGATCCTTAAAATTGCTCCCCGCCAGACCTTATGCTATCCACCAATCCTCGATCAATATTTCTCTTTTTGACCCAGAGTGCACTCTCTACCTAAAATAAGTAATGTCAGGTGATGGGGAAGCAAGGCGGATAAGAAAGCACCTTCAGTAACCTCCTGAAGGGGGCGTGGCCATCTATATTGCGCTCATAGCGCTCTCTGCAGTCCTGCAGCACGGGACGCACACAGGACATGCTGGGGCAAAGCTTGGGCCAAGAGCGGGCCCGTCCTGCACCTGGAGTAGGTCAGGCTGGGCCACCCCCCGTGTTTTGCTTTCAGAGATTGAAGGACGAGTCTAACCTTACCCATGGGTGCCTGGCACTGGGAAAAAGACACGTGTACACGGAAACTCTATGCGGATAGGGGCAGAGAGAAGGACATTGCTAATAAACCTTCCAGCTGGGATACATTGGACTCCTATCTGGCCTGAGTGATGGGAGCTATTACAAGAGAAATAGACTTTGTAGGGGTACAATTATCTCTGGATGAGAGGGAAGGCCCTCACCCTTCTTTGTTTACCCAGCCATGTGTCGTACAGGGCAGAGATAACCTGGACTTAGTCATAGTACCGAGCCCCCAATTGCCTTCCAATGGGGCCTCATTGGAAAAAAGTGGGACAGACGCTTCTAATGGAAGTGATAGTGCTCTTACAGATAAACTAATGTGCAATAAAAAGTGACCTGCTGGTGTGAGACCCCATACTCGTAACTTAAGGAAGCAAGATTTAACTGGGGCCACTGAAGAGAAAGGGTTTCGGCACCAATAAACTGGGATGACATTTTAGAAAAATGCAAACCTGTGATAGCCCAGTGTGTTGCCCCTTTGGTGGATAAATTGAAAAGCCTGGAGACAGCTGTTACAACTTTAATGAAGAAATTGGATATAGCAAATGGTCTTTCTTCCACTGATGAGGTTCAAGTGAAAGCCCCTAGACATAGCATCATGGATTTTGGGCAACACTCGCTTTTATATACACCATGTTTATCGTCCTGTTCTAACTCAAAAGTCCCCATTGGAATGGCGGGACCCCCTTTACCCGGCAGAATTGAAGAAACAATAACAATGGTGGTAGGGCAGGAATTAGAGAGGAATGCGGGAGGCAAAGAGGGGGGGATAGCACTACTGCCCAGGAAGACAATTGTTTGCCCATCCTGAATCTACCACCGGAATACTGTCAATATTGGGTAAAAATGCGAACTTTAATAGTAGGGAGCATGGTGATATATTGTTTGTCAGGAGAGTTGAGTGGGTGGGTCCTGCTAGTAAACACCCGAAGAGGGATTGCATGGTGATTAACTGCAGATACCCTGCACTGGCAAGGCGATTACTCCATAGTTTCAACATACAGCACTCACTGGTAGAGGGTATAGGTATTGTGCTGTTAGGGTTCTTCTATAAGCACCTGCAACCCAGATCCAGGGAAAGACCCACTCTCCCCTTAAGAACCCTAGAGAAGCTGTCTATCCCTAGGCATAATAGATTTCTTCCATTTACAAGCTTGGATCATAATGATTGACTTCCTGACCCTCCTGGTCTTCCCGCTACTTGTACAAGTGAGGAACAGCCTCTGTTGGCACATTCAATAATAACCAATGGGAGACTAAATCAGGGCTCCACAGAGCTGTTAGCTGGAATATAGCGAGCATTACATCGAAAATTTTAGGTCAAAAAGCTTGACCTAATAATGCAGTATGATGTGATAATGGTACAGGAAACATGGGCACAGGAATTGATCTTTCTGGATGGGTTTGAGTGTTTCTGTGTGACAGCTAAAGCTGTCACAGGACAGAGAGCACGGGAGCTGGATATTATTTGTATATCTAAATTGTGCAAAGTTACTGCTGTACCTGTGAAACATAGCGGGATTCAGGTTTTGTGAATAGTGGTATCCAGCTATTTCAGTTTTTTTCTTAGTTAATTTCTATAAATCTGTGTATGATCCTGGTTCGCAAATGAGGTCTTTATTTGAGGTGTTGTCTGTTCTTGACTTTAGAGCCCATTCTAAATTGAAATATTTTAACTTGGTGCTGGGAGAGGATTTTAATGTCAAGGTGGTCTAAAACCTTAGTGATCCAGACCCATTTTGGAGGGGCGATAATTCCTTTAGCCTGCCAGTAACCGATGAAAGGGGAAGGAGACTGGGCCGTTTTTTAGTCTCCCCTGATCCGGCGCATGCGCTGATCTGGGCGAGACATTTAGAAGCTGCTTAGAAAAGTTATACCAAATCGGCCACCAGCTTACTGTCACGCGCACGTATCCCTATAGTGCTTTAGCGCGTCATCGCGATCACTTTCGCTCTCAGAGTGATCGCGATGACTTTCGCTTTCACTGCCGCACGGCGTTACTTTTACTGCCGCGCGGCCAATGCTTGTTTTTCTTTATCATCCCACCTTAGTTTCCCCGAAGTTTCAACGAGGCGCTTTGTAATTTACTCACCCGCATAGAGGCGCTTGCTCTCCCAGGAGCTCCAATTACAAATTCTTAACCAGTAAAACAACTCTGTGAATTATGCGATGGGTCACGGATTGTAATAACAGCTGCCATTGGGGCTGACCCAGGCTTTGATCGCTCCGAGGTCAACAGGATGATTAGCATGTTGGGTAATATACAATATTACAGCACAGCTCACGCAGTCTATCTGTACTGTGAGTAGCGGTACCCTATTCATCTCACTATCTTCCCAAGTACCTACCTAGGTAACTGCAGACATTTGCCCTTCCCATCTGACCTAAAATGCCTTGAAAGGCCATCGAGGAACAATGTGCCATACATTTTAACTTCATATAACTCACAGAATCTACTTTCCAGATAAATGGCTACCACCGATCAGTGTATAGATTAGTGTATATATTTTCCACCTCTTACCAAGTACCAGCACTTCTTTGAGAAGGAAGCACATAGAAGCGAGTAGTTTCTACTCAGGTTCCTCACTCACTCACACACCCACCCAGCACTGCCAGAGGCTTTGGCAGTCCCCGCACTTCCTCGAGAACCAAGCGCTTGGAAGCGGCTCATTTCTTAAAAGAAGCTACTCGCGTTCCTCAATCACGCACTTACCCAGGGCTTTTACCTGTCCCCGCACCTCCTCAAGCAAGTAGCCCTTCGAAACGGCTCATTCCTTAAAGGACACTACAGAAGCTCCTCGCTCACGCACTCACTCAGGGGCTTTGCCCCCCCAGCCCCTGCTCTTCCTCGAGCAAGAATCGCTTAGTAGCGTTGCTCCCCAGTGCGGCGCTACGCGTCCATCCTTACCTGTGCCGGCTGGCAGCGCGGTGCCCATTCTGCAGCTGGGACACGTCCTGCGCCATCTGCACATGGTTCTGCGGTGGGACGTTGGCTTCCCGGGCTCTCCGCCAGTAGCAGCAGGGCACAGCCTCAAATCCACATGAAGAGAGCAGTGGCCATTCCAGCCCTGAAATCCAAGAAAAGCGCCTCCCAAACTTCGAGGCACTGCGCGGTTGGGCAGGAGGAGTCTCACGCTAGGGCCGGCCGCCCTCACGCAAACATTTTCAATAGAAATCCTGTGATGTTGTCCCAAAGTAAACCGAAATCAAAGGATACGACCCAAGTACAAATCTGAACTCGAAGAGCCTGCGATGCGCCTCGGACCACAAATCAGGCACCCATGCTGCACTTTGAATACTGCACCCTCAAACATTATTTGTTGCACTTTAAATGGATGCACTGTCCCTGTAGGTGAAGGACCTGCCTCCCTTCTCACAGCACTTTACACGAATACACCCTTTGGCACTGTTAGTGCATCTATGTCAGCTGCGCGTTATTCAGAAACTTATTTAAATGTACACCCGCAACCCTTTCAAAGCACATTACTCATTTGATTTACACTTTAAATTCATGCGCCAGAGGCAAGCCCGTCTGCGCCAGTCCGCGCCCAGCCAGGGGCCACAACCCCTGGTGGTTACATTCGGTACTCCAGGATGGAGCTTATGCTATTAAATCAGGGTGCCCTACAGCTTAATCACCGAACTATTATGGACTTACGGCAGGAAGGGATTTTGAACACTTTATCCGCTGCCCCTGAATGTAAGGCTTACATAAGTTCAGAAATAAAGGCACAGTTACAGGAGTGTGGCTCACTGATTAGAGCGGCAGACCCTGATGCAGAGGTCTGGCCCGGGACCAGGGTTCAATTCCCGACGCGGCAGGGTCCTGAGCCCAATAATGTCCACGGACTCGATAATTCTCGCCTCGGTGCCTACTCTAATCATGGGGTCCCACGCTGCAACTCTGGGCAATAGCTTGCTTATTCTCCACTACGGCGGCCCACCCGCTGCGGGATGCCTGGCTTTCACCTTGGGGATGCCCAGTAGGGGTTATCTCACAGGGAAAAAGCCAGGACGGGTTCCCAAGGCAAGCGCCTTGATGCCTTCGGGTGATACGTGCGCTATATAAGTCGCAATACATAGGCATGATTTTGCTTTGCTTAACACCCGTTCTCTGCAAAAACATAATTTAGAGATCTTCTCGTTACTTCAGAAAGGTGAACTTGACATGTTAGGAGTCACCGAAACCTGGCTTGAAGAATCCTCCACTCCTGATTTGGTGGCATCTTTACCACCAAACTTTATGGCCATTCATAATAACCGGTCTGGCATTATGAGGGGGGGGGGAGTTGCTTTTCTATACAACCGCTCTATTAAAGCGGAAACAATCTGTGCAGAGAGTTTGGAGGGTGTTGATGTCCTAGGGGTCAAGTTCCACTTTAATACTGAATGCTTGGTAATACTCCTAGCCTACCGCTCCCCACGTACATCACCAGGCTTTGTTGACACCTTCTTGGAGATGGTTTATGACTTTCGGTCACGTTATAAAAGACTAGTGGTAATGGGAGATTTCAACTTCCAATGGGAGAAGTCCCCTAAAGACTGTCAAGCAAAGCAGTTAGATGAGACTATGACCTCACTAGGCCTCGATCAACAGGTGGTGGGCCCGACACACGAGAAAGGTCATACTTTAGATCTGGATGGCTGCCCCGTGGCTTAGCCCAATTGACATCTCCCCCTGCTCATGGTCAGACCATCACTTATTGCAGGGCCATTTGACTTTTCTAGGGCAAGGGGCAAAGCCATCATTAGGTTGGAAAGTCCTAAGGAGTTGGAATAAGATCAGAGCAGAGGATCGATAGCTAATTTAAACACCCCTGCCCCACTCAAGCAACCGGAGGATGGTATAGAGGCCGCCTGCCTGAATTTGACGGTAAATATTGAGAGGGCTATTGAAGTTACTGCACCGGCCCGTAGGGTGAAAATTGTGGATAAGGGTAAAGGGGCCCCTTGGTTCTATGATACCCTTAGGCTAAGGAAGCGAGCTCTGTGTAAAACTGAGAAAGCCTGGCGTAAAGAGTATGAACCCAGTGCATGGGCTATGTATCTACAGGAATTCGCTTTATATAAACAGGCTATTATTTCTAGGAAAGCGGAATATTACGAAGGCAGAATTGTGGCGGCAAGCAACCCCCCAGAAGGAAATCTTTAAAGTCCTGACAGAGTTAAGGAAAAATAAGGAGCAGATTCCCTCTTTTTCGCAGGATGACTGCCAAAAATTCCAGTCTTTCTTATCTAATAAAATATCCGATCTTTTAACAGAGATACATCATACCCCGTGACTTGATTGTTCTGTTCAATCCGCCCCAATAGCCCCTTCGATTGCCCACCCCCTCAGTACGCTGCCCTCGATTAGCAAGGAGTTACTGGCAAGTCTGATGGGGCGTGTAAAGTCAGGATCATCAGTGGACCCTTTCCCTCCTAGGATATTCAAGCTAGCGCTACCAGGAATAGAGGACAATGTCCTCTCTCTCCTCAATAGCTCCCTGGAAACAGGACAGGTCCCCACTGACTTTAAGGAGGCACTTCTGATCCCACTTTTAAAGAAGCCGGGTGCAGATGTCAAGATCCTGAAAAAGTTTAGGCCCATCTCTCAGTTGCCTTTTTTAGCTAAAATACTTGAACAACATGTTCTTACACATCTTTCCTGCCATCTCAAAAAAAAAACAGTTGCTAGAACAGAACCAGGCTGGCTTTAGGGCTCATCATAGCACATAATTGGTTATGCTTTCCGTGCTTGATGACCTGAGATGCAGATGCCCTGGTGCTGTTAGACCTCTCCGCGGCATTTGACACGGTTAATCATAACCAATTGTTGTCGCGGTTGGGGGATTTCGGCATCTAGGGAACTGCACACGCCTGGTTAACTTCATTTCTTCAAAATCGCTCCAAGAGAGTACAATTGGCAGATTTGGTTTCATCACCAGTCGGCATTACTTGTGGAGTTCCCCGAGGTTTGGTACTTTCACCTCTTCTTTTTAACATTTATTTGCAACCTTTGATTTAGGCACTAAATCAGATGGATTGCCGCATTTATAATTATGCAGATGACACTCAAATTGTCATCCAAATCGATAACTCGTCATCGGCACATGCCAGATTGCAAAATATCCTGAAATATACGGTTAATTCGATGTCCGCCAACACCTTAAAGATAAATCTGGACAAAACAGAGGTGTCTGCGATTGCCATAACATCCAGCCCCTGGAATAATTTATTTTGGCCTAAGGAATTAGGACCCTTCCCAGAACCAGCAGTGGCTGTGAAAAGTCTGGGTATCTACATAGATGGCAAATTGTCCATGACAAAACAAGTCTTATCAGTCGTCAGCACGTGTGTAGGCCTTTTGGGACAACTGTGGAGAATATCTCTCCTTCTGACTTCTGATACCCTTAAACTCGCAGTATCAGCTATGATCCTGTCGCGTCTAGATTATGGTAATTCGCTATATGCTGGCCTCCCCAACAACTGCTGACTAGGTTACAAATAGTTATGAATGATGCAGCTAGATTGGTCTTTAAAAAACCGAGACGGGCACATGTTACACCTTTGTTACGTGAGCTCCACTGGTTGCCAATTAGGCAAAGAATAATGTTCAAGGGCCTTTGTATTACACACAAAGCCCTATATGGACAAGCACCAAGGTACATCAAGGAGCGCTTAGTTCCATATGTTCCCAGTAGGACACTCCGTTCGACAGATGCTACCCTTCTGGCCTGCCCCCGTTTCAGATTATCTGCCATGGGAGGGCGTGCTTTTTCCAAAGCGATTCCAGCAGCTTGGAATAATTTACCAATACACCTGCGCAAGGAATCGAACCTCCTACCCTTCAGGAAGATGCTTAAAACCGTGCTCTTCCGGGAGGCTTGTGGCTCGTCCTAGTGCTTCTGCCCCGAGATCATCTAATATGTACCGTTGGACTAGCGCTTAGAGACCTCTGCTTGATAAGGCGCTGTATAAATCTAAATAAATAATAATAATAATAATAATGCACTCATTCAATTTACACTTGTGCACAATCACTGAACTTTAAATCCATACATCCCCGTCAGTTTGTGTGTACAGATGTCGCCTGCACTTTAACACATTCCAACCGTAAACACTATACTAGACACCACCGCTGCACTTCGGATTCACACGTTACGCGGTACGCTTAAGGTGTGAACTCTAAGTGCGGCGAATCCCTTTTCTTCTACTGCACTTTAAAGGAATTTTCTTCCGCTAAAGTCTCCTAAACCGCCCCCCGCGGCACTTTGAGTTTACATCCACTCTGCTATTTATTAATAGTTCACCGAATGCATTTAGGATTAACCGCCCCTACTTTTTCATTATTTGCTCCAATTTCACTCTTTTTTTTTTTTCACCCTCTTCAATTTTTGGGGAGAGAGAGGATGTAGCGCAACGGCCAAAACTGTCGACTTTGAATCTGGGGAACCGGGTTGGAGTCTCAGCTTTGGCAAAACGCCCTGTGATTCTGGGCAGAACACTCACTCTCACTGCACCTACAAAAAAATTAATGTGTCATTGCCTAATGTAACCAGTGCTCATGTAAAGCACTCCGATACCTTCGGGTTCAGTTTGCGCTATATAAAACTGCAAAAAAAACAGTTCTTGCTGCTTGGACACCACTTGTCTGCTATGCAGGGAATCCATGCTTCAGGCCACACTCAACATCTATATCCTCTCCACTGTGACATTTTACATTGATTAGATGTACATTGTTGCACTTTCAATGACTATCCTCGCCCCATGCACTTTACACTAGTAGTTACGGATGGAACTTTAAAGGGATATACCCCACGGCCTCCACAGAGCTTTGCACTGATGGTTACTGGCGGCACTGAATGGACATCACCGTCAACCCTCCAACCCCAAAGACACAGCATTCCACACGAGTAGTTATGGTGGCACTTGGAATATTCCTGCGTTGTTTCGGTTAAGCTGTGACTCTAAATTTTGACTCCTACCTTCAGACCTGGACTAAGACATCACAATCCCCAACAGTCGGGGGTATTGCTCACTTTGCTTCTGCCAAAGTTGAATTACAAGAAAAGGACGGTGCAGCCGACAACACCGACTAAACACCACAAAGTAAACAGAAATCAAAGGCTCCTCCTCTGCTCTTGGACTGGACAGAGATAAACCTCTCACTTCTCACTCATTTGGAGGACGTCACCTTTCTTATACTCATCTTCACCCGACTCCCAAACAAACATGTCACCCACAGACTTCACTGCGATCAATAGCGCTGAAAACTTTACACGTCTTCCCCCCAAAAATTCATCCATTAAATTCAATAGGTTCTCCCTCCCAAACCACCCCATTGCTGGAGACTCAAAATGTTGAGCGTTGTGGCGGAGCCTGCACTTTGCTTCGAGCAGCTGAGAGGCACCCCGTGTACTTGCCTCCCGCGACCAGATTGTATTGTATTGTAATTACATTTATATAGCGCTTACTACCCCTGAGGAGGCGTCTAAGTGCTTTTTTAGCGAGTAGCGCTCTACTCCGGTACCCATAGAGGATTAGTGTTGAATTAGTATAGTGAAACATGCAAGTACATTTTAAGCGGTGGATAGGTTAGTCAGTTATTTGGATTTGGAATGATAGCAGAAGGATAGAGGAGGAAAAAGGTTTGAATTTATATGGCGCTTGTTACCCCTGATGGGGTGTTTTGATCCACGCTATTCAGGAAAACCATAAAGGGTTAGTGGTGAATTAATATAGTGAAATATGAAGTAATTTCAGTGGTGGATATTAGTCAGTTATTTGGAATGAGAAGGATAGCAGAGGGATAAAAAGGGAAGAAAGGTTTGCATTCATATAGCACTTGTTACCCCTGATGAATGTTGAAGCGCATTTCTGGTGAGTAGCACGCCACTCCGGAACCCATAAAGGATTAGTGGTGAATTAGCATAGTTGAATATGGAATTTGAGAAGTGAACATGTTAGTCTGTTAATTTTGATTGAAAAGGATAGTGGAGGGATAAAAGAGTGAAAGATTTTTTTTTTTAGCAGTAGGGGGAGGCTTTTGGATGAGTAAAAAGGAGTTTTGGAGGGGAGGAGTCAGAAGGAAGAGTTTAGAAAGGTATGTTTTAGGGGATCTGTATAGTATAAAAGGTGTCAGATGATGCAAGGAGGGTTGAGTAGAGTAGGAGAGAGTTTAGAAAGGGTTATTTTGGGGGACATAGTAGGGGTATGGGTTTTGGGATAAATGAGAGTGGGTGTAGAGGATATAATAATAGATGTATAGGGTGAGAGATTGGGTAGTGCATTGTAAAGAGTAGTAGAAAGAAGTTTGAGATGAGTCAGAAAATTGGGCTAGAAGGTATATTGAGAGATGCATAGGCTGGGAAATAGGGTAGTGCATTGGAAATGCTACATTAGAAGAAAGTTATAAATATACAGATCCATAAGTACCATAAATTTGTGGATGGTGTGGGCTGGGTATTGCTAAATGGGTTAATGGGCAGCATTTCTGGCCCCGGCCTGGTCAGTCTCGAAAAGGCTCAAACAGGCAACTGCCCTTGACCTCTCCGCCTTTGGCCTCAACGCCCGGGCTGAGACGCCCTAACCCTTGCCTTTTATAGCCCTAGTAATCAGGTGACCCCTTCAGCCAATTGGAACCCGAGCTCCAACACTATCCAATCACAACACTAGCCCTAAAATCTAGAACCAATAGGGGACGAGGACATTACAGCCAATCTTAGCCCTAGTCCAAGCACCCAATCAGCTCAAAAACCCTGATCTCTACGTGCAATAGAGGCCCTAGACCTTCCAGTAGTCCCAACCCAAGTAACTAATGGCACAGGAAGCCCTAGTCCCTCGTTCCAATAGAAAGCCGAACCCTACTCTTAGTCCCACAGCTAGTCCAGCAACCAATCACACCAGAAGCCCTAATCGCTACTTCAAATTAAAGGTCTAACCCTAGCCCTAGTCTCACCCTATTCCAAAAAACCAATAACATAGGAAGCCCTAGTCCTTACTTCCAATATAAATCCTAGCCCTAGTCCCCACCCTACATTGATTGAATCACGGACCCAGAAACCAATCAGAACCCTCAAATACCCAACCAATGAGGACACTAACCCTAATCCAATAGAAACACCAGATACAACCACCAATCAGTGTACACATGTACCAACCACTAGCAAACCATGTAAGGTCCTAGCGACCTTAGACAAGGTTTGCTGGCCAGGGAGTTGGAAGCTGCTTCTCCTGTTCAGAATCTCCTAGGAGGCAGACAGGCTCAATCCACGCTTTGGACTTCTGCAGGTAAAGGCCTCACTAACTTGAAATCTGAATACTGTTTGAATAAAACTTTGCTTCCTCCCCTGACGAAGTGCACAGTCCCTAGTAAACACAGTTTAAACAGCTCACAGAAGCACCCTCTAATGTAGAATATCCCTGTTGCTGTGGGGGGAGGGGGGGAGGCGGGGGACTGGTTTCACTGGCTTGTGAACACAAAATGATGGCTAGGGGTGCACTGTTTTAACATACAGGTCTTAGCACAGAGCAAAGGAGAAATTTGGAGGGAAAACTGAATTGTCACCAGGAATGAGAGGGATGAACTACAGAGTTTGGACTGCAAATCCCCCAATTCAACACGTTAAATGGAAGCAATCAATACCGGTCGGAAACGGACGAAAATACCGATTTTCAGCCGTTTCCGACCGGTATTTGGACATTGGTATGTAGGGGTAGCAAAAACATACAGATTTTTTATGTATGTAGCACTTTAAACAGTGCTACAGGGCCTTTAGAATTCGTTATTTACCACCTAATACCATTGGGTGGTAAATAACAAATTCCTGTGTACATGCACATCTGTGCATGTACACCTGTGCCATGTGGCACACATACATGCCCTTTGGGCATACAAACCAGAAACAGGGGTGTAACAGGGTGTCAAAGTGACACCCTGTCCCCCTTGGCAATTCGGTATTTTTACCGATTCGGTAATTACCGAATCGGTATTTGCTATTGATTCCTATGGGCTTCAAGGCCCATAGGAATCAATGACAAATACCGATTCGGTAATTACCGAATCGGTAAATAACGAATCCTACCGATTCGGTAAAAATTACCGAATTTTTACCTACATCTTATTTACCGATTCATAAATACCGAATCGGTATAATTCGGTATTTATGAATCGGTAAATAAGATTTACCTACATCTAGCCCTATGTGTGGTATAGTTGACACAGACTACTTCAAGATTAACATCACAATCCAATATTTTGACACATGACTTGCCTGTACTGCCAAATTACATTGGACTTACTTATATGAAACCTGCACATATGGCTCTTGGCAGCGCTTCTTGTCCACACAGCTGTAACCACCATGGAAGTTGACACAGTTCTGCCCATGAGTGCACTGATGGGTGCCTGATTCACCGTACCACCAGCGGCAGCAGCATTCTCGGCCTGGGGTCGGAGGGCCGCTCTGCCAGGGCCGCTCAGGCCCGTCTCCTCGGCGCTCCTTCTCCCTTCCTTTGTCCGAGTACAGAATGGTCTGAAGAGCTGAACGCACGCAAAACAAGCAATGGCATAGCCAATAGGTCTCGCTTTTGGACTTCATAGGTATTTAGTTATGCAGCACAATATCCTTGGTGCAACAAAATACACTGTTGCATGGCTAAACACTTATAAGGTCCCAAAGGCGAGACCTATTGGCTATGCCAATGCTTGTTATAGATTGTTAAATTTTAAATATCTGTAAGTATTTTAAGTAGTAAGGTTTCATGGACAACTTTGTCTCAAACGTTTTGTAAAATCTGAATCCCATCTTGATAAGGATAGGTAATGAACCCTGTTCAAGTCCTTTATCTGGAAGGAATGTTATGATTCCTTGCAGTAGCCTAACTTGAACCCCACCCCTAGGTTCAGGAATTGATTTGAGCTTGGAGGTTCCTTAGACTTAATGTATGAAGCCCATTTGGCAAATTCATTAATGCTTGACTGCGTTCTGGTATAGTAATTCTTTTCATTTCACTCTGTGCCGGCATTAAGCTTTTTGTTGGAGAAATCTGTAGTAATTCTGTTTTCAACCGATTTAGTTTCAGGTGATGATGAGCCATCTAAGAGCATTTTTTCTGGATTCTTCATCAGAAAAGCACTGTTTGACTACTCAAGGTTGTGCAGTTACTGATGGAGATGGACCATTCCTTCTTCGTTCACAATCGCGCCTTATCTTAAGGTTTTGCCTTCTAGCACCAGTGATAATTGGTTGATTGCATTCATTGGTTTCAGAATCTCACCAGTTGTTATCGATGAGTTGGTGGTAGCTGTTTAGTCTCTGTAGCTTGCCCTATAATGTGAATTGATTAGGATGCTAAATGCTACAGAGGCATCTTTTGCTTATCTGATCTAAGTTGGACTTCAGTGGGCATCCGAAGCACCTGTTTTTTTTTAAATAAACATTTCTTTTAATGTGCTTTTTCTGCAAATTAGGATTAAAATCATATTCTAAGAGTACAGATTCTTGGTTTTTGTTGCTGTCTGTGTGCTAGGCCACTGCAAAGTTTTGAAAGGAGTTGAGTTGTGTGCAGGCAAAAGGAACTCCCACTGAAACCACAAATGTGCTGGTGTTAATCAGATCAGTCAAAACTGGGCCCACTAGAAAAATAATGAATTCTTCAAATGATTGCACAATTTGAGAGAGGCAGCTTGATGGGGGGAGGCAAGGAGGGAACAAGTGTTCCTAGTAACATTCATTTATATGTCACATTGATTCTAAGTCAAAGCTCAGAGTGATGTAATAATCTAAAGACATCCTCCATTTAAAAGTGGCTGAGTCAGACTCTCAAACGTTTTAACGATCATTAGAAGTGATTCACTCAGTGAATGCCCATCGGTTCTGCAGAGTTCGAGGGCGATCAACATACAAGACCGTAATATGTGGTAAAAGTGATCCCAGATTAACTTTGTTTTGGGTCTTTCTGTGATGTAGTTCGCCTGCTTTGCAGAAACTGTCGGTTTCATCAAATCACCAGCATGTTTCGGCTTATGTCCTGAATGGTTGAAACGTCACAGGAATCTCCGAGTGTGTCTGCGTTAACCCTCTGAGACATCAGACTGGGTGGTCACTGCAGGGTTCTCTATTTAAGCCGATGATTACAGGTTTGAGTGCCGACTGGTCCACGCAGTCATATTTTCGACCTTGCAGGCTTAAACGCTGCCATTGAGTGGGAAACAATAAACATCTGCTAAATAATGTCAAGCAAACCCCAGGTAAAAATTCTCTTTACCCATACACGTTATGTTGCGTGATTTTCCATTACCCTCTGTTACAATGCAAAATTGTGTGATACATTAGCAGAAGAGTTTTGTTTTTCAAAATAAATCTGCCAGATTTGCCCTGAAGTGTTTATTTTAAACTTTCAGGAAGCAGTGCAAGCATCACTTTCCTTTATGGGTTCTCAGAGAAGTCGAAGTTTGTTCAGTGGAGTAATGCCCACTCAAGAGAACTGTCTGTGACCTACAAGTCACAGCTTTTAATGTGAGTGTCATTTTATATAGGATTGGGTGTTTTCATTGCATAAAATGAGGTTGCAACCCGTATTTCACAGGAACTGTGAAATACGAGAAATATTTCACTGTTTCCGTTTAAATAAGTGTTTCGTCATCATAAGCATGGCCCCAAAATCACACAGCTGAGCTTCAGCATGATTTGATGTCTATTAGCGGTGTTTAATTTGTGGCAGTGTTTGCCAGTGCTCGGCACCGGCACCTTTTTCTAAACACCAACACATATTTATCCACCACATGGTGGCGCTGTGTGTGTCTATTTGTTTTAGCACAGTTCCTCATTGGCAATTTATTTTTTTAAATAGCAGATAGTTACTGCTGGAATTTGGCAGCAGTGGCAGGAGCCACAGAATGTGCATTAAAGCCACAGGCCCCCACCATTGTCCATCGTTTTATCAACATTTTATCATGAAAGATAAATAAAACATAAACTTCTTCCAGTCTGTGGCCGTAGCTAGCTGCACTTTAAACAAGCATTTACAATGCAAAAGGTCCCGGAATTGTGAGCTTTTGAGCTATTGGCATTGTAAATGGCAATGCCTTTTATAAAAAATGTAAAGGCATTGTCATTTACAAAACCAATAGTTCAAACTTTTGAAAAATAAATAAATAAATAAATAATTAAACCGAGCGCAGTAGCCCTGAAGTGGGTGCCGCAATCAGTATTACATTTTTTAAAAAGTTAAAAAAACAGAGTGCGGTGTCCCTTAAGTGGGCGCCGCACTCGACAGCGAAGTTTTAAAAAAAAACATTTGCGCTGTGTCCCTAAAACGGGCGCCGCGCTCATCATGCAAATACAAAAAAAGCAGATGCCATTGTCCCCATTAATGTCCTTAAACAAAATAATGCTTACCCACTAGAAAAAGCCGACCGTGTAACGAGCCAAGTAAAAGGTCCAGTCATTATGGGCGGTAACAAATGCAGACAAGGTGGTACCAAGGAGGGACTAACAAGCCTTTTTCCGAATCAAAAGCCAGCATTTGAGAAGGACAATGACACAAAGCCAATGACAAACATGGGTGGAGAGTGGGAGCGGCTGATAGTGCATACCCTAATACAGCATGCCTTGCAGAGCGAGCAGCGCATGCGCGCTGCCTCTAGGCTCGCCCTAAAAAACGCCCTTAAAATGGCTTTTTCAGGCTAAATTCCTTAAAATAACCATGTATAATAAAAAAATAAACATGTAACACATGTTGCCATATTGCCATTGTGGGGTTTTGATGACATTCTCAAACTTCTTGGCCTTCGACATTGTGCTTTTTGTTGTCAACAAAACCCCTCAACAGCAATATTGAAACATTGTGTGTGTGTGTGTGTGTGTATCGTCCTCACTGTGGGGGCCAGCTCTGTCCTCATAATGTGGGTTAACTTTGTCAGAACCAGACAAACACTATCTATGTGAGGACCAGTAGCTGATGGCATGGCTCGCGGGGGCGCAGTGAGAGGGGGGTCAATAATAAAAACATGTAAACCTACCTTTCCGCCCGCCCTGGTTTCGCTCCTTCACTGCGCCTGCTCTCCTGCCTCCGACAGAAGCAGGAAGCAAGCAGCCTCCCTCCCCTCCCCAAAGCCAGTCACAATGCTCCAATGCAGCCTGCATGGAGAAGGGCAGAGTGCGCATGACTAGTTTTGGCGGCCCTAGAGGGCCGACCAAACAATCTCAGCACACTCAAGAGTGGAGAAACCACTCCTGCCCGGGCAGCTCTGCCCACCCGCCCGCAATGCGCAAAGAAACATAAAATGGTAATAACCAAAAGTTATTACCATTTTATGTTTTGGCTTTCTTGCACAGCGAGAAAACAGTTGGGTGACGCTCCTCTGCACCAGTGGAGGAGCCGCCTCTGGTGAGGACTCGTCCCTGTAGTGTGTTTAGGTACTTTTGAGCGAGTGTATCAAAAAAGTAAAAGCGCAGTTAGGTTTTGCCTCGGTCTGGTTTATAACCTACTGTACTATCAAAGTGCATATAGCGTTAGGATAGTATTTACATACATCATTATGGTCAATGGCCGGTCCTCTTAATAATAGGTATGTTATTGTGTATTTTTTTTTATTCTAAATTCTTTGGTATAACGTGAGGTTGATGAGTGCTAAAGCGGTCTCTAGCCCCGACCTGAAAACAGGACAGTGCAGAAAAACAAACCGGAGAAGAGGTAGTTACACTATCAACACAGTTTACATTCCAGCAGTACACAAGGAGTAGACCTTCATCATGCATGTTCAGATAGTGACATTTAGGACAAAGGGGGAGCTGGTGTATGGCCTTTAATGAAGTGCTGTTTGTGGCAACTCGTAATTGGCAGAGATTCGCCCGGCCTGTGGTGCAGCTCCCCATGCCTTTATGTGAGGGGGGAGGGAAGGAATGTAGTGTTGGCGAAGTGGGCGTGTCGCACATGACGTGCGCGCCTTTTGAAAGCGGATCTCCAGAGATCACGTCGTTGCTCACTAGCTGCTTTTAAAGAAGGTCAGGTACCGCTCCCTTCCACAGCACCTGCTCGCATTCATCACTGGCGCGAGATCGGGGGCGTGGCCTGGGAGGCGACACTGCTTCCGGAGAGGCGGCCATATTCACAGCTCCCTAATGAAGCAGCAGGTGAAGCGAGCTGAGCGACTGTATTGTCCTGCCCCCCTCGGGGACACCGGCTTCAGCAAACAACAAGCATTTGTCGTTTAGCTTCAGTTATGTCTCGTCTCAAGATCACCCCCCTCCCCCGCCCTTTCAGGCCTCCAACAGGTGGCTCTTCATAGTGCGCTTTTGTGGCCAGCTACAAGTGCCAATGAAGTAAATCTCACAAGTGGAAAAAAGTGATGCAGAACCATTGATTTGAATTTGTTGCTTGTCATCTCCAGTTGCAAGCCTGTTTAGTCTCCTTGCTTTTGTCTCTTGAAACACTACACCACTTGCAAATATCAAGCACTTTAAACCTTTTTAAAAATGGATTTTACTTTAAAAAAAACTGTGGATATATAAATACCTATAAAATAATTTCTCGTTTTAGGAGTCTACATACAAAGTTAGAATTAGAATTATGATTTCAGTGCACACAATGAAAAAGCCATTTGACGCCTCGTCAGGGGTTGTAAGCGCTATATAAATGCAGTTGCAATACTATTGCAATGCAATGTGTTTTTCTTCTTGCCTCGGTCTTTTTCAGTGGGTAATACAAGTTCACAGCAACATTTCACTCGTCATAAAAATAAGCTCACACTTTCATAAAACAGCACAGAACACCCTAGCCTAGCACCCCTATACAGTTATTGTGGTTAAACTGGAGCCCGTAGTCACAGTTACCTTAGACATACTTTAATCTGGGCAATGTACACACCAGTCCTCCCAGAAGGAAGGCTCACAAACTGTTCAAGATCTCCGACTGCACACACTAAACTACAGAAACCGTGACAGCATACATGCATAGATATAATCAAAAAGCTAAGATATTAAGCAAACTAATATTACAGTGTACGAAACTCAAGCAAACTCAAACCTAGGACAGGTACGTATCTGAAAGTTCTGCAAGTCCCTGCTATAAATCACACTAGCTGCAAATGGAATTGCGTCTTGTCGTTTAAGTAATATATTTATTCTTGCACATCTGCGGTGCTCTTTTTTTATCATGATAGTCTAAGTTGGTGGTCCATGTATCTGAAGCTGCGGCCTGCAAGTTGTTTCAAATCGCTTAAGTTTACAACTCATTTTATATGACCATATTTAACCTTCACCCTAACAAGTAAATACTGAAAAATAGTGACTTACTTTCATTATTCATCGGAGGGCCTGGATAGAGCAGAGAGATGACTTTATTTACATATATTTTACAATGGGTTTAAGCAATGCAGTTTAGTTTTCTCTTTGTTTGAGATCAGTTTCCTGATCCATGCTGTGTTTGTTCCCACTTGGCTGCACTGGAGCAGCACCCTGTACATTACAGTCTTGTGTGATTATTGGTGACCCACTATAATGGGCTCATTACAGACATCACCGCATTCCAGAGCACCAACTTTAAAACAGCGGAGGCGAGGTGGATATTCAGCAGCTCTCCATCCAGATTCAAATTAGATTTTTGAGAAATCATTGATATTTGAGTAAATAACAGCACTTCTAGGATGTCAGATTAGGTAACGTTACCAACTCGCTCTATTACCGTGCACTAAACACAGCAGAACCGTTTTGTAGAAAGATTTGTTTCTGATGGATATTTATAACTGGCGATATCTCTCCAGTAGGTTCTTTAGAATGTCCCTCAGGTGCCAGACATGATCAGAACGTTTTCACAGTAGTGCTCCGGCGCCCCACAAGGTGGTTCCAGGCGGTTCTGCATGGGCCTCGTTCAAACCTGGCAGTGAAGGACCGGAGCAGCATATAAGTGGCACTGCTGCACGTCAACACAGGGCTTAATTTGTAAAATATTAAGTGCCTGGGGCCAAACTTTTGCTCAGAAGGTCCAGGTGCAGAATGCCACGGCAGGTAGTCTTGATTCCTCCTCATGCATCTTTAATCCACCTCCAGACACTTCCCGCCACTCTGACTCACTCTGTGCACTCTTTTTTTGTCACAGCTTTCTTAATTTGTCAATTATTATGCAACTTTCCCTTACTCCTGCTTTCCCATGTTTTGTTTTTTTCTCTCCTTTTATGGGTCAAACTCTAGTAAGGAAAAAGATATGCCGGTGCCCAAACTTAAGTGTTGGTGGGCCCCACCTGCAACCACTGGCTCAAATTAAGCACTGCTTTAGTTTAAATTCCTTTCTTTCCACTCCTTCAAACTCTCGATCTGGAGCTCCGGTCCCATTTTCATCAGTTTGACAAGTTTTCTGAACTAAATGCCAGTGTCCCAGAGAGCAATGTCCTCACCCTAGAATATAGAGTTCAAACCATGTCATGACTGTCATAAACAGACGGCAGTGACGGACCATCAAGAGATGTTCCTTTAAAAAAAAAAAATGAAATGCTGCCCATTTCCAAGCTTCCTCATTCAGAGCTAAATGTTGGCACTCTGCAGGGTTTGAGCTGGCTTTTCTTTTGATTCATATTGCCATGATTAATTTAAAGATGAGACCAGTCACAAGAGGCTTCAGATGCCCCTACTATACCAGTGCTTAACCTCTAATTTCTCACTGAAATCAGGTACTTCTAGAGGCATCGAGGTATCTGTAGCTTTCCCAGTGAGGTTCGAAGTTGATGTTGAAAGAGATGAATTTGTTTTGCTTGTAAAGGTAACTTGGTCTTTCTTTAGCTGGGTTGTAGAGAGTGAGCGATGACAATGAGATGTTTTTTTTCTGAAACTCAGTCAACTGCATCTGAGGTATAGCAAAGTGACTATTATCTGGTTGGAAATATCGGTCGCATAGGTTATCATAGGGTAGCTGTTTTTCAGGTTCATCTTTGTCTGCCTTCTGGTCTCCTATATTCCTTCCTTTGGTTCTTTCAAGCAGTACATTTTTATGGGATATTCATAGGGGATATTTTCAAGTTTCCATGTACATTGGGTGTTTTAGAATGGGAAATTCAGATAGTTTGGATGTGGATCTACTGTCAGATTGGTTATATCAGACTTTCACTCTGCTTTGTTAGTTTTCAATAAACAAACTTAAACCTGAATCCAGGAGTATGGGCCGCACAGAGCTGGCTGATAACCTACAGCTTTATATGATTGATAATTTAATTCAGAGAGGGTCAACATTTTTCAATTTGATCTTTTCTTATCTCCTCTATTCCTCCCTTTGTTCCTTTCGAGTCATTTGGGTAGCTATTAAAGCAGATATTCGTAGGCGATATTTGCAGGATGATGTCTATGTGGTTTGGGTGTTTGGAAATGGGACTGTTGGATAGTGTGGATATGTGTATATGCTGTGAGGCGGCTTGTACCAGAGTTTCACACCACTTTGTTGGTTTTCGGTAAAACTAATTTAAACATAAATTCCAGAGAACTTGCCCTACCCAGAGAAAAGCTAATCAAAATATGATATAATGTATATTTTGCTTCCGACCACTGAGGCAGGAACATTGTAGTGTATTTATTTCTGAGTAAATGTAATTCCAAATATATTTGGCACTTAGTTGTCCCTCCCAATCCTGCTTATTTGGATCATACTCTTGCCATATGACAACTAAATGCTTGCAAGTGAATGTTTGGAATATTATGTGCTGACATACAAAATCAGTTTCATTTCCGAGTCATGATACATTTGGGTAGTTGGCTGCACTGCAAGCTGCAGAACATTAGGTGAGACTTTGACCAAAATTTACAGTAGAAAGACGCAACAACTTAGAAAGTATTTCATTTTGAGTCTCTGCTATTTTCAAATAATTCTGTCAGAACCTCAGGATCAGGCTGGCAAAGACTGGGCGGTGATTGCCTACTAAAGTGCGTTCAAGCTTTGTCTCCACCAAATCCCTTGCTGGAGAATAGTTTTGTGAAGTAGTGTGCTCAACTTGGGATTTCCTGTAGTTAGGCTCCAACTCTTTCAAATGAGCTCTCGCTCTTAACTCTGAATGGTCTGAAAAGTCTGACTCTACATGTCAGCTTTTGAGGAGACTTGCAAAGCGAGTTGCTCTCTGCAGTTAGAGAAACCATCTGTGGCTTTCCTGTTCCTTCTTCAGATATGCCGCTCGGTGGTGATCTTTGTGATCACCATGCTACAGACCTGAAGTTGTGAACTGCACGTCTTCTGCTGGTCACCCCACATCCTGCATTTTTCATGCATCTGACAGAGCCTGAGAGTAGTATTGGGACTGGTGGCACAGGGTATACACAAGGGAGACACGGACATTTCTGTAGGTGGTCTAACAGTGAACTAATATATGTAGAGAAAGAGGATGCCCTTGTTAAAATTGCTAAGGCAAACTCTGGGCCAATTATTAAAAAGTTATATGGGTGACCCTTTTTAAACATGCATGGCTAGTTGTATTAATTATCCTTACAGTGTCTCTGCAGTGCTTGCTGCTAAACTAGTTCAATTTCTTTGAGAACGTTCATCTAAGTTTAGTGGTACCAAACTGACAAACACAGGTTTTTCTTGAAACTACGGAAGACCCAGTAGCACTGTGAGTGTGGGCTGGTTGGGCCCAAGGCAGGATGCTTTAGCCATGCAGCTACATTCAGTCGGTAAATGAACGTAAATTAATTCTGATTTGTTTAGTAGAAAATCTGATGCACAACAAGGAATGCCATGATTAGATTGTATTGCAATGTTGGGGATAGCTCAAGAAAAAACACAGGGGTGTCTTTGTGAGTCACACAACACATTGGTAGCAATGAAAGTCTGAAATAAAACTGAAAAGGACTTTGGGCACACATGGGATTAGTCACTCATTCAACGAATACAAAATAAAGTTATACACAAATATCAGACATTGGAATTGCAAATATGGTAAGACAAACAATCCAAGACAAGCCAAGTTGTTTAGTGGCTGATGTGTTCATAATTTCTGAGCTGGGTGGAGTCTCCTCTGTTTCCTGATCATTAGGGGGCTTTATTGTCCCCCATACATTTTTGTGGTTCAGACTTCCTTGTCTTTAAAATATCAAAAACACTCCAATTCTTTATACTTTTTATCGCACTAGCTGAAAATAAAATGCATCACCGGTACTTTATAGTTGCATTTGGGATTCCAAAGACCTAGTCTTCTGACTGAGGTGGTACATGGATCAGGACACAAAGCTACATTATATCCTACCCACAGAAAAAACGTAATGTTGATTGTCTAAGTAGTGTTCTATTT
This sequence comes from Lissotriton vulgaris, assembly GCF_964263255.1. Classification (NCBI taxonomy): domain Eukaryota; kingdom Metazoa; phylum Chordata; class Amphibia; order Caudata; family Salamandridae; genus Lissotriton; species Lissotriton vulgaris. Next base: position 151,726,554 of record NC_141700.1, on the reverse strand, counting down.
TGTCAGTAGACACCAAGAGGTGCTCAGAGCGAGCTGATACAAGAAATGGTGCTACCTAAGGACACACAGAGTATTAGTTTGTAACATTCCATAAAAATGCCACCACCACTTGCCAAAGTCATCTGGTGTCTTCTTCCCGGTGGTGGTGGTGGTGTGCTGGTGTAATTTTAATAGTTCAAGCTTCCTCCCTAAAGCTGTTTGAAAAACTGTGTGGTTCAACAAGACCATTTTTCCTATTGCAAATAGTATCAGCAAAAGGCTTCCGTCATTGAATACGTCCAAGTTTACTAAGGCCTAGACTTGTGCCTAGGTTGCCATCTTGCATTCAGCCCAATAATTACCGATCTACTATATTTAGTCATGGGTTCTTAAGACAAGAGTAAATAAAACCAAGGATTCTGGTATGAGTGAAAGAGATCCTAGAAGCAAGCAAGCTGCCGGTCTTGCAGATAGTTGAGTGTCGGAACAGGCAGGCTGATGATATATGTGAATGGATATATCTCTGCCTTTGGTCACAGGCCTGCAGTTGAAGAGTGGGGCTTTGGTGCTCTGCTACTCTGGGCGAGAAAGGGCATCATCTGTGCACTCGTTTGGGGAGATTGGTGTGCGGAAAGATCTGGTGAGAACTTGTAGTTGTGGTCATTTGCTTTCAATTCTGGATTCAAAGTAGCCTTAACTATGGAGTTGTTCAAATGAGAGTTTGCAACAAAAGAGACGTGATTCATGAGCTTACCCACAACAGAACCCAAGTTAGGATAAACTGAGACACAAACAGAGAGACTGGGGAGGGCTCTTTTGTAGTTTTCAATTAACAAAAGTGCAGTAGTCCAAAGTTTTGCATGGGGGTTCCCCTTAAGCGTGAAGCTAAATGCTGAAAGTGCAGGATGCCAAAGTTCCTTTCCTTTGATTCCACTGTGCACCTTATTCTTCCATTATCCTACACTTCTGCACTTTTAGCTGTTCCTCTATCTCTCTCTTACTCTCCTTTTTGTCATTTGGTCTCTTTCTTTGGGTCAAAGTCTAATGATGAAATCCGTTTCTGTTCCCCATATATGAAAGCTGCTGGCAACCTATTAAGATCTGACCCTCTCCATTGTATTTAGGAAGCAAGTATGGGTGGCACAAGGGATTATTTAGTTCCGGAAGTAAGTTTCTTAGACTTAATTTGTATGGCATTGATCATTATGAGAGAAGGTGGACAAAATATCATTAATCCTTAATATCCCATTAACAGGTATTGGAGAACAGTGTTGAATGGGCATTTTCTATTGACTTCTGTGGACACAAGTAGGGAAAGATGACTTCCTGTTACCATACAGTGAATTTCGTGGTACGAAAGTGATGAATGGCCCTTCTTTGGTGAGCTGCTAGCCATTGTTTTTCGGAAGCACCACATGCCTGCTACCAAAGAATATTTACTGAAAAATGACCTGATTTGGGGGGGGGGCGGGGGGGCGGGGGGGGGGGGGGGTGGCATGCCATATTTGTTCCATTTCTTATTAAGGTTAATGGCAACTTGATCAACCAGAATATTGATTTCATTTTTTGGCATCAAATCAACGCTTTTCTGGGGTTATGCTGCAGTTTTACAGCATATTATGCAGCTGTTAACATCAACAGTTGCTTCAGTTTTTGAAGTACTTCAGTGACTTCACTTTGTGATGCCTCCACAATGCATTTATGAGCTAGTCAATAACTTACCTGTTTTGCTAGATTTCAGGAAGTCTTGCTTTCGATCTTGAGAGAACACAGCAATAAGGTGCGGTCTCTTGACCACAAGCACGTTGTCAGCGAAAAGCCAGAGATCAACATAGAACCACTTTTTAAAAGTATAATAGCTGTAAATGTATCGGGGGAACTCCAGTGGCTTTTTTTGTTGAAATTCCCTTTGCAGAGGTCCTTGATTTTCTTCCACGTCCCTTGAACGAGATAAACGTTTAGGAAAATTCTGTCTACCTCCTGGTTCTTACCCAAGTGAGAATTCATGTTTGATGCAATTTCATGGGGATGCTAACCACATTGGGGATTCAGATACAGGGAAGCATTCCATCCACTTTATGCCCTGCAACTAGATAGAAGATGTCCACACTGCCCGATGCAGGTTTCCACACACATTCCAGGTGTTCTGGAATTGGGCAACAATTAGTAGTGACCAAGGTTGATTGCTGCATCATAATTGGGCACTTCAAGGTACACAAATGATTCAGTGTGCAGTTGAACATTAAACAACTTTACTAAGGAATGAATCGATTTTTCTCTGCATGATCGTATTTTCTGTTAAAGACCCAGGTTGAGTATAACAATGGTTAGATATCAGAATATCATGTGCAGAAATCTCGCATGACATAAATACTATTTCTTAAATAATGTGTTCGAGGCATATGGGCTGCAGATGGTACATTATGAATAGATCGCCATCTGGTGTTGGGCTCGGATGATTGCACTTTGTTTTTCTCTTGGAGAGTCTTTTGTATCTTGGTGACTCCTCCCTTGGTTGGTAGTGCGCATGGGCATCGGCTCCATCCTTAGATTGTTTTTTTCCGCCATCGGGTTCGGATGAAGATCGAGACGCTCCAGATCAACTTCAGAAAAAAGTGATTTTCGGCGCGTATTTCCTTTCCAATTCGACGGTATTGTTATCGAACGCGTTCATTTCCATTCCGACGCGTTACAAATTCAAAATAGAAGAGAAAAACTTGGATCTACGTCGAAGAACAGGAGGCCTTTCTCGACGCAGTCAAGCCCGGAGTCCATGGAATATCCTTTTATCTTTCCTCTTTAGACACATCCTAGAAAAAGTCGCATCCAAGGAAACTGTGTAAAAAGCAAAGTTGGAAACTCCACAGACCTCGAAATCATACTAAGGGCTCCGGTGGCTGATGCTTAATATCCTCTGTCATCCCTATCTAGGTAAAAATACTAGGAATGAAATATTTAAATCATCAAAGAGAGCGGGACTAAGTTTAAAAAAATTATTAAATAGCACCTTTCTTCTCCGCTTTTTCTCTGAAAATTTAGGTGAATCCTGACAGCTAATAACTATCAAAAAGAAGCAGACAACTATACTGCATTTGATTGCTTTTTGAAAAGGGAATTGTATTTAGGAGTAAGTACCTTCTATCAAGATAATGGGCAGTACAAATACTGCAAAATACAATAAGCTTTATGTAATTAAAAAGAGCAAAGTTATTCTTTATAAAATAGCAGATGAGGGAAAGAAGAAATATATAAATATATTTCTTGGGTATAATCAACATATCTGACTATACATTTAAATCAAGCACATGAACTGAGATATTCTCAATTTTTCTAACTGACGTGATAGATATCTATACTATCTTCCCCATCTATCATATCTTTAATCATTCAGTCTCTCTATCGAGAAAAATAACCGTAAGGAAATGACAACGTTTGAGGAAATATATATTTATATGTTTAATAGAATGATGTATTTTTAAATTGTAACATTGTCTTAAAAACGGCTGCTAAAAGACAAACTGATAAATGTCAGACTGTAATTTTTATGTATACATACATATATGAGTTTGATGTACGTTTTTATATTTGTAGATATCACGTGGCTACTCCAGGAAGAAGGCGCTGGCCGCCGAAACGCGCGTAGAGTCAAATAATTTCGCCACTCGTCTTATTTAGTTCATGAATTTATTGTTCATTGTATATTTTTTTAAAATTGTTTTCACCTGCAATACAATACTGCATGATTTTTTAACTTTGTGTCACATTGAATGAAATGTTTTCTGTTTTAATTAAATGAATAAAATGTTATGTCTTTTAGCCAGCTGTAGTTACCTGTTTATTATTCTTTGTCAAGCACACATTTAAAACTGTTGATTGCCTAGGTTGTTACTTCACATATATATTGTTTTCCCTGACCTAGGAATCAGATGATTCACATTCTCAGGGGGTCCTTGATAAATATACACAGTCCATGGAAAGGACTCCATTCAAGAAATGTCCAACGTGTGGTGCTAAGTTCCCACACAAGGACCTACACGAGGTGTGCAACCTCTGTCTATCGCCTGAACACGAATCCAGGGACTGCGAAGCCTGCGCAGCATTCTCCTCCAAGCTAACGATTAGAAATCGTCGAGCTCGAAGACACGAGGTTTCCAGAATGCAGGCGGAAGCGATCCCGGAGCTGTTCGGAGACGAACAAATCGAGGAAGAAGAGGACCAGTCGGGGTCGGAAGGGGACCAGTCGGAGGTTGAAGAACTCATCGAGCAACAAACCGTGAGTGACGACGTCCCCTTACCGAAAAACCGACCCCGTGCGGTAACGACCCCGCCCTCGGGCCCGGTCAAACCGCTGAAAAAAGTTTCCGACGCCCCGCCCTCGGGCCCGGCAACGAAACCGAAACTGAAACCGAAACACTCGGACTCCCACCATGTCGGATCCGAGAAAAGGGCGACATCGACTTCGGCACCGAGGCTACATACAAAGGAGAGCTCGGTATCGAAGCATTCCATGTCGAAACATAAATATGACTTATCGCCCAAGATACACTCGATACCAAGAAAGTCGGAATCGAGCAAACATTCGGTGTCGAAAACAACAAGATCTGACGATCGAAAACAAAAGCACCTCTCGGAACCAGGACCCTCGGTACCGATTCAGGAGCAACAGACAGATCCCAAACAAAAGATCTTGTTTATTGATCCACAAACTGGGAAAGTGGTCACGAAGAAGAGAAAGAGTGAACAGTCAGAAGATAAACCTCTTCCTTCAAAAAAGAGAACAATGGGGACGAATATAACCCCTCCTGCTTCTCCTTGTCCTAGAGTCACACCCTCTTCTCCTATTCCTCACAATAGGCCAAATATTCCTACACCTTCCACACCAAGACCAGCTACACCTCAGTCAGATGTAGACAGTGATCTAGGGGAGGGAGAACCTCAAGGGGATGACGAAACTATCCCAGATGAGGAGGATCCATGGGAAAATTATGATGTAGGGTCAGATGAGGACAATGACCCAGAGCTATATCCCTCAAAGCCTTCACCACCTGATGATAACACAGGTTTTGTGCAGCTCATTAATAGGGCAGCAAAATATCACAAACTAGATATGCATACAGAACCTCAAATAGAGGATTTCTTGTTAGAGACTCTACCTAATGCACAGAGAACATCAGGTACTCTTCCTATGTTAAAGGGGCTCCTTACTCACACAGAGGAAATATTCGAAAACCCAGTGAGAGCCAGGGTGTTAAACCCAAGAATCGATAAAAAATACAAAGCGGCTCCAAAGGACCCAAAATTTATTAGAGGGCATGTACCTCTAGACTCGCTGGTGGTCTCAAACGCTCGTAAAAGAGCAAACTCATTATCTACAGGAGAGGCTCCTCCACCAGATAAAGAGTCGAAGTTAATAGATGCATCAGGCAAAAGAGTAGCATCACAGGCAGCGAATAGCTGGCGTATAGCCAATACACAAGCACTACTCGCACGTTACGACAGGGCACATTACGATGAGTTAGAAAAACTTCTCACACATCTCCCAAAAGAACATCAGAAGAAGGCAGACCAATTAATACAGGAAGGTAAAATAATAACCAATACTTCCATTAAGTGTGCATTAGACGCAGCAGACACTGCAGCAAGGTCGATTAACACTAGTGTCATGCTAAGAAGGCACGCATGGCTTAGAATCTCAGGATTCAAACAAGAAGTGCAAACAGCCCTACTGAACAAACCATTTGATCAGAAGACATTGTTTGGTTCAAGCACAGACGAGACATTAGAAAAAATGAAGAAAGATACGGAAACGGCTAAGTCAATGGGAGCATTGCAACAGCCAACACACAGAGGTTCCTTTCGTAGATCCACCTATAGAGGGGGCTCAAAGAACACAGGAACGAATCAGCAATCCACATCTTTCACACCAACATCACCCAGAGGTAATTCAAGAGGCAGTTACAGAGGTAACAACAATAAGGGAAGAGGCCGCGGAAATAATAACAACCGCAACGCCTCAACACCAAAACAGTGACTTCATAGAACTCCCCCCAGACCACATAACACCGGTCGGGGGACGTCTATCACAGTTCCTACCTGTCTGGGAAAACATCACGTCAGACAAGTGGGTGAGACAAATTATCCAACATGGTTATTGCCTAGAACTCACAGCTACCCCACCAAACATCCCCCCCAAACAGCGTCCAATGAGTCAAGATCATCTGACATTGTTAAGAGAGGAAGTGCTAGCACTTCTACAAAAGCATGCAATAGAGAAGGTCCCAAAAGATCAACAAGGAACAGGAGTATACTCTCTATACTTCCTGATCCCCAAAAAGGACGGGTCCCTAAGACCAATATTAGACCTCAGACCTCTCAATGCTTACATAAATTCGGAGCACTTCCACATGGTCACGCTCCAACAAGTACTCCCTTTACTGAAGAAAGGGGACTTTCTTTCTACACTGGATCTAAAAGACGCTTACTTTCATATCCCAATTCACAAAGCCCACAGAAAATACCTAAGGTTTGTGTTAGAAGGACAACACTATCAGTTCAAAGTCCTTCCGTTCGGTGTCACAACAGCACCGAGAGTTTTCACAAAATGCCTAGCTGTGGTGGCAGCACACCTAAGAAGACAACAAATACATGTCTTCCCATACTTGGACGATTGGCTAATAAAGGCCAAGTCAAAGGAAGAATGTCTTCACAACACACAGAAGACAATTCAATTGCTGCACCACCTAGGGTTCACGGTGAACTACAAAAAATCACACCTGCAACCAAACCAGATTCAGCAATACCTGGGTGCTACAGTAGACACAGAAAAGGCAATAGCATACCCCAACCCAATCAGAGTACAGACAATGGTCGGGTTGATACAAAGATTTCAAACACAACACTCACTACCAGCACGAGTGTTTATGCAACTATTAGGCATGATGTCCTCCTGCATACTGCTAATACCACATGCCAGACTACAAATGCGCCCACTACAAGAGTGTCTAGCGACACAGTGGAATCAGGCTCAAGGTCAGATTACAGATCTGGTGTTGGTAAACGACCGGACGTATCGCTCTCTGAAGTGGTGGAACACAGAAAACATTTCCAAGGGACGGTCGTTCCTAGAGCCAATTCCACAAGTGATAATAACAGCGGACGCATCGCTCTCCGGATGGGGAGCGCATATGGACAGATACACAGTACAGGGGAAGTGGAGTGTGCAGCAAAAGAAACTGCACATCAACTACCTAGAACTATTAGCAATATTTCTAGCACTAAAAGCTTTCCAAATGCAAATAACAGGCAAAGCAGTCCTGATCAGAACAGACAACATGACTGCAATGTATTATATTCAAAAACAGGGGGGGACACACTCTCTCCAACTGTCCAGACTAGCACAGGACATATGGAGATGGGCCATTCCTCAAAAGATCTACCTGTTAGCGGAACACCTACCAGGAGTTCAAAATCAAATAGCAGACATCCTAAGCAGACAGTCAGAACAAGTACACGAATGGGAGCTGCACGACCAAATACTACAGCCATTCTTCCAAAAATGGGGGCAACCAGAGATAGATCTGTTTGCCAATCATCAGAACGCAATATGCAAAGAATTCGCATCCAGGTACCCACACCAAAGGTCCCAGGGCAATGCACTGTGGATAAATTGGTCCAACAAATTTGCTTACGCGTTCCCTCCTCTACCACTAATTCCATTACTGGTTCGGAAACTGCAGCAACACTCAATGACAATGATACTAGTGGCACCCACGTGGGCAAGACAGCCGTGGTTCACCACGCTACTACAACTCTCACAAGTACCACATCAAAAGCTAAGGTTATTACCCATGCATCTTACACAGAACCATGGAGAAATAATGCACCCAGATCCCAAACAACTGAACCTAGCGATCTGGCTCCTGAGGTCATAGAGTTTGGGTATTTAGATTTACCACCAGAATGCATGGACATCATTAAACAAGCAAGACGTCCTACCACCAGAGCATGCTACGCAGCAAAATGGAAGAGGTTTGCTATACACTGTAACAGTAAGCACATCAACCCTCTGGACGCATCCACTAAACAAATCATTTGCTATTTATTACACTTACAGCAATGTAACCTAGCATATACCTCTATCAGAGTTCATCTCGCAGCCATAGCGGCGTACCTACAAAACAGGCAACATCTATCACTGTTTAAAGTACCAGCAATTAAAGCTTTCATGGAAGGACTCAAAAGAGTCATTCCACCAAGAAGACCACCTTCCCCAGTCTGGAATCTCAACATAGTGCTTACCAGACTAATGGGGCCACCATTTGAACCTATGCATAGGTGTGAAATACAATTCCTCACATGGAAGGTAGCCTTCCTCATAGCTATCACGTCACTTAGAAGAGTAAGTGAACTGCAGGCTTTTACGATTCAAGAACCATTTATGCAGCTACACCAAAATAAAGTGGTTCTTAGAACAAACCCAAAATTCTTACCGAAGGTTATTTCAGCATTCCACATCAATCAGTCAGTGGAATTACCGGTTTTCTTTCCAAAACCACAAACAGTAGCTGAAAGAGCCCTACATACACTGGATGTTAGAAGGGCCATATTGTACTATATAGAAAGAACACAAACTTTCAGAAAGACAAAACAGCTATTTGTTGCGTTTTCTCCCACACATAAAGGCAATCCCATCTCCAAAGCGGGTATTGCCAGATGGATTGTAAAATGCATTCAAATATGCTACTTAAAGGCAAAGAGAACATTAACTGTTCCTCCTAGAGCTCACTCTACACGTAAACTAGGAGCATCTATGGCATTTCTGGGAAACATTCCACTAGATGACATATGCAAAGCGGCTACCTGGGTTACACCGCACACCTTCACAAAACACTATTGTGTAGATGTGCACACAACACAACAAGCTAGAGTGGGACAAGCAGTATTAAAAACATTGTTTCAGACAGTTGCAACAGACACGGGCGACCACCGCTAGGGAGAGAACTGCTGTATAGTCTATTCATAATGTACCATCTGCAGCCCATATGCCTCGAACGGAATATGCTACTTACCAGTATGCATCTGTTCTTGGCATAGAGGGCTGCAGAGTGGTACATGCCCTCCCAGCCTCCCCGGAAACCTGTGTCTGTTCCAACATTATCTTATTTAGATACACTTACATGGGCACTCTTATCTGTATTCTACTATACTACTCCATCTAACCCTAATATGGCAAAACAATCTAAGGATGGAGCCGATGCCCATGCGCACTACCAACCAAGGGAGGAGTCACCAAGATACAAAAGACTCTCCAAGAGAAAAACAAAGTGCAATCATCCGAGCCCAACACCAGATGGCGATCTATTCATAATGTACCACTCTGCAGCCCTCTATGCCAAGAACAGATGCATACTGGTAAGTAGCATATTCCTTATAAAAAATAGTCCCACTTAGTATAGATTTTATAATACTAACTCCAGTGGTTCACATTTATATAAATATTTGGTACGCAATATTTATGTCCTACGATAGTCTTATAACCTCTACAAGGACAACCCAATATGTCCGCTGGACAAGGGTGAACAACGATCAATATATAAGAAGTGTCACATGGGACTTATTTAAAGGCAGAGCTATCATCCAGTTGATCTGAAGGCTCTGAATTTTACTTTTTCTTCATCACTTTAAACTCGGCTGGGATCACAATTGTGTACTTATGTTAACTACTCAATAGTAACCCCCAGGTTTGAAAAAACATCAGACGCAAGGGCTGGATAAACAACCACATTCATATATATATAATTTATATTTTGTTCGTGAGACAAACTGATTCAAGTGTGAAAAAGTGAATCAGTGGTTCGAACAATGCAGTGCTTACATATTACAAAGCAATATATACAATATTTAGAAAAAGAATAACACACTTTACAATACTCAGTGGGTCTGTATAATGAAAGTTTTGGATCAACAGGGGAGCCTGTACAACATAGCAGGTAAATCTTATCAAATGTAGCTCTCCAACCTCGCCTTTTTTTTGTCGACCTTTCCAACCCACTTAATGTAAGGGGGTCTCCTTAGGACGCCATCGTCTACCTCTCACACCAGAATGATGTTGAGGTATCCTATCTTCAAGCGTATTCCGAACGAGATATGGGACCACAAACATATTCCAATCAGTGTTACTGACGCCTTGAGTCAGTCCGAAAAGCACTAAGTCCTAATCTGCACACAAATGCTTGCTCGTGGATGGGTCCATTAAAATGAACAGGCGCATCTCATTCGCCATTCTTCATACTGTTGGGGGATGCGTCGAACAGCATTATTCTGGAACTGTACCTGAGCAACAAAGGCATTATCGAGGCGGTCATGCATTTAGTCTGCCCCTAGAAAACTTTTTGAGTCCACTGCGAAAGCTATGTCCCTGCACTTTTCTCATGGCTCTTGACCGCTTCTACTCATGCTGAAGTTGGCTTCATTGAAAGGTTAGTCCCTCATGGAGATCGCCTGCACTGCTCAGTGCTCACCATCGTCAATCCTTATGCGCCATCTTGAATGACACACTGTAAAGGCAAGGTCAAAGCTAGGTGTGGTTTTGGCACACGGCTGTGAAGCAGTAAGGAGTTCTCCGAATCTCCCAGAACATTCCTGGTTCTTGAAGGCTTTATTGTCTATAAGATCATTTAGAGAGGCAGGGCTGTGTTCAAGACTCTCAATATGTTTATTATCTACATCCATATGAACCATTCTGCAATTCAGTGTGTAAACTGCACAATGAACAAACTCTGACACCATGAGGGTGTTATTAAGCCGGCGTGCCGTATCTGCAACATGATGAGTTTCTGACCTTAGGAATGGTGTAACTTCCTTATTGTACTTGGTTTGCCCACGCGATTTGGGCCAGGTCTGCGTCTTTATTGCGATTAGTGCGTGGGTCAGATTGAGTTCTCAAGTCTTATGTTGGTGACGGAGGTCACTTTTGTTCTTCACAATCTAAGTGTTGATTTGTTCTGTTTGTTGCTTGCCTGTAAGGGTAAGCAGACCCCTCAGTGTTAAGTCCAAACCTCAGCATCTATTCTAAACCAGAATGTCGGCTTCCAGGGCCCATGTATGAAGTGTAGTGTGGTGCACGGTGAGGGGACTCCCAACACCCAGGAGTCAGAGCCTTTCATATCCCTTTCCTGGTGACGGTCTCTTTAATCTTGTATTAAAGTACACTCTCTGCTTCCACTGTGTCTGACAAGGAGGCCTCACCTTCTTCCTTGAACCTGTGCCACCAGGATGTCATGTCATGTCAAAGGCTTCGAGCGGGTGTTGTGATAGTCCCAGTTGAAGCCCCTCCCTAATCAAGGGGTTGAATGGGCCTGAGGCCAGGGAGGCTGAGTGACGTCAGCAGTGTGCCCCAACAGCAAAAAACGCAACGGAATGCACTTTTTGAATCGACGCCAGTGTGCAGGCTGAAACATGCCTCTCTATTGCTTGTCGCCGACCCTGTTCAACCAGTACTGAGGCCACACAATCACATCCCCGGCACTGAAGCAGCTGTGGCCGCCACCGCCGTGAACGCACGTCCTCTTCCATCATGGCTGCGCGCGCAGACCCAGGCGACACGGCCACAGCCGGCGGACAGTGTAGCTCTTGGCTTCACGAGCGGGCTTGTTTTGTTTCCACGGGGCGAGTGCGGCCTGCTGTCAGTCAAACCTTTCCTCCCGGCTCCCGTAGGAGGTGTGTGACACTGCTGTGTGCCGCGCGGCCTGCGGAGGAGGACGCACAATGCACCTGTTGACTCACGTTATCGTTCAGTGTCATGCAAGCCACGTGACTAGCGCCGCCGGCGGGACAGGGGTGTTAAAGGGACGGGCATCTGCTTTTCGACCGCAGGATCATTCTCAAATCACGTTTTCTTGCCGTGGAGCACGGTTTGTGTAGCACTGAGGCAGGTGGCTTCCCACACTTTTAAAAATGATTAAAAAGGTTATAGATGCACACATTAAACGATTCCGTCCACATTACCGACAATTTGTGAGATCCGAACATAATTCTGCTTTCACTAAAACCCTGGGGAACTTATTCGACTAAATGCAAACCGTTAACACAGCACTATATGCAATTTGCTGGATTATCACCGCACTATTTACAGTACAATCCTACTGATAAACTCAAAAACTATGCGTGAGACAGACCAATTTCATTATGCTTTGAGGCATCTCAATGCTGTTTTAATGCAATTTCCTGGATTGTGGGGTTAACTTCATGCTGCTATCGAACAAGCCATTTTTGAGTCTTGCATTTCTTGTTTGACATTTTCTCAGCAAAAGCGTACATCGTGTTCTTCCTTTGTAAAAAGAAGAGGGTTTCACAGGCCTCGTCCACTTTTTAAACCGGGTGGTGGGTCCTGCTTTGAACAAATGTGGTTTTCTTCGCTATGTGGACACATCTTCTGACAATGTGAAAACCTTTTACAGTTCCATCTCTAATATGGGAACTCTTCGGTCAAATCTGTCTAGAATTAATTTGAATACTTAGGAAGACAGTTGGGTTACTGGCTTCTGTAGTACTAGTGACTCAAGTTCTTTTTTTTAAGGTTGTCACTTTTGCCCATTTAGTGATAGTTGAGAAAAATAGAATGAACTCCCTGAGCTTTTATACCTTACTTGCACCAATACCAGAAATGTAGCTCGATAATAAGACTGGACATATCAGTGTGTGCCAGATTGTGTGGAAGGAATAGTTGGAATGCATAACTTTATCGGGAATTGAACCCTTTATGGGCTTTTTTTTGTTAGTTTATTGAAGGATGTAGTTGGACTGATATCATCTCCATGCCCGCGGCAGACTTTGGTGACTGTTGGCAGGCACTCATTGCCCCATCTTAGTCGACACAATGTCCTTTAGGTAGCAGTCTCTTGCTCTAAGTGTAGCCGCTATTGAACCTTGATTTCTTTCCCCTTATCCTTGTGAAGGCTCAGCTAGATGCTGTTGTAGCTCTGTGTATTGTTGAGGCTATAACCATCTATTTGGCACATGAGGTTCACCTCGCCTTTCCTCTTAAAAGGTTTTCAAGTGCATTAGAGTCCCAAATGAATATCACACAAGTAGAGCGGCTTTGCTCCTGCCTAGCCTGCGGGTTCTGATCTTTGTTGCACTATAAGTATGCTGTCCTCATGTAAACCACCTGCAGTCCGCAGATTTTATTTTTTCTGCCGAGCTGCATTACGTGCTTCATTAAAGGCAGGGCTTTAAGGTAGTATATAATTACCAAAGCAGTGGAGATTTGTCATCCGTCTACATTACCACCTTCTGGTCTACACAGACCAGAAGTAAGTATTTGTTCTTTTCTTATTCTCCCCCAGGTCTGAGGTAGAGTAAATGCTAGTCTTGCTTCCATCACAGACAGTGAACAAGGAAGAGCATAATTGTAAAGATTATTTTAATAGCCAAGTTTATTGATTCAAACAACAAACCATGAAAAGGGCAGTGATACACTCGGAATGGGCCAAAGAGAAGCTGATGACATGAATCAGAGGTGAGTGGATACAGTACAGTACGCACATTAGGACTGCGTACACTTCCGTTTGAAACATATTCAAAGCAATCCCACCATAGGCCCCAAAATTACTTTTAATATTACTATTATTATTGTATGGACAGGGAACTATTATATACTTTCCATGCTGTGATGTCTTCAGGAATTTCATTTGCTGCCAAAATCCTATCTATTATTATACCACTTCAAAGGTGCATGCATTATTGCCGTTAAATGTTCGCTGTTTAATTTTTTTCCTTTAAAATCCTCTCCCTTTTTCATTTTATTTTTCAATTTGTATTTGTTTCATATGTTTTAAAACTGGGCTTTTTTACGCTTTATAAATCGCTGAAACAAAGGGTCAAATGTGTATTAAAACAGCTACACTACTGATGAGTTCCTGCAGTTGGCAGGTTAATATCACAGGATGTAAGTAAAAGGAGGTATTTACAAATAAAAAATATCAAAGTACCAAGGGATACTTAGCAGCTATAGTTAATCATGAGCAAATGTAAAGTCCTGCACTAAGGGTGCAAAAAGTAGGAGGAACCATATAAAATTGTAGTCAAATGATCAAACACCAATCAAACAAACTGACTAAATCCTCCAAAGAAACTACAAAATTCCTAATATCCTGTGAGGAGTTCTCCTCTTCTTTACAGCCAAAATTAACGCCCTAGGAAACTAACTTATTTCCGCCTCCAACATCCGACTTCCTCCTGCTGGGACCCATCTCTCTTCTCATCTACCCCAGGCAACACCCAAAAACAAAGCGCACTGGTCCAACTTCAAGTTATATGACTACCATTCCATCTCAACAATTTTATCCTCCTTAAAACCGAATAACCACTTTTAATGACCTACTCCCCTCCAACTGCTTGGCCGCGACCTCCCAATTTATCATTCCCATTTGAACTTCAATAATCAACAATTCACTACTACAAGGGTCCATACCTGACTCTCTAAAAGCTGGTCAAGTCATCCCCATCTTAAAATCACCCACTTAGAATCCTGCTATTCCAGACAGTTCCAGACCAATTTCCAATATTCTACTTCTAGCGAAAGTTGTGGAGAAATGTGTGCAACTTCAACGGAGCCATCACATCACCAATTTCAACCTGCTAGAGGAATTCCAATGTGGGTTCAGGCCTGGTCACAGCACGGAAACTACTCTTCTCTATATTGTAGATGACGCTCCTCAAGCCCTCGAGCGAGGTAAAATCTGTCTCTTAATCCTATTGCATTTAAACTTGGCTTTGGACACAGTCAACCATGAGAAATTACTCAAACGCCTTGTGAGTAGGGGAACCGTTCTCTAATGGTTTAGACCTTTCCTCCAGAACCGCTCCCAGAGATTCTTTTTCAACAGTAATCTATCTACTCCTTCCCCGATATTGATTGGAGTCCCCCAAGGCTCAACTCTTTCCCCCACCCTCTTCAATCTCTACCTTGAACTGTTAGCTGAAATACTACGTACCGCCAACATCTCCTTCTACATGTATGCCGATGTTACTCAGATCTACATCAAAATTTCATCACTAGAGGAGATCAACTCTTTGGATGAGGCCCTAAAGCTGACTGTTCACTGGCTCACCAGCAACCATCTCAATCTAAATGCACAAAAAACTGAGTTCCTTCTAATGTCCCCCCTAAAAGTACCGCTGACATTCTGAAATGGACCAAGTAGATCACAGCACTAAACTGCACTCCGACCATAGTGAAATCTACCAAATCCCTCGGAATAACCCTGGACAGCAACCTTAATATGCAAGACCACAACAACTAGATGGCCAAAATTGCCAGGTTTCACCTGAGCTACTTGAAACTAAAACCTTTCCTTAATGCTTCGCACCTAAAAATGGGCGTTCAGGCATTAGTTATCTCCAGAATCGAATACGGATGCTCAACCCTATCTGGCCTTCGCAAGATCTCCATGGCACCCTAAAGCTTGCCTCAGCACTGCCTAACAGGCTCAAAAAATTCGACCACATCAGAAGTCGCTAAACTGGCTTCCTTTTGAAGCAAGAACCCAACTCACACTAGCATGTATCATGCACAATGCGTTACACTCTAAATCACCGGCATATCTCGGCCAGAAAAACATGGTTTATGGAGGAGCCAGAAACTCCCTGTCCGCCAGAGACTTTGTGCTCCAACCACCCCGCTTCTGAAAGGAAAAAACATACAATTGGGCCTTCTCTGGGGCCGCACCAAGAATCTGGAACTTGCTGCCATCTTACATCAGAAGAATACCCTCTCTATCAATATTAAAAAAGGAAGCTTAAACCTTTCTTTGGGCAAGTTTCTCCCATAAATCTCATTAATTGCACACACCACTCTGCTGCATTTCTTTATGTCTTCTGCTAGATTCTAGACTGCTTCTGTTGCACTTTATTTTTGTACTGACCTGTTACTCCCACAAATGTAATTGCTGGATATCTCTACATAATGCTCACATGTTCGCTGCTCAGAATTTTGTGTATACACCCTGTTATTCCCCAAGTGTTTTCTCTTCCATCCCTATTTATGTTACTGTCTATTTCAACTTGTAGACAACTTGTTATCCATGTAAAGCTCTCTGATACCCTAATGGGTCACGTTCACAATCTATAAAACTCTAAATGAATAAATAGATATGGGAGCTGCACTGTACAAGTACGGTCTTGGTCGTGTTTCACACCTGATGTCATCAAGATAAGACAATAGTATGATAAGTCCAAAGGGAAAGCAGGAATGATATTGAGGTTCATCAGGAGAGATACTAGCAGTGGACATCACATTGTCCGATAAACTGAATAGAAGCCAGGGATAGCCCAGGCATGGGCAACCAGCATGTTGTAAAGATTTAACCCAAATGTTGTATGAGGAGAAGGTGAAGTCTCAACTTGACTCCATTGAAATTCACAGAGCCCTGTGTTGCATTCTGCTGATCTCTTCCCATATCTTTTCTTGGAGTGAATCCAGGCACAAAGAATTTGTCAGGAATTTCAGTTTCCCCAGTGGCTCAGTGCAAGCAAGATCTTTTGGACTACTGTTTCACACAGGCACTGATTAAACCAGAGAGTAGTGTCTCATTCCTTTAGTTGGAGAGTTCAGTGAACATTTTTTTCATTTTTAAAGTAAACTAATGCCTTGCAAAATCTTTTATTAGCTTTTGGGTTAATACATTTGTCATCTGCAGTACTATAGTACAATGAGGAGAAGGTTCATATAAAGAGATTTAAATAGGAGAACACTACAAAGCCCTGAAAGCCTGTAAAACAAGTAGTTGTTTCATACTTTTCTATTATCCAGGTCTTCCCCTTTGCCCATCAAAATCTGATATCAATGCACTTAAAAAAATAGTGTTACACTAACAAATGTTTGTTTTTTACTCCATCTTTTTCTGGTTTGGAAACTCTATTACACAGTGTTTGTTTATTACTTGAGTGCCTCTTCTTAGTCAAGATGTTTTTATTTTTTTGTTTTCCAGTATCAGAGTGGCAATAAAACTAAATAAAACTGTGAGAACTCTTTTTCATTTATTGCATGTTTCAGGATTGTTTCAGTAAAGTTTACCAAATGAATTGTGGTTTGTTTTCAGTTGTATGCTGTATGACCCTTGGCGACCACTTCCTAGAACGAGGTCAGTCTTCTCTTGAAGTTAAATGAAAAAATAGATTTCCGGACTTTAGGGATGGGCAGTTTGCCAATCCTTTGTGGCCAAAGGATAGATCGGGTGCTTGAGAGTATTTCCACCAGATTGTCCAGAGTGAAGAACGAAATCTCTTGTGATGAAGAGGGATTGTTCACAGATGGATGTAACAGTTGGAAGGCCTACCCAATCAATATTGTTTTCAGGTTTTTATTGAAGGATTTCAAGCTTGGTGAATTTCTGGGTCCACTCAAATTCCAAAGTCCATCTCCTTGTAACATGATGAACTTCAGTTTGTGTTGAGGCTCGTTTATGCAGACCTAGCTAGGTTTCGAACATGAGGCATTTCGTCCTATTAACTGTGAGCTAGTGGAGATGTTTTCGTATCTGTGATGAAATGTCCACTTTTTTCGAGTTAGACAAAGGCTGCCAACTTGTTTTGAAATCCTGTACAGTTTCCAAACTTATTTTTAAAGAGCCCCGTCTCTGTACTATTTGAAGTAGTCTTGATAACATAGCACAAATGTACTTGTCTTTCTTGTCAGTAGATGGTTTGGTGCTGTTTACATACTCACTGGAGAGTAAACATTTGAAAGTTGGTGATCTTTCCTACATAGCTTTCACTACTACCTACTATCACATTGTTAGCCTGTACTTTTTCACATGCACCACTTTTACAGTCATCTTGTCAGGCTTTAGTTAATATGACCACCACCTTGACGCCATCATAACATGAATGCCAATACTGGTTTCAGATTACTCTAGCACTTTCCTTTGCTGTAGTTTAACACTTGATTTTTTAAACGATTATTTTCAGATGTGTTGTGGTGTAAATGCTATAGAGGTAAAGCTTAATGACACTGTATGGTGACAGGCAAAGCTCAATGTTTACAGTAAACACCTTCCTAACTAGTATCAAAGGTCTGTGGAGGTAAGATGAGGTCTGCATTGAATATGATCCGCCTGATTTTTATTTCCTTTTTGTGCTTGGAGTAAGACCTCTGCATCCCTGAGAACAGTCAAAAGATAGTGGATTGCATGCCAGTCTTCCATAATGAGGATTGGCTCATGGTGGAGTTGTGTTCTTAAGCATAAGTGGGGCTTCTTGGTTTTGGATATGTGGTTGGATGGTTTGGCTATTTTACTGGAGTGGCAAAGTGAGCTAAAGAATGATGATGGATTCAACCCAGATCTGTGACTGGGGGTGAGTGTCTGAAAAGTTTCAGCGCTACGTCCATCATCTCCTTGTGTTTGCTTTCTTCGCGCTAATTTGGCAGGGTATGGCCAGACGTGGGTCACTTTGCCATTGGATTCAAGCTAGCCTGGCTGATGAGGGGTGTTACTGCAAATCCTGTCCCAGGATGCTTGTTTCTGGTCCAGGGAAGACCTGGCCTAGCACTTCGAGCTGGACTGTTCCCATGAGGAACAGGGTCAAGACTGATTTGCATATGGCTGGGTCTGAACTGGGGTGGCAAAGTGAGCTAAAGAACGATGATTAATTCAACCCAGATCTGTGACTGTGGGTGAGTGTCTGAAAAGTTTCAGCGCTCCGTCCATCATCTCCTTGTGTTTGCTATGCCTATTTTATTGTCGGGTTGCGCTTGTTATTGTTTGGGACTTTTGAACTGTATTGCGGAATTTGCATTTAATGTGTTTATTTTGGAGTGGAAGGTGGTTTGAGATAGTTGTATCTTCCTCTAAGTTTTCCTCTTTAGATTGCTTTTACAGAGGCCATTTTCAATCTAAAGCTCCCTATTGCTTTCTAAAATTACATACACACTATACCTAGTTTTAAATACATAAAGATAAATAAAAAAGCATTTATTTATAGCTATTTGAATCTGAGGTAATTCACTTTCAGTCGTTCTTTGATCCCCAGAAATTTTATGTTTGCCGGCCACCTATTGATGAGCACCTTCCTCAGTCCAGGAAATATGTGGTTGTCTCTGTGGTCTTGGAGGAGGAACTTGATCAGGGAGACAAATGTGACGGTTTTGATTTAGATCCAATGTCTCCAGCCTTTTCTGTAATTAGATTACATTAGCGACCACCTTATTCAAGGTTAATGTCCGTGATCACCTCAGTGCATCAGGCATGGTTGCCAGCAGTTGTGTAAACAAGCATTTACAATGCAATAGGTCTCACATTTGCAAGAGTTAGAGCTCTTGGCGTTGAAAATGACTATTTTAACCCTTTGTTTTTTTCCATGCAATAGAGTGAGGATGTTCGTATATCGCTATTCCTATGACCTGGTGGCGTTGGAGAACTAGAAAATGGGAAATAGGATATGATGGAGGGGAGACAAGTAATATGCTGGCTGAAAAAAAAAAAGATTTAGCTATGCAGCACATTAGCCTGGGTGCTGAAACATTTACTGTTCTTTAATATGGAGGGAAAGAAAGAACCAAACAAGCCTTCCCCGTTATTATTGCCAAACACCTTGGCGTTTAATGTATTTTGAAGACGACTTAATGGTATCTGAGCATCCCAAAAAACAAATTGTGTGTTCGCCAATATTACATAAGCAGCAATTAGTTATTTGTAGGCAAGTGTTCACCCATCTGGTATTCAGAATGGGCACACCGAGGGCACCATAAGGAGACACAAACTAACCCTTCATATGCATGTGTCCCTACTGCGTACCCGTAGACAATAACACCTCCTGAGCACCCTTAGACGAGAGCACCCCAAAATAGCTGCCAACTACTCGGTACATGTTCCTTGTGAAAGAGGCAGGGCTAAACACAGAGAAAAAAAGGTGGGAAAAAGGATAACGTGTACATTTGAAGGAGTCGGTGTTAATAGAGCATTCAGATGTGGAATCTCTGGAATTCGATCCCAAAAAGCTCACTCCAAAGGAGAGGGAGAGGGGGGGGAGAGAGAGAAGAAAAACACAACACGACTGCCAAGAACAACTGGGAATTTGGCGCCTCGTGTGGAGGAGAGCTGTAAGCAGGGTGGGTAAAGGTGGGCTGAGGAGCTGTGAGGAGGGCGGGGGCATGTGGCGGTGGTCAC
The DNA here is from genome assembly GCF_964263255.1 of Lissotriton vulgaris. NCBI lineage: Eukaryota > Metazoa > Chordata > Amphibia > Caudata > Salamandridae > Lissotriton > Lissotriton vulgaris. The sequence continues at coordinate 151,706,407 of NC_141700.1, read as the reverse complement.
CAGGAGCCGGTGGGCAGAGACTGGCTGTCAGGTCCTGAATAAACATGCCGATCGGGCGAGCTCTAAGAGGGCTGAGGGGAAGGGGTCAAGGGACTTTAATTGGGTTGAGCGCGCTGATGATAAATAACCCCGTTTCTACTTTTAGTGCTAGACTACAAACCTTCACCCGACACCCCAAAAGAAGAACATATGTATTAAACATCCATCCACCATTATGCTCAAAGTCCTTTTGTACAGGGGTATTTAGCATACACTGCAGAAGCATGCCACTGACATTGCTCCAGGGCTAAGTCCAGTCAATCAGACCCAAGTCCTCAAGAGCCGCAGTGCGCATGACTGAGCAACAGATGACGAGTCCAGTCCGGGTGGGTGGGGCCTAAGGGAGAGAGGGCGGTCACCAACCCCACTTCAAAAAGCAACCCGATGACAATAGATCTCCCCGAGCGAGCAGCGCATGCGGTGCAACGTTAGGCAAGACCAAAAAAGGCTTTTCTAATATGGAATATCTCTACATAGCTAATATGTAACAGTAATAGCTGCATTGCCTCTGGTACCAGGTTATAACAATTGTAAAGCATCTTCAATGTTACATGATTTATCACTCAAATATCAGCTTTAAATATATTTTGGGAATTCAGCCATTTTGTTTCAAGTATCAGCTTACAATTTTGAAAAATAAACACATTTTTATCTCAAATGTACACTCCAGTTTGGCATAGTATTTTAAATCAACCAAGCAAAAGCTTCTAATTCAGTAGACAAGGCTGCTCCGAGATGAGCTACTTACAGGTAGGTGGAGAGCTACTCCTTGGAGAAGCCTGATTTATACAGACTATGTAGTGTACACTATTCATATATAGATTCAATTGATTGTACTTAGATTGGTTAGAGATTGTATGTTTTTGAATGGTTAACAAAGTTTGCTTGCGGAATGAACCATGGCGATATCCCACTATTGCAGCTATTCACTACAGAAGGATACAGAACTGCCTGTGATTTGCAGCTTCTTGGCAAAATACAATGTAAAGCAAATTTTGTTTTGGATATGTTTCTGTTAAAGGCAGAGTCAGCTCTCTAACCTGGCACATCCTACATTTGCACGTGTCTTAATTTGTAAAGGATTATCAAATTCTTTCATCCAAGAAAACCTTATTATTCAGCCTGGTTGTACTACCACCTGTTTCTTAAAGAGTTTGTGAAGGAATTAAACGGAGTGACTAGCAGGGCTGAAGCTTTCTAGGGATGCTCTTACAGTGCTGTGAGCCGTGACTACTCTTCAGTCAGAGCACACCAAATCGGTACATTTTCACAAAACAAGTACAGGCAGAACTGTGTAGGCTGAATGTTAATGGCGATCGCTATGGGTGCAATGTGTTTGAAAACCTACCTTCATGTATTTTGTTGAGTTTGTTTGTACATGGTCAGGAAGGGGCCTGCTTTGGAATTTTACCCCTAGGGAGATCAAATCTCTGGGGCCTTGACTATTAATTAGCAAAATGCTATTCCATTTGATATTATTTGGAAGAACCATTTACTATGATGGAAGCATTTATTACGCTTTTCTGTCAGGAGCACAGCCAGGTTCAGTGACTTGAAAGTAGCTAGAACGACAAACACCTACTAGCTGTGAGAATAGTGGATCGCTAAAGGCGCCATGTTTGAGGTTTTCTGTATATTTGTGGTGGCAATTGTGCATCGTGCGGGTATCGCGCAATACTTTCATATTCTTTATTGTTCACGCGCATGTCGCGTGTTATGTACCATGCATTGTGATTGTTTGAAATGTGGAGCACGCACACTTGGTAGGTCCGTTCAGTGGAAGTTCAAGCGAGGACCGGCAGTCACCGTTGGACTTGCTACTGGAAGGACACTCCTTCGTTCTGGGTGGAGTTTGCATTTAATAAACTAATCTTACGACGTTACTGGATTGTCTGGACATCTATTCCTTCAACAATATTCCAAGCTGTGCCTCCGAGTCCCTGGCAGGTAGTAGGCAGCTGTTCATGCTTCTTCCAGCGTTGCCTTCTCGGACATCCAGGTCTGCGTTGCTATGTACATGAGAATTCTGCGCTGAGTGCCTTCCGTCATAGAGGCATATGAGTTTATAGCGCCTGATTAACATCTCTCTCAGACAATTAAGTTGTTACCTTTATTGTTTCCATGGTATTCAAAGGCAGGATGTTGTATGCTATGGTTAAACATTCTGGAAAAGTCTACAAGGTTGGCAGGGCATCTTTTTGTCTATTTTTTAATCCTATCTACAAAAGAGCGCCACAGGTGGAATTAATAATATGTTCCTAATTCAAGTTTGCCAATAAATAATGTTGCAGTTCCCCAGCTCTTTGAACAGCTAGTGTCATAATGCTTCACCTCTAATACATTTCATTTATTGGTGTGTTTTGTATAGAGGAAACAATTTGCCGAGTAGGACTAATGCAATTTGACATTTATATTCAGGGCTTCTGAATTTGTGTGGCAATGAAAGTCAAGTTCCGGTCATATTGTGTGAAAATATTGTGATTCTGCCACCAAATAATGGTCATTCTTACACTAGCCGATATGTTGCCTACTTTGTTGAAGTGAAGTATCCAAGTCTTGAAGTCTGAGTCCAAATTGTGCACACCTGACCAAGCAAGTAAAAAGCAGCATATATTTATTCACGAACTCCATGCTTTCAGTCCTAAGTAATAGCTGAAATCTGCGACACTGCCCATGCAGTCCAAATATCTTGGCTACATTGGCAAGGGAGCTAGGGTTTGTTGCAACCAAGCTTAATAACCTACAAGCTCCATAAGCCTCCTCCTTTCACAGGGCCTCCAAGCCCAAACCCCCACCATGCGTGCCAACTCATCTAGCTACCAGTTTCACTTCTGTATAGTAGGAGGCAGTAAGGAAGTTGGTCTTTAACACCGGAACTGGAGGCTACAACGGCAATCTAGTACCACACGCTTACCCTAGGGTTATGACGCTGGACTCTGATGATGTTGAAACGCCTGCTTTTATTTGCAGGATTACTTTCACCATGAATTTCATTTACAAAATAAAACTCTATCAAAGGACGAGTGGGGGACTGGGAGCAACGAAAAAAGTCCAGTGCCTGTGCTCCAATATAAAGTGTTTTCCAAAATGGGGGGTTCACTGTTCCTAAAGAAGAAGGGAGGGGGGGAAGAATCAGTCTAGGGTGTAGATAGAAGAGTCAGCAAGACTCACTTGTTGCCCTCAGACATCCCAAAGGATGTCATGCTTCATCATAGGGCGGTTACTCCTAGTCAGGACGGCACTGCAATGCCCTAAGGGTGCCCCGAAAAGTCACTTTTGCAGAGATCTTTTAGAGTATTCTCGCCGTATGATGCGTGTGAGGAAGTGCTCATAAGATAGTAACTCGAAAATTGACTAGAAGATATCGATGCTGTGTCACTTTAATGGGCGGATTCTTCTGTCAAAAAGTAAAGATCCTTATAGTTGGGGCTGCTAAAGGGTTATAATGCTCCCAGGTAGCCAGGTGTGGGTAGCTGTGGTGATTGTATTTTATGGGTCAACCTGTTACAAGCCCCTATTGGGCTCCGACTGAGATCCTTGGCGCTTCCTCAGGACCAGAAAAAAAGGGTATGTAAGTGAGTGAAAGAAATGCAGGGGCCCTCCTTCTAGTAGGGTGGTGCCACCTATTGGATCCTAACTTTGGAAAACTAACCTCTTGCGTGTCTGGGTCGGTCCCCCTGAATCCTAGCGAGAGGGTGCCATGTAGTCTGGATCAGGCGGTTGCTCTCTTATGCACTTATTCCATTTACAAAAACCATAGCAACACAAAACAAGCATTGGAAAGGCCAAAAGGCTAGCAGCCAAAGCCTATCTCCTTGACTTTGCCAATGCTTGCCTTTCTTTGACGGCTTACAAGAAACCATATTTCTTAATACATATAGATCTGCTGCCGACTTCACAAGGCTGGATCCCACTGACATGTACCATACCAGAAGGCAAAGATCTGATTTTGTGCCTTCCTGATTTGACGTGAGACTTAAACGTTAGAACACGTTTTATCGTATGCTACTTTCAACAAAGATGAATGGTCCAGGAAAAAAGCCTATGTATATTGAACCTCATTTGTCCCCACCTTCCAGAAATTATGAATTAATATAATTCCACAACAAAGTTGAATATAACCTGAGACTGCCTCAGCAGAACATACCATACAGCTGGTCAATAATGTGGTTATCTGCACCCATCTGATTTGTTTTACCAGAATATTAGCTGTTATTTTCTTGCTACCCATTCTAACACTCTCTCAGTTGACTGCTGAAGGACAAATATTCTTGTTCTGCTCAATTGTCTTCTTGAATGCTTTGATTAACTTACTTTTCTTCCATCTTTAGTTTTAATCTCCACAGCAACTATTGTTCACAACGTCCAGAAAGCACTGAAATTCATGTAACAGCATTAGCTCTTTATCCAATCACCAGTGCGATCATGTAGACATAACTAAGCTTTAAACCGTGAAATACTTTTAACTTACTGTCTTGCTTTTAATGTCTCGCTCCTGAATCTGATTGGTGTTATGTATGCCAGCGCCTCGGATTGCTTCACTGATTCAGAGCTCTTACTGTATAAATGTCGTTTTGCTGTATCGAAGCATTTCTTGAAAATGTGACTCCAGATTTAAACTTGCACCCAAAAGGCGATCTCCTTTCCATCTCCTCCTTCTCTAATAGAGACCTACTTAATAGAACTCCTGCTTGGTAAGATCAATGCATCAGTAGATGATCTGCTTCTTTGACCTTCTGTTATATTACTTTATAAAACCATAATCAGTAAGTTCTTGAGAGCTGGCCATTTTTGCTTTTTTTTGTAATTTTGTAAAATTGTGTAAAAGTTAGACCTTTCTGATCTTGATGTTTTATTTGTCCCGTGTTAGAGATTTAAGTAATGTCGAAAACCGTTTGCTGTGACTGTAAATCTGGCTATCCTGGTGAACGAATTGTGGGATTGTTCTTCCTTTTACTACGCGGACTAAGCACATTTAAACTTACCTTTGGTGTTGAACGGCATTGGGTAGGTGAGCAAGACTGATGAGCGGCTCATCAAGTTTTCACAGTTGGAGGCACTATAGGTTATGCAAACATATCGCATAATAAATTCTACGTTTGGTATTTGGTCATATGTTGTAGGCACAAAGAGATGTGTGTCAAGAGCCTAGTATATGTTCAGGCCTGAAAAAGAAGCAGATGAAAATGGAACAGAATCCTGAAGTATCGCACGCATGCTGACGGTACCTTATTAACTTAGGAACCATAGAGAAATAATCATTGATGATAAACCAGAGGTTGTAACTTGTGATACAAGCTGTGGACATTTCAAAAATAAATTGGCCATATGTTGTGAGAGGCTGATTCTTTTATCCATTACCAGTTATTTCGTTTTGAGTGTTGGGCTTCAACCAGTTTGAGTTCACTGACGCTACCACAGTGTCTACTCCTCATTGTTACTGTCAGCACTCCTGACAGTTGGAGGAGGAGTTAAAGCATTCACCTGCTTTGGTCACATAAAAGGAATAGTGATTGAACACTGTATACATTAAATAGATAACCAGAAAAAGGACAGGGCTTCCATCTCATTCGCTTCAAATTCTCTCTGATTGGAGGCTCTTGAGTGTTGACTGATGTACAAACGAGCATTGGCAGTTCTTGCTTGCATTTTGTTAAGTGACTACAATATATATTTTTTAAACCCGTTGCAGTGGGGGAAAAGAACAAAAAAGAACTGCTTTATCATACAATGCATCTGTGAGATAAATCATTTACTGTGAGATGATTCAGTGTACTTTTGAGATGTAATATTATTTCCTCATGCATTGCACTGTAAGTACCCCAGAGTAGACAGAATGAGAAACTAAAAATTCAAAAAGCATGAGATGAGGGAAATAGTCGTGTGGTTGGAGCTAACACGTACGCTGTGTAGGTTAAAGAATTGACAACAATACTTTCTTCAGACAGCTACACTGTCAAACCAGAGCAAAAATGATCATTTAGTTGCATGACAGAGCATAAGTTGTCTTCCGTGCCTTTCACTGTGAGATAACCCTGAAGTGAAAGGATTGATATCGATTATACATATAGTGATGCGTGATACTTTAGTCTGCTGGGCCGATGGTCCTTGTTTTAGGTAGGTAAATACGTGATGATTAATGGCTGGAGATGTGTAAATCTTCAGAGATCATTTATTAAGTGCAGCCTTCATAAGCCTGGGTGCGTCATGGCAATGACGGGTTAGCACATGCTCAGATTTGCAGACCTAGAAAATACAGTGGGAGTTGTACATGCGGGAGATTGTCAACCTGCCTTGCTGGGTGCCTGGCTGTAAGACAGTCTATCATAATATCTCCTCCTGTGTTGGTGGCCCTGGGATCAAAGCAGAAAGACAGGAGGGTGTTAAGATTATAAAAAATGTCCTGCAAAAACATCAATAACAGACCAAGTAGATAAGATTAATGTTAGCCCCATTTAACTTGTATGTTGGCTCTCGAGGAAAATATTGGCGGTATGTAAGAGGTGCTACTATCACTCAACTTCATGTAGTTTTACCAACTTCCGAAAGGCAAAATGCCGTTTGCCCTCTGTGGGTGTTTATTTTTTTTAACTAAAATTTGTGAAAATCCAGTTGTTTGTAGTTTGGCAGGGTGTGCATATTTGTTTACCTTTTTTTTATGTTTTAGTGGGTTCTCCCTTCATCTGCCAAAACGCGCCAGAAACAGCTATTCGTCATACTGATGAACTACATTTGTTTATGGATTGTGAATAGTATTTAAACATGGAGTATCTTTTCAGTGTTTTCTCTGGATTATCTGTCTTTGGGTCCTTGAGTGGTGTCTACTATTCAGCTGCAGGGAAAATTAAATCATCTTTGGATGACCGACTGTTAGACGCTGCTGGCTACCGCAGACTGATTCAGCAGATGCAGTGCAGGGATTAACCTTGGAGAAGGCTTCCACGGGATTAGCATTAGCAATAAGTAGCAATCCTGTGAACGGGCTCGCCCGTGCCAGAAAGAATGATCTGGCGCGAGTCATTGCGTTTTCAATAAAGTAATGAATCAGCTGGTTCGTGTGACCCACATGTTCAATGAACTTTGCAAAAGTGAAATTATATTTTATTCCACCCCTTTACCTAGAAGGGTAGAGAGCAGAGGCAGTAGTAATATGTAGTCTTACACTGGCCGAAGTCCTTGTGACCTTTGCATTTTAGCCGATCATTGCTGAGGAAGGCTCCGGCATCCAATGAGATTGGAGAAGTCCAGGTCCTAAGCATGGCCTTGGTTAAAGGTCACGGCCCACCAAGAATCGGTTAGCAATCTGCTAGTTGAAAAAGGGGTCCACCGTGTGTTTGGAAATAGTGCAGTAGCATCTTGAACACCATGCTGGTGATGGGAGGGGGTCAAGTAGAAGCCGGAAGCTTTTGCTTCAAGTAGCCATAAGCCAGGGGAAGAGATGTTTCTTAGGGAGATTAAAACAAAGCCGTGAGACCTCTACAGGCTCACTCAAAATCAGAAGACATCTCTGTGGGGGAGGGTTGGTGCTGGTTGCGGGAGGTTTTGCTAAACTGTATAAAAGAATTCAACAAGATGAAATGTCGATCAGGGGATAGCCCAAGCCAATTATGTTAAGAAAATGTGTATATACGCAGTGTGCACATATTCCATATAAGATGCCCCATTCCTTTCTCATCACTATACGAAATCCTCACTTAACCTGTCTCTGACCAGCATAAATAGGGTTGGGGTTTGCTTTAAAACTGGATCAAATTTATTTAAAAGGAAGCACCGACATTAAATACATTTTTTGCTCTACACCTACATTGCAGCTTCAGATATTTCAATGTAAGACATTGGTCGAATCTTTTATGCAAATAGTAAATAATAGATTGAATAGGAGGCTATCATTGCTATAAATGCTTGGTGAATATATTTGAATATGGGTAAAGCTTTCGACGATGGAACCTAGATGAGTTCACACGCTTGTGAATCAAGGGAATCCCATCTTAAACAGTTCAACTAAAAATGAGCTAAAGTAGTGAATGCAAGCAGGCCCCTCTCTTCGTATACAGACTTGCAGTACAGCTGAAAATATGTTTACATGTGACACCGGTAGGTTAAAATTTAGCTTTGGAAATACTGTGTGTGTGTTGGGGTGAGAGAGAATCTGCTACATTTCTTACAATGTGCTGATAATATTAGACTTTTGTGCAAAGAGGTGTTAGCAATGAAATAAATGACCATCACGAACCAACATAATCCAGAAATTCTCCTTGAGTTTGAAGATGGGGAACAATAACTCCTAACTTTAGTAAGTACTTTTGTTACAATTGCACTGAAACATCTGACCATTTTGCAATTCGAAGGAGATAAACTTCTTCGTCTATATGTCTGAAACTTACATACGCAAGAATTACCTCTCCAGATGAACCAGTCTTGCTCTATGGATGCTATATTTTTGATACTGTGAAAATCATAGTAATAATATGCCATCATATTTTGGTGCTGCAGAGTTTGCCCTGCCTGGAAAAGCTCCTATTTTGAAGGCCACACATCTTGGTATTAATCTGCACATGCGCTCGTCATTGGACATTTATATGAAGGAATGTTTATATATCCCCTGAGACAGCATGTTTATACCCCGGAAAATGGAGATTAAGAAGGTATTGTCTCTAACCTTAGCATAAAACAGATGTATCAGGCTTCTAACCGAAATGAAGGTTGCTCTGATAAGTAGTTGTAATCTGCCATCGAGGTGGTTCATAATTATGGGACAGAGACCACAAAGTCTGATTCTAGCTACAGGGGCTGGAGGAGGGGTCTACAGACAGAATGAACATATTCCTCAAAAACAATTCCCAATTTTTCCATTTGATTATATTTGCTACAGGTGCATATTGAATAGGTATCTGTGCTATAAAAAAAAAACCTTGGCCCATATTTAGAGTTAGGCGAAAGCAGTACGTCCACCAAAAAAGATTAGTGTAAAGGACTCTATGCACTCTGAGTAGGGCTGCCGGACATCCACCCATTTTCGAAGCATGTCCCGTATCTACCAAACTTTAAATAAGCCCGGTGTCTTTTCCTGGATACATTAATATTTAGGTTAGATGCAAAGGGAGGCAATGAGTTGTGCAACTGATTAGTGTGCACATTCGTACAAATTGTTTTATACGTTCACACCAAACTTAACATTTAACTGCTCACTGGTTAATGATCCTGTACTGGGTTGGTGGTTCCATGAAAATCATGAATCCCCTACAATCATTTTGATACATTTGCAATTCTGTCATCCACGAGTAGAGTACTGCAGACTTAAAAGGGAGAGGAAAACTGAAAAAAGAATAGCATCTTTGATCCTGAAGAAAAATGTATAAATAATTAAATGAAAATCTTGTTGTTGTCGACTGGTGGAAGCCATTCAGGTTTAAGCCTGCTCAAATGGTAGTAAATATCTAATGCCATTAATGTATTACTTGACTATAAACGCGAGCGAGTGTTGTTATTGATTTGTCGAGGTTGTTGTATTCCAATTGACTTATCCACGAGTCCTCCATTTTCACCTTGTACCGCATACATCATCTTTACACGGAGTGAATCGGAGCTTAAAAAGCCACCATTCTTTTGCAAAGAATTACAAACCTGTCTGCATTGTTATGATCGCGAAGCGCACTCCTTCACCAGGGATCTCCATTTCAAGACCGTTGAGTCTGCAAGCCTGCATGGAATAGAAATGATAACATTTAAATCATGTCATTGACTGAATCTGCCTGCCCCTTTCGGGACTTGGTGGCAAGAGAGACACAAGAGTCTGTAACCTGCATTTGGAGGATATATGTGGTTTAACGAAACGTTCCTATCACAGAAAAATCGTGGGTATGGTGCTATAACATGGAACATCACACGCTACTTTTCAAGTTGGTAATAAGGGTACATCTAGATTTTTGTGCTGTTGAAAGCTGAGTCTAGACCAAAATGTAAAGCCTAAAACTGCTCCACAAAAAGATATGTGGCAGGCGTTAATGATTTTACTACTGTGTAATTATCCGGCATATCTGTCTACCCTTATGGTGTGGTAATCCCACTCCAGGGGCGGGGAGTGGACAATCAAGACGTGTTTTTCCTTGAGCTTTTGCCAAAGCCAACATTCTTATTAGTTTGTTGGCTGTCACAAAATGTACTCCAATCCGGTCCCACCCTGGAAATGTCGGAGATTTGCTGAATGGACGGGAAAAGGAATAGTGTATCTCCAGAGTTTGTGGAGGGGCAAGGGAATAAGTTTCTCTTGGGCAAGAGGATGTGTAGTTTGCCCTTAGAACTGCTTTTCCAGAATGCAAAATTATACCTTTCTGATTTCTCCACACTGGGGAAATAGATGCTGTCAAGTGACGTTCCAATGATCACTCCCGAAAAGCTGAGAGAAGCGCAGCTTTCCAGGATTCCTACTCGGAATGTTGTATACTACTAAAGGTCGTACACTTACGCATGCAAATAGGAGTAAGCCTACCTGTGTAAATGTATGAGACTTTTTTGTCAGTCTATATTTAAGAAGTTTATTTGTAACATTTGAGGGAACCCCACTTAAAAAATTTGGCCTTCTGGCTACTTTACATGCTGCTAAATATCCAAATATGTATTTTATTGGCTGACATAGTGGCAGGGGCATCACACGTTGAATATATCTATTGTACATGTTTAGCTTCGTATCAGCCATGTGTTACCCACTTCCGGCTAAGCAATAATTTGCATATTTCCCTAAATATTATTGGTTTAATTTAAAAAATGAAAGATATGTGAAAATGTGGCAAAGTTTTGTAAGTTAAGTTTGGATTTAGGTTCACTTGATTAATAATTAATCGTTCATTTAACTTGAAGATAATTATAAATAACCTATTATGGAGTTTGGGGATGGCTATAAGGTAGTAGTAGTAGTAGCTTTATTCGATAAAAACATATCATAAAAGCATTTACACATCATATTTAAAAAAAACATTTTTACAACAATCATCAACATAAAAACATTTCATATCCAGAACAGCATATTAGGTAAATAGCCCATTTACTGGATTAACAGTTTTCTTGCAGATCTTAGACGCCAAGCCCACCCCAAGAATTTTGCCAAGCAAATGGCGAATAAGGGTCTAGCATCTGTCCGTAAAATACGGAGGGCTTCCAAGTGAGAGCGAGTTCCCAAACTTCTGCAGAGGGGCTTCAACCACCTACGCCTCGGGGCTACATAGACACTACATTCGAACAGCATGTGGGACACAGACTCTACCCTTAGATCGCAAAAGGGGCAATAGGGTACAGTTTGGGCGGGCGGTTTCCATGTAGAAGTAAACTCACATAATGGAAGCACCCCCAACCTGAACTTGATGTACAATGCCCTGTCCCTCGGGTTTTGAATGGTGTCTAAATAAGGTTCCCTTAGCGGTAACTCCTTGGCTGACAAAAACAAAACTACAGATTTACAATGGGTTGTGGATCGTGCCCTCTCACTGTCTACCCATGCCCAATAGACCTTCTTTAGCTGTTGTTTCGTGGGTACAGATTTAGTAGACCAAGCCTCTCCTAGGCCTAGTTTGTAAAGCAGCTTTTTAACCTCCCTAAGCCAGGTGATCTTATGAGAGCCCGGTAATGACAAAATGTCAGATAAGGCATCTGCGTAACTACTTAATTCCTGCACATTCCAGATTCTGGACCATAACAGGAGTGGGCGTAGTTTCGCTTGGTCGCAGATTTCCCGGGTACCTGCATCTATCAGCAATGGAATTGTTGGTGTGCTGTGGGGCAAACCCATTAGATCTTTGTGAAAGTTGTTCTCAAGGTGGGCCAGAGTGTCAACTTTTTGAGTGCCCCACAGCTCAGCACCGTAAAGTGCCGCACTTACAACCCTTGCCCTATAGATATCTAGGGGAGCCCCAATAGGTTTTGATGATGATGCTCGCTGCTCCTTGAGCAGCGCACCTGCCACCCTTTTGTGGGTAAGGAAGACTTTTTGGTGGTGTGACTTCCAGCTCATAGTATCACTGATGCGTATACCCAAGTAATCAAATTCTTTCACGCGATCAAGTGGAACGGAATCCAGGACCGGGGGATAAACAGATTTTTTTGGCGGGTTAAGAACTAAAAACTTAGTTTTGCCTATATTTATTGCCAAACCCCTTTCGTTGCAGAAGGTTTGAAACCTAAAAAGCAACGATTGGATGCCCATCGGTGATTTTGAAATTAGGAGGGTATCGTCGGCGAACAGAAGCGTTGGGATCTTCCTTCCAGCCAGGGTGGGTGCATCTGATGGTTGTTGTAGGAGATGCTCCACCACTCCGTTAATGTAAAGAGAAAACAGAGTGGGGGCAAGCACACACCCCTGGCGGACGCCTCTGTCCACGGGGATACGAGATGTTTTCTCTCCCTGCCTACCCCATCTAATTTGGGCAAAATTCCTATCGTGGAATTTAACAAGCAATGACAGCAAATAGGGTGGGAGGCCTAACCCGTTGAGGACGTTCCATAGGAGCGTGCGTGGTACCAGGTCGAAGGCAGTCCGCAGGTCAATGAAGACTAGATACAGACTGCCCCCTCCCAGCACCACCACTTTCCAATAGATCATAAGAAGGCGGAACGTCTGCTCGATTGTGCCTGTTCCTGTTCTGAAGCCTGCTTGGAGATCTGACAGGATATGATTTTCATCTGCCCACTCAATGATCCTGCCCAGTACCACCTTCCCTGCTACCTTTTGAGAAGAATCCAATAAGCTAATTGGGCGGTAGTTCGCTGGGTCGTCCCTAGAGCCTTTTTTAAAAATCGGTACGACCTCAGCGCCCCTCCAAGAGTCAGGAAAGACTCCACCCAACATCACTTCATTCAGAAGCAAGGCGATTAGTCTACTCCAAGGAGATGGGTAGTTCTTAATTAGGTCTCCTGGGATTCCATCCGGACCCGCTGCCTTGTTCGGGACAATGCATTGGATTGCTTTTTCTACTTCTAAGTTGGTAAATAGGCCATCATGGCACGGGAGGTTAGTTGTAAGACCCATAAATGGGCAAGCTACCTGGGCTGGACCTGAGGGAGCAGAGTACAGTTGTGAAAAATGTTCGAACCATGCACCCCCTGTAATGTTGCATGTTAGCTGCTGGTCTATGGGCTTTTCCCTAGATCTTAATAGGTCCCAAAACCTCTTGGCATCCTTACTAGCGCTGGCCTCTACTAAATCTCCCCAGAAATTGGAATCATAAATCTGTTTGGCTTCAGTTATGATTTTTTTATAACATTTTCTAGCAGCCCTAATAGCAACCGCATCTTTAGACTTTAATGTCACAACAAGTTCCTTCTTGGCCTCGCGACATTTTGGAGTATACCACTTGTCTGACTGTTTAGGCAATGATTTTGGGATACCCCTTCGTGTGGTTTGGGGAACAATAAATAAGTCACTTAACGCCAGAACAGTCTTATTGAATAGAGGTAGGATCTTGTTATCATTTTGGTTAGAAGTGATCATCCGGGACTCCACCTCTTCCAAAATTGTTCCTGCTTGGGCAATTCTTGTATCATCTGCTAAGACTTTAGCCCACTTTAACCGCCTGCTGCAATTTGTAGGGACTATTTCATGGGAGGATTTCCACTTATGACCGGTTAGGCCTTGCCTTTCAGCCTGCCAAGGGGATGAAATAGATAGCGATAAGGGGTTGTGGTCGCTATCACCCGACGCTATAACCTCCATATCTAGATGGTGTTGCCAGAGGTTGTAATTAAGCATGATATAGTCAATCCTAGACGTGTGATCTTGTCTGTTATAGGTGTGGGCTCCCATATGGTCAGATTTGGATCGTCCATTTGTCGGTCGCAAGTTATGCTCCATGCACAGAGCGTTGATCTCTATTGCATTTTGCGACCATTTGGGGATCGGGGCAAGATTCAAAATGGGAATGCCTCTCCTAGTGTCCTCCTCAAAAGTGTCCAAGATATCTTCATTGGCCAAGGGCTCAAAACAGCAGTTGAAATCCCCAGCAAGCAATATATGGGAATCCGCATCACAGGCGGCCAGGTTGCAGTTTAGGCCTGTGGATGGTAAATGGGATGCACCGCCTTTGGCACCCCTCAGGTAGATGTTAAAGACTTCCAGTCTTTTTCCCCCTTTGTGTGTTACCGTTAGCCACTGGAGATCCGAAGATTGGGTGTTTCTTTCTTTTACCCTAAAGCCTAAAGCAATACTAATCCATACTATAAGGCCGCCTGACGGACGACCTTTGGATCCTTGTTCCTGGACTGCGGGGATAAAAAAAGTGGAGAATCCCACTCGGTGTCTTGGCTCCAGACACCAGGTTTCCTGCAAGAGGCAGATGTGGAAGGGTTCCAGGAAGTCGCTCCATTCGGGGATGTCAAAGTTGCGACCAAGACCAGCCACATTCCAAGATAGAATTTTTAGGGCAGAGTCAGCTGGTGGAGAAGCCCTGATGTAGTCGATAGTCATCGGCGTAGGAGAAACAGTCGCACCCACAGATTTTAAAGACCTCACAAGCGGCTCGATTTGCGGGAGATTGGAGGGCGCATAGGGGGCAGGGCAGGAAGGATCCAATTGATCAAGAGAAGTGGATGCAAGGAGGGTCGTGCAAAGCGGATTTGGCCAGTCTTCCCTGTTACAATTTGCTATTATGTCCGATGACATTGTCACACCATCAACCCTTGCGTTGCTGGATCGTCCTACTCGGCTTGTTGCAGATTCAGGGGCGGCACAATCAGTGGAATGATGCCTTCGCGAAGTTAAGAATACCTTACGAGATTGCTTGGCTGCTTGCTCACAGAGTCAATCCACCTCCTCCAGACCACCAAATCTGTTGTAGGTGGAGAGGCCATTCCAGTGTAGCAAGGTCTCCCTGTGGCCCCGGGACTTATTCAGTTTACAAAAGGGGGTGGTGATGAACAGAGTGTCTGAATTGAGCAGACCACTCTTACCCAGTCCAAAGATCAGGGCTTGATCCATCACCGTTATTTATCTCACTGCCCCATCCCAGCTCAGAATCTGGCTATATGCAAATCAGTCTGTCTCTGGCCCAGTGCATCATGGGAACAGGGCAGACTAAACTACCAAGCCAATTCTTTACCAGAAAGGAGACAAGCTACCGGGGACCGGTTTCTGGCATTTCAGCCTCTTCGGCCCGGCTTGCTTGAATCCTGATGGAGCAGTGAGAAAGGGACTCATGTCTGAGTATACCCTGCCACACCTATAGTGGCCAAAATCGATCTGTTGTAGGTGGAGAGGCCATTCCAGTGTAGCAAGGTCTCCCTGTGGCCCCGGGACTTATTCAGCCGTTGATGGTGCTTGACCAGTGTCCAATTGTCCCCCTGATTACCGCTAGGTCGGGGAGGATAGAAAAAGGATAATGGCTTGGGTTTGACTAGAGAGTCATCATTACTGGGCCAGCTGCAAATGTAGTGCGCCGTGTGTGGATCTTCGAAGGTCACTACTATGCAGTCCCCCGGACTAGATTTCAACGTTGGCCCTACCCAAGGGGTTCTACGAACCATCAATACCCTACTTTTTCTGCCATTGGGGATAGGTCTGTTGACATCTAACCAGTGCATTATTTTATTTTTGAGTGACCAGTGGTTTTCAGATTGGCCATTACCTAACGTTGGAACACCCGTCAATACAACAACATAGTCGTTTGCCTCTGGGGGGAGGTCAATATAGCCACCTCTAAAGTTGTCTTTAACTGGGGGGACCTGAGTGTCACTAGGAACCGGTCTAGTTGATGTTTCGTGTTTGGGGTTTTGCGAGTTGCGTGTGGAGCCTCGTGGAGGTGCTTTTGGTTTAACACGAGCTTGCTCCACTGTGACTGTCCTTGGTTTGGGAACAGGTTTTATAGTAGGTGGTGCTGAAGGGGGAGCTAGATTGATTTGGGGTGCGGTAGGTTGTGGCATTGGGTCAGCTGCAATAATGCCCTGGTTTTCCAGACTTTTCAACCCAAGAGTGGCCAACGCAATAATGCTCTTCTCCATTTCTAACAAATTATTTTCTATCCTTGATAGTCTTAGGTCCAGGGGTGACAAGAGTTTTTTAAGTGTGTCCCAAACCACCTCTATAAATTCTTTATTGTTGTTGATTAGCCCATCTACTTCAGGGTCCTCGCCTGTTGTGGTATTAGGGAGGGGAATAGATGCATTGTTTCCCTGTCCCTCACTACAAGACTGGGTATTAGGGGTAGACTCAGCTCCAGCATTGGATGCTGTGATGTTATTCGTGGGCAAATCTTTGGGAACAGCAATTTTCGCTTTCTTACGAAAATAAGCTGAGCGAGAATTGCGTTTCCTCTTTGGTTGTTTGCCACTGGAGATGTTATGGGGCAGGTTCGGGAAAGATACAATGGGAGTAGGGATTTGCACACTAAGAGGTGTCAGTGGAATATCCTCAACCTTACTTCCTGATGCAGATATGGGATTGGCCGGGGTTGGTGAATGATGGATATCTGCCTGAGCGACTATGCAATGCGGGCGAGCTGGGCGCTCAGGGGTAACAGAAGTTGCTATGTGGCCTAGGGAGGATTTTTTGGTAAGTGCAATTACTTGGGACACTCTTCTTGCGGCGTCTAGTTCTAGCGACACCCGGGTTTGGAGCTTAGATATTTCCTTATCTATAGCTATGTTAGTGCGGGTTATAAAGTCATCCATGGGGCCACTAACTAGTGACCCACGTTTAGAGGACTTGCTACGGGTTACCCTTGGATCCATTGTACTGGGGCACTGGGACGAGAGTAGATCTATTCCCCCTCAGGTAATGATTTAGTTATCAAAATATTGAGCCAAGCGGGGTGGGCCAATCCAGTCCTCTCCGTCCTCGAACGGCCTCAAACGGTCCCGCCCTTGTCCCGGGCTTCTCCCGGCGCCCTCCCGCGTGCTCCCGCGCGGCTGAACACTTGGCTCTAAATATACTGACTGGAGGTAAGGGGGAGGAGCCGTTGAAAGTCAGGTGGGGCTGGGCAGGGTGGTCAGGGAGAGCGGGCCAGCTGGAAACGGCCTGGGCAACCCGGGACTCCTGGGATACTGAGTCCGGGTTGCTGCTCGCAGCCCTGTCGCACACTCACCGCCCAGCAGCAGAGCAGAGCACAGCCTCGGGTTACCCCCTCCTGCGACGCGGGACCCGCGAAGCGGGTTCCGCTAGGTGTAAGGCAAAGTCCGTGGGGCACCAACAGAGAAACGGCAGCAGCAAGGAAACGGCGTCCGTGTGAATCCCAAGGCTGAAGGGAAACACTGCCGCTTTTGAGTCAGGTGGGGCTGGGCGGGGCGGTCAGGGAGAGCGGGCCAGCTGGAAACGGCCTGGGCAACCCGGGACTCCTGGGATACTGAGTCCGGGTTGCTGCTCGCAGCCCTGTCGCACACTCACCGCCCAGCAGCAGAGCAGAGCACAGCCTCGGGTTACCCCCTCCTGCGACGCTGGACCCGCGAAGCGGGTTCCGCTAGGTGTAAGGCAAAGTCCGTGGGGCACCAACAGAGAAACGGCAGCAGCAAGGAAACCGCGTCCGTGTGATGGCTATAAGGTGATAGGCATCTGTTGATGACATTGGTGTTTGAAGAATAAATGTAGAAGGTCGTAGCATATCAAATGCATTTGGAAGCCTATGCAGATTGAATTCAATATTATATACAAAAAAATGCATGATTGTAAAAGGCTGCCCTCTAATTGAGTATGACAGAGGTATGTCTTCTGTTTCTATACTTGCTTAGATTCAATACCAGGAAATAGATTGAGTACAGTAAGACTGTAGGCTTGTCCTTAGACCTATATTGTGAAAACAATATAATATGAAAACATTTAAATAAGAAACCTGCTATAAATAATATCATTTAATATAATGATTGACTAGGTGCAATATTAATTAAAGTACACAGCATAGATGCTAAGAAAATGTTTTCTATATCTATGATTGAAGTCAGTTTCCTATCATTATAGAAATTGGTTTTTGCTGTTCATGACTGTAAACATTTAAATCATGAAATGTAAAGATACACCACATTTGTATTTTATTTTGATGACAACCTGTTTTTTAAGGTTGGCATAATGGCTCTCTCCACGACCTATTAAAGATTGGTTTCTCTCTTGAAGATTTGTGTTCTGGCAAGCTTCGCTGAATGGACCGCATATGTTATGCTATAGAAATAAAGCCTGACTATCGCTTGTCACCATGTTCAAGAGGGTAGTGTGTTCCGATATGTTGGCAACTATATGTAATGCGTGCTGCCTGACTCCTCCAAGTCCTTCCTTTTTAAAAATACATTAATAAATACATAGTATTTCTATAATGGTTTACCCTTTCAAGTGTGTATATGTGTTTATATATACATAGTATATATGAAGACATACAGAGTGTAATATAGTATTTATTACGATTCTGAAGTGTTGGTCGGAGAAGTAACTCACAAGACGCAAAGCCTTGAGTGGATCATGATACTTCTAACCTTCCTGAACAATGGTAAGAAAAAGCCTAATACAGTCACTTGAGCTCCATGTGTAGAAAAGTATGGTTTATGCTTTGCAGTGTTTTCATGTGTAGTAGTTATAAGCAAAAGTATTTAAATAATCAGACCATAGAGGATTAAGTCAGTGCAGTGAGATGTGCCGGCTGAGTAAGACCTTATTTGTTTAGTTTGCAAAGGGATTCTATAATGCAGACGGCTGAACTTATTTGCACCAAATTTGGCACATGAAAGAAAGTTGTTTGTGATGTGGTGCACATCCATTCTGTAGTTTTTGAGCAGTAAATGCCCTAAAACTTTGTATCACACTGCAAAGGATCCTCAGCGCTGACATCTCCGATGGAGGGATCTGTTTCACTGCCACCACATCAACAAGATGTGGCGCTAACCATCCTAGGACTCAGCACTGAGTCCTAAGTTAACACATTTTAAACAATAGACATAAGAGCCTGGGTATGGATACCATGACCCCCTAGACCTGGTGGTGGGGTCTACCCCACCCCCGGGATACAGTCTATTTCCCTGCCCGAGAGCATGTGCAAGATAAGTGTGATGTGCTCCCACCCGGAGCTGAGTAACATCTGCTCTGGAGGGGCAGGAGCAATGCAGTCTCCCTCTGCACCTGGGATGGGTGGAAGCAGGGGAGCCAGTGGGGTTGTGGGGACCCTCGGCCTCCTCCTGTAGCCCCCAACGCGGGACCCAGCTGTGGGGTGCCCCAAGTGAGCACCAGGGCACCCCACTTAAAAAAAAAGGCAAAAATATGATAGGGCCAGCTCCTACAGGAGAAGGGAGCCGGCAGGGCCGCTGTGGCCCTGGGCCTCACCTTGTGGGCCACAAAAAAAATTTGGTTTGGGACACTATAAAAGGGGGAAACATTGTTTACAACGCATGCAATACATTGCATGCAGTTACAGCGCAAGCCGTTACAATGACGCGCTGTTACATCGAATGCCATTAAAACGCAAGTCGTTACGACTTGCTGTACGGGGCAGAAAGTGTTGATTTGTTGCATTTTCAATCCCACACCTCCCCTACTGTTGCACACACTGGAGTTGGAATAGTAAATTATACTATTGCAAACTCCACCGCCCCCCTACAGCAAGTCGTTGTAACGACTTGCGTTGTAATTGCATGAGATATAACAACGCGTTGTTGTAATGACTTGCGTTGTAATGGCATGCGTAGAAAACGTATGCGTTGTAACGAGTGCTATTCTATAAAAGGTTACTATAACTCTTGCCCTCATCTTGCTTTGCTAATTTCACACATTTTACTTCACTCATGACATCTTCTATGACATGATTAATAATATCACTGCAACAAAATTAATAATGACAAAACTGCACGGCAGGTGCGCGAGTTATAGTTGCATACGGGCTTGCATTGTAGCTCATTGAGATAACTATAACTGGTGAATTTCATGGTTTTGTATGGCTTGTTTTAACTGACATCTTCGCCTAACTATAACATCGTTAACCTTTGGTGTTTTCGGTGAAAAAAATGAAGAAATAAAAAAAATATATATATATGTGTGTATATATGTATATGTGTATATATTTATATGTATGTGTATATATGTGTATGTATGTGTATGTATATATGCTCCACGTTGGGTGGTGAAGGTGAATGAAGCACAATAACATGTTATTTTGAACATGTGTACTAATAACCACTGATTTTTACTTTTATATGTACAGTGTAAACCTGTTATTCGAACAGTAGAATATAAATAACTTGAAAAATATCTGATTAATGTATCACTGATACTAGTACTGATTTAATTACCCTTTCTGTTCTAGTTATGATGAAACCTTTGTTCCTAGCCACTGCACATTAAACACAGTATGGCTTAAACCATAGTTGCTGATCTACTGAGGAGAATATGTTATATAATTACAATATTGGGGGTTGAAGCAGCATGAGCCATTCTCAGTAAACATGCTTTTTTAGGTCAAGCCTGGGCAGCGCATGCGCTGCTCTGCAAGGCATGCTGTATTGGAGTATGGAATAGAAGTCCCGCCCACTCTCCGATCATATTTGTCATTGGCTTGTGTCATTGTCCTTTGTCAATGCTGGCTTCTAATTAGTTAATAGGCTTGTTAGTCCCTCTTTAGTACCACATTGTCTTCATTTGTATCCTCCCATGGAGACTGGCCCTTTTACTTCTGTTGTTACACAGTCTGTAAGCACGATTTTATATAATGAGTTTCTCCTACTGCAGACACAACATGCTTTCCTGCAACATTCAGCACGCCATGTGTGCTGTCACTTTCTAAGCAGCCGGGACAATGGCGGACGCTTCTTTGAAATGAAGTAGGTCTCTCATTTACAAAAGTTTGAACGATTGCCATTGTAAATGACACTGCCTTTATCTGTTAACCCCTTCGATGCTGATGACGAGCTCAGCTCGTCATCAGCCACGGGGGGCGTGTGAGGATGACGAGCTGAGCTCGTCATCTAACGAGGCTTTTAGAAAAAAGCAGCGTAGCGTAAAAATAACCGCCGCAGCGATGCGGTTAATTATCAAAACAAAAAAGCAGTTGCCTCTGACACCATGAATTGTACAATCAATTTTACCCAATGTCCTATTTTATTGACATTGTAAGCATTTAACATTTTTGCATTTTCTTCCAAAAACTTTTTCCAATATTGCACAATAGGGTGATAGCACATTTGTTTAGATCATCTCCATTAATAGAATACATTCAACAAAAAACAATAATTAAACTAAATTCTTTACGATATTTCATTACATTACACAAAAACAACATTCTTTGTTTTTGTGTAATGTAATGAAATATCGTAAAGAATTTAGTTTAATTATTGTTCGAGTTTTTTGAAGAAAATGCAAAAATTTAAAATGCTTACAATGTCAATAAAATAGGACATTGGGTAAAATTGATTGTACAATTCATGGTGTCAGAGGCAACTGCTTTTTTGCTAAATTTTGACTTGATTCCAGCCCCTGATTACCTTAAATGAATCAAACCCCTGTTTGTTTGCTAAACTATAGGGTAGACAGCTGTCTACGAGGGTTTTTCTTTGGAAATTTGGTTCCAAAATAGGGCCCCCTGACCCTCACTAGTAGGAGATATAATCCTCCCTAGGTTAATTGCCCCTCACAGCACCTGAAGGTGTGGCACCACAATAAAATTTGTTTTTCATCACATTCTTTGTTTTTGTGTAATGTAATGAAATATCGTAAAGAATTTAGTTTAATTATTGTTTTTTGTTGAATGTATTCTAATAATGGAGATGATCTAAACAAATGTGCTATCACCCTATTGTGCAATATTGGAAAAAGTTTTTTGAAGAAAATGCAAAAATTTAAAATGCTTACAATGTCAATAAAATAGGACATTGGGTAAAATTGATTGTACAATTCATGGTGTCAGAGGCAACTGCTTTTTTGCTAAATTTTGACTTGATTCCAGCCTCTGATTACCTTAAATGAATCAAACCCCTGTTTGTTTGCTAAATTATCAAAACAGGCATTGTCATTTACAATGCCAATAGCTTAAACTCTCACAAATGCGAGACCTATTGTATTGCAAATGCTTATCTCTTTTGGGTCATGGACTCTGCACTCACTCAATAATGGTATATGTTATGATCCCTGACCCCTTCACCCCTCCCCCCGTGCAGGTTGATGCACACAGAGCTGACATTCTGCTTGGATTCCTGGTTATGTGTTTTGTGGAAAGACTGCGTAGGCACTTTATTCACGAGCAATACCTGCTCCAATTCCCTAAGGAGGGCAAGTGAGAATGGAAAGTAAAAGCAGTTGTGATCCTGTAATATTTAGAAAAGGCGGCCCAGAGGCGTAATCCGAAGCACCAACTTCAACAGGGAAAGTTTGCGAACATTCTGGGTGTTGTGTCAAGGTGCGGCAAAAAAAACACTATATGTTTAACTTATGAAACACATCAACCGTATCTTTGTCACAAACACAATAGGTTGGAGATTAGGTACGCAAACTCAGTAAAAGCTTCAACGAAGCAGGACGTTTTAGAACCTTGAAGGGATGAGATATGTTTCACGACTCTAAGTCAACTGGTGAACTTATTTTGCTCAGAATCCTTGTGCATGCTTCCCGGAAAGGCAGCATACCAAAACTTCTTGGAAGGTGTTTTTTCTTCTTGGAATACGTTTTGCAAATAATACAAGTTCTGTATATATTCTATAATGATATTCAAACAAAAGAAATGCCCTCAAAGTATAATGTCGGAGACATGTCAATATTAAATTTAAATGTCATTGACACTCCCTGGGATGTTTTTGAATTTTTGCAAGGTTCAGTGTTGCCAGATATTCATCTTTTTAGAATTGATTGGAAGCATAACCTCCAAGGGTTTCTTTTCTGCATGTGTCTGTCATGGTAGCTTCATGGTATGTTATTTCATTCAAAGCACACCTACATGTTCAGGATTGGAGTCCGTATTTTATTATTTACAAAGAACATGTATGCATGTAGGCGGATCCACGCGCACAAATTGGGCTAAACCCCATACCACGTAATACAAACATTAAATTCACACTCCACTGTATCAAATGCATTGTCATGGGAGGCCAATACCAGCCCCCATAAGGACTGCGAAGCATCAAAGAAGCCTAAATTATGCATAACCCCCCTGAGCGACTCCACCATCAACGGCTTCGTACCTTCCTTGTGAGGGAAACGATTATGCGCTCCATCAATGATGGAGTTAAAGTCATCTGCCAAGAGTATATGGGCATCCAGACTACTCTCCAGCAGATCTTGTAACTCAAGAAAGAATGACCCGTCATCAACATTGGGAGCATGTGAATTAAGCAGTGTGATCTCCTTACCATCTAAAGTCCCCAGTACAAGGATATATTGCCGTTCCACATCCGCTTTGGTGTATGTATGTTTGGAGAAGACCCCCGAAGCTACCCAAATAATTGTCCCACTGGCATAGGAGGAATAGGATATGGAGAAAAACTGACCCCTCAATTTCTTCCGCAGCTTCTGCGTTTCATCTGTCACGAGGTGTGTCTCCTGTTTAAGGAACAAGTGGACTCTAACGCTTGGCAGAGCCCTTTAAGGCCCCACACATGCGACGTAACAATGTTAGTGTGGTCAGCCGTAAGTGTGTCATTGTAAGACCTCCCACCTAATATCGTCCCACTGGGCCAATGCGTGACAAACCTCCAAGTAGATATGTGTATGCTCCATTGATCATTCAGCACTGAAATAAAATAATACAAAGAACCCCAGAGCGTGTGAACAGAGAACAAAAGGAATAATGGGAACAAATCCCCCACCCCAGACATGCAGCATTCCAACAACACACCACAATGCAAATTCAAGAAATCTTGTGCTGCCAGGACCCGCAGCCTAACCTAGCCATCCCCATCCATTGCCTACCACCGAGTGTAAATTCTCCCCAACTTAAAACCATTTCCCCAGACTATAACCAATGTGTTAATGAATCTGTGGCATAACAGAGTAAGTGGCAGCAAACAATCAAGGAGTGTTCCCACCCCTATTGCTGTATCCTTTCCTCCTTTAACAATGAGCAGATGGCGGAAGGAGTTCACACAAGTGCCTCATAGCAAAGAAATGCAAAGGAATTATACATCAATAGTCTCGCCAGTGTACATCCCCCGGGAAAAGCAGCAGCATCAAGTAAAAAGCAGCCCCAATGGGCAACTACCCTGGAAGGAAGAAGGGGCAGTTAGTCGACCACAGAAATATCTCAATGACATCCCCATAAAGAAGGAAATATGGTTAGAATACAATACTCTTAATGGACAATACAAGACTGCACACTTTAAAGGATGCCGTATCACACTCCAGTATCATGTTACTTCCAATAGCGGTGAAGGTTCGACAGGGGCCGGCTGCTGCTCCTGCGCGGCCAACGCCATGTTTTCATCTGTCTGGATCTCCACCCTGGCTTGATCACCTCTCTCCGGGGAATGCCGGCCTTCAGACGCGGATCCCTCTTGGACTGTCCAACTGGGACCACTCCAGGCCTTCTCTGAGTTTCAGACCTCCAGGAGCTGGATCATTCTTTAGGAACCCAGACTTCCAACCAGTGCCACACATCCTCAGGGTTATCAAAGAAATGTGATTTCCCTCGCGTTAACACCCTGAGTCTAGCTGGGTAAACCAGCATGTAGCGTAGGCCCATTGAGCTTAGCGTCACCTTCACCTCCCAGAAAGTTTTGCGGGCCCCGTGCACCCTGTTTGTGTAGACTGGAAAGACAGAGATCCTTTTTTTTGTGCCTGGCAGTGTCAGTCTCCCTGGCTGCGCTGAGGACACAATCTCTGTCCTTGTTGTTCAATATACGAGCATTGATGGTTTGTGGTTGGGCTCTGGGATGAGGAGAGGGCACCAAAGCCCGGTGTACTTGTTCAGTAATAAGCATGGGAGACTAACCAGAGGGTTTCAACGTATTACGAATCCGCATTTCCACAAAATGTTCAGTCGTTGAGCCCTCCACACTTTTCTGTAATCCCACTAGGTGTATATTATTATGACGTGACCTCCCCTCTGCATCCTCCACCTGGGCCCCCAGAACTCCGGCGCAGGATATGATCCCAGATACCGGTTTTCTCAAAGTGGCCACCTCCTTTTGTAGACCTTTTATCCAGTCCTCAGCCCCTCAAACCTTCTACTAGACTTTGCATAAATCTGTGCAAAGTAAATTTGCTTCAAGAGCCATTGTCACTAACTTGTTTTCCAGTGCCTGCCTTGAGCCCTGAATGGCCACCAAAAGTGCTGCCCTTAAGGCTGCTTTTGTGGCCCGACCAGGGTCATGGTCCATTTGCCCAGAGGCATGGCGCCTGGTTTGCTGTGACGCCCACCCCGTGGTGGTATACTGTTCAGTGGTGGTCCACTGCGGCGCTCCTGATTGTTTATACCCATGGGGTGAGAAATGGAATCTTCCAAAACAGGAGCCTGCCTTCAGGGCCAACCAGCAGAAATGGCCGCTCGTGCACGGTCCAGGCAATGTCCACCTCCTTCACCACAGGGTAGAGTGCGAACCCAATCCCTGCCAATTAAGTGTCTCTGCCCATGTTGCATGACCACAACAGCAGGGTTCCCAGCGATCAGGCCATCAAGGGGCGCCGGAAGGGCTTCCCATAGGCAAGCAGCGAGGCCAGTATCAGGGGAGAGACACCACAACAGACCCAGACACGATGCGGCCCTCCGATCGGCCTATGGCTCAAGCAGTGCAGTTCCAGGTTATGCCCTCCTCCAGGGATGTTCTAACTCGGTCCCCCGTGCTTCTGGAGGACCCGGGGGCCCGCAGGGATGTCACAGGGCTCCCAATCAGCCCAGAGGAATGGCGCCGTCCCAGCCTCAACCAACAATTCACACACTGAAGAACACTTCCAAGCATGTCAGCAGCTCTTGTGCTCCACGCGCCAGGCCTGTACCCACCCGGCCATAGCAGTCAGAGGCAGGACTGCTTCTCGAAGGCCTGCTGAGCCCCTCAGGCTGTTCACACATCAACTCCCCCCCTCCAGGACCTGAGATTGAGGGCCCCTGCCGAACTAGTTGACAATCGCAGGTGACCTGCAGATCAGCTATGCAAGGCCAGGCAGGCACCGGGTGAAGAGGCGGCCCTCCCGTACGGGTCAGTGGAATGTGGCTCAGTACTGGTTCCCGCAGTACTTGCGTCCCCAGCTCCAGCGGGGCTGCCGGTCTTTCCCGATCTGGCGCAGGGCCAGACTGGAAACCGACCCTGGCCCTGGCAAACTGTTAAGCCGGCTCCTAGGGAGAGGGTACGGCTGAGCTGTTATCAAAGGTTGGTTTCAGCTGATTTTGTTACAGCGGTCC
Organism: Lissotriton vulgaris; assembly: GCF_964263255.1. NCBI lineage: Eukaryota > Metazoa > Chordata > Amphibia > Caudata > Salamandridae > Lissotriton > Lissotriton vulgaris. The sequence continues at coordinate 151,680,101 of NC_141700.1, read as the reverse complement.
GATATAGCACGCCCCCAGGAATGAAAACAGCCCCCAGGGTCCCAAAACTGGCCCCACCCTGGCGGCCCACCGGGGAAACGCCCGTTGCCCGGTACGGCCAGTCTGGCCCTCATTGGGGAGGGGAAGGGAGAAGAGCCCCTCCCCAGCAGTCTGCTTCAGAAGGGGAGACTACCCCCCTCCCCCCGCAATGAGGGGGGAGGGGCGCCGAGGGGCCACGACAGCCTCTGCAGCTCTGCCCTTAAAGGCCTTGCCGAGCGGTCGTCTGCCCCTCGACGCCAGATCTCAGCAACTAACAAACGGGTAATAGGCAGTGTTGGCATCCAGGAGGTTGATCTCTCAGGTTGGCTGTCCGGAACAGGAATCCATAGGATACGCTATGGTCGGTCGGGAGCCCCATAGGAACGCGTCCTAACGGCCATCTTGCTTGGCCACGCCTCTCGTACAATAAAGTTGAAAGGTATTTCTTTTAAATTTGTTAGTTCATAATACAAAAATGTTTAAAATCCGATCGAAATTGGAAAAAACACTATTGGGATAATATAACGTAGTAAATGACGAGCTTGAAGAGTATGAGGCCGGAATAAACGCATGTAGCTGTTGTTGCATTGGCAGACGAGGATCTTCCACTCTCCATCCAGCTATTTTGTGATCACCAAGCATCCCAAAATGAAACTTAATTCCTCTTCTCTTTGGGTCACTACTTTTAACAGTGAATTATAACATAGTTTGTCCTGCCTTTGTGGTGCCTTTGTCATCAGTTGGTATTGTCCATTACCTATAAAAACATTTTATAAAACGCAACTGAGCAGTATCATACACATCTCAAGGGTCTTGCTCTTGCAAGAGGCTGCCATTCATGACCGTTCCTTATCCAGAAGTAATCTGACCTTCGTCACAGTAAAATGCCTCATTAAACCGCATTAATAAGTGATGGGCAGTGATCTGCCGTGACGTAGGCAAGGAAGACGAAAACAGCCTTTACAGTCCCCGGCTTGGCGCAACGTGGCATCAGGAACTGATATGTCCCCTGCACCTGGAAACTGATCCTTTATGGTACCTGTGTCCACTTTGACTGCTAGTTTATTTTTCCTGATTCAGTAAATGAGCACATGCACTTGGTGGAAGTGCCTGTGCAAAAAGTGGCACACACGCAGTGCAGACACTTTACATTCTAATAACTAGTTGACAAATGCTTGCCATTTTCAACTGGTTATATATAGCTTTGCCTGTTACCTTAGAAAATACAATAAAGAATTGGTAAAGTACTATACTCAACTTGCAAATTTACATTTCTGGAACAATATAAGGGCAGCCCTGTGGTTGCGCCCTAAAGACCAAGTAGAAAAGGAAATGCTGCAGAATACAAAGTTTGGTTATGGAAATATTTCAGAATGAATGATTTTGGGAGACAAACGAATAGTTTTGCAGTGATATTGCTATTCTAATAGGTTGCATTGTCAGTGCAGAAAATGTCCTTTACATGGTGTTGCAAACCCATAAAACAAAGTCAAAAAACGTTATTACAACACTCACAGACTTTAGCTTTAGGCCGCATATTTTAAAAGCTTTGCCTGTTAAATGTTTATATCAATGAAAGCAGGAATCCCTGGTTCTTTACCCAATTGTTGAACAAAAAACACCGTCTCTACACTCAGTCTTTCTGTCTCTCGCCTCTCTTTCTCGGCCCTTTTCTCCTTAGAAAGAATTGATTCTTGAACCAGGATTCCACAAACAACATTTAAAGTTGTCAATCCAGTGCAAGGTTTGAAAAATGACTAATACCAGGTTAATTCCCTCCTCCAGAGGAGAGCTTGTCCCCTGGAGGAATAGAACACGAGGTGCATACACTGGGAATAAAACGGCGGGTGCAATTCTCAAAGGGTTTGCTCTGACTTGTGCTTGTAGCTCTCCACCTTATTCCTGGATGCCAGGAGCTCTTTAAGAGTAAGCCACGCCTACTCTTGGTAAATTTTGTTTGGAATGGGGACTGCTGGGTCCTATGGATTCAAATTGGAGCTTAAAAGGGGATGTTATCAATACTATTGGACCTCCAAGTGGTGAATTGTTCTGTGAGAGCCTTCAGAGCAACAGTTACCGTAGTTGTCCCGAAATGTCGTGTTTCGTGGTATTGGTTTGAACCATTCCTATTTATTTTGGTTGTTAATTGTTTAGTGTTAGCGCTCGCAGTGAGGCATATACGGCATAACTGAGTTCCATCCTACATTTTCAGAGGTTAGTATTAGAAAGTGTTGTGCGTTGGAACTTTTTGATGGTAGACCAAAGGGGAGGAGGGGCTGATGGGAATTTTTCCTTTAGGGATTAATGAGCTCCCAGAAAAGAAGGGGTTTTAGTTCTGCGAGTGAGGAAATTTGGGTTGTTCGTCTGAGCCTGGGGTAGATGCCAGTGAACACGACCAGCTGCATGAAATGAGCTATTTTTGGGATTGGAGTTTGCTAGTCGCTTAATGGTTGAATAAAGCATTGTGTCTGCTGACTAGCGTGGGTGTTTTGTCTGACAATGTTGAACTGACTGTACGGCCTCTACCTTTATGAATGATACCTTGGTATTTGGGTTGAATTTGGGAACTAACCCAACCTTTCACAACACTAAAATCCAGCTGACCACAAACACACGTGGGGCCGAGTAACAAGACAATGCCGTTGGTAGCTCACGTAGACTTGTTTCAGCTCGGAAGTTTGATTGATTAGATGTAGGATCATCAGAAAGCTCAGGTAGAGAACACCAAGCAGTTTCATCTGTTCTACACCCCAGGGCTGTTTTGAAATGTGTGGCTTTGGCAAGATCCAGATCTTAGTCATCTGCTACATCAACCACACTGTCTCGGATCATCAGAGATGTAGTGCTGTTCGAGTAGCCCATGTTCGCTATCAACCCGGTAACGGATGTACATTTACCACATGTATTTATCACGCAATCCCTTTACCATGCAGGTATTACATTACATTTACCTTTACAACACATTGTAACTTTCTAATTACCATGCATGGTTTTAAAACACATGCCGTACCAAGTAATTTAGAGGTTTTGTCTCTAAAAGTGTGTGTGCGTGTGCGTGCGTGTCACAACCAACCCGTTAAAAAAACTTTTTAAAAACCTTGTCTCCTTCTACATCTGCCTTACCCATAACCTTCAAATTACTTACCTCCCTTTACCTGTACCAACCCTGTGTCCCTAATCACCTTGTGTGTGCCACAACCACCCCATAAAAAAGCCTTGTCTCCTTCTACAACTACCTTTCCCATAACCTTCAAATGACACTAACCTCCCTTTACATGTACCAACCCTGAATCCTTAATCACTGTGTGTGTGTGTGTGTGTGTGTCACAACCACCCCATTAAAAAAAGCCTTGCCTCCTTCTACATCTACCTTACCCATAACCTTCAAATTACACTTACCTCCCTTTACCTGTACCAACCCTGAATCTCTAATCACCACTACCCTTTTTCGTCTATCTCCCCTAAACCCTATATTTACCCCTACCTCTGCCCTCCCTTAAACCTTAAAATCACCCTTACCTCTTCTCTCCCCTATGTCCTAAAATCACCCCTATCTCCCTTTAACACTCCCCTCCCCTATAACACTAAATTCAAGCTTACCTTTACCCACACCTTAACCCTAAAATTAACATTATCCCCCTAAACTTCATCGTTCCCTAAACCCTAAAATTACCCTTACCTTTCCTTAAATGCTAAAATCCCCCGTACCTCTTCCCACCCCTAAACCCTGAAATCATCTTTATCTCCCTTTACCGCTACCCTCCCCAAACACTATAATCACGCTTACCTTTACCCAGCCCTAAACCCTAAAATCGCAATTATCTCCCTTAACTCCATCCTCTCCTAAACCCTAAAATTACCCACTCATTCCTTTACCACTTCCCTGCCCCAGGGCTTTAAGCGGTATGAAAAGACGGGGGGAGGGGGAGTTCTCAATGGGGTGTGGCTAATGTAATAAAGGGCGTGGCTTAATAACAGGCAATCTGTACTTAGCATAGTGTGCCACCCGACTGGTATTTTGCTGTTTCTGTCATTGCATCCAGATATATGATACAAGTCACATCATACCTACAACAAGTCAGGACTATTGGCGTTGTCAATGGTTGTTAGTTGCATAAGATAAATAAGCAGCTACTGTGGCTTCTATATAATACTGAAAAAGCTTCCACTTAAAGCCCTGGTGACACCACGACAATGTTGCTGCTCCTGAGTTCTGAAAAGAGAAGAGAAATCCAGAGAAAAAATGACTCTGTTTAAAGGATTTCCCTTCCCCCTATGAAGCTCGAAAAAAACCGGACCACCTGTGCCTGGGCACCAAACAGAGCCCGATAGAGACCCGTTTCGAGGCCCCCTTAAAAAACTGCTGGTGCTCAGACCCAGTGAGACCCGGCCCACTTAAAGCCCTGCCCTCCCCTACACCTAAAATTACCTGTACCTCCTGAGAGACCTACACTGGCTCCCTGTCGACAAGAGGATCACCTTCAAGCTCCTCACCCACGCACACAAAGCACTCCACAACACCGGACCAGCCTACCTGAACAGCAGACTCAGCTTCCACACCCCCACCCGCCAGCCTCGCCCTCGCCGCTGTCCCCCGCATCCAACGAACGACCTCCAGTGGCAGATCCTTATCCTACCTCGCCGCCAAGACCTGGAACACCCTCCCTACCCACATACAGCAGACCCAAGCACTACTCGCCTTCAGAAGACTCCTCAAGACCTGGCTCTTCGAGCAGTAGCAGCACCCCCCCTCCCCTTAGCCCCTTGGGACCTCACGGGTAAGTAATGCGCTCTACAAGTACTCTGATTGATTGATTGATTGATTGTATGTACCATTCTGTTCGAGGCATATGGGCTGCAGATGGTACATTATGAATAGATCGCCATCTGGTGTTGGGCTCGGATGATTGCACTTTGTTTTTCTCTTGGAGAGTCTTTTGTATCTTGGTGACTCCTCCCTTGGTTGGTAGTGCGCATGGGCATCGGCTCCATCCTTAGATTGTTTTTTTCCGCCATCGGGTTCGGATGAGGATCGAAACGCTCCAGATCAACTTCAGAAGAAAGTGATTTATCGGCGCGTATTCCCTTTCCAATTCGACGGTATTGTTATCGAACGCGTTCATTTCCATTCCGACGCGTTGCAAATTCAAAATCGAAGAGAAAAACTTGGATCTACGTCGAAGAACAGGAGGCCTTTCTCGACGCAGTCAAGCCCGGAGTCCATGGAAAGGACTCCATTCAAAAAATGTCCAACGTGTGGTGCTAAGTTCCCACACAAGGACCTACACGAGGTGTGCAACCTCTGTCTATCGCCTGAACACGAATCCAGGGACTGCGAAGCCTGTGCAGCATTCTCCTCCAAGCTAACGATTAGAAATCGTCGAGCTCGAAGACACGAGGTTTCCAGAATGCAGGCGGAGGCAATCCCGGAGCTGTTCGGAGACGAGCAAATCGAGGAAGAAGAGGACCAGTCGGGGTCGGAAGGGGACCAGTCGGAGACGAAGAACTCATCGAGCAACAAACCGTGAGTGACGACGTCCCCTTACCGAAAAACCGACCCCGTGCGGTAACGACCCCGCCCTCGGGCCCGGTCAAACCGCAGAAAAAAGTTTCCGACGCCCCGCCCTCGGGCCCGGCAACGAAACCGAAACTGAAACCGAAACACTCGGACTCCCACCATGTCGGATCCGAGAAAAGGGCGACATCGACTTCGGCACCGAGGCAACAAACAAGGGAAAGCTCGGTATCGAAACATTCCATGTCGAAACATAAATATGATTTATCGCCCAAAAGACACTCGATACCCAGAAAGTCGGAATCGAGCAGACATTCGGTGTCGAAAACAACAAGATCTGACGATCGAAAACAAAAACAGCTCTCGGAACCAGGATCTTCGGTACCGATTCAGGAGCAACAGACAGATCCCAAACAAAAGATCTTGTTTATTGATCCACAAACTGGGAAAGTGGTCACGAAGAAGAGAAAGAGTGAACAGTCAGAAGATAAACCTCTTCCTTCAAAAAAGAGAACAATGGGGACAAACATAACTCCTCCTGCTTCTCCTCGACCTAGAGTCACACCCTCTTCTCCTATTCCTCACAATAGGCCAAATATTCCTACACCCTCCACACCAAGACCAGCTACACCTCAGTCAGATGTAGACAGTGATCTAGGGGAGGGAGAACCTCAAGAGGATGACGAAACTATCCCAGATGAGGAGGACCCATGGGAAAATTATGATGTAGGGTCAGATGAGGACAACGACCCAGAGCTATATCCCTCAAAGCCTTCACCACCTGATGATAACACAGGTTTTGTGCAGCTCATTAATAGGGCAGCAAAATATCACAAACTAGATATGCATACAGAACCTCAAATAGAGGATTTCTTGTTAGAGACTCTACCTAATGCACAGAGAACATCAGGTACTCTTCCTATGTTGAAGGGTCTTCTTAGTCACACAGAGGAAATATTCGAAAACCCAGTGAGAGCCAGGGTGTTAAACCCAAGAATTGATAAAAAATACAAAGCGGCTCCAAAGGACCCAATATTTATTAAAGGGCATGTACCTCTAGACTCGCTGGTGGTCTCAAACGCTCGTAAAAGAGCAAATTCATTATCTACAGGAGAGGCTCCTCCACCAGATAAAGAATCAAAGTTAATAGATGCATCAGGCAAAAGAGTAGCATCACAGGCAGCGAATAGCTGGCGTATAGCCAATACACAAGCACTACTCGCACGTTATGACAGGGCACATTATGATGAGTTAGAAAAACTTCTCACACATCTCCCAAAAGAACATCAGAAGAAGGCAGATCAATTAATACAGGAAGGTAAAATAATAACCAATACTTCCATTAAGTGTGCATTAGACGCAGCAGACACTGCAGCAAGATCTATTAACACCAGTGTCATGCTAAGAAGGCATGCATGGCTTAGAATCTCAGGATTCAAACAAGAAGTACAAACAGCCCTACTGAACAAACCATTTGATCAGAAGACACTGTTTGGATCAAGCACAGATGAGACCTTAGAAAAAATGAAGAAAGATACAGAAACGGCTAAGTCAATGGGAGCATTGCAACAGCCAACACACAGAGGTTCCTTTCGTAGATCCACCTATAGAGGGGGCTCAAAGAATACAGGAACGAATCAGCAATCTACCTCTTTCACACCAACATCACCCAGAGGTAATTCAAGAGGCAGTTACAGAGGTAACAACAATAAGGGTAGAGGCCGCGGAAATAATAACAACCGCAACGCCTCAACACCAAAACAGTGACTTCATAGAACTCCCCCCAGACCACATAACACCGGTCGGGGGACGTCTATCACAGTTCCTACCTGTCTGGGAGAACATCACATCAGACAAGTGGGTGAGACAAATTATCCAACATGGTTATTGCCTAGAACTCACAGCTACCCCACCAAACATCCCCCCCAAACAGCGTCCAATGAGTCAAGATCATCTGACATTGTTAAGAGAAGAAGTTCTAGCACTTCTACAAAAGCATGCAATAGAGAAGGTTCCAAAGGATCAACAAGGAACAGGAGTATACTCTCTATACTTCCTGATCCCCAAAAAGGACGGGTCCCTAAGACCAATATTAGACCTCAGACCTCTCAATGCTTACATAAATTCGGAGCATTTCCACATGGTCACGCTCCAACAAGTACTCCCTTTACTGAAGAAAGGGGACTTTCTTTCTACACTGGATCTAAAAGACGCTTACTTTCATATCCCAATTCACAAAGCCCACAGGAGATACCTAAGGTTTGTGTTAGAAGGACAACACTATCAGTTCAAAGTCCTTCCCTTCGGTGTCACAACAGCACCAAGAGTTTTCACAAAATGCCTAGCTGTGGTGGCAGCACACCTAAGAAGACAACAAATACATGTCTTCCCATACTTGGACGACTGGCTAATAAAGGCCAAGTCAAAAGAAGAATGTCTTCACAACACACAGAAGACAATTCAATTGCTGCACCACCTAGGGTTTACGGTGAACTACAAAAAATCACACCTGCAACCAAACCAGATTCAGCAATACCTAGGGGCTACAGTAGACACAGAAAAGGCAATAGCATACCCCAACCCAATCAGAGTACAGACAATGGTCGGGTTAATACAAAGATTTCAACCACAACACTCACTACCAGCACAAGTGTTTATGCAACTATTAGGCATGATGTCCTCCTGCATACTGCTAATACCACATGCCAGACTACAAATGCGCCCACTACAAGAGTGTCTAGCGACACAGTGGAATCAGGCTCAAGGTCAGATTACAGATCTGGTGTTGGTAAACGACCGGACGTATCGCTCTCTGAAGTGGTGGAACACAGAAAACATTTCCAAGGGACGGTCGTTCCTAGAGCCAATTCCACAAGTGATAATAACAGCGGACGCATCGCTCTCCGGATGGGGAGCGCACATGGACAGATACACAGTGCAGGGGAAGTGGAGTGTGCAGCAAAAGAAACTGCACATCAACTACCTAGAACTATTAGCAATATTTCTAGCACTAAAAGCTTTCCAAATGCAAATAACAAACAAAGCAGTCCTGATCAGAACAGACAACATGACTGCAATGTATTATATTCAAAAACAGGGGGGGACACACTCTCTCCAACTGTCCAGACTAGCACAGGACATATGGAGATGGGCCATTCCTCAAAAGATCTACCTGTTAGCGGAACACCTACCAGGAGTTCAAAATCAGATAGCAGACATCCTAAGCAGACAGTCAGAACAAGTACACGAATGGGAGCTGCACGACCAAATACTGCAGCCATTCTTCCAAAAATGGGGGCAACCAGAGATAGATCTGTTTGCCAATCATCAGAACGCAAAATGCAAAAACTTCGCATCCAGGTACCCACACCACCGGTCCCAGGGCAATGCACTGTGGATAAATTGGTCCAACAAATTTGCTTACGCATTCCCTCCTCTACCACTAATTCCGTTACTGGTTCAGAAACTGCAGCAACACTCAATGACAATGATACTAGTGGCACCCACGTGGGCAAGACAGCCGTGGTTCACCACGCTGCTACAACTCTCACAAGTACCACATCAAAAGCTAAGATTATTACCCATGCATCTTACACAGAACCATGGAGAAATAATGCACCCAGATCCCAAACAACTGAACCTAGCGATCTGGCTCCTGAAGTCATAGAGTTTGGGTATTTAGATTTACCACCAGAATGCATGGAAATCATTAAACAAGCAAGACGTCCTACCACCAGAGCATGCTATGCAGCAAAATGGAAGAGGTTTGCTATACACTGTAACAGTAAGCACATCAACCCTCTGGACGCATCCACTAACCAAATCATTTGCTATTTACTACACTTACAGCAATGTAACCTAGCATATACCTCTATCAGAGTTCATCTCGCAGCCATAGCGGTGTACCTACAAAACAGACAACATCTTTCACTGTTTAAAGTACCAGCAATTAAAGCTTTCATGGAAGGACTCAAAAGAGTCATTCCACCAAGAAGACCACCTTCCCCAGTCTGGAATCTCAACATAGTGCTTACCAGACTAATGGGGCCACCCTTTGAACCTATGCATAGGTGTGAAATACAATTCCTCACATGGAAGGTGGCCTTCCTCATAGCTATCACGTCACTTAGAAGAGTAAGTGAACTGCAGGCTTTTACGATTCAAGAACCATTTATGCAGCTACACCAAAATAAAGTGGTTCTTAGAACAAACCCAAAATTCTTACCGAAGGTTATTTCAGCATTCCACATCAATCAGTCAGTGGAATTACCGGTTTTCTTTCCAAAACCACAAACAGTAGCAGAAAGAGCCCTACATACATTGGATGTTAGAATGGCCATATTGTACTATATAGAAAGAACACAAACTTTCAGAAAGACAAAACAGCTATTTGTTGCGTTTTCTCCTACACATAAAGGCAATCCCATCTCCAAAGCGGGCATTGCCAGATGGATTGTAAAATGCATTCAAATATGCTACTTAAAGGCAAAGAGAACATTAACTGTTCCTCCTAGAGCTCACTCTACACGTAAACTAGGAGCATCTATGGCATTTTTGGGAAACATTCCACTAGATGACATATGCAAAGCAGCTACCTGGGTTACACCGCACACCTTCACAAAACACCATTGTGTAGATGTGCACACAACACAACAAGCTAGAGTGGGACAAGCAGTATTAAAAACATTGTTTCAGACAGTTGCAACAGACACGGGCGACCACCGCTAGGGAGAGAACTGCTGTATAGTCTATTCATAATGTACCATCTGCAGCCCATATGCCTCGAACGGAATATGCTACTTACCAGTATGCATCTGTTCTTGGCATAGAGGGCTGCAGAGTGGTACATGCCCTCCCAGCCTCCCCGGAAACCTGTCTGTTCCAACATTATCTTATTTAGATACACTTACATGGGCACTCTTATCTGTATTCTACTATACTACTCCATCTAACCCTACTATGGCAAAACAATCTAAGGATGGAGCCGATGCCCATGCGCACTACCAACCAAGGGAGGAGTCACCAAGATACAAAAGACTCTCCAAGAGAAAAACAAAGTGCAATCATCCGAGCCCAACACCAGATGGCGATCTATTCATAATGTACCACTCTGCAGCCCTCTATGCCAAGAACAGATGCATACTGGTAAGTAGCATATTCCTTACCCGCATCTAAACAACTTTTTTTTAAATTTCAAATATTATGTTATTTTTAAAAAAACTTGTGCGGTAAAGTATTGCGTTGCAAAGGATGTGTGGTATAGGTAAAATCCTGTACTATGGACTTACCTACGTGGTACATACCTGCATTGCAAAAAATAGGTGGTAAAGGTAAAATCCTGTACTATGGACTTACCTACGTGGTACATACCTGCATTGCAAAAAATAGGTGGTAAAGGTAAAATCCTGTACTATGCACTTACCTGCGTGGTGCATATTTGCGTTGTAAAGGATGGGTGGTAAAGGTGAAATCCTGTACTGTGCACTTACCTGCATGGTATATACCTGCGCTGTAAAGGATGGGTGGTGAAGGTAAAATGCTGTACGGTGCACTTACCTGTGTGGTATATACCTGCCCTGTAAAGGATGGGTGGTGAAGGTAAAATGCTGTACTATGCACTTACCCTCGTGGTACAAACCTGTGTTGTAAAGGATGGGTGGTAAAGGAAAAATACTGTACTATGCACTTACCCTCGTGGTACAAACCTGCGTTGTAAAGGATGGGTGGTAAAGGTAAAATGCTGTACTGTGCACTTACCTGCGTGGTATAAACCTGCGTTGTAAAGAATGGGTGGTGAAGGCAAAATGCTGTACTATGCACGTACGTTCGTGGTACAAACCTGTGCTGTAAAGGATGGGTGGTAAAGGCATTGCATGGTAAAGACTGCGTGGTAAAGGCGGTCTCCCCCGGTAACAATTCCCATGTCCGTGTGGCTCTCCTGACGTGCTTTAAGGAAGCCGCGGCCAGTGATGCTAAGGCAGAGGGGGAGGGGCGTTGGGGACTTGAAGTCCTGGTGGACCGAGCCTCCTAAGTAAACTTTCTCACAAAGGCCCCGAGCTGTCCGTGTGAAGCACCCTCGGCAGGACTCCCGGGCACGGGGAGGGGTCGGAGGCACAGACCATGCGTGTCCCGTGGGGCGCGCGGCCCGTTCCATTGATCATTAGCTGTGTTAATGGCATCAAGCAAGCCAACGTCAAAACGATTCCCGTGGAAATAAAAACCTCTCGTCGGTGAACAATTGAGCGGCGCGTTCTCCTCTTGTTCGCTTTTAATGAGCTGTCTCCTTTCTGATTAGATGGCTCTGATAATGCGAGATTAAAAGATTTTTTTCGATAGCATTTATGCAGAGTTGAGGAAAAATAATTTATCAGACCTGAGCGACAGCGAACCTTTGAGTGAGCAGCACTAAAGCGGCGTTTATCGGATCCCCGGCTCCATCAGGGTATACTAAAGGCCTTCCCTTCATGGTACATGCAAAATGCATTTAACATTAAAAAGAAAACAGCAGTCACTACTATTCCGATCCTAAATAATACCATTCACTTGATTTGTCAAGAGGTCGTCTCCTGACTCTGCGCCTTCGCCCAATCAACTGCTTCGGTTAAATATAGGTTTGTTGGTCAGTACACAGTGACCCCTGATTCTAATATCATGTAAATATTCATCTGCTTAGCTGGGTTAGCCATCGTAGAAATGCAGCAAGTATATCATTCTTTTTCTTGAGCCTAGATTTCATTCTAATAACTAGTGGAAGTTGGAGCAAACCTCAGGACGGTAATTGTTAGAAGGAAAACGGGCTAAATTTGTAGAACTTGCTGTACAATGCGAGTAGGGTTTATTCTAATACATATACATAGAGTTTATGGCATTGAATTGACTTCTGCCATTTCATCTATGCAGTTGAATCCTTGGACAAGGAAGCAAGACTTGCATCTCAGTTTCTGATAACCCACCCTCTCAGTGGCTGTTATCAGTGCGGCAGGCACTTTGCCTCCATTTCGCTATCCTCTCACCCAGGGCCAAGACCCCTAATCTTCAATGTAAGTGCGAGATAAGCCCCTATGAGACCCCACAGGGAGAGGCAGATGATCGGATAGCAGGTACCAGAACATCCCTCAAGCTTCCTGCACCCACCACTCCAAGCACCGCCGGATGGCGGGCCACACTTGGCCATGTTCGGTAGGGGACCATGGAAGTGGGCTCTATTTCCAAGAGTGTGGCAGCCAGCCACTTAGACATGATCCAGGCCAGCCCCACCTAGCAGGCACCACTGGCAGGACCCCTTAATCTTGTTTCTGAAACTAACTGGATATGCTAATCAAGCGCAGCCTTCTTGGGACGCCCACCAGATGAAGGGCTTTGCAGGGAAATTTTGCCTGCACAGTATTGACGTAACCCAAGTCTGTTGATCTAAGAACCCAATGCGGAACCTTTTTCTGTACAATGTATGCATGTTGTAGGAGAGGCACAAATAAATGGGTAATGTACAAAACTTTGGGGAGCCTGGTTATGCTGATTTCATCTGTATGAATTTTACTGTATTTGTATGATACCGCGAGAGAGAATAGGGGGGAACATGGAATGACTTTGGAGTGCATGTTTGTATATGACCGACACAGACATGCAGGCTGTCCAAAGAAACACGTTAGCGCAGCAAGCATCCTCCTGACAGATTTTTATCAACAAACCATAGAGCAGAGCAAGGCATGCCCCTGCACAGCGGGTCCCTCGTGTGCCGTAAAGGAGATCGAAACCTATCATGCTGTCCACCGATAAACAATAAAAAGTGCAGTGGCCACTCCTCCCTCTCTAGTCCATGCCTCTACGATAAAGCAAAGAAAATGGGCCTTGCCCACTCAACTAACCCGAAGCTTGCACCCACTGTTCCACCTATGCACCGTAAAGCAGAAGCAGTGCATGATCACGCTCCTCGGTTGTCCACCCGGGCACTATAAGCCTGAAGTAATGGATTCACCACCCCCAACCCAGCGGTCTATTATAAAGAAGTACCCCTAGGTCCACCATTGGTCTTTACCCTCATTGGTCATCGGGGCAGTAGTGCCGCAAGCTCCTTCCAGTTGTCCTCAAGAAACTGCTTTCTGGTTAAAGTGGTCATGTTCCACCAGTCATTTTTGTTCTACAAGTCGGCAGGGTGATTCTATGGTTTGAATGCGTGCGGTTTATCTGTAAGGGTCAAACTCGAATCCATTCTAGGCCGACCAGCCTTCTATCCATTCCAACATTGTAAACCATTAAACTGCATAGTATTATCTACAGCACCTATAAATGGCAAAGTTAGTATTATAGTCTTATAAGATAAAATTTGAATCATTTTAAGGTCTGACGTGGAGACCACTTTAGCCTCGCCCCTGTTCATGTTTACCTAACATTCAAAATAAAAAGCCATACAAATATATATCCATACAGGGGCTTTTGGTCAGCTATTAGTCTGATCAAGACTCACTAGCATTTAGTTTCTTCCCACCACAGCGTACAGCATGTGGCAGTGGAATAGCCAACTTCAGCCATTGGCTCTGTTTATGTGAGTGGCAACAATTTGCTTGTGCACATCCACCTAAAAAGAGGTTCAGTTTAATGCCAGCGCTGCTGGGCCAATTCCTGCTTGCATTTAATGTTTTTTTAATTCATTTTTGTGATTGGCCATTTTTTAAAAGCTTTTTTGCAAACAAGTGCACATTTCCTTAAGATGGCAGCATACTTTGTATTGCTTTTAAACGTGTAATGCCTAGTTTTCAAACATAAATATGTAAAATAAAATTTGCAGTCAAGACGAGGCCAGAACTATTGGCTTTGTTAATGCTTGGCTTAGAGTTTTCATCTCCAGTGTTCACCAGTCGTTCCATTGACTCTTCATGAATGCCTGCTGAAGCTTAAAGTTTATATTCATTCCATAAGTATTTCCATAGTTCTCTCTTGCCACCTTTTCCTACTTGAGGCCAGAGGTATTGGGTGGCAATTACGACTAAGTAAGTTAGCTCAGTGAGTCACTTCAAGCCTTTTATTCTTCGTAAGGTAGCTAAATTGAGTACTGTTGAGTTGGGTAATATTGACGTCTGTCACTCAATGCCTCCCAACAGTGCAGGCCATGGTGTGTGTTTGAGTGGTCAATCTTTATTATTAATCTGTATCTAGCATTGCAAAAATCAAATGTGTACATTGCAGGAAACAGCCGTCTGGCTGTGTCCTAGACTGTTCTATTATTTTTTGCAAAATGGCTTAACATAAATCTTTTTTTCCTCTTAGATGAGGCTTGGGGGACACATTCATTGAAGAGAAGGTAAGAAATATATTTTAATGATGTTTATTTAACGATTCTTCTGTAATATATCCAGTCAAACAAGTGAGATGATTTAATAAAACGTACTCTGCAGCGATGACATTTGTGTCTACATTTTAATTATTTTCAGCCATGTAAGGCCAGAAACTTCATTGGTGTCATTTTGGTTTCAAATAGACTTCATGTTGTTTGCTTCACTAATTAGAATTTTCAGTTCAAATGCTCATGAAAAGAGAATATTCTTTTTAATTTTTTTGTGTGGATATTGAATTCCAGAGTTCTTAAAGTTAAGGCCTAGATTCACTTAGATACTGCAAAAGTTTGGAAATTCAGGGCACCCTTCATATTTCCTTCTAGCCACTAACTGAGTGTCGCAATATCCAGTAATGTTCTGGGTGAAAATGGCAGGGTTGGTAGTTAGAATACCACCCTGCCCCCCAACAGTCTGTGTTTGCTGCCTTATTGCACACATTGCCAAAAGCTGTCTATTTTCAATTGTTTCCTGAATCATATGTGGTGGCCTCTGCACTTAAAATTAGGCCAGTGAATTCCTGATTTTTAGGCCTTCAGTTCACAGTGACCAGCGTGAATGATTTTAATTTAAAAGCTCGTTGAAGGCGCTGAGGTGATATGGCGGAGTAGTTTCCTGGCTGTCTTGAAATGGTGTGCCTTGCACGTACCAGGACCTATTGTGTTCCTATTGGCTTTATGGCTAGTACAGATGTCCTTTCAGTTGATTCTCTTCTCCAGCAGGAGCTTGCACAGTGCTTTCAATGCTGGTTTCACACGGTCTCTCCTTCAGAGGTTCAGGCACGTGCTGATTTGCCTGATTTACGTCCTGTCTGTGGGTTTGTTGTTGATATTTTGGCCCTCAATATTTTTGACACCTTATTCTGTCCACACAATATTTTTGTTTCCGATATTCTGTAGGTTGTGCGACTATGGGACGGCGTAGGTACACACAGTCAAATTAAAGAAGCAGGGAGTTGTGTTCAGCAGGAGGCATTTGGGAGTGGGGCCCAGTCAAGCAGCAGGAGAAGGCCTCATCCCTGGTTTTATTCAGTGACTACCTGATGTGCCTACTTAATTAGCCATTTTAGCCACAACAAGTAGTTCAATTCAATTAAAAGTTTATTGAATTTAATTAAAAATTAAACTTCTATTCAACTAGTAAATCCTAGACATTTGCCAATGTATTGATCAACCACGCTCTTCCTTTAACATAAATATGTACATCTATATGTCAAGACAAATAAATGACACAAATAATCCAAGCAAGTGATGGGTTGTGTGCCGACGTTTCAGTCTATATTGGTGGACATCCTCAAGACCATCTTCAGGACTGGGTTTTTGCAGGTGAAGATCATAGAAGACCCCGCTCTAGAAAATGAAAGAATCAGAACAATAATATTGCAGGCAGCCCTTTCCTATGGGAATATTTTCCTCAGTGCCCGTTGTCTTTACTCTGTTTCTTGTAACTAGGTAATGGATTCATCTTTCACTTGAGTGGTGTTTTCTTACTCTGCTGTATTCACTACAGGTGTATTTTTGCTATATTATCTGCCTGCTATATTATAGTTCTGATCCTTTTATTGTCTAGAGCGGGTCTTCTATTTATCTTCGCCTGCAACAACCCAATCTTGAAGATGGTCTCTAGGATGTCCACCACTGAGATGCAAACATCGACACACAACTTATTTCTCACTTGGATTATCTGTGACATTTATTTGTCTTGACATATTGATGTACATACTTATGTTAAATGAAGAGTGTGGTTGATCAATGCATTTGCAAATGTCTAGGATTTACTAGTTGTATACAACACATTGTCAAATGTAATATGCAAGATTCTTTATGTAGAATCCCATATATATATATATATATATATATATATATATATATATATATATATCTGCTCCACGAATGCCGGGAAAGACTTCAAGGCTGTCTGGGCGGTCCGAGTAACAAAGCCGGCGCTTTGCAATAATCCGCTCCCAGGTTCCAAATTCAATGAAGAACCACTCGCACACCTCGAGTGCTTTAGCTAGGGTTTATTCAGCAAAGGGAATAACGACGCGTTTCGGGGATGAACCCTTGATCACGCGTGATCAAGGGTTCATCCCCGAAACGCGTCGTTATTCCCTTTGCTGAATAAACCCTAGCTAAAGCACTCGAGGTGTCCGAGTGGTTCTTCATTGAATTTGGAACCTGGGAGCGGATATATATATATATAGAAAAATATATATATATATATATATATATATATATATATATATATATATATATATATATATATATATATATATTTTTTTTTTCTATGTATTGGTTTTCATTCAAATATGCTGAAGCATCTACAACTGTATTTTTGTGATTTATTCAAGATGTCATCGATTTCCAAAAGTGACTTTGATTATATTGCTTTTGATGTCATTTGGCGAACCCACCAAATAATTTCAGTAGTCAACTGTTTGTTAAATAATTACCCGTGTTCTAATCCCGGCTTCCGCGTATGACAAAATTGTGTCATATTGTTCAGATCAATGAGCATGATCTTTTCTTAGTACATTATCTGTTAACACACACGCACACATGCTCCCTTCCTCTCTCGCACTCTACAATGCTCTATTTTATTTTATTCCTCCTGGAATCGCTTACAAGTGACTGGATTTGCTGTGTTGCTTTTTTAAAATCGAATTCCTCTCTTAAAGAGAAGGCGTCCTTCTGTGGTGACAAAAGACATTGAGGCAGGCAACTTGGGGTCAGTTCAGTGGTTACACATGGGGTAAACGCCTGAGATGATATCCTAGGAGTCTTGCTGCAGTTCTGCAATGTCTCACATAGTCTTGCTGATTATTCATATCAATGCAACGCAGAAGAATGTCCAAGGCCGTCGGTCTGCCCGACTCTTTACTCCTTCAGTTATCCCAACATTGAATAAGATTTCCTCTTACTGTTTCCTAGTTCACTTCTCTGGTGGTACAGGGCAGTGTGTAAGCCCCAAGGCTTTTCTTTCGTGTTTTAAGATTGACTTAGCACAACCAGGTATGATCATTGCCAGCTGTTGCTCACCCACTCACCTCCACTCCTTCAGACTTCCAGCCGTTAGCTCATAGACAGATTTGCCGTCCTTGCATTCCCGTGGGTGGCCAGGCTTACGGATTCTTCTCGCTTGGACCATGCAAATGGCTGCTGCCTCTTTATTTGTCTTAATGCTCTGCTTCCTGCAGGGTTTCCAGTCTGTGCAGAGAGCCTCACACTATACAGTGTACATCACCTGCATTCTGCCTGGAATCACATTGTGTGGTCCACTGGGCCAGCCGTCCCTCTGTGGCTGAAGCAGACTTTTGAGGTGGGCACAGCCAAGCTGTACTCTGGCTCCGACTGATCCTTAGGAAAGGAGAGCCGAAGTACTCCATGCTGACTGCACTTCTGGAATAGTCTCCCATCCACGGTTGGCTCTATCGGTAATCATCAGTAATTTTATCAAAAGATCAGGGCCCATCATTCTGTTTCTTAACTGTCCTCCAGCTGTCTCTTTCCTCCAGTGTGCCCCACTTCCCAGCCCATACAGTCCATCCAGGTGGGCAACACAAGCCATGCGCATGTCCTGTGCAACTTATTTATTGACGATGACAGTGGTCAGGGTTGGAAAGGAAGATTACTTTTTTACGTGTTATCCCTGGCAGTGGGGTTCATTTCTTCAGAAGGCCCTCCTAAACATTTACCGACCCCAGTTGCATTCACAACTTTTCGCTTTTGCATTTCAAAGCATTCGAACAATCCGTTTTTTCAGACAATATTGTGTCTCTACCCACACAATGGAGTAGAGCGGTGGTCGCTTGAAACAGCAGTGGAAATGTGAGCGAAGCCTTACTCACAATGTAAGGACCGATTTTGGAAGTGCCTGGCAGCCATTATCCGCCACCAGTTTCTATCTTGCTCAACTCTCAGAATCCATGCTTCGCCCCCTCCCCCTGACTTTTGTTTACTTGAATTACTTGCAGTTTTCGAACACATGCAGTGCTTAATGATTTTCTCAAGCCATTACAATCACAACGGTTCCCTTGGGTTCATTTTACTCTGCTTCCCTCAACCCTATCTGACCCCCAGTGATAATAAACTGAAGCTTTTACCAAGCAGTGAGTGCATGAAGCACCGCCTCAGCAAGGCCCACAGACCCAGTAGGGCAGCTCTGCTGTGGGAGCACACTGTGTCGTGGAGTTGCCCACCGTTCAGTCGTTTGCTCTCATTCATTATTCAGATTCTCGCTGTTGTGATAATGCAGAAGTCATTGTCTTGGTTTGCCCCCGAGGGCTTGCTGTGCTGCAGCTGAGGCTTCGCGACCTGGCAGTGTCATCTCACCTTATTGCCTAATGCCCAAAGAGATGCCAATATTGGGGTGATCGAATGCTATTGTGTAGGGAAATCAAGTGGATGAATCAATGAATGGAGGATTTTGTGTCTACAGCGAGCTACCACCCTGAGGCTTCTTGGCACGAAGAGAGGAGGTTTTCAGAAAGACCCCAAGAAGTATAAAACTGAACGAAATCATTAATGAACTGGGGCGGGTGAAACTTAAAACATGCAAGAGTTCATTTCCCACAGTGCCTACTTGCAGACTATGCTTGGCAAAGCCAGAAGGTCTTGCCTTGCAGACTTATTGTTTTTCAAAGCTTTTTGTCTGTGCTGTTACCATCAGCGAGAAAAAAAGAAAAAAAAATGCAATGACGTGCACAGTGGCATCATCAAATATGTGCCATTTAGAGTCATAACGCTGCTGTGGCCCAGCATGTTGACGTATGCGCTTGAGTTCGACATCATGCATCCGCCAATGTGTTTATATTTTATTTATTTACTGTTTCCAAATGATTTATGCAAATCTTGGACTTCTAAATTTAATAAAAAAATACAGTACATGCGTAGAAACCATTTCGGAAATGCAGTATCCTGGCAGTAAAGTTGAGCTACCGAGCCCTCCCAAAAATGATTCTTTTTAAACTTAAAAAAACACTACACTACATACGCCGTGATGAGAGAGGCAGAGGAACAACAGAAGAGCTGGTGGAAGTGTGGGAGACATCAGTGCAGGGAGGGAACAATAGGGTGAGGGGAAGAAAGAGAAGCAGAAAAGCGTGATGGGGGACGGTTATATAAAAAAAAAAGGTACTAGCCACACAAGCAGGAGGACATGTTTTGCCGCCCCTTCAGGTGAGCTCCAGTTTCGAGCCCGGGCAGGGCAGAAGGGGACATGGCAGAGCCTGGGGAGTGAGAAGTTCTGTTTTCCATAAACGGAGGACCACACTGAGGAGCAACTTGACAGACCGGGCTGTCTACTCAGTGGCCACTGTTGAGGTAAAACCTATTGGTTTTGCCAGTGTTTGATTTTTTTTTCGAGGCCATAATACGGTCTTCCAGCCACTTTATACAGCGCCTGGAGACTTTTGATTTGGTATGCTGGTATCCCGTTGTATAAAGCGTTCCCGAAGCCTGGTCTTGAGTTTAGCAGTGCCACCCAATACCGTAAGCTGGCCCAGACCTGGAATTGGTTCCTGCAGGCTGGCATCCCCCAGACCCCCATACAGCTAGGATTGTGTCGAGAAAGACAGATTGTGGAGCATATTTGCAACCACCACTCTGTGCTTGAAGATCTCCCTAAGGTGGATTATGGGCACTGGCTGTAAAATCTGGACGCATTCAGACATCCAAACATTGTAGCTATGCAAAAATGTAACCCGGCTTGGGGAGAGTAGACGTCATCTTGACTGTCAGCAAATATTCAAATCCCTCTGACGGAAGGCTTGATCTCCGAATGAAGCATTAGTATTTACTGGTGGATGAATAAAAGATGAGCTTTGAACATCAGGACACTACTGAACTGGAGGGATTGATTTCAAACGAGCAGGCTTCCGTCCTTCCAAAGGCTGATGTTACCGCTTCAAAGGCAACTCGTTTCCAGCAAGAACATGAAAGCGGCGAAAGGTCTGCGGGCTCTTCTCAAATGGTGTTGGAACTGGATTGAAAAGATTTTCCATTGTTTAACATCAGTAGACCCTTGAACAATTGAGCCTTGAGTGGTCAACGTTTTAAGTGCATGCTGGATCAAGAAATTTGGGGAGGATTGATCGGTAGCCCATTGGGTTGAGGGCCAGCTGCAGAGAGCCATGCACAACCCACTGAGCACAAAACCGCCTTCTGGCTGGGCAGAGGCAGTCTTTCATCTTTCCTTAATTAATAAAATAGAGCTGTTAACTTGGGTTATAATAACAGATGACACTACCAAAACAAAGAAATGATTTTATAGTGTTCACTATGTTTATATATATTAATGCAATATAATAAGACTGAAATAAAGAGTGTCCACCTTCCTGTAGATAGAGGGCACAAAAGGCTGAAGCTGAG
This sequence comes from Lissotriton vulgaris, assembly GCF_964263255.1. Lineage (NCBI taxonomy): Eukaryota > Metazoa > Chordata > Amphibia > Caudata > Salamandridae > Lissotriton > Lissotriton vulgaris. The sequence goes on along the minus strand of NC_141700.1, from coordinate 151,658,871 downwards.
CTAGAAAAAGAAAGGAGGGAGAAACGGGCTGAAAAGAGGATAAACCCCTGCCATCCCTTGGGAAAATGAATACACAACGAAAACTGATTTTTAAAAAAAACTATTTTTACTTTTCTGCAGATCATGAGTACTCTTTAGCTAAACCCAGGGATTTGCCATGGACATGGGTATTTTCCTAAGTAAAGTTAATGGGGGAAGACTTCTTACCAATTTTTCCTAAGAAGTATACATGACTGGCTCTGGAACCCTTCCCTTCCCGACCCTCTCTGTAAGCCCCTCCCTAGTATTCTTCCCCTCGCCATAGAACACCCCTGCCTCTAATGTGTCGCCGCTTCGCGACAGAACCACACCAATTACAGCATTCAGGACCTTTGTACCTAGTTTCAGCCTATGTTAGTCCTTCTCAAGTACATGCACAAGTTGTCCTCCTGAAAGTAGGAAGTGGCTGCTGTGTGACAGCGTTCAGACTGCTGTCTGTTCCTAAGTCTTGGGGCGCCTTGAAGCTATTTGAGCTGTGAGTCACAAAACGATGTTGACGCGGAGCAGATGTGTGTGAGCTAGGAGTGGGTATACGTGAGCAGTTTTGATTTTGGGCAAGGTTTCTCATTCTCCCTAACACTCTGTGAAGGTATAGCTAAGACATAGTTGCACTGGCTGTGAATATGTATGCTCCATAAACACATCGGGCCTTGGAGATATCCTGCATCTGTGGGGTTGGGACAGAGCCGCCACTGACCAATATAGGGCTGGATTTCGATCTCGGCGGAGGGGTTACCCCGTCATAACAGGGACCGATATCCGTTGAAATATAAATCCCATTATATCCTATGAGATTTCTATTTTGGCAGACGGGATATCCTTCCCTTTTGTGATGGAGTAACCCATCCGCCAAGATCAAAATCATGGCCATAGCCACTATCCGAGCTTGGTTTGCGAGATCCAATCGGAGAACGCTTCCATGACAACAAATGTGCATCTGGCTCAGCGCCTGCAGTGTTTCTGGCAAATGTTGATGTCATTGCTGCCCTGTGTCATTGTCTCCAGTGATTGCCCATTTCTTGAGTGTGCCTGATTCCTCTTTACAGCATAAGCTAACAAACAAAATCTGTTGAATATTTACTTGATTTCCATAATACTCAGGAAATTCGTGAAATGTGCACTTATGAGGGAATGTGTATTTCCCGGAGAAAAATGGTGCAAACTCGGCATTAGCATGGGGACTGCCTGTAGAGAAAGGGGAGTAAATCCGTGGCATGACTCAATGGTGCAGTATCAGAAACACCACTTAGGGGTAGGACAGATACAGACAAGCACAGTGGAGAGCCACAGACACACGGCTGGAGACAGGCTTTGCAGCAGGATCACGGGCAGACTAGACGGGTCTGCAGGGCCTTATCTAATGCCATTAGCCACGCATTATTTGGACAAAAGGCTGATGTCATTCCAGTGAGCTGGTAAGAAACAGGACAGGAAAAACCTTGCCTTATCTGAATGCGAAGAGGCTGGTGTGTCTCATAAAGGCAAGCCTTCAAAATGGGGACCCCGGCTGCACCACCCAGAAGGGGAACAACCACATTATGTGCTCCCTAAATACTGCTTTAGCTTGATTTACATTCAGTCGAATTTAAAGGTTACTTTAAACCTCACAAACTCAGATTTGAACTAAGCAGCACATCTCTTGTAGTTATTGGGAGTTTTTGGGCATGTCCGCGTTTTAAATCCACACGGAGAGTTTAGTTCATCAGCTGCATATAAGGTCTTCTTCCAGACATTTACTTCCATGAACCAGGAATAGCAAAAACATGAAGACACTTATTTGTTTAGGCATGGAGACTGCTTTATTAGTAATAAAAAAATGCTGAAATGAAAAAAAAATACATACATGTATACATACAAAGCGCCAGGGTGCCTGAAGTTGCTTGGTTTCGCCTACGCTAATTTTATTCGCAATTTTGCAGTCTCTCTGAACTGAAAGAAGTGGGCAGAATTTTTTTTAATTGTAAAGAGTAGGTTTTGTATTTGAAAAACAAAGTTTATCAAATGTTTGAGATAGAAACTAAAGTACCCACAGAAACGGTATAGCAAGAAAGTTCTCCATCCATTAGAACAAGTGTAGAAACTAAGGACTTTCTGAATTTCAAATTAGCCTGGTTCGACCAATTCAACGTGAAATGAAACTTTGCCTGCCCCACCGAGTGCTATGAGGTGGCCACAAAGCAGCATGTGACATTTATATAGAAGATAAAAAATAAAATATATCAAAAATAGTGAAAAATAGATAAAAGATAGCATCAGATTTGAAGCAGACTTTGATACAGACTTTGATACAGCGAGCGAAATAAGCTTTGAATGAGGGGTTCTGGTGACTTGTGTATCAACAAAACTAAGGTACTTATTGATACACATGTTAAACTTTGGGTACTGGACCTTGAAAACGCTCCTTGTCCCATTCTCATTTTGATATATGGTCTGGTGACCTGAACACACTGACTTAGGAACCAGCTGAACTCTATTCTAACCATGACCTTCAAACTTGGCCCAAATCATGCGGTCCTGGGAACATCACTCTCTCTTCTTGTGGGTCAGGTTAACCAACAACGTATTATTGAAATAAATGATGCTCAACCTATGCACATTTCATTACTTAGTCTTGTACTGTGTGCGTCTTAGTGCCAACGCGTTTTATGTACCTATGTAATTTGGCACTGGTCTTACTATTGTGGCATTGAGAAATTGGCATTCAAGCTTTGACACCCGTCTTTTAATCTGTATTACCTGTTGATCCATGTTGTTTAAAGTAGTTTGGATAATAGGCTGCCTTCTTTTGCTTCATTTTGCCTCAGCTCGCATAATACTCGTTTTACCGTGTGCATAGTGTTTGTCTGATGCACGAAAGCCTTATTCACAGCATCATCAACTGTCGGTTCCTCATCCGTTGGACTGGGGTGGGAGGGCAAATAAAAGCAGTGGCTTTAAAACCCAAGTAGTCCATCATTCTTCTCAGAAAGGCCGTAAAGGTTTTAATGTTATTAGATTAGTGACTTTACGAGCTATCCTCTCTGAAACGAGTGAACTTAAGAAACCCAAAGGTTATAAGTTTAAGAATTATTAAATGTTCTGTAGTAGGAGAAAGCTGCCGTCCCTTTCTGGCCAGGTTTATCTCAGGTGTGTGCTTCTGGGAGAACGCTCTCTGTGTGTGGATTGCAATATAAGGGTATAAAGTGTTGGTCTGTTGTCGCGGGAGCGGTGCGGCTAGAAGAGGTCCATCTGGGCACACGCCTTGATTTTCAGTTTTCTTGGCTTTTTCGATTTGCAATAAATTAATTTCTCTCTACCAAGAGCAGAACACCCCTGAAAAAAACACAATTAAAGGATATTATAGCTTCAAATGAAACTCTAAGCAATACTAAAATGCACCAGTTATGGATAAGTTTGTAACAAAAACCCTCCCCCAGTGCACTTATTACCTTAGATCACATCACGTATGTAATGATGTCACTGATCACATCACATCTTGCATACATCAGTTATGTGGCATTATGGGGAGATGGAAGGCTGCACTTTCATTGTTAGCCAATAGATGTCCCAACATTTATTGAATACAGAGGCTGCATTTACGTCAACGGATGCTCCATAGACCACATGGAACAGCTGCTTTTCAGCCGTGTATTTTAAATGAGCCACTTAAAAAACGCACACAAAAAACACAAATGCAGCGAAAAATAAAAACAGATAAAATGGCTTAAAATCGAATGCATCATCAAAGCAGGGGGAACATCACTTACAACGCATTTATTACAACGCACTACCATTACATCGCAACCATTACAACGCAAACCATTACAACGCATTGCGCTGGGGGGCGCTCTAGGATAGGGAATATATTTAATTTACTATCCAACACCTTCCCTACTATCCACGGGGACTGGAGTTGGAATAGTAAATTAAATAATTCACTATCCAGCGCTTAAAAGCACTATGCGTTGTAATGGTATGCGGTGTAAAAACCGCGTTGTAACAGCAGGCGTTGTAATAGCCTGCGTTGTAGTGACACCAATCCTCAAAGCAGACACTATTATGAAGACTGATGACATGTTGGGAACTCGTGTATGGACAGAGAGCGAGATGTGGTGAAAGACTAGTGGGGTGACTCTTGAAGACCGTTTCACTGGTTGATGAGCAGGTACTAAACACATCAAGCCTGGGAACAGGGCATAGGGGCCTCCTTGTATAAAAGGAAATAGCAGTAGGGCGAAATAGGCGGGTATTGAAGGTCACCCTGGGAAAGTTGTGCGTGAAATGGACCACAGGGATGAGGGGGACTTAAATGTTCAATGCTTAAATATACCTAAAATGTATTTTTTTTAAAGTGTTTAAAAAGAACACAATTTATCAAGACATTTTGAAGCTTCAAAGCATTGTAAAATGTATGGATGAATGGAAGACCATTTAATTTAGTTAATTCAAGTATACATGTTGTTTCTGCTGTGAGTTCATTTGGTTCTTGTTTACTTCAGCTTGGTATGTTGTTACATGGGGCAGATCCTTAAGTCTTACTGATACTGATAAAATGCTCTCAGAGAGATTACGATGAGATGGCATGCTGTAGACCCACTGCCACTTAGGTGCCCTCCCAGAAGTTACATGGCAGTGAAATGTTTGTTCTTTGATAGCCACAGATTTCCTTTAAGTAATCAAATGGAGATGAATGGATGTAGTTCCTTCGATTGCTAACACGCATTGTCCTCACAGAGATTATATAAGTATACATCATATATAAAATGACCATTATACAGCCAAGAAATGCTGGCAATTGTTTTTTTATTGGTAGCATATGCAAAATAGGTGCCTTCGTATTACCATCACAATTGAAGTAGCTTGCTCATATCCAATCATATATTGAAAAGGCTTCTCTTTGATTGTTGGTGTTGTCATCTGCTGTGTCATCGGCAGTGTGTAAGTTGCTTTGTGGTTGTGTAGCTAGCCATAACTGGCCGTTATTTGTGGGTGCTGTATGTGATAATGTATTCATGACATCCTTTCGGTGATTTTTTTTCTCCAATCTGTGGGGTGTATGTGTGCCTCACAGAAGTGACATTTAAGCGTCTAGAGGTAAAAAACAGAGGCACTCTATATTGTGAACGTACAGATTGTGTACTTATTCGCCAATGTGGATTTGAAGGTAATGAAAATGCAGAAATGGAAATCAGCCTTTGATCGGCTGACTTTCCTGCTGTTTGCGAACAGAGAAGCAAAGATAATAACTGGAAATAATTAGTGCAAAAACCTCACTCGGGCCAGGCAGGTGAACAATGGCATCTGCAGGGCAGCACAGTGGGCAGGGACGACTTCTCACTGGCTGCTGCAGTGCCAGTCCTTCTAAGTGCCATAGCATTTTGTCACTTCTCTAGCAAGGTCCTTTACCATCCTGCAATGCTGTCCTTCTGAGTCTGCTGATTGGGCGTGAGTAAGTGAGGCCGCCATGTTGAATGGCCAGCTGCCCCTCATTTTGCAGGATTGTCCTGCGGTCATGGCTCTTATCCTGCTGCTCCCAGAAACTGCAAAAATAACAATTGATGGACAGACTAGGGTGGCGTGGTGAGCAAAAGAACAATGGATTAAACACAGATCCTTGTGACTAGGGGTGAATGTTTGCATTGTTCAGCATTCTGTCCATTAATTTTTCCTTTCGCTTTTGTCCCCCTAAGTGGGAACAGTATGCCCAGACGTGGGCCCGGTACTCACTGCACCACTGGATTCAAGCTAGCCTGGCTGATGAGTGGTGTTACCCCGAAACTGGTCCCAAGATGCTTGTTTCCGGTCCAGTGAGGACCTGGCTTTGCAGTTCGGGCTGGACTGTTCCTATGAGGTACAGGATCAAGACTGATTTGCATTTGGCTGGGTCGAAACTGGGGTGGATGTGGTGAGCAAAAGAACGATGAATTAAACCCAGATCATTGTGACTAGGGGTGAATGTTTGCATTGTTCAGCATTCCTTCCATTAATTATTCCTTTCGTATTTGCAGCTCCCACAAACTGGGCACTGCGGGACCACAATGGTCTTGCATTTTGAATTCACCCCCACCCCCACTATTAACTCTCTCAAAAGACAAGCCGTTCTCACACTTTCAGTCCTCCATGAGCTGTAAAAGAGGTAGATCTAGATGGCTGGAGAAGAGGCGGTGCAGCACAGAGCAGGTCCTGCACCATGCAAGTTCAGGAGTAGGGTCAGCTTTAGAGATGCAAAAACAGCCACCGGCTGGTGAACAGCCCCAAATGTCTGAAAGAAAGCATTGGGGAGACCTGTCCTGGGACTATGCCCATGTCTTTAATTTCTTCCATTAAGCATGTTGCATAGTTCTGACCTCTTGTCAGATGAGTGGACAGAGGCACAGGTAGAGTAGGATCTGCCCAGGATCAAAAATGTGTGAAGGTAGTAGCACACTGCCACTTGCTACAAAGGCTCTCTGTACAGCACTATATTCCATTTTGGCGAATATACTGTGAGAATGGGCTCTTCTCCTCTCTCCCCGGTTAATATCCACTCCATTTTTAACATCAGACTTTGATTCTACATACTCCCACTCTTGAACACACAATTTGTACAAATGGGAGGCCGGGATTAGAAACTGTGTCACCTGGTTCCACATTTCCAACTGGTCCACTGGACTTCAATTTGGATTGCAGTGATTCAGATTGCAAGGCCAAGGAGCTGCCCTTCCCAGGGTAATGGAACTGTCTTGAAGCCTTGTCCACCTTTAGAATGTAGGCCCACATGCATCAAGCATTTTTGGAATCGCAAACGGTGCGATTCCTTAAAATCGGCCGTTTGCGATTCCAAAAGTGCTTTTTGGGATGCATCATGCAATTTTAGAAATTGCAACTTTTTTGCGATTTCTAAAATTGCTATAGCATTTAAGAAATCTCAATTTTGCGATTTCTTAAATGCTATGCATCATTTGATTTCAAATTGCGAAATTTGAAATTGCAAGTGCAAATTACCACGAAGTTGAACCTCGTGGTAATTTGCGAAATTGTTTAAAAATGCACAAAAATGCATTTTTTAAACTGGTAAATTACAGACACACATGTCCTTAGGACATTTTTGCATTTTTGCATTTTTTATGCGATTCAGTAAAAATAGCGATTTTTACCGAATTGCATAAAAAATGCAAAAATATTCATGCATAGGCTTTTGCGATTTCTAATTTGCGAATCACTATTTTTCGCAAATTAGAAATCGCAAAAGCCCATATTGATGCATGTGGGCCGTAGTGTTTATTTTCAGCTATGTAGGTGAACTCCTAAAGCTGAGATCAGATGCGGAGTATCCTAGGTCCATGGCAAAAACGGGCCCATTGGACCAGGTTCTATGAGAGTATGTGGATAATTGTCCTATTCACAACAAAAATACTGATATGTACCATTGATGTTTCAGAGTTTGAGGTTCTTTCATTCCATGTGGATACCACTGTTATTCACTTGTCTTCCAAAGGTTTCAATAGCGAGCTGTAAAGGCTTAATCCGGGAATTGGTAAAGAGGTTAGAGCTCAAATGCAGTATGACTAGTAATCAAACTCCATCATTTCAATCTCTGGTTATTTTACAGCTTTTAAGATGGCTTGATTTGGAGGAGCAAAATCTAGAATGAAACCCTCAAAATATGCTACTTTGCTCAACCCTCCCCCCCCCCCCCCCCCCCCCCCCACAACCAACGTCCGTGTCTCCACACGTGCAAACTGTTGTGCAAAGTGATAATGGAAACTTGGACACCCTGCTACTCAGGTGCTGATTGTATAAAGTGACTAGAAGCTGGTGTAACTCCAGACGGTGATCCCACCTTAAGTGTAACAAGCCATAGTCCAGTAAGGGGCGGGCCGGACCGGCCTTGAGACCCAAAACTGTCCTGCCCTTCTTCACTCAGACCTAAGAAGTAGCAGGCAGTTTTCGAGGTGGTACCATGGTAAGGGAAGGTGTGCAGACTGAGCACTGGCAGTCAATCGCGGTCAGGCACTGTCAAACTCAGGGAGAGAGAGGTCCTAGCCACCTATCCAGACCAGGCCACAGCAGAGTTCTGCAATGGTGGTGGAGTGGCGATGAATCAGTAACTGTCACCTGTTTTAGTCGGGAAGATTGCTGTTGCAGGTAGGCGCGTTCCATCATTCTGGAGTCAGTGCTGTTGGGTCAAGCTGGTACTCCCATCTTCCTGCATCACCAACGACCACTTACAGGCTGCAGGAGAAGAGGGCAAGCCTCAAGTGGGGACCCTGGGCATCATGATGCAAGCAGGCCTTTGACCATGCACCCGTATACCCAGTGGCATTCGGTGTTTGCCTTGTTTCCCTGGTGTAGCTGAGGTGTTTTGATGTGCTTATTTTCAACAAATGGAAAAGGTGCAGCAGGTGGGAAGTTAACCTGGACACCTGGGTAGTTCTTCTGTCTTGAAGCAGAAGATCCGTGACCATGAGAGAGGAGCAATGTCAGAAGAGTGCGCTACATAGCTATAACAGCTTGTTGTTGCTGTCGCGGGCAGATTACTTCAGGTGGATCATCTGTAGGCCGGCTGGTCAGGTGATGAGTCCGTGCCTATCTTTTTTTTCCTGTTTTGATGCTTTTCTTCTTTGCTGGGCCGGTCTTCAGCCTACAGTGCGAAGAGAGTACAGAAAAGCAATAAGCAAGTCACCATACCACTGTAACCTCTTCTAATGTTTTCCAGCAGCTGCAGTTGCTTAAATTACATGTCTGGTCCTGGAGTTACTTAACATGGAAGAGAGCAGCTGGACCCCTCCTACAGCTAGCCCTCACACCTGATAACCAACAAATGACTGCCACCAACCCCTACATTGCCCCCATGGAAGAGCACTGCCCCTGGCCCTTTAAATAAATGGATGGAGTTCTGTTATCTCAATTACAATAGGCGCCCCAAGTGCAGGCAATGGACACCATTGTATCTCATCATGTCCGCCATTGTGACATCCCTGCAGTGGGTGGTGCCTTCAAGGCATGAAGACCTCGCCCGGCTCAGGACATGCGAAGCAGCCACCTCCAAACCCCTCCCTCAAGTAACGAAGGCCAGATTCGGCCAACGCTCTCTCAGAGCAGCAGTTGGGCATTTCTTCCCAGCTGCTCGGTGTTTCATCTCTTTTGCTTTCCTCTCCCCACAGGACATCACTCCCATTAACACCAACCACCTGTGCCAATACGCGAGACAATCTACATAGAAAGAGAGAGAATGCATACCGACCGACCTTGTAATGAGGGCCCATATTGCCATAGAGCGTTTCTGGTGACATCATAGACCATGCAAGCCAAGTCCACGTGGATTGTAAATGTCACTTGTGCCCTGAAATTGTAATCTAGGTCCATGAGTACATGTTTCTTCTTCCGTCTTTTAATATGACATGACTTATTCATTGATTTTAGTACTCGTTAGAAATATTTTTTTGGATCATTGAAGCGTTAGACTCAGGTTAATGTGATCTCTTCATAGTTTGCGTGCTAATACAGTTATTTTTCAGGCAAAACTGTGAAAACTAAAACTGATAAGGTCCTAACATTTAAAATGTGATTTTTCCATTCAATTTGCAATATTGTAAGTCGTTTTGTAAATGTTGAGGACCATTGTAAGGACATAAAAACACATTTTCTAAACTGTGCTTCTCTTCTGTGGTACAATAACACCCTGGGATAGTTTTAAGGAGACTAAAAATTGGAGAATAAAGTGCTGTGTGGGGCGTTACATGCATCTTTTTGATGCACTGGAGAAGATGCTTTGGGTCATGCTTGCACCAAGGACCGGTCTGTAGTGGTGAGCTTGCGAAGTGTGCTGATCGAAGCTCTGAGAGCAGTACTCTCTTTGTGTGAGGGTTATGTTTTTGTAACCTACTCTGAAAGAAAGAAGAAATGCTGTGTTAACCATCCATTTGCCTTCTATATTTGTGGATACTATATTTCTTGTTCATGTGTTGCTTTTCCTGAGCCATTTTCCAATTGTCGTTTGGAGCTTGACTGGAATTATTAGTTGTGGCATGCATTATGTGCTTTGTAAACCATAAATGACACATTTCTGGGCTTCTGAGCCATAACTGTAACTCACCATATACCTGTGTTTTTTTCCAGTGAATTTCGTTGTTTTTTTCTGCTATATTGAATTTCCTGCCTCTGCTGTTCTCGGCTTCAGCGAGATGCAGCAGGGCGTTTGGCATAGGGTCTTACCTGTGATTAGGCCCTGCACCCACCTCTGAGGTGAGCTCTCACCTTTTCATTTATATTTTGGGATCCACCCATCCTTACTAGGATGGTTTGTTACATACTGGCTTTATTTTTGTGAGGTCATAAGCATGGCCTTTTGTGTGCGAGTTATAGCTGTTATGTTAGTTACTAGAACCAGGGCGTCTGGGATTCTCTCTCTGCCCCTTTATGGCTGATTGGTTTTTTTCTGCCCGCTGTTTTGACCTAGCCCCTAGTCAGCCGCAGTCGGTAGTGGGGGTACCTGCATGGCGGTGATGTGGGGAGGGGGAGGGGCTGGGTGGGGGGTAGTAATCTATGGATTCCGGAGGTTTACAGGTAAGTAAACATATAAATAAATAAAACGAATTTCGTTGCGCGCACTGCATCTTCAAATGCGATGCAGTGCGCGCAACAAAATTAGTTTTATTTATTTATGTTTACTTACCTGTAAACCTCCGGAATCCATAGATTACTACCCCCCACCCTGCCTCTCCCCCTCCTCACGTCACCGCCTGGGAGGTACTCCCACTACCGACTGCAGCTGCACCTAGTCCCGTAAAGGTGGCCACATCAAAATGTGATGAGGTGTGACCATCCAGTTATGGGCTTCCTTTCATCTGCAGACCCGAAATTGATGAGGGTAAAAAAAAACACTCTTATCAAATCAAATGTTATTTTGTTTTTTATTTTAATTCACTGATGCTCCACCAGCGGTCTTCAAAGCAGTGTTCGTACACCTGTTGCGGTCAAAAGGTCGAGATATCTGTGACAGTTTAACAATCCTATAATGAAATATTTCTTAAATGAAAGTTTCTCAAAAACTTCTCACTGGATGTACACCAAACCATGCAAAGGCATATCCTTGAATAAAGTTCTACTTTCATGCCATGTTTGGTGCAATTAAGGTTTAACTGTCTTTTCTGTAGAGTAGAGCAAAGAATCCTATATGGGAGTTAAAATGGGTAAAGTTGCTGCTTGACACTCCCATTACCACCCCATCTCACTCACAGTATTGAAGTAAATTGGCACGCCCGAACTACATTTGGATGAATGCTTTTTGATAAATGTAGTGCACATTCTGTGGACTGTCCCAATTTTTAAGAAAAAAACTGACTTATAATTGAAACTTTGTGATAACTGTACCTAAGCATTTCAAATATTCATCTTTTTTTCACTATTAATACTGCATTTATAGCCGGATATATGAAGGCTTTCTGTAGTCACAAATATGCGATTCACAGAATTGGGCCGTTTGCAATCGCAAATATGCCCTTTAGTATATACGAAGCACAAATTGCAGTTCAGTAAAATGTTAAAGAAGCTCTATGGGTTTGTGACCTGATACCTAATCAGCCTTTGGAAAGGCCTCCCTTCCAAATGCCAAATCTGAAGTGTATGTATTAATGTTTTGTGACTGAAAGACTGTCACAAAACATTAAAAGTATACAGACTACAAACATGCGGTAAGCTCTTAGCATACAAGAAGGACTCTTAAAGCACCCCCCTCCCCTTTGGGAAAGATGAAAAATATATTTTAAGAGTAGGCAGTAGTCCCACCTAATCTTCAAAAAATGTTAGTTACAGTTTTATTTTTGTTTAAATGTGGAGTGGTGTGGCTCACTGGTTAGAGGCGGCAGACCTGTATGCAGAGGTCGGCCCGGGACCAGGGTTCGATTCCCGACGCGGCAGGGTCTTGGGCCATGGTCAGCAGATTTGATAATTCTCGCCTTGGTGCCTACTCAAACCATGGGTCCCACTCAGCAACTCTGGGCAATAGCTTGCTTAATCTCTACTAACGGCCCCATCAGCACAGGGGATGCTTGTCTTCACCTTGGAGATGCCCAGGAGGGACCATCTCACAGGGAAAGCCAGGAAGGGTTCCCCAGCGGTATACAGCACCGGGACGCCCCTTTGCTGGGGCAGCTGTGCGCTTTACAAGTATACGACATTTAACATTTAACATTTAAACACACCCCGTTTGGCTTTAAGGAAAATGGGCTGCATTTGGAAAAAATATAGGACTTTATTTAAAAGCAAACACAGGCGTGGTAGTCTTCTGAACCCAACAGGCCACTATGCCTTGATGGCTGCGACTCCCAGTGGGTGGCATATTGCGACCCACCTGAATAATATTCACCAGGATGGTCGATTTTCGTCCCACTAGGAATCTGCATTTCAGAACAGACATATTAGTACGTAGGTCGGTTTGCAAAATACCACACTGGTCACAAAAATACAGCCAGTACTATGTAACCAGTGCTTTGTTCATCGGGGCCTTGATGTTTTATTGATCCCGTATACTCAGTATCACTAATCACACTATGCTTTTACATAACAGCCGGTGACCTTGATCTACTATACAAGTTTCAGGGCTATGTTCAGCACTTCTGTCTGAGCAAAGGCTGTCCTTTTTCAAAAGCTACGATTCCTACGAATACATGCATAAGTTTAACCCAGGCAGATGAAAATAAAGACCGGGTTGTCTTTTATTGTTTCACATCGACTGGCAAATTATAGACCTTGACGACTTTTTGTTGTTATTCTGTATACATTAACCATGTTCCCTGAGTAGTAGTCCTACAAAGTCGTCGCTGTTTACAGAATTCTAAATCACACCACTGGCTTACCTCACTAGCGCTGTGTTAAGCCCTACCTGGTAAGAATCGATCCTTTGAGAAACGATTTCATTCATGAATAAAAAGATTGGGCCTATATGAATCTAGTAATAGGATTTGACTTGCGAGAAGCGCCCGCCAATAAATATTTAACAGGTTTTAATGCATCGGAGAAAGAAGAGTCGAGCATTTTTCCCGGAGTTAGTGCTGAGATGCAGGCTTGACCCTGCGAGCCGCGCGGCTGGGCAGCTCCCTGGAAGGGGGCTCTATTAAAAGGGATGCTTGGCGGCCCAGAATCCTCCTGTGTTCCGCCTGGAATATTGGGAACACGTTTTTATCACTTTCGAGCTTGACCTTCTGTCTGCGAGGTCCACGCTAGTTCGCCGACTACAGAAATCATTACATGCAGGAGGGCTGTGGGGATTTGCCATCGCAAAACATGGACAGGCTCCGACAGAAGAGGACTTGCGCACGGATGATGTTACATTAAGTGCTAGAGTGAGCCCAGTGCCAGAGCGGCCCGCAGCGGATGGGGCGGGAGGGAGTGACGCCGAGGCATCCTCTCGCCGAAATGAAAGATCGACCTTGAATCTCCAATATATATATGTATATGTGCATACATATATGTGTGTGCGTGTGTATATGTATATATATATATATATATATATATATATATATATATATATATATATATATATATGTATATATATATATATATATATATATTATGTGTATGTATGTATGTATGTATATATATATATATATATATGTATATATATAATTTATTTATTTCAGTAATAAACATGATGTGTATGTCACTAGCGTGGGAATTGTCTGTCAAACAGACCTCAGCACTATAACCCCCTATAGAATTCATGTTTCTTTTAAATGAAAAAAAAGTTGTTTTTTTTTGTCAGTATGGCTCATGTGTGTCCTATTGCTGAAACAAATTGTTCTTTGGACCTGAACCCGACGCTGGCTTCTGTGGACTCCTGTGGCCTCCCACGAGTAACAAAACAGCCCGTTCGAGAGTCCTAGGGGAGTGATGTATGAGGGTGCGCCTCTATCAGTACATAGGATCATTGTGACCAAGGTTTACGTATGGCCCATAAAAGAATATGCATGCCCTCTCTCTCGCAGAACAAAACCCTTTCCCGAGTCAGAACACAAGTCTGGTCCATTATGAGCAGGCGATTTCTGGAGCCTAAACTAAGGTCTCTATATTCCTGGGCAATAATTGGCTGGTCTAGAGAAGGTGTGCCCACTGACTTAAAGAAAGCAAAGAACACCCTCTACAGTTCTGCACATTATCGATCCCTCTGGAGTAAGCACGCAAGTTCACTCAGAGAGAGCATAGAACGCCTTCACATGTATGGACATTGGTCCCTCAGAAGCAAACCTGCCCTGTCCCTTAAAGACCGCATATTACACAGTTGTGTTGCGTGAAGCTTCCTTCGGAGCCCTAAACAGGTGTAGATGTGGTGGTAGGCAGTGCTTGTAGCATAAAGCGTCCTTAGGAGCAGAGCTCATTGCAAGGCGACCCTTGTTGGAGCCAGGTACAGTAGGACCTCTGGAGCAGGCCTTCCTTGGTGGATCACGCTCCCTTCGGAGTCCTGTACGCTATAGGTACTCTAGGATAGCCTGTCTTTATTGCTTAATGCTTTTTTGGAAGCCCAGTACAGTACAGATAAGGCCTTGTCGGCCATGCTTGTTGGATAGAGCTTTCTGCGGAGCCTTTTGCTGTGTAGCTTCCACGGGCCAGGTGATCCTTTTTACAGAAAGCTGGTATAGGTTCAATGAAACAGATATGTAAAGATATTTAAAATTCAGTACAGTCTATGGAAAAGGCTATCCTTGTTAGACAGAGCTTCCCTTTGAGCCCAGGATAGTATAGTAAACATCCTATGGAGCAGGTAGTCCATTTGGCATAGATCTATTTCTGGAGGTCCTCACAGACTTGGGCCTCTAATGCCGGTGATCCTTGTCACTCTAACTTTATACGTTCTACAATATAGCTCGCGATCGTTGTTGCACAAAACTTAATTTGGAAAATCAGGGCAGTGCAGTTCCCTGGAGCAGGCTCTCCTTGACTGGTGCTGCTTACTTTGGGACCCAGACCACTCCGATGAAGCAGCCAGCAGGCTATCTTTGTCTCTTTGAGGACTTATTCCCAGAGAAGGGAACACTTTTATGTAGTTAAGGCATGCGTTTCTTCTTGCCTAACCCGTGCTTTCTCCACACCCAAATATAATATTGGGCTTTAAGGAATTCAGGTTTCTTTAATGAAGTGAAGCTTTCTCCAGACCCAGTGGAAATTCGACCATGAAGCTTTTTTAAGATCCACATAGAAGTACCCTGGTGTGCTACCATACCGTCTCACTGTATCAGATCACGAGAGAATATATTAAGATGGTGAATAAGACGGAAATAATAAAGGGTTTGCAGTAAAACTGCCCCTTTTCCCACCTGAACTATGCCAGTGAACCACAACATAATCTTAAAAAATTGCCATATCTATTTGTTAAAAATGATCTGCCACTATATGCTGTTGTATTTTCTTTTTTGTAGAAATTCACAAACCTGACAAGCTGGTGTTTAATCTTCGGATCAGTCACAGAAGGGAAGACTTCAGTTTAAATGCAGCCCCTACCTTGCAGGTCCTTGTTTGCAGCCAGTCTGTTAGTTGCTGTAACAGAGTCTTAGTCAATCTCTGATAAATATTTAGTTTCTATTAAATATTAGATCTGGGTTTTAATAGCACAGCCATCAAGCGCACCTTTTGTTAACGATATACATAGTATGGATGGTGAGCCCGCCGCTTCCAGCCATTGGCTTTCAGCGACCAGCCCTTTCAGCCATTGACTTGACACTGTTGATCGTGTCTTGCTTCAGCCCAGTGGAATATCGATCTCTCACGTAATGCTATTGACTGTTTGGGTGTATTTTCTATTTCCAGTCGAGTGCTTGCATTTATCTACACGAGGTGACTACATTACAGTTATAACCATCTCACTAAGCTCCTGCTGGTTCCCTCCAGTATGGCAGGGCATGCATACATCTCATGCTTCCCCCCCTGCTTCCTACAAGCCTCTCAAGTGTGGCCTTGTGTCCCCCCACTGCCTGCTTGGATGCAGGAGGTGAATTCATCTCCTGCATCTCCCCTGCTTCCTACAAGCCTCTCAAGTGTGGCCTTGTGTCCACCCACTGCCTGCTTGGATGCGGGTCATGTTTACATCTCATGCTTCTCCCCTGCTTCTCCAAGCCTCTCTTAAGTGTGGTCATGTGTCCCGCAGGTGCCTGCTTGGCTGCAGGACGTGTATTCATCTCATGCTCCCCTTGGTTCCTACAAGCCTCTCTTAAGTGTGGTCTTGTGTCCTGCAAGTGCCTGCTTGGCTGCAGGAGGTGTATTCATCTCATGCTCCCCTTGGTTCCTACAATCCTCTCTTAAGTGTGGTCTTGTGTCCTGCAGGTGCCTGCTCGGCTGCAGGAGGTGTATACATTTCATGCTTCGACCCTGCTTCCTACAAGCCTCTCTTGTGTGGTCTTGTGTCCTGCAGGTGCCTGCTTGGCTGCAGGAGGTGTATTCATCTCATGCTCCCCTTGGTTCCTACAAGCCTCTCTTAAGTGTGGTCTCGTGTCCCGCATATGCCTGCTTGGCTGCAGGACGTGTATTCATCTCATGCTCCCCTTGGTTACTACAAGCCTCTCTTAAGTGTGGTCTTATGTCCTGCAGGTGCCTGGTTAGCTGCAGGAGGTGAACTCATCTCCTGCATCTCCCCTGCTTCCTACAAGCCTCTCAAGTGTGGCCTTGTGTCCACCCACTGCCTGCTTGGATGCGGGTCGTGTATACATCTCGTGCAGCGCCCCTGCTTCCTACAAGCATCTCTTAAGTGTGGTCTTGTGTCCCGCAGGTGCCTGCTTGGCTGCAGGACGTGTATTCATCTCATGCTCCCTATAAGCCTCTTAGCTGTGGTCTTGTGTCCCGCAGGTGCCTGCTTGGCTGCAGGAGGTGTATACATTTCATGCTTCGCCTCTGCTTCCTACAAGCCTCTCTTAAGTGTGGTCTTGTGTCCTGCAGGTGCCTGCTTGGCTGCAGGATGTGTATTCATCTCATGCTCCCCTTGGTTCCTACAAGCCTCTCTTATGTGTGGTCCTGTGTCCTGCAGGTGCCTGCTTGGCTGCAGGAGGTGTATACATTTCATGCTTCGCCTCTGCTTCCTACAAGGCTCTCTTAAGTGTGGACTTGTGTCCTGCAGGTGCCTGCTTGGTTGCAGGAGGTGTATACATTTCATGCTTCGCCTCTGCTTCCTACAAGGCTCTCTTAAGTGTGGTCTTGTGTCCTGCAGGTGCCTGCTTGGCTGCAGGAGGTGTATACATTTCATGCTTTGCCTCTGCTTCCTACAAGCCTCTCTTAAGTGTGGTCTTGTGTCCCGCAGATGCCTGCTTGGCTGCAGGAAGTGTATTCATCTCATGCTCCCCTTGGTTCCTACAAGCCTCTCTTAAGTGTGGTCTCGTGTCCCGCATATGCCTGCTTGTCTGCAGGACGTGTATTCATCTCATGCTCCCCTTGGTTCCTACAAGGCTCTCTTAAGTGTGGTCTTGTGTCCTGCAGGTGCCTGCTTGGCTGCAGGAGGTGTATACATTTCATGCTTTGCCTCTGCTTTCTACAAGCCTCTCTTAAGTGTGGTCTTGTGTCCCGCAGATGCCTGCTTGGCTGCAGGAAGTGTATTCATCTCATGCTCCCCTTGGTTCCTACAAGCCTCTCTTAAGTGTGGTCTCGTGTCCCGCATATGCCTGCTTGTCTGCAGGACGTGTATTCATCTCATGCTCCCCTTGGTTCCTACAAGGCTCTCTTAAGTGTGGTCTTGTGTCCTGCAGGTGCCTGCTTGGCTGCAGGAGGTGTATACATTTCATGCTTTGCCTCTGCTTTCTACAAGCCTCTCTTAAGTGTGGTCTTGTGTCCCGCAGATGCCTGCTTGGCTGCAGGAAGTGTATTCATCTCATGCTCCCCTTGGTTCCTACAAGCCTCTCTTAAGTGTGGTCTTGTGTCCCGCATATGCCTGCTTGGCTGCAGGAGGTGTATTCATCTCATGCTCCCCTTGGTTCCTACAAGCCTCTCTTAAGTGTGGTCTTGTCTCCTGCAGGTGCCTGCTTGGCTGCAGGACGTGTATTCATCTCATGCTCCCCTTGGTTCCTACAAGCCTCTCTTAAGTGTGGTCCTGTGTCCTGCAGGTGCCTGCTTGGCTGCAGGAGGTGTATTCATCTCCTGCATCTCCCCTGCTTCCTACAAGCCTCTCTTAAGTGTGGTCTTGTGTCCTGCAGGTGCCTGCTTGGCTGCAGGACGTGTATTCATCTCATGCTCCCCTTGGTTCCTACAAGCCTCTCTTAAGTGTGGTCCTGTGTCCTGCAGGTGCCTGCTTGGCTGCAGGAGGTGTATTCATCTCCTGCATCTCCCCTGCTTCCTACAAGCCTCTCTTAAGTGTGGTCTTGTGTCCTGCAGGTGCCTGCTTGGCTGCAGGACGTGTATTCATCTCATGCTCCCCTTGGTTCCTACAAGCCTCTCTTTAGTGTGGTCTCGTGTCCTGCAGTTGCCTGCTTGGCTGCAGGAGGTGTATACATTTCATGATTCGTCTCTGCTTCCTACAAGCCTCTCTTAAGTATGGTCTTGTGTCCTGCAGGTGCCTGCTTGGCTGCAGGATGTGTATTCATCTCATGCTCCCCTTGGTTCCTACAAGCCTCTCTTAAGTGTGGTCTTGTGTCCCGCAGGTGCCTGCTTGACTGCAGGAGGTGTATACATTTCATGCTTTGCCTCTGCTTCCTACAAGGCTCTCTTAAGTGTGGTCCTGTGTCCTGCAGGTGCCTGCTTGGCTGCAGGAGGTGTATACATTTCATGCTTCGCCTCTGCTTCCTACAAGCCTCTCTTAATTGTGGTCTTGTGTCCTGCAGGTGCCTGCTTGGCTGTAGGATGTGTATTCATCTCATGCTCCCCTTGGTTCCTACAATCCTCTCTTAAGTGTGGTCTTGTGTCCCGCAGGTGCCTGCTTGGCTGCAGGACGTGTATTCATCTCATGCTCCCCTTGGTTCCTACAAGGCTCTCTTAAGTGTGGTCTTGTGTCCTGCAGGTGCCTGCTTGGCTGCAGGAGGTGTATTCATCTCATGCTCCCCTTGGTTCCTACAAGGCTCTCTTAAGTGTGGTCTTGTGTCCTGCAGGTGCCTGCTCGGCTGCAGGAGGTGTATTCATCTCATGCTCCCCTTGGTTCCTACAAGGCTCTCTTAAGTGTGGTCTTGTGTCCCGCATATGCCTGCTTGTCTGCAGGACGTGTATTCATCTCATGCTCCCCTTGGTTCCTACAAGGCTCTCTTAAGTGTGGTCTTGTGTCCTGCAGGTGCCTGCTCGGCTGCAGGAGGTGTATACATTTCATGCTTCGCCCCTGCTTCCTACAAGCCTCTCTTAAGTGTGGTCTTGTGTCCTGCAGGTGCCTGCTTGGCTGCAGGAGGTGTATTCATCTCATGCTCCCCTTGGTTCCTACAAGGCTCTCTTAAGTGTGGTCTTGTGTCCTGCAGGTGCCTGCTCGGCTGCAGGAGGTGTATACATCTCATGCTTCGCCTCTGCTTCCTACAAGCCTCTCTTAAGTGTGGTCTTGTGTCCTGCAGGTGCCTGCTCGGCTGCAGGAGGTGTATACATTTCATGCTTCGACCCTGCTTCCTACAAGCCTCTCTTGTGTGGTCTTGTGTCCTGCAGGTGCCTGCTCGGCTGCAGGAGGTGTATTCATCTCATGCTCCCCTTGGTTCCTACAAGGCTCTCTTAAGTGTGGTCTTGTGTCCTGCAGGTGCCTGCTTGGCTGCAGGAGGTGTATACATTTCATGCTTCGCCTCTGCTTCCTACAAGGCTCTCTTAAGTGTGGTCTTGTGTCCTGCAGGTGCCTGCTTGGCTGCAGGAGGTGTATACATTTCATGCTTCGCCTCTGCTTCCTACAAGCCTCTCTTAAGTGTGGTCTTGTGTCCTGCAGGTGCCTGCTTGGCTGCAGGAGGTGTATTCATCTCATGCTCCCCTTGGTTCCTACAAGGCTCTCTTAAGTGTGGTCTTGTGTCCTGCAGGTGCCTGCTTGGCTGCAGGAGGTGTATTCATCTCATGCTCCCCTTGGTTCCTACAAGGCTCTCTTAAGTGTGGTCTTGTGTCCTGCAGGTGCCTGCTCGGCTGCAGGAGGTGTATTCATCTCATGCTCCCCTTGGTTCCTACAAGGCTCTCTTAAGTGTGGTCTTGTGTCCTGCAGGTGCCTGCTCGGCTGCAGGAGGTGTATTCATCTCATGCTCCCCATGGTTCCTACAAGGCTCTCTTAAGTGTGGTCTTGTGTCCTGCAGGTGCCTGCTCGGCTGCAGGAGGTGTATTCATCTCATGCTCCCCTTGGTTCCTACAAGGCTCTCTTAAGTGTGGTCTTGTGTCCTGCAGGTGCCTGCTCGGCTGCAGGAGGTGTATTCATCTCATGCTCCCCTTGGTTCCTACAAGGCTCTCTTAAGTGTGGTCTTGTGTCCTGCAGGTGCCTGCTCGGCTGCAGGAGGTGTATTCATCTCATGCTCCCCTTGGTTCCTACAAGGCTCTTAAGTGTGGTCTTGTGTCCTGCAGGTGCCTGCTCGGCTGCAGGAGGTGTATTCATCTCATGCTCCCCTTGGTTCCTACAAGGCTCTCTTAAGTGTGGTCTTGTGTCCCGCAGGTGCCTGCTCGGCTGCAGGAGGTGTATTCATCTCATGCTCCCCTTGGTTCCTACAAGGCTCTCTTAAGTGTGGTCTTGTGTCCCGCAGGTGCCTGCTCGGCTGCAGGAGGTGTATTCATCTCATGCTCCCCTTGGTTCCTACAAGGCTCTCTTAAGTGTGGTCTTGTGTCCTGCAGGTGCCTGCTTGGCTGCGGGTCATGTATTCCTCTCATGCTTCGCCCCTGCTTCCTCCAAGCCTGTGTCTGTGCTGTAGCGCCGCACCTGCAGCGCCGAGGCCCTCTGGAGGCGGCGGTGGCAGTACACAGAGCCCCAGCCGTGTATCCCGCCCTGCAGCGGGGCCTGGGCCGCGCCTCCCCGGGGAGACGCGGGGCCAATGACGAGGCCGTGACTCATGTGGTGATCCCAGACCTGTCACCGGGGCTCTGTATTTAAAGAGCGCCTGGAGGTGCCCGGCGCACCCAGAGGCGGCCTCGCCCATGGGCGGGCTCCGGGGCAGAGGTGCTGGGTGAGCTTGGCACGTGTTAGGCCGGTAGGGCTTGGGCACAGCACTCACGTATTGGGCAAGGTTGAGTTTGCGCTTTCCTGGTCGGGTTGTTTGAGGGGTTGAGTTGTTTTGAAGGTGGATGACGTGCCAGCCAGCAGACATCAGAGGTCACCCTTGCCCTCCGTTGTCACGCCTCTCCTCCGTTGTCGCGCCTCCCACGGGCAGATAAAGCCTTGGCAGCTCGACTATCTGTTACCCAGGCCTGGGCAGTGTCATCGGCAGAGAGGGTCTTAAGATCCGTGAGAGCGAGCGTCCCTGCCGTGAGTCACACGGTGAGGCGGCGGGCCCGCTGCGTCCTGTCACCAGCTGATGGAAAACATAGTGTTCGCTCCCTTTATGTTTTACGGGGCAAATGTGAGCCTCATTTGAAGCGAGGCCAGCAGGTTGGACAGACCGAACCAATGGGGAATGGGGAAAACTACAGGAGGAAAAGAAGCCGGGGAGTGGAGGCCTTAAAACGGCCCGAGCTGTGTGATCCTGGGCGCACCTGTAAGCAGCGCTTTAAGTAGGATGAAAAAAACGGGATCTCTCACATTGGCGTGGCTTAAAAACACGTTCGCTATAAATCAGCGCTTAGCATAGTTTGCCGCTCGACTGGTATGTTTCTTCTTCTGTCGTTGCATGCAGATATGCAATACAGCAAGTAACATTAGACCTTCAGCAAGCCAGGACTAATTGGCTGTGGTTGCACAAAATAAATAAGCAACAACTATGGTTGCGTTGTATATAACATTGAAAATGCTTCAGTTCTGAAATGATGAAACTGAGAAAGAACTAAAACGAGTATTTTTGAAGTTACATCAGAGACAGCGAAGGGTGGCACTGCTGCAGAGTTGAGATTTTTTTCACCCCGAGGGCAAAAATGAAGAGCCCTACTGGGACCTGTCCCAGCACCTGCTGTGCTGAGCACCGGCAGGACCCGGCCCACTCAATGCCCTACTTGTAAGGACTTGAAGGAGAGCTCTGAACACTTCCAGGAGTCTACTCGGACACCCGTCCACACCTTATCCTGTGGAAATTCACCACCGAAACGGTCTGACTTCTTCCGCTGAATACCAAAACCTGTAGAGGCCAATTCCGTCAGGGTCCAGACTGGCCTACATGTACAGAGGGGATCCGGGCTGAAGGCACATACATGGTACATACTTTACATGCCACCACGGTGGAGCAGCAGCTGAAGAACAGGGTGCAACCGAAAACCTCATCCTGCAACTAGAAACCAGGGGCCATATTACCGGAAAGTTATACTGATACAGAAGAAAAGCTGCATGTCTCGGTTAATGGTGAATACGCCACATACGTATTCTGCAGACCATAGAACTGAAAGAATTTTGTACCACAGCGAACATTTAGGAACTTGACTAGCAACTATTGCTTTTTATATATAGAAAATTCATTGTTTAATAGATATAGTGTATTTCATAGAAATGTTAACCAAGAAAACATAACATAATTATGATATTTTTTATTGAGGAAACTGATTTTGCTTCTTTGCTACTTCTGTATTAATAGATAAAGTTTAGTCGCACTTTTCATATTTGAAAAATGCAGACAATATATTTTATCAGTCTCTTAATAAGTAAGAACTGCAAAAAAATGCTTATTGCTATATTGGGGTGTAAAACTGGTACTAATGAGGTGTACCGAACGCCCATGCAGTGTTCCCAAGTTTAAAATCACGACAGCAGTAGACATACACATGGTTGATACAGACATTTACATATTCTCTCATTAGTGCATTGATTTATCTTTTGCGAATGTTCATATCACTGAAACCTGCCAGCCAACCTCAAGCATGAGTTCATATTTATCAGTTAAAATAATAAGGATATATAACATTTTCAGCTTAATTGTGTTCACAAAACCCAAAATTAATATGGATACAGATAAAATTACCAAAAATAAATATGGATTAATGCAGACGGAAATGTCTAAAAAATAAATACCATAAAACTGGTAGCCCTAAATATAATACAGCCTTGGGCATAGCTGCCATTGTCGCAGCGGGAGTAGTGGCACCAGCACCATTATGGGCCCATTGTCCCATGATGATTCTTTATTTTCTTGTCCCAACAACAATGGGGAAGTTTTTGCGCCAGGGACCATGACGTATGTGCTACCGCTACTGCATACAGCACTATACACTTACGGCCAGATTCATGAAAGACCCATTTTGCGAGTCTGAAATAGCGATTCATAAGAAATCGCTATTACAGACTCGCAAAACGGGATTCATGTAGGAATCGCTAAATTGAATGCGATTCCTACAGATTCCTTATTTGCGATTAGCAAATTGCTAACCGCAAATAAGGAATAACTCCCCATTCATTCCTATGGGCCAAAAGGCTTTTAAAAGCATTTTTCTAAGTTTTCGCTATTTATCACGAGGTTTGACCTTGCGGTAAATCGCGGCCGAAATCTGCGAATTCGCAATTTTAAAATGTTTCAAGAATAGCATTTAAGGAATCTCTAATAGAGATTCCTTAAATGTTATTCCTTGCAAATTTGCGAGTTTCTAAATAGCGATTTTTGCATTTGGGATGATGAATCCCAAATGCAAAAATTGCACTCGCAAAGGGCCAGATTCTCAGAATCTGGCCCTTTGCGAGAGCAAATATGATTGATGAATCAGGCTGTTTTCGTGTGTAAGATCTTTGGCCTACTCAAAAACCTTCTGAGCCACTGAATGCCCAAACTGGACTGGTTACGACAAATGGAGGTTTTGTCATTCAAAAGCCATCATTTCAGGTACTAACTGTACCACCCATGTGTGTTTTGGCTAACTAAAACTCTGCTCAAATACAAACTGCTTGACATACGGGGTTTTGCGCCTCAAAGTGTTTGGGGGGGGGGGGGGGGGGGGGGTTGGCGGCTCTAGGCTCATGGCGGCCCTGTGCAGGGAGCGTAGGTAGGGGGCCCCGGAAGAGGGGGTCAGGGGGCGGATGTTTGGAAGTGGACAGAGCCGGAGGCTGCCAAATCCCTGCCAGGGACCACCACGCAAATATGTATCCACCCTCGGAGGATTATTATATTAAGGATATATATTGCCATGGCGGCCCCTGGGGTTTGGTGGCCCTGTGTAGGTGCACAGCTTGCACATGCCTAACGCCGTCCCGGGGGGGGGGGGGGGGGGGGGCTAACATACGAGAGTACCCCGTTTTGGGGTTTAGAACGCAGACTGGCATACAAATTGCGCACCCGAGGTACACGTGCTTAGAGGTGTGTGCCATTAAAACTGAGCCCTATGAAGCTATGCCCTTATAATAAGCACATACTGACTGTGGGCATCTGCAGAAAAATACCCCATGTAATTCAAGGTTCTGAAATTCCCGATTCCCTACTTTGATGCCGCGATTCATCCCACAAACTGGGAGCTGGTGTGTTTGGGTTATCTTTTTTTCCTGCCTGGTCACGGGTAGTTACTAGGGTCTACGCTTTGACGGGCACATCTTGCAGGAATGACAGCCGCACTGGAAAGGAAATAAAACCATGAGGTTGGCTGTCACAGCTGTTTCCAGGCAGGAGGCTCTCCCTCCCCCTTCCCCAGGTCCCACCTCCCTCCAAGTTTCTGCATCTGTTACTGCCCTTTACCCACAGCCAGACTGACAGAGGCCTGCCTGACACCGGGCACTGGCGTGGAGGGCTCCCTGGCTGTCAGTGACAGATTGGGGACAGTTGTTGATGCCGAAGGGGGGAAGGAGGTGCCCCGGTAGCCCAGAGCAGCCCTCCTCGCCCCTGCGACGCTTCCCTTTCAGACGTCCCGGACCGTGGAGGGAGCAGAAAGGACACCCGCCCTCTGCGCCACGGTAAGTACCTCGTTTGCGTACACTGCGGCACATGAGGGGCCCCTTTTCGGCCAGGACAGGCCAGGCAGGGTTTGCAAGGGCCTGACTTGGCATGGGTGTCTAGAGACGGTTGCCTCCAGTCCGGCGAGGGGCTGCCTGGAGTGCGCAGCGCCTGGTGGTGGCCATTTCCTGTAGACTTTGCGACGGAGGCTCGCCGGCCCGTTGCCTTCTCCTGTGCCAAGGGAGCTCTCTCGGTGCGCCCGTTCCTAAAATAGACCGCCTCTGTCTCCGGGTGGGGTGTTAAAAGGGCATTGGCAGCAGACAGCACGAGCAGGGCGCACTTCATGTTGTGAGCAGGCCCGAGGAGCGTAATTTTGTTTTCCGCCCCAGAGGATGCGCTGTAGTAAGGCCGACCCCACGACGTCATGGAAAATCAAGACTTGGCTTTCGAAGTTAGAAGGCCTGCGCGTGAATGGCCGGGCGGTGCAGCAGGGGGTTTGTTTTGAGGCTGCGCCTCCTGCCTTGGAGTGAAGACTCAGTCCCGGGCTCTGAGGAGATTGGTGCCTGAAATGGGGGAAAAAGTACGGGTGCAAGACATCTGCCTTTAACCTGTTTACCTTATGTATTCTATTTGTTTGTTGCCTATGGCGGGTTTTGAATATGGGTGCGCGTTTATGGGTCACTCATATGCCTTTATTTGGTTTAAAATACACTTTGATGTAATTCGTTTAGTATGACGCTTTACTTCTTGCGAACACGACCGCGTCCAGAATTTGTACAGTAAATAGTTGCATGTTTTTCCTCTGGTTTCCTCCTTGTATTCTTCGCACCCATTCTCCACAGACAGGATAGTTTATTATCCCTAGAAGTTGTAAAGTGAGCCCGCAGGACCGGGGACATTGAGTTCCCCGTTGAGCCGGGGCAGCGTTTGTTTCCAAGGACGTGTTTGGAGCGGGGTCTCTTCTAGCTCAGCCCACGAAGGGCAGTTCCACCAGCGTGTTTACGGGGGAGGCAACAATTCCTCTTTGCAAATAGGTTGTATCATGAAGAAATTTGGATGAAATGCAGACATTCCATAGCAGAAAGCGCTTTGTTTTTTTAGGGGAACTGTTAAGAGTTAGGGACGCACTGCTTTGTGGAGAAGGATGCGTCCGAACCACAGTGTGTAGCGTTCGAAGGTAAAGATCCTAGGCCAAGCGCTTTACCATGGCCAAGCAGGAGGACTTATGAAATCGGGGACACTGTCTCGTTAGGTGCACGCCGCGTGCAGTGTGCAGGGGTTGCACAGAAATGTATGTTGTTATGCAGTCTCAATGCTGATTCTTTCGCAGTATTTGAGTATCTAGAACTCGAGGCAGTGGTAGAAGTCCATCTTTCTAGGATCACACAGTAAAATAAGCCAATTTTAGAACTAAAGTCGCCAGGTTTTTTAGCTGACACCTTAAACGCTTACAGAATGTGTTTCAAGTCTTGGGGTGAGGAGGGTCCTTTGTCTGGTTCTGTTTTATGTTCCCAAACTTTGCTGTAGGGTTCCATTGTATGGCTCTCACATGTGGATCGGTGGGGAGCAGGGTGTTACAATAACGTTTTTTTTGCAGTATGTTCTTACTCCAGCCCTGGGCTTGTTCGTGTAGGTCTTTCACAACCAATATGTGCCTGTCGCTGAAGGACCTTTGCTTGAACCTACAATGTGTGAGGGTGAACCTTTTTGATTACGAGGATCGATTAAATGGCTGGGACTCCACATAGAAAGCATGAGTTAAGTCATTTATAATAGAAAGAAATTGCAACTCTAAGATCTTCGAAGCTTCGCAGGTGCCTTGGCTCTGATGAGGGGGGTTTCAAGGGTGGACAGAAAAATGGGTCTAAATTGGTCTCAGTCCAGACATGAAGGTTGCTTCTGAGTGCTTGGGTGTTTGCTGGTAATGCTGCCGTCCAGCTATCCTAGTTTTAAACAGGATCCCACCACCTCCTCCTTTCGGGCGTTGATGTCGATGGATTAGCGGAAGGAGTGGATTGATGCTTCACAGGCCATTTAAAAGAGCTTAAAAGCTGAATTCCAGTTTGGTTTGGCGCACATGTAATCTGGAAAGGGCATTTTAAGATAAAGCTATCTGCAGACACTCCGACACCTGTTCCGTGGCACCAGCAGCCCGCACTAAGGGTTGAGCGGGGTCTGTGTGACAGGGTGTTGCGCCTCGTGAAATGCGTTTATGGGCTGGCAAAGGCTGCCCCTTTCCATCTCGTTCTTATTCCCAGACAGAGCAGGTTCTCTCCCAAGAGGCAGACTGGTCTGTGATCCTACCTGCACCCACCTGTCCCAGGTGTCCTGCAGACCTATCATCTGAACTGACCACTCCAGAGCATTACCAGTCCAAATGAGCGTCCTTTGTTGCTGTGTCGCTTGGGAGGGTTCAGACAGCCACCGTCTCTGACATCACACCTTTCTGGAAGCTTCTCAGGCTGAAGAGGGCTTCTGTAGACTTCATGTTTGAAGACACATGTTTGAAAACGCGGAGTCACAGTGTAACAAAGTGATAGGCTTGTGTTCACACAGATGGTCTCTCTTGCTGGTGAACACCCAATCATGATGGCTTGCTGTGGATACAATTTCTAGCTGACTCCTCGCTTGTGTGCCTAAGCTCATCACAAGCCTGGACCATGACGAGTAATAGAGTGGGAGGCATCTCGCATTACGATTAGTGGTCTCATCTTGTGTCAGGATGCCCGCTTCTTGGCTGTTATTTCAAAGCAAGGGTAGCCCATGTGATGTACCAGGTCAGGAAAGACGAGCATAGCTTCCCGTTGATGTTCACCGGTTCCATGCCTGCATAAAGTACTTATGACCGTCTGACTTATAAGAGAACTAGAATTGTGATACTTGACGCTGCTTTTGTATATTAAGGGCGTCTGTCTAGGCACCCCATCTACTTAGCATGGCGACTACAACGCTGTGGCAAATCAGCGTAGATGCAGCGGTACTGCCATTTTGTTACCTGTATAAAACACTACAAACAAACGACCTATTCTTATTGTTATAAAGTAGCATGAAAATGGACAATTCTTCCTGCACCATGTGTAACCGTTAAGTACTCCATGTCAAGATAACTTTACAATGTCCTTCATTTGCAAATACGGTACCCACCGTAGCACCATCGTTATATATCTGTCCCATACCGAGAGGCCTGCAGTGCACCCTATTACAACCAGAGCTCAGCATAAAAAGCGAACCACAATACCGGGCCAGCCAGTGCAGCAGCATCACGTATGACGTATGTGCAACATCTTACGCAACCTGTGATTAGAAAACACAATATGTGTAATTGTTATAAGCAGTTGGCTCATTCAAAAAGAAGAAAGCTCTGTAGATATAAGTAATGTGCTAGCGATGCGCGATGTTGACTCTGCGATGATGCTGAAACCGTGTTGCGATTGCTTGATCTTTGGTAATAGGAAGGTGATTCTAATGTCAACTTGCTGTAATTCTCGTATAATGCACTGAGTTGATGGTTATGCCACTGTGAGTCTCCAGGCAACCCTTGTGTTTTATTATTCATCTACGGCTGTGTAGATAGCCCATGTTGTCTCACAAGGCCTGAATGCTGTTCGGCGGCAGCGATAGTGTAGAACAGGGGTATGCATTGGCACCACAGAATGAGCACCTCCGACCCTGCATTTGCTGTTTTTCGTTGTCTTTGGATTGTCCCACAAGAGGCGAAGACTCATAGGAACACTAGAACCGGCCTACTACCCGGAGGAAAGTCTCGCACATTGGTACCCACACAGCAGCACCATCTTGCCTCACTGTCGGTCAGCATGGCTGTCCGCAGATGCCATGGTCTCCAAATGTACCTCCAAAAAGAAAATATTAATAACAAAAGTATAAGGAGTGGTTAAACTGCTGCTTTTGTTTATTGTTTGCACAACGTCACAATGCTGTGATACCACCTAAAGGCAAAGTAGTTGTAAGTCTGTAGTCTTTTCCAATCTCTAACATTTTTGTGTTTAGGTCCATATTACGCTCGTCTAGAATGCACGTGCACACATGCGCATTCACAGATTTGTGGACGAGGGGTGTAATGTACGTCCCTGCGTCGCAGGGGAACCCTAACCTTTCAGAGCCCCGTCCCAACCCTTCAGTGGGCACCAATCCTCCCAAGGCCAGAGAGTATCTGTGAGATATGGGAGCCTCCGGGGCCCCACTCACAATTCTCCCAGATGGCCGCATCATTTTACCTCACGCCGCTGCCTAGTGATGAGCTCCTATAAATGAGGGTGGTCGGAGCGCTACACTCTCAATTTTTGTGATTCTTTTGTGCGGCTGCCCCACAGGAAGGTAGAATGATACACAGACCGTTCAGCACGCCGTCGTCACGCGCTGCATTTCCCCTCACAAATGGCGGCGGCCGGACTGGCAGCATGTGGCCCTGGTTGCACAGCTGTGTGCGCCGGACAGCTGCGCGCTCACCTGCCGCCGCGTGGCACCACGGTGGCTTTACAGGCACAGCCTGCTGGAGACGGCCGTGGCGCGAGGGCGGGCGCGAGCGAGCCCTGAGGAGACGGGGCGCGGGGACACCGCACCAGGAAAAGCTTAACCCGGATTAACCAGCAGGTGTCACAGGACTTGTCGGCGCTTTAGCGAAGTTTCACGGACTTGCATTCATCGGGTACATGTTTAGGTTCAGTTTGTGGAATTATGTGGCAGGGAAGGGCCAAATTATGCAGAAGTTTACTAAATTATGCGGCACGAATACGCAAATTATGCAGCATAATGTGGCACATTTGAGATCATATTATCTAATTATATTGCCATTTTTACACATATTAACACTATATGGGCAGAGGTTTCTTTCACCTCATTAGTACTAGTCTGACACCCAAATACAGCAATAAGTGACAGAAAGATGACCAGTCAACCTTTGTCATGGAGCTTGCACTGCGCAGCAACGCGTGGTGAAGCGACTTTAGTAACGTTTGTTCCATTTAAGGTTGAAACATTATCTGTGCAGATTTTGCAGGAAATTATGGATTATGTGACACGTGCAGCAAATCCATCATTATGTAGAAAATGCAGGGGGCACAATATCGTATAATTCCAGTGGCCCTCCAGGCGGAGACCAAAGCCAGGGTGCTAACTCTAAGGAGCCGTAGAGTGGAGACAACACATAAGTAAAAGCTTAAACCAGATTAACTGCCTTCCTTGGGGGAGACGAGCAGGTGTCAGAGGATTTGTCAGTGCTTTGCAAAGTTTTATGGGTTTACGTATCAGCTGTTAAATGTGTAGATTCAGTTTTCTTCGACTTTTCCCTTTCTGTCATTTCTGTTTTTAAAGAAGGCCTGTGTTAGTGAAGTATCTTGACGGGGTTTGAGAGCGGTATGGATGTATGGTGTTCTTGCATTTTCAAGACAGAGGTTAGCAAAGATTATGCAGCAGATGATAGATAAGTTGGCCAATGGTGCAAATTCATAATTATGCATAAAATGCCATGACCTCAAAATCACATAATTCCAGTGGCCCTGGAGGAGGAGCACTGCTGCAGGTGGATATAATGGCCGATGGTTGCACTATTGGAGTACATTTTTTTACCCATTGATCATCAAACATATTCCAATCAATTAGCATTTGTATAGCGCAGCACTGTCACCCTTAGGGGTATTTAAGCACTGGGGGGCCATGTCTCAGTTGGACAGCCAGAGCTTAAGTTTCTATCTGAAGTCCACCAGGGAGGGTGCTTTTCAGAGGTAGAGGGGAAGGTCGTTCCTGGTTTTGGAGGTGTTGTAGAAGGAGCAGCCCCTGCTGCTGCTATAATGGATACGGGAGGGGGTGCGAAGACTAGAGAGGAGGACCGCAGGTGTCTCGTGGGTAGATAGAAGTTGAGACGATGGTTGATGTAGGATGGCTCTTAATCGTGTAGAGCTTTGTAGGCATGCAGGAGGATCTTGAACTGGTTTCTCTTCTGGATGGGAAGCCAGTGGAGGTTGCTGAGGTGGGTCTATTTGAGGAAGTCTAGAATGAGTCTTGTGCTGTGTTCTGTATGGTCTGGAGTCTTCTGAGGAGCTGGGAGGAAATTCAGGAATAGAGAGTGTTGCCATAGTCGAGGCGGCTGGTGACAAGGACCTGCGTGATGGGTCTTTCGGGTGTTGATTGGGATCCATCTGAAGATTCTGCCGACCATGTGAAGGGTGTGGAAGCATTTGGAGGCTACTGCTTTGACTTGTCGTTTCGTGGTCAGTTGGCTGTTGAGAATGATGCCAAGGTTGCATGCATGGTCTGTTGGTGTGGGTGCTGGTCCATGTTCTGCTGGGCACCAACTGTGGTCCTATATGGAGGTCTTCTTCTAGAAGATCAGTACTTCTCTTTTGTCGTAGTTGTGTCTGAGATAGTGGTCTCTCATCCATTTGGCTTCATTGGTCATGGCGTTGCTGAAGTTGGTTTTAGCAATGGAAGGGGTTCTTTGTGAGTGAGCGGATTAGTTGAGTGTCGTCTGCATAAGAGATTATGTTGAGTCTGTGGGATCTGACAACATCAGCAAGGGGGGGGTCTTGTAGACATTGAACAGGATGGGGCTGAGAGATGATCCTTGGGGGCACACTGCAAATGATGTTCTTGGGTGTGGAGGTGAAGGGACCAAACCAAACCAAAAAGTGCCCCGCGTTTGGCATGAGGTAGGGACAAACTCGTATACTGTGGGCTTTTTCAAGAGGGTGAAACTTCCCTTTTGGTAGTATGTCTGTAATATGGAGGCTTGGTGCATAGAGAGTTGGTACATTCTATGTTTTAGGCACAACCTGAACCTTCCTCAAAGTGTCACTCTTTACCATCAGAGAAGCCAGATTGCAATATTATTGAATCACTGATCACTGGAGGAAATGTGCTCACCTTTAATAGATCCTCGTAAAACCTACAAAGAAGCTACTATACATGAGTGTCCAGACAATGCTGGGCCAGCAATCCAAAACCACAAGGATGCAGGAACTCCAACCTCCAGCAAACTTGTGTTTGAATTTTTCTTTTCATTTTACAACCTACATCTAATACATTAAATATTCTGTCTGAGCTGTTCCAGCCGCAAGCGCATGACAGACTTGGAGAAATAAATGCCAAGTCATGCGTGCCCCAGCTAGTGGCTGCACCTATATAAACAGGATAGACGTGCTGGATCATACGAATCACAGGTTTTCTGCCATATGTATTTATTCCAAAGAAAAGCAGGCCTTGATGCAAATCCGATCTGGATCTCACTGAAGCATCCTAGAAGGCTTCACCAGAGCTTAACCACAGCTGCCTTTTAACACAGTCTGCCAGTAAATTTAACAGCCGCCATGTTTGCAAAACCCATTAAGACTTTGTAGATACAGAATGTGGTCAAGTGCGGATTTGAAACCTATGTCCACTGCCTCGAGCATAACATAAACTGACCAGAAATTAGGGTACATTGAAATTGCCACCCATGTGCCTGTTGTCAGTCATTAGACACATGACGTCAGAATTCTCCATTACAAGGAATAGTCAGTGTGTGTGTGTGTGCTGCTTTCACTGTTTTCCTGGAGTTCGGTTAAACCATGTCTCACTCACCAGAAACCTTCAGCCTTCACGTTTTGTGGTTGTCTTCAACAAACACCTGAAACATTAGCGGGTGAAACTTTTAGCACATAGGGGTTTGCAATATTGAAATCCGCAAAGTTAGTTCATAGTCGAACGGGAAACCGCTACGTGTGTCTAAGGTACTTTTCTTTTCATGTGAGACTTAATGCGGTAGCAGCTGAAGGCCAGCTGTCCAGGCATGTCTCAAGCTGCTGATTTCAACATCAGCCGGCGCTTTGAAAGCTGCCCAGCACAGTTCGGTTCATGATTCCGCTATAGTAAGCTAGAACTTGCCAAGCTGTGTCCAACCTGACCATTACTCTGGGCATAAAATATCAAAATCCCACCTACAGAAAAAGGTCCACGTGGTCCCCACAAGACCTGCAACACACCAAGTTGACTATTCCTGCAAGCTCATGTAAGGGACTCAGACATTTTTAAACGTAATTTTAACCCACGTATTTTAGGGTAAAACCAAATTTCACAAATGGTCCGAGACCGGTATTTAATATTTATTCTTACATGGTTTGATATACGGTTTGATACATGTATTACAATGGTGTGAGATACGTTTTTATACATTATTTTTGATACTGTACTGTAATTTTGCAATGATTTTAAGTAATTATGCAAACAAATACATTAATTCATTGATTCATTCAGCCACTGTTTTAGACCCAGGGCATATTTTAATACCTTTTGGTCCTATCCTAAAATGGAACACTCTTAGTCTGCTTCGGGTGAAAGATATATTTTCAAGTCAAACGAGGTACATCCTAGTTTGCACAGTTCCAATTGAATTTTGCACCAGAGTTACCGGGTTGTGACTCAGAGAAGTCACGGTTGTGCGGAAGACGTAGATCATGTGGAACAACGAGGAATTGTCTGAAGTTGGTTCCCTGCTTTCCAGAGGTGATGCCTAAAAAAGTGTGGGCCCTTCATGTTTAGGCTGGGATGAAGGACTGGTGCCCTGCCTTGTGGGACTCACTGTGTCGCTAAATGCTAAATTGTAGGTGGTGTAAAATGGCCCAGCCCGTGTCCGGGGATATTATCAGTTGACAAAAAGTCTATCTGAAGTTCAGGGAGTATTTGTCAAGCCCAGAATTTCCTATGCCACCGCATGCCCCTAGTGTGCTGCCTCAAACACTAGGCCGGTCAGCTGAAACGTGTCGGTGCACCGCATATGGGATGTCAGTGAACAGCAAGAGTAGACGTTTTACATCACTCACCGTCTGAGAAAGGAACCCATAGGAAATTGAATTTACGGAGGCGAGATTCCTTCTAGCTCTCTCAAAAGAGCCCATGGAAAAGTGTTCCCAGGCGTGATGTGTGTGAATTGGTTCCCTCTACCTGCGAAATAAAGTTTAGTTATATCACTTTTTTTGCCTTGCATCTGCATAATTAAAAAAATTAATTTAACGGCAAGCACTCCCAAGTGGGTGTGTCATCTGTGCCATAATATTTTCGAAAATAAATATACATTCGGATAGGACTTAAGTTCATGAATATAAAAGCACTGTAATAAGGACACTGCTCCAACTTCTGTTATAAGTATATTTCTGTCTTTATGAAAATTAAATGAGATCGCGCATAGAATTAACCAAGAAAGGCCCTCCTTTTAAATGCTTTCTCTGTACCAGAATATACTGCAGATGTCATCCGTCTGTTGCATGTATTGGAAGCGGGAGGGCATTTATAATGCAATCACTGTTTGGTGAATGGATGAAGGCATATTTTTAGGTCTGGTCTAGAGACAGGTTTAACAGGTTTCCCAGCCCCATGTTTTCCAAATAATTCATGATCAAAATAAACATATGTACAGAGTAGGGATGTGCTTTTGGTCAGCCCTCTTCAATTATTGCCTGTCGAAGTGTCACTCAGAAGTTGCTTCCACACACCACAGCCAACAGAATGTGTGAGTGGATAAGCCCGCCTTAGCCGTTGTCTCACACATACTGCACCACTGATTATATACGTTGTTAAGCACCAGTGAACTGAAGTTGGTTATTTTTTTTTCTGTTTAAACCGAAAAATTGCCTGTGAAGTAAACCACTGGGGCATACACATGTTGACGCGAGACTTTCAGGTAACAGCCAATGCTTATTGAATAAGAGCCATCGCTTTTAAGGGGCACCGATCCGAGTTTGCGCTTTGTATTCCTGGACTTAGTCCATGTCAAGATGGTGTAAGGACGTCCAGAACGCCTCTGCCAGACTCATCTTCAACATCTCACGCCGCAACCACATCACCAGCCACCAGAGAGACCTACACTGGATACCTGTCAACAAAAGAATCACTTTCAAGCTCCTCACGAACACCTACAAAGCTCTCCACTACGCCGGACCTGCATACCTCAACCACTGCTTCTCCTACTACACACCCACCAGACATCTTCGCTCCCCCCAAATGGTCCTGGCCACCATCCCACGGATCCGCAAGACCACAGTTTGAGGAAGATCCTTCTCCTACCTTGCTGCGATGACCTGGAACTCCCTGCCTCTGCACGTCAGGCAATCACCATCATGGCCGAAAATTCAGGAAGGACCTCAAGACCTGGCTCTTTGACTGAACCGCAGACCCTCCCCCACACACACTTAGCGCCTTGAGACCTTCACGGGTGAGTAGTGGCGCTTTATAACATCACTGATTGATTGATATATTGACTTCCTTTGGATTGAACTGAGTGCATTGGTCCATATCACCGACCGGAAGCATGCATGGAATGAGGCACAGTTGAGCTGTGCTGATGACGAGCTGAGCTCGTCATGACACCAGCAAAATGGAAATTTCCAGCACAGGGGAAAAATAACCACAGCAGCGATGTGGTTAAGAAAGCTGCTGCTTTGCAGTCATTTGGGTAATAACAACCAACATGGTGGTGTGCGAAGATGACGACAAACTGACCTCGTCCACTGTTAATGACATCAACTTGATGCAGCCCACGAGATTATGATCTGTTCTTCTCTTAGGTTTGCTGGCAATGTAATTGCCTTTGTTTCTGCCTTATGGGAGAGATATAGCTGATAGATATGCAACAGGTTTCTAAATTGTTAGCTCTGCAGGGATACAAATAATTCTTGGAGCCGAGACGTTAATTTATTCAGTGAGATGTGAGCCGGAGGTATCTGCGTGCTTAGCCCCCGCAGCGAAGAACCGCTCCACCACGCTACTCCACCTGCTCAGCGTTTGCTCCTCTCAATGTCTTTTGGTTGTGAAGGAGTATGAGGAGGTTTGTCTGTGATGGCGGCTGCAGTGTGCTTGCGCGGCATGGTGGACAAAAGTTGGTGAAAGAGTAAGGCAGCAATGTACTTTACTCGACCTTTAAAGGGAAAGGCCACTGACGTTGGGTCTTGGGAAGATCTCCTCACCCCCTGACCGCGGGTTTCCTGGACTGATTTTGAGCCATGGTGGAATGAATGTTTTGTATCCCTTACAGCACAGATTTATTTTAATTCAAGATGGTCCGATACAACAACAACCCTTGAATTCCTACTGACGGTCTTCTCTGTCCCGTTGCAGTGGATCACCTGTGGAGCTCCGTTGAATGTAGCATGCACTAGCGGGTGCAAGACTTGGCTAGTAATTTCTAACCGGGACGGCCTTCCCGAAGTTGGAATATGCTTCTTCTTATTTTTCCTGGGCAACAAGGACTTCCTGTCAAGGAGGTTTGTGCCATTGACTGGTTTCAAAACACTGTTCAGAGAACTGAAAGGCCCTTGCGTTTCATAGTATCTTTGCGACTTGCAAATTTGATTTGGAATTTGACCAGCTGATGATCAGCCATTGATCTGCTTTATTTATTTGAAGAGTAAATTGTTGTTATTTCTGAATATTTGCTTTAAAAAAATCTGGAAAGTTCTATTGTACCTTCTGACAGATGCCCAAGGTGTCTGTATGATTTAGAAAAGGGGGTGGTGATGAACGGAGTGTCTGAATTAAGCAGACCACTCTTACCCAGTCCAAAGATCAGGGCTTGATCCATCACCGTTATTTATCTCACTGCACCATCCCAGCTCAGAACCTGGCTATATGCAAATCAGTCTGTCCCTGGCCCAATGCATCATGGGAACAGGGCAGACTAAACTACCAAGCCAATTCTTTACCAGAAAGGAGACAAGCTACCGGGGACCGGTTTCTGGCATTTCAGCCGTCTTCGGCCCGGCTTGCTTGAATCCTGATGGTGCAGTGAGAAATGGACTCATGTCTGAGTATACCCTGCCACACCTATAGTGGCCAAAAACGATTTAGAAAAGGGGGTGGTGATGAACAGAGTGTCTGAATTAAGCAGACCACTCTTACCCAGTCCAAAGATCAGGGCTTGATCCATCACCGTTATTTATCTCACTGCACCATCCCAGCTCAGAACCTGGCTATATGCAAATCAGTCTGTCCCTGGCCCAATGCATCATGGGAACAGGGCAGACTAAACTACCAAGCCAATTCTTCACCAGAAAGGAGACAAGCTACCGGGGACCAGTTTCTGGCATTTCAGCCGTCTTCGGCCCGGCTTGCTTGAATCCTGATGGTGCAGTGAGAAAGGGACTCATGTCTGAGTATACCCTCCCACACCTATAGTGGCCAAAAACGATTTAGAAAAGGGGGTGGTGATGAACAGAGTGTCTGAATTAAGCAGACCACTCTTACCCAGTCCAAAGATCAGGGCTTGATCCATCACCGTTATTTATCTCACTGCACCATCCCAGCTCAGAACCTGGCTATATGCAAATCAGTCTGTCCCTGGCCCAGTGCATCATGGGAACAGGGCAGACTAAACTACCAAGCCAATTCTTCACCAGAAAGGAGACTAGCTACCGTGGAAGGGTATACTCAAATGTGAGTCCTTGCTCATTGCACCATCAGGATTCAAGCAAGCCGGGCCGAAGACGGCTGAAACGCCAGAAACCGGTCCCCGGTAGCTTGTTTCCTTCCCAGTATAAGAATTGGCTTGGTAGTTTGGTCTGCCCTGTTCCCATGATGCACTGGGCCAGGGTTAGACTAATTTGCATATAGCTAAGTTCTGAGCTGGGATGGTGCAGTGAGCTAAAAAACGGTGATGGATCAAGCCCTGATCTTTGGACTGGGTAAGAGTGGTCTGCTTAATTCAGACACTCTGTTCATCACAACCCCCTTTTCTGAATCATTTTTGTCCACCATAAGCGTGGAAGGGTATACTCAGATGTGAGTCCCTTGCTCATTGCACCATCAGGATTCAAGCAAGCCGGGCCGAAGACGGCTGAAATGCCAGAAACCGGTCCCCGGTAGCTTGTTTCCTTCCCAGTATAAGAATTGGCTTGGTAGTTTGGTCTGCCCTGTTCCCATGATGCACTGGGCCAGGATTAGACTAATTTGCATATAGCCAAGTTCTGAGCTGGGATGGTGCAGTGAGCTAAAAAACGGTGATGGATCAAGCCCTGATCTTTGGACTGGGTAAGAGTGGTCTGCTTAATTCAGACACTCTGTTCATCACCACCCCCTTTTCTGAATCAAGGTGTCTGTATAGCAGCATTCAGTGTGCAAAAATCCCAGAGAAATTACTGACTTTTCAGAATGTGGAGCAGCATCATGGTTACACCTTAGTGTTACTCTAAGCAATATTTGTAGTGCTTCTGCAAGGGATTGCGAATTACATTGCTATTTGTTTTAGGGTAACAAACACAATAACCAGCTATATTTCTCTAAGTAGTTAAATGTGTGTGTTTATATACAAAAATCACAGTGCAGAATATTTAGAAAAAATATCAACTATAGGTGGTCCACCTCTGAATTTAATAAGGAAAGTATCTAATGCTGGTTACATTTCTAAGGGCCAGAAGTACGACCCTTTTTTGCGCTCGCAAACAGGAGATCGGCCCATTTGCGCCCGCAAAAATGGGTCCTGGCATGTACAAACTATTTTGTGACTCGCAAAATAGCATTTGCGGTTCTTGCTATTAGGAAGGGGCGTCCCTTCCTAATAGTAAATCTCAATGCCATGTACTATTGTTTTGCGACGGCATTTGCGAGTGTGTGTGAAAATATTTTTTTAAGAGCAGGCAGTGGTCCCTTAAATAATGAAACAGAAAAGTTTAATTTTACGTTTTTTAAATGCATCCAGTTTTTCTTTAAGGAAAACAGGCTGCATTAAAACAAAAAAAAGCTGCTTTATTGAAAAAACAGTCACATATATGGTGGTCTGCAGACCCCAGCAGGCCACCATCCCTGGGAGTGCTAGCCATTC
This sequence comes from Lissotriton vulgaris, assembly GCF_964263255.1. NCBI lineage: Eukaryota > Metazoa > Chordata > Amphibia > Caudata > Salamandridae > Lissotriton > Lissotriton vulgaris. Next base: position 151,620,183 of record NC_141700.1, on the reverse strand, counting down.
CCAATGGGGTCGCAAAGTGTGCTAGTCTGATGAATATTAATGAGGCATGCAATTTGCAACCCCATTGGGAATCGCAAACAGTGTCTGAGACACTGTTGTACATTCACTTTTGCGAGCCGCAATATGACGCAATTTGGACTCGCAAATGTGAATGGTCATACATCTGGCCCTAAATCATTTATGAAATATCACCACTTTTCCACGTGAAGCATAAGTTCCACAAAAGGCCAATAGGTTGCCTTGCAAATCAGATTCCACCAGGCCAAGGACACCTTGTTAGCTCCTCATCCAGGATGTATTTTTTTCTACATTCTGTGAATATGTGAGCTCACCTACCCCATTAGCTACTTTAAGAGGAGCCTCAGTTAACCATTTCAGTGTAGTGTCTGTTTATTTTCAGAGGGCTCACATGGCTCCATTTGCAAGGACAGTTTCATAAAGTCTTTTCGTTCTCACTTAAAAATTCCCTCTCTTTGCCTCGGTTTTAAGGGATTCTTCTACACTTGTTCAGATGTAGCTGTCCTTATTACCTGTGTTCCAGTGTCAGCGGCATGACCCAAGAGGCCTGCGTAGCACTGTATGGGCTGAAGTTCCAATATGGCAGATACACAACACTTTAAAGGCTAAGTCTTTGTCAGTTGTATCCGGGAGCGGGGCATGGAACTAGTTCTTCCTCCAAGAGTCCGCCAACTCTACATGTAGCCAACCTCTTGTCCCACAGTGGAATCTACAGTCAGTACACCATCCAAGCTAACCAGTCCCTTCAGAAGTGTATTTATTGAACTTAATAGCAGGCTGATGCAGTACTGGAAGCTGTAACAGTAACTTGGGTAAAGTATGTACCTGTCCACGGGCCCCTCTGGCTGTTGTGGCTAGTGGCGACAAGAGTAACAGTTGTGAATCCAGAATTGAACCTTCAACCGGTGGTGTATCGTGGGTGGGGCCAGGGGGGCGGTTGCCCTGGGCGCAACATCTTAAGGGTTATTCTTAAGGGTGCAAAATGTAAAAAGAAAAGTGGAAGGATACCTGCATGCCCCGAGCGCTGGCAAGCCACGCCAGGCCGCTTCCTTCATCACTCAACACTATGTCGTGGCATGGTCTTTGGTAAGCTCTGAGGCATTAGCCGAGATGACATCACATCTCACTTGAAGTTCGTCCCGGGCCCCCTCACAATAATGCTGCATAGTTATTGCTTTTTGTTTATTAATCACTTAAAAAAGCTGGGCAGGGGCAAGGTCTCCTGTAGAAATGTAAATGCTTGCTTAATTCACTACTATATTGTTTGCCAGTAGAAGTACTTTTATTGGAAAGATTTTTAAAGTTCCAGTACCGTTTTCTCCTAATATTTACTTCTCTTATATAAATTCTAGGTGCTGTTAGTTTATTTCTTGGTTATAAATATTGTACACTGATTTAAAGACAAGAGCCATAGTGCAGCTCTTTGCAACAGAAAAACGAGGAAGGAAGAATGGGATTTAGAACCAGTCCTTGGCACAAAAACGAATAACCCTAGAAAACAAAACGAGCCCCTAGAATACACAACTTTATGACCTGAGTAAACAGACATAGGGAAATGCAATGGGTTTTGCCTTTGGGACTGATTGTCTCTGACAATACCTTTTGACGGTGCTGTCCAGCAACAATAAATAAATAAATAAAATACTTTAAAAAACATTGGTGGGTCTTCTGGGCAACGAAAGAGCAGTCCGGGAAAGTAAAAGGAGTGGATGGGTGTGAAGAAATTGAGCACACGAGCGAGTGCAAATGGGGCCGGAGAAGCACACAAGCAAGGAACAACACAGAGCTTAGGCGATAGGAGGGATTTTGGTGATGGGGGAATCACACGAGAAAGCTTGCAACATGTGGGAGACCGCAGCATGTAGTACAGTTGGTGGGTATTTGCGAGGGGGCAAAGCACGCTCGGGGGACAGCTGGAAAAGACATGCGCTCTCATGGAGTGCTTAAGCAAAAATTAAAAAAAGTGGTTACCTCCAAGTAAGCAGTGGAAAACAGCCAGACAACCAGATGGTGAAGAGTCAATGCTGCAGGGAGGGGCAAACGGGACAATGAAAACCATTGCATAATACACAAGCAAATAAGAGTGACAATGTAGCCAACCATTGAGAAGCAGTGGTCTGGCCGGAAGCCCTTGTAAGTGCTTGGTAAGCCCACAATAGGGATTTGGCAACCGTGCAGCTTGTGCTGTCTGGTGGGCCTGACTTACAAAGATCATGTGCTCATCAGGAGCGGCTGCTCCACTAGGGTGGAGGAGCGTCGCCCCACTGCTTTCTTGCAGTGCAAGAAGCAGAAACATAAAATGGTAATAACTTTGGTTATTACCATTTTATGTTTCTTTCTGCATTGCAGGAGGGCGGTTGGGCAGAGCAGCCCGGGCAGGAGTGGTTTGCCTACTAAAATCTCATGACTGGTTAGGTTGGCCCTCTTAGGCTGCCCAAACCAGTCATGCACACTCTGCACTTCTCCATGCAGGCTGCATTGCAGCCTACATGGAGAACAGGCCATCCCTTACAGCCCCTGGCTGGGCGGCGTCCCTACCAACCAAAACTCTCTACTGGAGCTTTGTGATTGGCTTAGGGGAGAGGAGGGAGGCTGCCTGCTTCCTGTTCCTGCCAGAGGCATGGGAGCAGTGAAGACGTGGGACCCGGGCCGGCAGAAAGGTAGATTTTATTTTTTAAATTTCAAATTATTGACCCCCCCCCCATCCCCCCGCAAATCATGCCGGCAGTTACCAGTGCTCATAGGCAGCAAAATAGGTTTTCATTTTGACAACTCAGTGGAATGGTGAAGTATGCACTGTTAGATTACAAAAAGCTACATTTGCGCACCTTTCTTCTCAATGTATCGCCCAAGAATGTAAAAAGCACTTGCCCTATAAACTAACATTTCAACAAACTATTTTCAATTGAAAGAGTGAAATCTTTTTTCTCTAGTGAATTCACAAAAACTCATAGAATCCTTAGACTACTCACAAGAAAAATAAGGACTGGTCACCTGATATCAAAGCCATGCCACTGATAGCCGCATGGTATCACTTCAGTTCCCTTTTTTTTGGGTACGCACAAAATATAAAATATAGTTATAGACTTAACAAACAAACTGACACAAATAAAATGTATGATCCAGCCGAGTTGATATTTTTATTCTACAGTAAGTTGCCATTTTCGATTTGAATTTTTGAAGTAATGATAAGTCTTATCTTGTGGAAGCAGCTTGAATTGGGATTGGATGGTCCTTCTCACATTTTAATTTCTTACACATTTGGTTGACTGACAGAAAAAAATGAGCTACTTAACCTGACCTTAATTTTGAAAGTAAGCACTCGGATACCTGATATCTTCGGGTCTAGTTTGCGCTATATAAAACTCAAAATAATAAAAATAAAAAAAAGATTTTATGTAACACACTTTTGATTTTTGTGTGCTTCATTCTTGCTGAGTAGCGACTTGACGGGAAGATTGGGCAGTGTTGGCTCGTAATGCGTATGAGCAGTCTGTGCACACTCACTTTCACACATCGGCTCACAAGCATGGACTCGCACCAACCCATCTACATGCAAACTCACTCGCACCATCCATTTACAAGGGCGCAGACATACACCCACTATTCACAAGCACATACACACACACACTTATTCAGAGCACTCACATACAAACACATATGTTCATAAGTACACGCGTTCATACAAATACACATTCAACAACCACATACAGGGCTGCAGTCGTGATAGCGGGTGGAGGGAAGGCGAAACACAAACACCTCCAATGTTGCTGGAGGTGTCGGGGAGGGAAGGAACTCACAGAAGATCACACCACCGCCTCTCATTGGCTGACCTTGTCATAGGACAGTCATTGAGAGGAGGCCCTTTCCCATCTCATTAACCCCTTGTGTGCTCATGACGAGACCAGGCCATCATGAGTCACAGTTGAGCTGCTCATGACGGCCTAGGCTCGTCATAACACAGCCGCTCCGCCCACGCGCAGTTAATTCCACGCCTGTGCGGGGGAAAAAATCGGTGGGTGGGGTCGTGAAGAGACCAGGTCGTCATGAGTACAGGTCCACCGTGATTCATGAGGGCCTGGTCTTGTCACGAGCACTGCGCTCACCCCCCCCCCCCCCACCGTGGGGGAATTACCCCTCCCCCCCCCGCAGGGAAGGGGTTAAAGAGTGGAATGTGACCAGTGAGACTTACTGACCCCTCCCCACTCTCTGACGAGGTATCCTTGATAGACAGTCGCCCTAGGCATTTCACGGATTAAACCTGAAGCAGCCACAACCGACGCCTTTGGGGACCCCCTCCTCCCTGTTATGAGGGGAAGGGGACTTCACAGGGCTTTGCCATGCTGATGAGGTCACTGCCCCATGGGCTGTGAAATATTCAGCCGGGAAAAACTTGGCTCAGGCTGCCAGGCGCCTCTATATTAGCGCATGTAGAGCACCTGGCTTCCTAACCCTGACATGTTGAGTGTCTGTCAGGCTGACCTTTGCTCAGCATGACAGACGCCATCATGCTTTGGAAAACAGAGGGGAGAGGAGCCCCAGTGCTTGTAATGACGAGCCGCCTCCTGCAGGGTGTATGTATTTCAGTCTTCATATTTAACTATCTTGTTAAAACCGATTTGACTAAATCTGACTTAAACAGCTAATATATATGAATTACATTAATAGCTGCATATATTAATATATGAAGTATTCCAATACTATTAAAAGATACATTAAAAGCCTTTCCCTGGTTAGTGGGAAAGCATCACGACTGTCCCCGCCCCACTTTATCTTGCAGTGAAGCTCACAATGTCGGGCGGTGCTTGGCACACCTGCAGCCAGGGCACCATTAGACAGGAGATTTAGTAGTGTAAAAAATATCAGAAAAACAAGGCAGCAGGCCTTTTCCATGAATGCATTCAAGATCTGGAACAACATCCTCGTATCTCATAAGGACTGCGACAACTCTGTTCCAATTCAGGAAAGAGTTGAATACGCATCTCTTTAAAGAACACTACATCCCAGTACATTAACTATCCACACAACAGCTACGTCTCCTAACACTCGTTGCCTTTATGCTGGAGTGTGACCATGTGCACTGCTCTGCTGGCTTCTAGATAGGTTTGCACTATAGAAATAAACATACGTACATGCATAAACTGTAGTAGGCCTGGATGGACTCATTCACTGAGGTAGGCCAGGGCACGTCTCCTGCCATTCCATCTTCCACCTTGAAATCTTCGCTTTCTCCATCAGGAAATCGATACTTTGAGCTTCAGGGCCTCTGGTGAATTCTGCTCTGCTTCTAGGTATGTGTAATGAATTTCTGCACGTAGACACCTCTATGTCATGCAAATCCCACCTCATTATTCGGTTTCAGACTTTGAGTCTGACGGTGGTGACAGGAAATTTTTATTTTGACCTGCCGTGCTGCCACGGCGCTGAACCGGGAGCGTCTGGCTGGCGCTTATTTCGTGCCCGGCAGGGAGCCCCGAGGGCTGGGCGAGCAGAAGGGACTAATTGAAATTATCTCTCCTTGGTTCCACGTTGACTTCCATTGGGGAGTCAGTGTATTATCCAAATTAGCAATGCAGAGCTCTACTATAGCAGCTAATGAGAAAAGTAATTATCTACTGTGTATCTCTATTCTTTCCTGCTCTGTACTCCCTTTATCGCTGTCAAAGTCTGCCAATCTCCATTTCTAGTGCAGAGGCTTCAGTTCCTGTAGAACTTGGTGGCCCAAATGCAGAGGCGGTGGGTTATTCTTCTGCGACGCCCCTTATTTATGGCGGATAAAGCTCAACAAACCCTCTGCTCAGCTCATACTGTCAGTATTTAAGGTTGCTTGAGTAAGAACGATCCTCCTTCTGAAGTGTTGTGAAATCTATAACCTGCTTACTGAGCTCCTTGGTCAAGCTTTCTGTGCACTTCTATAGTAAATCTACAAAAGATTCTCAGCTGTGATGTAGGTTCTCATGTTCTTACTGTTTCACCATGGCTGCTATGTGTTGTATAGGACAGAACAATCAGCCATTTGTGTGCTTTGGGGCTCTAGGAAAATGGAGTTTATTAAGAGTTTTCTTTTGATTTGTGATTCCTGAGATGAAGCTGTTTCATTCCGTGTCGTTCCGTATGCGATACGTTGTAAGCCTGAAGACACAAGCAAAGATGGCTGCTCGCTGCAGGAGGGGTGGCAGGTTTGCATGCCCGCTCCATGGCTGCCTAGAGGGGCAGTAGTGATAGTAAGGACAGTGTAAAGGTCTTTTGGTTTCTGTAACATCTTCCTCTGACCATTGGGCGGACATGCAGTGGGTGTCAGGATGATTCTAAACTGTGTTACTGTAATGTTTGATAGATGGACACACACTGTCACAACCATAGAAAGGCGACACATATCGTTTTGAACTAACTGACATATTCAGCAATTTCCATTGAGCGCGCTGATGACATCCCCCACCAGTGTCATCAGTACGTAAACCGCTTTCTACCTCTTACTTGTTCTTTCCAAGGGTCTAGGTAGAACATCCTTTGTTTAAGTTGTGTATGAGCCACATTGGTTTAGGAATGTTTTGATAGACACATGGCATGAATTAGGCCAACCCCAGTGACGGAAGCCTTCCAGACATGTAGCTTGGTCTTACTATGAACTGTGTAGAGAAGGTAGGAAATCTGTATTGATGTAACTTGCTCAATAGTGGAGTCTGCTCCTATTTATTATTCCGCCGGGTGGAAGAGCCAGCCACAGTGATGTAATCTCCCCATCCTTGTGTGCCAGCTCTAGGTATTTGAGATGAGTTCCAGACATGGGAACTGTTTGCCTGGCTGTCAAAAGAATGAGATTCCCCAAATCTAACTTCCTGGTATCACACACCAATATTTTTTTAATTAATATTTAGGGTATTATTCTATTTTGTTGTTTTTTGAGAGCAGCTTTTCTAAGGACAGCGACCTTTATTTACTGCAGAAACATTCCAATTTAAAAAGGTTACTCGTCTTCGCTTCTTGGATGTCATCCAGGATACTGGATTGTGAAGATTACTAATATCAACACGCGTTTGTTATTGTTCCGCTCATCTCCCAGACTAGCTATTAATAGAACATAGGTCAGAGGGAAGCCTTCTCTGAGTCAGCCAGTACACAGAAAGGTGTGATACAGATTATAGATGTTTCAAGTGCTCTAATGGGAGATATATTAAAAACCTACTGGCGGTCGCCAGTAGGTAGTTATAGTTAGGTCCATGTTTCCATAGGAAAAGGATTTTTTTACTTGCCTAGATTTTTGGTGCATTATGACGAATCTTCCCAATATTTTCTCCAAAAAAGTGCACCTGTGATTCTTGTTGTGCATTGAAAGTTTCGAGTTGTTCCAGGCCGAGAAAAAGGAGGGGGGGTTTTAAAAAAAGTTCATTTCTCGTGCTAATTCCCATAGGAGCTTTAGACACGACTACAGCCAGAACCGTTGGACCGAATAACACCAAATTTGGCAGAAAGCTTGCTTTTGGTCCACAGATTGTGCTTTTTGTCTGTGTAAATCCGTTCAGAAGTTCAGAAATTGAAAGGAAATCCAAATTTGGTTATCTGCCCTCGCCGCTAATTCGCAAATAATAACTAGCCCAAGCAGGGAAATGCAGAGCTGTGATTGGCTGCCATCGCTTCAACCAGGAAGTGTTGGCAACCATCTTGGGACTCTTCTTCAGCTGAGTCCCACAAAACAAAACAGGAAAAAAAGAAAAGGGGGCAGGGTAGGAATACCTTGACCCCCAAGCCTTGGCCCTTGGGGTTCCCCTGGAACTCCACCATGGCATTAAAGCCTTTGTTTAATTCACATTGATTTTTGCAAAATATTTGCGAATATTGCAGTGAATAACAAAAATAAGCATGTACAGACACACATGCTTGTTTTAATTGTAGCCCCTGGGTGAGCCAGGTCTCAGGGGCATGCAAGGATTATTTAAAAAATGAAGGGGGTGCATGGGCCCCTCTCCAAGTGCTTAAAAATGCCCCAGGGGCCATCACTTCCCTGGGGCTCACTATATTAAGAAGCTGGGGACTGAACGGACCCCCTCAGCTCCGGAGACCAACACCTCTCCAAGGCTACATATTAAATGCATGTGGGGGTCTCGCTGAACCCCCTGATCCTCGGTGACCACCACCTCCCTGGGGCTAACTTAAATATGGAGTGTGGGCACATGCCCCGCCATGCCCTAGGGACCACCAGCTCTCCAGGGCTTTTTTTTATATGAAGGAGGGGGGCCATTCTCGCCCCTGGGGACCACCACTTCCCCAGGCAGGCATGGCTAAAAAGGGAAAGTAGGGAGGCTATACGGCCTATCTCCTGGAGCCAATAATGGCCCTAGGGACCGCTACCTCCCGGGCCGGCTCCTGCAATAGCTTGGTGTGCCCACCCCTGGGACATAGCTGTTTGCAGTTACTTGGCAGGAGCTTTGACAGCTCCCGCCAAGTCAGAGCAAAAACTCCACTTCCAGCAAGCGGGAACGTACAAAATGCTCTCGCTTACTGGAAGCGGAGGTTTAGTCTGTTTCCATACCAGCTGTCAAGCATGCAGGGAAACAAGCAAAAGGATTGCTCTCACAGAGAGGGAGCTGCATGTTTAGCAGCTCCCTGTCTGTCAGAGCAATGCCGGCTCCCTCAGGAGGCAGGGAACCGGCAGGGTCTTTGGGGCCTTGAGGCTCCCCCTGTGGTCCCGGTTAGGAAAAGAGCAGAAAGGGGCAACATAAAGGTGAGAAACGAGTAGAAAGAGGAGAACGAAGGTCAGCAACGAGCTTAAAGAGGCAAGATGAAGGGTAAGAAACAAGCATATAGCGGTAGAATAAAGTTCGGAAACTCGCAAAAAGAGGGAGGATAAAGGTCAGCAACAAGCAGAAAGGAGCAAGATAAAGGTGAACAACAAGCAGAAAGAGGAAGAAAAAGGGTCAGAAATGAGAAAGGCAAAATAAAGGTGAGAAGCTTGCAGAAAGGCAAAATAAAAGTCAGCGACCAGCTGAAAGAGGCAAGAAAAAGGTGAGAAACGAGCATAAAGATGCTAAATAAAGGTCAGGAACCAGCAGAAAGAGGCAAATAAAGGTCAGAAACTAGAAGAAAGATGCAGAAAAAAAGGCAAAATAAAAGTCAGCAACGAGCAGAAAAAAGCAAAATAAAGGTGAGAAATTAGCAGAAAGAGACAGAATAAAGGCCAGAAGGGAGCAGAAAGAGGCAGCATAAAGGTTAGCAACAAGTAGAAAGAGTCAAACTAAAAGTCAGCAATAAGCAGAAAGAGGAAAAATAAAGTCCAGAAACTAGCAGAAAGAGGCAAAATCGAAATCAGAAACAAGCAAAAAGAGGCAAGTAAAGCTCAGAAGTGAGCAGAAAATGAGCAGAACCCACTCATGCACCTACTCACAGAACAACTCAAACACTCTCACAGCCACTCACAGACCCATTCACACATGCTCCCACTCTTAGACAAACTCAGACACTTACACCCACTTACAGAATCACTCATACTCTACAGAATCACTCATACTCTCTCACCCACACACAGATCTACTTATAGACTCATGCACTGACTCAGACCCTCTGAGACTCACACACCGACTCACAAACCCACTCACAATCATATACCAACTTACAGCCACACTCATACTCTCTCACACCCACTTGCAAACCTACTCGGGTACCCACTCATGCACACACTCACACATGCAGTGTCAAAGGTTAGTGGTTAAAGTTAGGAAATAAAATTAAGAAAACCTTACTAATTCACTTAAAAAACAAACATTACAGGGACGTTATAGTTAGGAAATAGAATTTGTTTTAAACGTAGAAATTCACTGATAAAACAAAGGTTATAGGGCTGTTATAGTTAGGAAATAGAATTTAAAAAACCTTTGAAATTCACTGGGAAAAAACAAAGGTTACAGGGATGTTATAATTAGGCTATAATTTCACTTGTATAATACCAGTGTAATTCAGCCGTTATAGTTACCTGATCTTACTATAATTTACGCCCCTGCAATGCACTGCTTACGACTTCACTTATTACATCACTCATGACATGGTCAGTGACAACACTCATGACATCTCACGTTACATCAGTGATGACATCATCCTCAGAAGCACTCACACGCACCCACTCACACCCCCATACATACCACCTCTTACAGACCCATAATTTTTTTTATACAACCACTCACATATCCATAAAGCCACTCACTCCCCCACTCACTCAAAGAGCCTGTTCATACAACCAGTCACTCTACCAAACATCCACTCACTCATCCATACAGCTACTGACACACCCAGTTGTTCACCTATACTGCCACTCAAACACCCACTCACGCACCCACTCACCCACCTATAGAACCTTTCAACAGAGCCACTCACTCACCCATGCAAATACTCACACATTCACTGACACCCCCACACAACAACTTAAAACCCCATTCACACATCCATACAATCACAGCCGCTCACTCACCCATACAGCCATTCCCACACTCATTCTTTCATACAGTCACTCACAAGCCAACTCACTTAACCAAACCACACTCAAAAAGTCACTAACTAACCCATACATCCACTTACACACTGAGTCACTCACTCATATAGCCATTCAGAAACCCACCCACTCACTCACTCACTCACCCATAGTCACTGACACACCCACTTACCCGCCCATACAGCCACTGACACATCCACTCATTCACCATTAGACTCACACACCCACTAAGTCACCCACACAGCTACTCACACACCCACGTATACACCCATACAACCACTCACACACCCACTCACACACCTGTACAGCCACTCAGACACCCACTCACACGGACACACAGTCACACAGTCACACACCGAATCATATAAACTATGTTAAAAAAAGGCATCACTCAGTAGTACACAAAATATATTAATTTAACTTTTGTGATACCTAAGTATATACGTTTAACACCCAAAAATTTATAGAAACACAATCACTGGATGATGTCATCAGTGATGTCATTTGAAATGCCATCAGTGATGTCACTGACCATGTCATGAGTGATGTAATATGTTAAGTCATGAGCAGTGCATTGCAGGGGCATAAGTTATATTTAGTTCAGATAACTATCACTACTGTATTTCATTGGTTATGTGCAAATGAAATCTGAGCCTAATGATAACGTCCCTGTAGCCTTTGTTTTTTAAGTGAATATATATTTAATATCTGTGTTCTCTTTTAACTTAGAAGACCTGTGACTTTGTTGGGCAGTCCTGAACTGTCTTTAGTGTTTTAGGATTACGTCTACTGAAGAGGAAAAAGACAACTTGCTACATTTCCCACACTGCCCCTTCATGTCCATTGGAGAACCAAAGTATCTGTAAAGTAGAGCTATATGCAGTGCATATTAAAAAGAGTGAACATGTGCAGAGGCACTTACAATTTTGTTTAATGAGAGAGTTTTGTGGAGATAAAGTACATTTTTGAGGATCACTCTATTGGGTTTACTGGGGAAGACCAGATTAGAACTCCAGTCTTCCGGTTTCATAGCCATAGTTTAGCTTTAGGTCCAGCCATATGCTTTAGCAGTAATGCACCCCATATTATAGCCTCAGAATTAAAATGAAACTCTTAAATTTATGTGTTTGGATATTGGAAAGTGGCTTCACCAGTGACTTGAACTGGATTCTCTTGGTCACACTGAACCGGCAGAGGGATCACAATTCAATGGAGATGGGTTTGTGTTTTGCTTGTTGGGCAAGCTGTTTTGTTTTGGACTTTAAGGAGGAAAACCATGGGGAAACTTGTGATGAGAAAAGTGACTGCAGTTGTGGGGAGGTGTCTTCCATGCAGTCATAAATGTCTTGAACACTTGGGTTATGATTTAAAACTAATCAAACTGAGTTGGAGTCTTGTTTTAGAAAGGTTTGGGCCACAAGGGTAGAAATTGAACCCGAAAGGTCTTATTAGATAGCTCAAAGTCGGGTATAGGTTTAATAACATTGGGGAGAGGACTGAGTCTTGCATAGACCAGTAGTTTATGAGGAACATTGTGATGGATCAGGAGGTGGGAGGGCCACAGCTACTGGAGTTCTTTATGATAAGGAGGATGTTATGAAGTCTAAAACATTTTTTCAGAGTTTATAATCAAGAGGTTGTAACTATGCACCTTGTGTCCAGCCATGTTTGTCTATTGCGAGGTTGAGTATGATTAAGGGTACTATTCTACTTGCATCCTCAAAGGTTATTGTGATGTTGTCAAGTAGAGGGACAGGTTAGAATCTCTCCTTGTATCTTCTATTAGCCACCCTGATATACATTCGCCCGTCTCACTGATCCACCATACCAGGAATATGTTGCCCGTCTCAATCCTAATGTATTTAAATCACAAATTTCAATACATTCGAGTTATGACCTTTAAGCTGGACAGGGACATTGTGGCTTGCTTCTATGTCATAGTAAGCAATTACACTGAATAATTTCCCGGTAAAAGTATACATTTATAGTCCCAGGTGAACATTATGTATAGAATAATGTACCCTTCAACTATACAAACGGCTATAAACATGCATTCAACCCTAGCTCTGCTGGGCCATTTTGTATAGTTTTATTACATACAGCCAAGCCATCAACAATAACAACAATAGCCATTTTTGTGGTGCCCACCCACCACAAACATATAGATATGCTCAGCAAGTTTAATAGGAGTGTATTACCTACCTTCGTAGTACCATTTTCTACCTCTGAATTATGAAGGCAATCTAACTGGACGTAGGCGGGAATGCGCTCTGCTGGTTGCAAAGAAATGTCTGCATTGCACACTAAAGTCACTGACCCGCTAACATTTCTGAAAAACACCACCAAATAATTTTTTTTGTCTCTCTGCTTATTTAGCCATATTAAAAACATGTTTTAAATATCGACTCCTAATTTCTCTTGGCTTCGGGATACGTCAGGACGCGGACCTATGCAGGCACGGAGAGCAGCTGATCGCGCCCCGTCACCTACACTTTAGATACTACGGGCCATTGTGCCACAAATATTCAGACTGAGGGTCCCCTGTCTGTTTAATCTGAACTGTCATCCTTCCTTGTCTTGAGAAAGACCCGCCGCGACCACCCACAGGGGCGCATGAGGGTCGAAACTTCTACAATCTTAGGAATCCTTGGTCAATATTCAGCATCTGGCCATTGAAATCTATCTTGTATATATGTATATGTATTAATTCCTTCGCACTGTATATGTTATCACACCCATTGAGCACCACTTCACAAAAAGTCACAAAATTTGCATTTTTTTATGACTGTCTTATCATGTATTGAAAAATGTATCCTTGAATGCAGTAATTCGGATATGTTTGGAAGAAATTTGTTATAATTTATACAATATAACACGTTGACCTTATGACTTTGTTTTTTGCGCATTTATTTCTCAAAACGTACACTGTGTATCAGAGAACTGTCTTTCGTTTGTCTCCATTTATGAGCATTGTTGAAGTAATCTGCCTTACCCGACAGAACCATTTTTTGTTTAACTATTGAATACCCAGGTTCTGAGGGACACAGGGTCACCCCTTTTTTGTTAATCATTTGTGTTACCACCCACCATCTTTATTTCAATATCCTGGTCAACTAAGAGAGTGCCTCTTTGCTGCACAGTTATTTTAAACGTACGCCGCTACATCCAGGCCCGGACTGGCCGTTGCAGGCACGGGGCAATGCCCCGGTCAGCTGCATGGGTGGAGGCCGGTTTTGGACCCCTGGAGGCCGTTTTTGTTACAGGGCCGTTTTTGCAGCATAGCTGCAAAAACGACCCTGTAACAAAATCGGCAGAAAACCGGCCCTGGCAAAGAGCACAGTCGCACCCCAATTCCCCCCCCCCCCCCCCCCCCTCCCCTTTGCCAGGGCCGGTTTCGGTTCCAAGTCCGGCCCTGGCTACATCGTCACGTTAGGAACATCTCTTAAAGCACAATGCAGTTTTAGAAGCGCCATTGCTCCTCCTATAGCCTCTTTTAAGACTGCCTAGCCAAATTGCGGATGGTTTTCTGCCCTACTGCGTGAGTTAAGGCCACAGAATAGGCAGCAAGAAACAGATTATCTTCTTTGTCCTATAGAGCTGTCTCCATCGCATTGTAGGTGTTTTGATAGGATCAAATGTAAAGCAGATGAAAAAAAGAAAAGATAAGGGTCAACGGTCCATGCTTGGCAGTACCAGAGGACATTGTAGCATGTTTCTCTGCCATGGCACACTCGTTGTCAACCAGACTGCTTATCACACTCACAGCGGTGTCGTTCTATATATATCGCAAGAGCCATACATTAGTAAAGGAAGATACATGGGGCAGTGAATTCATGAAAGGTTCTCTTCTGTAGAAAACACCTTGCTGCTCTCTTAAAAGTTTAATAAAGAATACATTTGGAATGCCTAACATTCAGTGCCCCTGCTACTGGTACCGGAGGGGGGGTGGGGGAACTAAAGTACATAAAATAAAAATCTTTCTGTAGAATCCTTAACATTCATTGTAGATCATGCTCATGGTCTCGTGACAGCAGTCAAAGTAAATGTGTTGGAACGCTCAAAACCTACAACCGGGCACCAGACTAGCGCCATCCAACGTTAGTCCATGTTTAAGTGAATGGTGGCAGCTTTTCAGGATTTTCAGTTGGATTAACATTCACAGATGTCTTCAAAATCAGTGTAATCACAATCTACATAGTGCTTATTCTGTAAACGTGTTTGTATACTTTACTATCCTGCATATGTGATATTGCCCTCGAGAGCCCACCTTGGACTCCACACAAGAAGTCCAAGGTTAAGCAGCAAAGATGCACTATTGCTTGCAGAGCACCAGCTAGCAGGCCTGACTCCCCGAAAGTGCGAATTTCTGTCTTCATAAGTGTATAAATCATACAAAATATAAAGCCAACATTGAGCGGGGTACGCTTCCGTAACAATTATTTTGTACTTTTCTAGCTATTATGAAATATAATTCAAGCTGTTCTCGGCCGTGTTACTGACTTTACTAATTTGCTGCTTCAATTACTTGTTTTAGAGTTTAATTTTTATGTTCAGCATGTCGTTTAAAAAAAAAAGTCTGATTTTCCCATACTGTGGTGCGGATTTGGCTTTCCACCCAGTGATGGCGGATGCTAATTCCCTCAAGTGACATTAGTTCAGTATTATCTTACATGATTAAGAGAGCTTTAATAATTGAATTCTCGGCATTGATCAGTGGGAGCAGAAGAAAGACAAAATGGGCCTAGTAGTAATAAAACAAGCACTTATAAATGTAACAGACTGGTAGGAAACAACGAATATTCACAATGTAAGGACGATGCTTACATGGTATTACTTTTCACAAACTGGAGGAAACAAGATTATAAATGGATCGGCAGTTTCAGATATAAAGCTTTGCTGATCAAAGCTTAAAATGGCTTTTTTTTGTCAAAAGTGTCAACTTGTTGATTGATCAGTGCTACAAATTTGCACTGTTAATGAGCATTTGTGCACACAAAGGGTTAAAAAACATACAAAGCTGAATGAAACGGTGACCTACATTGGTTTTTGGTGAATGCCAATTTTCTTTCTAAATGCCACCCCTTCCTTGCTTCTGGTCACCTGTAGAATGCTTCCCAAAGTGACTTAATCTTTGCTTGAACCTGTAATGTGAGAAGACTTATCTGATTCAAATTGAGAAACAATGTGTTTCATTGAAGAGTATTATTAAAAGTATTTTGCATCTATGTATTGATGCAGCATATCTTCTCTACACCATACTATGTAGAATTTCCCTACAAGTAAATAACGAAAAACACAATCACAAACTCGCCACCCCAAGACCCCAAACATCTATCTGTTCCACCCAGTCTTATCAGATTCTTCTCTAATCACATCTCTGTGAGACAACCAATTGGGATGAATATGTATCGCTTTCCAATCTTAATCATTAATCACCAAAGTCGTGCATCCACATGTCAAGCCATAGGATAAAGCCACTTAATTGAGAATGTAATGAGAGCACAACTCTCTTAACATCCTCAAAAGCTGAACCAGGCTCCTGTGTGTGATGGTAACCGCAAACCTTGTGGAAGGTTAAAGTATGAAACAGGGAACCTTGTGGCAAGGTAGTGAACAAAACTTAGAATCTGTGAAAAGTTAGTGGACGACCGAAAGTGGTACTAAGCCTTACCTTTATTTAAATACGCACTATGCGGCTCCATAACGTGCAGAATGGGCCCAGCACTACCAGGATGGGTACTGCCGGATTCTGCAAAGCGAGCTCTAACTCATCGTTAGATGTTAGGTGAGTGCAATGTGAGGGAGCCATTGGGGAACTCTGATCCAACCTGAATCTTCAAGTCAGTCCCCTGAAGTCACACCTCCAACCGTGGATTGGATCAGAAAGCGAAAAAGGACATGAACTGTTTTAAAACATTGAGGACATTCTTCAAGAACTGAGCTCACAGCTGTTAAATTATATCCCTTAAGCGAATTCTGGTGGAGGCAACAACAGCTGCAACCTTGGGACTAAAGCCATTGATCGTGCCACTGGTGTCAACGCTTGTGTTACTGAGTTTAGAAAAAAAATGCCACAGTTTACCCTTGTTTTTTTAAAACCGATGAAACACTTCAGTTTGTAATGTGTTGAACGTAATTTTTGTGGGTTTTGCGGCTTTTATTAAGATTTTCAGAGGCCTGTGAAACAATTTTATAAAGTTTTACAAGATTACTAATCAGGTAGGCATTTTTAAGTTGCAGGAAATTTGAAAAAGCTCAAATGAAAAAGGTACGCATGTCAACTCAAGTTTCCTAGTGATGCATGTGTGCCATCGGCCCAATGCGCAAATTCCTAACCATGGGCTGTTTGGTGATGAGTTTTTGGCTGGAAAACTTGGTATGAATCTTGTTTTCAAACGGCGTGAAACACGCACTGGTATTCCCGTTGGTACACCCATGCTGTCTTCATGGTGTGCAGATAAGAAGTTCATTCTGTTTAGCAACACAATTCTCACCTACTTCTATCCCCCCAAACTGATGGCAACTATTGTGGGAAGACAATCTACACATAGACAAATAGGACATGTGCAATTAGCGCATGGGTAAATACCATCCGGTTTAGGAGTTTGCACCCTAATTGGAATTGGCACTCCGGTTGTAATCTTAGTCTGTGTGTGCCCGGTCATCTCCCCTGACCGTGACTTGGGCACACCCACTGCTCCACCCCAGAGAACTGCATACACCACACCCAGTGCATTCTCCACAGGCATCATTGACTTCTGTCCAATGAAAAGTCAGAAAATGCACATTTTGCTAAATGAGATTCCTATTATACTGGCGCAGTTGCTGCTCCCCCCCACATAACCCACACTGACTGGCACACTTGTCATTTTTGTGAATCAGGTCCAGGATTAAGTGAGGCCTGGGCAAATTGCCCTCAAGATGGCTCTGTAAGCTGAAGCCTGGCCGCTGGCAAATGTACTGCTCTGAAGAGCATGAGTTGGAGGTCAGGCGAGGTAGCCTCAGCCTTCCATCCTTTAGCGGTGGCTAAAGTGAGTACCAGAAGTTGGTTACTTAGAACCTGTTATTTACAGGTCTTAGAAAAGGCAGAAGTGCACTATCAAACAAAGTATCATTATTGTAATGCAGAGAGGTTACACATAGGTGGATCTTTTCGTGAGTGGGGCCACCTCTACTGTCTGGTATAGGTTTTTGGTTAGCCCCAATCGTTTACTTGAAACCATGCATCCCTTCCATGATCTGAGCTTTTATTCTAAGCTTCCTTTTTGGACCTGAGAACTGGGAGAAATCTGCCTCTCACGTGACCTGGGAGGGGCTCCACCCGTTGCTGGTCGCTGCAGCCAATTAGGAGACAGGGCACAGCTTAGATTTACAAGCACGCCTGCTAAGTCGCTCGCTCCTTCACAGTGAACATGTGCCAGCTGTCCCGCCGAGGAAGCAGCTGCACCTCTGTTTACATAGTCCTTCGGCACTGAAAGGAAGGGTTCCAGTCTGTCCCGCACACAAACGAGCCCAGTGAAGGCTTTTGGTCGGCCCTGTAGACCCAACAGTGAGTCACCAGGGCTCACATGGCCACTGGAACGCGTGCCTGGTTTTCATCCAAAAGCGCATCACAGCCTGGTACTGTTGCATGTGGCCCCTTCTGTGTGAGATGTGGACACATTCATAGCCAAAGTGCTGTCCTTTCCGCATGAAGTTCACGGTATTCTCAGTGAAGGGCATCGACATTCTCTGAGGAGCGGAAATTCAGGAGGTTGAATTAGAATCCTAATTAGAACACAGTTGTGTTTTTTTTTTTACTTTGCAGCAGGGTGTTCACGTCGTTGCAAGTCCCTCACAGGGTCTGGCAGTGGGTCCCCGGCACCTGCAGCTCTTCTTCACATGTTGCACGCGCAGTCTTGCTTCTTGCTGTGTTCCCACTGGTGCAAAACCTCGGCAGATTTTGTCTCAATCTTGTCTTGCTTTTATGGACAATGAGACCCCTGATTCACCAAGAACTCGGTGTCCTGTCACACTTGTGACCTATCGGTCACTTGCACATGCAGTAACCATTCCTTTTAAGCCCAAATAAAGAGAATCATCGTCAATACAACTCTCGCCCGCCACCATTTGTAAGATTGAGGCTCAACTGAGCTTAAGGTTGGATGTAGTCAACAAGGCGCCTCATTTTCAGTTTTCTTTTTTATTGTTATTTCAAATTTATTGTCTGTGGAAGGCCCTGGCTGCCATTTTGCTGCTGCTCTCGGCCGCTTTTCTCTAGATCCCTGACCCGCCATCTTGTCCATTCCCTCGTCCTTTAACCCTCTTCCCTCGTTTCCCCCTTGACGATCCTCAAATGTTTCTTCCCTTTTCTGATTTGCCTTTTCTCCATACCCGTGTATCCCTCCCACCCTCCCTTGGTGCTGTGACTGCATCCCCCCTCCGAACCCACTTAATGAAACTCTGCTTTTCTGTATATAGAGATAACTCTAATCACTAGTATATGCAGTAGACCTTTGTACCCTCTACCATTCCTATGTGACTCTTAGAGTATATCCATTGGTATCCCTTCCCGATGTATATAGAGATAACTTTAATCACTAGTATATGCAGAAGACCTATGTACTCTCTACCATTCCTATGTGACTCTTAGAGTATATCCATTCGTATCTCCTCCTTGAGTAACTACTATTTGTACATTTGCAATTTTTCTTTCTGTTTGTATCTTGTCCTTGTGTGACTTTACATCTTGTATATTTGCAATGTTTTCTGTTTGTATCTTATGTTACGCATGTAATCCTTAGTCCTTATGTTTTGCAACTGGTTCTTATTTAAAGTGCTCTGACACCTTCGGGTAAAGTTCGCGCTATATAAAATCGTATTAAAAATAATAAGTAAATAAAAACAAAGCACAAATCAGAATAAATCCCATACTCCAAAAAATTGGTTACACTTTGAAATAGCAACTGCAAACCTCCAGCTGCTTCTCGGCGTTGTATCAGGGTTTGTACCTATGCTATTCTCTGTCTTCCTCCGATAACAAGAGAGCCAGGTATGGTGCAGCTGTGTTATTAGTGTTGTAAGCACTGCCCTGCGGCTACATACTGTATTACATTTAGTCATTATTGATTTTTACCCTCAACAGAATACAAACTATGTTGTTGCCGGATGAAATTTTCTGAGAATAATGGAAAATACCTTTCTGTATGTTCTTTCAACCTCATTCTTTAATTGAACCTGAATAGTCTATTCTCTTAGGAAAATACTTAACGCCCTGTATCTAATACACCTTTTAACTTTGTTAATACTTACTCTAATGCATTCCTTTTGTACCTTTGAGATGGTGATCTACAAGATGCACTTTCTCCAGTGCTATCCTCGCTTAATCTTATCCACTAACAACAGTCTTCGCTATGTTCTCTCAAATGTTTAAATAGCCAGACCCATTCCTGAGGCGACGTGGTCTATTGATGAAGTTGGTTACTAAGGAACTAGTGCCGTGCGATTTGGTCAGAATAATCTATTTTTCAAACGTGATCTAGACAAATGCCTGTGCTTATTTGCATAACCTATAGAAATTGAGAGGGATCAGGAATACGTTCCAGAGCTGTATAAATCTATGTAAAAAGACTCCTGTGCATTGTTTCTGTTCTGGAGTGCTTGCTGTCTGCTATGCACGTATGGGCAGGGTTGTGAGTTGCTTGCATGCGGTTCCCTGCATGTTCTATTAGTACCCGTCGGTGTAAATTACTTTGTGTTGTCAGGCTACAGTGCTTCTTCAAAGACTATGTCTGACGGTATCCAGTTATACAATATAACTTCTAATATCATACCAGATGCATTCTTCTGCTGTTCCTAACTACTGCACATAAGTTATTATTCACTGATTAAAGCATAATCTATTTAAAAACCTCCTGAACAATTGAAGGCGAAGTTACCAGTGGCGGGTTTCCAAAATGTTGGTCTTCAGATCACAGGAGGGGTCAGTCTAAAGATTGTAAATTACTGACACATCTTATATTTTTGTTTTTAAATCATCAGCACCCTTTGGTGCCACCCAGACAGATGTTCATTGAAAGATTTCCTAAATCTACACACGATTATGAGTGACGGATTTAATCATGTAGCACGTATCCTCTATGAGGTTGCGGAGGAGAAGGCTTCCCACCTTCTGCTTAGACATCTCTTCCTCTGTATAATATAGTAACATTTTCCATGTGAATCTACTCCCTTAGGCCCGGGTTGTGTAGTTCTACGGATTCTTGTTCAGAAATAGGACATCATGGCTAGGTTTATTTTTGTTAGATAAGCGTCTGAAATCTACACATTGTGCAGCTTGTCGTTAATTGTCACCAGCAGTTAGGCCAAACCAGCTAATGAGCGGATAATGTTTTTTATATTTATTGCAGCATTTATAGAATGCTTACAGCCTGCTTGTGGGGCACTGAGGTGCTCGCCTATGTGGACAGCAAGCTATGCCATGTAGGGTATGTGGTTGGAAGGGTGCCATCTTTGTTTTTTGATGCCATGTGTGAAGTGTTTCCATGTGGTGCATAAAGCCCACCAAGGTGCGGTTATTGTGTTATGGAATGCAGCGCTCCGCAAGGTGGTGACTGAAGATGTATGAGGAATAGAGCTGCAGTTCAGGGTTTTCAGTAAACTGGGAGCTATGAGAAGCTTTGCAAGTCCCTTTATGGTATTTCTTATGCTCCTAGCATAGTCTGCTTAGCTGGTTACTGCACTGGGGTCATTTTTGGGGGATAAGCAGGCATGGTTGGAGAGAGACTGGATATATGCTAGGATGAAAAATTTTACTGTCATCCCATAATGGAAATGTTCAAAATCTGACATAGTGCTCCCTGGTCGTCACAGAAAAGGACAAATATCTATACAGTGGACAAATGTCTATACTGTGGACAGTGAAAATAAAATAAAGATGAATGTCTGAATGAAGATTATTTATGTTGAAGAATCGTTTCTGAAAGGACAGGTGACTGGCGAGATGATTGGAAAATGAAAGAGGAGGACTAAAAGTAATACCTTACTTATGGGCAAACAAAAGTATTCATATACTGCTCATGGATGTGTGTATGTATCATGTTGTGTTATTTTGATTTATGGAGCGCACTTTCACCCAGGGGTCTCCTATTCTAATGCTGACTAGTTTGTAAGCTATGGTGGCTCTGAACCGGGAAATGCCCTAGTATCAAGGGCTTCAATGGCATCCCTGAATGGCGATGCATATGTCGGTATATGTTCCAGGCAGTTGTGACGTGAAGTGGAAAAGCTCGACCACCAACTCTGACTCTGTGAAAACGGGGAATGGATAGAAGTAGCAGAAGTAATCCTTGTGCTGGAGTACATTTTTAATATCTTTCAGAAATCTAGTGAGCTGATATGAGTGTGATATGTAGTTGCATGGGTACGCCGGTGCACTGCATTCACAATGGGCTTAGCATGGCTCTGGCATGTGGGCTGGATAGCTAATTATTTTACCTGGTTCAGAAGGCTTTGGAGTAGAAGTGAGGCTTTGATACCTGGCGAAAAACTATGGGATATGCCACACAAATATGCTTGCTCATTTAGTAGCAAAAGAAGGATATGGCGTAGACGCGACCTATGGAAAACACAAGCCTAAACGACTGGAGATAGTGGAGTGTCCATCTGTAGGGTTATGTCAGTCTTTGAGCACAAGCTCTTTACGTAAAAGGCGTCAGTGGCAAAGGTTCAAGGTCTGAGGGCCATAAGGAGAAGTGCCAAAGATTGTGGTTGTCCTCTTTTAGAAGCACTTCCATCTTATATGTGTTGAGTGGTGTCCCATCCATGTGTGTATTGGCGATAGACAGTCACGAAGGGACGAGACATCACTGGAAGAGTTGGAGAGCCTAAAGATAGTTGAGTATTTTCCAAGTAAGAGTAAACATTTACCTAAAAGAATGAATGACAACCACCATTGGCTTTATGTAGAGATTGAATATTGTAAGGAGACAATGCAGAGCCTTTGAGGACCCTGCAAGAAGTGGTTGATAGAGAAGAACAGTATTGCTCAGGATCAGTTGTGATCTGCCACTCAGAATAGAAATAAGCGAGTCTAGAACAGTATTGTTATGCCAGCGGCATGAAGTTGGCCTATAAAGAGCTCATGGTCAATCATATCGAACGCTGCTGACAGATTTAAGAGCATTACAGTGCTTGATTCACCTTTGTCTGCAGCCTGGCTAAGGTCGTCCACAGTTGCGGTCATTGTTAATTCAGTATTGTGGTAAGGATGAAAGCCAGTCTGAGCATCTTCAGGGATTCCTTTTGATTCTAAGAAGGAACAGAGCTGTTTCGGTACAAAGGCTTCAAGGGTCTTTAGAGGATGTAACTCTTTTCCCAGGATAGTGTGAAACTGATTGACCCCTCCATTCTTGACCATCGCCACGTATTATTTCTAAACTTTAAATTTCTATATGGTTTTGATATCCATTATTCTCAAATTTCGAAATTCTGTAATTTTTGATTTGCTTACGTCTATCACTTCTTTGCAAGGTGGCCCTTTCTTAAAACATTCGATTGTGTGCAATTTAGAAATGAAAGTTTGCAAACATATTTCTTGCTAATCCAAGCCTTCATGAAATGTTTTTGTCGCCAAAACGTAATGGTTTTACTTTAAAGCTACATAGAGGGATCTGTATTTATTGTGCTAATGCATATGTAGCAGTGCTTGCTTAGAGGCAGGATAACTGAATCCCTGTCAGGTGAAGAAGCAAGAAATGCATAGTCTTATAGATAACATGATAGACACACAGCAGCACACAAGGAGCCATGACCAATACAAGATTTATTAACTCTGAAGGCATGCTTTTCAGAGACAGACTGGGTCGCGATACACGTTGTAGCCGTATGATTTCTCTCTGTATCTTCAGTAGACCCCTGCTTGCATATTATATTGAGTTCAATCTATATCAATTTTACATTAATATTTATACTGTTTGCTACCCATAATGCCCTGTTTTAATTGATTAAAACATATATTTTGAAAACTTATCTAATCATGGCAAAAAACAATACAGGTATCCGTTCTGGTGAGCCTTCGTAACCGAAGTGTTGTGTCCCATCTAAAGAGTACAGTGGACCATCCTGGGCGATATGTGATGGTCTGCGCCTTGTTATCCATTGGAGGTCTACATTCACATCAGCCTCGTTGGATAGGACCATCTCTGGTGACAGTTCTCTACAACAGTCTCGTTAAAGCCGCAAATGTTTGTGAGTCCGAAAGAGACGCTCCGCTTGGGTAGGCTCAAGCTAGGTCCCATACGCGAGAAAGCCGCACGGCAAGCACCCATAGATACAATGTTGGTGACTAAAAAACTTGGACTAGCTGACAGGGCTTCTCGGGGCCTTGGACCAGTTCGAAACTGCTCATTTGGGTGGTAAGTGTACACATGACACCTCCGAGTTATGGTTTTCATAATCTGCCTGGAGTCTAATGTATCAAAAACATATAGGTTGACAAGATTCGGTTTTTTGAGGCTGATAATTAGTTGCTGAGTTCATTTGATTTACTGATCTCTTTTTTGATACTTGTTTTTGTTTCCTAAATTACATGAGAAGATGTTTAATTAGTATTTTTTTTTACTGATGCTCGCTGTATATGTCCACCGACACATCTGCTTACCTGCATCTTGATCGTTTAGGATTCTTCTCTACCATTACTTCCATTGCTTAGGATTTTTAATAAATTACACAAAAATGTTGATTTTAACCAATTAAATCTGTAAGGTGCATTGTTACAATACGCCAAAGGAAAGTTACTGTTGCTGTCTGTTAACCATATTGTAATTTGGTACCTCAGTCCTTCTTTTCTTTGGAACTTTGTATACTTCTGTGGTTTTTGTTATGAACCGAATAAAGTATTTCTGACACTGTTTACTCCAGTCTGTGAAGTTAAATCAATAGAGGATTTGTCGATCCCCTAATCAGGATTATTTTAATTTCACTTTGGTTAAAGAAAGTGTGTAGTTGCCTGTGGCGAGTTCCTGTTGTACTCTAGGCTTCAGCCCGCTGAGACCACTTGCTTCACTTTCATTACTGCGAGTACTTTTACTTAATTAAACATCTTTTTTCTGACATTTTTCTTCATACCGCTTGGTGGCCGTTCCTTTATTTAAATATTAAAGATAAATTTGAATATTTATGTTTGAGGCGCTGAGCAGTTTATTTTGTGTGTGTTCCATTTACCGACCAGCGGTTGGTAAGTGTCGAACGGTAGTGATCTCAAAATGCTTGTTCTATTTCTATGGCTTACAGTGGTGTGACCTGATTTGATTTCTTTATTGGACACCGATCGCTTTCTGCTTCCGGTTTGGGTTTCAATGGTATCCTTGGGTTTCACTTGACTTGTGTAAACTGTCCAACTGAGGCAACCTGGACCCACCATGACCTAAATTTAAATTCTCCCTCTCTTTTCTGACTTCATATTTCCTTGTTCTCTGTAGCAGGGAGTCCCATTACCTCTGTTTATGAAATTCTTGGCCTACCGACAAGATAATAGAAAGGTAGTGGTAAGAGCCATCTTGTTTCTCCTTTTCATTCTTATGTTCATGCGCTGCTTATAGTTCTTTGGTTTTAAGTCCATTTGTAAGCTCTACTGTCTTAACTGTGTAGTCTTTTAGACCCTACCTTCCAATTGCATTATTTCTGTGTCCTTGTTGGTAGCCTGCACCTACCTCTATTCTCCAGTTCTTTGTGAGACCGGAAACGACCGGATGTCAAGGCCAAGCTCAACTTTTTAATATCGCTTATGTTGTCCTTGAAGCTCTGGAGCCTTCTGCCACACCCTGAAGGTAAAGACTCAACAAACATTCAACCTGAGCCTACCGGTTGATGACAAGTGTCGCGCTCCTATTGTATGTGAGAAGAATAGGAAGGGATTGGCGCCATCTCCTGTTGTATGAGAGAAGAATATGATGGGATTGGCGCTTTCTCAAGAGCAGGGTGCGCAGCGGTGGAATACATACCTTTACATTGCATGCCTTGACAATGCGGTTGTTACAACAAACGCGTTGTTACAACGCGAACTATTACATCACAAGTCGTTTCAACGATTTGCTGTAGGGGGCGTGCTGGATTTAGGAATAGTATAATTTACTATTCCTACTCCAGTTTGTGCAACAGCAGGAAAGGTGTTGGATTGTAAATCCAAAATCAATGCGCCCCCTTCAGAAAGTCGTTGAAACAACTTGCGATGTAAGGTTTTTCATTGTAACAACGCGGTCGTTGTAACGAGCGCGTTGTAAATGCATGCGATGTTATGACGGTTTCCCGCAGCGATGTGAGTTGCCAGCCCTTGTGCAGGAGGGCAAGTAGGATGGGGCCTGCTTCATGAATGGAAATGCAGGAAAGAGTGGACATTGCTTCAGGAGCTGGAGACCGAGTGGCATGTAACGCAGTTCCTTGGGTCGAAGCATCAGTGGATATTGTGCACAGGCGGAGAAGGAGGTTGCTTCATGAGTTGAAGAAGTGACTGGTCTGGATCTAGCTCCTTATGCTGAGGCTCAGGATTGAGAGAATGGCATTTCGTGAGGTGCTTCATCCCCATAGCGACTAAAATAAATCATAGCAAGGTCGAAATATCATGGATCAAAATATTGGGACAGTAGGTTATACTGGAATATAGAGATTTTCTGGACTTAACTTCACATATATGTACCTTGATGCTATATATGTTTTCAGGGCGCCTGCATGTGGAGCTTAGAATAGTAAATTTGTACTTACGGAGAAGTGTGGCTCACTGGTTAGAAGCGGCAGACCCTGAAGCAGAGGTCAGACCCGGGACCAGGGTTCAATTCCCGACGCAGCAGGGTCTTGGGCTCAATGTCTGCGTACTCGATAATTCTCGCCTCGGCGCCTACTCTAATCATGGGTCCCACTCTGCAACTCTGGGCAATAGCTTGCTTAATCTCCACAACGGCCCTGACAACACTGGGATGCCTGGCTTCACCTTGGGGGTGCCCAGGAAGGGGCATCTCACAGGGAGAGCCAGGAAGGGTTCCACAGCGTTATACAACGCCGGGACGCCCCGGTGATGGGCAGCTGTGCGCTTTACAAGTATACTACATTTACATTTACATTTACCTACATGATATTTCGGCCCTCGATATTTACTGCCCATGAAATGTTTGGCCCTGATATTCTGGCATGCAACCTGTGTGAGAGTGGAGTCTAAGAGAAGACCTCAGAGCACTTTGACAAGTCAAGAGGAGGGTTATTCACCTGTAGGGGTGAATAGTTTGGGGTGGGTGTGCTTGATTCTATGGATAAAGAATCTGAAACACCGGGGCAAATTTATATGTAAGGGAGCCTTCATCTTTCTTCATCGTTTTCTATCACTTCCAAATTTGGATTTGTTCCTCCGCTGTAGTCATCCATGATCAGGCCTCCAACCCCCACCATGCTACATCCACCCTTGCCACATCAACACCCGACCCTGCCACATCCACGCCCACCCCTGCCACATCTTCGGCCACCCTGCCTCATCCACGCCTACTCCCACCCCTGCCACATCCACTCAAACCCCTGCCACATCCACTCACACCCCTTCCACATCCATGCCCACCCCCTGCCACATCCACGCCCACCCCTGCCACATCCACGCCCACCCCGCCACATCCACGCACACCCTGCCACATCCACGCACACCCCGCCACATCCACGCCCACCCTTGCCACATCCACCCCTGCCACATCCACCCCTGCCACATCCACGTCCAAACCCGCCACATCCACGCCCACAAGTTTGACTCTCAAATCTGATGAATCCTTCCGGTGCCTACAATTTGGGACAAATCCATTGCTGGAGAGCAGCAGGAGAGGTATGATGTTGATTAATGACGGTATGGTCAGATTTATACAGCAGACAGCGATGGACCCTTCACCATTTTAAGTATTAGCCACCATGGATTAGGTTGTTTGGTAAATCAGAATTCAGGAAAACTGCTGACAATAAAAAAAATTATATATTTCCAAGATTCCCGTTTCAGAGAGGAGCCTCACCTTGGCTCTGTGCTTTGGTTTGAAGCCTAAACTTCTATAAGGTCTGCCTCTCATCATTTATTTTTTCCCCACCCTTTCATGTCCTTGTTTGTACATGTTCCTCCTTACTTCTCCCCTCGACATTCCCTGCCATCTGCATGAGCTTCTGATTTTCGCAGTTTTAAGCGCCTTGCTAATTAGAAGCAGTGTAACCAAGAGAGAAGGGAAAAACAGACGTTTAATGCTTTCACAAGTGCTAAAA
Source organism: Lissotriton vulgaris (assembly GCF_964263255.1). Lineage (NCBI taxonomy): Eukaryota > Metazoa > Chordata > Amphibia > Caudata > Salamandridae > Lissotriton > Lissotriton vulgaris. The sequence continues at coordinate 151,592,429 of NC_141700.1, read as the reverse complement.
TAATACCTGCCAATCTGCGACATCGCAGAACGTGTGACCATTGTGGGATTGCATTGGGAGGAAGAGGAGGAGATGCATGTATGTTGGTTTTGCTGCTAAGCCTGGAGCTCTGTAGCATCCTTGCGCATAGCTCGAGTGCAGAAAGACCAACACTTTCCAGTGACTGACTCCACACCACACTGCCTGTCCATAGCCCTTCATCGCCATAGACACCACAGGCAGAAGAGGTATCTAGGCAACTCCTCCCTGAGGAACACCTCCATCATTTGCACAGCCACATCTTTCGTTGTGCCCTTTTTCGGGGGTGAAACCGAATGCTGCGCGGCTATGGTCGCAGGCGTGGGATGGTGCTGGTTTATCATGGTGAATGCCTCTTTCACTACATTTTTCACGTTGTTTACTCACTAGTAGATCCTAGATGTAAAAGGTTGCAAGAATGTGAGTTTGGGTCTTGGGTTTAGAGCTTGGAGCTCTTGGGTGTAGGCGCAGCCACCCGCCACCCTCAACCTTGCAGCTCCTGTGACACAAGCGCCCACCACGCATTCAGCGGTGGATGCCCATCCTAAGGCCTCTCTGTGTTGGTGTGGTGTCATGGCATCTCTGCTGCCCATCTTCACATACTCAGAGGTGGGATGTGCCACTTTGCGTTACCCTGCCCACTGCTGGGCCCCAGGGGAAGCAGAGTTGCAGATTAATCTTCCCCGGGGTCGTTCGTGCAGGGGAGGACCAGGCAGGGTCAAGGGGTGGAGTGATAGGGTGGGTATATGAGCGCTGGGGAGGAAGGCAACTTCCTCTTCCTGCGCTCGGCACCATCGGGAGGGTCAGTTTTGAAAGGTCATCCACCCACCCTGCAGTTACTAGGGTTCGGAGGTAAGGTTGGCATGGCGTGCCAGTTTAGGACGGGCTAAGGGGTAGGCGATACTTTGGAGGGGTGGGGGAGTCAGCGGGCGCACTCATCCCTGGGGGGGGGGGGGGGGGAGATTGAATGATGTAGGGAGCTGGAGGCATGACTGTAATGCCAGGTGATACCGGGGAGGATGCGATGAGATTTGTGGAAATGGATGAGGAAAATAATGGGCATGGAGTGGTTGGAGATGTGAGTTCAGAGTGGGTGAAGAGAGTGAAGGGATGACGAGTTGATGTGGTGGTTTTGTTATTTATGTGGAAGTTATTGGTTTATTGATTACTGTTGTGCAGCCTGGTCCTAACAATTGGCCTTTTACGCTTAAAATATCAGTGTGGTCTGTTTATTGTGCAATGCCTTATTTGGATAGAGTTGGAGTACCTCCATGTGACAGCCTCACTCTTTAGGGTGCCTGGGAGGACGGTCGGTCGGGGGTGGGTTCAAATCGATGACTGTGAAGGAGGAGCGCCATCTTGAATGCCCCTGAATCTGAAAGAGGTTCTGTTCTATATTTGCAGCTGGCTCCTAGGCAGCTGTCCCACTCAACCAGAGTGCGAGAAGGCGCAAGTGCCTGTTGTTTGAGGCCGGGACATAGATGACAAAATGGCTCTGAGAGTTAAAACTCACCAGGGGCGTCCACAGCAGTCTGTAGGTCCGAATATCCATGGGTGGCCCGCTCGGTCCACATCCTTCCCAGTTCGGTAAATGGATCACCCTCAGTGGGGTAATATGATCCTGTTGCATCCTTCGCTTGGAGGCGGCAGAAGTGCGGGATAAAGTGCTGTATCGGAGTGCTTTTGGTTCTATGCACTGTTTATCTTGCACCTAATCAGCTCAGCTCCAGATTTCGTGCCACTGTGCGATGGAAATGGGAATGGTTTTAGTCGAGGTGGCCTTCCACACCTGGCAGCGTCTCACTTGCGCTACCTTAATAATCATCAGGGAGGGAGAGAGAGAGAACTCTGTTTATTTAGACCATAGTCTTTAAACTCCAAGATCTTATAAAATATATAAACTGTACAAAACGGGTCAATATCAGGCAGGCCGGGAGGGGCCTGTGCTCGGTTTATTATTACGCAGGTTCCGCCAGACCAAGAAGACGGAGGGTTTGGAACCTGCGCAGTAGGGCATAATTCCTCTCGTGATCGAACTAAACCTTAAGATGCACTAATCCTCGTCAGAGATGCGATTCCCACCCAGACATGCTCCTGTGCGAGCGGCCTGGTGCTGCCGGCCTCTTTCTAACTAGAGGGTACGGACACGTGACCACGGGGCTGTGTAAAGTGTCAGTACTCAGTGGCAGGCTTGGGGTCGTTGTCGTGTCCCTCTTGGTGTGGAGGGGTATGGTGCAAAGCCTGATGCCTGTCCCTGGGGCAAGCAGCCCAGGTCCAGTGCAGGCCAGCCTTTGAAAACGACTGTCCATTGGGAGCCAGCATGAGTGGTGGCTTAATCAAGGAACTGATATCTGTGAGTAAAGAAAGGGTGTCCGGGAGGGAGCAAATGCAAACAAATGCCCAGCCCTGTTCTGGCGATATGGGCTCCTGCTGACTGGTTGTTATTTAAAAAAAAAACGCAAACAACAAAAAAAAACATAAATCCTTGAGAATGTGTTTCCCTGCCCTCCAAGATCACCCCTCCAGTGGCAGGAATGCTTGTGCCCGTCCTCAGAGGGCAGCAGAATACAAGGGACCGCGGTTTGGTATGTAGGGTATGCATAAGGAACGGGCGATCCTTCAGTAGGAGAGGTACCAGGGGCGTAGCTAGCGTATGTGCAGCCGGTGCAGTGGTACCGGGGTCCAGAGCCCTGCTGTTTCTTACTACCCCAGCGTCAGTCAGAGGTATATATTTTTCCTTGCACCTGGGCCCCGAAGCACCCTTGGTACGTTCTGCCCCGGCTACGAGGTGGCGGTGTTTCTTGTAGGTCGGTTATAAGAGTGAACCTCTGGGGGTTCCTTAGACTGACCTTGGGGATGCTTCACCTTCTTCAGTGCCCCTGAGCTGGGTGACTCCTTTATTGTGATGGTGATCAGAGGCACGCTTCCCCTGTATTGCAGAGTGCAACCCCACTAAATCTCCTGTTTTATTATTTAATGCTAGCACACATTTTAGAGTAGAAGGCATCGGTGGCATTCGTTGTCTAGATCACCATTTTTTTATTTTTAATAAGAACCCCGTTTTAATATTAAAAACGTGTTTTAAAAAAAATAGCATTCAATACGTCCTTGTGCCTTTCTAAGTGTTTTTATGAACAGGTGTTACAATTACCTCAGTTAATTTACCGACCTCGGCAGGATGAAAGTCTGAGTCCGCCTCGCATGTTTCCAGCTGGGATCTTTTGAAGATACCAGGCTTCAGCGCCGACTCTTTGCTCACTGAGCCATGTGCATGATATGACATCCGAGCTCTCCCCGTGATCTCACGGACTGCGGCAGGTTCGAGGGAGCTCCGTCTTTCACCAAAGCTCCCCTTTCCTAAGGGGGAACGCGAGGTCTCCCGGCGCCCGGGCCTTGCCGTCTCCCTCTCCGCAAGAATCTGGGTCACAAATGCAATTTACCGTCTCCAGGGGGCCGACGGCACCGGGCCTCTGTTTCTCTCCAGCCTCGCTAGAATTGGACCCGGGGCCTGCGTCTCTGCCAGGCCCTAATTGAGATGAGTGATGAGCAGAGGCTGCGAGCACCTGCTTCCTGTCACTGCATTTCATCACGGGGAGTTTTACCAGAAGCTGGTGAAAAGCTGCACCAACTGCCCCCGCCCCCCTTAGTGCACCTTCCTTAATTTGACCCCAAACCAGGAAGAACCATTTTTTTCAAAGGCTTCAGTCTTTTGTAGAGGAAACACATGACTTTTTTTGCCTTTATGAGTAATTGTGCAGCAAGCAGGCTTGTTGATTTTGTATTAATGTCATGTACAGTCTCTTATTCGCTGATGGTTAAATCTATGTTTGAGGTATATATATATATATATAGCCACGCACAGAATGAACAGAGACCATTAGTAGAACATTTGACACTATTTGTGACAATCGATGTGACAAAATGTGTTAGAAGTTGGTACCCCGTTCAGGAAGGCAAACTGTCCACTGGTCACAGCAATGTGAAATACACCGTTTCTAAGCTCACTACGACAGCAGTTGCAGCAACTAGCATTACTTCCTTGTAAAATATCATGCAATATTGGAATTTGCTAGCCCGAGATTATGTAGTAAGATGGCAAAAGATATTTTTGCAGATTTCACATGCCCAACAAATCTCGCACCAAGATTGAAAACATTGCAAAACTTTTATTGTGGGCGCACTAACGTGGTGACTGCAGTAGGGTACAACAAAGGACCGTTATGCTGGATAAAATATTTTTCTAAAACAGGGTCTGATCAGATGATTGTCTAAAAAATGTTTTGCTGTCAAGTAAACAGTGTGTAAGCTATTGCTTTAATTTCTCTAACGGCAGGCGGCTGTGTTAAGAAGAAAACATCTTGTAGCCCATACACAAGATACAAAAACAATTTAAAGCAATCAAACTATTTTAAAGTGGGAAGGTGGATAAGATGTCATTCAGCTGAATTGATCTTGTTTTTTTTAAAAACATTTTATTGCCTTTTACATAATAGTCAGCCACTTCGCTAATGGTGGTACAGGTAATTGCATAGCATTCGCATGGTCAGTAAATCTCAGTACATATTATGCATATACAAATCCATATTTTTCCTGGTGTCCTCAGTCTCATCCGAGCTGAATTGATCTTGTTATGCATCTTTTTGATGTTTTATGAGGTCTCATGGTTTTATGTGTGTGTAGTTGGTATTTCTGTTAAATTTTGCATTGTGTTTCTAAGCAGCAGTGAAAGTGTATAGTGTGGTCTGCAAGGTTATACAGAAGTATATCACCCCTGAGGTTCAACATACCCTGCATTTCTGCAGCTGCCTATTGAGGTTCCTTCCACGCGGCTGTCATTTGTTTGCGCCTTGGATGTTGCTTTCCTTTCTCTTTCTAGCCTCCAGGGTTGCAGCGTGGTCTTCTCTGCGTAGGTGCTTGGCCGGTCACTGTCCACCCTCCTCTAGATCTGCTGTATAGAGACCGTATCGGCTGCTGCTTAATAACCATGGTCACCGCCTGTCACTGCCTGGTCTGCAACCTAGTCCACCTCTGGGCTGCTATCTGGTCTCTCGTGTGGCCTGCTGCCAACTTCTTCTATTCTATAGGTTCTACCACCTCATCCCTGCCCTTGCGGTTCTCTGCCATGGTACCTCCCTGGGCTGCCACTTACTATTTCGTGGGCTGCTTGGCCACTCACAAGACTGCCACATGGTTCCTCCACAGACTTAGATCTGAGTTTTCCCTAAAATTCCACCTGGTCTACCACTAAGTCCCTGCCCGGGGAGTTGTTAATTGGTATCCACTCCGGGAATGTGGCTTGATTGCTCCAAGATGGTTACTTGACTGCTTGTCTGCCTCAACTTGGCGATCGGCCAATCACTTGGCCCTACTCCAGTTTATATGATTTCTTGCAGTGTGAGTTTCGCTGATCATCCAGTGAAAATGCTCAAACATCTTGAAGCCTATGCTACCCGCCTGCCGAATTCACCCAATATATTGACATGAAGTGATGGAAGGCATGGGTAGCCGTTGCTAAGCATGGCTCACCCTTTGGCCTCCCTGGCACTGTCCTCGCTACCCCTGGTCTCAAGGGCCACAAGGGCCACAAGGGCTGAGGATGAAGAGAAAGCAACAGGGTCTACACTCCGTGCTTTCCTTATATAGTTTACACTTATTACCCATCTCCAAGTTCCTCAGCACCAAACTGGAGGCTGTAAGAGGGTGATACGCTGTCAAGGTGGGACCGAGTGGTCAAAGGGTGCATGAATTCATGTCCGCTACCCCTGGCATTTAGGTGAAGGGGCATGTCTTAACCGCACCGCTGCTGCGGTGATTTTTGTGCTGTGCTGCATTTTTGTAATAACCACGATACATGACGAGCTCAGCTCGTCATCAGCACACGCCACCCGTGGCTGATGACGAGCTGAGCTCGTCATCAGCATCGAAGGGGTTAATGTAGAACATATGTATCCCTTTCATCATCAAGGCTTTCATCCTGAGCTGCAACAGCCCAAGCCTTACCATTCATGCACGATATCAATACTTTAGGCAGTTCATAGTAGTAGTAATATTTGTAGTGTAGACGTATAATACAACTTGGTCTTTCTATCACTATTCATCCATGCGGTTGATGCTTCGAAACACAGAGGGTCAAGCAGTAGCAAGATAATGGGCTCAGACCTCCGAAGAGTCTGTTAACTACCACTGGTCATAGGTTTCATGACTATCCAAGGTGCTGTCCGAAGCGTTTTTCACATCACCTAGTGGCGGAAAGAATGTGCCCAGGTAACGCATGTACTGGATGCATGTGCACACTGAGGTGCTAGTTTGTTGTCACAGTCGTCGGATAGTCTTGTTTGACATTTTGTCTATTTACCTAGAAAACGCACTGTCCTGCAAGCAGCGTACGACAACATGTGGCCTATAGCATCCACAATGTTGCCGTTCTAACCAAGCATTGAGTACTATCGGTGCTTGAGACGCTGAAAGTATTCCGATCTGCTGGGTTATTATTGTGGCTTGTAATTTATGTAATAATTCATGACCATCTGCAAGGAGAACAATTAGTCCTCTGATTCAGAACACGAATACTTGGATTTTCCATAACACATTAATTCCCACTGCACTTGAATTGAAAGTACTGTTACAACCTAATATGGCTCAGAAAAAGCAGACTTAGCTGCAACACAGATGATGGTAGGAAGTGGGTAGTTGGTTTTACCATTCAAGACCGGTGTATGGGACCGTTGTCAAGAACTTATGTATGTTCTAAATTTGTGGTGTTGCGTTGTCATCGAACCTTGAGGCTACCGACTAGAGAATACATTTTTCATACATTTTCCAACACTAAGGCTTTTATTTTCTCCTGAATTTTAGTATGTTTCAAATTAATCCATCTTTTTGCGATTTCAGTGAAGAACTATCAGCTTGAAGGATTATCTTTTGCTGTTTTTTGTTGGTTCTAGTGGATGGCTAGTGTAAAACATGGTCAGATTGTTTTGGCACCAGATGTCGAGTTCAAATTTCTTGAAAATTGGGTACTTTATATTACTTTATGCTTATAGTTTATGGGGAGCAAATAGTTAAACTGAGAAATTATAATGATTGCTCAGAGATGGAGAACATTGCCGGAGACCAGACTGCTGGGCCATTGAATTCTTTCGGACAGCTAAGGGGTGAATTCTGGATCAGACAACAGGAACCCCAAATAATCTTGAAATCGTGAAATAAAATGAGGCATCTGACCCATCTTACATGCAGGGTTTGCTTCATAAAAAACACACACACCTTTGGCACCGATGTCAAGTGAGTAGCCAGTTCCAGTAAAGGACTGTATGGGTGAACGACCTTGCTTGTTGGACAACAGCGGACAAGGTCCATCATAAGTCGCAGTAATGCACTGGTGGAAAACGGTGTCCTTGGCTAGATGGCCTCACTGAGTTATGGTTGCACAGCGTCTGCAATACAAGTTGACCATCTACTTACACTGTGCTCTACACATCCATGTTTGGCACTGGTGGAGAGGCATCTTGTGTCCTCCATATCCATCAATGAAGGTTCCTTTTGCAAGTAGGTGTCACCTCCTTGTAATTGAGACAAGGTGGAACTGCAAGGGACCACAGGCCTTCATGTCCGAATGGGTGTTTGCAAGGCGTATGAATTGCAACCCCGCTTATCCCACAAAGAGACTGGTGTTGTAACACCACATTGCATGGAGACATTCCGGGAGCTTGCAGCTAACCACAGCAGTGTTGTCTGCTCCTTCTCACAGTCAATCAGTGGATGCATGCTCTTTCTAGCACCTTCCACTCTGCAACTGTTCTCCCACAGACAGGGGCAGTTGTTAACATTTGCAAGTGCCGAAGTAGGCTCAGATCCGCATTAAGGAAGCGGGCCTCACATTTGCCCCTGGGCTTTATCATTTGATTTGCAAGGAATCACTATGTATGCAAAAAGAACAATTGATGGACAGAATGTTGAACAATGTCAAACATTCACCCCAGTACAGAAATCTGGGCCTAAATCCATTGTTTTTTTCTCCCCATGCCATTCCAGTTTGGACCCAGCCATATGCAAATCAGTCTTGACCCTGTGCCCAATGGCAACAGTCTAGCCCGAGTTGCCAGGCCAAGTCCTTCACGGACTGGAAACAAGCATCCTGGGACCGGCTCCGGGGTTTCACCCCTCATCAGTCAGGCTAGCTTGACTCCAGTGGCATGGAGAGCATGGAACCCACATCTGGGCATACCCGTCCCACGCCCTTCATCTGTTTGTCTGTTGCTTTCTCACCCAAAATCAGATGAGTATGCCCAGACGTGGGTCCCGGGCTTACTGTGCCACTGGATTCAAGCTAGCCTAGCTGATGAAGGGTGATGCCTTGAAACCGGTCAGTCCTAGGATGCTTGTTTACTGTCCAGGAAGGACCTGCCTTGGCAGTTCGGGTTGGACTGTTTCCAGGAGGCACAGGGTCAAGACTGATTGGCATATGGCTTGGTCTAAACTGGGGTGGCATGGTGAGCAAAAGAACAATGGATTTAATCCAGATCTCTTGACTGGGGGGTGAATGTTTTTATTTGTTCTGCATTCCATCCATCATGTGTGTGTGTTTTGAGCAATCACTATGTAGACATGATGAGTTGCAAGACAATTCTCCCTCAGAATCATGTTTTCATACATTTCGTTTTAGTGTCACACCCTCTCTAGGCCTGCCACTTCCCAAAAAGTGGCCTTGTAAAGGTGAAACACTATTAGCAGATGAGGGTCAATGGCCAGGGACTAGGGAAATGTGCGCTGAAGTTGCCCTTTGCTATGCCTGATGTGTGCGTGGGTAGAGTTGTTTCTAGCAAGAACCAGTGGCAGTGAGTGATGTAAAAACAGCCCCTGGTCCCTTCGCGCTCTGGCCCAGGGTTTAAGGCCGTGTCTCGGCCGGGCCGTGGAAAGAGACTGTTTGTTGTTGGAAGGCAGACTGTTCCCACGACATCATCCATCCTGCAGAAATTAAAACTCTGGACTTTAGATAGAAGGAAAAAAATCTCACAAACAAACCGCTATTAGGACTACTTATGGCCTAATTAATCATTTCCACTTGACTTGAATGAAAATGGTTAACTGTACAAAAATGTATAATTTATTAATAGTCCATTACTTAATATCATTATCAACGGGGGCCGAGGAGTGTGTTTTTTTGAAGCGTGGGCCTCATTTGCAGTTGGCGTTTTCCAATTACAAAATCTGGCACAGAGCAGGCTGCTGCTTTCACAGGATAATGAGAAAGTTAACCCTTTGGAGCGCGCACGTCTGCCAGCATTAAGCAGAGTAGGCCTGGCCGAGGAGCGTACTAATAATGTGCGCGTGTGAAGGATTTCTTGCAGGCTTTCTGTTTTTATTCATAATAAAGCACTTTTGGAAGGCACTCTGTGTTTTTATAGTGAGCTACACAAAGAAATATGTATGAACCGTGTATCCAGTTAAAATGTCTCCTCCTTCTGTTGATGAAAGGCAGAGCCCGTTTCCCGGGGAGTCGAAACTGCGAGCCACAGAGTGCACATTTTAAGTTTTTTTAAGCTAAAGTGCGTAGCTGTCGGGGCCACTGGAATTATGCGGCAGAGGAGGAACAAATCATGCAGCAGGGCTGTCCAAATTATGCGGCAAGAAATTGTACATTATGTAGCACAATGTGACAAAGTTTGTGATAGTGTTATTTTATTATTTTGACATTTATACACATGTTAACGCTCTCTGGGCACATCCTCAGTGCCAGTTTAACAACCAAATATAGCAAAAGGTAACTGAAGGGTGAGGTGACCAAAGAGCCTTTGTTATGGGCCTTCCACAGCGCGGCTTGAGGTGTGGCTCCACTTCTCATAACCTTTGATCGAATTGAGCTAGAAACAATGTCTTTGTTAAACTCTGCAAATTATGCAACTATATCGCAGATGCCCAACTATGCGTAAAACACCATAGCCGCAGAATCTCATAATTCCAGTGGCCCTGCCTATCGTGCAACAGCTCAGCTGTGTTACCATTGATTTCCAGCACTTAAAGAGACACTGGTTTGGTCCCCGGAAAGACAGCATAAGATAACAGGCTAAATGAGTACTCTGTTTTTTGAGTACCATTGAGGAGGGTGCTCGGCTGTTCCCTAGCCCTACCTCTTTTGTAAGATATGAGGCCTCAGTGTGGTGAACAATAAGCTTCTAGGAGCTGTGAGTGTTTTTTTGTACTACATAGCATGTTTTTGCATCGTTCGGTGGGTTTGAGATTCCCATGGGGTGGAAGAGAAGCTCAGTCATCAACCATGTAACGGGATGAAGCACTGGCCCTAGTATACGTATGATATCAGGCTAGATTGTACTAGTCGGAGGCAGCTGGCCTTGGGGAACCCCTTGCAAAGCATGCACCTAGTGAGTAGCCTGTAGCCCACTGTTGTTTGTTGTGTGGAATCAAGAGGGTGAGACCACCTGCTTAATAGTGACTTGTTTTATGCCGAACAAGAATTAACGGTGAGGCCGTTTTTTGGGGGGGAGGCGGGGAGTTGATGTAATTTTGGGTATAGGCAAGAAAGAGGATGTACTACAAGATGTAGCCTCTTCCCGAATAGTAACTTGCAGCTTTCTACTCTACACTTTTATTCTTGAATGTGTATTTTTTCCCTACTTAAATTTAGCCTGTACACACATTTAGTGTAGGCCTTTTCGGGTAGAGACCGCTGTTTCGTATTAAATAACACAGCTTTCTCGGCTGGCCAATTTTCTCATGTAGTCTGATTACTGTCGAGCTAATCAGAAGTTTCAAGCAACCTTTCGCGACTTTTGCGCAGTTTAAATACTGTAATTTACTGGAGGGTAACCCCTGGGTGTACCGATCAGAGGCGCCTTAGCTGCCAGCACCTGGACCCTCTAACCGAGAATTACTGGATCTCCAAGTTTCCCTGATCCCTCCCTGAACTGTCAAAAGCGAGGACAAGTGAATATCTGAAAGCGCGGCTAATTGTTGCACCTGACTTGATCTTCGTGCTTCATTGAACCACAAGAAGTGCCTCTGTAATTTAGAGCTTAGACTCTGCCTCTCTAAGCTGGAGAGGAGGAAAATATGCACATTTCATCTGCTCTTGTAATCGAGCCCCCTCCCGCCCTCTTGCCCTAGAGGAAGATGGTTTGAAAAACTAACTGGGTCAAGTGGTCCCGCCAGCCGGGGCGTCGCTGCAGCGCCGGCACAGTCCCATAGCCTTGGAGGGCCAGTTCTGATCATTGTCTGGCTTGCAGCATTTCACTGGCCAGTAGTGAATATCTATGTCCTTGTTGGGTCCAATTTAAATTGCCTATGAGTGGATACCTTTTGGAAGACTGTTGTGTCAATAGTGTGGCGATTATGTGGGTCGGATAATTGCCTCTGTGTAGTCCCGGATCAGGTGGGTTACTTTGCCGTTCCAGAAGACTCTTTTCAGATTTTCTCAAGCGCTTCAGCATTTCAGGTTTGTAGCGAGACATGTTCTTGGTGCAGTTGTTGCTGTGGAAACCATTTTTTCGCAGTCCCTCTATTGGATTGTCTGTATGACTTTGTGTCTGTCTTGCAGTGAAGCAAGAAGAGACGAGGACGCCTGAATGTTCAACATCTTAGATTTTTGACTAGATGTTGCTGCTTTGTTTTGTTCAAACTCCATTAGCAGTAGCTGATTTGTCTTTCGAATAGCAACCAACCTCATTACAGCGACTGGCTAGTTTTCTTCTCTTGCATTTTTTAAGGTATAGCCTAGTGGACAGCTTGCAATGTCTGCTTGTAAAAAACATTGTGGACTTACCAAGAACATAGAGCAGCTTGGAGTCTATCCGTGGCTTACCATTGGTTGGCTTTATTGTCACTCTTTTTTGGAAGCTTCTTATTTGCTGACATTTTTTGTCAGTCTTGTGTTTGTTCCTCCTTTGGAGCATTGCCTCTTACCAGAGTTCATGCATTTTTCAGCTGTCTCCTGGATGAGCTTTTCTTAACTGCAATCTCTGCCCATTTGCTTCTCTCCCCACTAGTATATGGGCTTTGTTCTGCCCTTGTGCTTTTTCTGCACTCCCACTTCACTCTCCAAGTTGCACCATGTTCTCTCCCTCTTGTTCCTTCTCCCCTACCCCATACCCAACCCATTCACCCATTGTTTATTTATTGTGTTTTACAAATCTCTTTCGGCCTTTTTTTCTGTAATTACCAATCCATCACGGATCGGTACATTTAAAAAAGTGTCCTTTCATCTCGTGTTGAACTCACATGCACTCCTACAAAATCCCCCCTGAGAGGGGCTCATATACATTCTAGTAAAAAACAACCTCATTTTTTTTATTTGCACAAGCGTCTCAATTATTCGTTCTCAGTAGAAAAACGAGGATAGAATTAGTATTTTTTTATGGGAAGTATTCTCGGTACAGCTGCTCTCTTATCGTAGATTCCCCCTTCCATCCCACCATGAGACTCATTTCAAAGATTTGGATGCATTTAGTAATACGTGTGTTGAAAAGCATTGAAATACAAATAGTCGATTCGAGACTACAGAAAATGTTATTTCTACAGTCATAAATGCTAGGTGAAATAATTTATGCAAATGATTTTTTAAGACTACTTGTTTCTTTCAAGTGCCAAATCTCATACCTGGACTTTCTGTATGAGAGTGGGCTTGCTGTCAATAAGCTCTCCACCGTCCATACACAATTCTGAAAGAAATCGACAATTTTTTTATATTTGTCATTATTGTCTTGAAAATGGAGTTTAAAAAAAAAAGAGAAAATATTGCCCGAAGTGAAGGCACCAATAATTCAGAGAATACCGTATGATGGTGACAAAATGAATTTAAGAAAATTACTTTGTAGATTGTCTATTTCTGCCTCTGATTGTGGAGCCCAGCTGGGGAGGATTTAGACTACATTGCAACAGTGAGAAACCCATACAACGGGTCTTTCTTGGTTTTTCTTTTATTTGTACTGTTTTCCGTATTCTTTGTTTTATTTTTATTGACAATGTGTATATATCTGTAACTCAGCTTTGTACAGGCCGCCTGTATATTTCTAAAGGCCTTATCAATGTGGTATTGTTTATGATGTTCAGAAAGAGATCTTGCAAATCATTTGTATGCCAACTGCACTAGCAATGATAGCAGAAGGCTCATAGAGCTGCTATATCACCACATTTTAGAAGGAATAGAACAAGTGTTGAAGTTGCCATGCTTAATGGTTGATTTTATATGAACCTTGGAGGGGCTGGGTGTGGCCCCCTGTATTCATACGGATTTCTTTCCAGCTGCGAACGGCTCTCTGCAGAAAGTGCATCGCAACATCTCAACGACTTTTTTAAGTAAAAGCATTATTCAAAAAAGAGGGAATATGCGAATATTTACTGGTGATGTTCGCTAAATAATAGTTTTTTAGGCTTTTTCAAAATTAATTTATAATTTTGTGATTGGAACTGACCAATGCGAGAAATAGTTCTTGTGTTGGTCAGCGTTGCCCATCTGTTTAATGGAATTGAAGGTTGGACATAAAAATAAATATGTTTTTCCTGAACATATCTGACCATTTTAAACTTCTTATGCTGCGGGTGACTTTTTTAGTTAACACTAAATATATCAGTGGACTGTACACTGAGCTGCTTGAATTACATTCGGGCAGTTTACATGGTTGCGAATGGCGGTTGATTGGTTACTATTAGGATCTTTTGGTTTATCATTTTTTGGAGTGTTGAGCCAAGATCTCCACTTTGGCTTTGTTCCTCATCTATATACAGATGACCACTGCATCTTTTTCCCTTTAATTTCTCTTACAAACACTTTTAAAGTAATGTATCTGACTGTACAATAGTCATAAGACATGAATGGTGTTCCTCTCACTAATGTTAGGTTCCTTTAAGACTAAACAATCCCCATATCTGTCCACTCCGCCATGTCCTTTCCTCCGAAAACCTTCATAACCTGGCCTACACACCCACAATTAAGAACCTGGGTGTATACATCAATTGTTAACTTATGCCTAATTCCTCAATTTAATCCTTCATCATTGCCACTGGGTCCCAGACGGAGGGAAATTTCATTGGCATCTTCCCTTCCACTCTCCAAAATTGCTGATCTACTCACTGGTCATGATGAAGCTGGGTTGCTGCAACAGTTTACTGTTTAGACTTTCCTCTAACACTTATCACCTTAGGACAAAATGATACATTTGTACCACCCTAGACACTATTTGACCTGTATAGAATGTAACCTGCTCCGTTCCACCAGCATGGTTGTCTGTCTGCCAAAAGTAGGGCACTGTGCAAATTGGTTATCTTTGCTGTCAAAGCTATGCGTTACACGTCAGACCTATTGCATTCCCTACGTTCTGCCAAACGCTGTGCCCTCAGGTGTTTCGTCTAAGTTAAGATTGTTTGAAGTGCTTGGCCTTGTTCGCTAGAATACCCTCATACCATCTCAGACACCTTCAAGATGGAAGCAGGTTCTCCAATTATAACTACCATCGTGAGAAAACCTGGATTGTTAAAGGGAACAAAAACAAAAGAACATGATCCTGCTAGTATCAGATTGTGTATTCATATGTATATACAGAATAACCTAGTATTGTCTATGTCTGTTTGAATTTCTGCATCCTTCTCTCTTTACTCAGATTACCATGTGTCACCTACCCCAAATACAATGCAAACCTTGCTATGTGTGTTGATGCTATGTTTAGCAATCAGTACAAATTATTGTATTGTACATTCTTTCTCAGTGCTTTTAATGTTCGGCCAGTGTGGTCCGAGTAGCATTTGTTGTGCTCAGTTTTGTGCCTTTGATGGGCCAACTAAGTATTCTGTGCAGTCCAGGAATGTATTAAGTAGTAGATTTCCCAACAGATTTAGTATTGTGTAGTGTAGACACACCATGCAGGACTATAGGAGGAAGAATGACTATATACGCAGTTTATTTAATTTGTGCTATGGGGGGGAATTTATGTAAAATTGCCTAAGAGCAATTGGCTGCTTGGACGTTCCCATAGCCTCAAGCTTTTTGAAATGAAAAGTCTTGTAGTTTGGTTGAGAGTGCAAACAGTAGAACAATACTGGTTAAACCTCTGAATGGTTGTGGTGCGAGACGCTGACTTCATTTAATTAATGCTTCCAACTTTTGAGATTGTATTGTGTACTACTTCAGAACTTTGAGGCTGGTAGATATTTGATATATTTGTCATGATGTGTTTAGTTTTGCAAAATTGTATTGACGGTGGAGGCGTCTTATGTCTTTATGTAGGATGGTTGGGCTTCTGAAGCAAACATGTTTCCTGACGAAGGATTTTACTGCATTATGCCTGAATTTTGGAAAGTTTTGTTGCATCCAAGAAGGCAATAAAATATTAGCACAAATATTTTTTTAAGCTTATGATCAATCGATGTACTTTCCATTTGGATCAGTTAGGGCATGTTTTGCCACAGCGTAAAGTGGAATATACACTGTAATTGAAGATCTCAGTTAAAGTGACCATTCAGTGAGTTAAAGTGAGCAAGTGCTTATAAGCAAGGAATAGATTGCTGTGCAGTATTTGAGAGGAGCGCATAAAGGAATAATAAATACTTGCATTGCTTGCTTTAGAATGGGAGCAGCGTGAATGTCACTTCTAGTAGTGTTTTCTGTGATCTATTTGACTTTTTCAGCAGGAAGCCTAAATATTTTGTAGAAAATTAGATCCCGATGGAGTGTCCCGTCAGTCAGTGGCTTTAAATGTATTACCAATGTGCTACTCATAAAGAAGCTGCTGGTAGAGATTATAGGATGTTGGTGTTACGTATTTTACAATACCCTTGTGTTTAACTGTGTCTTCTCCCATCATTTTTATTTTTAGTTAAATACACAATTGATTGTTGACAAGCTTTCTCCTGACATAATCCAGTTTCACTTGTACATCCATAGCAAGGGACGATGAACAATCTCGATTCCCATTGTGGTTCCTCTGATCACTTTATGATTGAAATGTTCTTATGGAGAGCATCAGATGACACCTTTGGACGTTGTTTTGTCGCTTCCAAACGGACGCAAAGCATGATCACTTTGTAGATTGGTTATAGGATTGCACCGTGTGAACTTGCAAACACCAGCCAGATGCTAGATAAGAGACCTGCTTTCTTACTGCCCTCCGTATTCTCAGACCAGACTCTTGCATAGTTATAGTTATTTCCATTGCAAACTTTTTGGGTGCAATGTTGCTCTCCCACTTGATGTCCCACATCCAAGCACGTTCCATTTGGGTTCCACCTGGGATATTTTATCAACAACTCATTTTTATTTATATTGTCCAATTGTTTTTATAATTGTGTGTAAATATATCTATGTTTTATATGTTTTTAGGTAGTAAACGATGTATTTTTATTATATATTTTGTGATGTATGTCATACAGTGTGTGGAATCGTACTTTTATGGCCCTGGTGTGCGAAATAAAGTGTTTTGAAAGTGAAAGTACGAATGATTGGTCACAAATGAAGCTTTCTCTTGGCATGGTCCAGTTCCACTTGTACATCCATAGAAACGGATGATGAACAATCTTGATACCCTTTTTGATTCCTCTAAACACTCCATGACTGAAATGTTCTTATGGAGAGCATCAGAGGACACCTTTGGACGTTGTTTCCACGCTTACAAACATATTATACACAAAACACGATTGCTTTGTAGATTGGTTTTAGGTTTGCACCGTGTGAACTTGCTAACACCAGCCAGATGCTAGATAAGAGAACTGCTCTCTTACTGTTTGATTTTTTTAGCCTTGAGAAAAGATGGATGGCAGGTGTTACATTTGCCAGATTGTATGTAAATAATTAAGGGAAGGCAAATAACAGCAAAGTAACACTCAAATAGAAATGGTTTCAAAGCGTGCAAGATATCTAGGTCAGACTTTTAAGTCGCATTCAAAGGATCCTTTCAAAATGCCCAAGGGATCAGGGGTAAACTTAGTGAGCCATGAATCTACTAACATCCCTTCGAGGTTTGCCTTAGAACATACTACGGCTTACCTCAGAATCTGGCGAGGGTCCGCTTTTGATCTGCTTTGGATCAGCGATGGCTACAATAAACTGCCTTGCCTTTGAGAAGTATCTCATAATGTTGCTTCAAAACGCCCCACTTTGCTTAAACTTCTCATAATGTGGCAGAAATTGTAATTGCATTTATATAGTGCTTATATATCGCTTACTACCCCTGACGAGGCGTCGAATCGCTTTTTCGGTGAGTAGCCAGGGCTCTGCTCGTCAGGGAGCCCTCGTCATCTGGTAGTATTCCAGGGGGTTTTCACAAGTTTGGAAACTAGAAAAAACCTTTCTTAAAGATGCAATCTCAGTATGGTCATGTTTTATACTTTTAGACAAAAGAGTTGCTTGTTTGTAACCCCTTGCCCACTTTCCCTGCTCCACTCTGCTGTGTTAGTTGTGAGCAGGGCCAGTCTTTGGCACGGGTGAGCTGGGCCCATGCCCAGGGTGCCAACCTTCAGAGGGGACGCGTTATGGGCATGCGTTGAGCTGTCTCGATCTGACTCCAGGGATTAAACTTAATCTTCTTTTAGTCACTTGTTTTTTTCTCTGTTCCACTGGCAGCTGAGTTCCCTAGCTTAACTTTCTTCGTTGTCTCCTCCTCCCAACTACCTCGCACCCGCTTCCCCACAAATCCTAAACCTGCTTCTCACCAACAACTTGGCATCAGCGTGAAGCCACTGAGCTGTGTGTGTTTCAGGATAGCTGGGGTGGGGTGAAGAGAGCACTCACTGCTCTGATGTCACCATCCAATGACTGTACTTCAGATTCCCTTATTTTACAAGCAGCCAGCAGCGAGGGTGCCAAATCTAGCTTCACCCAGGGCGCTATCGGAGCAAAGGGCGCCCCTGGTTGTGTGCATACACACTCTTCTGCTGTAAACAAGTGAATTGGTTACGCTGGTCACTTTTTCTCAGCAACCTTCGCACGCAGGGAAATAGTATGATCCTTGTGTCTCACCAAGAGGGCCCATTGGTGCCCAGTGGGTGAGAACGGTAATTGGCCAATAGCATCAGCGGATACTTCTATTCAGGGAGTGGGATGTTGTAGCAAAACGGTAAGCATCCCACAACCCGGAGAGAGAGATTCCACTGTACATTTCTAGGTGCTTGTTTCATTCATATATATATATACACACACACACAAAATATAGTCAGTGTGCTGTTATTGGTGGCTTTAGGGCTGCAGAAGTTTGATATTAGGTTGTATTAACTTCCCCTCCGCCTCTGTCCCTCCATACCTCCTAAATTCCCAATTCTGCGCCAGCAGCACAGATCTGTGGCCATGTCTTCCTTTTGGCCGCAGCTTGTTTTTCTTAGAGACAAGTGATCTGCAGTGAAGCCTCCCCTGCCTTTATTATAGTCCCCTTTTGTTGCTCCGTGGAGTGAGGCACTGGTGGCACAGTACCCTTCATTATAGTTCTTCGTAAGTGTCTATATCCGAATGTTGATAAAAGGGCTTTAATGACTGCGCCCTTGCCGCCCGGGCTTCATTTCAGATGGAAGCAAAGAGGCCTGTAGTGAAGGCAAGGGGGGCCTTCAGTGCAGACCACGCTTGGCGTCTTTGATGTGCCTGTTTCTAACGTGTTAACACTGGCTTTCCGTGCGTTAGCAAATTAAACTCAGACCTACTGGCTCATGTTTGTTAAGTGTTTTGTTTTTAATGCTAGGGTGGGGTGTATCAGAGCGTGGAAAGTCCTCTCAGCCCGAAACGGGGCGAGCCACCCAGCCTCTCAGAAAGTAGCCGCGGCTGACAGTAGAAATGTTGTCTTCTGAGGAAAGTGGTTGAGTGTGTTTTTTCCTGACGTGTGGGGGGACTGCTGTCCAGAGTAACAAAGGCTTCCCTTTTGGCAGCTTGGGGATGGAATCAGCGGAAACGTAGTATCCTGGGGCTGCCGGCTTGTGATTGGGCCGAGGGTGATGGGAGCCTTGCTGTCTTCCTGCCCGAGGCAGCCACACTACAGCTCGGCTCGTGGCTCAGAGGGAGGGCGGTGACTGCAGGCAGGCTCCTTCCTCGACGCGGTTGTGCCGGATCAGTCTCCGAAGCCGCTCTGGGGGAAAGGATCTCGGCTTCTCTGTCCGCTGGGATTCTTATGGGATGAACTGCTTGTTTGGAGGGTCTTGTTTTCGCGCTGTTTTTCCCTTCGCCATGGATTTATGCCTGGGTGCCTGTGAGAGGTACCAGATTCAGCCGCAGGAAGCGAAACCATCAACGTGACAGTGTGGACCTGTGAACGTTCCTTCCGGTTTGGGACATGCTAGTTCCGGCTGATGGAGTTCAACTGTGTTCTAATCATTTTTCGGACATGAAGGAGCTTTCTTTGCTGCCAGGGATCTTTGAGTGAGTAACGGTGCTCTCTTTTGCATGGACCACAGGAAGTTCTCCAAATCAAACATCTCGTTCTCATTAAGGAGGGACTGTGATAAAGGAAGCAGAGAGGTGATTACCAGTACTTCGTTGTGTGTTTTTTAGGTCTGTTTTTTGTGGTTGTGTATATTATGAGGCACTGTGTCATCGCTGTACATTACTTGCATGTAATGACGTTGCCTAGCTGACGTCATCGCTCAGGGAGTCTCGTGTCATTTAGGCCTCAGGTATGTTATGGTTGCCGGAAGTGATGGGAAGGACATTGAAATTCCATAGTGTGGACCTGGGGGACCGATGCAGAGACAAGAGCAGTCGAGCGCTTAGAAGGGAGAGATTCACGTAGTACCGTGACTACTGTGGTTGTGTGTAATAATAACAATGCGATTTGGGGTAATTAACCTGGCATGTTTGAAATAAACGCAGAATTCACCAAAGCATGATAGACCGTAGTGAGAGTCGAGAGTGAAGGTTGCCATAAAACAGTAGCGGACATGGAGACCTGGCATTTGATTCTGGCTAAGGCACAGTTTTAACCTTTTTCAGACTTCTGGTACATGTTGGATATTGTAGCCTTTTGTCCCTGTTCATGGCCTGTTCCGTCGTACTCTCCCCCTGATAATCCGGAAAGCTGACCTGTGACCTCTCAGAGGAGCAGCAGATTTACAGTCCCACCGTGCCCAGAGCAGACCCCTGGGGTGTGCAGTTATGGTCATCACCCCATCCCACTTCCCGCCTGACTACTGACTCTTCATTCGACTGCCATGGCCCAGCTTCTGTTTACCTTCCGCCTCTGCTATCACACCTGCTATAGGAGTACTTTGAGTCCAGGAAAACTTTAGGTCTTGAAGTGAACGCCACAGATCGGATCCCTGCGCATGCGCACGACTTGGGCTCAGTGAGGCCACTCAAACATTTCCAGAGAGATGAAAGTAGCCAGCTGGTGTTTGCAATCCCAGGCAGAGCCGGGCGGTAATGGTATTCCATAGCACGGGCTCAGCTGTGAGGAATGCTTCATGGCTGCTGGAAGCAAGCTGCGCCCTTGGAATCTGAACACGAGGGCATCCCTCAGACGGCATCTTTGTCCTTGAGCTGCTTGATGGTGTAATTGTGTCCAGGGCACGAGTCTAGTAAACCACCATCATTACACCTAGTGTGAATATCACCCACTTCACTGGAAGGGAGTTCATGATTATCAGACCGTTTTCATTTAATTATTTGAGGTTTGGTGACACATTGTGTAGGTTGATTAATTCATTAAGTACTATTCCATGGCACACTCACTATACGTTGAAAAGAGCGCCTTTAGGCTCCATCTAGGCACTGCACATGGAAAAACCTGGTAAATAAAGACTATTCAAACACAATGCAAAGTTACAGTAAGGGTGTAGATACTACAAAGATAACACCAGTCCATCCCTCATTTACTTGCACATTTCAGAAAGAAGCTGTAAAAATAAGCGAGTAGCTTGCATCATGTAAATCCTCCCATTAATCAGTCTAGGTTTTTGATTGCTTCCACAGACTGGTGGTTAGTGAAGGTGTTTTTTTAATAACATTATTTTTATTCATCGTTTAAATTCCTTTAGGTTGCAGACTTGCCTTATCGGGCCATGAATTGCATTTCCAGTGTTCATTAAATAGCACGAAAGCCTGACGGTGGGTGTGTGTGGTCGTTCACCAGTGGCACATGAAGTAACAGGAGATGTAGTAGTATAGCTGACCCTGACATCCTATGCTTCTCTGCAAGATTTAGCTGTTTTTGAGAGGTTACTATGTAACCCAGCTGTAGTTTAATCGCATGAGCCTAATTCTAAAACATTTTTGTTCTCCTAAGGGTTACTTAGTTGAACAGGAAATAGGGTTATGCAATCTTTTGTTTCGTCCATTGTCTAAGACTCCCACAAACCTCTGACTTGGGACGCATCCGTCCTCTGTCCCTCCCACGCTGGTACGTACTATCCAGCAGGGATCCGTTATCAATGTCTGCTATTGACAACATCCTCTACTCATCACAGCCGGGTTGGAATTAACACCGGTACTGCGAGACACAATTCTACATTAGAAATTTTCAGCCCTGAAGAGTCACATTTTCTACACGGTGTGACGAAACACGTGTCGGCTGGTTTATGTCATGTGTACAGATCAAGATTGTTTAATAAATCTTATCTTTACGCAAATCTGGAGTTCGACCATCATTACTTCAGTTCTCATGAACATTGTCTTAACTGTTTGGTTCTGACACCAGAACCTATTAATTTGAAACGTGTGCACAGGATTTGGACTTATCTGTGTGGTGTAGGCTTGTCCCACACCTTTGCAGAGGCTTGTTTTGTTGTCTGGGTTTGTTACCCCTGACCTGTTGGCACTGTGTAGCTCTAAATCACAAGTCTCACTCACAATCATACACGCTGGAGTGCCAGATCTTCCTGTCCACTAACCCAAACCCATCCTCTCTACCCATAATATTGCAATCTTGAATTGACCAAACATGGTGCCTACTGGAAATTTTGGGAAGGTTTGGAAAGTCATAACTTTGTGAGCATTAAAAAATATTTCAAGTGGCATTTTCTGCCACATTTACATTCCCTAATTTAACCCAAAACTGGGTATGAGTAAGTGCATAAATGGGTTGAAGAAGTTGCTAAACTTCCCCATTTTTCCGGTAGAACGTGTGCCTGAGAGTTCGACCCATTAAAATCTTTTACTGATTGGGGGAAACAGAAAAAAATTACTTTGTGCGATTACACATTTCCGCCACTCTAACTTAAATGGCTAGTCCATTTAGTGGACAAGTCGCCTGGCTGATTGGAAGAGGCGTGCGCCTGTTGTCGTAGATATTCTGAGTAACTAACCCATAGGTGCTGGAAGTAGGGGTGCTGCAGCATCCCTAGAATAACCATCCTTTAGTGGACAAGTCGCCTGGCTGATTGGAAGAGGCGTGCGCCTGTTGTCGTAGATATTCTGAGTAACTAACCCATAGGTGCTGGAAGTAGGGGTGCTGCAATATCCCTAGAATAACCATCCTTTAATTTGGAAGGTGAATGAGCAATAAAGATGCCTTTATATTTAGTTTTTTTCTGGTAACATTTGCTGTGCTTCAAAGACAGAGGCAATAACGTCTGTCAAATACTTGTTTATTATTTTAACTTAGAGAATGCTGCTTACTTTAATTGCAAACCAAGATGATATTGTAAAGTAAACAATTTAGCTGTCTTGCTGAGATACAGTAGATGTCATTTTGTCAAACGCGTAATAAAATGCAACTACCTGTAAATGAACAATACAAATATTTCAGCCTATATCAGCTGTTAAGAAAGCACAAGTAAAGCAGAATTTCTTCGTAATTCTGAAGTGTGATGAAAACAAAGTTCTTACTAGCATCAAAATAAATAGAGACATATTTCCACATAGTTATCGCTTGCGCGCTTTTTATCTGTAAGAAAGTGTTTGAGCAAATTTAGTGGCCATTTCAAAGGAAAACAAGTGTTGTCTGTAAATGAAACTGTTTTACCTCACACACACTTCAATCAATCAATCAATACTTAATACTTAATAGGTTTGCAAGAGTTCTCCAAAAATCATCACCAGCTACATACCCCCTTACCACTGCACTACTCAATACATTTCCTACTCTTGTTCTGTGTGACAGCTTGATTTTTCACAATCCCTGGGACTTCAGTGATGTAACATTCATGCAAACACCCCCACACTGAACATTTTGCAGCACCACTGGAACCTGTTGTTGTGAACGTACAGAAGGTGGAACGCTATAACACACACCGGAGGCGCTCGCCAGGACTAGATTTCCATATTTTCACAGTACTTTTGTAAATTGACTGCATAATCCATATGCTCTGTGCATTGCTGCGCTTCACTTCAGCCAGACATAGCGTCTCCCAGCTCTTTTGCCGCGGAGTTTTCCGTTTGCCTATTTTGCTCCTGAGGATAGAAAAGATGTGCAAAGCTCGCCGTTCGCTCATCGTTGTATTTCTGTGTGTTTGTCAGCCACCTGGAACTGGAAGTAAACTCGAGCCAGGCACGTGCAGCCGGAGCGCTAAATGCGCACGCGCTGTATTGTGAACTGGTGATCACGAGCCAGCGACGCCACGGAGTAGTGGACATAGAAGACGGAACGCCGTGAGGTTTGAACGTCGGAAGGCTTGGCCCATTGCCGAATCAACCCATCCATGAAGGCGGTAGTTGGGAGGGAGCGATTGTTCACATTACCATAAACACTACACAACTGCTCGATTAGCCCTTCCGTGTAGATGTGCCCTAGCCTCACAAAATGCAAAGGTTAATTATCATTGGCAGATGCAGAATATTAATAGTTGGAGAACTCAGTGCAAGATTAGTTTTTATTTTTGAACTGTTAGATGTGAGAGCATGACATGGTTACCGTATCGTATATAGTTTCCAGTAACACCAGTGCTACCTGGATTTGTAGGATTGTTTTGACTCCAACCCACCTGGAAGCCATACATGCCAACATTTCAGGAGAGCAAAGTGGGAGATTAAAAAAAAAAATCGGGAGAATGGGGCTTGGAATCGGGTAACTGGCATGTATGGGCTTTTGGAAGTGGCTGCTGCAGGATCGGACATTTCAAACGTAAATGCACGTTTTTTTCTTACCTTTCGGAAGCATGGAGCATAATGGCAGGCAGAGAGGGTGATGCAAGTGTTGGGTACTGGCCTGGCAGGTTGTTGGTAGTGCAGCACCCCCCAACCCCCTGTGGCAGCCCAGCCCGGGCTGAAACAGCCCCCCCCCCTATCCCCCCAAGTACTTCGCAGGTTTTTGAAAGACGATTCCCAAGTTAATGACGCTTTGTTGGTTTTTCACCCCTTCGAGAGCCCCTGCATCGCCACTCTTTGTTGGAAGTATTAGCACTTACACAATACCAAGCCCTGTCAGCTGGAACCCCAGACGAATCGGGTTTTTGCTTGTACGAATCGGGAGGCGGGAGACTAGCCTTCAAATCGGTAGTCTCACGCCTGAATCGGGAGGGTTGGCATGTCTGCTGGAAGCCCCCACATCTGAGATGCGCTGTTGCCACGGTAAATAAAGAGCAGGCGGGTACTGATCTGGACTCGGGCCCCTGTTAGACCAAGGGGTCATCCACGCATGCTAGTAGAGCACCTGCTTGTGAGAAAGAACAGGTGCACACAGAGCTCTGGGTTTGTTTCACCAACCTGGCAACCTTCAGCTATCGACGAGAGGCGGAGAGAAGCAGAACTCCCCTTACCAGTGTGGTTGAGAACAAAGAGTGTGGTATCACTGGATCATGCACGAGTGAGTGTCTCTTGTTGCTAGGAGATGTGCCCATTGATGGGAGAATCATGTATGCCAGAACTAGACCATGCCCATTTTGGGAATAATTCCATCCCTTGGGTATGATCACTGGAGGTCAACGCAGTGGCATTAGGGTGGTCATCCAGGCGGCTCCCTCTCTTATACGGAGAGTGAAGAAGGTATTGGATTTGTATGAGTGCCTGACGAAGGCATGTGCTGCGCAGGTGGTTGTCACAATCCATCAGGGAACAAGACCTTCCTGTATTGGAATAGCTCCTTTTGGTTGAAGTTCTCACTCTTGAATGTCAGCATTGGAACTCTGAGAATGATGGTGGCACTGCAGATGAACGTACAAAATAATAGCAAGTGATGCAATTGGTCGCGAGAACACTCCAGATGTCTCGCTTGATTGATTTCGTACCTCGGCTGAATGATTTTTGACTTCTTTTAAATGAAGATGACGTCCTTCCTTGGCTTCATTGATGTTACCATTTGATTAAGGCACACACATGTCCTTTCCCATTTCTTTCCTGCATCAGATGCAAAGGAGAGCGTAAAACCACTGAGCTTACAAGAGGTTGGACGGATGTAGTAAGGTATGTTGGGTTGGTCGATCATTAGTACATCCTGGAGATGCCTTCTAGGAGAATGAGTGAGGAAGAGGAGGGTGGAGTGGAGGAGGTAAACGTCACAGCATCAACGTATATGAGAGGCGTGTGGGTGGTTTTATCGTAGCACCCCTTTGAATTCATTTTAAAGTGCTTTTTGAAGCCCCAGGGTTCTGTGTACTACTAGTCTGATTATTAACTTTCCTGTCCACCTTAAACCATCTTGGGTTCTAAAATGAAAGATGCATAAAGAGCAATAAACAGCTTTAAAAATCTATTGGATTTTTGACAGCAGAACAGAAAGAAGCAGAGAGCCTAGCTTGTCTGTAGCGAGTATTAGGTAATACCATTCCCTCGTTAATATTTTGCACAAGTCAGCCTGATCTCGTGCAATTTTAAGAAATCTATCACAGAACTTTGTGAATAACAGCTTAGTATTGCTTCTGTATGAGCTGTTTAGCATCATAAACACTGGGTCTTTACTGAGAAAGGGTGGATTGGGCCTTCAAGCGAAATTGTCCCGCAGCAATGGCTGTCATTCCCATGTGTGCACTTCCCAGCGATGTGTGCTGATCCCGTAAAAACCAGTGCCAGTTTCTGAACAAGTCAAACAAAATGTGACCCAACCTCAATACTCGGTAGGCCCCACCAGAACATTGTGTTTGCTCCCCCTCAGATAATATGTGGCAGACTACCCCAACAACACGTGCCAGTTCCCTTCTCCCCTTTCCCAAGAATATGTGTAAGACCTGCTGTGGCAAGGAAGCCCTGCTGTGGTAAATCAGACCGCGGTGATACGCAAGACCTGCTGTGGTAAAAAAGACCTGCTGTGGTAAAAAAGAGCTGCTGTGGTAAGCAAGCCCTGCTGTGGTAAGCAAGCCCTGCTGTGGTAAGCAAGCCCTGCTTTGGTAAGCAAGCACTGCTGTGGTAAGCAAGACCTGTGGTGGCATAGGCTCCGTGCCCTAGGCTCCGTGCCCTTTCAGTCCTGTCTTCTCTGCAGGAGCCAGTTATTGTCAGTTTCCATGGAGATTTGTAAGTTATGCAGGTCAATTGAATCAAATATTTGACAATTGTTTTGTCCTGTTTCTGAGAGAGCCCCACTGCTTAGAACCAGCCCTGTGTCGTGTCAGTACTTAATTTGTAAAAAATAAATAAGTGCCACGGTGCTTATTAGGAGGCTACCGCAGCTTGCACCACCCATTGCCACTGCCAGCTTCCAATGACAGTACCAGTACAACTACTAACCATCACACTGGTACACGTGTGACAGTTCAGAGTATTCCAGCACCCTAACCCTATAAGAATGGCTTGGGCAGGATGTATTAGTTCTTTTCAATGTATATTGAAGTAGTAAATAACTGTTGTTCTGCTCATCTGTATATTACACCGACAGTGCCACCACGTGGCAGCTATCATTATTGCCGTTGTTGACAATTAAGTGCCTGTGCCAAGCACCAGAAACCACCTGCTTAAATTAAGCACTGGCTATGTCATTTGTCTAGGTTGACACACATAGTAATATTTTCATTTTACATTGTCATCCAGTGCAATGTGTATCTTTGTGCTTTTAAGTTTGTATTTTGGGTTCAGTTCCAGTCGGATCTGAAACAACAAGCAGGGGGCGCTTGATCTGTTTTTATTGACGTTCTATGTGTAAACAAGATGACCCCATGCATATTTCTTGCCTGTCCAACGGTCCACATGTTGACTTTTTATTTTACATTTGGTTGCAGTTGGAGCTATAGTGCTTCTGTGGTGATATGTATTGCAGTAGTTTCAGGGAATGCTGTCTTTGTCAAAGTGGAAAGAATGTCCATTCCACTGCATGCAGTGGGGATCCTGAATATGGAGTAAGGAATATAGTCGTACCTTGATTTTGTAGGCAAAATATCAAGGACAAAAATATCGACAGGTAACTGTATATATATATTTTCCATACCTTTTCCATGAAGGCTTTCTATAACTCCGCATAGATGTACTTTAAATATATATATATATATATATATATATATATATATATATATATATATATATATATATATATATATATATATATATATATATATATATATATATATATTCAGTGTACGTACAAGCACAGTTAATAATAATAGATCTGCACTTTGTGAATGAACCTACCTTTTCATATTTTGGTTACGATATTAAGGTATCACAATATACTCTTCTCGATGTTTCAGGCTGACAACCCTCATGACATTGAATGACTGCTTCTTGACAGCAAGGCTTAGTTATTCATGTTTGAAAGTGACTGAATCAGCACATAGAAAGAGGTAGACATTGTACCATGTTTTAACCCACTTTGCCTCGTAGAACTCCACAGCCCATGTGTGAGAGGGCACCTTTCATCTGTTTTCTGCTAGCATTCATGCAAAACATTCACCCTTACAGATACACACCGGAGGGCACCGGAAGAGACTGCAAACCCGGTGGACACCCAAACACTGCTTCTAGGAACTAGACTTACTAAGACGCACAGCTTGCATAGGATAATTAGTCATGTCTCTTGCTAGCAACTAGCCAAGTCATGCTCCATGCAAGCCACATGTCCAACTGGCCCCTTTCCTGCCACTCCTACCACTGAATCAACTCTCATTTTTTAGTAAAGACCTAAAGAGCAACCTGTCTCTATGCCTGGGTTGGATCAACGGGCATTTCCAAATGAATCCCAAATGAGAGGATTTTTTGAAGCTGTAGCCGGGAGCAAAGCAGAGAGTAGGGTGCGCATGTGGGTTTTTGAGAACTGAATCTTATCTCAGTCTCCGCTTACTAAGTACTCTTTGATGCAGTAGTGCCTACTGTTTCTATGACTACCTAAATGAGCTGCAACAATGTAAATTCAGATTGTCCTGGGATTTAAACACTAAATTATCTATACTTGGGGGCAGAACATAGGATGCAGTCATGCTTATTAGGGGAAACTTCCATTACAACGCAGTCATTACACCGCAACTGCCTTTACAGTGCATGCTATTGCAATGCAGGTCCCTACAAAGCATGCCATTACAGCGCATGCCATTACAATGCATGCCATTACAATGCATTATAAGGTAAGTAATAGATTTTTTTAGTATTAGGGTGGGTATGGGTTTTGGGGTACATGGGAATAGTAATTTTTACCCCTACACTATCTAACACTTAGTAATTGTTATCCCCACACTATCCAACACTTACCCTACTGTTGTACTTACTGGAGTGGGAACAGTAATGTTTACCCCTACACTATCCAACACTTAACCTACTGTTACACTCACTGGAGTGGGAACAGTAATTTTTACCCCTACACTATCCAACACACCCTACTGTTGCCATCAAAGTATTAAGCGTTGTAATGGTATGCGTTGTAATGGATGCCTTGTAATGGTATGCGTTGTAATGGTAGTTTAAAAAAAAATGCGTTGTAAAATCATGCAATTTAATGGTAGTTGTGATGTAAAGACTGCGTTGTAAAACCATGCGTTGTAATTGCATGCGTTGTAACATCATATATTCGCGTTTTAGTATCCATATGCCACAGTAGCCCCTTTAATGCCCTTCTTCCCTCCTGGGTGGTCGGCAGTGTGTGCAGGTGGCATCTTGATGTTGCCCACCCTTGGTGTAAAAGCGGCAACCCCTCCGATTTATGTAATTTTGAGATTAACACCGGGATGTGAGTATATGTTAATCAAAGCTAAAACCGCTCCTCAGCACAAGTTGACTGATCCAACTTATGACTGCCTACAGAACAAAAACTGAAATCTTGAAGTGACAGTAACATTTAAAGAGACGAACAACTAAGATGTCAGTTGTATTTCCCAAAAGGTCTCCGCTTCAAAGACTTGCTAAATAATGATTTTGCAGGCTAACATGCAAAGACGTTTTTGCGCACATTTTCAATAGTGGAAGTGCCTTTTTAAGTCTTCAAATACATGTACAGTGCGTGTGCCTCGTCCCAGTGCGATGCATGTGCTTTTCCATAAAGTATATATATGCATGTTGCTAATGGATCAACCTACAGCACAGAAAGTAACATTTCGGCTGGTGTCAGCTCCATGATTTCTGTGAAGGTCTTTCGCTCTGAATCTCATCTAGTGCTGCGGTATATGGATTCACGCATCAGCTCTGCCAGGGATGTGACTAAGAACCCCCCCCAGGACTGACTTGAAGCTTCTTGGAATAACCATGATTCACAGGAATGTTCATAGGTTAATTTACAGAAGTTAAAACATTACAGCCCAACTAAGGGTTAGAAGCAGATCTGAGTTGTGCTGAAATACATTTAAAATTGGCAATGTCCATTTAGAAATATTCAAAAATTGTCTTGTGGAACTGCTTCAGTGAGAGCCACCTCCTTGTCTGGAAATATTCGAGCTTCCCTAACTAGGCCAGCCTGTCTCCATCCTGCAGCTGTAATCTTTGTGGTAGCCCTCTTTAGTTTTCATTTCCACCCTCTGAGAATTGTCACTGTCTTCTGCTCTGTAGTCTTGCCCTGGGCGCAGGATGCTCCATTCATGTCACAAGCAATTACCCATAGTTAAAACCATCCCCAGGGAGCACTCATTAATTGCACCACCATCCCGTCTTGCTGAGAATTGTGTCCACTTTCCTACAGGTGCCATCATAGAAGAAGGGATTTAAAATCCATTCCGAAATACAGACACAGCGACCAAATCCACAATGTAATATCTATATGCATAATATCGACACGAGCCAGTAAAATCTCACAATTAAATAAGCACACATGTTTGAGATCCGCGTGTAAGCTGCAGGCCACAGGACTGCATCCTCATCGGGCCTATTCCATTTATCCTTGCAAAGATTTGAGGCACTTTTCAGCAGCCACATCTGTTATTTGTGTTACTACAATATCTCAAACTGCCATAACTTGGCTAATCCTCTGTTGTAATGTATTGTATTGTTACTTACTGGTCTGTAGCTTAGCTTAGAACCTGTGATCCTCAAACTGTCCTTATATCCTCCAGGTGAACAGTGTCACAAAGAACACCCACTACCATTCCATTCCCTGCCAGTGCTTTGAGGTAACGCGTGGTGACCTGCAGCCGCCACATTCACCCAAACAAGAGGAAATAAGACACATTTCGAGAATCCCTTCATAAAGGCTGAGAGTAGTCTTTACTCAAAGAAAAAAGCACCAGTAGGCATTGTTGGCTAGATGATCATTTATGGCCACACCTATGGGCTCAGAGGGTCTGATTGACCTTTTTAGGTCTCGTGTGACAGACAGCTCAAGCTGTCTGAGTGCGTAAAGACCTACAGTCAGCTTACAGAGACCGTAGATCCCGCCTAGTTCACCTCTAGTTGGCATTATTGTCACTCTCAAAGACTTGCTTTTTACTTCTTAGTTTGCATGTGCTTGCCTCCCTTTTCTTGTGTGTGTCCCTCCTCTGGAGCATGGTCTCATCCCTTGTGTCCTTTGAATGCTTACTATTGAAGCATAACTTTTTCCTTTTTTGTTAACCACGCCGCTAGAGTCTGTGTTTTCCAGTAGTTTCCATTGTGTTCAGCGTGTGCTTCTCCCCGCAGGTCTTCGCTGCTTTCTTGCCCATGTACGCCCTCTTCCACCATGCTGCTCTCTCTCGCTATGTCGTGTTCTCTGGCACTCTCCGTGTTGATGTTGCTTCTCCTCATCCATGCCTTTTGTGTTACATTTGCACCCTCAGCCTTTGCTTTGCTTCCCCTCACCAGTTCCTGTGTTGTTGCTTCAGCTCCCAATGTTGCTTGCACCTCCCACATCCACGTCCTCTGTTGCTTCCACCACACCTGCCTACCCTCGGTGTTGCTTTCCTCTACCCACTTTACAAATAAAAAATGGTATTTCTCTTCTTAAAAAATAATTATTTACTAATCCAACTCAAATATAAGGAAAAAATGAGAGCTCTCGTAATTTTGTAGGAGTGGTCGGTGTGCGTACAACATGACGCTGCCTTCAGCGTCAGTCTTTTTTTTCTCCTCTTATTGAACTAAGCTGCACAGCAATGGGTATGATGTACAGCATCGCTAGAAACCAGGGGCAAAGCTAATAGATCCCAAATGCCAGACCTAGTGGCTTTACCAGTGCTTACTATTGTTAACAGTGCTCTTCTCATTATAAAGACTTTTATTCATACATTTTTTTTTTCTTTCTTATAAAGCGCTAACAATCATCCAAGTAGGATATCACGGCGCTATGATTGCTAAAGTGCATGTAACGTTGGCATAGTTCAAGTTGGGTTAGTCTGGATGGGGAAGAGGAAAGTTTTTAGCTGTTTCCTAAATGCCAAGTGGCATTCAGTGAGTCGAAGGGCCGTAGGCAGTTCGTTCCACTTGGTTGCAGCAATGTGGGAGAAGGCTCGCTCACCCATCCTGGCTCTCTTTACCCGAAGGGTTCTTGCACGAGCCAAAAATTGAGAGTGGAGGTTCCTGGTGGGAACATGGAACTGAATCCTGTTTCTGAGGATGGGAGGGCCTGTCTTGTGCAGTGCTCTATGTGTTATACACATCATTTTAAAAGTTGCTCTTTGCTTCATTGGCAACCAATGGAGATCTCGCAGACAGCTCTTGGCTGAGTCATATTTCCTTTTCATGCAGATAGCTTTGGCCGCTGCGTTCTGCACCATTTGAAGCTTGGTGAAGAGGTACTCTGCCATGCCTACGAGCAGGGAGTTTCCATAGTCCAGTCTACTCATCAGGAGAGACTGGACCAGGATCTTTCTGCACTCTATTGGAATCCAGGGAAAGACTCTTTTAAGCATTTTTCATCAAGCAAGCCTGAGCTGGATGTGTAGGGCTTCATTTATTAATTTCACTATTTCCGGCCATCCTCATCCTGCACGTCTGCTGCTTCGAGAGGCAGGAGTCTGCTCTAGGTTACAGGCTGAGCGAAAGGGGCGTTGATCAAACTTCTTGCGCCGTGTGTCCTTTGAACCATACGCTGGAGTAGAAACATTGTGCCTCTAGGCAGAAGTGTATATTTTCCATCTTACTAGGGAACGGTGTTAAATGCCTGACTGAAGAGGGTCTCTTTGCGGGTTTCCTCTGAATTTGAAGGTATTGAAATCAGAGGAGGACGAGATCTATTATTATGGAAGCATTTAAATGTACTGCCTGTTGTGAGAATGGGGGTATATGGTTTGTTAATTGGTGTAAGCTTTTAGTGGTTTGCTCATCAATGTGAAACTTGGTGATCAGGGAATTGATTAGTATGAACATAGAGATCTGCTCGCTTTGATATCGATCGAATGCCCAAAGGATTGGTTTTATATGATCAGTTCCGTCCATCATGAGATTAGTTATGATGCCCTTATTCTGTTGTCATTTGTTTCATAAAACCGTCTATGAAGACAAAGACAATAATACACTTTCTTTACATTATGTATGCTAAATTGGTTTATTTTGTGAGGAGGTGGTGTAGCTTTAGGTTTGCCTCACTTTATTGCGGCATCAGTTCGGGGCCACGACCCTGAAGACGTTGGCGGCCAATTTCACACTGGGAGTGGCCTGTGCTCTTATTTCAGAGGTCTGGGGCTGTTGAATTGTGGATGGTTCAAGGTTGTCTTCCAAGTAGATACTGTGATTGTGAAGATCCAGATAATCACTTGTAGCTTTGTTTTTTTTGCTGAAGGAGTTAATTTGTTGCAGGGCAGAATGTGGTCGCCTTATAATTAGTGTTGGGGGCCTAGTGCATCACATTAAAGGCTTTTAGGCATCTGCCTGCTTTAAAAACACTTATTGTAGAGTGTTACTTTGCAATATATGGCAACAGTCAAGTTGCTTGATGCTTTGATAACAGCTGCATCGAAATGTAATTTTTTCATGTATAGTTTACATTTGGATTTGTTTGTATCACATTCAATATAAATGAATCGTTGCTAAGTGCATCTGTGTGTCTTTTGTGCCTCTCACAGGAAGCAGATAGTTCAGAGTGGTGTAGTGTACAGTTAAAGAGGAGATCAAAAGAGGAGATAGTAATCCTGTGGTACGTTTCGGGATCTAGAGAGAGGATGAAGAGTAGTTCTTTGAGGAGCCGCACACTGTCCCCTGAAGGACCTGGCGACAATGGAACATTTTCTGCATGTTTTGAAAGTGACAACGGTGACTTGGCTTCTGATCTAAAGTGTCAATTTGTTGCCGAACCTGAAAGCAATGGTCATTTGTGTGAATGATCGGTCATTATAGGTTACTTGCTCGTGTTAGTCGTTTTTAACTTCAATAAGAGAGTTTCTGCGCAAAACTGAAGGGTTAAGTCAATGAGTCTTTTGAACATATAGAAAAGGTTCTTAAACTAAATTCTATTTTTACTGACAACCTGTAGAATTTGAGAAGAATATGAGGTTCTCGGGCTAATCTTTCAGACCTCAGTGAGTGTGGCAGCAGAGTTTTGGACATATAGGAGGCCATGTTAGATGGTGGGGAGGTCAAAGAAGAACACGTGTGCTGTCGATTTCTGTGTTGCGCAAGCCTCCAATAACAGATGTTTGTGCTGAAGAAGCCAGAATTGGTGAACAAACTAGAAGATACTTCTGGGCTGTGTAGAAAGAAAAACACTCCTTTTGTATTGTGTTCTTTTGGGCGCGCTTGCATGTGTCGCCAATTGGATTTGGAAGATTTTTCCCTGGGTTGGCGGAAGTTGAACATATATCTGAAGCCTTAGAAGGTGTGCCTCAGTTTTAGTGCAGCAAACTCCATCCCATCCCGCACGCGAGCTCTTCTTTGGGACCCTCCAAACGACGGAAGGTTTTATGGGGGCCTCTGAGTTTCCTCAGTATAGCAGTGAAATGAGAGGTGGCGTACTTTGATGGACTCAAGGAGATCCGTGGTATCCAAAATATGTCAACTAGAGACAGTCTCCGTCCAGAAGTACAGGAAAGCTATGGACTTTATAAGAATTCTCGTTAAATTAATTTTATGCAAATTTCTTTGTGGTGTTCCTGAAATTCTGGCGTGGATCCGGATCTCCTGGTCCTTTGTTGTTTACCCCAACATAGATACGTCACACTCTATTTGTGACACACGAAGACTCATAATTTGTTTTGTTACTTCATCTTCAGGTCTTTTATAAAACATCTGCTGATTATTGCTCCAGGTTAAAATGACCCGAAATATATACAAATGACATACTGTCCCTAGTCGCTTGCAGTTTTATAGGTGTGGAGAATGTCCTTGCTTTATTTTCCAACTTAATGAGATGAAGGACGGCACTATTTGTACATTTGTTGTGAAAAGTGGAGCATCACCAAATTGACTCCCTTTCCTTTTTTGCCTGGAGGTGACTTTACTTCCTCTGCTACTGTTTTCCCAAGTCGCAAGACCTACATTTTTCAGTGGATGTTTACACGCCCGACTTTTGAGATTTCAGAAATCCGTTCTAGGTTGAGGAGAAGAAACGTTGTAGTATTATAAAGTTGTAGATGTAGTTGTTACTGTTTTCTACCCAGCTCTCAATGTTTCAACTAAGAAAAGATGAAAGTTTGAGGTTGTCATTGAGGTTAGTCACAGATCGTGGTAGAGTGGCTTAAAACTCGTCGGAGACCTCACGGGCTATGTCACCTTGTTAGCCTGAACAAATCTCCCTAGTGACCTCAAATAGTAATAGACATTTTCCCGTTTAAGACCCAACATGATTCAGCTAACATGATACAAACCTTTTTATTCAGAAGTTGTAGAGTGATACCAAGTGCAATATAACTTAAAATATTCTCGTTATCGGTAGAAGTAATGTCGAAATTTGCAATCATCTCTGCGGTTTGATGTTCATAAGATAGATAGGCTTTAGTAGCCTGTAGGTAATTACAAGGAAAGATTTTTCATCTTGGGCCTTATTACATTTCAAGGAAATGGAAGGAAGATTTTGTGGAAGGTAAGCTTTTTCCTCTTTCTAGATTTCCTTTTCGGTTTCACCTCATCAATTTGTTTCAGAAATTTTAATGAAGATGCTGTCATTATTCTTTTTTTCTAATTTCATTTGAGTTGAGACACTCCTAGCTATACACTTTTAACACAAAAGTCGAATTTTTGGGTAGTCACCTATGTCTTATTCTAATATTCGAATTAGTACTTGAGTTAAAGTTTTACTACAGCTATTAGAATGTTAGATGTGCTTGGATTCGTTTTGTAGGTTTCGCCTACCAGACAGTGCAAGCTGTTTCGTAGCAAAAGACCTTTTGTGAGCTTAACAAAAACGTTGTTTTCTATGCCCGCCATTGTTTACCCTTTGTGTTGGCTTTATTATGACTTTTATTTAAGTACGTCTTATTCAATGCTTTCTGTGATTGTTCCTCCCATGAGGATAGACTCTTTACCATTCAATGGGTGTCTTGTATTCTTTACATCTCACTTTCGGGGACCTGCTTTTTATCTTTATGGTTAATTACTAAATGAGGTTGCATGTTTTCCTTCTCTCTCGCTTGTTTGCTCGCCCCACCTGCCAAAAACCCACTCCTGCTACCTCACTGCTCCGCAGTCTTTTTTTTTCTTTTAAGATATATTGTGTAAAAGTGCTTTTGCAATTCCATGCAGAACTGATAGTTTTTTTAAAAGAAAAAAAAAACACCTGGGTCATTTTGTAAGCGCGTCCAATCGTTATCATGCATGCTCGTGACTACAAAATGAGGGGCCAGCAGCCACTTCTTTTTGCTTTGTTGTGTAGTCTTTTGACTAATTCCGCACAGTTCTGTGAAAAAAATGCTTTTTGCCGACTCTGCAAAGCATCGACAAACCACACTGGCAAAGCCAGTAGGTCCAAAAGTTAAGATCTATTGGCTTTGGGAATAGCTGTTTAGATCTCGCCTGCTGTTAGCTTATAGTGGCCTTGGAACTTTCCCATTGGTTCCCATTGGTTGGCTCCATTATCACTCTCATTTATTGCTTCTTATTCGTTAGCATCTGTGGGCTTTCCTTCCTTGTTTTGGGCTTGCCACTCAGTTGGAGAATGGACGCAATACTGTGCCCTTACACTGCTTGCTTTTTCAGGCACTATTTCTTTCTTTTTGTTTAAGCACTCTGTGAGAGTGCATGTTGTCTCCAGGTGTCCCCATACTGTGCTTTTCTTTCCCTCGCTGCACTGCTGTCTCTCGCCTGTGTGCATCTCTCCCGCCTCCCCTTTGTGATGCGCTTGCCCCTGTGTACTCCAGTCTCCCACTTTGCTTTTTTGGCCCCTCCCAGCTCCAAATACGTTCTCTTTCGCTCCCTCCACAATGCTGTCCTTATCACACATTTTGTCCCCCATGCACACCTCGCATTGCTACAATGTACCCTCCTGCGCTCCCTGTGTTGCTTCCGGCACAATGTTTTGCTTTAGTCACCACCCGCACGAGTGTTGCATTTAGCGTCCCCTCCCGTCTTGTTTCGGCAACTTCATGCCTGTTTTGATTTCCGCAAACGTTTTTCAAATAAAAACATTTTTTTTTCATTTTAATTGCTTTTTAATTGCTGAGCCAAGTTTGACCAATAGTTCATTTTATAGGCACGTGCATGCTTGGTATGCACTCCTCAGTATGATACAGTTGTTTTTATGTTTAATGTAGCCATGTTGCACTGCATTGGAGTTGTTATACAGCATAATTAAAAATCATTGATAAACCCAATAGGTTGAAAAGGGAGAGGTCGTTTTGCTTTGGCAATGGCAGTTTTGCATGTTGAGGCTGCTCATGTGCAGAGATGACTCTCTGTTGTGTCTGTGGTGGGCACTTACTTGTACACCTTTGTTACACATGTTGCTCGGCGTTTTATATGAAAATTACCATAGGGGAGTGATTTTGCTAGAAACGTGGTATAACCTACATATGGAATTCATTTTAGGTGAATGGATCTACTTAAATGTGCTTGAAAATAAGGGAGGCAATATAATTTTTTAGAGTGGGGGGGAGGGTTAAAATATTGCCGCTCCTGTTGGAAGTGTAATGCAAAAGAAAGGGCATGCTTGAATATTAGGGGAGGAAGATTTTATTTTTTATAAATGTGAGTTTTTGCTTTTTTCCGTTGATATTTACAACAAGGGGTGGTGAGGGACAGAGTCTCTGAATTAAGCAGAAAGCTCTCACCCAGTCAAGAGATCCGGGCTAGATCCAACACCGTTTTTTAGCTCACTGCACCATCCCAGTTTCAGAACCTGGCTGTATGCAAATTAGTCTGTTCCTGTCCCAGTGCATGATGGGAACAGGGCAAACCAAACTACACAAGCCAATTCTTACACTGGGAAGGAAACAAGCTCCCGGGGACCGGTTTCTGGCATTACAGCCGTCTTCGGCCCGGTTTGCTTGAATCCTGATGGTGCAATGAGCAAGGGACTCATGTCTGAGTATACCCTTCCACCCCCTTTTCTGAATAATTTTTGTCCACCATAAGCGTGGAAGGGTATACTCAGATGTGAGTCCCTAGCTCATTGCACCATCAGGATTCAAGCAAGCCGGGCCGAAGACGGCTGAAATGCCAGAAACCGGTCCCCGGTAATTTGTTTCCTTCCCAGTATAAGAATTGGCTTGGTAGTTTGGTCTGTCCTGTTCCCATGATGCACTGGGCCAGGGTCAGACTAATTTGCATATAGCCAAGTTCTGAGCTGGGATGGTGCAGTGAGCTGAAAAATGGTGATGGATCAAGCCCTGATCTTTGGACTGGGTAAGAGTGGTCTGCTTAATTCAGACACTCTGTTCATCACCACCCCCTTTTCTGAATAATTTTTCAGTTGATGGCATTTGTTTTTGTGGACGTCAATATAGATATCATTTTTCAAACAGC
Source organism: Lissotriton vulgaris (assembly GCF_964263255.1). NCBI lineage: Eukaryota > Metazoa > Chordata > Amphibia > Caudata > Salamandridae > Lissotriton > Lissotriton vulgaris. The sequence goes on along the minus strand of NC_141700.1, from coordinate 151,554,415 downwards.
ATTGAGACTATTTACACTGCAAATAATCCACAATCAGTAATGGCAGTATCCCAAAACGTTTTGCTAAGTTTGCTAAGTATCCCAAAACGCACACAGCTTGTCTGGCACTGTTAAAAACATCAAACATGAATCACTATTAAACAAGGTTTTAATTAAAAATCGAGGCAGCAAAGCTTTCAAGTGGCCAAAGTTCCATGTGTGATATAAGAACTCTCCATCCAATCTCAACCTTCGCCTCTTTAAATATTGTGATCCTGCGCGTATCACTTAAATCTCTTTGCACTTTAGGACCTTAACTGAAAATGTAGAGGCAGGGTAACCACCCATAACAGCGTTTACTGGCCAGTATATTTTGTTATACTGTAATGAATTCTCGGTTATTGGAATAAAACCTGTAAATGCCATTACATTATCATCAATTCATCTGGGGCATTGTGAGTGGTTATCAAATGAGGAATTACATGTTTAGGTCGAGGTGCAGAAAGCCTACTGGTCTCAGGAATTAGGTTTTAAAGTCTGCGGATTTCATTTTAAACTGCCCCCCCCCCCCCTCTTCCGAATCCCACATGTCTGGTTATTTTTTTGTGTAAATACCTCAAATACATGTATGCAGAGAGTGACATTCAAGCAATATTTAGGTTGTATTTTATTGTTTTACTGGGAAGGCTGCTGACCGCCTTTCTCCTCTCCTGCATGGGTGGTTGGCGCCCATTTCCTGCCGTCTACCTTGTATTTTGAAGGTCTTAGCATCAGTGGCTTGAAGGGGTGTGTGGGGGATACTTCATGGACCTTCACCTGGCCCAACACATCTATCTGCTTGCCTGTTTCTTCATTAAAGGTTTCTTAAACATGAGTGGGGGAACGAGGTCAACACCTTTGGCTACCCACCCTCAGAAAAGTAAGGACTTCTAGAAGGAAGAACCCTCTAAATGCATTGTGGCCTCATTTAATACAGATGTAAACAAAGCCACGAAGGGGGAGGAGAGGTATGCGTAGCTTGGTGTAGCATCAGCTGCCCTTTTAATAATAATCGTTTTAACAATTATATTGATAAAATAAACTTATTAGCCTTGGTCCTGAGCTGGATGCTGGCGTCATCACAGTGTCGGAGGCAGTTCAGTTTTTTTTTGTTTCCGGCAGAGGTCCTCCAATTCTGTGTTTCTGGGCTCACTGGGAACATGCAGAAAGGTAGTGGTGGCCTCAAAAATCTCTCTGGAGTAAGTCCAGTGGGTAACATCTGCTCCTCTCTGGAGTAAGTCCAGTTGGTAAACTCTTCTCCTCTCTGGAGTAAGTCCAGTTGGTAAACTCTGTTCCTCTCTGGAGTAAGTCCAGTTGGTAACATCTGCTCCTCTCTGGAGTAAGTCCAGGTGGTAACATTACTCCACCCTGTAATGCTCACGTGGCAGGTTTGGGGTGTGTGTACGATGCGTGAGAAGATACTCTTCAGATGAGCCCTCGTCACATGCTTATTCGTGTTCTGCAGTGCCTCTACTGGAACCATAAAGAGGAGATCTTGTTATCCATGAGGCCTGTGAGACAACTCATGAAAATCATTTACAAACCAAGCGCTGTAGGTTCATTCTTTATAGGGCTCAGCTTGGTACTCCTGTATAGCAGTAGATAAAAGAGCTTGGAACCTAATAAAAACTCCACGCTTTCGCCTATGTTCCCTGCTACTGTATAACTTCTAGTTTCAGGAATTCTTTGTCGAAGTGTTCCCTTTGAAAGTGGTCCATGGAAGCTTTGAAAGGTTTGCACCTCATTGTCACAGTGGAATAGGAGCATGGACAACCCTCCAGAACCAGGGGATCTTTCAAGTTTAAGGCATATGACTCGTCGCAGCCAGGGCGGTGGTCCTGTCTGCTTACCGCTGGACCCTCACCAGAGGAGGGGAGGGTCTGGCGCTTTAAAGGGCTCGACTCCTGCTACAAAAACGAATTGATATTTGAATCAATAAGCATGACTGATCAGCGGCATTGATGATGCTGCTAAAGTTACTTCACAGCTTTCGGAGAGAAATACAGGCATTCTCATTCCCGGAGTACTTCCTTTTCTGTATACAAGAGGAAAGCCATAGCAGTGTGGAGTTTGGTGTCAATGGGTCACTAACCCAGAGGTCTCACTGGCTGTTGTGTTATTACCAGAGCCCTTTATTCATTATATTTTGTGCTGTCAAAGGAGCTACGCCAGAGTACAAATTCTATTGGTAGGATTAACACTGTGAAATCATCACTATTCCCATTTGTATTCAGTTATTCAGATTGTGTTGGAAGAGATATATTTTTACATTTTTAATGTTGGAATTATTTTAAACTTTACGTCATAGCCCCATGAACGATTCGGACATTTTCTATTATAGTTCTATGGACTATTAGTATTTTGTGAATATTTATGTTGCTCTTCAAGTCAGAAAGAATAAAAGTTGTACATTTCTTGTATTATGTGCTGTTGGTTATGTATCCTTTGTGGCGCAAAGGCAAATTATGTATTTGAATAAAACAGCACTATGACATATGCTTTTGATTGTTGCAATATTTCTGTGAATATCCTTTTACAGTTAATTGCTACTATTTGTCATTGAATTCAAGAAATAGATGCTCTGAAGTAATCGTGTTCAAACGATGCTAGTAATTAGCCGTGTGTCGCCGTGATTTGTGTAGCTGTATCGGTCGACCCCAAGAATCCTGATGTGGGGGCTGAGAGTGGAGGGCGGGAGCAGGAGACGAGGTATTTTACATTTGAGGGGTATCCTGGGGGATGGGATTACTGAGTACACATTTTTTCTCGAATAAAATGGTCTTGAGCGTGAAAGTCAACCAGGTACACTTTATCAGGGGTCTCCTCCTCTGCTGATCATAGGAGGCAGTTAAGCTGTGGTAGAGAGGGGGTGTGTAGAGTGACCCACAAATACCATAACATTGTGGAACTGTCGCCATCCACAACTTGATGTTTCCCACCTTGAGATGTTGCGTGTTTACGTGACTTCTCAGGCTGTGCTCTAGCCCAGGACACTTGTTCATCCTTCTATTGAAAGTCATTCTCATTATGATTTTAGAGCTGTTTCCAGTTCCATGCACATCCATCTATCCACCATTTGGAGATACTGTTCAAGTTTTTAAGGAGTTTTTGTTTTGATAGGGGTTCAAAGAAATTAGGATAGTTCAGTAGGTTGGACGCCTCGTGCTGTCAAGCACCACTCTTTTTTACAAAGGGCAAATCCGTTGCCCCTCTAAGAGTCAGTTTGATCAGAAGTTTGGTTTGCTTTTAGAGTTTAAATGTGAAACTAGCGGACAGGAAATGGTCCAAATGGAACATGTATAGGGGTGAGATTTGTATATCGCCTGTGGTGGAATTGGAATTGTGAAGGTATAGGGATGGGGAGCAAAATGTGTAATATGTATGTTTAATTGAACTTGATTCCTGATACGACGCTAAATGTAACTTGCATTGTGACTTGTATGAGTAACAGTGAATTTGTCTGTCATTCTTTCAAATAAAAAGATTTAAATTTAAAAAAATGTGAAACTAGCAACATCTGTTAAAGAGAAAAGGCTTTTTTTTATACAACATATCTGTTTCTTATTTCCTCAGCATTAAACACATCAGGAGCAGCTGGACATAGCAAGAGACCAGAGAATACCATGAACTGAGGAAGAAGTATCCAGCAGTGCAAAAAAAAAAAGAATTTATGAACGCATTTTAAAAAAAAGCCTGAAAATACGTGTCCACAAAGTTGTCGCCTGGCGGTGAGGATTTCCAGTGAAGATGGGGAGAAAAAAGATCCAGATACAGCGGATCACAGATGAGCGGAACCGACAGGTCAGAAATCCCAGCCCGCGTGGCTGATTTGCTATTCGATTGAGCTCCATGTTACACGCCGTGTTGTTGCTTTATCGGGCTCAGTGCTGCATCATCTTGCCATTTCCATAGTGATTTAGTCCTTCAGAACCTAATTCTGTATTGAAAGAAGTCCAATAGAAATTGTATCTGCAGCCTTTGAGGTTGAAGTAGATTTGAAACGTTCAGCTTTTTTCAGTAATGCAGCTAAAGTGTGTGCACAGTGTGCCTTGAATAAAGAGGAGTTGGGCTGTGCTCTCAAACCTCTCCTTCTCATGGAAGCAATTCATCTATTCACTTGTCCTCGTGATCCGCTTCTGTGAAGGCAGGGGTGCAGAATGCTTTGTGTCGCTGTTCTTACTTCCACCCATGCCATAGTCAACTCATCTAACCTCAACAGTCTTGTATGCATCAGTCTTCACCTAACTAACCCCTTATCTGCGAAACACCTCTGGTTCATCCACCAGTATTTTCAAACAATTAACCTAATTTCTCAGTTGACTTGTCACTGTTCCGTCAAAAATCTTTCAGGGTATCCCGACACGTCCACAACATGTGGCATCATCAGGTTGCCATCTTCTTCTTCTACCAGTATCAGGCCCCTCACACTGCTACCGTTACCCCTTTTCCTCCTCCCAAATATATTTCTGTGTGATTCAGACTGCAACTTTCCACCCCTTGAATGGCCTTTGTCAAGTGCTTTTCTTGCTCCCATACCAGATTTCACTCCATCTTTGAAAATGGGTCTTATTGTCCGACGTTGGTGCGCATATAATATCATGGATTAATGCTGCTGTTCTTAGCATTTTGACTTCTGAGGACGCCGCCTCTTGACTACCTCACTACTGGCCACCTGGGACCCCTAAGCCACTTATATGTTGTGAACCTCAAAACAATACACAGAAATACGGAAACAAATATAGATTATTAAATATTTTTAATAATCTGTTATGGAAAAAACATTTTTATTCCAATCGCAGTGTTGGAGCTTTTCAAAATTTGATTCATTTCCAAAAGGTGAGGAGGCATTCTAAATGCTGTACATAGCTTTCTCTGTCATGCTCCTAAGGTGTGTTCTCTTACTGTGCCCGCAATACACCTACAAATATAGCTAAACAAACCAACTTTTTAGCCTCCAATTTTAAATGTCTCAACTTTCAGAGCATTCTCAAAAATGTAATTTAACATTTGGCTTTTTATGTATGCTTGCTTTATTAATCGTCCAATAACATTTAATTATGTAAACAGTTGAACACTGCTTGTGGTCCACATATCATAGGTTAAGAACCACTGGATGAATGAATATCCTCAAGCAAATTGACAGAAGAAACATAGCCACATTAGCAGCATTCACAATAAATATAGAGAAAGTCCAGCCTTCAAAAATTAGATAACTGCATGGTAGCTGTTCAACACTCGTCCATCATCCCCTTTGGTTTTGCTAAGTTCGCCCTAAGTTGGCAGAGTATGCCCAGACGTGGGTCCCTTGCTCACTTTGCCACTAGATTTAAGATTGTCTGGCTTATGAGGGTTATGAACACGAAACTGGTCCCAGGATGCTTGTTTCCGGTCCAGGGAAGACATGGCTTGGCAGTTCGGGCTGGACTGTTCCCATGAGACACAGGGTCAGACTGATTTGCATATGGCCATGTCTGAACTGGGGTGGCGGAGTGAGCTAAAGAATGATAATGGATTAAACCCAGATCAGTTGACTGGGGATGAGTGCTTGCAATGTTCAACACTCCGTCCATCATCCCCTTTGGTTTTGCTGAGCTTTTTTAGCCTTACTTTAAAACTATAAAAGACACAAGATGAGGAACTTGAAGATCGTGATTGTAAGTACTGTAGTATTCTTTTATACCAAATACTCCTTTCAATCTTGCCGAGACCTCTTAAAAAGTTGAAAAGCTAAATAAATGATGCAATTTTCCTGTAGCAATACCTTTTTCAGAGGCACTTCTTAATATAGGCATATTTCTAACATTATATAATCGATCTCAAACGCCAAATGTAGAGATTTATATATTACCAAAATTCTAACTCATACAGCAATAATCTACAATACTTTCATTTTAACGGCCATCTTCACATTGTTAATCTAATATTTGCAAGAAGATTATTCTAAATGTGAAGAGGGATTTCTGGGGAAAGAAACTCACTAGAGACCCATAAACAAGAAATCATGATACAAAAGAGAAGAAACATATATGAACTAATAATGTCTGACATATTGTGTTACAAAATAACAGGTTACCCAAACAAATCATCAGAGCTCTCCAAAATGTCCTCACATTTTCCTTTTTGACATTTCCTTAGGAATGCAATCTCTTGTATCTCGTGGTTTGTGTCATACATACATCTGTCCACTCAGGGCCGGACTGGGAACCAAAACCGGCCCTGGCAAAGTGCTCGGCCGGCCCCCTCCCCCGTGGGGGGTTGGGGGTGCCGCCGAGCTCTTTGCCAGGGCTGGTTTTATGCCGATTTTGCAGCTAAGCTGCAAAAACGACCCTGTAACAAAAAAGGCCCCAAACCGGCCCCCACCCGTGCGGCGCACCGGGGTATTGCCCGGTGCCCGCTACGACCAGTCTGGCCCTGTGTCCACTCTACAAACTTAGGTGAGGGCCTAGATTTTAGTCTTCGAAATTTCAACCCGTAACCTACTGCATAAGCTAACTGGTACAGCCATAAACGTTGACCTTACCACAGAGGGTTTGTGAGTCTTCTAGGTTTTCACATTCAACTTTTTTATGTTAATTTTATCCAATTCTTATTCAAATTATTTGTGCAACCTGAAAGCGATTATTTGCCAGGAATCAAGAACAGCTGTTTAAAAGTTTGTGTCTTTATTGACCCGCGTTAACTGTTGCACAGAGGGGTGTGTGTGTGTTATCGCTAAATCTCATCAATTACATTTACCTTCACTGTCTTGTTGTCAATTTTCACCTCATGCTCACAGAATCTTAATCCATATTAAATGTATGTATCATTCCATTTATTTAAGTGACTGAAACATACCTGTAGTCAACAATGTACATTTTTGCCCGAGATCATTTAAGGGCGATTCCTTCAACATAGGGCAATTCTGTACATTTCTTGATTCATCAATTTTCCACTGGCACCTTTTGGCATCTCTGCTGCAATTACTTCTTACAAACAACCATACGACGCTGATTTGATTTTATACATCTACAGTGTGTGAGAAGCTTGAGTGGTGTCCAAGCACCAACTCTTCCTAAGTTACCCACCAGCAGATACAAATAAAATCCGATATGCGTTTTTAAAGTCAAGTGTTACGCTTCTGTTTCCGAGCCCAGTCAAAGGAGTGTCTTCAACTTCTTCCTGAATGTTAACAAACTCTATTCCCCACATAATCCCAGTAGAATATCATTCCTCAAAGATGACTCCATAATGGATATATCGAGTTGGCCCTTCTGTTTTTTTTTTTTTTTTTTTGGGAGCAATCAGCAGTACATTGCTGTCTGCTCCGGTGTGACCTTCAGTCTCCCCACCCTCCCAATTCTTTCAATATAAATGTAAACAATGCATTTTACAGTTAACCATTTTACTATTAGCCAGTTACGCATTTACTGCACATTTCTACAGCAGATGGATTATTTCATAGAACTGCTATATCGGCTTAATGGAGGCACTGGCAAAGTGCTTTTATGGCACAAATCTTATAACGAGGCTTTTGTATAGTCTTTTACTGCAAATGCTGGTGAAAATGATTTATAAGAGATGGAACTCTCCAAGAGAACTATCATGGTGGCTCTGTGCCGGATCTCACTCCCAGATCTGTGCCAGATCTCACTCCCAGCTCTGTGCCGGATCTCACTCCCAGCTCTGTGCCGGATCTCACTCCCAGCTCTGTGCGGGATCTCACTCCCAGCTCTGTGCCGGATCTCACTCCCAGCTCTGTGCCGGATCCCACTTCCAACTCTGTGCCAGATCCCACTTCCAGCTCTGTGCCAGATCCCACTTCCAGCTCTGTGCCAGATCCCACTTCCAGGTCTGTGCCGGATCCCACACTGGGCTTTTTGAATTCTGTAACTTGGGTGAGACCATCAAGAATCAGAGCATTCCGCTCCTGATGAAGAAGGTCTGATGAAACTCCCATTTCCAACTACGCTGCGCTACCAGGGATATTTTAAGGCATGGCATGTCCAAAGGAAGTTGGCGGTTGCTTAGCACCCCCACCTGACTTAGGATCCCCTGAAACATTGAGGATAAGGCACATGATGGGAGAAGATAAATTAGGAGAAGAGTCACAGATTTAAGTTTATGGAATAGAGAAAATTATCGGAGCTGCCAGAATGGTAAAGATTCACTGCTGCAGCAAGAATGCTGGGTGTGAAGGGGGATGTGTTTCCGATTTCGATTTTCCAGAAATGGATGCTACAATTTCAAGTTCTATTAGCACTTACCTTACATTAATAGTATGCACTATTCCACTAAACATCCACCAAGTCACCCCTAGCAGTCTTCCCTGCAGTCAGAACAGCCTTTTTAGATGGTGAATTCCTCCAAAAAATAGTATTGTTGAAATACAACACAGGACTAGATCTAAGAAGGCATTGCTTTATCCATGCTTGTTTAAATTTCCTTTGATGAATTTGTGGCTAGTGAATGCCGGATGGCTTGAGTTTTCTGCTCTTTTGTGCCCCTTTTCTTAAAGTTCAATAGCAGTTCAATATGTTTTGATATCATGAAGGCTGAAAATTGTTACAAATTCAATCTTCTTCTAAACAGGGAATTACAGAACATGTATTTCCCGAAGCCCCAAAACTCCTTATGATAGCATTGCAGGCCAGGTATGAGTAGGTCATCCAGTACTGTTTTCCTGTATTTTGGAAGCAAAATTTGCAATTCTCCGAACAAAAAGAATGTACCAGGACAGGATGACTGCCAGCCCTGACCTGGTACAGTGTGAAACCCCTGTATCCACGACAGACTGCAGAGAGGAAGAATTGAACCATTTTCGTAAACTAAAGACAAAAACCATTTTCACCTGGCAGATAAAAAAAGGCCCTGGCAGAGCTTTCCAGCCGACCCATGCAAAGCGCGCGGAGACAGTTTTGCACATCCAGGTGCGCATTTGTATCGCTCCACTTCCTCCCTGCTGACTTCCAAGCTTTGGAAGCGGCGGGAGAGATGATGCCGAGCCCCCGCCCAACACCCCGCGCATGGCAGGCTGTGAAACAGATCAAAGCTGGCAGCTGAATCTGCAGGTTTTTTTTAAGTGGTAATGGAAGAATGTCAAAGGGCATATCATATTTGATATAGCTAATGAAATGAGAAAAAAATTCAAGATAAAAAGAAGTCGCTCTTGGCAAGAGCGGAGCATTTCTCAAATGGTTCTATACCCATCGGTTAGCCTCCCATCAGGACCTTGACAAGATCCTCGCCCGTGTCCCATGTCGCGCGCCATTGTCCTATGCACCCGCTCTACTTGTTATTATAAAAATGAGGTTAGCTGATTTTATGGCACCCACCGTTACATTGGTGTGCCAGATCTGTAGTTGTAAATGTTGTAACTCGTAATATTATCTTATTCAATTATACTTCTATTCACTGTTCCACAATTGAAAATTGAACAAAGAATTATTACAGGAAAATCACGTTCTGAATGCGTCGCTTCTCTAAGGTCGAGAATTGTGGTGCCCGCATTATCTAAATAAAAATATTGTAATGAAGATTTATCTTAACTTAAAGGGTGACAACCAATTTAAAATTAAACATTGCATTTGGTCTTTTAACACTGATTGTAATCTTAGAAATAGTCAACAAAAATAGCTTATTGAATGTTATTTACATATTTTTATGAACAAGTTTCCATTTGTTCAAGGGATTTTATTTTCTCTACTTTGTCATTGTACGCACCTTTGTGAAGATCTCCTCCAAGGCCACACAGATGGCAACATAACCCGGGAAAACCAAGGCAACGGAACAGTCAAGATCTTCGAATATGGGGAGTTGGCTTCATAAGTAAAGAATAGCAAAGAGATGAGGAGAGAACTTACTAGTAAGGACATGAGACTCGTAGAAACAGAAAATGGGCATACGGCCCACTAAGGTAAAAGTAAGCAGGACCCTCTGACAAGCCAGTAATGAACTAATAAAGTTAGAATTAAATAAATGTTATTAGTCCAATAAGATCAAGCGAAAGTCATAATCAGTATGGCATACTTATGTAGATATCTAGGCCTATATTTAATTATATTTATTAAAAAATATTCTTTCATGCACAGAGACTGAGGGCTCGGGATGAGGTAGGCATGCGTGACATGATGTTCTTTGGCATGTATGTGCCCTTCAGTATGAGACACGATCGGGTAGTGGCCTTGAGCCAATAGGAGATGGCTTTTGCTTTGAAGGGGCGTGATTTTCTTTGAAAAGGAGGCAGCCATTGTTCAGAAAGAGAAGAGCAATTGGATAGAAAGAAGGTTACCTTGCTCAGGAAGGCGATGACATTAAGCAGTGAGTGAGTATCTTCAGTGTTCGTGAAATTGAGGGAACTTGTGCGACAGTAGAAAGGTAGCGTTGAGTAGGAGTGGCCTTAGGCAGATAGCATGGCTATGTGTTTGAGGCCTTTAGTCTAAAACAAAGAAACCAAAGGTTCAGATACTTGCTTAGCTGTTGTGTGATTGTCAGCAAATACCTCAGAGATAACTAATTCTCAGCAAGCAGAGTTGTAGTTGCCCATCTCCCCATGCCATAAGATCTTACGTAGAACTGGTTTTGAGAAAATAGATACATGGAACTTGCAGAAATGTGATCAGAGACGTTTTTGATGCCAGAGATAACTTGCATTATTGACTCCTTCCGCAGCAAAAGAGATAGTCCATGCTACAAAGTGTCTCTAACTTGTAGTGAGACTGCAATTGCTTGTAGTCTGTATTTGTTCATATTGTGCTTGGCAGAATTAACACCAGGTCTTCAGACGCAAATAGCATCTGGAGGATGTGGCGTTACGGCCAGAGCTGCCAACTTTGAAACTGCGGGACCAGGTTTAAGTCTTGGCTCATAATCCTGTGATTCTGAAGCAAATCACGTAATCTTCCTGTGCCTACAAAAATGAAGGTGCCCCTGTGTAATGTAACTGGTGCTCCTGTAAAAGGCTCCAGTACCTTTGGGTTGAGTTTGTGCTATATAAAAGGGCTAAAACAACTTGTCACGTCCTCCACCCACCAAGCGGGCCACATCTTGGACCCCATTTTTTCTAATTTAGAAGGCCTGCAAATAACTAACATCTTGTCTATGCCTTGGACAGACCACTATGCAATTTTCGCAAACATAGCCACTAACAATCATTGCTGTACCAAACCATGTCCCACAACCAAACAATCCTTTAAAGATTGGAAAAACATAAACCATGACGATCTGAAACTAATACTGGAACATACCCGTCCTACGTTGTCCTCAGAACCCAATTTAGCTCTCCAGCAATTTTATAACTGGCTGGGCCAGGCTACAAACCAGTCAGCCCCTACCAAAGAACATTCCAGAAATAGATCCAAACCAACTGCCCCCTGGTACAATGAAAAACTAAGGGCACAAAAACAAACTAATCGTAATAAGGAAAGATTATGGAGAAAAGATTACGACACAGCCAGTAAAATAGCTTATAAGGAAGCCCTGGCACTTTACAAAGCCATGATAGCGAAAGCAAAAAAAGACTATTACAGTTATCAAATCGAGAAAGCCAAGAATTCTAGCAAACAACTATTTCAAATCACTAAAGTACTATCGGGCAACTCCCCCGACCTCACCCCTCCCCCGTCGCAACTTTTATGTGATTCTCTCGCCTCCTTTTTTTTCACCAAAGTAGACGATATCTACCAAGCTTTTTCCGCCAACTCACCTCTGAGTACAGTCAATCCCACTATCCCTTCCCCAGCCAATATGTTCCTCAGCTTCCAACCAGTCACCCCATACCAAATAAAAACCACACTGTCCACCATCAAATCAGGATCACCTCTGGACCCTTGCCCACTCTCCGTACTCCTGCCGGTAATGGACTCCATCATACCAGTACTCACCCAGGTTTGCAATTCAATTCTCCGATCAGGTAACTACCCAGATCCCCTTAAAAATACTTTACTAAAACCCTTGTTAAAAAAATCTTCCCTGGATAAAAGTGAGCTAAAAAACTATCGTCCCATCGCGAGCCTCCCCTTCATGGCGAAGGTGATTGAAAAAACCATGAATACCCAGATTTCCGAATTTATCGAAAAACATCATCTTCTTGACAACACGCAGTTTGGATTCAGGAAATACCATGGGACAGAGACAGCTTTGATTAAGGCTGCCGATGACATCAGGGTAATCAGGGACCAAGGAGGCACAGCCATTCTGGTTCTGCTGGATTTATCAGCGGCCTTCGACACGGTCGACCATACCATCCTGGTCGACCGTGTCCAGGGATTTGGCATCTGCCACACTGCCAAAGACTTAATTGCGTCCTTCCTTGCCAAAAGAACGCAGGCTGTCATCTTAGGACCCTTTCAATCGGCCCAACTCTCTGCTCCATGTGGCGTACCTCAAGGCTCATCCCTGAGTCCGACACTTTTTAACATCTACGTGTCGGACCTTGCTAAGACCATCAAAGCACACGGGATGAGCCTAACCTCTTACGCCGATGATACCCAACTAGTGTTGGCAATCAAAGGGGATGGAGAGCAAGTAGCCGAAAAATTTAAGAAAGGGCTCCTAGATATAGGAGAATGGATGGCTACCAACTGCCTAAAGTTAAATTCAGAAAAAACTGAGGTACTCATCTTTGGACCACTCCTGCCAGCCTGGCCATCAAGTTGGTGGCCAGAGACCTTCGGTACCCCTCCCACCCCTACTGCCAAGGTCAGGAACCTTGGAGTCATCTTCGACGATGGTCTAAATTTCATGGACCACGCCAACAAAACGGTGTCTACGGCACACCTGAAATTAAAAATGATCAGGAAAATACGCCCTTTTCTTCCTGACTCAGCCATCAAGACACTGGTCACTTCCCTTGTCCTCTCATCCTTGGACTATTGTAATGGTCTATTCCTTAACGCTCAAACCAGAGTAATTACCAAACTCCAGACTGTTCAAAACGCGGCAGCACGTCTGCTCTCCGGCAAAACAAAATTTGAATCTATTTCCAATAACATAAAGGATTTTCACTGGCTCACTGTGCGAAAAAGAATCCACTTCAAATCCCTCTGCATTGTGTTCAAAGCAGTTAACAATCAAGGACCTCACTTCTTAAAAGAACAATTACAACAACACAAACCCACCAGAGCCTTACGATCGGCTACTCTCAATCAACTGGTCATTCCCCGCACTAAAACGGTCACCTGGGGTGACCGGCGCTTTCTAGTGGCCGCCCCCAAACTCTGGAACACCTTGCCTCTTAACATCAGGCAAAGTCCCACGCTCCTTCAGTTCCGTAAACTCCTGAAAACCTGGCTGTTCACTCAATGATCTTTTCCATCGTTCACAGTCCGTCTCAAATAACTGGTTTATCAGCTCACATTTCGTCTCAAATAAATGGTTTATCAGCGCCAAGACGCCCACGGGTATATGCAGCGCTTTATAAATATTATAAATGAATAAATAAAATAAATAAATAAATAAAACGAGAAAAGAAAATCCTTTTACCAAAACTATTGTTCCTCCTGTTAGCTAGTAATGTAAAGAGCTGATGATGAACACACTTCAAACACAATATTGATTTTACATTCATCATCCTTGACCTCTTCCAAAGTAACCTTTTTCGCAACTCAGATTTACAGTTCATGTAGATGTCCAAAAATATTCAGTTAGAAATGGGAAATTGTAAGCATGCATGGTGGAACGGCCAAATAGGTATTTTATACAGTGGGAGCCGCATGTCCGACATGCGTGGAGATGGGAGCAGAGTTTCTACACATGTTCTGTAGTAGCCCGTTTCTTACTGCCTCCTGGGTAGAGGTCACAAACATAGTTGCAGATATCATTGAGAGAGAGAGCAGTCCCCTGCACCCCTGGACACAGCTTATTAACCGCATGCGCGCTAGCGGAATTCCGCTAGCGCGCTGGGTTTTTCAAAATCGCACTTTGCGTGACGAGCTGGGCTCGTCATCAGTGTGCGAGCGGGCTACACCATGACGAGCCCAGCTCGTCATGAGTGTCGAACGGGTTAAGTTGGTTCCCACACACTGCTAAGACAAAGGCCACATGCGGATTTCAAGACTTGGCTTTCATTCTTGTAATATAGAAAATGTCTAGGAATTGGACGGCTCCTGGGAGACCCGGAGCGACAACTTGGAGCAGAGAGCTAGAGAGGTGGGCAGGATATGAAAGAGCAGTGCTGCTCCAAAAGTTTCGATGGGGGCCAGAGCTCCTTCGATATGACCAGGCCCTGGAAGGCGCTAGTAGATTTTATAAAAGTTCCAGATCCCCCTATCACCAGGTATTCCCTTAGCGGTGACTCCTTAGCAATGCGGAATGTTTGAGCCATTGATTGGTTTTGCCTGTACTCCAATAGGCCGACACCAGACCACAAACTATGGTCGCCAACTACCCATTATTGATCGAAATGGGACGATTCCGAATGGGACAGAAGCATTCGATGTACTGATTTATGTGGAGGAGGTGGGTGGGCGATGTGGGACAAGATTTCCAAGTTATTACAGATATTGTATTGCTGAGCTTGTGTAAGATGGATGTAAGAGGTTGCTGTTCATACTTCTACTGCTTGTTGCTTGATGATGATTATAAAGTCTGTTTTTTATAAAAATGCATGGTGGGAAGTCATCTATGTGACCTCGATATTAAAGAGCCAGCTTTGAGACCTAGTCCTTCATAGGAATGGATGTAAACTTTCTCAAAGCACTTACAGCTGATCTATTTTGGCACCAACTCTGCCGTCTGTACAATGCTTGTTCCTCATAGCACCATAAACAACAATTGTAGCATTGTTTGTTGCCATCCGATTGCTGCCTTGGGTTTTCTACACATCAGAACTTGGCTGTATAATTTTCTCGTCTATGGACGGCGGCCATTGTTCTGCTTTCGCTAGCACCCTCCTCAGGGTGGTATATGTCTATAAACCTCCAAAAGCAGCTCTTTCGTAAAAGTGTGTGCCGCCTTCATGTGAGATTTCGGCAGCATAGAAAATCAGCCTCAAATCCATGCCGCTGAAATAGTGGTGAACGCTTGTTATTGATTTCTTTTGTGATAGTCCTTTTCGGTTTTGCCCAAATCTTTGAAGTTTAGAGTACTGAAGCATAGTGAGCTAGTAATTTCCGTAAGACCACATTCATTTTGGGCAAATGTGAACTATTGAATTCCTGCAGCATCAGGTTCCAGTTGACGATTTAGCGGCTAGTTCAGGAGTACTTTATGGACGCTTTTCTCATAATCCGGCCGTGTTGGCTGAGGTGCAGAGATCCTCCAAGTATGCTTTCTAAAAAGGTTTGAGTGCATCATGATATTCGCTGACCCCTCTGCTTACCTCTAAAAGTCATCAGCTCTATAGATGCTAGAGTGGTAGTTCATTTTGTTCACCTAGATCGCCTCGAAGGACTCAACCGTTGTGATGATGGGCCACGGCAAACGCCAGCTCCTTAAGCTAAAAGTGTCTGCCTGAACTAGCCTAAAGGATTTGTGATGCATGTTCTGACGCAAATTAAACATTGTCTGAAATTAACACTAATTTGGATCCTGAGATGCAGCGGAATTACCTGAAGCTGAACATGACTTTGGAAGTTGCAACTTTTAAGGTTGGGCTCACCTTCTTGTTTTTGTTCCCACAAGGCATCAATACAGAGTTCAGAAATAAACCATAACATGGGGACTGCACTCAGTTAATGTTTAAGGAAAGGCGAAACCGCAAAAAGCCAATCTTGTCCTCACACGGTGGCAGAACGTGTCAAAGCTTGAGAGCTTTTCATTGTGATGGTCTTGGCTCTTGAAAGCAAACTTGTATTTTCTCCACCACAAGAGCGGTGGGAAGCTGTACGTTGCAGCAATATAGAAAGTAAATGTGACTACTAGATATTTGCACTTGCCACCACACTGAAGTCTGAACAGCTTCATAAAATGGAAGATATCGAATTGTATCAAACATTCTGAACTTTTCATGTCTTCATAACCTAAACCCACCTTGCCAAGCATTGGTAATGCCAACAGGTCTGGCTTTAATAGAATATTGTATGGTAATGTGAAGCAATACTTGTAAATTGTATTGGAATGATTATGTATTTGTGTGGAAGCAAAGAACTGTAGAATAATATTGGTTTAGATTAATAGGGCAGGTGACAGTTACACTGTCAAGCCAGACCTAAAAATCCATGTAGGTTAATAAATGCTCTCCTTTCATCTGTCCTGCTGCCAGAGAAAAACACCATAAATTATGTTATCAAAGTCATTTTAAGAGCAGTACAATGTCGGTGTGTGCCCTGAAAGTTCAGGCTCATGCAACGGAATAACCAAAATTATGACAGCAGTGTGGAGGGCAAGCACTTTTTTTGTGGATGAACACACCACAAAATGCCCAATCAAAATATACTCCTGGCCCCCAACATGTTGGTGGAGCCAAGGCCCCTCTCATGGTGATTCTCACATAATTGTCCAGCAACAGCTGCACTGACCAGCCAGACCATAAAAAGGAGAAAATGGGTAGGTGGTGTACTAAAGACAAAGGGGCAGATTTACAAGACACTTGCGCCACTTTTGCGTCATTTTTAACATGGGCAAAATGACGCAAAAATGGCGTAAGGGGCTTGTAAATCTGCCCCAAAGTGGCTTTACTGAGACCCAAGGAGTGGAGCAGCGCACCGCACCGCAGTACCAATCCTCTGCATGACATCTAACGGATAAAAGACTTTGGGTTCTTCTCAAACCACTAACAGTCCCATCATGAAGGATAGCTCCTGATGTAGGAAAGCTCAAGACAAGCCCACAAAACTAGCCAATCGTAAGCACAATATAACATAATTGAAGCATGAAAGAGATCCTATCTAGGGTCCAAGTCAAAGACCAAGTTTGTGGTGCTGGCTGTGGCCCAGGTATTTTAGAGTCCCGGTCTCTTTTCTTCTCAACACGTCATACCTCTAACTCCAGCTATCTTTTATTTCCTTTGACTACATTGTAAGCGACTTCCAGTACATTAGTAGTGTGTGTGGTGTGTGATATTTGTATTTAGATTTTTCTATAGA
Source organism: Lissotriton vulgaris (assembly GCF_964263255.1). Classification (NCBI taxonomy): domain Eukaryota; kingdom Metazoa; phylum Chordata; class Amphibia; order Caudata; family Salamandridae; genus Lissotriton; species Lissotriton vulgaris. Next base: position 151,537,397 of record NC_141700.1, on the reverse strand, counting down.
ATGGTCATAGGCTAAACATGGGTTAGTGTAGCACGTAATTTAAGGGCATGACATTCTGACCTTTGAAGCACACTTTGATAAGGGGGAGGTCAGAGTGAAGGTTTTGTTGTAGCAAATTGTTTTCGGGTAGAGATTGTAGATACATTTGTGAAAGAGGTAAATATGTAGGCCAAGGGCAACAAGGAACATTTTAAACCCTGAAATCATCCATGCAGCTTTTTGGCTACTTGTTGAAGTCTTAATGTGGAAAGTTAGCTGGTTAGGAGACTGACGCGTTTAATCGTTTTACAATGAGGACAGTGACAAGTGTCACGTTTGTTCTTTTCCCTGCTTCGTCCATGTATTTTTACTTCATTCGCCTGAAGCGTTTATTTCCTCCTCGGCATTTATTAATTGCATTTCTCGGTCTGCAGAGTGCGTTTCTTTCAAAGGCAGTGTGCGGTATGAAACGTAAAACATGTTAAGCACCCATGATCCGGTTCGGCGGTGGGGGCCCTCACAAACCGTGTTACGCGGACCCATGATGCTGCTCCGCAGTCCAGGCGCTATGCCAGGTTGCCCTTCCTGATACTGTGGCCGCGCTGGCGTCCCCCCCTATATTTCACTCGGGTCCACTTGAAATGCCCTCTGCTGTAGCACAGCGCGCGATAAGAGCAGGCCTGCCACCAATCAGGCGCCCTTATCAGCAATTGAAGACAGGTTAGCCATTCCATTTGGCAACTGCGATAGGGGGGAGCAAATCTGTCCAAGTATGGACGCTTGTTTCTCACGTTACCAAAGATTGAAAGTTTCGGCCGGGTTGGGTAACGGGAGCAATATAAGCTGTCACGGAGAGGGGGCCCTGCCTCCCCCTGACAGATGAGGCTTCAAGGCCGCTCGAACAATGCAAAGAAAGCCAGGAGCCGCTCTGACGGACAACAAGCACTGGCAAAGCCCGTGGACCTGGCTTTGTGCTTGCACTGAAAGGTCCTTTGTGTAGAAAGCGAGCACAGAGAGGAGAGTCGTCTTTTATTTGTAACCTTATTACGATGCAGCATTATTGCTTATAACACATAGAACACATTGTGTTTCAATATGATTTTAATACATTTAAGATGAAATCTAGCATGGGGTTGCTAACTGCTGACCAAGAGACATTTTGTAAGTCCAGTGGTGACCTTTTTTTCAAAAATGGGCATTAAGTTAATAGCGACCCACGAAGGAAGAAGCCGCAGAGTCATACAACTGCACCAGTAGTGTGCAGGATAGGTCTGAGGGCAGGAGCCATGTCACCGTTTTAGGGCACCCATTGACTGGTTGTTATTTACTTTTTGGTGCGTTGTGTGTAGATTTATCTCATGCCGAAATGTTGCCCTTCTTCGGTCTTTCCTGGGCCTACATTGTTGACCTCCAGGCCTGCCTTGGGCAGCCGTCCACCTGTGTTGGACACCGTGGGTTTAGGATGTTCAAGCGGGCCAGAATGAGCAAAACTAGGTAGGCCTGGTGTTTGCTATCTGTTTTTGGTGCCTACTTACGGAAACATTAGAAGGCGGACAACTATTTTCTTGCCAATATGTTCTTTCCACTGCACAGTCTTGAGCAGAGGACTGCATGAAATCTTTACTTTCTCCTTTTCGGCTGGGCAATTAGCCTATTTGTTAGGGTCGAAGTTCCCTTACCAGAAGGAGGACAAGATGGTGGTCACTACTGTTTCCTGGGATTGGGAGGGGGGGTCGGGCGGGCACCACTTCCCTCTGCTAGCTGAAGTCCCACCCTCTACCCTTCTTCACAAGCATGGAGCTGTGGTGCAACACAGCTCCCTCAGCCAAGGGGGGGGGAGGGGTACAGCTTCAATGCCCAGCCTAGCCATCGGCAGACGTGTGCTGAATCCCAAGCAAGTCTGTGTCCTCCATTGTTGCTCATCTCTAGTGCAGCTCAGTCCCATGCTGGTCCGTTTCTGATGAATTGTACCAAACAGGGTTTATTTTCTAGAAATAAAAAATGAAGTTGAGGTGGACGGCGTCCCAAGTGTTTTGTTAGAGCCATCAATCTGCCAGATACCAATGCTCCCTAGTTTGGATTCCACCTCATGCCGCTTTCTTCCCCCGCCCCACACTTCACGTCTCTTTTTAACATACTCTTGCAGGTTCTTTTTCAGCCCTTCATCGCTGTTTACACATTTTTCTCTTCCTCCTCCTTTCTCCCGTTTCAGCCTTTCTCAGTTCGATCTCTGGGTCAAAGTGTGAAAATGAAAGATAGGTCTCAGTACCTAAAAAAGAAATGGTCTTCTGAAAGCGGTCTCTCTTCCATCGTTCCTCAAAAAAATCACAGAATTGTTCCCACAAGGGAGCAGTGGTCTCTAATGTACATTTCTCAGAACGAAACATTTGACGCTGCACGTTTGACGCTGCCATAGACTAAATATAGTACTTGCTGGGCTGTTGGGTGACAGAGGCTTGCACATTTCTGATGTACAGTCTGATTATTTTATAACCACTGGACTAGTATTAGGCCTCATGCTACATTTAGGTCACATCAGAGCAACAAACAATTCTTTTACTGCCTGTAGCTCCAAAGTACACCAACTTTGTTATGCCGGGGTGGGTAAGTGTTTGTGGGTGAGGGGGCAGGGGTGGCTGTTAGACTATTGTGCCATAACTGTGGACATTTGAGGATAGCTCTAAAGCACCCTCTCGTCCCCTAACCTGAGAAAAACATGAGCTATCTCTTTGTATATCTATCCTGTTAGTGTTTTGATGCAGTACATCTATTCCGTTCGGGTTTTTGTCGCAGTAGAGGGGTATTTTGAGTGTGCTACAGGACGGTATATTCCCAAAAATAAAATCAAAACTTTGTTTCATAGAAAAGTGATTGAAAATATATCAAGGCACTGTATAAATAAAAAAAAAGGAAACACATCTTGATGAAGTGCATTTTAAAATGGCTTTGAGCCTAGCAGATCCGAGAAACATCCAACACCTGTAATTTTAGAGCTGAAACTCTACAGTACATGGACTGTTGTTGAGTGTTGCCCTTTGTGTCAAGCCTCACGACTCCGACTAGAGTTTAGCGTCTGTAGTCAGTCTAGGGCCTGAAACCCTAGCCCACCCCGTCCGTCAGCTACATGGTATAAGTGAAATGTTATTTACATAGTTCACGCATTACATGAGCTCCTAACCACTACAGAGTCAAATGGTTGGGCAAGGTGGCCTGTGGGGCTCATGTATTTTTATCATAAATCTTTGAAAAAATTACAGTAGGTATCAGCAAAGGTTTCAACATAGTTAATCTGAGCATTCTACCTTCTAAGGTCTGTAAAATGAGGACTGTGGAGTAATGCTGTTGGATAGTAGTATCATTTGTTGTTTATTGTGTTTTGAAGTTTGTAGAGGGTGCCATGGTCGTCATCAAGAGTGAAGGTGTCAGATGCGTGCCCATAGGCCGCAGTTGATACAGTGATTGTGGGGCACCCACACCACTGGTTTGCTCAACCATCAAGTGTAGTGATGGAAAGCCAATATGAGACAGCATGAATGGTCCTGGATCTGGGTATTTTTCTGGCATCGCATGATTAGGGATAACTGGGAGCACAGGCCGAGCCTTCGCCATGCACGCACTATATTGCAGGGGGCAAATACTGTCAGCAGAAACTTCAAATTGGAGTAGTCCCACTGTCTCTGTCACCATTTTGTTGGTTGATATTTAAGGATATGAGTCACAAACTGTCATATATTTACTTCCATTGGTGTCCCAGTAGTTTTGTTGCAATTTTTGGGCTTTTTATTTTTTTATTCAGTGTAGTATTCCTTGGAAGATGCAACAGTTTAGATTACCATGAGTCCAGATGGGATGATTTTGGGAAATGCGATTTAAACTCTGTCCAAAGCGTTTTGGCTATGTAAATCTAGACATTATTTGTTCTCAGATTGTGATCAAGACCTACTGCTGTAATTCAACTTCTAAACGTTATTTTTCTCTTCTTCCCATACGGTGCAAATATTTTTTTACGTTGCGAAACTTCTACTGATTCTCACAAGGGGTCTTACATTCTAACCCTGGACATATATTTACTGCGACCCCTGAGATATCTTCACACTTCTGAGGTGTTAATGTGTCATGGAAATGATTTGCGAACGCCCCGCTTCACCCCACCCAGAATATTGAATCGTAATTGCATTTATATAGCACTTACAATCACTGGCGTCGCGTTGAAGCGCTTTTCGTTGGGCTGCTGGCTGATCTGGAAGGCAAGGTTAGTCCAGTGTTAAGGGTATCAGTCTTGTGTGCTCAACCAATCCCATGCATTCACGCGAATCTCTTCTTGTTAGATTAATAATAGGAGTTAGGTGTGTTCGTTCTGTTTTTCATGTGTAAATCCACGTTTTTAGCCTCCGGAAGTTGGACTTGCACCTATAAACAAACCTCTCTCGCACCCAATGTGAATTTCCGGTGTGAAATGACTTTGAGAATCGTTTGTAGCAGCCTCCTGATTGGTATTTGAATCGTTAATGGCGAATCTTTTCTTTTGGAGCCCTTTATGCTCTGTTTTTCTGTGTGTTGTTTGCGCCGCTTACTTTGTAATGAAACCTCAAGTTCAGGATAGGCGTGCGAAGCCAGTGTGCGCCGCCTGCCTTGCGCACTAAAGACAGCTGAACGTTGATGGGCACGAGCAATATTAATTTGACTCGATAAATAAAGTCTTGACAGCGAGGCGCCCCCGAGACTGCGCTCCGCCAGGGCCCAGGCAGCCCGCGCGCACGAGGTGCCCTGGCCGCGAGACCCGGGGAGCGCGGCGCGAGCCACGGGCCCAGGCCATCGCCATCTTTGGAAGCAGCCGAGTGCCGCGCTGGCAGCTGCCGGGCACACTGACAGCTGTGCCTCACTCTCCGAAGGAATTTGCCAAGTCTCCTGTTGTGTGGGATGAGTGATGCGAGGAGATAAATCTCCCCGCAAACGGCGACGGGCAGGTTAGTCGCGCAGAGATATCACATGCAAGCCGCACAGCACGGCGGGAACATGATGCGGTGGAGTCTTGGGGCGCTGCTGAGACTTTGAGTCTCAGAGGGGACCAACCGGCGCAGTCTCCCCCGCTCTGCACGTCGAAAATTAGGACACCTACCCAGGGGAGACGGGGGAATAATTTAGCACCATTTTTTCTGCCTGGTAATTTATTCAAGGAAACTTGGTGGAGGAAAGCGCAGTGTCACATGGTGGTTCATCGGCGCTGTTGGAAATGTGGGTGCAGGGAGGCCGTTGCTCTGCAGAGAACAGCCAGGACCAGACTGGGAATCCAAAGCCGCCCTGTCAATTTTGTCGGACCACCCACACCCTTTGCAAAATTTGGTTTGGGGTTCGATATTACAGCCCGGCTGCAAAACCGGCCCCCAGGCAGTAACGCAACTAGCCCCCATCACTTGAAAACCATCCCCACCCTTCCAGCCTCCCGGGGAAACGCCCCCTGCCCTGATAACAGCACTCTTTCGTGAGAAGCAAGTTGTCGCGAATGCCCTGCGCTGCCCGGGACATGTCCCAGCTTGTGCGACTCTGTGTTAGATTGGCCCACTCCTTTGCTCTGATCTGGCCTCCTCTTGCACCTAATTTACAGATTACGCAGTTTGCGTCTGCTTCTGGGGATTTTTACCCAATCCCTTCAACTGTAGGCTCGTTGAGTTGCTTCAATGTAGTATGTATGTGGGGTCTTGGCTCCCAGATAGAGCAGGCTGTCAGCGACGGAACCATGGGAAGAGTGTGCCTTATCCGAGAGTATTCCCACAGTGTAGGGACCTCCGGGGCATCAGTGGAGGGATTGCACACGCCCTCTTCTGTCCAGGAAGCTGGGCACTGGTTTAAGATCGAATATTAGGTGTCCAATGTGTCCTTGACTGTACTGGAGAGCTTGCCGGATCAGTGACGGCCTGACACAAGGCCAGTAATTCCATAATAATGACTATTCAGACAGAGTTGTTACTTAAAAAGAAATAACACTTTAATGTAAACCTTAACATTACCGTACAGTAAAAATTGAGCCTACTGGTGGTCATTTTTTGTTTCTAGACCAAATTGCTAGAAATTAAGGAAAAGGCCGCCCTCTTCTGCAGGTAACTTTGTATTTTCGGCACATGGGATCTTGGCTTGTACTCTAGGGGAAATGTCCACGATGAACCAATGGTCCAGGGTACATAGCGGCCCCTCTCAGTAAAGAAGGTGGTTGCATCTATAATTCCCACCATGCCTAGATGCATTATAGATTTACCGAGTGACTGCTTTCATCAGTCTGTGACCTCTGAGTTGAGGGGCAAGGGGACCCCGTATGCTCGATAGATGCATAGTCCATCAGTGTCAGGCCTCCTGTGGCCCACGGTCTCTTCCACTATCCATTCGCATGGCTGATCCATGCTAGCAGTACCAGCACTAATAACAGGTCTATATTGCTGTACAGCACTCCAGCAGTGCCGATAGCTCTTCTCTCTCGAGCCTACGTAATGTCACCCTACTGCTATTGAAGCAGTGTACAAAAGGAAAGTGAAATGATAATAACAGGATGTTATTATCATTTTATTTTTCTATGCAGCACTTTGAGCCAGGTGTGGGGGGGGGGGGGGGGGGGGGGGGGGCTGGGCTCCGTGACGCCAAGCAGAGTGAGGAGTGGTTTGCACTTCCCTAAGCGCACATGACAGTTTGGCCGGCCCTCTGGGGCGTCATGCGCACTTGGCATATTCTCCATTTTCGCTGTGTTGCACCGCCCGTGGTGAACATGCCCAGCCTCCACAGGCACTGCCTGAGCGTCCACACATGATGCTCGGACTAACCAGGACGCTGCTTCGGCAGCGTCCTGATTGGTTGGGAGAGCCAATCACTGCTGTAGCAGATCTGAAGGGGATGGAGGAGAGGTACGTGTTGGCGAAGGAAAAGGTAAGTTTGTTTATTATTATTAATTTTTTAATCCACTTCCACCACCCGCCCCATCCCTGTTCAGTGGCAGCAGCCATTGCCAATAAACAGTGTTTTCAGTGGCACTACTACCTCTCTCTGAGCACATGTTGCCTTTAGTTAAGGCCCCGTCAATACTGCTGACGATATGCCCAAGATTTGTAAAACCAGCTTTCCTTCTTGAACCTCCTTCCAGCTCATTTATAAAATCCTCCTCCAGCTTTTCACGAAACCTTCCTTTCACAAGGCCGCCTCCAGACATTCATTGGTTTACTTCAACAACTGCTCACACATACAATACTATTCTAATTTAATCTCTCCACATACTTTTACCCATTCTCTCTTGTCCCCACACCCTAAACTTTTCTCGTTCCCTCTTCCTACAATTGATTTTCTCAACATGTTTCTGCTGTATTCTCAGATCTGAATGTAAAGGTACTTCGAGGCTTCCTCTCAGTAAGCACACCAGGCTTGACAGTACCTTCTTTTCTTCTATGCAGGGATAATTACGTTCTTCTCTGTTCCCACTCACCTCTGTTTTATTCCTGATATGGTGATTTTTTTTAAAGCCCTGAAAAACGTGTTTTTTAATGCTTATTCTACCTTTTTTTTTTAAGTTTCATGGCACATTGGGGTAACTGTGCTTTACAAGCTCCAGTTCAATTCAGATGCACAGCAACGTTAGTTGCAAATTGCCATAGCTGTCACTCTGGAAAATCTGTAACTCAGCAGATCCCCTGTGCAGCTTCACAGAACACAGGCACAGGTGTGGGAATTAACCAAATATTTTTTCATTCCGTAAACAGAATATGTGATTTTAGATTATGTAGTATTCCTTCAGACTGGTTTGCAGATCATATTTCCAGAACATAAAATATTCTAAAATATTAATTAGGTATCTTTTATAGGAAAGGGATTTTAAATCCAGTTTCACAATGTATAGATAATATTTTGGTGAAAGGAGCAAATGTAAAGTTATCGTATAGTTGTCTGTAACTCTTCTGCTAGTTTTTGAAGATGCGCTACATTATGCCTGAGCTCAGCTGAGTACATTCCAGAGGGATGCAGTTCCCTGTCTGTGATCTCACATTCTAGGAAGCTAATCATGTAATCTGCTATTTCAAAGGACTGGCCAACTCATAGTTAGGGTGGCTAGGCTGGGAAAATCCCAGATAGTTTACAGGTAGGATGGATGGGACCTCTGTTATTCCCTCCCAGTTCAGAGCAAGAATCCTACCAGCTTCTCTGGAGACAAGAACTGCACAAGTCTGGACCACATAAAATCTCTTCCGATCTTACTGGTAAAGGCTAGCGGCTGAATTAAATATTCAAGTAGTAGACCTAAGAAGAGGAGAGAGTGGAATACTTTGCTTACTCATTTTTCAGGAATGGGTAAAACCTCCACTAACTGGTCTATCTTTGTAAATACCCCACTTCTCCAGTCTGCAGAGGGAATCCTTCATGAACTGAAGAGGAGAGGAGGCTTCTCTGCCTACCGCTGCACTCCAGGGTCCTTGCAACTCTGCCTTGGAACATGTGCTCCTGCGTTTCTCCAGGACTGGTAGCACTAGCCTACTGCGAGCCCATATGAATAAAGCCACTGTGTCTTGTACATGTGGGATTTAAAGCACTGTGTTAGTACATAGGGTTGTCCATGTAGTAGCATGCTCAGGTTTGTATGATTCATTGTGAATTCCTGTATATAATACTTTTTCATTTTCAACATTTGAATAATTTAAAGCAATTTGTGGTACCCTCCCTTTTGAATAGCTGCTGCCAGACTCTCGAAAGTCATCTTTTACCCCTGAGATTGATTACAAATCTACTTCCTTTCAAAAGTATTTAAAGACTTTTCTTCTCCAGATTGAACTACTTTTAAAGGGTATTAGTAGCTTCTTATTACTCATAGATAGGTTAAATAGAAAGTGCCTGTTGAGCCAAATACCTATTGTGTGTACACTCTAGAAAGAGACTACTGCATCTAGTCCAGATCATACCAGAAAAGTCATGATTCTTCCCTGGAAGTTCCTTCTTGTAGCTTGAGGATGCAGAATATCTTGTGACAGAGGGAGCCTAGCACGTCTGGTAGAATTCCAGATAACCATTTGCATCTGGACAGTTCTCCTGCGTGCCACTATGAAACTGCCCTACTGTGTTTTGAGGGTGCAAAAAAAACTGTGAAATAGGAATTAGTGTTGTGGCTGGAAGTACTCTAAGGATCAGTTACAAATGGGCTTTCTTCAGCGTGCCTCTGTGGAACCTGCATGCTGCTGCAGAACAGTGCAGATGGTCATTAGGACGAAGGAAGCTTTTGGCTACTGTAGAAAAATGCACTAGACCAGTGTGAACTGGACATTTTGCTGTGCACCTGAAACTGTAATTGTGCATAGATTCCTGCAATCGGTACAGTGGGCGGTGCTTATGGAACTAATCCTGGCTATCTGATGTTTTTTCCCTTAGGGAACTGCAGCCATAAGTTGTAGAAAATATTGGACTTTGTGAAATATACTGTATGTAGAACACTTTTGTCATATTTGTGATTTTTTGGGGTATTTGTCATTCGATTAAATACCCTTTTTCATTTATTTTCTTTGGGATTTTTTAGTTTTTTTCTTTTAATCCCGTGATCGAATATTCCTGATTTTTTTTACTAAATGTAAGTTTTTTCAATAACGTGGTTAGAAATGTATAGGTATGTCATGTCTTGACTGTATTGTCGTTATTGCACAGTCCACAAGCAATTTTGTATGGACACAGTATTTTCTAGCGTTCCCTTATGCTTACACAAAACGTATAATTTTACCTTATTCAATTTCAAATATTTCGTTCTTATTTGAAGAATAATAATGGATTTGAAGCTTTTCATCCTTAGCAATTAGAACCTGGCAAAGAAAACCACTAGCTTGAAAATAACATCTCTGAGCAATCTTCAAACAGACTGTGACATTCAGAATTTGTGGTTCTCAAGTTATTCTTCAAAATTCTGTTACAGTGATTAATGTTTTCCTATGAAGCGTCTTTATTGATTGGAAATATTATTTTCTTGCTGCCAATGATTTCTTCGCCGCGGCACCTCAAAATACTCTTTGTAGACTTTAGAATTAGATTTTATAAAGCTCATTCTTGGTGGCTTGATGGGGAAGTACACGTGGTTTTGTCGGGAGGGCACACTAATGATTCTCTTTTTCTGAGATAGTTAATAACTTTTGACTCAAACATTGCAGTATCATTTTCTCACTGCACACTTGGGGTGTAAAAATAAAATCCATTCCAGAAATGGCCAAATAGGGCAATGGAAACGTGTATGTTTTGCATCCCACACCGTACCTACTAAGCAGAGTTTGGTTTCCCTACAAACTATCTCTTGATTTTTCTTAATTGTTTAAAAAAAATTAAATAACCCGAAGCAAGGAGCAGCGCTCAAGAGAGGGTCCAGCGGAATGGGACCCACTATAGGAATGCTAATGCCAAAACAATTGGAATCACCGTGCCTATGAGTAGACCAAATATGGAAAGACCATAGTGAATTAGATTTAATTTTGTTGTTATTAATAATTAGCACTTATATAGTGCACAATTCTAAACTAGTAGGTTGACCTGACAGCCTCTTTGCACGTGGTATGACTTTGTGCTACAAGGTGACACCCATTTTCTTCACTTCTGCCAACTACCTGAGTCTTCTTCTACTTGAAAGATAAAGCGTAAAGCGCTAGATTCGTCTCCTGTAATAAGGTATTTCTAGAAATCAGTTATTTTTCGAACACTGTTTTTTGTTGGGGTTTATAGTGTTCAAACGGACATTAATGAAATTAAATATTTGCATAATTGCATTCTTGAAGATGTTAGGTGTGAAAACGTTTCCCCAATTAAATTGTACCTGTAATATAGGTGCGGACACCTGAAAAGCTAAAATTCTTCTGTGTTGTCGTTCTATCCTCTAATGCAAGTGTTTTGCTGGATTAATTACAGGTCACTTTCACAAAGCGAAAGTTTGGTTTGATGAAGAAAGCTTATGAACTTAGCGTACTATGCGACTGTGAGATTGCTCTCATCATTTTCAACCACTCGAACAAGCTGTTCCAGTATGCCAGCACTGATATGGACAAAGTGCTGCTCAAATACACAGAGTACAACGAGCCCCACGAGAGCCGGACCAATGCGGACATCATTGAGGTGAGAGATTTGTCCTTCAAAGTTTCTCTCATGGTATTTCTTTTCCTTTGGAAATTTACGCTTGCAATTGATTGCAGATAATGTATTTGGTACAGATATCAACTGCCTGGGGGTAGGAGTGCGAATCAAAAAATTAACTATTTATAGCAAGCCCTTGCAAAATGCAACCAGCACACAACAAGGTGTCTAGGCCTGGTGTTGCTTCTGTTCAATTAACCTGTAAATATTGAGGGTTTACTAGGGAAAAATAGGCAACTCACAAATTGTCCTTGGCCATTTGAGGCACAAGATTTCAGACACAATTTCAAAACTGTATATTGAAACGCCACCTACCAAATTCATGAGTTTTTACACCTGTTGGGGAGTACTGACCTGCTTGCGACAAGTAAGGTTGTTCAGCTTTGCCCGGAAGGGTACTCCAGATAAGCCAGCACAGTTTTTCCTCAAATTGTATTTCGTACTCAGCTGTTGACATAATAAAGATATTGACCTTCAAGGGTTAGTTCTTGTTTAAAGTCTACTACATAGCAGGCAAGGGAGGAGGACAGTTTCTCCTTATTGGTTTCTAAGTGATTCCAGAAGCTTCCTTGAATCAATCATTTAAAAGGGGATGAGCAGGAAATTACTTTATCAGCTTTCCCGCTTTTTCAACAGACATAATAGAAAGACTAGTTGTTCTTCTGTGTCCATTGCAGAGTTGGGTGGTAGAGGAGGACAGACTCGAATAGCTCATTCTCCCCTACTTCTAAATTTTAGAAGAAGTCAACTTTAAATAACTTTGAAGCACACTCAGGAGTTCACTTTCGCCCCATTATATATGAAAGTATATGGTGTCTAATACTAGAAAAGCTTTTTTATGTAATGTATATACAGAGGAGGTGATCAGGGCAACTCATGCTTTGTCATTTCTAAATTATACAGAAAGTCCCTGGAATAATTTAGAATTGGGTCAGTTGACCTCTAATAAACAGAATGCAGTTTTGCTATAAATATTAAAATAACATATATAATTTCTTTTCAAAACTCTATATCTTGGAGTCAGCCCTCCCATGCCTGCTATGTCCTTGACTGAAGAGCTTATAAACTGGCCAGTGTTGCAAGATACTGCCGGATGGTGTCTTCTCTTTTGAGAAGGGTTTGAAAAAGTAAATGTATGGGCTACCTGCTCTAGACCTCCCTGCAAATGAATTACAGGTGTGAAGGCCTTAACTTGCAGGCATTTGTTGGCATAGATGTACAGTCAAGCAGTGAAAGTTCAGGTGAATCGTAGTTTTTCCAATCCAGTTGTCCCAGAATTGTTTCAGAACACTTCTAGTAGCAAACTGAGCATTGGTAATGATTGGTGGTATTGGAAAGAGTCAGGCGTCTTTTTAAAGTTTAGATCTAGCTTGTGAAGGAATGGCAACTATGAACCCACCATGCAAATAGGATGATGATATGCAAAAGTCTAAGAAACGCAGTGGTGGGCAATAGGAAGTGAAATTTTGAAGAGCAGTGCTCTGTGAGAGTAGGACACAAACGCAGCCCGAGCTGCAAAAATAAAGATTGTCAGCAGTCAAACAAGAGCGGGAATGAATCATACGAAAGCGCATCGTGAAAATGTATATAATTGACCCAACATACCTTCGTGATTTACATGGTTTTAAAGTTAAAAAATAAATAAGCAGAATGTGATTTTTCCTTCTTCTTGGAAATTGTCCACAAAAAAGGCTTTGTGAGTTACATAGGTTTTCACCAAATGTTCAAGGAACAAATTGATATTGTTCAAATGTTCAAGGAACAAATTGATATTGTTTGCAAGCAACACTTTTTCCATAATTGTTTACATTACTGGTATTGTCGTTCTTAATCCTCTCCAAACACGTTTGGAAAGAAAGTGTCAGGAATGCTTGCATGATGCCTTGATGAGGATTATCCATCCTGAGATCACCTGTTGTACATGGAGTCCCTCAGTCTCCTCCAGTACCTGCAGTTCCAATGTTATGCTTTTCGTTTTATATGAAGTTGATGTCTAAATCAATCCACAGTTTATTTTTACAGTGTAAGGGCCAGACAGTGTGGTTATTCAGTATTTAAAATAATGTACTTTCGTAATTGCGTCCTCACATTTTAGGAGAAGGATTCTGTTTTCTGCTACATTGCGTACAATCAGTATGATGAATTGAGTGACTCGGGGAGTTTGAGAACGGAGTGTGCAAACTGCCTTAAGAATGGATTGTTACTATTTGATTGGGAACTTGTTAGTTTGTTTCCTAAACTCTGGCCAAGTTTTCTCTTAAATGAAGGTAGTGGGTGGGTGCCCTGAGTTGTTTATACTGTTAAATATTGGGAAACAATTCAAGGAAACGCATCTATATTCAGTTTTTTTGCATTGCTACACTCTCCCTGCTGTAAACAACATAGTTGTCCATGTGTGGGAACTATCCGTTCTTTTGTATTTGTTGAATTCCTAATAATTGTGCTGGAATTTTACCAATGTATAGTCAATAGTTACGTATTTTGGATTCACTGTGTGTAACGTTGAGATATATATTAAGAAAGCTACTACTCGTAGAGCATTAAAGTGTTTGCTAGTATGACAACGTGTAAAATTTAGGAATATTGTTTGTGAAAGGGATTTGATCAGCCAATTGTGGTTCCTCTGTTCTTCCTGGTCAACCTGGCTCCATATTGTTTGCAATGAAGCATCAATGGTCAGATGTCTAGCAGGCAACAGTTCGAATCGTCACAAATAACTTTGTTTTGGACTGCGGCCTTGGTCAACTTGATAATTCCTCTCTGATCTTCTCAAGCAGTCTGCCTCCTTAGAAGACTTGTAAAGGAAGGTATATGATTTAACCAAAAACACCAAGCACTGGGACAGGGACACTGAATTTCTATTCCATACTTCTACTGCTTGGCCATACTATGTGATGAAGGATTAAACAATCACTTTACATGAATTTGCCTTTCTTCCCAATTTGTCTTGGAACCGTGAACATTCGCATCAAGCACTGTATAAAAATGGACAATTGTGCTTATTCTGAAAGTCTCTCGAATTGGTTTATGTCGCACAGGTCTCCTTTCACAGCATTCATATTCCCGCTATTGGGCTACAGCAGTCCAAAAATTACATTTGTTGTCACATAGCATCACCCGACATTCGCTTTTCTTTTGGCAGATAATTGGTTTCTACTGGTCATGTTTCGACCAGCCCATTAAGAGGTTTAGTTAAAAGAAGGTCAGTGTAGATGCTCCAACTCCTGTATTTACCCTGGAGGACATGTGACATCACAAGGGAACTGTGCACATTTAGATATTTGGGAATTGAAGTGTTTGATGCTAATAAAGATGTATTAGAGGGCAGCCTATGCATCACTATTGCTACCCTGAGACCACAGGTTGATTTTTGGAAGAAATTACCATTAGCCCCTGTAGGCCAGAATGGTATCACAAAGATGATAAAGCTGTCTTGAGTGCTATACCAATTAGTTAACCTACAAATGCAGGTGCCAGAAGCTATTTTTAAGGAATTGAACAGCATTTTAGGGGATCTGTTAGCAGTCAAGAAAGGCGACTATGTGCACTAGCTAAATTGAATGCCCCTATGATAGGGGTGAATTGGTGGCTTCAGATATCAAACTTTATTATTTGGCATCTCAGCTTCAGTGGTTGATGTGTTGGTTAGCTGTTCATAACACTGCTGCACAGTGACGCCGATTGAAAGGACAGGATTATATAACTTTGTGCCATCTGACCTTCTGGGTGGATATTGGCAAATTAAAAAAATTGTCCAGAACCAAGAAGTTGGCAGTACCAAGGAGAGAACAAGTAATTGCCATGGAATTTAAGCGGAGATATCTACCTCATAAACTTAGGTGTTTTACACCGGGAGAAGCTTTTTTATCACCACCATCACTATCATTTGGACAACAGTGGTTGAGAGAGACAATAAGTGGCAATCCAAGCAGCCGTGTCTCAAGCTGTGATACAACACAGCCACAGTGATATAATAAAAATGACATTTATTACCCTGAAGGGGAATAAATCCCTGATTTTATGTGTCCTGAAGAAGGTGGTTTTAAATTTATACACATACCACCGAAACGCATCGACACCAGTCCACTTGAATCCAACTTAAAGGAATCGTGGGTAGGAATAAATATTTATCCTACCAGTGTTTTCAACATGATGTTATACGTTGGATAAACTTATGCAACAGCTCATGTGTAACTGTGCAAAGAAAGGGTTCCCTGTTTGAACTGTTTTTAATTTATTGTTTGTTATTTTTGTTTCATTGTGTGCAGTTATGTCGCCGGATTTTAACATTAGTGTGTATTGTGCTAGGTATTGTATTGCATGCCATACATGAATTTTATTGACTTTTGTTAATGCATTAACATTTAATCTATACTCTGCAGATCAGAGTTTTTTGCAAAAAATAAAATGGTGTCAAACGCCACATCTCGATTTGGGGTATATATCTAGACATAGATCCTTGCAAGTTGGATGAAACATATGAGTGCATGCTTTATGAGCATAGTGTGTAAGTGAGTGGAATTGTTGATATTACTTGGTTTTCCATTGGGAAGTTCCATTTCTCTACTGATAACATTGCTGCAACAGGATTGCTTCTTTATGTCATACAGCATGGTAAATTATTAAATATGCTGTATGGTAACCATAGACCTGCTGCCTCGTATCATATCCTAGATTGTTGAGGGTTGCATTGCACTGCTAGAAATCAGTGAAAAAGTTAGACTCTAGAAGTAGTCCAATATGCCCTAGATATTATTTCAAAATGAAAGACGTGCGGCAAAGCAGGAATATTTGCAATTGGCTATTTGTTTGTGAATGGACAACTTCTATAATTTAAATCCCTCATGATTAATTTTGGCTTATACAAGGAACAATTCCTAAGATACATTGGACTCATCAATGCACCTAAAACAAACCGGAACATTGTACATACAGAATTGGCTGTCCTTGAGCACATACAGACTGTCTACACAATAGTTGAGAGTGGACAGTCTGCTACTTGGATGTATAGAGCCCTGCAGAACGATATGCATGATCATTCATCCCCCTAAAAAATAGGTTGAATATTGATCTGGGTAAATGTGTCCGTGATAAAGAAAGGAGTTATACAATACCATGCCCTCATGCTGTCTCATGGAATGGCCATTGTATCTATATTCAATGTAACATCCTCCGCAGAGCGTATTTGGCTCCAACCGTACAACATAAGATGTGGCCCACTGCAACAGCAAACTGCCAAAGATGTACACGGGACAGGGCTGGTTTTTGGCATATATTTGAGGAATGCTCAGTTATAGCTGACTATTGGACACAAGTTGCAGAGATGTTGAGGTGAATAACAGATCACAAGGTCATACATAATCCTGAATGCTGCCTCCTGGGCAGTTCTCAAGTCTAGAGACTGGTAATGTCAGTCTTTAGATCTTGTGCTGCTGTCGGCGAAGTGCATGATTGCTAGGAAGTGGAAATTCACAGAGCCCCGCCCCCTAGTAAAGACTGTCAGTCTGCGCTCCTTAAATAGGCAGAGAACGAAGTTACAACTAGAAGAAATTAAGCGCTGTATAAAGATATCAATAGCAGAACAAGGAGATGAATGATGGGCTATAGTAGGCAAGATTAATAAAGATGATGCGTTGCCCTCTTGCATTACATAGTACTGCTGTCAGTAATCAATATGGTGTATCACATTTTACAAAATATATATTTGAGTACACAAATGCACAATTTGAGTATTAATGTGAGCCCAAAATCATAAATGTCCAGAAAATAAGTCATCATATACTTCATAGCAATTATATAGTCCACATCCTCACTACAAATTTTGAGTTTACTAAATTGTCATAGACCAGTAATGTCATCTTAATAAGAATTGCAGTCGGCTGTTTTGTTTTAGTAGTATGATTTAAAATTGATTTATTCTTTAATGTCTGTTGAAATAATAATAATATCAGAAAGCGAGACATAAGATCAATATAGTGATCTTTACATGCAAAATTTTGAGCCGAGATATAAAATGCATATACTCAGACTATCATGCTTACACTTAAACGACATAATGATAATATGTAAGATTATATATATTGTTGAACCGAGTGAAAAAACAGTAGGAAGGATAGATAGTGTTCTGTAATGTTACAAAACAATTGTAATATTTGTTAACCACTGTTCTACAAATATAAAATGGCACTAAAAGAATGTCAGTAGATTCTATACCTGGAATGTGATTCTTTTTCAAAGACCTTTTGAATGTAGGAATCATTGGACGTCGATGATTTTGTTTAATTTCACCAGTGAGTGTTTTTTGAAAGAATATTTTGGCTTTGACGTAAAGTGCTCAAAATGTATATAGTGCTTTTATGTGAATTGTTTGTCAAAGCGATTGCTCAAACAATTTTACTTTTTTATTGTTTAAAGCTAAGCATGCAGCAATATAAACAATCATGTTGTGCTATTGTTAATATTCAACTCATGTGTGCTTCTGTATACTTACTCAAAGTCACAGTAAAGAAAAGGATGTTTGCTCTATTTTGTCCATCTCTCGCCTCTTCCGGAGGATCTTACATTTTTGGAATCCGTACGGCACTATACTCCTCTTTCACTCAACACTTTTGTTTTACTTAGTGTTTCTTAGACCAATTATGGCCTCTCCCACTAGCAAGAATAAACCATCTACCTCATCTGTTTGAAATGCTTGGGATAGCCACCCTGGTGCAAATATGAGTTACACACCATATGTGGTGGTGAGATCTAATATCTTATTATTGGTTCAAGTGGCTGAAATAGTGAATGATTTAGCTGTGTTTTTTAGCAAGACACACGGACAAAATCCTTTATTGTTTTCTTCCCATTTTTGTGACAACATAATTGTTAAAACAAATATCTCCCCTTTGCTCAATAACTTACTCAAGGAACTTATGAAACGATTTTTAACACAAACAAGTCTTTACATTTCCTAAACATTTCCCTTGCTCCTTACGGCAGCACA
This sequence comes from Lissotriton vulgaris, assembly GCF_964263255.1. Taxonomy (NCBI): domain Eukaryota; kingdom Metazoa; phylum Chordata; class Amphibia; order Caudata; family Salamandridae; genus Lissotriton; species Lissotriton vulgaris. The sequence goes on along the minus strand of NC_141700.1, from coordinate 151,519,312 downwards.
ATTGCAGTGGGATATCATAGAAATTATAAAGTCAGCTCATAGGCAACACCAAATATCTTGAAATCAGAGATCAATCGATGAAAAATATAGCTTTGGAAAATGACAAAAAAATCCCTTACTCCTTACAGCAAAGCATAATAAAATAGGGGTATCATAAGACGAATAACATCAACTGATGAGCAGTAAGAGATAACATTGAATCAAAAATCAATCCATGGTCAATATAAGTTAATAAAAAAGCTAAAATAAATTGAAAATTTTAAAGCAAGTAAATTAATTAGGTGGATTTTTTAAACGTGCACTTGCTTTATTAACATTAAAGATACCATTGTGAATAACAGCATAAACATTTTAAACAAGTAATATGCGATTCGGGGCATAGAAAAACCGCATGATTGAAATCTTGGATTCTGTGAGAACATAGATTGCATATCTGCTCATTTCAACTAATTAATTCCGAAGCTTCTGTGATGCATCTTAATGGTAGCAATTCACATCTGATAATAAGTACCAAACGCTGAACTTTATGATCTGTATTCCATTTCAAATACAGCTGCATTCTCTTCATGCTACAGGTGGAGCATACCATTGTGCGTCTATCGCCCGTTAGGCAAGGAGCCATATCTGATTCCATACTCAGTAATGGACTTGAATTTTTGAGGACTAACTTAAATTCCGACATGGATAAGATGCCAGTTCCTGTTTTTTTAGCAATGTAATAGCAGATTGTGTGATCCGGTGAGTAGAAGTGTATTTTGACAGAAGGTGGGTTCTTGTGGCAGGAGGCATTGTGGTCTGGCAGATGGTGTGAGCATGTGTCCAGAGAAATAGCATTGCGACTGGAGTTGTGGTCTTGTGTATGTGGGTACTCCGGGCTGGTGGCGGGAAGGCAGTGTCTGTAGTAGCAGCAGCAGCAGCGGCATATTATCAGGAGTCTTGGCAGGGTCATGGGAGATGGTGCACGGTGGCTACGAGCAGAGTCGGATTGGTAACGCGGGCATTAGGGCAATGCCCGAGGGGCCAGTGTCTAAGTGCTGCTGTGGGCCTCTTTTTTTAGCTGTCTGGGGTGGCCATTTGGGCACTGTCTCCATTGTTCGAATACAGCCAGCGGCCCAGTAGGTGTCTGAGTGGCCTTTCTAGAGGCAGATGGGCGCTCATTACCTCCGTTCAGCAACAGGCAAGAGGTGTCACTCCCTTTGTCTCGCTGGCCGGCCCATTAATGTGTGCACATACTGATTGGGGGTAGGCGGCCTGAGTAGAAGTGGCCTAACTGTTTCACCACTGTAAACTAACGTGTGCATTTTTTTTTACCCCCCTCCTAATTTTTATATGATTACACCATAGCAGTGATTTGAGGAGTGATTATGCAAATGTGGGCCGATTTTTTTTTTTTTTTTTTGCGTGCCCGGGCCGATTTTCAATCCCAATCCAACCCTGGCTATGAGGGAGTCATTTGCTTGCAAGAGGAGTGGTACAGGACAGCAGGAGTTGTGGACAAGCAGAGGAGCTGTGGGCATGCGATTGACCTTGTCAGCTGAAGACGTGACCTTGTTGCAGGAGATGTGGTCTTGGAGGCTCTGAATTCCAGCCACTCACTGCTCAGCCATTGACATACGCTGTGAAGTTGGGCAAACTGCTTAGCTCCTCTGTGGTCGGGCAGTGAAGCATTTCAGCCATCTGCGTAGGAGCTGTTAATGTCTTCTAGTGGAAGTTGTGCCCGTTAGTCACAATGGCTCTCCTTCAGCCGCGAGTCTCTCGGGCCCACGGGAGCAGGGAGGCAGCCAGCGCGTCCTTCGTCCTCACCGAACGCAGTAACCTTGCCTCACTGCACTTACAGGCCAGCTCGAGGTGGGGGTGGCAAGTGCAATCAGACGCTGATGAACAGCAGGCCGGCTCCATGTAAACCGCTTGACTTTTTCGCTTTCTTTTTAAGACCATAAAATCATTAGTGTCTATTGTGGTCTCAAGGTCACTGCAAGGTAGCTCGGTGCGCAGTGGAGGGTTTCCTATTCAGAGCTCCGCGCGCTCAGCCCCCGTCAAGGTACTCGGGCGCCATGACTCCGCAGCGGAGCGCGAGCTTTTACGCTGCGGGTGCGCGCTGACGTCAGAGGGGCCACCACGTGTGCGGCACGAGGCTGAGAGGGGACGAATCAATCGTCCGGTGACTTCTGTTTACAGCGGAAGCGCAGAGTGCCAGATACATACAGGGTCTCCTGACATGTAAACTGTAATATCTATAGGACACGACTTGAACCTGTTAGAATTCCCCACCCTCACCAAAAGAGAAAACAGCCACACACGCCACCACTAAGTAATGCCGGCTAAGAGTACAGACACAGTAGTGTAGCAAGGGAACCACTGGACCTAAATTGAAGTAGAAATATAAGGCCACAAACTCTTGTGTTAGTAAAATATGGGAATCGTGGCTGTGAAGTGGCCCCTACACACATCTGGACTCTCGGGCCCAAGCACTAGAGATTGCAGCTCACTTACTTGTCCAAGGGATGTTAAATGGAGTTTTATGACTCTGTGTATTGGTCCTAGTGTTGAACGATAATACTGAGATGGGGTTACTGTCACCAGTGGTGGGTTTACCCCTTGGTGGCAGACGTGCAACCTCTCCCTGCTCAGAGGGGTATATACAATGGGGAGCGTGCATTCACCCTTAATTACCCATGTCCCCTCATGAGTAGAGGCATGCCTTGGCACACGCTTATAGGGCTTAACTGGAAACATTACAATCAGTGGAATGACCCTTTGGTGGTAAGTAGATGGCCTCACTGTGGGAATGCATTATGAGTTTTTTTTCTAAGTGATGTTTAATAGGTAAGTGCAGTACCACCTTTCACGACTGGTGCTTTACTGGTGGATGTCAGAGGTCATTCTGGCACAACATTATTAGAACCATATTCTCATTTGGGCAGCATTTAGGTGCCCTAGCTAGCGCTTTGCAAGAGGACCTGTACCTGTGGTCGAGGGCGCCAATAAAAGCTGCAGTGGGGTCAGTGCTAAAACCCATCTTGAGGTCTCCAGAGCATCTGTAAATATGCAATGTAAATTGCAAATCTTGGGCACCTTAGGCGCACCGCAGGTGAAATACTTGATTTGGGGAGCGACACCTCTGTATGCAAATTCATACTGTTTATTTCTTATTTTTAAGCATAGGAATCCACTACCAAGCGCTGTTAAACTTTTTTTACGCTAATATTCTGTGACAGTCCCTTTCGGCAGGAAACCAAGCTCAGTTTGCTCTCTAGGGACAGTGCACAGTCGCTGAGAAAGTTTTTGGAAGAGGCCCAGGAATAAACAGCCATGCAGAGTCAAGGCCAGGGTATAACTGTGGAAACCAATTAAAGTGCAGGCCCTGCAAAGGAAAGTGGAATGCGTGTTCTATATCTGGTTGCTGGGCAAATGTGTTGCCAGTTAGTGATATTTGTAAGATAAAGGCTATTTAATGCCTGATAAACCCCACCCCCCACTCCGTGCAGTCAAAGAGAGACTAGAGATGCAGTCATCCAGTGAACTACAGTAATATCACAGTTTTCACCAGTGCTTCACTAAAAAAATTGTACTAGAAGAGCCGTCGAGCATGCTTGTTATCAGACGCCACAAATGTATATTACTGTGCTTAAATATGCAGTGTTCTCTTAAAATAAAAGACTTTTATGTGTTTTATTTAGTTACTCCAGGTTTTCAGCTGTTGTACCGTAATTTCAGTGTTTGCTGTCTGGTCTGTTGGCTGCCATTGATTGCACGTTTGCCACAGTGCAACACTTTTTGCCTCCTGTTGCTGCAGTTCGTATTATTGTCATCAATGTAATTTTATTACGATGATTGTTCTTATTATTTGTATTATTGTTGCTATTGTTATATGATACTTTTATGGCTATTCACAGAAAATACAATAACCTAACCCATTGTTAAGGTAGAGAGTGTCTGACATTTTAATGTTTCCTAGTTGTTATCCAGGGTTGACTTGGCATCACCCTGAAACTATGTGTGTCATAGTTTCATTGTCTAGTTGGTGGTACTGCCACATCTCAGAGGTTGGGGGGATGTCTTTGCATGACCAACACCTGTCTCATGAATTACCGTCTTTAGTATGCAAGAAAACCCGATACATCATTGGACATCATTGATTTTATCACTAAGTACAAACTTAATGATGTTTAGGCTTCCCTGTCTTGAACCCCAGTTAGAATAATCTGGGAAGCACGTTTCTGGTCTCCATATTAACTCGTTCATGATGCCATCGTGCAAGCCTGTGGCAAACTGCAGTAAGCAGTATTCACTATATATCTTTAGTGGCTAATATCAGGAGAAATTTCAGAGGAAGGCTTCCAAGCTGGTGTGTGTCGAGCATTGTAAACGAAATCAGGGAACACATAAGAACTTAAATATGTGTAGCTTAATGCTGAGATATTGGATTCTCAGTAGTGAAGGGGTGGAGCATGAATGGTAGAGAGCAAAGGTGAGAAGTTGGGTTCTGTTTTAATTTTTGATGATACTAAGGGTATTACGATTACACAAATGATACCCTCTGAGTTGAGTTGCTGAGTCCCTTGTCAAGAGTGGGTACTAAGATTCATGATTTCTGATGGATACATCTGTCAGTGGATTCCTCACTGTGTGAATATCCCCTTGCGTCAGCAACATTCGGAAATTCTCTTGTAGCTTCGCGCCGACGTGGACGACGTCATAGAGGCACGGCATCGCGCGCGGCTTTGCTGATGTCACCGACTCCATAATAGGCCCATGGTGAAGGTCAAGGTGACCTAAAGGTCCTAACACGCTTTTTTTTTCTTTAGGTGCTAAACACTTTCCTTCTGCTTTGTCAGCCTTAGAGTGTTCATTAGTTTAGTCATCATGCAACAATAGCAAACGTCTCCACCTTAACATGAACTAGCCAGACTTCATGTGTGTACTGCAAAAAAAAATAATACGATTTTATAGTCCTAATAATTATTGTAGTATTCTTAACCTGCAACATCTCATTATTGAAAATCTGGGCTGTTTTGTTTGTTATTGTACGTCCAAGGTGCTGATCGGCACAGACACTGCATGGATGTTTCTTTGGGTAAATATGTTCAAAAAAAGTAAAGAAATCTGAGGAAAAAATTTGCAAAAACTGAAAGAATTATATAGAAATGATGAACTGCAGACCCTGTGTTAAAAGGTGCTTGAAGTAGAATAGCTTATTCAGCGCAAGTACATACTTTTTAGAGTGACACAATTCATTCATTTATTCTTTCAATATGGTGTAATGTTGATTGTTGCTCTGCATCCTAATATGCTTATGGTACGTGATTTGTATCTAGCGCTAGCTGGGCAGTTTCCTTACTACTTTGTATTTCTCGTACATAGAGTTTTACCTTGCAGGTGAGGAAACTTACTGTGGCCCAACTGAGTGAGAAACATTTAGTAGAGTGGTGGGCATTCCCTACCAATGTATTCTGAGGTATTGTCTTTTGACATGCTTGATATTCATGTTGGAACAAGGTAGGTTTTAGTATGCGTCTGTAACGAGCATCAAAATCAAGCTTTGCATCTTTCTCCCCTTCTCTTAATCTGTCATCTTTGTTGGTGTGGGTTTTTTGCTGTCGTATTTGTTGTGCTGTATAACTGGCTGTGCTGCTTTATTGTAGATACCGGGCAGCCTTATAATCAAGAAAAGGATTATTATTAGGTTTCCTGTTCTGTTCCCAGCAAATTGGACATGTCTGTCTTGTGTACCTTTTTCGATAGCTCTAGTTTGTTGCTACAGTTTTTTTGTTTTCGGACCAACCAGATTCTTTCTCACTTGGACATTCTGCCTGCCCCATGTCACTGGTTCCAGTGTGTTCCAGCCCCAGTGTTTTCTCCTTTGTAGCCTTTAGAGTTCCTCGCAGGTCCTCATGTCTGTTGACATTGCTCCTCCTCCTTGGTAGTTTGGTTTGCCCTGTTCCCATCATGCACTGGGACAGGAACAGACTAATTTGCATATAGCCAGGTTCTGAGCTGGGATGGTGCAGTGAGCTAAAAAACGGTGATGGATGAAGCCCTGATCTCTTGACTGGGTAGGAGTATTCTGCATCATTCAGAAACTCTGTCCATCACCACCCCTCTTTTCCAAAATCGACATTGCTCCTGCTGTCAGTCATTGTCCAAATTCCAGCAGGTGTCATGCAGGTATCCTGATTGTAGTGTTGATTATGTTCAAATAATAATAATTCTAATTCTGTTCAAACACATGGCTGAGAGGTATGTTACGTGTGGCTTTTTGGTGGGAATTAAAATGAAGATGTTCGGTGATCATTCTTGGTTGCAACTATGATGAGAACTAGGTAGACTCTTCCTCGTGGCCTTAGTCCTGTGTGGCTTTTTGGATGGGAAGAGTGCTATTTTTGTGTTGCAGGCTCCTGTTCGAGTGATGTCTTCCTGGTGTTGTATGATGTAGGAGTATGTTGCATATTGTTCTTTGGGTTGATGGTAGATCTGGATGATATTGAGTGACACTGGTCACATGGTGTGAGGCGATGCTAAGGATTGGTGGGATGTGTAAGGCAACCATGGGCTCTTATCACTATGCTATGATCACTTGGATGTTGTGTCAAATGTGAAGAGTGCTGGGCTTTGTTAGTCAAGGTATACTGTTAAGTTACTGGCTTTAGTGTAGGGCGCCTTCTGTCATTGGTATACTCTTGAGGCAATTTTTTCAAGATCCTTTACACTTAAGGTTAAGTTCCAAGTTAGAGCATACTGTGTAAAGTTTTTTAAATCTCTGTAATAAATAAGGAGAGCTTGCATGTGACTCCTGTATTGAATAGAATTGTAGCATAGCTCTTGCCTGCAGATAACAAGGGCCAAAAGCACTTCTGGGTTGTTCACTAAGCAGCTAATCAGATAGTTATGCATGGTTGAATGAGGGTATGTTTCATAATTTTGTTTGTGTAGGAATTATTTTGCTTCCTGCATGAGACCCAGTGGTGTGCTCCAGACATGTCATAGTGAACATTTATCTGTGCTTTACGCATTGAGTGAAGCCGAAAGGTGTGGTTGAGATGGTTGCATATTTAGTGTGTATGTACGCATATGTATATTTTTCGAGCAGTATTTAAATTTAAGAATTTGAGGGAGGTGTACAAAGTCATCTTTCGAAGTGAGGGGCATATGGGCGAAGGAGGGCTGCTGGTATGTGCCTCTTATTTCTCCATTTCAGTTTCCATGGAGCAGCGTGGGCAGCACCCACGCGGACGGAGGTACCAGTTCATGTGTTCATTAGACACGTTCTGTTGCGCATGCAGTGAGCCACATGAAGGGTACTCCTGTGTCCTGATCCCCAGCGCTCCCTTGGTAGCGCAGCTGTCACTCAGCTCTCTGAGCCCTGCGCTCTCTTTCACGCTCCGTCCGTTGTGGTCCTGCCCGTGTTCATGCGCGTGTGTTGTGTAGTAGGTTTGTTGAGGATTCTCGAAACAGCTTGCATTACAGTGAAGCAATTTTTAACCATGTTTTACATGAAAGCCTTATATTTTCTACTGTACAAAAATAAATACTAGTAGGCTTTAGATAAGAAGAAAGAGAAGAGTTGGAAGTTGAAGTCCTGAAGGCATAGTGAAAGGGTTACACTAGGAACTAGAGATGGGAGAAGGGTTGGGGTTTATGGTGTGCAAGAGACTGGAAAGATGTGGATAGAGATGGTTCAAGAATTTGCTATGATGCATGAGTAGATAGGTGTTTTAGACGTGGATAGATATAGTGGAGGTGTTAGGTAGGGCACGGGCTTTTTTTGGTGCATTCATTGTTTTTTTTTTTTACCAAAGCTGGTAGCCTCTGTAAAGAACACTACGTAAATGCATCCATTTTGTTTTCTGGCTACTATCTTACTGAATTCCTGTACTGAGCATTGAAATGTTGGTTCTTCCTTTATCAATGGTCTTCAAACTTTAAAATAAAAAAAACAGGCCCCCAGAAGTTTTTAACGATTATTCTAATACATTTGCAATGTTTAAATATTTCTATATGTCTAACATTTGAATATTGCAGTTGAGATATACTATCCTTTTTAAAAAAGCAGTCAAATACACGATTGCCATACATTCTGTTCTGGTTAGCCAGGCCTTAATAAAGTGTAAAAGTATTCACAGTGTGATTATCAGTAGTGGTGGGAGAGGGGGGTTTAAGGAATATATAGAGTCCCTTCCCTTTTGACATCTACTACGAGCCAATATATAAATGACAAAAGGTGTTAGTGATAGGCCATTACCGAGTAGCTTAAGGATATTCATTTTTTCAACTTGAAACAAAGCACTTTTAGCAGCATGAGCCTGGCACCCCCAGTTTGAAGACCTCTGTACTAGACTTCAATTATTTTAACAGGACCTTCTACTTGTATTTACCTAATTTGTGTGCTAAATGTTTTAAGCACAATAGCTTCAGTGCTGTCTGTCTGGGGGTTAAAGCCTGTGTGCTCTGTGGTGATTTTTTAAGGTCAACCCTAGTGCAAGGTGTAGGTGTTAGAGCACATTAAAAGCACTGGGAAGAGAAGCCAAGTCAAAGGACAGACTGTTAGACATACGGAAGTGTTTACAGCCTGACAGCTAGACACTTCTCAGCCTTAGTGATGTGAAAGAACACCTAGGCCTCTTTAATATATCCACTACAAGAAAGAGACTGAGTTGAACACTTCAGTCCCATCATGCTCCTTCCACAACTAAAGCAAGTTCTCCAGCGCCATTTAAAAGAAACCTCTTTTTATGTGCTGCATTAACGCATTGTTGGGCATTTTACAGCGCGCCATTTGGGGTATGTCTGAGATATACTTAATGCTAAGGTGTTTGCCCTCTAAATGCACACAATACATCATGTTTCTTAAGATGTATCTTTGCTGCCACATTAGCAATCAAACGAGGGAACTCCTTTTCTAATGCTGCCCACTTAACTACAATGTGTGATCTTGGGCAAATGTTCTATTCTACTGGGACTCTTCCTTTACCTGTCAAAACTGCTCGCACTTGGCTAATGCCTTTGTGTTATGCTAAACAGCTTGGCATTTACATAAGTGTACGTAACTACTTGAGAACACAACGCCACCATTTTAAAAACATTATTTAAATGGTTTTCTTACTGAGACCTAAAGTTTTCCAGCTTATGTCCCTGTGAGGATTGGGAGTCGCCTATATTGACAGCAGCTGTTTGTTGCTGTCCTGCCTCCGCAAAGGTATGCGCTGCACTGCACTGAAACTCCTACAAAAGCCCCTCAATGTGTTCAATATATGGCATTAATGGAAAATTTACTATCGGAAAACTGTCTACAGGCAAACCTTCAAAAGTATGCACCGTCTTTTCATGTTTTCTTTAGCATACCTTTTGTTTATAGATGCTGCTAAAGTGAAGTACTGCCGAACAAATCGTTTTCACAAAGCACCTGATTTTCTACTTATTACACTAACTAAATAAAATGCAGGCAAGCAGGAAGCACAAGAGGGTAATGGGAAGCAATAGCGTTTGCCTCCAACATCAGCTCAGATGTGACAGTCACGGAAAGTAAAACATAACGGAAATGCCCACTATGAGCAGACTTGTGTGGACTTCAAGAGGCCCAGGGAGGAAAGTGCCAGAGATATGCCCGCCTGGCAGACTTTGATGATTCGACAAGACCCAGAGGGCGCAAGGGCAAGAGACAAGGCCTAAGGAAATGCACGAGGAGGAGCAAAGGTAATCGGGCAAGAAACTGAGGAGCAGAACTGAGAGGGCCTCCATTCCTCTCCTCCCCTGCTTTCCTTTCTTTTATTTGGCAGTCCGATGCGAGCTGTGCTATCCTGCTCCATGACGTGTGATTTATAGTCTGCAAAAAAAGCTGCTCGATTTTGCATTTCAACAATCTTAATTTCACAACGGCAGTCTCGAGCCCATACAAATAGTGACTACAGTCAGAGGCTTTCAGCGAATAATAGGCCTTTAATCATTTTAGTTATTGAAGGCATCTGCTTCGGATTTCTTGATTAGCTGTCAGCGGTGAAAGTAGCAGTTCTGTCCCTTTTTGAACTAATATCAAGTCTGCTTGTCCTTTGGACAAAAAAGACATTTGGACCTCTTGCCCTGGTAATAAATCTAGATGTCTCGGGCGTTGGGCGATACAAATTCCTCATCCCTGGAAACCAGTGCTGGAAAGCAGATAGTCATGGTGTTCTCCGGATCTTGTATCACTTAAAGCCCTTCAGGTGTTGCTGAGGCCCCTGAGCCTGTTACATATGCAGATGACAGATTTTATTTTAATGTAATGTTTATATATTCAGAACTTTACATCTGGCTTAAAAAGCAAAGGAGGAGTTTAAGGCAGTAGTAAAATGATCAGCCGCCTACAAACCAATGCGACAGTTGTGAAGATGCGGAGGAGGAGAAAAAGATTCCTCGTTTCTCATGGTCTGTCAACTAAGATGGTCTGGCTGTATGGTAGGGAAGGAGCGCTTCCTCACAGCTTGGCAGGCCGGCAGTGCTATATAAAACCTGAGCCCGGAGAATGCCCAGCTTTCTTGGGTGTCTGACAGCTGGAAGACCAGTGTGGCCTGGACGAGGGGTAGCGAGAGACCATCTTCTTGAGGTCATTAGGATGGAAATGAAGCCACAATGGTTCTCATTCGGTTGACTATTCGGCACCCCTAAAGCACACTGAACTAAACAAAAACTTGGTGGACGGTGGTCTGCTTGAATTAATCTGAGCCACCGGTGAATACTAGGGGTTTCTAGACCAGGGGTCTCCAAACCGGTCCTGGAGGGCCGGATCCATGCTAGATTTTTTGGATATCCCCATTGAGATACATGTAGTAATTTTAAAAATCTGGCATGGATCCGGCCCTCCAGGACCGGTTTGGAGACCCCTGCTTTAGACAGTTGAATGGTGCTCCTTTTAGCAACTTTAGAGAGAAGATAGTCCCAGCTATCCTCGCAGGGATTCAAATTAATGGATTCCTATCAAAGTTCACATCATGGCTGAACGGTTTACGAACTGAACCGTCAAATGCCAGTTTAGTATAATTTCGGCATTTCAGGATTATCACTTTATGTTCTTATTAAAGTGAGTGAGGTATATCACCGCTGTGTTGTCGAAGAAACTGGAAAATCTGTATTTACTAAAGATAGTTCTGTTGTCTCTTTCTTGATGGGGCACACGCTCTCCTGTTTAATGACAGAGGCCGTATAATCTGAGTAAACCGATGCATAGCTGCATCATATATAGAAGGGGATGAGGGGGATCTGGACTTTGAGAAAGTTGCTGACTGTCTCATTTTCTCGGAAGGAAGATTAACAAACTGAGCGATAGACTTGTGTCATAAGTCTGGAGATCTGTGTACACCGCGAGATGTCAACCATCGAATCTGCTGCCAGCAGCCCAGAGACTCGACTTTCCTCTCGGTATTTTGTAATTTCTGAGGCGACTCTCCAAGCCAATTTGATTTAATTGCTGGCACTATGTCCCTTTGTATTATCTTTTCATGCTGTGTATTCTAAGTTTTGCTCCTTGTATATTTGATGCCATTTGTTAGGTTGTGCAGCGCTCTGACACCAACATTTTGGTCTTGTTTGCGCTTTATAAAACTTCATAAACAAGGGTCAAGTGCCCCGTTCCTTATCTGCCGCCACACGGAGCACTGCCCGCCATTATGCATGTCGGGCTGACATTCAACGTGACTTCCCTGCAGCTCACCTGCCGCGCGCTCCGTTTGAAAGCCTCTTCAGGCGCGCAGAGTGCGAAATAGCCTGCCATCTGCAGTTCAGATGAATTATTTGTGGACCGCCTCTTGCCGCCACATCACTCCAGGCCCTGCGCGAATGCCGAGCGGCGGCCTGGGCTCGGAGATAATTCATGTCCAGTGGGAAACGGCGAGAGAAGTGGACAGCGTCACCAGGCGCTAGCCGTGGTGTAACTTGTGTCTGCATGTTAATGCACCCTTGAGTGCAAATGAATAGAATTACCTAAAGAGAGACGTTCTGAAGTAGTGGAAGGGCAATTATTAAAGCCTTTAAAGCACTGAACGTTAGAAAGCCCTAGAGCCTTATGTATCAAATATTGTATTGTAATATAGCACTACTGTCTTCAATACAGCTCCCAATGTTCTAATTGACTTTGTGCAGTTGTTTCATCATGGTGATTTGCTGACGTGTACGCTATACCCCCTGGTTTTATTATGCTTTGCATCGTGTATGTTTCAGGAAAACATGTTCAGCAAATAGCCGCTTCTTAGAATTCCGTTTTTAGTGGCTTGCACTAAAGCCTCTATGGAGTGAGGCAGGCCTATTTTTGAAGGACGTACCCACCCCTAATAAAACCTACCCATAGAACGTTATTGGCACGTTAGGTTGTTGAGAAAAAAGGCCAATAAAGACCAGTGTGGTTTGGTGGAGTGTTATTTCCTTTTATGTATTGTTACTGTGTTTTAGACAGCACAGCATCATCAGTTTCAGTGGCATTTTCACATAGTTTGGGAACTAAGCCCTGGCAATAGGTGTGCACAGAGAAGGAGGCACTCCTGAGAGCGGAGTAGCTTTCATGCACCTCCGCCTTCAACCCTTGTTTGTGTAATTTCAAGTGAAGTGTGAACCGGAGAGTATTGTCCTTTCGACTGGTGTGTATTTTTTCCTCAGCCTTGTTGAGGCTTTTGTGGTGGTGGATAATCTCTGAAGTAACCTTGAAGATTCTGGCGTTACAATTTACTTCCGAGCCCATGGGAGTAGACAGAACAAGGGGGTGTGTGTTGTGATGTTTTCTTTTCCGGTGGCATGGAGTGTGCTTGTCAACGTCTTCACATTCTTTAAGGTGTGTTACCTGATGTTAAGCTTGTTGAGGTATGGTGTGAATCTGTTTTTGGCTTCATGACAGTGACCATAAATAAACAAATTTATATGCTTGACTGGAATTCATTTTGTCCTGCCCAATATCTACCAGAGCCCAACCTTGTTGTCGGATACTCAGTATTTTGACTTCTGTGATCGCTGGTCTGCCATTGTAGAGCCAGAGCTATGCAGTGTGTGCTCTCATCATTCTGTATCTTAAGTTGTTTGCATTTTTATTGTCTCTAAACTCGCTTCTGACTAGGATTGCAAAGCATTCTCACCTCTCCACATGTGTATCATGCCTACAGTATCACTTTAAACCTTCAGTTTCGTCACTTTCACTCGTTACTTTTTTGTCTGTTGCATATACCATTCACAATTGTGAATTTTTTTAACCTAGTGACAACTTGGTGCTTTTCATGTTAATTCAGACCCTTTAATGAGGAATAAAGCTGTGTCTACAGATACGGGCATTTGAGGACAGTGATTTTTGTTGCACCCTGATCCCTAAATGGTGCAGAGCCTGGCCATGTGATTCTGACGGGAACTATAGTGGGAAGGGGAAAATAGAGCCCTTAGATCAACATCTATGCGGAGCCTTTTCAGGTGTTTGACTAGCCAAGAGATGGGTGTGCTAAAGAGCAGTCTCTTGGATTGCGCTGTGAATGAGGCAAGCGCCACATCTTGCCCTGTTGAAACCTGTCTTAATATTTTGTCTGACTGAATTTAAGATGGCATATTCTGGGGTAGAGCTGGACTTTTGGTTCCTTTTACTTGAGTATGTGTAGATATGGTGCAGGTTGTGACAGGCTTACTTTAATATACCTTATGGATGGTACAAAATATATTTTAGGAGATTTATTCTGCCTTCTGCTGTCACAGTGGCGCAGCATTGAACATGCTTTGTATGTTTTAGTTAAGCTTGTGGTTGGCACATTAGCACACTTACTTTTGGGCTCTTAGAAACTTATGATGATTTCTTTGTTGATATCCACATATGTTACATTGCAGTAGGCTTGGCTCAGCTCCAGCCGGCTTTGGTTAGATGTATTGCGAGAAACATTTTCTGGCTTTGATATATCAGTTTTGCGTCACTTGATGACGGTATTTATCATTGAGCGCCTTATAGGCCTGACTGTAAAAGGAAGCACAGGTTCCAACTTTGTGTGCGGTGATTGATGGTATTCCCTTCAGGCATGCCTATTCAGTTGGAATGAGGCATTTCGATGCTTGCAGCAGCTCAGGTATTCCTTCATGCAGTGGTAGCTGTGACCCAAGTATTTTGAGACTTTGGGCAACTTGCACCTCTGGATCCTCTAGGGACGGGAAGGTCAGTATCATCCTGTACAGCTGAAGTCATACTTGAAGGTGATCACTCGCCTGCACTTATAAGCATGAGTGTGTATGTGTTAAAAAAGGATGAAGCTGGGAATTCCGCGGGTGTCCTGACACACACATCCATCATTGTTGATTGGGAGTTCCAGGTTCTGTCCTGCTCATTTAGCTTTATAAAAAGGTTTCAAACCCCACCTTCCCATCCCACCCTCCCGCCACATTATGAAGGTAGAATTTCTTTTCTCGTTTGTAGGCATTTGAATAGTCTCCGGACCATGGGTCCTGCCACTTCATTGACAGTGCAGAAGTCAACAGATATCATTGCTGTTGGGTTGATCCTGCTCTGGGAGATGAGAAGACCCTATCTGTCATCCATCTGCCTATTCCTCAAGTCAAAATGCATTATCTGATGTTATTTCAATGTCTTTGAATCTAAATAAGCAAAAACAAATTGATGCTTTAGTTGGTGATGCCAATAAACACCTCCCATGCATTCCTCTCTTATTTTGATATTCATCCTAAACTGAAATAGAACTGTGGAGAGGACAGGGATTACCTGTTTCATGACACAAAGAGAGGCTGTTCTGTTATAACGCACTTCAGAAGAAACTCCGCGATGTATGGTCGACAGAGAAAAAAACGGAAAAATGGGAAGCTAAATCAAATATTCCATTTGATCATTAACACTTTAAACCACACACTCAAGTTTCGAACCATCTTCAAGACTTTCCAAAAGAGACAATTCTTAAAGTCGCATAAATAGACATGCAAATATTCTTTGAATAACACCCACACGAATGTTAACCAGCTCCTTGTAGAATTCCTGAAGCATTTAATTCAGTTGTTTTTTGGGGGGCTTGTCAGAGTAATATTGTCTGTGTGAAACATTCTTCCTGTGATTACTCACATTAACACCTGCTTTGCCTACATTTTCTACATTTTTAATTTTATATTTATTTGCAAATTCTGATTAGGAACAATTTGAACAGAAATGCCTAATGTATGTAGATTAAATACACAGTTTGGATGGATGCAAGGACCTCTGAAAGAAGTGTTAGGCTGTGATGAATAAGACATTAGCAGTACACCCTTTAAATAGAAAAAAGATAATTTAAGATACAACGAAAAAAGGATTAATACTGAACGCTAAAAATTGCTACGTACTTTTCCAACTTTAAAAGAGTTGCACTTAGGAGTACATAAATAATTCGTAGGTGGCCAATGAAACATTTGGATATATTTATTAAATTCTGTGGATGTATGCACTCCAAAAACGCTTAAACGTGTAAAGGCTTTTTTGTATGCTATAACCAGTGGGATCCAGCATTGCCTCAATCTCTCTGACTATCCATCCATCCATCCACCCCATCCACCCCATCCATCCATCCATCCATCCATCCATCCATCCATCCATCCATCCATCCATCCATCCATCCATCCATCCATCCCTCCCTCCCTCCCTCCCTCCCTCCCACAAAAGGCAAACCCTCGAGTGGGATTAAGACACCAATGCCCTCTCTCAACAGTGGTAATAAATAACATTGAAACTCTGGGCATCTTTCTATATGGTGTATGCCATGGCGTTTGCCATACTATAACTATTAATAGGTCAACATGTTTCTGCAGTCTAATTGACCCCAGTAGGTATCTGCTGCACCTAGGAAACCCAGGTGAAACTCGCCTTTTATTATTATTATTCTTTAACACTTCTCAAGCAGTAGCGACAATCGGTCCTGAAGAATGCAGCAGAGACCTACTGGGGTCAATTAGACTGCAGAAACATGTTGACCTATTTATAGTTATAGTAGCTATTTGGTTAAACTACTATTTGCACTGGTTTTTTTATTGACGTAGAAGTAGAGAGGTAACGATTAAAATTATTTTTTCCTCTTTGCTCTTAATTTTATCTTATATCTTATCACATTTTTACTTCACTATTTTAACGCACTGCTTTATAGTTGTCACCATACGTCCATATCCTTCTAGGATACACCGGAATACAAATATTGTACAACCTGTAGTAAAATCACTTCGGTTACGGTTGTGACATTTCTTATTTCCGGTGTATAGGATCCCAAATGATGACAAGGGCGGTACCGGTCTACAACTGTTGTGTATTTTTCCACTATCAGAATATACCTCCCCTTACAGTAGTTAGATTGTATTCCACATATACTCTTTACATATATGTGTCTGATTTTTTCACTCGAGTTGTACTTAGTTAGCTTTCATTTCCCATGTGTTGTGACCCACAGCTATTTTGCATTTTCGTAGACAATAAACTTTTATTACCATTCTTAATTGTTTAGAGTGAGGAGGGCACATTTTTCTTGAAAGGCAAAAAGTCCTCGACTGAGTCATTTCGCCCCTCTTTTCCCTCAAAAATGGCAATAAACAGCGGGTTACCTTTGTACTTCTATACCTTTTGGTTTATGCAATTCACTGGGTTAGTAGTTGGACTGTACTAACCCTTGATTGATTGATGCAATGAAGTTGTGTAAAAAAATTAGATTTGCATTTCAGATGTCACGTGACTGACAGCTGGCGCACAGACTTTGAATTCCTGTTATTGACACTGAAGTCCATAAAATATGCTGAGGCGCCTTTGGGGGCGCTTAAGTTCTTGGCATCCGGTTATAAAATATTTTGGCATTAGAATTTCTTTCTTCTTGGCATGCATTTGTATCATATCTTTTTTTGTTTTACTTTGTAAATACGAGGTCTCTCCAGTTGTACTGATGATTGTTTTGTTGGTTTGGTTTCAGTTTATGACTCAAAAGCGAACTTTCTTAACCCACTTTATACAGTTTAACAAAAGGTGGGAATGCTTCGTTCAGCGGTGTCTATCTTTGAGCTGCGTGGACTGCTGAGTGGGTTTGGAGCTCTCTTGAAAGTGGTAAGAAGGGGCAAGCTGGATTCTCAGCAGGCCTATGCCACCATTTAATCATCTTAGATTACTGGAGTAGCTGTGAGCTGTACAAGTTAAGTCATTCATTCATTCATTTATAAATGGAAGGAGTATCAAAGAGTTGAGTAAGAAATGTTTATAAGTGGCTGCAATGTTGTTCAGATTTTTAGCATTCAAAGTGTGAATGGGCAATACCATCTTTATCAACAGAGATCAGGCTTTACGCTCTTAAATCCCTGACTCAGGTGCACAGTGCGCGTTTGTACTCTACATATGATGAATGTTTCTTTTTGCATCTCTTATACAACGCACCGACAATTCTTGTAAAGGAGTTTGAACTGTAGAACATCAGATATTTCTTTTAACGCTAAGCACAATATTGAATTTACTACCGTATTTACAGCCGCAAAGGCTTCTTCAAACTTTGTTTCATCTCAACACCTGCCCGATGGTCTCTTGTATCCAAATTACCCATAAAAAACTGCAAGCTTTGGTTACTCACCAATGCAGCTTATACAGGAGTGCAATGATGCAACGTTTACTTTTCTTTTCCTGTGTTTGACTTTCCCTCAAGACTGTTCCTTGGACATTGCTATTGTTATCATTATCATCCTTTAAATCGTCTGCCTTACAGTTGCAGTTTACTGATAGTCTCTAGGACATTTAGAGAGCTACCAGATATTTCAACAACAAACCCACCAACCAAGCTGCGTCCACATCCCTTCTCATGAGGGCCAGGGGCTAGGGCAAATCAGCAATGCCATAGTGTTGCCTTAGTAAGTACACCCAATGAGCCTGTTGCAGCATCATCATGCCCATGCGTGGCGACCATGTCCCGAAAAATACTTTCATTGTTTGCGTCCTGCCTCTTCTACTGTCATCAGGCCACCAGAAGTAAATAGAACCCGTGTTTTCAAAGACTAGTGAATCTGGCCAATAAATTGAGGCCCGAGTTGAAAAACCAATGTATTGATGTATGTTTATTGACAAAATGCTTATCATTTGTTGGTGTGGCGGGTTAAACTTTGCATTGTTTTGGAGCATTTATATAATGCTTCCTGCCCAAGACGAAATATCAGGAAATGCAAAGAATAATGAGGTTAACGTGGATAAAGTGACTGCGAATTCTTTCTTAGTGCCGCTCCCATGATCTGGTTAGTGCTAACACATTTTTTGTTTAACTGATTCTGAAATCATTCCTTGCCCTTTAAAATAATTCTGTAGCATGGATACGTCCATGTTTGACTAATATACTTTTGGATTTCATGCTAAAAATGTTACCTAATGGAGGAAGTCTTCTCTCAGTTTTTGTTGAATGATGCTTTTCTTCCTCCAGGTAAATCCGTGCAGCTGTATTTGCTGCTAGGGAGGCACAACTTAACTATATTTTTCCCTTTAGCTACTATTCACCAATTCTTTTTTTCTGGCTGAGAAGTTGGGTTCCGTGGGAGTATTGTGACTCCAGCCCGCCTGCGATGGTAATATTGTAGGCCCCCGCTAAATGCTGCAATCCTGCACAATTCCCAGGACTGTAACACAGCCCTCCTACGACAAACCCGCTATTTTGTATCACGCCTCTGTGCAACCTTGTTTCTAGCTTCTGGCTGTGAGACGAAGTGTGAAATGGTTGTGCGGAATACAGTGGTATTTTGCTACAGCATCGCTTTTGTGCAAAGTTGTATTAAACTTAATAGCCAGTTGTACATTGGTCATCATGTTCAGCAGAACTAGGAGCTACTTAGCAAGCAGGCATTTCTTTTGTGCGCCCATCTCCCTTGAAGCTAGATTGCAGTACTTTTACTTTAATGAACGTACCTCGGCGTTCTATTATAACTGTGCTGCTGTGGAAAGCATTATGAGGTGAACCAGTGAAATTGCAAACTATTCTTTAGCAAGTTCTTTTCACTGGAATTGAGCTAGGTGGTGTCGGTTCGTCTGGTAGTCCTGGTTGAACTGAATCTACTTGGACTCCACTTAACCTTCATCAACCCCTTGGTGAAAATTGGCTATAGTGTTCTCACTGTTCCATGCCTATTGATCTGCAACTGGTATGGATTCAAAAATCTCTTTCATTGATTCGAGATCTGTTGTTCATTCCCCGGACCTCCGGTCTCCTGGAGAGATTTGCCAGACATCTTGAATCACGGAATCGCTCAAATCATATTTGGGGATTGGATCAGGTCTACAAATGCAATAAACATAATTTCTCGCACACATACTTGTAATCTCTACTCACTAATGGACTGCTTGTGGATCTCACTTGGAAGGGTCTCTCTTATGTACAAACACTGCCCGGTTTGGTGGTGAGTTCTCTTTTGTTATCCTCACCTTGTAACTGTTCATCAGAATTCTATTTCTAGCCAATCTTCGGGAATAAATCCTTTGGCTGTATTGGTTGCTTTCAAATGTAAATCAATGTGTCCCCCCTGTCCCTGTTTTTTAGGTTAATTGTCTGAGGAACCTTTGTGATATTTCCCCCACTTTTTAGTTTATCTATGCATTTTGACTCATTATACATGATGCCATTGAGCTTTGACAGGAGTCAAACAGACAAGCTCACTATTGGCTTTCCCCGTCATCTTTTATTGCACGTAGTGGCATTTTGAGGCTTTTCTCTATACTGTAAGTGCAAGCTCATTACAGACCTATAGCTGTTACCCACAGTGCTAAATGTAGAACAAGACACTGTATTTGGAGGTAGGTGTGAAGTTCATGAGTCATTCCCACTGTCTAGTCCTGGTCAAGTCATTTTGTTTGCCCTTGCCGCAGACTGTTAGCCATCTGTGATCTAAATCTCTGGTTCTACAAAGCTTCCTCAGTTTAGTGTGACTGGGTACACATTCTCACTCATTCTGTGGTTTTAGGTCAGACCCTAGAATTATATTATAACTCAGTTTTTTTTCTGACAAGAACTCCGAACACAGATGCGTATTTATTGGCATTGACATAAGTAGGTCAAAGGCCATGCAGTGTATCACCCTTAGCACAGTGGCAGCCACAGAACCAAGGAGAAATAAAAGAAATGTCTGTGTTGACAAGCTGGCCATGGCAGTGTCATGTAACACACAGCTAGGGATCCGGTGCCACAACAGAATAATAATGTTCCTCAGTGGTATTGCTGGATGCAAGCCTTAAAATAAGATGATCCTGAGGAAAGGAATGGCAGATTGGATTTATAAATGTGGTCAACGAGTTTTTGATGCAAATAAGGGCTTATGGTTCCTTTTAGTGTGAGCATGCCCTCTCTTTCTCCATGAACAAGTCAGAGACCAATACCTCGTCCATTCTGTGCTTTATTAACTCCACAACAGAGCAGGCAGGTGAAACGGTGGCTAGAGCCCAACTGAACAGGCTTCCACTGTATAGAAGAAAGTGTATCATTACTAGAGCTCCCATGTTGCGTGTGCAAGTAATGTGGAATTATAACTGTGTGTGATGACCACTCCATCTCAGAATGTTTATGCTCAAATGTGAGAGCTGTTAGCTGGAGTGGACGGACCTCTGGTAGACGGGGTCTCTGGAGTGTACATCTCATGAAAAGGGTATCAGTATTTATCACTTCTGATGGTCTCCATCTTTTCCACGTCCCTCAAAATGACATAGGGCAGGTCTAAGAACCAGGAAAGATATAAGAATCAAGTGAAGATCAGAAAACGAACATAAACTTGGCCAACAAGTTGTTGAAGTGAATTAAGGGGTTTTGGTTCCATTCTGTGGGAATACCCTCTCAGAATGCGGTTGGGTGTCCCAAGTTTGGGAAACTTTTACTTGCACAGGCTCAGAACTGACGGGCATTTTGTGAGTTAAGTTTTTGTATTGCCACTTAGAAATCAACACCAATATGCTTGGCTCTGGAGGGCTGGTCTAACGCCACAAGTTTGCTTTTCTCCTAAACTTTGAGCAAGTTCTGATTCACAAAGGATGGTGGTGGTCGAGTCCTATCTTAGAAACTAGTAATAAACCTAGCTGCATGGTTTTAGTTAAGTTGAATCAACTGTTTAATATTACATTACATTGATGAGTGGGATATTTCCTTTAGTAGAGCATAGAGACTATTGCATGAGCTGTGCTTTGTATTTACAAGAAAAGACTGTGTTTACCACCTGTTGACACTAGGTTGATGACATCGACATTTGGTTATGTTTAGTGTGCGGATTTGTGTGTATTATTGGCTATGGCTATATAGCCTTACCTTGGAATACACTAGCGAAAACTATCTTGGATCCAGTTAGGCTTGATTGAACAACTTTAAGCTCAACCCTGGGTAGCTATGGCTTTCAAGCATCAAGAATTGATCAAAGGAATTTTTTGTAAAGCATTTAGCATTACCAAATAACGAAATAAAAAAGTGACTCGACAAGAAAGAAATATAACACCAATATATAAAAATCGGTTATATTTTTATGTATTTTTAGAGTCCTTGATGAGCAAGTCCACCAGAGGGTTCTGGAGATACTGATTTTTAAAGGGTGTATCACTTTCTAATTCAACCACAAACCAGCATTGGTCAACAAAAAGTTTGTAAACTTTTCGAAAGTTCCTGAAAGTTAGTTTGGCTACTCCGGCCCGGCTTGGGGGATTGAATCCAACAGAGAAAAGGTCTTGGGGCATGGGGGGAATGGAGTGGACTTGGACTGTTACCTGACCGCCAGAGAGTTTTCCAGTCCAGTTTCAAACTTATGGCAGGACCATCATAGACTTCAATGGAGTGGTCCTGATGCTGAGGATACAGGAGGAAAAGATGCTCAAGGATGCTCCAGTTACGGTACGGTCGACGGCGGTGTGGTCATGGTGAATCCTTGGTCCACAGGTCTTGTGAAGCGACTTTGGCCACAGAATTTGGGGTCCTTAGAAGTCCTCTTTGAGACCGTGGAAGTCCAGATGCGACTGGGCTACCGGTCTCCGTACACCGCGGTCCTTGCAAAAAACTTTGTAGGGGCTAATGTCCCTTTTGGGTGACCAATCTCGACTTTGACAACACTCCTGGGCCTGGTTGACTCGGGGGCAACTGTTTGCCATCAAGGATCAGCCTCCTAGGGCGCCCAGCGGTAATCAGCTGCATGTTTATGGAAGTGACTACCAACTTGCCGGTTTGGGCTTCTTCAGCTCTTTTGTCCCTGAAGCTGGTTCCAGGGGATGAGCCAACTGATTCTTGAAGTTACTGCTTTGGTCTGGGGCTGAGGCACAACTTTTCCCCATGTCCAGATCCACAGGCGTAGTCCCAACTTTGCTAGTCCAAAAGTGCAGCAGGTGCAGTCCAGCCGATGATGCAGCCTCTCTTTGTGCAGTCCAGAGGTAGCAGGGGAGTCCTTTTTCGGTCCTTGTTTCAAATACGTGATCTGAAGTTCAGGGTGCCAGGGTTTCCATTTTTATTCCATGAAAATGCCTTGAGGATGCAATGCGGTCACTAGCAAGTGGGCTACCAGGTCCCTTCCCTTCGGGTGGCGTTTTTCCAGTAATGTGCTGTATCTGACAATCCCAGGGTACACTGTTCTGGCCACTCTCAATTATGTCTGACCCTTTCCTCGACTGTTAGGAGCTTTGTAGCCCACCACAGAGGTATGGCTATATGAAGGATATATGCTCACGGGAAAACTGGTTTGAGGACTGATCTTCCCTCTCTGACCGTGTCTCCAGAGGGTCTACCTAAACAAAGGGCAGCCCCTCTGGAGTGTTATTACCACTTGCACACCAAAGGGGGCTTCACCTTTGAAGCTCACCTTTTGGGCTAACACACCAAGAGACTTCCTGCAAGGGAGAGATGACACCTCTCCCTGTAGTAGGCTTCTATTGTTTTCAAGCATGGAAGTCATTGACACAACTCCCCAGGCGGGCAGAATGCTCAGTGTGGGCCAGTGCCTGTATGAGGCTATTGGACCAGCTGGGTCACAAAGTGGAAACTTTCCGAAAGTTGCTTTACTTTAATAGTGACATTACATTTTTCCTGGGCATCAGGTCAGGTGTAATGCCAAGATTACTTTGATATCTTAGAGTACCCAATTAGGTAGTCCCACTCAGAAGTTAACCAGGTTGGGATGCCTGCCTGTAACCCTGTATTAGCCAAAGGGGCTACAAACGTTTCTAAAGTATATGAGGATTGGAGGGGTTTTGCTGAAAGGACGTATACAAACATACATGCCCCACTTAATTATATACAGCTCCCGCTTTAGGGCTCACTAGGTCTACCTCAGGGGAGATTTACATATATTGTTAAAGGAAGTAAAGGTTTTGCCATTGGTTTAAAAGACAAAGTCAAATTAGCTGCGTGACAACTGCCTTTCTAGTCTGCAGTGGAAGTATGAGAGCCATTTTGCACATTGTCACACACAGTGTGGCACAATCAGTGCTGCAGCCCTGTGTGGACACTTTTCCTTAAATGCCCTTGGTACCCTATACTAGGGACTTTTAAGTTGTCAGTACTTGCCAATTGGGTATAGCCAATCTGACATACACTTTGTAGTGGGTAAGAATTCTGACACAGAGGTGTGTGTGGGAGGGGGGGAGGGGGGGCTTGCATAAAGCCCATTTCTTTACAGTTAGAGTGAAGTCAAAGCAATTCCTGATACAATGTATGATATAAAATAATAACTAGAAACAAGCAAAGATGAATGTCTAGCTAGAGTTACTATTTGAGAAGAAATAACATTTTAATACACTGTAGAATGTTCCAGTCCTAACGACCCAAAAGTAATTGTGGATATGTGCATCAAGGCTGTCTTCCCATTTGTGCGCCATAGACAAGGGATCATTGAGGCTATGGTAGCCACATCGGGCCAGTAGCCTGGTGTTCTTTGCTAGACCGTTTTGGTGGTGGAGGTGTTTGGGAGTTTGTTTGATATATAAGATCCCTTTTCTGTTGCTGATAGATTCCAGGTGTCCTTCCTCCCACACTTACTTGGTGGAAACTGCCTGAGTTACTGGGTTTGTGTCGTGTTCTCGTAAAAAGAAACAAGGAGCAGTGAGGCAAAAGGAAGCGTTGCATAAAAGAGCTTCATCCTTAGCCCAGAAATTGCCATGACAACCTGGCCATAAAATAATTTAGAGGATAGAGGAGCCACAGCAGAGAAATGCAACCTACCTTGCCTCAGATACATATTCATCACCATACACACTGCTCTCTTTTACAGGGTATGCTCAAAGACAATGTCCCTGTCCACACTCACATGGCTGCTGAACCTTTAGCCAGAAGATTCCCTCCATCAATCGCATTCCTATGCGCTCCTTCTCGGCCTGAAGTTTTCTGCCGAGGGTACTGTCATGTGGTGATGTCATGAGATGAGTTTTCAGAACCACGGTAGAGCAAGGTATGGCACTGGACCGGACATAACACACAAGTGCCACCATGTGATGGGGAGGCATGGTTCCCGTCGAGGTATCAGACGTTCCTCCAGGTGCTGTGCATCGCAGGGAGAGTTCTCCTGCTTTCAATAGCAGTGGCGTGAGCGTACCTGCTCTTTTCATTGGGGCCTGAGAATGCCTGAGCTAGGCTGCTTTGCATTCTGGTGTGGGCAAACTTCTGCCGGGTTCTGTCTTTAATTACCTAGGAGGGTAAACCCAAATAACGTCACTGGGACTTGGTTATAGAACAGTACATAAGGAGAAAGGTCCCAGTGGTCGAATTACTGTATTTTAAAGAACCAAGAAAATCATACACAGTTATACACAGAATCATAGTATTCTTAATGAACAGTGTTATTTAATCACACTGAGCAACCTGTATTTTATAACATTTGGTAACACAATATTTAAAGCAGAGCCCCTTCCTGAGAAATGTCTACGTTTGTGAATTGTACACTGTTTCAATTCAATTCAAATAGTCTTTATTCGATAATTTCATAAAAGTGTCATTAAAAAAAGATATTACCCTAAAAACATATCATTCTGACAAATTTGATATGAGCATATCGATCGATAATCCCAGTCAATTATATAATAAATTGCAGTAAAAAAAGGAAAAGAAAGACAATTCCATATAAAAACCGTTTCTTGCCAGATCTACACTGGGAATACCCGCATTCCAGTAGTGTACTCATGTGATAGTTCCTAGAGCAGGGAGATATTTTCTTCGCAATGCCCAGGTCCAGCTAAGGAATTTAGCCATGGCAATAACAATATCTGCTCGAGTATTTGTTGACAGAATGCGCAGAGCTGTCATGCCCGATCTAGTACCTAGGTTTGAGCCCTATATAGGCTGGGCACACAAACAATACATGGGTTAACGACTCCTCCTGGGATGAGCACGAAGGATAGTTAGTTTCTGACACCTTATTCCATTTTTGCAGTGAAAGATCTTAACGGGAGAGTGCCCACTCTAAATTGGTGGTATAGTTTCCTATCACCAGGTTTTGTAATCAGATTCCAGTAGTCCTCATCTTCCCCTGCAAGCTTGTGCTCCGGAAAAATACCTGTGAGCGAGTTACTACCCACCACCGACAGGGTCTTCTTAGTAATCATATCCCAATAGAGTGCTTTGTACTCATTTTTATTGGGGAATAGATTCCCTATCGGGTCTTCCCACAGGTGTCGAAGCCCGATGTCAAGCCGGTTGCACATAAGCTTCTGCCGCCATTTAATTTTCGAGGACAGGTCAGCATGTCTAATGTACATTTAAGCATTAGCGTAAGATACCAATTCTGGGGTGGTCCATAGCCTCCTCCAGTAAGCTAGAGGTCTAAATCCTGCCACCTCGTCAATAGAAGTACAGCCCAGGTCTACTAACAAGGGCTTGATTGGGGTAGATTGTGGAAGAGCGGTCAGTGATCTCGGAAACTTATTTTTTGCCTGAACTAGGGGTGATACATTTTCGAACCCCCAGAGTTCGGCACCATATATTATAGAGGCTCTAATTTTCCCATTATAAATAGTTATAGTCGGCCCTACCGGTTTAGTCATTGAGAGTTGATGTTCTTTTAATAGAGCTCCTGCTAGCTGATTATGCCTAAGAACTAGAACGTCTAACTGTGGTGTCCAGTTCATTCTCCTACCCATAGTCACTCCTAAATATGTAAAGGTATCAGTTTGTTCCAGGGGAGCTTTTTTCATTTCTACTCTGCCTCTGGAGAAGCATGGCTCAATGGTTAGAGCGGCAGATTCTAATGCAGAGGAACCGGCAAGAGATGGAGCATCGGTTGGAAAATAAGTGTAGTAAGTGATTACCTTATTTATAAACCGGGAGAATAGGGTAGGGGCAAGCACACATCCTTGCCGCACTCCCTTATTAACTGGAAACCTATCAGTCAGTTTGCCCTGCTGTCCCCACCTTACCTGGGCGTAATTCACGTTATGCAGTTTAATATTAAAACCTAGGATTTCTAGAGGCATCCCAGCCTCCTTTAGGGAGTCCCATAGCTTATGGCGTGGCACTAAATCAAATGCTGATTTTAAATCCACAAAAGCTGCATAAAGGGTCCCCCCTGCAAGGATTACTGTGTTCCAATAAATCATCATAAACCTAAAAACTTGATCAATAGTGCTGACGTGGGGTCTGAAGCCTGCTTGATAGGTAGATAATACATTCTGGTCAATTACCCATTCATTGACCCTACCTAGCACAAGTCAAGCCACTATTTTCTGTAGGGTATCGACTTAACTTATCGTCCTATAGTTGCTAGGACTGGCACGGTCACCCTTTTCGTAAATGGGAATGATTTCAGCCCCGTGCCATGCATCTGTAATTGGTGCGCCTCTAGCAATTGCATTTATGATGATAAAAACATATTCTGACCAGTTCTTCCTATCATGCTTATAGATATCGGCCGGGATACAATCCGGGCCAGGGCCCCTCCCTGCTGGTACCCCATCCAGGACCCTTTCTATCTCTCATTTATCAAATGTTAAAACAACCTCAGTGTTGACCTCAGGGTAGGCTGTTGCGTTGCTAGTCAGGGAAGTAAATTGGGCTTGATAATGCTCCACCCAAAGTTCAGGATGTACATTATTAACAGGAGTAGGATCAATCACACCACTGCCCCATTTGACTAATTGCCAAAATTTGGCCCAGTTCTTCCCCTTACTGGCATTGGTTAGGCTTACCCACCTGTCTTCATCAAAAGCCTTCTTTGCCTGCATTTGTACTTTTTTATAGCTTGGTATGAGGTACTTCTGAATTAATTGCATTTGAAAGGTGCTTAAATGCAGCTGCACAAGCCTAATCGCACCATTTGGCTGATCTTTTTAAATTCTGCCTATGGGGTTTTCTATTTTTTGTAATCAGGGACTTTAATTTAGCAAATAAAACCTTGTGGGCCTTTGTGAGGTCTAAAAAAGAATTCTCTTGGGTGTATATGAAGCCAAGCAGTGATAATGTTTTCTTCGATAGTAGCCTTAATCTGCTTTAGGACGCCTTCGTCTTCAGAAACGACTTCCGATTTCAACTGTCTGCAATCTAGGGCCATAGTCACTTCGCCTATTGCGGTTTCCATGACGCCTTGGGATGAGCCAATCCCTTCCTGCCGAAAATTAATAAAAGTGAATCGTGATCGTTCTCTGTTCTGTGGTGAACCAGCATTTCCACAAGTCTAGGCCATATCTCCAAGCTAAGGAGGATGTAGTCAATTCTGCTGCTTCTGGTCTCGTTGGAAAAGGTATTAGTGCCATTCATATCTGAGGGTGATCTCCCATTGGCAGCCCTAAGCCCCCTCCCCAGGGTTAAACTTTTTAGCTGTAGCGCCACCTCAGACCATTTATTAATTGGTGGCAGCGATAGAGATGGTATCCCACTGTTCCATTCACTACCTTATCCTCACTTCATCCAGTACACCCTCACCATCCTCCCCTGGGGCACTGCTTTGAATATTGTGTTAACAAATGTTCTAAAATACAGGTTGCTCAGTGTCATAGTTTTATTAATAACCTGTGCGATTACTTAAAATCTTTACAGTATAAGATACAATGAACTACAGTAAAATACAATGAAATCCCCCCCCCCCGTCGCGCCCTACTCCAAGTAAAACCGAGAGTGCAACTATTTAGTTACAAAACTGACTGTTTTGACTACTTTTGTCGAATCAGAGTTCTATTAAAAGAATAAGAGTTTTGATTTCTCCGTGAGTCCGCGCCTACTGGAGTCTGAGAGACGTGTAGAAGTTCGGCATCATCAATCACGCTGCGGAGCCAGTTGACAGTGGGTAGGTACTACATCAGACCCTTGTCCGACCCAGATTACATACCTCAGTCCAATGGTTCCAATTACTTTGTGACGTCTCCCTGAATTAACTGTAAGCTGACAACATTGGGGCGGCAGGGAAAGCGTTAAGCCCACTGTCGAGGCCCTTCGGAACAGTAGCCTTTTATTGGGAATCGAGTGCCATTTTAACTTGATGGATGAACTTGCCGACCCTAGCTAACAAGCAGGTCGTAGTTTCTGATAAACACCAGTCCGAGGCCTCTCTGCATGTTCTATGGCCTAGGTTCCGTAATGCCGGACGCAGCAATCGCTGTCGATCGCTGGCCAACTTTGTGCAGCAACATAGCAGGTGTAGCCAGGATTCTCTGCGATAGTTGCAAGGTCGGCAAGCAATGGCTCCGTCCGTTCGTGCCCAATTTGGGTTGAAGTCCGCGATCCTGAGGGCCAAAAGGCGCAGAAACTGAATTTTCTGTCTTGCATGAGTTGTTAATGAATCTTGCAGGTATGGTTGGGGTTTGCCGGGAATATAGGACTTGTCCAGGGCCAGAGTTAGTGGTTTGTGCCGGAGCGAAGAAGGATCGAGCTCAAAAGAGATGGACTAGACTTGGCGCTTAACGGCTTGGGCCCAGGCAGAATATGGAATTTCGTGAAGGTACAGGCTCCTTCCCTCGATTTTTAGAACATCAATGGCTAGTTCCACCTTGGAGTGCCATGGGGAGCCTGCATCGCCGAAGATGGTTTTTAGGAAGTGCTTTAAGGTGTTTTCGGGCGATTTCAGTACTCTAATATAATATTTTAGCAAATCCCCCAGTAGTGCCAACTCTGGTCGTTTCAGGCCTATTTCTAGTCTTAGCCTATTGTTCCTTGCCTGTCTGGGGGCTCGTAGCACCATCTTGTATGCTTTCGCCTGGGCCGTGTGGACCACTTTCTCGAATGCCCCTGGGTAGGCTTTGTGGCCGTACGTGATGGCGGGGATCAGTTTAGCCCTGAGTACTGTCAGCATCGGTTCTGCTGAGGGACTGGCCAGGCGATGGCTCAAGCGTCTTAAAGACAGTATTATTTTGTCTATTCTTGGTTTAAGCTCCTTCAGATGTTTAACTGCGGTGGCCCTCTCAGATACCCATATGCCCAGATAGTTATAGGATGGGGCCGTGATGATTCGGTGCTCCCCCAGGGACCATGAAGCTTTTTTTTGTGATGTATTTGCCAAAGATTACTATCTTGGTCTTGCTCACATTGATCCGTAGATCATTCTCCTTGTAGGTGGCAAGACTATTTAAGGCTCTTTGAAGCCCTACCCTGGTGTGGTCCATGACAACCGTATCGTCTGCGTACTGGAGTGTTCCCAAGACCAGCTTCCCCAGTCTTGGAGGTGCTAGGTTGGCATCTTTCAGGGCTTGTCCCATGTCCGCTATGTACAGATTAAAAAGTAGGGGGGCCAGGACGCTCCCCTGCTTTAAACCAGAGTTGGTGGCAATTCTTGTTGTTGTGATTGTGGGGCTTAGTTTCACCTGGACCCAGGTCCCCTCATAAAGTGCTTTTATGGCTTTTATCAGGGCTTTGGGGAGCCCCCAGGACTCTAGTTTTGCCCAAAGCCGGCTTCTGTTCACTCTGTCAAAGGCCGTGGAATAATCTATAAAGCAACAGAACAGGGGTAGCTTATTCCTCGTATTAGCCTTCTTCGCGAGGTAAGTAAGTGCTTTGATGTTATCCAGAGTGGAACTGTTAGCCCTAAAGCCGGTCTGTGAGGGCGGAAGAATGCCGTTCTTATCCACCCAGGTCTCCAGGTCCTTTAAGAGAAGGCTGGCATATACCTTAGCTTCAATGTCAAGGAGGGCTATGAGTCTGTAATTAGACGGGTTCAAGTGATCGCCTTTTTTATGAATGGGAAATAGGATTGAGCCTTTCCAGAAAGTTGGAAAGATTGCGGTTGCGAATGAGTGGTTGTATAAAGGAGTAAGTGTGGTTGCAAAGAAGGCTGGGGCGGTCTTAAAAACCTGGGCGGGGATCCCATTTGGGCCAGGGGCGCCGTCGGTTCTGATGGCCTTGATGTGCTTTGCTATCTCCGCCTCTGAAAATTTTCTGGGTCGGGTCGGGGTTAGGTCTTCTGTCGGGGCGCTTTCAGTTTTGATGGTAGCAGCTGCCGCCTTGGACCACACGGTTTTGCAGGGAGTCGGCCGGTTTGGCTCACAGGTATACAGCCCCTTTGCATACTGTTCCCACACTTTCCCTGCAACACTGTTTTCCTTGTGCGCGCCTCCAGGGGACAAGCTGTTGATATAGCGCCAAAGCTTGCTGTTGTCTTTTTCTTTGATTAAGGAAAACACTGTCAGCCAGTTCTGTTCGGTCCGCTGTCTTTTCAGTTCCCAGATTTTCTTTTTGTAGTTGGCTCGCAAAACGGCAATGGGGGGGCCCCCTGGCAGGTGGGTGCCTTTCTTTTGCTCAGTGTGATTAAATAACACTGTTCATTAAGAATACTACGATTTTTAGCCCATGTGTTCCTCACCACAGCTCACCTCCCCCACCTACCGTCGGTGAGAGATGGTAAGCGTTCTACCTTAGTACAGTCTCTTTTGCTTTGGGAGTAAGTTGATTTTATGACATATTCGCTGACCACCTTGTGTACCTCAGGGCTATGCTAATCTTCACCTCCTTATTATTGCCGAACGATCACAACCGGCGGTCATTCTTCCACCTTCTCTGCAATGTCCCACACCTCAGCTTTAGGTCCAGTAACTTCCTACCTGTCCTTGGAATCACTCCCGATACTCATCTTAACTGAGCTTTACGTCAACTTTGAACTGTTGAAGTCCATACTGCTCCAAATATTGCCATTCTACACTCTGTCCCCGCCATGTGTTGTCTTAACCGTTTCAGCGCGGCGCGAATTTTCGCGAGCACAGCCCAACCGACACTGATGACGGAACCGTTCCGTCATGAGCGTCGAAGGGTTTAGCACTGCCTTTATTTCTGTAATCCTTGCCTCCAAATGTATAATTTGTAATATGTATAACACACTTTTTCCAGTGCCATTCCATCAATGCTTGAGGAGCAAATTACAAAGATTGCTGGTAGGTAGTAGTGTGGTCTTGAACCCACGTGTTGCATTGAGCATACTGAACCTTGCAACTCCTATACATGGATAAAATAGTTTTTGTCTGAGGTTGTACTCTATTGCCAGTCTTTCATGTTGTAAACAAGCTTGTTAGATGTCTGACAACCCAATTATCATGTAATCGGAAACTATGGGGTTGCCTTTAAGAAACTCTTATTGGCGATGTACAATGCAGCAGCCCCTGGGGAACTTATTTGAGTATCGCAAAGTTTTCAGGTTGGTGAGGGGAACTTGCTATCCAGAGTCCTCTCAAGAGTGCCATCTCTCGGTCTTCCTTAGTAATTCACAAAACATCTCCACTGTGTTAAATCATTGTGATACTTGGCTAAAGGAGGCTAAAGCCCAGTGACAATTTAGGATTCTGGGTGATGACACGTATGTGATGACATCTTAGCCGAATTCTAGGCTCAGGGAGATGATTTGAGGGGGACATCTGCTAGCCGACTAGGTGTTCTGAGGATACTGCCGATTTGTCTTTCATGGCCGGGCTCTGTGAGGCCCCTTCATACTCGGTGCGCCATTAGAGCTCTTATTCAGGATTCCGCTAGAGTAAGAGGTTCTCAGACAATTGAGGGGTAAGTACCAACACCCATTCACAAACCATGGGCCATTTCACAGGTAAGACGCAGTGCCCTCTGCCAGCGCACCTCAGACGGGGTGCCCCGGCCACAGACCTGTTCTTTGTGCCCTATCACAATGATTGCGGTGTCCCCACTGCGGCTGCTAACTCTTTGTGGTGCAGTCAGTGTGCCCCAGACAGCTTCTTGGACTCTGCGTCAGCATCTTCAATACGGCATGGACGCATGCAAATGAGTGGATGCCCTCTTGAGATCTTGCTAGAGCTACTTTTGTGCCGGTGCAATCTGTATTAAAAAAGGGGGCTCATGGAGACGGGGCAGGTGTCCACGTGGAACGCTTCAAGCCCCTGTGCGGGGTTTGAGGTTGCAGACGCTCTGATTTTGTGAATCGCAGGGTGTGTGCAGTCCCTCAGATGGGCTTTGTGTTTGAAACAACAGATGAGAAATACAGGGCCTTTAGCTGTAGAGCCAGACTCTTTTGGAGACCAGGATAAGGCCTGTAGGCTTAGTTTGTACCGTAAGCAGTACAGCCTTCCTGGCTTGGACTGGAGAGGCCTGGCTAATGTTCTATCAGCACTAGGTTCATATATCCGACGGTATCTAATTGTTTTTAAGGTGAGAAGCAGACCTATAAGTACTGTACCGCAACAGTCTAAATTTCTCATTCTCCGACCAGAAAACAATCCACCAATTGGAAGACATAGACCTTTATAGATTCCTAAAGATAAAGCCAGCCCTGTCAAAGACAAGCCTAGCCAGCACCTAACCCTCAAACCGAATACTGAGATAAACATATCCACCCCGCTAAACAACCATGGGTGGAAAACTCTGTGGGCCTCAGCCACGCAAAACAAGATCACCCCAGTCTTCGCACATAGGTCACCCCAGTCTTCGCACAAACAAAATTCTGGCTACTCCGCAAAACTTTCTGGACTCCAGACCGTTTACACACACTAGACCTAGGGGAAGACTCCCTTTGCTGGAACTGTAACACAGTGAAGGGAGACCTAGCGCACCTCATCTTCCACTGCCCAACACTCAAGGTGTTCTGGGGAAGGGTATTTGATTTCATAGGCAGTGTGTTTAAATGCAATCTAACGAGAGACTTTGCCTCCCTCACCACAGCGTTTATACTAACTGATCTCTCCTCTGAGAGAGAGAGAGGGAACTAATGGACCTACTTCTGACCGCTGCGGTCCAACTGATCCTCACCAACTGGAAAGACACTAGCAAAACTCGCTACGAAGGTTAGATCAACTGGGTCACTCACCTCAGAGGAGCGGACCGCTTGGCGCGGCAACACTCCCCCTGGAAAGCGTCATCAAGGGGACTGTGGGAAGCTTTGGACAGGTCCCTAGACCCCTACGAACCTCCATAGGAAACCGACCCGAACACATACTGTTACGATCCACGCCCAAGGCACAGCAAAAGTATGAACCGGATGGACTCGAAAACTAGCCTATTAGTCTCGAGTTGAGATAAAACGAACTGCAGTTGATATATCAGACGCTAATGTTTAAGTCAAGAATGTATATCTCTCTATTTGCCTGTCCTATCCTCTTTCTCTCTCTTATTTCTAACTTTATGTTCTTTCCTCCTTACACCTACTTCTCTATCAAAATCTAGCCAGCAAGGGGGTAACTGCATAAACAGCACTGTACTAATGTTCTTTGCCAGCGGTGTTTAACCATGCAGCAGCATTTGTGATTGTATACAATTTATTTAAAAAAAATTAAATTTGACAAAAAAAAAGAAAATCAATAAAAATTGCTTTAAAGAATGTACTGTTCCGCTTGGGACTGCCTGTAGAATTAACATCAGGTGAGGTCTGTAATTCTTGTGCGAGTTGTGTTTGCCTTGCAGTCTGTTGGGTTTGCACTGCTGCTGGTAGGCTGTTCTCCCAGGATGCGGGCACTCTCCTCACAAACAAGGCGGCTTCCTTGTAAGCTGGGAGGGCTGCTATGCATCAGAATGCCAAAACGTAATGAAATTTGAGGGAGCACGAACAGAAAACTGCTGAAAGTGTTGTTCAGCCCACAGAGAGAGAGAGGCTTTATTAAAAAAAAAACAATACCTGGAGGGAATGGCTGGCCTAACGGTGCACTGTAACCTTACGCGCTGCTAAAGAAGAACTCTTGTTTGTTGCTGCAACGCCAGGCTGACGATTTATTTCCGCACCTTAGAAAATGTGATGTCTTTTTTGACAAAAAGCCAATCAGTCTCCTCCCCGCCCCTAGACCC
This sequence comes from Lissotriton vulgaris, assembly GCF_964263255.1. Classification (NCBI taxonomy): domain Eukaryota; kingdom Metazoa; phylum Chordata; class Amphibia; order Caudata; family Salamandridae; genus Lissotriton; species Lissotriton vulgaris. The sequence continues at coordinate 151,485,200 of NC_141700.1, read as the reverse complement.
TGGTAGAACCCGCTGCCTGACGCACAATTGCTTTTGGGCTTTTAGTAACATGAGGGCAGAGGGACCATGAAAGGGGGTTAGATAACTGGACAGAGAGGGCACTGAAGCAAGGGAAGGGTGGGCGCCCGCGTGGGGCAGAAGAACTGAGACGGGCCAGACCCTGAGCCTGAAGGACTGCTCTTTACGCCCCTTGTTGGTTAAAGACCTAAAGTGCTGGGGAGGGCTTTAAATGAGCCGGTGCTGTCAGGTACTGCGCACCTGCAAGTCTTCAGATTCAAGGGCGAGTACCAGCGCTTCCTGTCACTGCTGGGTGAATGCTTGCACTTGTATATTTCTATTTAAAACACTGGGGCATGGTCAGTCACGTGAAGGGCTGACCCTCTCACTTTGCAGCACGGAGGCATTGAGATATTTACTGCTGACAAGGTTCTGATTGGAAAGATGGCGGCAGCCATGGCTGAGGCTGGGGTTCCTTGGCACGGGGTGGACCTCCCTGTATGATAGACTTGCCCTCTAGCCCACCTGTGCAATCAAATATAGTTTAAGAGGTGGACTGATGCTCTGCGATCCTTCTCTGATGCATCACCCCAGGGCTGCAGTATCAGCCACTTAGTAACCAAGAATCCTAGCCCCTTTTTCAAAAGATGGCTTCTCCTCCTTGGCCTCAGAAAGCAATGGGAATGAAACGCGGGAGTTTCAAAGGCCTGGGAATTCTTAGGCGCACCCTTGAAGCCTAATGTTCCTCGGACATCTGAGGATGTCTCATTGTACGTCACGTTAGAAGGTTCATATGTGACGTGTTTGTAGTTTCGCTGTTCGCAGTGTGGAGTCCGAGTGTCGGGCGCCGCTACTGAAACAATAAAAGTAAGACTGCATATTTCTTCACTGCGTCTGCAAAGTTGTTGATGTGCTTGCAATAAAGTGTCCAGTGTGAGGCGCCTATAAGCCCGCGTGTGAGGGCAGCAGTTCCCTCTGTTTATCCTCCTCCGCCTGTAGGCAGTGTAAGATTTGGAGGGAGCGGTTATAGGGCAGTTCTCGTAGCGGATAATGTGTGCTAGTGCATGATGTAGACGGGTATTGTTAAATTCTGAGATTCTGATGTGCTTAAATATTACGAACCTGCTCCAGGTTGAGGTGCATGGACATACCTGTGTATGGGTTCTGGGTATGCAGTGGCGAAGGGGGCCCCAGGTTAGGTGTGATGTGTGCTGGCAGCAGTGGGTGATAATGGGTATCACAGGTGAGGAAGGGGTGATTTTTTTTTTGTGTTTTGTTACTGTGGTGTGTTCGTATGTCTTGAATGGAGAGGCCGGTGCAGGTCTGTGGTGAGATGAAACGCCACGTTATAGCCTTGAATTGCGAAGCCTTGATATCCAATGGCATTAAATGAACGGGGCGTCCTCCATCGGGCCTGCGCGAGCCCCTTCGCACGAGGGCCCTCCAGCTGCAGCCGGGCCTGTCACTTCTTGTCTCTTGCAGCTTCCGGATGCGTCAGATCTTGGTGCCTGATTGGGGGCGGGCGGAAGGATGCGGAAGTTGACTCAACACAGAGGTGTTGAATTTAATGCTGTGGATAGGCACGGAAGGAGACGAGGCAGAGGAGGGTTGCCTACAGATAGGGCGATATTTAACCCGGTTTGTTAGCTGCTGTTGAGGCGTTGGACAAACAGCAGGTGCTTGTCACAGACTGGATATCTTGACATGAAAGACAAACAGACACGAGCTACAGACCAGAATCTACAAAGTCTGACCCAAGGAGATATAGGGGAGCCCAACCCCCCGTGCACCAAATAAAATGAATAGTTTTAATCATAGTGAGCATTGAGTGGGCTTCCTGTTGTAGGTGGGCCGAGCATCTTTCTATGAGTGGGTGGAACATACACTAAGCTCCAGCGCTGACTTTAATCCGATACTTTCAGTGCTACTGTTGTATGTTTAAAAAATAAATACATAGGTGGTGAGTTTTATATAGCGCGAAGCCTGGAGGTATCAGAGCGCTTTACATGAGCACCAGTTACGTTACAGACGGACACATTAGTTTTTATTAGACACAGGGAGATTAAGTGATTTGCCCAGAATCACAGGGTGTTGAGCGTCCCTGCCGAGACTTGAACCCGGTACTCCAGATTCCAGGTCGACCTTTCTAGCCGTCCATTGTGTGACTTTCAGTTGTGGTGTTTCCCAGTGGTTTATTGTGATGTCATGTTGTGTTACATGTATAGCTTCCAAACACCTTGCGATGGCGGAATACTGTGTGAGAACGTGAAATAAATAAGAAAAGGGTTTTGTGGGTGCTACAGAAAGTGCCTGCCTAGATTATCAACACTTGCATTTTAGGTTGGTATTCCTTTTATTCGGCCTGACCTGGAAACTGCTGTCTCTAACGCCCAGGACTGAAGCAGATTAACAAATTAATCTGAATACATCTGTACATACATAGGAGGTGTCAGGACTCTTCATCCGCAGTCCTCTTAAACTGTCATTCACATTTACCTTCTGCCCAGAACAATATACAGGGAGCAGTAGTAGGGCAGCCCTCATCCTACACAGTGTGTGGTGGCAGTTGTCCTGATGACTTGCGCATTTGCCAAAAAAGTAGTGTACATCAGTGGGTTTGTTAGTTGGCAATTCTCTCCTTTCCTTCCTTTTTTGTATACTGCGTTTTTTCTCCCATGTTTACTTATTTTCCCTTTGTAAATAAATGCTCACTGCCTTTAGTTTATTGCATTTTTTACTTACAACTTTTAATTTCAATTAAATAAAAAAAATATGGTGCATTGCAAGCTTGCCAATTAAAGACGTTCTGGCTTTGCCTGTGCTTGTCCACTTTGTGTCCTTGCTGTCTGTGGATTGATCATTGATGTCTCTCACGAAGTGCAAAGTAAAAATAAATGAAATAAAATATCCCCAGCTTGTGCTTGTCCCAGCATAAGGGCTCGGGAGTGGGAGGACTAGGACTGGTGGAGAAGCAGGACTTTCAGAGACCAGATAGAGCGCAGACATAGCTCAGGTGTCTTTCATCGCTCACTGTGTGCCCTCCTTCACCCAGGAGGTGTCACCTCCAGGGGTGAGGAGGGTTATTAACCCCCCGTGCTCTTTTAGTGGTCGTGGCCGTTTGTATCCGATGGACATGGGTCTGAGACCACCCACCCTTAGGGAGGTCACCAGACAGCTGGCAGGTGGCACTGACTTTTACCACTTGAGGCCTGAGTGGAATGTGAACAGATGCCCAGGAGGTGTTGGTAGGAGGCCTGTTAAACCGAGCTGTGTGGGCAAGTGTCAAAGATTCAAGCTGACGGGACAGCATTGATTAGATGGGTCAGGGTTTTATTTGTCAGACTTTTCATGAATACCCAATTCCTCCAGCAAATGCCACGTACCTCGATTATCTTCTTTCGATAAGACATTTACGGATAGAGGTAGACATTAAAAGCGAGTCCTTCGCGCATTTGGAGTCCAATCACCATGTTTGTTGGTTCTCTGGACGCCAGTAAAATTATAAGGCGGTTCAATGGATTTTCTGAAAAAATAGTAAACTGACGACTTTTTTCTGATTTTGTTTAATATAGCCGACAACCAAGACAACCTCTAGCTTTCTCTGCATACTTTGTTGCAAAGTAAAATTTAGAAATGGAATCATGTCAACGTTGTGGTAGTTGTCAAATTTAATTGTGATGGGCTCGAGGTGTGCATTTATGCTTGTATGATACGCAGTGGGGAGATGGGCTTTGAAGTGGCACAGCGAATGGCTGGGACCCTATTATCTGGTTAGTTGTCACACAATGGTTTGGCAGGTCGTGACAAGATAGGAGGTTATTAGTAACGATGTCTGTGGGATACTGAAAACTCAATTTCTCAAGCCTGTCTCCTGATTTAGAGGACTTGAATTTTATCACAAACTCCACAGGGAGCCAAATTGGAGCTTTTAGGGTGGTTGTCTTGTAATCTTGTTTTTTTTAATGATAAGACACCGACTGCCTGTCTGGCTTTTCACTCCTGCAACTTGTCAGTGATTTTTTTTGCGACGTTATGTGTTGATTATGCTCCATTAGTTCAATCCTGCCATACGACAAATGTTTGCTGGAGAGAGTGGGCACTTTGTGGGATGAATTGTTGGAAATTCGTACCTCCGGACCGAGTTTTTGGCATAACTGCTGTTGCCATTAGGAATGTGCACTTTTGTTTTGAAATCAGGTTCTCAAGGATGAATGGGTAAAAGGTCCACCTTTGCACATAGACTTTTGTAGCTCATGCACCATTCCAGCGAGCAGTTTCCAGGCAGTAGGCAAATGCATTTTCTGCAGTGTTCTAGTCACGGGTTTGAAGTTCTGGCATGGCTGATTCGGGTGTCATTCTCCCCAAGGCTATAAAATGGTGCTTTCGAGTGGTGTAATATTTACACAAATTATGTACAGTTTTACAAGTCTGAGTGCCACATGACTACCAACGAGTGCTAAATCTAGACAAATGCAAATATAGGTTATTATTAATTTGCAATAAAATAAACCAGACGTGGCCTCTGAGATGAATTCAGCCCAGCAGAACAAGTGGGATCAGTTGAGATTGGCGTTGGCTCTCCTGCCCTTCACACCTTGCTTCATTCAGGATGGATGCAGGAGTGATGTGTTTTGACTTCTTCTTGAAGACATTCAAGGCTTCAGACAGGCAAGGAGGGTCCACAGAGCAGGTTGGAAGCCCTGGTGTTGACACCCAGTGGCATTCACAGAAGCTTGACCCTGGCCAAGAGGCAGAGAGAAGGCTACATGCGGATCTGGAAGAACAGAAGATCTGAGCGGTAGGACTGGTCCAGCAGCCCTGGCGTCGGCATTTGGTATTAAGGATCATTTGAGAATTCACACATGATAAAATGAATATTCATAACTAATCCGAGCTGTTCGGATTCATCAGTGCGTAGAACATGTCTACATTAAAAACCATCTCCATAACAAAACCTGCTGAACGAAATGAATCTGTGTATATTAAAGTGGAAACTTGAAACATAGTTGTTTGGTGAGTAATTATAGGCTTTAAGAGTTGAGAAAAGGCGAACTAAGACAAGCCAAGTGAGAGTTTTAAGAAGGATCCTCCTGTCCACTTATGTTGTTAATAGAGTAAGTTAGAGGTGATAATGTAGAAGTAATGTATCCCTTCCACACCACAAGCCCCGAAGCAGAATAGCCATGAAAGAAACCCTGCAGCCACAGCCTCCAAACCCTCCTATTCTTCCCATTTATCATCATGGGCACCCTGTTGGTGGCAGGATTTGCCATCACCTGCCCAGCTGGCAGTCCATAGTATCGGACAGGTGGGGTTTGCAGATTTTCCAAAGCAGCTGTTAAAGGTGACTGAACCTCAGAGCCGACAAACTCAGCCAAAGTTGCCTAGCGGATCACGAATGGCGTCTCCTTCCAGAGGTGGTGCAAGGTCTCTTTCAGCAATAAGGAGACTAGAGCCTTGGTTAGATCCGTTTGCCACCGCAGAGAACACGCAATGTCAGCAGTTCTGTGAGCTGGAGTCTCCAAAGCGGCTCTCGCTTAGAGACACTTTTTGTCTCGAATGGAGCTCGGACTTCCTGTATGCCTTTCCGCCCATACCATTCCCGCTCAGAGTTCTCAAGAAGATCAGGAACGACCAGGCCCAAGTGATCACTGTTGCTCCAAATTGGGCACGGAGAGTGGTATCCCGAGCTGTGAGCAAGGCCATTGGTCCTCCGATCAGGCTGCCCCTTCCTGAGGATCTTCTGTCACTGCAGCAGGGGTGGGTTCAACACTCAAACCTGTCAACTCCCCGCTTTCTTGCGTGGAGAATAAGCAGTGACAGTTGATAGCCTATTGTCTTCCACCTCAAAGTCTGCAATGTTACCTTGACAGCCAGGATTCCCTCACCCTATATGGTTTACGCCTGCCTTTGGGCTAAATTTGTGGCATGATGTTCAGAAAGACACATTGATCCCCTTTCTGCACCCCTTTCTCAAGTGCTCCTGTTTGTACTTTCCCTTTCCCAGCAGTGCTCTGCACACTGTTATGGGAAATCTATCTGCAATTTCTGCTTTTCTTCGGTTGCCCTACCAATCTTACATTTTCCATTCCCTTTTGTACATAGGTTTTTGAAAGGTTTGCAAAAACAACAATTGATGGACAGAATGCAGAACAATGTCATACATTGTACAGAGATCTGGGCCTAAATCCATCGTTTTTTTGCACTCCACACCACCCCAGTTCAGACATGGCCATATGCAAATCAGCCTTGACCCTGTGCCTCATGGGAACAGTCTAGCCCGAACTGCCAAGCCATGTCTTTCCTGGACCGGAATCAAGCATCCTAGGACCGGTTTCTGGCTATCAGCCGTCTTCAGCCAGGATAGCTTGACTCCAGTGGTGTGGAGAGCATGGGACTCACGTCTGAGCATACCCATCCCACTCGGGGTGACAAATGCAAAAACAACAATTGATGGACACAATGCAGAACAATGTCATACATTCACCCCAGTACAGAGATCTGGGCCTAAATCCATCGTTTTTTTTGCACTCCACACCACCCCAGTTCATACATGGCCATATGCAAATCAGCCTTGACCCTGTGCCTCATGGGAACAGTCCAGCCCGAACTGCCAAGCCATGTGTTTCCTGGACCGGAATCAAGCATCCTAGGACTGGTTTCTGGCTATCAGCCGTCTTCAGCCAGGATAGATTGACTCTCTCACTCTAAGGAAGAGGTGTGCCTTCACTATCTGGACCCAAAAAGAGTGTTGTCATTCTACCATGACTGCTTTAAAGAGTTTCGGGTGGACAACCAACTCTTCTTTGGGTATGTTGGAGCGTAGAAAGGACAAGCCGTGCAGAAGCAGATCATCTACAGATGGATCGTGCTCTGCATCAAAATCTGCTATGCATTGGCAAAAGAAGCAACCCCTGAAGGGTTTGCATGCTCATTGCACCAGAGAGAAAGATATAACCAAACAGTTAGCTCACAGATTTCCAGTCCAGGATATCTGTCAGACAACAACGTGGGCCTAATTGCATTGGTCCTGCAGGGTGTTTCTAATGTGAAATCGGTCTGCAGACTCACCTCTAGGAACGTATTGCTTCGGTATCTATTGTAAGGTAAGGAATCTGCGGCTGGAAGTTTCTATTAGAAGAACAAGTTACTTACCTTCGGTAACGCGTCATCTGATAGAAACTCTAGCTGCATATTACTTACCGACCCATCCATCCTCCCCAATCTGCGAACGGATTTCTAGGACAGGATATTTTCCTTTCAGGGCACTAGTTTTCCATACTAGTGTTCAGTATACTTTGTGGCTCCACGCTCGCTAAAAGTAACTTGCGGCTGGGTGGTGCCTATATTGACTCCACATACATCACTTCTGGCATAAACAATCCCATTCAGAGCCGAACGACCCCCTACTAGTGCACTGGGGATACTGCTCACAAAAGATTTGCGGATCCAGTCTGATGCCTGGGGAATATTCGAAGGTAAGAAATCTGCGGCTAGGTAAAGTCTCCACCAGATAAGTCGCTACTGAAGGTAAGTTACTTGTTTTTTCGGGCATCCTGAATTACCAATGTTTTTCGCTATACATTTTTAAAGATTCCATGTCACGCCTGCAGCAGAATCTTTTGGCGCATGGCATATTTTATGTCCATGCCTGTGATTTCTTTTACCTTAAAATCACATAGATGCCTGAAAAATGCCTTTTCGTCTGTAATGTAATTGTAAATGTATGTAGTCTTCTTCCTTTCCTGCCTGACAGTAACCAATATCGGCAACACAGGGTTGAGCTTTGGCTTGCTTTGGGAGCTTGAGGTGCTCTGGTGGAACATATCCATCTTTGTTGCGGCATCAGCCCCATACAGGCACCGAAATCTGGCCCGATCGGAGCCTGCCCTGTGTAAAGTTGAAACCACACAATTTAAGTAGAAGATGTAGTTTATTAAAAGAACACAGGAGCAAGGTAGGGAACAGCCTACACAGGACTTCTTCATCAGCAACTCCCCTAGTTGCTAGGCAGGGGAAACCAGGATACAGTGGAATACATACAGACACATTCTAAAAGAATTAAAGGGCAACATAACACATCTTCCCCTTTTACAAAAGGAGGTAAGAAAAAAAAACAAGTTAGAGAAATAAGACATTCAGCAAACAAAATCTTCTAGCCACTTGGGTTTAGAGCAAATGCGTTTCCGGTTTACAAATACATCACTGCCACATGGAAGTTCATTGACAGAAGTTGAATTGACGTCATGATTCGGTGGAATAGAAACAGAGGTAGCAGGAACACTAGAGGACGGAACAGACCCATCTGAATTGGCAGGAGGGTTAACTACATTTGCACTAGAAGGAACATTACATGCATTGGGGGAGGAAGGGTTAGGATTGGAGGAAAGATTTTCAGAAACACTAAAACCACCATGATCCCCACAAGGAGTAGAATTAAGAGTGGAAGTACATGGCAGGTCAGGAGAAATAAAGTAGTCATTAGTTAGACAATTTTTTCCTCTGTAGATGGCAATTCTTTTAAGATTCCACACTTTACCATCGCTAAGGAGGACGGCATTTCGAAGTATTTTTTTGACCATAAGAGGTTCAGAAAATTGGGAATCTCCCTTACGGACTTTCCAGGGTTTTTTAACTTTAACCCACATACCAACATGAACTTCTGCAGTGCTAGAGCAACATTTCTTATCAAAGTTTCTCTTGTACTCCAGGTGCTTATCAATAACATCAGTTCTAACTTTATTCATGCAAATGTCTAAGCAAGATTTATTATGTAACCATTTGGGATTGCATTTAGTTCTGGCAACACGACCTCTCATGATTTCAAAGGGAGACATTTTTAAAGCATCATGAATATTGGTCCTATATGACCAGACAGCTTTGAAGGCTGAAGTTTCCCAATCCTCACCATTTTGTACAGCTATTTGTATGGCATTTTTCAAAACTCTGTTGAACCTCTCGCAAAGTCCATTACCGCTAGGGTTGTAAAGAGAGGTAGTCTTATGTACAATACCCACACGTTCAAAATAGGATTTAGTTAGTCTGGACGTGAACTGAACACCATTATCACTGATAACTTGATTGGGCAGGCCTTCTTCAATGAAAACTCTGTCAATAAAATTCAAAACAGAAGAAGAATCAACCTTGTCCACAATGGTGATATTAGGCCATCTGGAAAATACATCAATTATAGAAATAATAAATTTATGATCGTCTCCAATTGGTCCCATAATGTCCATGGCAACAGTATGCCAAGGACCCTCTGGAACTAAAGGTTCACACATGTCAGGTTTGAGCGTGTTGAGAACTTTATCGGAATTAGCACAAGTGACGCATTCACGAACAATTCTTTCAGTAAGGACATCAATACCTGGCCACCAATACCATTGTTTAACATTCTGTTTGGTTTTCACAATACCACAATGATCTTTGTGACACAGATCAATGATGCCCTTCCTTAAAGAAGAAGGTGGAATGGCTTTTTCACCTCTAAAAATTGTATCATCACAAACAGTTAGCTCATTTCTAACCTCCCAATAGGGTTTAAGATCGGACGATAAATCCTTCTTATCAGTCCAACCTTCCCGAATGTAGGTGATAATAGAAGTTAAAGTATTGTCTTTGAGATAATCATCCTTCCACACCTTTTTATCTATACAAAAAGGATTACTATCAAGGACATAAGCAACATGGAGAGAATCCCATTCATTCACCTCACATTCTTGTAGATCAGTAGGCATACGGGAGAGAAAGTCAGCGATAACGTTGCTTTTACCAGGTAGGTATTCAATCTTAACAACAAAATCTTGTAGCCGCATGGACATTCTTGCAATTCTAGCAGTAGCATTATACATGCCTTCAGTAGAAAGGAGTTTAGTGAGAGGCTTATGGTCTGAACGTACTATACATTCTCTTCCCCATACAAAACTGCGAAAATGCTCAAGAGCCCAAACTACAGCCAAAGTCTCCTTCTCAATAACTGAGAACTTACTCTCCGGAACAGAAAGTGCTCTAGACGCAAATGCTACAATGCGTTCTTTACCTGAACTGTCAATCTGGGATAAAACACTTCCCAGACCTTTGTTACTAGCGTCAACAGTAACCACAGAACTAAGATCTAAATCAAAAGGACAAAGTACAGGAGCATTAACGATGTCCAGTTTGATACTATTGAACTCATCTTCGCAAAGAGGAGACCATTCAAATTTAACTTTGCTTTTTAGAAGTTGTCTAATGTTAAATACTTTGGATGAGAAATTTTTAACGAATTTAGAATAAAATTCTACCATCCCTAGAAATGATCTGACATCATCTCTACTGGCGGGAGAAGGAGCATCTTTTATAGCATCAACTAATTTAGTTTTGGTTGAAACACCATCACAACACAACACGTGTCCAAGATAAGTCACTGACTTAACTGCAAAATGGCATTTCGAATATTCAATGGTTAAACCCTTACTCTCTAGAATACCTAAGACTTCTTCTAGAATGGTATTGTGTTCATCTTTATCCTTACCATAAACAAGAATATCGTCCTGAAAGAATTTAACTTTAGGATGTTTCCCGAAAAGTTGGTGCATGATGCGCTGGAAAATGGCAGCGGCAGACTCTAAGCCAAATGGCATGCGTTTAAATTGGAAACATCCCATGGGAGTGATAAACGCCGTAAGTTGTCTACTCTCAGTGTCTAAGGAAATCTGATGGTATGCGGAGGATAAGTCTATTGTAGAAAAATACATAGCACCATTAACTAGAGACAACATTTCATTAATTTTGGGTAAGGGGAATTTATCGACAACAATATTCTCATTTAAGTGGCGGAGGTCCACACAAAGACGGATTTTGCCATTGGCACGCCTTGCGATAACCACTGGAGAAATCCAATTGGAGGACTCTATTGGTTCAATAATGTCTTCCTTTACAAGTTTTTCTAATTCCTTTTCAACATCAACCCGAACCAAAATAGGAATGTTCCTAGCCTTAAAAATTTTGGGGTTAGCATTATCTTTTAAAACAATGTGGTGGGAAAAACCTTGAAAATTTCCAATTCTACCACTAAAGACCTTTGGGAATTTCTTGAGCATGGCATCACCAATCTCAGTTCCCTCATTAATAACCAAAACAGGATCTGGACTGTTGGGATTCAAGACGATATCTAAATCCCATTGATCTCTCCACCCCAAGACGGAAGGTCCAACTTTAGCAACATACAATTTGCATAAAGCTTCTCTACCTTTAAACTTGAATAATAAAGGTTTGTAACCTAATACATCGATCTTACCACCGGAAAATCCTTCAGCAGAGATGTCAGGAGAAAAAAGATCATTTCCTAAATATTGAACAAATTTAGAATTCCAAACATTTTCATTAATGATGGTATATGGGGAACCAGAGTCAGCATAAATGTCAATGGGAACACCACCAATAAGCATATTACAAATGGGTTTCTTAAGAACATTCCTTTTCCCTGAGTCATTAATATTAAAAATGTAAACTTTCTCAAGGGGTTTAGGTATGCAGATCTCATTCATAGAGCAAGGTGTAATACTCTTCACACAATCATTATCAACATAACAATGCATAACTTTGTCACTCAAATCTTCTTCATCATCAGAAGATGAATCATAAACAATTTTAACTTTTTTGGTTTTCAATCTATTGCAAGCTCTGGAGTAATGTCCAATTAAATTGCAATTAGAACACTTTTCCTTCAATGCAGGACAAAGTTTGTAGTTAGCTAAGTGCGAACCGCTTCCACAACGAAAGCATTTCAAATTATCGTTCTTTTTAAACTCAGTAGGTTTATTTTTATGTTGAAGCCTTTGTTTGTAGTTGGATTTCCCTTGAACTTTTGAAACAGTTTGATCACTAGTAGTTTTAGAGTCAGAGACAGCTTTTTCCTCATTTTTAATAGCTTTAGCACTTCGACCGGAGAGCTCAGCTTTTCTGACAATGGCTAAAATATCTTTGAGGTCTGAGTCTCCATTTATCCAAAGTCTGTCCTGAATGGAAGGATCAGAAGCGTGCATAACTACTTGGTCTCTGATAAACTGTTCTTGAAGATGATCGAATTTACAATCCTCAGCAATTTTTTTAAGTTCAGCAATATAAACATCAATGTTTTCTCCAGGTCTTTGTTTCCTGTGAAAAAATTTGTAACGAGTAATACCTATACAAACTTTAGGTGAAAAATGACTGTCAAAGTCTTTTAGAATGTCATCAAAGACATTAGAATCACCACTACCACCACTTTTAGGCATTTCTTCATAAACTTTAAGACCACCTGCACCTAATGAGTGTAAGAAAAGTTTTTTCTTTCTTTCAGGTTTCATTTTGCCATCCTCATCAATAGTGTCAATAAAGTTCATAAAATACGCTTTCCACTGGAGCCATTTCATGCAAGGTTCTAAACCAGTGGGCCAAAAGGGTTGTGGTGATTGAATAGTAAAATTCTGAGAAGTCATTTTGAATAAAGAGAATAATAAAGAATAATAAAAATCTTACTTGAAGACTTAGGTTGGTAGAAGAATCCTTAGAATGTGCACTTAAAACGAAGAAAATGAAAAGAAAAGAATTAAAAATACACCCTTAAGGTATTTGGCAATTAAAATTAAATCCTTAAACAGTCGAGCGTAATGTGCTGAAAACGCTCTGAAAACGCGCTCTCAAACGCGTGCAGGAAGGTAAAATAAAGCGTGTGTAATTTGCTCTAAAACGCGCTTTCAAACGCGTAGGGAAAACGTGTTACCATGGAGATGAACTTGAAAGTTTACACGCAGTGTTCTGATCGACGCTCTGGGTTGTCAAGGAGATGATCCCTGACGTTGATCCTTGACGCTCGTCAATGCGTGGAAGACGTACGAGCTGACGTCACATCATAACAAAGGAGCGAAGGCGAAGAGCGAGCATGGAACGAGCTGCTGCGCGCTGAAGCGCATGAAGGTAACGATCGTTTTGAAGGTTTCAAAAGACGCATTCAATGTAAACAAAGTTCTTAGATATCCAAAGTTAAATAGAAAGTCACAAATAAGTAGAATAGCACAATATGGAATAAATTATGGCCGATGAGAGGAGCGAGTAAACAATGAAGGGTTACTCACAGAGTTCCTCGAAGTTGAATTCAGGAAACGTTCATCCAGGCTAAAAACAGTGAGACTCGACTAGAAGTAGGTCGAAGTTAACGTTTGAAGATTGATGTTTCCAAGATGAATTTCTTGAAGTTTTCCAAGATGAATTTCCTTGAAGTTTCTCTCTTTTTTTTAAAAAAAAAAAAATATAAGAGGAAAATTTGTAGAAATATGGGTTCTTCAGATTCCTGGTGTTCTTGGAAGCCAAGTCGCCAAAATTGTAAAGTTGAAACCACACAATTTAAGTAGAAGATGTAGTTTATTAAAAGAACACAGGAGCAAGGTAGGGAACAGCCTACACAGGACTTCTTCATCAGCAACTCCCCTAGTTGCTAGGCAGGGGAAACCAGGATACAGTGGAATACATACAGACACATTCTAAAAGAATTAAAGGGCAACATAACACCCTGGTTTCGTAACTCAGTTTCCCGTGCTTTCTGGTTCTTGTAGTTCTGTTTTTACCGTTGTAAACGATGAGCTACAAGTGCGAGTGCGCAGGGTAATGTGATCTGAAAGGTAAGAGTGTCTTCGCATGGGTTAACTAACTGTCCACTTCTTACTTGGGTAACCTGAGCGCTGACACAGCAAAAAGTTCATTTTACAGGCTTTGTTGGTGAGCTGGCCACATTACATCATGAAGGCGAGATATGGTTGGACGACGGTGAAGCAAACTCGGTGTGAAGAGTGAAACAATGAGAATGCACACGGTCTCGCCGCCGCTGTGCCCACACTCGCCCGCCTTGTGGTGCCAACAGTTTCCCAGTGCTGCTAATGTGTAGATTGTGCAAGGTGGAGCTGCCACGTGGGATTGTTGTTGGCAGGTTATTTTTAGCCGCCCCGTGCTGGTGGGCCGTGCAGCTGGCTCCCTGCTCCGGCCCGGAAGCCACCGGCTCTTTCATCCGACCTCCAAGCTCCTGTCCTCACGAGCACCGCGGTGCAGCCCAAGTTTGCCGAGGGAGGCCTGCTGGATGACAGGAAACTCCACCTGGCGCGGGACCCGCCCTGCCCACTCGCAGTCATTCGAATCCTTATTTTAAAAGTGTTTGCAAGCAGCTATAGCCGCGCTGGCTTAAGGGCCCATCCTGTGAGTGACGTCGCAGTGAGGCTCAAAACCCAAACCCACCTCCTCTGACACAGGAACATTCTTGAAGGGCTGTTGTTGCTGGTTGTTTCCAGTGCAGGGATGGGTAATGAAACGGTTCTTTTCCCTCTTTAATTCTAACACAGATGAGCTCACCGCTCTAGATCCTTAAAGGAGTATAAAAAGTGTAGCAGACACATTTTTAACTTCTTGCCTTCATACAGTTGGGTCTGATGGCTTAGTGGACAAATACGTCCACTTTAGGGGCCTGTGTTTGACCTCAGGGTCACAAGTTAAAATCACTCAGCCTATCTTATCATCCTTCTGAGGTCGATAAAATGAGTACCATTGAATTGGGTAACAATAAACATCTGTTATTCAGACCCATCTGGGTGAACGTGTGCTTTACAAATACACGTTATCTTATGTTATGGAGCTCTGCATTTGCTTGAGGATGCATCAAGGCACGTTAACGGAAAGATAGCACACTACAGACTAGAGGGCTTGCTTGGACATAAGTTGCGTCTCAGTGCAGCTATGAGGGAAGAATGTTGTGTTGTGTATTGATTGACCAGTGAGGTGCTCCTATACTGACATTGGTTGCTGTGCTCAAGCTCTTAAAAAACCTGTACTTTACATCCATTTAAGCCTGTTCTGATGGGAATGGTATGAGTTAGGAGTGTGGCCTGGTTTTGAAGTGTGTTGGTGTCATGTACAGCCAGTAGTGGAAAGTGCCTCTTGTGTCCATGTGGTTGTGTAGCTCTGTTTATAATTGAAGTGGAATGAGAGAGTTACATTTTTACCTCCGTGAACCTAAGAACTTGGCTTTCTTATCCAGAATATACTATTATTAGAGCACCTGTTGGTCTATACTAACATTTTTATTTATAAAAATATTGGTGCTACTAAATAAATATTCATGTTTTCATTCATTTGCATAACTTGTTTTTTGATTCGATAAGTGGGTATTATTGTTTCAGCGTGCCACAGGTTTTCCTGAGACGCCTCACATCCACCGTCTTTCCCTTTGCGTCCTTTGTCAGTATTTTAATATCATTTAAAACTCACCCACTCCCCACATTTTTCTTGACTAATTAGAGTGTTTCGTTCATTTGCTTCTCCTTCACAAAACGATTGATTCAGTGTTTTGAGGTGGTTGTTTTGACAGCTCATGTTCTTCTTGATGGCATGACGTTTTCCGTAACCAAACTGAGGAAATGAGTCGATTTGAATGATTGCCTCATTTACCCACTTTGGAACTAGAAGACGTTCACTAAAATACCGGTTTCACCCTCTACATTCAAATGTTGTGATCCTGGGCTATCAATGTCAACATCTCAACGCTCCCTTCTCTCGACTGGACAAATGGGAGGTTTTAGCATCAGCTGAAAATTGTTATTAAGTGCTACAAAAAGTTATTCCTTCTGAGAAGGGGAAGAAGTGTTGGGGTTCACTAAGTTGTGCTGTAAAAGATTACTCACTCTCTTTGAAAATGTAGCAGAGAAAGTAATGTCATTCGACTGTAGTATACACTGAAGGAATATCGCTTTGCTCCGGGGAGAGTATTATTTACGTTAGGGTAAAATAATCTGAGTAGTGTGCAGGAGGCTTCAACTCCTCACAGACAAAGAATAAATATTGAATGTACACAGTGCACAGTTGGTGTGAAATACTAATTTGCAGTGTGGAAGAGGTAAAAGGTGTAGTGTGGTAGTAGAGTATTGCATTGTTTTTATTTTATTTTTATTTTAGGAGTTTTATATAGCGCTAGCTGGACCCAAGGGTATCAGAGCGCTTTACAGCATATACAGTTATGTGCAGATATACAGTACAAAAAATTGGAAGAGCGTGCAGGATCACTTTTGTAAGGGGTCATAAGGCTGAGCGAAGGAGCGGAGTGGGGAGCAAGACAACCAGACGATTACCTAAGCCTAGACATTGTTCAATTAGTTCGTACACATAGAATTATCTTAATCTGATTCAGTGTAGTTGCTCTCAGATAAAGGTCAGGCGGGGCATTGGATTGGAACTTCTTTTGTTCTATCGGATCGTTCGTGAGCGGTCGAGGAAGAGGGCTTTGAGTAATGCCTTGAATTTAGGAAACTAGGGGGTTGTTCGGATGTGGGGGGGTGGAGTTCCAGGTTTTTGGTGCGTTTCCAGCAAATGATTTGGTTGCGGTTTTTTGTTTGCGAGTTTTTAGAGGGATGAGTAAAAGAGAGTTGGAGCTCCTGAGGTTTCTGGACTGGCCGCCCTTTTGAGTTTGTCAGCCAGGTATTCCGGTTTGCCTGTGTGCAGGGCTTTGTGAGTGAGGCAAGCTGGCTCGCAACTCGACTGGGAGCCATTTAAGTTCTCTAAGAGCGGGAGAAATGTGATTGAATTTCTTAGTTTCTGTAACCATTCTGGCAGAGGCATAAAAGGTTGTCTTCAGGGGGGCGAAGTGGGATTTTGCTGTCCCTGGCAGCAATCCTGTAGTCTATTCTCGAGAGTACCAGTGCTTGGGTGGCTTGTTGAAGGTCCTTGGGTGGGAGGAAGGGTTTTAGTTTGTATAATAGTTTCAGATTGAGAAAGGCGTTTTTTGCGGATCTGGTGATATGTTTCTCCATGTCCAGTTTCGGGTCGAGGGTGATCCCTAGAGATGTTACCGACTCAGCTTTGAGCCATTCTTCAATTTGTGGGTTTTCATCTTTGTTGGAGATGAGGAGTATTTCCGTTTTCTCTTGATTAAGTTTCAGGTGATGACTTGTGAGCCAGTGATGGACCTCCTTCAGCGTGGTATTAAGTCTTTGGATGTCGTCGATTGAAGTGGTTTCCAGATAGAGCTGCGTGTTGTCAGCATATAAATGAAAAGGGATGTTGGGTTTCCTGAGTAGAGAGGTGAGGGGTTCGATGTAAATGTTGAAAAGCTGAGGGGAGAGCACTGACCCTTGAGGAACACCCCTGGTGACAGGGTGGAGGTCAGATTCAAACTTTTAAATTTTTATTCTTTGGGAATGGTTGTGGAGAAAGGAAGAGAACCAATGGAGGACCGTCTCCTGAAGACCGGCCCTTTCTTGTAAAACCTTGATGAGCAAATTGTGGTCAACTATCAAATGTGGCCGATAAGTCTAGGAGGATGAGGAGGCAGCATTGATCCGAGTCAAGTGACTTGAGTAGATCGTCAATGACATTGAGGATTGCAGATTCGGTACTGCAGACTTTTCTAAAGCCCGATTGATGGGGGTCTAAGAGATTGATGTTATTCAGGTGTTGGGTTAATTGAGGGAGTACACATCTTTCTTGGATCTTAGACAAAAGAGGTAGGTTCGATACAGGTCTGAAGTTGTTCAGTTCCTCAGTGTCTAGCCCTGGTTTTTTCAGCAGTGGTGTGACTTGACCTACTTTGAGGCATTCGGGAAGGGTTCCAGAGCTCAATGAGCTGTTAATGATTCTGCACCAAAGTGGTGCTAGGACGTGCTTCAGGTCTTTGGCCAGGTGAGGGGGAAGGTTATCCAGGGCGTGTGATGATGGTTTAGCGTTGGAGATTAGTTTGACTATCTCTGCTTCTTGGATGGGAATGAAGGCGGACCAAGGTTTTGGGGGGTTCGGGGCGGTGCTGACAAGAAATTCGGTTGATTCGATCTCTGTGGAGGGGGTGGGATTTGAGCCAAGTGAGAGATCGATCTTAGCGATATTGTCGTTGAAAAAGATGGCAAATTAGTCGCAGCGTACTTTTGATGCCTGCGTTGCGGAGGGTATAGGTTTAGAGGTTTGGTTCCTGATGATGTTGAAGAGCTCTTTGGGACAGTTTGTTGCAGTTTCAAGCGCAGAGCAGAAGAAAGCGGTCTTAGTGGTCTTGATGTGCTTTTTGTACATCCTAGGCTACTTGGAGTTGATCGCGATGTAGGACGGAGGGATTGTTCCTCCAGATTCTTTCAGCGGCTCTTAGTTGTCTTCTTTCCTCATTGATGTCGGAGGAGAACCATAATCTGAAGGGAATGATCCTGGATTTTTTTAGTTTCAAGGGGGCAAGGTGATCCAGGGTGTGTGTCAGATTGGAGTTGTAAAGGGAGTTGAGCTCGGTAGTTGAGAGATGGGAAGTGGTTTTGGGGAGGAGCAAGCTAATTCTTTCTTCTAGATCAGCTCAAGGGATCTGGGCTGTGTTTCTGACCCATTTGGGAGGGTCGAGCTTGGGGCTTAGATTGGACAAGATCGCATGATTGATGTGAAAAAGAACTATGTGGTGATCAGACCAGTCGACGGGGAGGATGTGGTTGATGGAGATTGCATTACTTTCTGCTATAATTGTGTCTAGGATTGCTCCTCGGTGGTGTGTTTCTTCCAAGCAATGTTGAGTCCGGTTGTATTCTAGTAGTAAGTTGTTTAGGGTTTGAATAAGTGGATTTTTTTTTTCGTTCCATCTTAGATTAAGTTCGCCCAGAATTATATTGTTGGAGTTGCCGAGTGCACGATGGGCAATCAGGTCGGCAAGGTGAACCCCAAATTCTGGGGAGTTACCTGGAAGATGATATAGAAGGTGGCAGAGTGTAGGCCTAGTGTCGTGTGTTTTGAGGACGACTGAGAGACATTCAAAGGAGCTGTACAAGCAGGAGGAGGTTTCCGTAATGGAGATGTTGTTCTTGTGGATAATTTCTATGCCCCCTCCTCTTTTTACTTGTCTGTCTTTGTTAATCATTGTGAATCCGGGGGGCACCAGCATGTCCATGCTGGGATAAGAGAGATTATTGAGCCAGGTCTCCGTTATGAAAGCTATATCTATATCATGGGAGAGGATGGCTTCAGCTAGCTCGATTGCATGTTTGGAGGCTGATCTGCAGTTAAGGAGCGTGTAGTTGATGGTGCGGCCTTTCATTGTCCCTGTTGTCAGTGGCTTGGGCTCTAGGTAGGGGGGTAGTTGGGCTAGGGGTCTAGGGACTCTTAAAGGGGGTTGTTCACATCTAAATCCCCTTATTACTTGGAGCGAGGACTTGGGGGGGGGGGAAGGGGGGGTGTTCCGTTGGAGGATCATAGGATAAGGCTAGTTGCGTCACTTCCTGAGGGGAGAGTGAGGTTGATGCTCTTCTAGGCCTTTCGTAACACTTATCAATCCCTTTTCTATTGAAACAGAGTCAGGGTCTGTGGAGACTAAGAGGATCGCTTGGGGGTGAAACAGTGTCATATTTGGGTTGAGTGGAACTGGATAGCTCGATGGGTGGCTGTGTGTGTTTTCGGAGGAGGGTCAGGTTGGAAAGAGTTTCGCTCAGGCCTCGGATCAGGATTTTGAGCTGAATGTCGAGACGCGTAGGAAAAGTGTTTCAAGGTCCAGGATGTGGTAGTGTAGTTCCTGGTGCCTTGAAGCTAAGTATCTGAATGAAAGATCCATATTTTGTTAATCTAAGTGCATATTGTATTCCGTTGTCCATTGTGAATGTAATGCGGGGTCCAGATGGTCCCAAAGGGAGAAGCGTTGGTCTTTCCTTTTCTGACATCAGAGCAGTTTGCCACGAGTAACCACGCTTGCAGAAGTGTTTCCACAATTCTTAGCAGGGAAGCTGCAGAATTAAATGATTTGTGCAAAAACTAGGGGTTGTCATTAGGTTTGATTGCCTTTTGAGGCGATTCACCAGATCTGCAGTAGAAAAGTGCTTTGTTTTGTTTTCCTAATGGACGGTTGCACATCAGTCTTGAGGGCAGGTACTGGATATCCACACCAAGAATATCCAATAGTACCCCTGTTGCAACATCACACCAATTGTTGCACTTAAAGTCAATGTCTGCTTTGTCTTTGTTACTCTTGGGTGACACGCCACTGTGTATCCCGTTACTTTTTTAATGTGGTTACTGAGTTTTGCCACCAGTGCCCCTATGGGAGATGTCCCTATTGACCTGCCATGTGTTACCCAACTGTATTCTGCAACAAGCCTAATAATGATACTAAAGCGCGGAAGCTGGGAGGGAGAGGTGAGAAGACATCAGAGCTTCAAGAACTTGTAGCTTGTGGCTAGCTGGTGAATAGCTGAGTGGGCACTAGGCAGCAGCTGATGCTGCTTGCACCTTACAGCAGAACTGCCTAGGCTAGCATCTAAACAGTTAAAGTAATTATTTTCCATGAATGTGGGTCTGAATCTCGATGGATTATCACTGTGGAAAGTGTCTGTGCTGTGTTAGTTTAACATCCCAGAAACAGCTCATACGGCTCTCTCCCTGAACATCTTAGACCAGAGCTACCACCTCCAGTCAGCAGTTACCTGAATTGTGGACTAAGAATAGCCTTACTTGTGAACTCCGTGCCTTAGGATGTTCTTGTGAGGTTGTCCACTTCTGCAGGAGTTGTGCCTTTGCGCAAGGTTCGTATGTTTCGCTCACCAGCCGAAGTGTGTTGGCTTGTAATGGGGTGTTTTGGATATTGTGTGAGTTGTGCTATTGACCCCCGAGTGCATGATTTTGGTGTTGGAGTTGTGTAGTTCAGCTTGTATCTGGAACTGAACTTGCACATCTCAATATGGCATCCGCGTAGGAATGGACTCTGGTGGCCAATACCACTGTGGCACTCAACCAGTTACATAACAAGGGTCATCGCCAGCTTCTTGGAGTGACCCAGCAGCAAATCATGTTTTTAAAGCCAGCACTCCAGCTGCTGTGTTTCTTTTCTGTTTGGCCCAGGAATGTAGACTGATCATTACAGAAAAGCATTGCGGCCAATCGCGTGAACCTCTAGGCCTTTCCAGGGAATATACTTCAAACTGACATCTTTTTATTGGATGAAAGTTGCTTGATGTGTGGTTCACAAGAGATGCGTTGGGATCCCCCATTGGTAGCCATTTTTTTTGTTACATCTGGTCTGATTTCAGTGTGAAGGCCAGTAGTTGACCAACTATTTCCATAAACAATTTCCGCCGGTCCATAATCATGAATTTAAAAACCGAGCAGATAAGGTTTCTGTCGAGAAAACGATGTTGTTTGTTGCTGAGTTTATAATAATAAAATATTTCTTTCATTTGATTTATGTTCTAATGATTGTGTTCGCACAGTGCGCTTTTGTTGAGTCTCGTGTCTATCATTTGCTGTTGTATTAATCAGTGTATTTACAGATGCTAATTGGCAGGCAAACCTCTCAATTTCCCTGCTTGCGTGGGATGGTGTCTCGATTTGGAAGCGCTTTTGCAGTCAGCCCTATCATTTAGGAAATTAGAAGTGTTAATTTTTTGTTAATCTACTTAATAGAATGCCTTCTGTAAATCAAATAAACCGCTGAAATCTACTCTTACTGCGTATCACTGTCAGTTTATCATCTCAAATGTTTAAAGGTAATGTAAACATCTAGTTACATTCACAATGACAGAAGTTTGATTTTCCAGATAGCACATTAGCAATGTGGTCGTCATTTTTTCTGTGGTGGCCAACTTGAGCATTAAGGAGGCGCTTTAATTGTGTGACCAGTGCCTACCTCTGAGCTCTTGTTTTTTTTCCAAATGAAGCTAGGAAAGTTGTAATTTGTTAATGTATTCCTGATTAGTACTATAAAAGCTCTAAAAGGAAAGTTAGAGTTGATGTGTCAGTTAACTAGCCATATGACCAGAGATATGATCAGAGTTGTAGACCCTGTTGCAGGGGAGGACATGGTTAGGAACCCATGAGTGTGAGCATTTATTGACTTACACTGCTCCATACAGTTTAAACGTTACCACCACTGTTTTTGTTCAATTGGTGTGCTCCCAACTCTTTGATTATCCCCCATAAAATTAATTATTAAAGTGGGGTTGTTAAAGTGGGGTTGTCCAACAACAGAACTCCAAAAGCACATGCAGCTCCAGTGAAGCACTTGTCCTGTGTCTCCACTGGTTTTACCTCCAAACCACCACATCCCCTTTGACTCTATCTCCGCCCTGCATATTGTCCCTAGACTTTATACCGCTTCACCCCGTTCTTAGTGCAGACTGGGAACTCACCTGTTATTTATAATGTTTCTTACGCTTTCTAGATGAAGGGCCTACCACTGGAGGCCTTGATTTTAAGCTGCCGCAACCTAGTAGAGGTTTGCGACCGCTCACTGAGGATAGATTAGGCTTTTATAAATTACACTCAATTTAGTGAAGTTGGAAATGTAGTTAGTGGGTCACACGACTGTCAAACTGGGCTGTTAAAGGCAACTTTGAGAAGCCACGGCCTACCGCTCATCTGTATTTTGTTTATGTGGTGATCATTTTCTAACTTTTACTCACTTTGTGATCTCACTGGCAAAAAAATGCCTTATCTTTCAGCTTCTCTGTATTGTCACTCGTGAGTGTGCTTAGGAGTTTTGGACCGATGGCTGATCATTGCCTTGGTCTACTTAGAAGGCACACTGGTTGTCTGTTGATCAATCGCTGTGGTTTAATTTATGAATATGTGTAAGATAGTTTCAGAGGTTATATTGCCACAACCTTACACAGTGGGTTCGATATCCAGAAATAACTTTTCGATACTTGGGCAGATTTGCCTCTCAAAAAGAACCAGTGACACTTTATCTTTGTTCCCCCTCAATCTTCAATTGACCGCATTAGACCAAAGAAGCACTTTCTCAACATTGAAACAAGAGTAGAGACTTTTAATTGGGCAGGACGTCATTTAATAGACCACAACAGAAGCGCAAGGATTTACTTTTTGATTGTCCTTCCTAGGGAGAATGCTGTTAAATGAGGTGAGCAATGCTGCAGAAATATTAACAGCCCCCTCTGTTTTTAATGCCGCCTGTAGCCCCACCACAGTAAAGTGTATGGGCCAAAAGGTCAGGTTTCTTGGAATACCCTATTCATTTTGGCTCCTTCTGGATATATTTCTGTTGCTTCCTGCCTGTTCCCAGATCAGAGTAGCCATTGAATTATCCCCACTGCAGGCTTCAATTTCCGTCGCCTCTTCCGCTGCTTTTATGAAGGCCCATTCCCTCAGTCGCTGTTCATCTTGCCTTCTAAGGCACAGCACAGGATATATTCTGCCTCTGTGGGACACAGCGCCAGCCATCATTTACTCTTACAGGTTTTGGGCACACTGTTAACAGAGCCCAGTGAAGCTGTAAATTGGCTCACAAGGTCACACATTGCAGAAAATAATGGTACTTATTCCTGGGGAAAAGAAAATCTCTGGAGCGCTTTGATGGACATTGTTAATGTTACCGTGGCGCTGCCTGGTGGGGAAAGCGATATGGCGCAGCATGTGAGAAAGTTCTCTAACATCACGCCACCATGTGAGTGCACAAAATACTACATGTCCCAGGGCTTCAATGCATGTTGTAGCACTGTAACCCTGTACTATTTTGGAAGCAAGCCAAATATCTGTTATGTCGAAAAATTTGAAATGTAAGCAAGGGGTTAACATCTAGGTATGGAGTGGATTTTGAGAGTACTAAGTCCAAACATCACAAATTTAAATACATTGTGGTTGTTGTCAAAACACTTTAATACATCTTTATACTAACACAGAGCACCAGAACACAGCCAGCACCGCTAACAACCAGACAAAAATGTAGCTATGAGATTTGATATAAAGCTAGGAAAGTTGCGGGATGGCATCCATTTGGGAAACTACATAGTGTATATCACTAGTATCCCATAAGGCGGCAGATACTGCATAGTTGACAATGACAGCGATTGCTTCGTCCGGCACTACGTATCTTGGGCCACAGAACCTGCAGAGAGGCCTCGGATGGGTGTTTCTCTGAAACCACAACATGTTTATTAGCCAGGATAGGCAAGTTCATCCATCAAGTTAAAATGGCACTCGAAAATCAACTAAAGGATACCATCCCGAAGAGCCCTGTGACCCGCCGCCCTAAAGTTGGCAATCCACAGATAACAAAGGGAGCCGCCGAAAAGAAAATGGTCCCATCAGTCAGAGGTATCCAACTGGGGCCGACTAAGGGTCCGATGAAGTCCACAGTGCAACTGAGGATGTCGAACTTTTACACGCCTTCCAGACTCTAGTAAGCGAGGTCTCACGATGACTCTAAAACTTTAATTCTTTTAATAATGTATAGTACCAGTGAACATAGTCAGTATAGAGACCACATAGCTGCACCAATGGTCCTTGACCGGTGTAGATCGAGCAGGGGGGGGGGGGGGTATTTTACCGTATTTTACTGTATTTTACTGTATTTTATTGAATAAAACTGTATTTTTTATACTGTAATGATTTTAAGTAATCACACAGTTCATTAATAAACAGTTGACAATGAGCTGCCAGACCACACAATGGATTTCCGGTGGAAAGAAACAGAGGATGCGTGGATTGGTGTGATACAGTTGCAGAATCTAGTGTTTTTCCTGTGTCAACCAAGTTGAGTAGTCAGTGCAGTGGGATGTGGAGGCTGCGTATTGGAACTGTGAGTAGGTGGGACTGGATTGGTCTCTGGCTGATTGTAATTGTAGCGCGGGTCATTCCTTTACCTTGATAGACTCCATCTGCGTTAGTATGCACACAGCCCACGCTTCAATTTCTTCTCATTGTCCACTGGTGCAGAAGGGCACCTGCTGCGTTCTTGTGATTGCTCACCACACCTCATTGATGTATTAATTTGACCAGAAGCCTCTTAGGAAGTGCTTTGATTAGCAGAGGTTCTTTAGGGAATAGTGCATGATTGCAACTGTATTCAAAGAGTATATTCCTCTTTAACTCCTGGATGTGTAATGAATGCACTGGCACGTTGAAATGTTGGCTATATGCATAAACTGTTCTCCCACATACCCAACAATTTTCGTTCTCACTAGTGTTGTTTTACATTCTTGCAAAAAACAACTGAGCCATAATTAAAGCTAAGATAATGGGCACGAGCACCCTGCCGCGAAAGACACCAGGTGGGTCCTGTTGCTTGGTCTTGATCTAGTCTTTGACCCCAAAATTATTGATAGTAAAAGTCCTTTGATCAGCCCTCATTCATTTTAATAAATGTTGGAAACATATGTAACCTCTTAAGCTAGAGCTTATCTGAATAGACGTAAAAATAATTGGAATTGAGAGTGC
The DNA here is from genome assembly GCF_964263255.1 of Lissotriton vulgaris. Taxonomy (NCBI): domain Eukaryota; kingdom Metazoa; phylum Chordata; class Amphibia; order Caudata; family Salamandridae; genus Lissotriton; species Lissotriton vulgaris. Next base: position 151,460,024 of record NC_141700.1, on the reverse strand, counting down.
TATTCCTCCATGGAGCCTGTTCCGTATCATGCCATGAGGGATGTTGTAGAAGAAAATGTATTTGTTTTAAGATTGCCCACCAAAGTTCGAACCCCGAGGTGCATGTTTGTTTCCATATTTTTTTGTGAATTGTTGAATAAGTTTGCCAAGTTTGGAACAAGCCAGCGTGACCCATTTAGGCACACATGGAAGCAGTCATACTCACTGCCTTCTTATCTCATAGAAAGTAAACTCCAACTGAACAAACATGTTTTTAAGTTGTAAAAGTTTTTGCGCTCATAGGGGAGATTTTTTGCCTCCTTTGACTATATAAACGAGTGCACTCACTTGAGAACTTTACTCTTTATTGGTGCTATAAAAGTCATTTCTTTAGAACAGATTCTCTGTAAAGCTGTACTTGAACATTCTGCTCTTCGTTATTCTTTCTTTTGGGGCAAAGGTAACCTGATAGTCCATCGAATAGGTCCTTTTCCATTTCTATTGCATTAGACGCATCAGAACCTCTCAACAGTGAATTGCCTTTTTTGCAGGTCTTGCATACAAATCTTTTGGAATGATGACTCTCAGTGCCGAGTCATAATGTTTAACCACATGCGTGCTAGTGGAATTCTACACCCATGCTGATATTTTGTAAAACCCATTGTTCATGACGAGCTGGGCTCGTCATCAGTGTTTGAGGAGGCTACACCATGACGAGCCCAGCTCGTCATGAGCCTGGAAGGGGTTAATGTCGTCTGTCATGGAATGCACAACAGTGTTCGCTTTCTGAATATAGGTGTATGGAGTCCTGTAGATCTATGCAGGATTTCCAATAAGTCTTCTCTCTACAGCTGCTGTCTGCATTGTTGTCTTGTTATGGATTCCTGAGGTGGATCCAGGTTGGTGTTATCAGTTCTCCTATTCATCGCCTACTGTTGTTCAAGCTTAGTAAGCTTTCTGGTTCAGGAAATGCATGTTACAAATGAATAAATATTAATGAACCCTTGCACCAATAGCGTCTGCCTTACAAACCTTCTTACTACTGAAGATGTAGTGCCAGAGAAAACAGACTAGACTTCCAGTATTTTTTATAACTGGGCTTTGTGTTCAGTCCAACCTCTGTTCTCAAAGACATTGGCCTAAACCCATCTTGGGCACAGACTTCAAGTTATGGAAGAGGGGTGGGAGAGTGAGGAAGAGTGGTGCAGATTGACATTGCTCTCCGAGTCCAGGGTTGATGCCACCTTAAAAGAATGCAGTTTATAAGTGCATTGTAAGAGGAGGAAATTCAAATTTCTCTCGAGGCTGGAGTTAGGGTTCAGTGACCTGCACTTTGATGTCCCTGAAGCTCAGAAATTTTGTTGAATAGTCAGAATCGGAGGTGCTCTCTTTACTGCAGTTGGGAGGGAGAGTGATCTTGGAGATATCGTATCCATCAACCCAAGTGGTGGATTCGTTCCAAGTTGACCATTCTCCAGATTAATAAGTACAGGTTCAGGAGTGCCAAGAGCCGAGCTAAGAACCAAGTCATGGTTCAAATCACAAGTCATATGAGGAAAGGGCGACAGCTGAGGATGTATATGAGCACCGAAAGTAATGAGGGGTGGAGTATTAGCGCTTTAGTCTTCTCCAAGTTTTAAAAACTTCATAACAGAATGATATTCTGTAATTGAACCATTAAGAACAGTGGGCTCGGTCTAAGGTGGAGTAGGAAGCAGGAAATTGGGGAGGCTAAGGAGCTTTGTCAAATGCCATTTTCACATCTGTTGCACTGAATTCATGCTTAAATCTCTCAGAATCAGACGTGGAGAGAGAAGTATCGAAGCAGACCCATGGCAGCAGTAGTATATAAGAACAAAGGAAACCCCCAGACATTGTGTTGAGATATGGTGTGGCCATAAGGAATGGCAAGGTTAATCAGCACTGCCACTACAACCCATCCATCTGTTTGTATAAAGCTTCAATCTGTAAATGTCTATAGAAAGTAGAAATGCAGCATGAAAAGTCAGGATCTGATACAAATGCCGAGCCAACAAAAAGATAGTTCTTATTTAAACATGCTAGACAAATGAATGGGGTTTGTTAATTGATGTACACTTTGGGGCACTACGTTTACTGCTTCCACCATGCATCTCCATCAAAGATGCAGACCTGAAAATGTCATGATTGTGATTTCAGACGTTAAGAAAGAAAGGTTTTAACGGTTGTGACAGTCCTGAGCCGGATGGTGATGATTCGATTGACCAGAGCCCCCTCATGGAAGACAAATACCGCAAGGCGAGCGAAGACCTCGACATTCTGTTCAAGCGCTATGGTGTAAGTAAACATCCTTCAGAAAGTCTTCATTATCTTTCTTTCTTTTGTTCGATTCTTTCCTCTTCTCTTCCTTCCCCCGACCTTTCTACTCCATCCATTTCCTCCTTCCCTGACCAATGTCCCTGCATCAAACTCCCTTGCATTTCTACAACTAATCTGAATTCCTCTTTTCTATTGAAACCCACTTCATACAATTCCTATTTTGCACCTGAATCTTTTCCCTCCGCCTATTGACCCTCCACATTTCATTATGCTCAACCTATTCCATCTGTCTCCCTGCTTCCCTTTGCTTTTCCAACCTCTTCTTCTCCATTTCCCTCCTAATATTTCGTCTCCATCTACTCCTGCTGTCTTTTTATACCTGCTGCAATATTCCAATTCACTATTTAATCCCTTCGTCATTTCTCCGCCCAATCGCTACCTATTCCATCTTCTCCACCCTTTCTCATATTTACAACCCAATCCCACTTTTCCAACTTTGATTCTCTATACAATTCCTTCTGCTCCATTCGTTCTACCCACTTCACCAACCACCCTATGTACCCCCAACCCACTTCTCCTACCACTTGCCAATCTCCACCAAATCCTGCCTGCTCACACCTAACCTCTCTCAATCTATGATTTCTCCCTATAATTTACATGCTCAAATTGCCCATGTCCATACATTTCCCCTTATCCGCCCAATTGATCATGCTCCTTCCATTAATTGACTCTCCACTCTCCTCCTCTTCTTCCCCCAAATCCTTTGTCAACATCCCCTAAAATCTCCATTCCTCTCGCATTCATTGTTTTATCCACAAATTGCCCTTTTCCTCTGCAACTGCCTTAATTCTAAAAAATGTGCTTTGTCTACCAAACTTATTCACTCTCAAAATCAATTTTATAACAACAACTTCTTCCACGTACAATGCTCTTGCTCCTGTCACCGCCTTCCACTATAATTTCACACTTTCTACTCCAACAACCCCGACTTTCCCAACTACCCCTTTGGCGCCTCTCCTTCTGTTACCCTACCCCATCCAACTTTCCTACCCGTGAACAACAAAGCAGGCGCTGAACAAGAAGCACAGGGAATGCGAGAGCCCAGACGCAGATGAAGTGTTTGCACTGACACCACAGACGGAGGAGAAATATAAAAAGATTGACGAGGAATTTGATAAAATGATGCAGAATTATAGGCTCGCAGTGAGTACCTAGTGGGAGTGAACCACAGGCTTGCAGGGCAAGTTATATGTTAGTTTGGAAGTGGGAGGTAGAGGTGTGCATGGCTTGCTTCTGAAGCTCTGGGCTGTCCTTCAGTCTGCTTTTGCTAGGAAATAATCCAAGTAGGGAATGAAGGCTTGGAAAGTACCTGGCCTAGACGGAGATGTAAATAATCATATCCTTGATTTATATTTAAAAGATCCCATGCTGCACTTTTAATGTGCAGGTAATATTAGTCTCTTACAGCCTACTCTATGACTAGCAGTATTCGCACAAACCACGTGTTAATAACTAAGTAAGTAAGGTTACGCCTCTGCATTTCCCCAATGTTGTAAATAGGAGATAATTTGTATTTCTAGTGTAGAACTAGGAAGCTATTAATTAAGATTGGTCCCCCGTCCCTATAAGACTGCAGTGCATTAATACATTTCCTGAACTACGTAGCAAGACACTACAAATAGTTCAAGGCTGGCTTGCTAGAGGCGCTAAGCAGCATCCAAGCAAGAGTAACACTGTTTGAAAAGAAAGGACATGTGAAAGTTAGCACCGTTTAGGATTTTGATCTTTTGAAACTCAGGATGTGGAATTTCTATAATTTATTTGATTCAATCCAAATCTGGGTTACTTGCATCAAAAAGCAAAAATTGTGGAAAATCCTGGTTGTCTAGTACAAAATTACTCTATGTAGTAGGTGCTCTATAGATTAAACCTTTTCCCACACTTTTCCTGAAGAGGTTGTGGATCATGATTGATGAACGTAACACAGGATTCTGTTTTAATGTTCGAAAGTTTTGGGAAATGTCTAGTATGTAAGTTGACAGGATCCCGAATAACAGACTTCTGATACTGGTATTTTATGCTTAACCAAACTACGTGACCCTTGCTAGATCACTTTTATGTCCCTCTGCCCCCTCGTTCTTTTATCCGCTCCTTGACAGTAGGCAAAGTCAAACCACTGTTAACACAATTAGAAACTTCCTTGTAGAGCCTCTGCTCCACAGCAACAGAGCTAGAAAAATTCAGTGATCTTAATGGGAAAGGCCATCTGGTTACAAAACTATTGAGCTCTAGACAGTTTAGTATGAACTTTTTGAATATAAGTTTCCTGATGATAAGTAGATCCTTTGGTAACTGCAACAAATTATGGACGGACTGCTGAATGATTCAAACATTCTTACCCAGTCAAGAGATCTGGGTTAAATCCATCGTTCTTTTGCCCACTACGCCACCCCAGTTTGGACCCAGCCATATGTAAATCAGTCTTGACCCTGTGCCTCATGGGAACAGTCTAGACCGAACTGCCAAGCTAGGTCCTCCCTGGACTGGAAACCAGCATCCTGGGACCGGTTTCTTGGAATGTCACCCTTCATCAGCCAGGCTAGCTTGAATCCAGTGGCACGGTGAGCAAAGGACCCACGTCTGGGCATACCCATCCCACTTAGGGCAAAAAGTGTAACTGCAACAAATGATGCATGGAATGTTGAATGATTCAAACATTCTCCCCCAGTCAAGAGTTCAGGGTTAAATCCATTGTTCTTTTACCTACTACGCCACCCCAGTTTGATGATGGATTTAGGGCCAGATCTCTGTATTTTTGTGAATGTATGACATTGTTCTGCATTCTGTCCATCAATTGTTGTTTTTTGCAAGTATATCCTTTGCAGCAGAATGGTTTTGGTTTCTGCTAACTGGTCCGGTGATATGCAACACCATCCGATGATATGCATTTGCTTACCTTGTGAGAAAAGTTCTCTGGGGCAGAGCATGTTGTGGTACTGGTGACTCTACAATCATCCTCTTTGCGGATTTCTGAGGCCACTAGAGCTCCTGAACATTATTTGTCATTTGTTTAAGCTTATCGGCCCAGCCCAGTTACTTTTTGCCAAAGTTGTGTTGAAGCTCATCATCCTTGGTCAGCCGCCCTAAAGGATCATAAGTGAACACAATCCACGGAGCACGGCTAGCAGATGTAAGGGAATGCAGGTATCCCTGTTGGGTCATTCAATTGGATGCTTGCTCTCAAAAGCTTATTTTGTAGTAATCTCTAGTCTCAAATTTGAGATTTTCACCTACATGTTTATGGTCCATTATATATATGAAGATATTAGTAGGGCAAATGCAAGGCTGCTGTACATGTTCCACAAGGTGCCCCACAAACATTGGCCTTCGGTTTGCTATCAGATGGTTGACATTGTGCTGAAGAAGAATACAAACCTGGCTCACTTTTAGTTTGTTCCAAACTATTGATAGTCCAATGACAAAAATCATTGTATGAATTCCAAAACTGCACAGGTACTGCATAGTAACTATACTGAACTCGAGAAGATTAAAGGACAAATCTTCTACTTGCTGTCCCAAGCACTATCCAAGGGTACTCCACTAAGGAATGAGTTTCATTCCTGTCCGAAGTTGTATTCAGATGCCTAATTAATTTTAATATACTAGCCCTGGGAAAATCGCCCAGTAACATCTTATTCCAGAAGTGTGAAACACACAGGAACCTTTCTAATGGAGATACACAACTCCTTGCTTGAACGCTTACAGGTCTTGAGCAATACTCTCAAAAGGATGTGACTTCTTATGTTTCTTCGCTTGAACTAGACACCCCTGGCTAAGTATGACCAGTAAGTGATAGAACTATTCTCTGTAAACTTTCTCTCCCAGAATACATTGGGGGCCATAGTTTCTCCTGTATTTATACTAGTTGGTCGTTGTTTAAAAGTCTGTCTCCCGAGGAGGACATTTGCCTTCGTGCATCGGCAAGCTTAACTACCACTGTGTAACTTATTGCAAAAGCAGGGCAGTTCCTTGACTAAAATTCATTCATAACCGTGTTTTCTGAGGGCGGAGTGTTTGTGTGTGTAAGAGCCTTTGACTTGACTGAGGTGCTCTAACCAGCTTTGTGTGATGCCCATCCACTCCTAGACTAACGGAACTCATTTACTGGGACACTAACCACCACGAGACGAGGACACCTCCTCGTTGACACTCATCTGGATTGGATTTGCTTTCGATCCAGCAAATAAAAATGCAGATTTGAAGTTTGTCCATATGGTTTCCCTATTCCTGGCGGTAGAAGACTCATCTGCAACGTGTTCGACAAGTGTATTTGTTTTGGTGTATGTTATTTGCAAATAGTGCACACCAGCCCTGGTCTTTTGGTTGATGTTCTGTGCAGGCAAGCCATTTTCCTGTAAGAAGCACAGGCTTTAGCCACCCGTACCTACTGTGTTTTTGTACTATGAAGACTAACGATTAATGTGATAAGTGAATTGGAAAACGGAGCGTTCGAAGACCTCTTAGCACCCTAATCCAGTGGCATGCTTAGATGAGTTGTCATAGGAGGGCTGACCCCAGGCAAAATCTGTTTCAAATCTAGAATGGATTCTTAGGGGAAACAAGCACCCAGTCATCATCGAAAAGTCTAGGTATGACTTGGTGTTAAGGAAAAGCTTCTGTCCTTTGGTGCAACTGTGGCGTCATGGAGAGCCCTGAGGTAAGTAGGGACAGAGAGTTATCAGCCCTCCTGCCTCTGAAAGAAGTCGCCTTTTAACAGAGAGATGGGAGGCGCTTTGCTCAGCTAGTCAGGCAAAGGCGTCAGTGTTAGTGCACTGCCACACTTCCATCAGGTTCACCTTACAGATTTGCAAGCTATAAAACCTTTATGCTCATGAACTTTGCAGGAGCCATCCTCGCGACATGAAAGTAATGCTTATATTGTGGCGAAGTAATAAACTCCTTGTCTGAAATGCTACCTTTTTACGTGGCTAAACGTACCCCTAGGGTTAAGCCCATTCTTCTAACAGGTGCACTAAAAGGCCAGAGCACAGTGAACCTGGGGGTTGCTGCTAAGGGTGTAGAAGCTGTTAAGCTACTCTCCCTTAAAACAAACAAACGTTGTAGCAGGATGGGTAGTTTAATATTAGCGTGTAGTCTGATCTTGCAAGTGGCAGTATGGATCATACCGAAGAGAAACAGAGTTCACAGCTGTGGAGAGGGTCTTGGACCATAGACTTGCTCGTCCACCAGCCTTCGACTGAAATATGGATTAACTAGAAGGACATCTAGAGCATCACAGCAGAGAACTGGTGATTTTTAGTGCAGAGCAAATGTTGGGCAGTCCTGAGCTCTGAATATTACAGAATGCTGCTGATGAAATTCTTGGAGGGAGTTTAAGAAGGTACTCTTTCAGGCGCACAAGGAAAACTTTTTAGTAGTTTCTAGAGTCCTTTTCAGGGCTGGTCCTTAAACTCACAGTCTGCACCTTGCCCTCTGTAAATCTGTGACAGTGAAATTTGAGAGTTGAACTGTTTCTTGTTTCTTTCTTGTTCCAGTCGACCGTTCCTGCACCAAACTTTGCTATGCCAGTCACAATCCCTGTATCCAGCCAGAACACTCTACAGTTCAGCAACCCAGGGGGCTCTCTCGTGACACAGTCGCTGATGACCTCGTCGCTGAATGACCCGCGGCTGCTGTCGCCGCAACAGTCACCCATGCAGCGGAACACGGTATCGCCTGGGCTACCGCAGCGGCCCGCCAGTGCCGGTGAGTACCGCCTCATTACTGGAGCAGTCAGGGCACCATTCTTTCGCTCTCATACCTTGAACAATCATCCCACGGTATTAATTAGCTCCTCTTGATCTCACTCCACCCTACTTTTTGACTTTGCAGTCACGCACGCCTCATTTCCTTCGTCTTCTCACCTTTTTAATCACAAGCTTGTTGCCATCATTTGCTGACACTGCAAGAACCAGGAGAGGAAGTCACGTTCTCATCAGTCTTAACAGTCACCTGTTTTACTGCTCTCGCTTTAAAAACCAAGTTCGTATAATTTTTCGTAGTACATTTAACAATTATTTGTATGGAAATTGAGACAGAGATAAAAGCTAACAGAATTGGAAATGCTGGTTTCCTATACACTGTCTCTGCTAATGCTCTTCCCATATACATTCAGGAGAAGAATATTCATGTATTTTTTAAGCACAATAATATTAACACCTGCCAGAACGACCAAAATGGCCAGATTACTTCATATCACCAGGCCTGGGCATTTCTAGCTAATCTCAACTAATAGTTTATTCTAACTTCCTACATGTGTGTGAACCAAAACTACTAGTGACACCATCCATTAGATCTTGTTAGTGAAGCTGATGTCTGGGATGTTGTATCCTGTATGACCCAGAGTCATCTCGTAGCATATAGCATGACTCGTTGCCCGGTATAGCATGACCTGGTAGTATTAATGCACGTTATACAATACTCTTCTCAGCAGTTCCTGGGGAATGGGAGCAGTGTCTTGATTGGTGTGTGTGTTGCATACATAGCAGGTACACCACCAAAGCATGCTGTGTGTTTTCTGCTGGCGTGGTTGGGTTGATTAGAAACGCTTACTACTCAACCAGAACTCAAGGTGTACACGTCTTTTTCTTTAAGCAGTGGAGTACGAGAGAAGAATCAAGAAAGGGAAATTCATTAAAAAACAAAAAAGCTCTAAAAGGAGCTGAGAGCTGTTTTTTCTGACCACAAATCTAGATAGTATTAGGAGTAATAATGCTACTTTATGGATAAACCCTAGATAAACACAATGATGGACCGACACAATGCATTTTGAAGGATTGCAGTTAAATGGCTACTTGTGAAAGGTAAAGGGCACAGAAAATAGTTTAATATAGTGTATGCACCGTAATCATTTTGTTTTATAAATAGGTGGTGCAAAATTAAGTAATTGGTAACTGTTTTCTTGGACTTACGTTCTTAACATAGTGCCTCGGGCAACTACGTTATGAACGGGTGGCATCCAGAGTGGAGTGGGGCTGCCACTGCATCCTGCCTGGGCCAGGGTTACTGTGGCCTGGGCCCTGGGTTTCTGCGGCCTGGGCCCTGGGTTTCTGCGGCCTGGGTTTCCGTGGCCTGGGCCCAGTATTACTATGGCCTAGGCCCAGTGTTACTGTGGCCTGGGTTACTGTGGCCTGGGCCCTGGGTTACTGTGGCCTGGGCCCAGGGTTACTTCGGCCTGGGTTTTGGGTTACTGTGGCTTGGGCCCAGTCTTATGCCCAGGGTTACTGTGGCCTGGGCCCAGTGTTACTGTGGCCTGGGCCCAGGGTTACTGTGGCCTGGGCCCAGGGTTACCGTGGCCTGGTCTCTGGGTTTTTGTGGCCTGAGCCCTGGGTTACTGTGGCCTGGGCTCTGGGTTACTGTGGCCTGGGCTCTGGGTTACTGTGGCCTGGGCCCTGGGTTTCTGCGGCCTGGGTTTCCGTGGCCTGGGCCCAGTATTACTATGGCCTAGGCCCAGTGTTACTGTGGCCTGGGCCCTGGGTTACTGTGGCCTGGGCCCTGGGTTACTGTGGCCTGGGCCCAGGGTTACTTCGGCCTGGGTTTTGGGTTACTGTGGCTTGGGCCCAGTCTTACGCCCAGGGTTACTGTGGCCTGGGCCCAGTGTTACTGTGGCCTGGGCCCAGGGTTACCGTGGCCTGGTCTCTGGGTTTTTGTGGCCTGAGCCCTGGGTTACTGTGGCCTGGGCTCTGGGTTACTGTGGCCTGGGCTCTGGGTTACTGTGGCCTGGGCCCTGGGTTTCTGCGGCCTGGGTTTCCGTGGCCTGGGCCCAGTATTACTATGGCCTAGGCCCAGTGTTACTGTGGCCTGGGCCCTGGGTTACTGTGGCCTGGGCCCTGGGTTACTGTGGCCTGGGCCCAGGGTTACTTCGGCCTGGGTTTTGGGTTACTGTGGCTTGGGCCCAGTCTTACGCCCAGGGTTACTGTGGCCTGGGCCCAGTGTTACTGTGGCCTGGGCCCAGGGTTACCGTGGCCTGGTGTCTGGGTTTTTGTGGCCTGAGCCCTGGGTTACTGTGGCCTGGGCTCTGGGTTACTGTGGCCTGGGCTCTGGGTTACTGTGGCCTGGGCTCTGGGTTACTGTGGCCTGGGCCCAGGGTTACCGTGGCCTGGTCTCTGGGTTTCTGTGGCCTGAGCCCTGGGTTTCTGTGGCCTGAGCCCTGGGTTTCTGTGGCCTGGTCTCTGGGTTTTTGTGGCCTGAGCCCTGGGTTACTGTGGCCTGGGCTCTGGGTTACTGTGGCCTGGGCTCTGGGTTACTGTGGCCTGGGCTCTGGGTTACTGTGGCCTGGGCTCTGGGTTACTGTGGCCTGGGCCCTGGGTTTCTGTGGCCTGGGCCCGGGGTTGCTGTGGCCTGGGCCCAGTGTTAATGTGGCCTGGGCCCTGGGTTACCGTGGCCTGGGCCCAGGGTTACCGTGGCCTTGGCCCAGGGTTACCGCGACATGGGCCCAGGGTTACCGCGACATGGGCCCAGGGTTACTGCGACATGGGCCCAGGGTTACTGTGGAATGGGCCCAGGGTTACTGTGGCGTCTTAGAGTCGTAGAACATCTCTGCTTACCCCAGGAACTCACCGTGACTGTATGGACTCTCCACCCCGGGTTATTCAGTTGCATGTACATAGCAATATCTTTGACTCACCTCTCCAAGATTAATTTCCCCCCAATTTAAAAAAAAAAGATTTTTATTGTTTTCAATAACAATGCAATATAGAAACCGTACACCTAATGTTTCAGCAAAATACAGTATCGCAGTACCTAAAAGCACAATCAATAGGTTTAAATCACATCTCCTCAGCAGAACATTGTTAAGATCGGAGCCCCATTTGTAATTTACGTGCATATCGTTATCCTTCCGAGTCCAAATTCTCATCTGTTTGCACGTTTGGTGGTTCGCATATGTCCCCTCTGAAGTTATTCCATGCCCCCCAGATTTTACTCCACTTTTGAGGGCACCCCCCATTAATAAATACTGTTACTCCAGTATTGGAACTTTCATAGATTCCTATTGCTTGTATCATTCCCCGTCGTCGGAATGGGAGCCTCGGTAATAATATATATATATATATATACCTAGGTAAATACACCCTAATAGGTGTAAAAAAGTAAAAAATTAGGCCTAGGCCTCATTATCTTTTGCAGCCTATTGGTGTCATTATGTAAAAAGACCCAAAGTCACCTTAGCAACCAATCAGATCAGCCTCACCCTGTAGAACCTTCCTGAGAAAGCTCAGAGCCTCAGATTTTCTACCGCTTCGTTGGTGACAGGGAGTCTCCTTAGAGCTCTGCTCTAACTTCAACTTGAGGTACTGTTTTAACAGTTTTTCTGAAAGGATTTCTGTCAGCTTTGTCATGGCTGATAAGGAAAAGAAGAGCCTTTTCAGGTCTTGTGCCACTTGTGGCAAAAAACGACTTTATGCTGAAGATCAACATAATGACTGTATATACTGTCTATACCCAGACCATAAGGTTGAGGGGTGTAGTATATGCAGGAGAATGTCAGTGAAAACCCTCCGTGATCGTGAAGGACGGCTGCTTCTGTGGCTTAGGAAGTTGGAAAGGAGGGATGAAGTGGTTTCTGGTGATGAGGAAGATGCCAGATCATCATCTTCAAAGACTTCGTTGAAGAGGGGTGGATCGTCTGTGGAGATTTCAACTGAACCCCCCTCAAAGGCTATGCGTGGGACCTCTGATAGGTCTGGCAAGCCAGGGCCTATCGAATCTCCTCACGTGAGTGTAAAGGAGAGGGAAAGGCATGCACTGCAGGTGCAAAAGGCTAAACTGGATGAGAGCTCGGCTGGGCCTTCCCACCAGGTTAAAGTAGCCAAGTCCGTCAAGAAACCGACTGTAGAGGCCTCTACAGTGGTCAAGAAGGACTCTAAAACGTCTGAGGTGATTTTTTCTCCTCAGTCGTCGACGAGCCATCCAGCGACGACGAGGACGACGACGAGAGCGTCGACGAAGACCTCGATGTCGATTCCGTCGACGAAGACTGGATCGACGACGGCGTCGACAACGAGTACCACGTCGACGGTTACCACCGCGTCGACGAAGACCATCCCGTCGAAGATGACTATTCCGTCGACGGTGGCAATCTCGACGGCGACGACCCCGTCGACGACGACGAGCCCGTCGACGATGACAGTTCCGTCGACGATCCCGTCGACGATGGTGAGCCCGTCGACGATGACAGGTCCGTCGACGATCCCGTCGACGATGATGAGTCCGTCGACGATGACGGTTCCGTCGACGATGCCGTCGACGGTGAAGGGACTCTCGTCGACGGTCCCGTCGACGACGATTCAGAATAAGGAAACGGTGGAGTTGTTTTCAACGCCGTCGACGACAGGTGCTACAGAAAACAGCAGAAGGAGGAGGATAACTCCAGATATGACTTCTCCAAGGAAAGTACCTTCATTACCTCCACCCCTTTTGTTGGATGAAGATGACTACTCAGAGGAGGAGAATGAGATGTATGGGGATGCATACAGTCCATCTCAATTGAATCTAAAGTACCATGATTCGGACTTAGATGAGGAATATTATTATCAAAAGGAACAGCGACCACAAAGACAAGTCGCATACCAGGAAACCCAACCACAGCAGGGCATGGTAACGATGCCTATGAGTCTTTTGACAGACTTAAGGGCAATGCTGGAGGAGTATAGGAGCAGACAAGGGTTGCAACCAGTGGAAGTTCAAGCGCAGGTTCAACCGCAGGTGGTGGCAGCACAGTCAGTACGGCCTGCACAGGAGGAACATGAGAGGGAATATCCTCGGCAGGTCCAAGTGGATACCTCGGATGAGGAGGAAACGGGGCAGAACCAGGATCAAGACCAGGATAGTGAATGGAACCAGTACATAGCTCCGGATCCAGCTTCACCAGTGCCAGACCCGGTCGACTCGCCTCCGGCGGATGTAGGAGGTTTCTTCAGTTTGATGGAAAGAGCCACAGCGCGCTTTGAGTTAGCAATGCCTACAACGTCTACGGATTGTTTCTTGTACGATTTTAAAGAGGCATACCGTAAGGCGGTGCGCTCGATTCCCATTGTAGACCACATATGGGAGGAAGGGAAGAAGGTGATGCAGACCCCAGCGACGGTCATTCCAACTCTTCCGCGCTTGGAGAAAAAATATATAGCTCCTGATGACAGTCCCGCCTGCTTGATTGGACATCCTAGACCAGACTCGGTCATATCGCAGGCGGCGCAGAAGAAGTCGCGGAATCCTTCGGCCACCCTCACAACTCCACCAGACAAGGAGGGTAGGAGATTGGATAACGCAGGAAAGCGTTTTTCGTCAATGGCTAGCTTGTTGGTCAGAGCGGCGAATGCCTTGGCGATCCTAGCAAGATACGACCGCCAGATGTGGAGTGATGTGGCACACTATGTGGATCTGCTAGCGGATGACCAGAAAGCGGAAGCACAGAAACTTCTGGAAGAAGGACAACGTTCCTCTTCGGAGATGATTGACTGCGCGATGGACATCGCCACCATCTCTTTCCGTGCTCTGGGCAGTGCAGCGGTTCTTCGGCGACAGGGGTGGCTGCGAGCGACATACTTCCGGCCAGAGGTCCAGAATAGAATTTTGGACTTGCCCTTTGATGGGGACATGTTATTTGGGAAACATGTCGATGACACCCTGCAGGGTATAAAGAAAGACACGGAGACAGCAAGAGCTCTGGGGAACCTGCAATATAGGAAGACACCGTTCCGTGGAGCAGGAGGAAGAGGCTTCACTTCACCAAGAGGAGGTTATCAGCAGCAGCGATATTCACAGCAGTCGCAGTCGTACAGACCTCAGTACGGCAATCAGTACTATCAGCGGCAGTCGCAATCCCAGTCTTTCTCTCGCCAGAACGCTCGTGGACGACAGGGGCGTCAGGGCAAGGACGCTGGCAAGCGTCAATAGCGGCCTCCTGACTCTGCCAACTGTTCCTCCGCTTCTGGGATCTCCAGTGGGCGGCAGGATATCACAACATCTGAGCAGCTGGGAAGAGATTACATCGGATCAGTGGGTATTGAACATCATCCGAAATGGGCATACTCTAGAATTCCAGGAATTTCCACCTACAAGAGCTCCCCACGCCACTACTTCGAAACATCTAAACCTTCTACAAGAGGAAGCTCAACAAATGCTTCAAAAAGGGGCGATCCAACGTGTTCCCCTATCACAAAGGGGAGAAGGTTTCTATTCAAGATTTTTTCTGATCCGCAAAACAAAGCAAAAGTGGCGTCCTATCCTGGACTTGAGGGAGCTCAACACCTATCTCACGAAACTGTCGTTTCGGATGATTTCACTCCAGGACATATTGCGCCTCTTGAACCCAGGCGACTACATGGCAACATTAGACCTGGAAGATGCCTATTTTCATATCCCGATCCATCCAGCTCACAGACGTTTCCTTCGCTTTACAGTAGGCAAGAGTCACTTTCAGTTCATGGTGCTCCCATTTGGATTGAAGTCCGCTCCTCGGATATTCACAAAGGTGCTGGCCCCGGTAGCAGCATTTCTGAGGAGACAGTCGCTGGAAGTATTCCCGTACTTAGACGACTGGCTGCTGAAGGCCCCAAGCTTACAAGAGGCATCAAAAGCAGTGAGCACATGCCTGAACCTCTTTATTCATCTGGGTTTACAACTCAACAAGGAAAAATCAGTTCTTCAACCGGCAGGTACGGTGAAGTTCTTGGGAGCGATACTCGATACTCAGGTGTGCAAAGCCTTCCCATCGGAAGAGAGACAGATGAAACTAATATCGTCAGCCACTCGTTTGCAAAAGAGAAGTTGGATAACAGTCAGGATGTACAAATCTCTTCTAGGGTCGATTTCATCCTGTATTCAATTGATTCCGCACTGCAGGCTGCGAATGCGCCCCTTGCAGGAGGAACTGGACCTTCAGTGGAGACAAGTGGAAGGTTCGTTCGACGACAGGGTGACGGTTACCCAGCGGATGAAACGGCCGGTTTCATGGTGGATGAAAAGATCTCACCTCACTGTGGGACTCAGTTTCAAGGCGGCACGGGCTCCTCACGTCATTACCACGGACGCTTCTCTTCAAGGTTGGGGAGCGGTCATGCAAGACCTCCAGGTCAGTGGTCACTGGACTCCGGAAGAACGTCGCTTACATATCAACGTTCTGGAGCTAAGAGCTATTCGATTGGCAATGTTGGCTTTCCTCCCAAGGATTACAGATTCGGCAATCCTGGTGCGGACGGACAACACCACCGCAATGCATTACGTCAACAAGCAGGGAGGCACAAGATCGCCACTGCTTTCACAGGAAGCCCAAATACTGTGGGAATGGGTGATATCGCAGAACATCACACTCGTGGCAGAACACCTTCCAGGAGTATGCAACACAAAGGCGGATACGCTAAGCCGCCTGAGAGCAGTCTCGCACGAGTGGGAATTGGAGAGCACAGTGGTCAAGGACATCTTCTTCCGTTGGGGGACCCCAGCGATCGACCTGTTTGCAACACCAGGAAACAAGAAATGCCGGTGTTACGCAAGCAGGGAACACCATCGAGGGTCTCTGGGGAATGCCCTTTCGATGTCCTGGTCAGGAGCGTTTGTTTACGCCTTTCCGCCATTTCCCCTGATTCCTCGAGTCCTCAAGAAACTCAAGATGGACAGGTGCAGGATGATACTAATAGCGCCTGCCTGGGCTCGCCAGTTTTGGTACACGGAGTTGCTTCTTCTATCAGAGACACAGCCCATTCATCTGCAACCCAAACAGACACTTCTATCAATGTACAACGGCCAAGTTCTTCACCCGAACCCGAGCTCGCTTCAGTTGACGGCTTGGCTCCTGAATACAGAGAGTTTAAGGATTTAAACATCTCAGAAGAATGCAGGACCATCTTGGCACAGGCACGAGCCCCTAGCACTAATAAGACATATAGAGCGAAATGGAAGAGGTTCCATTTGTGGTGTCAGAGGGAAAAAGTACATCCTTTCTCGTCAGCTCCGCATCAACTCTTACCATACATTCTATCGTTGGCACAGGCAGGTCTGGCTCATGCTTCTATCAAAGTCCACTTGGCAGCTATTTCCAGGTATAGAAGAACAAGATCGGGCCCCTCTCTATTGTCAGCAAGAGTAATAAAACAATTCCTGAAAGGACTGTTTAGAGTTTTTCCGCCAGTTAGGCCCCCACCTCCGGTGTGGCACTTGAATGTGGTCCTGGCTCAGCTGATGAGACCGCCATTTGAGCCAGTACATAAGGCGGACCTAAAGTTCCTATCATGGAAGGTGGCGCTTCTTTTGGCACTAACCTCTGCAAGGAGAGTAGGAGAGCTTCAGGCTTTAACTATCAAAGAACCCTTCTTGCAGTTCAAGAATGATACATTGATCCTACGCATGAAACCCAAGTTCATTCCGAAGGTACCGACAGACTTTCATCTTAACGAACCAGTGGTTTTGAAATCTTTTTTTCCTCGACCTTCAACCCAGGCTGAGAGGACACTTCATTCTCTGGACGTTCAGAGATGTTTAAAATTCTATCTACAACGCACAGCTGGATTTCGGAAAACACCCCAACTGTTTGTGGCTTTCGGAGCCCCAAGGAAAGGATTTCCATTGTCAAAACAAGGGATATCTAGATGGATAACAAGTGCGATCCGGTTCTGCCACCAGGCGGCAGGCAAGCCTTTGCAGGGACAGGTGAAGGCTCATTCCACAAGGTCAGTCTCAGCATCAACAGCCCTGTTTGCTGGAGTATCCATAAAGGATATTTGCAGAGCAGCCACCTGGAGCAGTACGCACTCATTCACGAGACACTACTGCCTGGAGGCGGCTGCAAAGGAGGATTCGGCTGTAGGACAGGCAGTCCTGAGAAATCTCTTCCAATAAGAGGTGAGCTTTCCTCTCTTCCCTCCTCCTGTTTTTTCAAACATTTCGTTTCTTATGCTTTTGTTACTGCTTTATGGTTGTTATAATCTGTGATATCATTGGTTTGTAATGATTCTGTAACTGTGCACGAAATGTTTGAGGAATGCTAACTGCTATCTACTCTGATACAAGCAATGGGAATCTATGAAAGTTCCAATACTGGAGTAAGAAACAAGTTACTTACCTGTAACTTTAGTTCTCCACTATTGGTAACTTTCATAGATTCCCATGCGCCCACCCGCCTCCCCTGGGAAAGCTCACTTTAGGGCTAGGTGATTAGGTGGCAAGACAACGGCTACGAAAATCTGAGGCTCTGAGCTTTCTCAGGAAGGTTCTACAGGGTGAGGCTGATCTGATTGGTTGCTAAGGTGACTTTGGGTCTTTTTACATAATGACACCAATAGGCTGCAAAAGATAATGAGGCCTAGGCCTAATTTTTTACTTTTTTACACCTATTAGGGTGTATTTACCTAGGTATATATATATATATATATTATTACCGAGGCTCCCATTCCGACGACGGGGAATGATACAAGCAATGGGAATCTATGAAAGTTACCAATACTGGAGAACTAAAGTTACAGGTAAGTAACTTGTTTCTTCTTTCAGCAAACGTAGCCGCGTCCATGTCCCTCCCCCATGTGGT
The DNA here is from genome assembly GCF_964263255.1 of Lissotriton vulgaris. Taxonomy (NCBI): domain Eukaryota; kingdom Metazoa; phylum Chordata; class Amphibia; order Caudata; family Salamandridae; genus Lissotriton; species Lissotriton vulgaris. Next base: position 151,442,167 of record NC_141700.1, on the reverse strand, counting down.
AAGCGTTGGCACCTCCACAGCCCCCCATTTCTGGGCCACATTCCGCTTAGCAACCATAATCCCCAATGTGGCCCAGCTCTGTGCTTGACAAGTTAAGTCATTCGGTTCCCATATATTGAGCAAGCATCGTCGGGCCTCTGGCACTAGTGATACCCACGCCGACTGTGACATTTATGCTCATCACCCAAGCCCAGTATTCCTTGATTTTGGGGCATTCCCATAGTGTATGGAAAAAGGTACCTTCATCCCCGCATCCGCGCAGACTGAAGGGGTATGTTACTCTACCTATTCTGTGCAAGGTGTGCCTGGTGTTTTATGATCGGTGTAAAATTAGAAGCTGCACCAGTCTGAGCCGTGAGGTATGCCCACCTCTCGTGGGGAGGCCAGCGCTTCCTGCCATTCCGAGTCCTCAAACTCGCCTATATCCTGAGACCACTTATCTCGTAGGGGTCCCGTCGGGTCCGATAAATTGTTAACCAGCTTGCGATATGTGAGTGATGTTGCCTTTTTTTGCATGTGTTCTGTCAATAACCTATCCTCTATGGGGGATGCCTCCGGGACCTCCATGCCGGGCAGGAGCCAAAACAATTTTTGTAAACTCCCAGGAAATATACAAATACGTCATCAGAACTGTCACATTTCTGACGATGAGCTCCCTTGATGGCAGCAGCCTCTTTTGTAGGAATGCCACATGCCACAGCTAGGGGCGCCAGATTCACGCCACAGGAGCCAGTGAGCTGGGCTTTTAAAGGGACTTCTAAGTTGCCTTAATTCTCCCTCTTGTGTTTTACCATCTCCTTTACTGAAGCGCAACTAGGTTGAGGTGAAGTTTCTTCATTTAAGGGGCCATATGGTGAGTGATGTCACATTAGGTTTTACAGTCCAACCTGACGTCAAGTAGTTTGAACAAATGATCTAGAAACTAAATACATTTTCCATTTCACTTTGTCACATTCAATGCAAAAATAAAGTTTCACCCTACATATCTGTTCATGAACTAAATGATGCCATGTAAGATAACGTAGTCTCATTGAGGAACTTGAAATCTCACCTAATGCGCCACTTGCTGCACTTGGTCTCGCAGCATCTAGTTCCTCTTTTGGTATCAGGTGCAGTTTCACAACATTGCCCTAGGTTTTTTTTTTTAATCCATGAAGCTTTGATGTCTAGAGAATAAGCGAGTGAAACAGTACTTTAACAATCTGAAATAAGAACTTTCACTGTGGGAGCATAATTTGCAAAGTTGTCTTTTGCTTCCTTTGTAATTTTTTGTAATAAACTGTGCTGAACTCCAGAAGTTAAAAAAAATTGCGGGTGAGTATCTAGCAAACAGTAAATTGTATGAGAAAAACTTGAAAAAGCTTTTTTAATAGCTGCATTTAACAGCAAAAAGTTTTTTTTTTAACCGAAAACCATATCTAGCAGTATTTTTGTTGTGCGTAATTAAAGCTAGTTTGCAATGAATTGTAAATTCTACTAACGTTGGAAGCTTGTGAATTTGTACAGTTGCTTCCACTGAACTTTGCTGGCATAATTATCATTCTTACTCCCTCGCTTGAGAGTGGTTAACGCTTAATGCTAAATCTATCAGCTCAACCTAATAGAGCTTTGATTACTTGATGTTTAAATGATGCACATATTTACAAAAATATCTGCAATAAAGATTTGTTCAATATACTTAGTTATTGCAGCTTTATCAAGAAAACGCGTAGCCCACTTACAAAAAAACATAGATTAAACCTGTATGTTCAAAGCAGGTAGTTTTTATATAGCACCAGCACAGCGTAGTTTAATTGTGATGACACTCCTCAGTTAAGTGAGTGAAAGAATACAGTGGTGAGGTGACACATTTATAAAAAAAAAAAATCACCCTTTCTTGTAACACCTTGTAGTCAGCTGAATTGTTGTTGCCTCTTCAAAGTCTGTATATCGCTATGGTCTTATTGAACCACTTGTGGTAATTTGTGGTTTCGACCATAATGTGTTAATCCATGGGTCGTCATCAGGATTGTGAGGTCATTTATGTGCAGCTGAGGATAGCATATATAGAAGGACCCTTCACAGTACCTTCAAGCGCACAGAATATGTAATACACACAGCTGAATGTAGAAAAAATTTCCAGTACGGTTTTGAATCCAACACTGGAGCATCTGTATTTCTCGTTAAGGAAGACAAGGTAAAGTTATCCCAGAAAAACAGGCTATAAAAGCAACTTCCTAAATTTTAATAAAATGTTGTCACACCGAAGCATAATCCCACAAAAGGAACTTTCCTAGTTAACCTGTTTGATAATAACTATGAATGCCAGACTCTAGACATAATTTAAATCTAAACTTTGTCACATTGCTATCAAAATTTTTTGAGGATTATTTAGATTTAGTTTGATCTTGTTGTTATTGCTCCTGTTTGAGTGAAAATTGAATTTGAAGGATTAGTTTTAAGATTTGTATTTTATGTAACAGTGTCATGAAAACAAGCTATTTTTTTAGTTTATGAACTGATGGATGTGCGCGGCAGAAGTACCATATATCCTCACCAAAGCATGTATTTTCCCTCCATGCTTAGGTGCAATGCTCGGCGGAGACTTGAACAACTCCAATGGAGCCTGTCCAAGTCCACTGGGTGAGTACGAGTGTAGCAAAAATGTATTTTAAAGTCTGTAAAAGAAACTGTCAATCTCAGTCTTGCTACTAAATAACGGTTTCTCAGTTTGTGTAAACAAAAATTATATTTTTCATCTTGAGTATTGAGATGGTCCCAGAACATATCCACACATCTAATTGCATTGACTCTTTACAGTGTGACCCAGTAATACACATTCATATACGAATTGAGGTTTCTATTTCCCTGATAAAGGTCTTTGTTACTTCGGCTTGCCAGTTCTGAGATATTGGTAATATTTGCATTTGTTATCCTGTCATTACATCTAAATCATCTTCGTCCAGTATATGTCTCACTAAAAATAAGTCAATTCAAAACAAACTTGGTACGAGTATATCTGCAGATTTAACTCACCGACAGCAGAGTTATGGATATGGTAATAATTTGGTTTACTATGAGGCTTACATTTAGGTTAAGGAAATTTAGGGAATAGAGTTTGGGTTGAGGTTAGAACTAGATTTCATGTTGAAGTTAGAATCAAGCTTAGCTTTAAGGAAGGGTTTTGCTTTCGTTTTTTTAATTAGATTTTTATTTTTAGACTTCATGTCAGTGTAGTTGTTAGGATTTGATGTTGAGGTTCAGGAAGGTAAAGAAAGAATAATTCTGTATAGTTTATTTAAATAGTTGGGGAAAATGGGCATGGAAGTCCTCATCCTAACAGTAATTCTATATTATTTGCATATATGATGTGCAATTTACGTGAAATTACATAAATCTTATTAAAATATTAACATTTGGATGCAAGAACAATGGGGTGTGCATTCGTCGTCTAGTGGGAAGAACTTGAAAATCTCTTTCTTTGCAGTGGAAAATTGTGCGATTACTTTGAGTATTATACACATAGCTGGATAAATGACAAAATAGTGGAGCCTGTCCAAACATAGTGACTATATGCGATGCAAGGAAGAGACTGGAGGGTAAATGGCAAGAGACCAGTGGGCTTTTGTACAAGCAGGTAAGATCCAGAATACAGAAAGACTTCTGCCTTCAGAAACAGCAGTAAATGCCTCACTCCTCCCGCCATGCCTCACCCTCCCGCCATGCCTCACCCTCCCGCCATGCCTCACCCTCCCCGAGCAGTCAAATTCTGGCTTAGGTGCTTACTCAATGTAATCCCGTTGTTCCAGAAATAAGTGAAAAATTTGTTCTGCAGGTGGATTTCAATTACTCTGCTGGATTCTGTTGCTCCTAGCGAGAAAATGGCTCTGTGCCTCTTCCCCAAAAAGTGTGTGGGTCTTTAGGATAACCCCGTTCAGTGACCAGCTGATCTTCTCTCGATGTACTGAGCACACTTAGATCAACAAAAGGTTGGTCTTAATGTGCTCTGGGGGGTGTGCCCTCCTGATTGTGGCTTGATAATAGTGTATTGTTGTAAGCAGCTGATGGTGTGAGTGAGCCAGATCCGACTTTCATGGCATCGATCACATGGCTGTTGACGCCGTGTACCCACAGTGAGTTGCAAGAGCTCTCACTGGTGGAGCTTGTACCTGGAAGCGGGTAGCCATCTAACTCTGCAAACTATATTCTATTCTTTATGCAACCAAGATTGTGGCCTACAGGAGGATTAGTATATTTAAGAATATACTTGTGTCTGGGTGACATTTCACTGATCTTGCCCCTGGTCAGCCCTGGAAAGAAGTCATGGCTTGCTCAGGACATACATTTGGGTTAGTGGTGGAGTGACAGATGCCACGTATTGCCAGCAACATTCTGAGAACTGTTTCTTCCTTTACCTTTCTTATTGATGTAGGACAGATGTGAAGTAGGTTTGATGGCTTACTTCCCATTTCAACACCTGCTCTATAATCTTAGCCAAGTGTTTGCAGACCTGTAAGGTGTGTGGAAGGCTGGTCTTTCCGCAGACCGCAGGGTGCATTCTGTTATCTCAGTATTGTACCCCCATTCTTGAAGTGTTCTATTTTCTCCTCTAATGTTTTGTGATCTAATTCCACCAGTACCCACTTTGGACTGAAGCCGTGGATGGACTTTATTTTTGAAAGAGCCTTTGGGTTCACTGTTCGTGGTCTCTGTATTCAGGCTTCTTTTGAGTTTGAGGAGATCCTTTAAAGTTTTGTGTCTGGTAAAACCCAAGCTTGGCTTGTGGTAAGAAGGGTAGTCTTCTAGGATCGGAGAGAGTGAGAGACCTTTTCAAGAGAGGGCCTGAGAACTGTAGCAGAGGAGGCGTGTGGATGAGATCACTTGCCCACGCTGTCCACATGCAGAGCTTAATCCCCGTCTCATAAATGTAACTTTGCTTGTGGCACTTTCAAGACAAATAATGGGAAAGCGAAGGAAGGTGTACTTTCATTATATCTTTAGTGTAATTTATAGTGGGCTACGTCTTACCTGTTATCACTCTGCTTTCTTTGGTTTCACCCTCTTCCCCCTTTTCCATCGTTGGATTCTTCCTTTGTTTTATCTGGTGCTTTGACAGTTGAACTGTCACAGGCGATCGGGGATTGTGTGAGGAACATTAAACTTGTGATTCGACTAGTCTTTGCCTTTGTGTTTTCTTTATATCAGAAGGCGAACGAACCAGGGACCTATAACTGGACCAACCTAAAGTTTATGGGGTTCTCCATGACACCCTTGTGTACGTTTCCGTACCATAAATTTCCTATAGAATGCTTCATTATTATCACAAGGACTTCTTACAAAGTCCACACCTCTCAGGTCTGGGCAGGAGGGAGCACGAGAGGTGGCTTTGTCATGTTAACTCCATCATAAGCCACCTGAGCTTTCTGAGGGCGCCTCGGCACAAAGTTGGTAACTTTGATTTTGTGCTATCTGCCTTAGAGATTCATTGTGCTCTGTGTAGACAATGCTAGGGCTAAACCCTCTGTACTACTCGTTTTATGAACCATAAATGGTCGAGCTTTAGAATTGTCACTCTCTGATTGGAACCTGTAACTTGAAGTTTGCACAGACATCTTCGGAGCTGATGTTTTAACACACTTGTGACATAATCTCCCTGACTTTCAGCCACATAGAGGACCTAAGAAAGTAGAAGTTAAGGGTACAGTGTCTTTTTCATTATGCACACAGGCAACAAAGTTTACATCGAGTTCAGAAGTTCAGCCACAGTTGTATCTATAATTGGTGTAGCAGTTGCAGTGGCTCTGGGATGTTTGGGGCACACTGCACTCCTATAACGGCTGCCCTTTAGTGCCAAGCTGTGTGTAGGGAGATGTAGTTCATTTTGCGTGCATTAGTGCCTATGGTACTCTTAACAAATGCACAATAAAGAATAAATGAAACCTTTTATAACCATCCCCAATGCTCGAAAAGCAAGTTTTGCTTTTAAAAACTAGTCGCTTTCCTCTATTATTTCAGAGTTTAGCATAGACTATAGCGATATTTCTTGACAACCATATGTTAACCAAAAAGGTTATTATAAAAATACATATGGGAAGGGGCTTTTGGTCAGCCCTGTTCATCCAGTGGTTCTTGCTTTTGCTCCCTCCCTTTACAGCATTGGCTAATGGACTGACCCTCTCTTCCATTGGCTCTCTACTCTGAGAGTGACGCTGAAAGGGAGTGCACTTCATTAACGTAACATAAAAAGCTTTTAAAGGCCAGACCTGTTTGCTGTTTTTCTTTTGAACTATTTTGAATAATGTAGTCTGCAAAAAGAAAACATCTCACTTTAAAAACAAAATCTGTTTCACTAAAATGATAATTAAAGGTGAGTAGAAATATCTGATGCAAGGACACGTTTGGAGTGATAAATTAATGGTTTGTGCAGAGGGAGACATAGTGGCCCGAGTCATATTACTGGTTTTGCAGTTTCAGGTTAGGCTGGGGCTGGGCATCGCTAGAGATTTACTTTCAAGTTCACCACTGTTTTTTCACTCCAATCTAAACCCCACTTCCTCAGCAGATGTGGACAAGATGTGTAGCCACATCTGGCAGGGAAGAATAGCCGCAGTGATTCGTGTTCCCGCTCGCTGTGGCACAGCGTGCCGAAGAAGGCATGCCCAGAGAGAGAATCATGAGACTGCCACTAAAGGATTCGAATGAACTCCAGGGTGGCATGGAGATGGTCAGGGGGGACATCCTGCCCGGATTTGGCATCTCCCTGGCCAAGGATAGTAAGTAAAGACACAATATTAATTATGGAAATGCAGGTCACACAAGGGGGGCTGTGAGTTGCGAGGCAAGTTCAACCACAGGAAAGCTGCAGACGAAGGGTTGTGTCTCTGTAACTTCTCGGCCTTATGGCCTTTTTGTAAAATTGCCATATATAAATATATTTCACTCCAGTGCATTTAGTCGCTTTCGCTTTACGATCTTGGTAACCCGTTATGGTACACAACACACTGGTTCACTGCGACTGTTTGTATTTTCGAGATACCACCATTGCTTTTATCCGTTTATCTGTGTACTGGAATGGCCCCAGTGCTTAATTTGAGCCAGTGGTTTCCTGTGCTCTGCACTGGCCCTTAGTTGTCAACCCTGGCACTTATGACAGCTGCCACATGGAGGCGCTGTTTGTGCAATTTAAAGATGAGCAGAACGGTTGTTTATTAATTCAGTATCTATTGAAAACAACTACCTGCCGCCCAAGCCATTCTTATAGCTTGGGGGGGGGGGGGGGGGGATAGGAACAGTCTGAAATGTCAAACCTGTAGGAGTGTGATTGTTTGTAGTTGGCAGCACTGGCAGTGACAATGGGTATTGCAAGCTGCAGAGGCCTCCCGACGAGAGCCCTGGCACTTCATGTTTTACAAATTAAGCACTGAGTGTACCGTGCCAGTGTAATATAAAAATGGAAGCGAAGTTCGTTCTTTCGGTCTGACAGCTTTGAGACGTCCTGGAACACCGCCTCCCTGGGCTGGCGCGGGCACAAGACACCTCCGCGGCAATGAATTGTGACAGACTTGGTTTTGGCAGGCCTGCAGTGAAATCATTGTATTCCCCTGTACCGAGAGCTCTTTTGTTTTGCTGCTGCCTCTGACACATGCCCAGCCGAGGTGTACCTCTGATGGGCCGTGTCCTCTAATCCGGCGCCAGGCGCCCTCCCTCGCCGCCTCGGGAGTGTGGCTCGAGTCCCGGCCGACTCCCGCCCTTTCCACGCGGCGCACCTCGGCACGCTCCACCATGCAGCACACAGAGGAACACGCTGACGTGAACATGCGTGCGTGCGAGGGCTGCGCCTCTGATCCAAAAACCCCAGACGCGAGGCGGCTGAGTCGAAGGTTCATAGCCAGCCAAGCAGGAGCGTTTGTTCAACACAGTCAGTGCTGCCTTCATTGGGTAACAGAACTAGTCATTTACCAGCTTTAGATTGAACTAAAGGACCTGAAAAACAATATTTGCATGCACCTGTGGAAGAGTCGTCCATGGAAATGTTTAGCTATCCAGCTTGCATTCTGGAAATGTTCTTATGTAGCAATCCATGCCTTTTGTTTCTTATCTCAGTAATACCGGTGGAGAAAAGGAGATTTTCTAAGGAATTCGCTGTTAACCTACCCCAAAGAGGCAGCAGTACATCACGAGTTGCTAAGTCACACCTCTTCTGCCTTGCAACAGAAGCATCCCTAGGTGTGTTTCAGTTAAAGTGGCCGTACCTTTGAGGTGTGGCTTGATTCCAAGGTGCAGTGAGTGCAAGAACTTCGTCTGCCAAAACCTTCTGATTTTAGTAACATTATAAATAACATTTAATTATTTATAGGGGGTTTCCGCATGCCTTCTTCATCCATTGGTTTGTTGAGTCTTTCACATTTTTCTTATGGCACATCTTGCTTTCATTAACAAGAACCAGTCTTTAATATCTTTTTTTCTGAACAAAAGCTGTTAGAACTTACACTTAACCAGTTAGAAATGGTTTCTTCCATATCCACATCATAATATTAGTGATTAAGAACCCACAGTGAACTGCTATTTAAGAGAATTATAGTTGCATCTTAATTTAGAACTAGTTCTAGTATTTGTTGGTCAAAGTTGGTATTTTTATGCAACCTCCAAGTGATCTCTTGTGTTCTTTTAAGCTTTAATATGAAATATTTGATGCCATCATGTCAGAGTTCTGCTGTTTGGACTGAGAATTAAGTACCTCCTAAGCGAGATTTGAGGAAATTGGGTATTTCAAGTCAAAAGATGTATTTCAAGTTGAGATGTCTGCGGGGCTGGCAGACCTCTCTGAATTTGGCAGGTGGAGTTTAGACAGTAAACCACCGGGTAGGAGCTCTACGCTCGAGCTCCGAGTGCTTGGGATTCCAATATTGGACTTAATCCCTGTTAGCACCCAGCACCCTTGGACACCCTTGGACACCGCAAGCAAGTAACGGCGACAGGATAATTGGTCTTTTATTGTCAGCCCTCGGAGGCTGGGATCGTCGAGGGAGAGGACCGATTCGCCCCCGCCTCACCGGACCAACGGCGGTGCCTGGATCGACCGTCTGGCTGCCTGGAGTCTACTGTGGCTCGGTCTGAAGCCTGCTGGGGGCCCTGGTCTCTCCACCCCCCCTGGACCGTCGCTGGAGATACCTGGTCGCCCCCCGGGGACGTCCGCTGGAGAGAGTCAAGACACCCCCCCCCCCCGCCCCTCTGTGTGTACGGACCCAGGGCTGCCCTTGCCATCGGCGGTGCCTGGGACGGATTCCATATATACTGGAGCCAGCGGGAGTGGAGCTGAGGGGGAACGTGGGCGGCCGGAGTGGAGCCCCGCGGAATACGGCGAGGCAAGCAGTGCCACCTACGGAGGCGGGAGGGGCCGCGGCTCGGGAGTATGTCTGCCCTGCGGACAGCAGCAGGACTCCCCCTGCGGCTGTGAATCCAGTCGGTCCCCCCTGCTGCTGAGAGGACCCGCGGACCCTGGAGGGTTAGCTGCAGCATTCATCGGAGGGGGCTACCGGGCTCCGGTGGATCGATCAAAGAGCCTGCCCCCACCTGCAGCTGGCAGCGGGAGCAGGAGACGAGAGGAGCAGGAGTTCTGCCCCGCTGCCCTGGGAGCTGCCGTGGTGGAGCGAGGTAAGCGGGAAACGGGTGTCGTCGCCCCCATCTGCGGTCTGGCTGAGGGAGCGGGAGCCGAGTGCCTCGATAATTTCATAACTACATGCAATTATCTCCAATAGACCCTCAGTGTGGATGGCACTTGCTATACTTCAGCTGTTCTTTGGAATTGGTTATGTGACGCTGCTCCAGCTGCAGTCAAACTACTCCCATCTAATCATCCTCAATCTGTTGCTTCCTGTAACAGGCTTGATCCTTGGATTAGCACCGCACCTACAAAAGATTTTAGTTTTAATTTCGGCTCTTGTTTTGACATTACAGACTGCCATGTGCTTAATTCTGAAAATGAAAAAGTTCTACTACTCCACAAGGTACATTTATTGTGCATAACTTTGCTGTCGACATCGGTTTACCTACCAAACAGACTTCTCTAAAGGCATTTACTGCATCACACTCTAAAGGCATTTACTGCATCACACTTTTAAATTCTCCTTTGTTCAAAATGGCTGAGTTCACTAACAGAAGCAATAAATCCCCTCCTGTACCTCGAGCCAGATGCCCACGAGGCTCCTCTTCGTAACTCCTCCGCATAGGACCCCCAAAATAGAGATAAGACTCCCAGGGATTGCTCAAATAGAAACTGAAACTGCCAGGCCTTGCTCTCAAAGGAACAAATACAGACAGAGGACTACTGTCTCTATCGCCCTTACTTGGAGGCCATTTTAGATTGGTCTCTCTCTCCCTGGCTGCCATCATGGACTAGTCATCCACTCACTTTCCTGTGATAGAGTGTCTGCCTTCTATTACTGTATTACACTTCTAGTCGTTTTTTGTACATTCTTAATGATTGCACTTTTATTATTATTATTATTTTTCACTTGGTATGTTTTGATGGCTACCTCATATATTTTGGCTGCTCACTATCATCACTTTTAATTCATATATCGTGTACTGTCACTGTTGACTCATGTATCTTGCACTTTTTATTATTAGTATTGTTATTTTTCACTTTTTATTATTAGTATTGTTATTTTTCACTTGGTATGTGTTGATCGCTACCTCATATATTTTTGGTTGCACACTACTGTCACTTTTGATTCATGTATCTTCAGATTGCATTTGTATTTCGTTCACGACTGCATATAGATGTGTCGCATTTTAGTAACCTGCACCCCTTACACTTTTCATTCCTATATGCGCTGATTACTACCTCATATATCTTGCACTGATTACTACCTCATTCACTCTGGCTGGTCATTAGTGTCAATCTTGCTCCACTCACTTCTCGCTTTCCTCTCCTATAATTTACCGACTGCTACCTCAAGTACTCTGGTCGCGCACTAGTGTCACGTTGGAGCCCTAGGCGCACTAGTGTCACATTGGCGCCCCAGGGGACCTACCTGTCGCGTGTAACTGATTGCGTTGCAACTGTATTCTGCTCTTATTCTTTCAGAATTATTCCTCCAATTGTATTATGCACTACTCTGTAAATCTCTGCACCCATTTCTTGCTTTCCTCTCCTGTAATTTACCAACTGCTACCTCAAGTATTTTGGTCGCTCACTAGAGTCACTAGAGTCACGTAAGCGCACTGGTGACACGTTGGCGCCCTAGGGGCACTCTGGAGCCTTGTAAACTGTGGAGGCATTTGTAGCGTGCATTCAGCACATTTATTTATTTAACCTGCAACATGGATCTATTCGGCAAGCACACATATAAAATCAACTACCCACACGTGCTCACCAAAAAAAGCCGCCAAACGCTTCAAACACGGCTTCCTCAAGTCCCACCCAGAAACCCCCTTTGCCGACACCTACTTCTCGTCGGTCAATGGACCCTTGAACACCGATATCATCTTCCACACTACACGCAGAGCTCAGTGGAAAAAAGCGTTTCTCACCCTACTCAACGTCTCCTCCACCAGGAAATCCACCCATGGCCTAACACTTTCCATCACACCATCCCAACTCTTCCCAGGCAGAACCACCATCACTATTTACAATAACGGGATTGTCCTAATTCAAGCGAAAGACAGGAACCTGGAACTTCTTGACAATCTGTTTCCCACTTTCAAGGAGCACCTATCCAATCCTCGGACTTTCACTCATATCACCTCCTGTCCTTCCACCCCTGACGACACAGCACCCACCCTTAACACCCCCAACCAAGCTCAGCACCGGAACGACACTCTTCTCACCTACACACCCAGCACCATAGTCACTTACCTACCTGCGGCAGCTACCCCTCACCACCCCTCAATCTCAGACAGAGACCCCGCTCCCCCTTACTCCACCCGCTCCACCATCCCCCTTACCTACCCTCACCCCTCCGCTCATCCTCCCATACCCCCCACTACACTTTGCACGCCTGTCCCGTCCTCCACACCAATCTTCTCAGAACACCCCTCCTCCCCCAACTGCTCCCCACATAACTTGGCTCTCTCTCCGTCTATCTCGCCCCACATTCTTAGCACTCCCTTCCAGCCTAGCCTTCATCCCTCCTTCAACCTTTCACCCCCCACTCTCACTCCCCACTATCCCTCCTCCTCCCCCATTACTTCCAGCCTCCACACCGCCCTCATTCACCCTTCCCCTCCTAGCACTGATGCCCCTCCAGACAACGCCAACACCATCCCTAACATCTATCCTCTCTCTAACACTCCCAACCTCTTCACCAGCTCCACTTCCCCATCCCGATCCTCACCCGTCTCCAACAACCTATTCGCCGGTTCATCGCCTGTACCCCTCCCCAACTCCGCGCCGAACACCACACTCGACATGATCATGTCCTCCCTCCTCGAAAGAAGAACTACACTCCATCAAAGAGTTGCTCATCACACACCCCAGACACCCTTCTACCACCACCACCTCTACACCTAACAACACTCTCCCCGCGCCTCCTACACGCCTTACCACACAACACGCCCCACACCGGACTTCTATCCCCTCTCGCAACTCCAACAATCACAATACCAATCACAATCGCATTACCACCAATCGCAATACTCCCTTTACACCTAACAACACTTCTTCCTCACCGCCTACTCGCCCTATCACACAACTCCCCCCACACTGGACCTCTATCCCCTCTCGCAATACCACCAACCGCCCCAGACGCACTGCCAATACGTTCACAGACCACGAGACACACGCCCTTCTCCAATCTTACGCCCCGGCTCCCCAAAATCGCTTAGCCACCAACCACCTGCCCATCCCAACGATCATCTCTAACCCCCTCAGGCACCAAAAGGATAACAGAGGCGCCGTCCCTAACAACCTCACTAATGTGCCCATCACTACAGAACCTGCCTCCACCCTCTGCGCCCCTAGCCTCAAATGCATACTTCTCAACTGCAGGTCGGCCCAAAAAGATTCCGCGGGGGTCGCCGAGCTCATCATGTCTCAGGAACCAGATCTGGCCATTCTGACTGAAACATGGTTGTCAGATACCTCTACACCTATCTTGGATATACTAGTCCCCCCCAACTACTGTATAATTAGACTTGACAGGCCCATAAAGACAGGCGGTGGAATTGCCTGTATCTACAGAAGCAATCTCGCTGTTACTAAAGCGTCCGCCCCTTCTCTTACTTCCTGTGAATACCTCTGCCTTGATGTCATAAGCGAAAGCAAACCGGTCTGCTCACTCCACATCATATACCACCCACCTGGAGACAAGCTCTCCTTCTGCCAACAACTCATGGACACAATAACAACCAATTCAGGACGACAAAATACCCAAGTTTTCCTTGGCGACTACAATCTCCATTGGAACGACAGCAGTGACACAGTGGTTAATAGCCTCAAAAGATTCCTCAACGCCCTTGATTTCACCCAAATATGCAATAGCCCGACTCATGAGAAAGGTGCTATCCTCGACCTTATCATCGCCAAAGAGGACGCCATTCAACTGGAGTCAATTCAACCTTGTGACTGGTCAGATCATCATATTGTCTCCTTCCTTATCAATGAAAAAATTAAATTTAACCCACTGCAACCCTCTAAGCCCAAAGTCTGGAAAAGGGACATGAAAAAACTCAACCCAAACTCATTACCGCCTAACAGCTGCAATCTACTACTTCCCCCGTCTGGCGCTACGGACGTTCAACTCCTGACTGACCACTATCTAAATGCTATGTCCACAATAATCAATGAGGCTGCACCCATGCAACTGAAAAGAGTCTCGTCCAAGATCTCCAACCCATGGTATGACGGGAGCCTCAATGAGGATAGACGGGCCATGCGAATGGCAGAGCGCACTTGGAGGTCAGACCCCTCTACACTGCACCTAGAAAGCCTGAAGAAGCAGAGAAATGCCTACTTCAGGAAAATAAAACGCTCAAAAAGAGACTTCTTCAGCCTCCAGCTCGCCCAAGCGAAAAACCGCCCAAGGAAATTGTTTGAGTTAATCAGAACACAATCCAAAGAACAACCCCAGACAATCAGCACCATGGGCATTACACCTTCCTGTGAAGAATTCTCTGCTTTCTTTAACCAAAAAAGCGACAACATAAGAAGCGATCTCCTCAATGACGCAATCCTTTACTCCAACCCCCAACTCACAGCAGCGCCTGTACCAAAGAACAATGCTACATGGTCATCCTTTAGCACCTACTCCGAAGAAGAAATTGGCAGACTGCCCAGCACCCTGAAACCATCCAATCACCTCACTGACCCTCTTCCTGCTAACGCTGTAAAAGACTTTACCCCTTTGCTCCTCCCACTCTGGACTAAAATCATCAATAGCTCTCTTCAACAAGGATCCATCCCTGATGCCCTTAAAGTCGGACAAGTCACACCTCTACTAAAAAAACCAACAGCAGACCCCACTGATCTAAACAACTACCGTCCTATTACAAATATTCCCACCCTCGCCAAACTGTTGGAAAAATGCGTACAGCTACAACTGACTAAACACATAGACAAGTTTGATCTCCTCAACGCTCATCAATCAGGCCTCCGTGCAGGGCACAGTACCGAAACAGCCATGACGCACATAGTGGACGACGCCCTCCAAATCCTAGACCAAAACGATATCTGCCTCCTCATCCTTCTGGATCTCTCCTCAGCATTCGATACAGTTAAACATGAGAATTTACTCGAACTGTTAAACACAAGAATGGGCATCTCAGGGACTGTTCTCAAGTGGTTCACCTCCTTTCTACACAACCGCTCACAAAGATTCAAAAGCAACAACCTGATGTCCTCTCCGGTACCTGTATCACTAGGCGTCCCACAAGGATCCTCCCTCTCCCCTACACTGTTCAACCTAGTTATGGAACCTCTCACTACTTTGCTACAGACATCCAATGTTCATTTTCATATGTATGCCGACGACACCCAACTCTATCTCAAAATACAATCCCCCAAGGACATCATGCTCCTGAACACCACGATCAGAAACACCCAGTCCTGGCTTGCAGAGAATCACCTCAAACTCAATGCCCTGAAGACTGAGTTCCTCCTGATCTCTCCTCCCGCAAAAATCTCCACGGCTCAAACATGGCTTAAGCAGTTAACAGCTTTAAATGTACAACCTACCGTCGTAGACTCAGCAAAATCCTTAGGCATAACACTTGATGCCAATCTCAACATGCAGCAGCACATCAGCAAGGCAACCAAAGGAGCGAACTTCCAAATCAATACCTTGAGGAAACTTAAAGCCTTCCTTCCAGCCAAAGACCTCCAAACTGCAGTACAATCTATAGTCATCCCGCACATAGAATACGGAAGCATCGCCCTCTGCGGGCTCCCACTAACAACTACGGCACCCCTTAGAGCGTCCCTTAACGCTGCAGCGAGACTCATCACTGGCTCAAAAAAACACTCGCATATTTCCCCTGACTTTAAATCCCTGAACTGGCTGCCTTTTGAAGCCAGAATACATCTGAAAATCGCCTGCATGACTCACAGGGCTGTACACCATAACTCGCCCAGCTACCTCACTCAAAAGCTGACAATCTCGGGTGGCTCTAGAACTACTAGAAGCACAAACAATCTCCTGCTGAAACCTCGAAGATTCAGAAAGGAAAAAACCTATAAACGCTCCTTTTCAGGAATGGCGCCCAGGGTCTGGAACTCACTTCCTCCTGAAACCAGGCTCATCTCCTCCAACAATCTGTTTAAGAAAGAAGTAAAAGCGATCCTCATGGCTAAATACACATGATCTATTAACCTGTATCTCTCATGAATCCGCTCCGTAATACCGGCCTGACCCCTTGGTCTACTAGTACTATTTGTACTATGGCTTATTTGAGTGCATATGTTCCCTCTTTGTACTACTTGTACCACTGGTATTATGACTTATTTGATTGTATATGTTCCCTCTTTGTATTTTGATGTACTATTGACGCACCTGTCTGACTTGCACACTGTACCTACACCACCTCAACCATCCCTACTTTTGTACTACTGATGCACCTGTGTGACTTTACATCCTGCACGCACCTACCTCAACTATGCCCACCTTTATGTTATCTCCAAAAACACTTGCAGCACGTTTAAATAAGTATATGCATACTTTTGTACTTTTATATTATTGGCGCAACGGTTTGACTATGTACCGTGTACTGACACTACCTCACCTATTATCTACCTCCGGTTGTTCTTTGACCTACCTATGTAATTATGCATATTGTACCTAACTACCTCAACTGCTACATGCTACATGCTATCACTGTAAAGCGCTCTGATATCTGCAAAGATCTTGTTCGCGCTATATAAAACTTTCAAATAATAATAATAATAAAAAGGAGGCCTTTCAGCAAAGGCTGCGACATGCCCTATTGGTACACAACACTGTTGCTTCATTCAGTTACTTCTAGTGCTTGGTCTGCAATGCAGAGCGCCCTGAAGTGGTGCAGAGTTGTTGTCACTTGGAACAGAGTGGCAATCTGCTACTAGAGAGCTCCGCAGCCACTTTGAAAAGAACAGATTTTTTAGCCTATTCCTACTGTTTAGTTCTGCATACTGGCTGCACCCAAAAACTGTTGCCTTATCTCACCTTCTGGACTCCTCAGTCCACTGAGCGCCTTTACTGAGATTTTTCTGAGAAGCAGCAGTTCGTGCAGTACTTGAACACTCAGCGGGATGTGGTCGCAAGTGTGGCGATGTAGAAAGACGTCAACTGTGACTGCTGGCGAGGCTTACAGTTAAAGCTGCCCTAACGGCAGGGAGCAGCATCTACAAAGGCCATTTATAAAAACCTATCACCAATAACCATAGCAACAACAGCCTTAGTCACTGGTCTTAAAAGCGCACACAACAGAAGGCTCCGGAGGAAAGCTGCTTCCTGGGAGTCCAAGGTAAGACGGACATATGGAAAGGGTATATCTGTAGCAAGTACAGTGTCTAAAAACCATGTGCAGCTATGGGGCCCAAAAGAAACAATATTATCTGTTCTGCCTGCTTGCTGGAAAAAGAGTGCAAGTTAATATCTCCATATTCCACTCTAACATTGACATCAATCTAGCTTACAAAAAGACCATAGGTAAACCTTTCCAAGCCTGTTTTTTAAAATATTTCAGCCATGTTGGTGGCAGCTTTCTTTTGATGGTTTTCATCGAGGCTACAAGCCAATTTTCATGTGACATCACAACCAGGAAGCGACATGTAAACTGACAAGGCAGAGTCATATTAAAAACAGATTGGAGCTGCTTTATGGAGAACACCCACCGTAGGCCATAATTTCACTTTCATTGGGTTTTAGGGAAGAAAGCACTTCTGCAGGGCGACCCGCCCCTTGAGTTCCTGCCTTGGTTTCAGCCGAAAGTAAACAGCGCATTAATAGGGCTGATGCAGAGGTTTCTTGGGCTGTGGCTGCGTTCAGCAAGTGCTCCGTCTGGTTAGGGCTTTGTGGACACGTGTATCTGGAGCGCTTCCAGATTTCAGCACTTTCTGCTGGCTCAGCTCAAGGTTTCCGGCATAAGAGCAACAAAAAGGATGGTGAATGTAAAGGGGAACTGAGAAACAAAGCAGCACCATTTGTTCCAATATGTGTGTTCTACATTGAAAAAGGTTTAGGGTTACCTTCCCTTGAAAAGTGTTTGGGGTTAACCACCCCTCACCACACTTTGAAAAGCATTTCAGCTATATTTTAAGCCGAAGGGCACTTTAGGAATCTTACATTCCTTTCAAAGCAGTGGCGTAAAGTCAAATGATGGCCCCACTCTCTGCAGACTGTGATGAGGGGCTCCCTTGTCTCCCATTTCTGACAAATGTGCATGGGTCTTGAGCTGAATGGGGGCACCCTTGTAGGTTTATGGGCCGCCTGGTGGGTTGGAGGCCCCAAGCACCTCAGGGGCTTGCGTTACGCCCCTGTTCTCAAGTGCTTACAAAGTTTGGTTTACTATTTTTCTCCTTCGTAATAGGTGTAGCTGCAGACGTTAATGTATTTATGCAGTCCCTGTGTGGACCTTGATTCACCAGAATACCAGGGGTAGTGTAAGTGAAATCACAGAAAGTGACCGCACAGGATATTTGAACCCAGATCTTCCCAGCGAATAATGTCTTGTTCCGGTAAGGAATAAACTGATCCAGCCCAGGACTGTTCCTTGTATGCTGGCGTCGTGTAGTCTGGTGACTAGTGTGCGGTGGGAGACGGTGTTGAAGGCCGCTGATAGGTCGAGTAGGATGAGAGTGTGAAGTGGCCTTGGTCTAGGAGGGTGCAGATGTCATCTGTGGCGGCGAGTAGGGTGGTCTCGGTGCTGTGGTTGCGTCGGAAACAGGATTGGGATGGGGCCAGGACAGCGTTCTCTTCGATCAATTGAGTCAGTTCCCTGTTGACTGTTTTCTCTGCAACTTTGGCCGCGAAGGGGAGGTTTTCATGTATTAACAATAATTAAACTTGGCACCAGGTTGTTTAAAAATGTTTTCTTTTTTTAATTTATTTTTTTAATTCATTCAGACGAGTTCATATTCCGAACGCTGCATTTATTTTGCAGAACTAAAATACTGATAACTAGAATGCAAGTGGAAGATGCAAAAACTAACCACAGTTGTAAACTTTTATTCTTGGCACTGCTTTTACCACCTCTGAGCCCAGGGGTCAGATGGATCAAAGCAGTGTAGCTAGCGCTGCCTCTGACGACCCTAAATCACATTTGGTAAATGGGTAGATTTACAGCTCTTCTGTAACATAAGTTTCTAGGTAAAAAATCTGTTTTGCACTTGATAATATATCTAACGCATCACTGCTAATGAACATCAACATTTTTAACGTTAACGTATTTGTTAGCGCTCTTTCTGGCAGATAAGGCCACTGAGGCGCATGGAAGTAGAGTGATTGGCCGAGGATCACACAAGTTGGTTGACTGAGGAACACTTGATTAGAGCTCAAGTCTGTTGTTTCTGCCCCTGACCAGTGCTTGAAATGGAAAAATAGAAGTGCAGGCCCTCGGTTATAGAGTACTTGCTTGTATCTGAGAAGTGCCGGTACTCTCCAATTAAAAGTATTACATTTCTCTTGAGAAGTGCCAGTACTCCCTCTCAAGACAAAAGTGCTGGTACTCAGTACCGGCCCATTGAAAGCACTGCTCCTGGCAAGTTAAGACACTCAATGGCATTACCTGTACTTGCAAAAACGAACTAGCAAAGGACTGAGTGGAGCGCGGAAGAAATGCCCGCACTGCAATGCAGAAAACCCGAAAGGCGAAATGTTCGTGTTCCTAAATGCTTGCAAATAAATGCTTCTTTTAAAGACCAAAGCACTTATCCCGTAGGCCGCTGTTGGGAGGGCTGCTCTCGGGTAGGCAGGTCTGATGCACTTTTCAATCTTCGCTCGCTGCCTCGGCTTCACTCAGCTCTGCCCGTCAGAGTCTACCCAGAGCGGGCAAACGTTTTCCCTTCACGGAGGACTGGATTCGGAATTCAGGACAACAACCCGTTTTTGCCACAGATGCGACCACTAAAGGGCTGCTCTCTGAAGACTGGCGCCCTGGGCCCGGGCCCAGCTAGCCCTGCCTGCAGATGAGAGCGAGGAAACCTTCAGGATGCCAAGTTGCATGGTGCATTATTTTCCCTTTCTCCTCAGCTCGCACGTGTGCCCTTGTTAACTACATTTTATTTGCATTTAGTCAAAATATATGGAAACCTGGAATGTTTGTGTTAGAAATTGTCCCAGGCTTTAAACCTTTATTTGAGGCCGGAAAGAAGGGAGGTCTCTGAAGAGTGTAGCTTCCGGGCCCCCGCCCCCCCCGCACACATCAGCTGTTGAGAGCGGCTGTTCCAGAGCCCGGCTCGGCGGGTTCCGTGAATGTCAGCATTGACGTCACCTGCAGATTCCGCGCATTCTTCTCACTTCTGCAGGAAAGAGGAGCGGAGCGGCCGGAGCCCAGAACCCGCGAGACTCCACGCGCGGGCTGCGAGCGCGCGGCGCTCAGCGTAACTGCAGACGACGCCCCAGGCGGAAGCGGCCTCCCAGCGCGCATGCGCCCCGCGCAGCCTTCGCAGCCTTCGTCTAGCAGGTTAGCTAGGCTACAGCTGTTCAAGGCGCTGCAGCGGCATTTAAGATAAGGATCTCGGAGAGCACCTGACCTTTACAGGGAATTCGAGTCCCCCCTGAGCGCTATTGATTCCCTGGAACAAGGCCTGCGGATGTTCGTCGCATTGATTTGGAACCCGGTCAGATACCTCTGCATTCTTTTATCTGACGCGTGCGCCAGGGCAGGCAGGCCAGGCAGGCCAGGCAGATGTGCACTAAAGTGAGAGCTGTGCTTTGTGCAAGGCTGTCCTGTCTGAAGCATGGCCCAGCCACCGTTAAATGGGCCGGTGTTGAGTACCCACACTTTAATTTGAGAGGGAAAGTGCCTGCACTTCTAAGAGCTCCTGTAATAAATATAATGTCAGAGTACAGGCACTTCCCAGGAGCAAACAGTGACTCTAAATAGTGAGTATCTGCACTTCTATTGTTCGATTTGAAGCACATTAGAAGACTGGGTAAAAAAGGGTTCCTTCTTAAATTCACATGAGTTCCATTACGATACACACTTTTTTTTGTGTTTAGGTGAGCAATCCCTTGGTTTTACATAAATACATTCCTTTTGAAAAGTTTGATAACACCGTATCTCTTCAACTCAGCATCTTTTAGAGGGTGTCACTGGCACTCAGGTGTTAAGTTTGTCACTCATCTTTGACTCATCTACGCTCTCCAGACAAACCTGAGACTTTCAGTCGGTTCGCCTGCCCTAAGAACTCGCCTCGCCCTCTAAAAGTTGTCCATCTAGATTGATGTCAGTGTCCTCTCCCTCCACAACCACTCACTCTCCATTGAGACTCAAGATTGTGAGGGAAGGCAAGATCTTCTGCACGTGGACGATGTGCTCCAAGAAGATAGTTCTTCTTATAGTGCAGGTGCTTAACGAATGAGTTTAGAATGATCCGTGCTACTCTGAGAGTGCCATTCTGCTCCTCAACTCTTGCAAGGCCTTCCCGGCGCGCCTGTCTAATTCCATTCTATTAAGACAGATGCTTAATAGCTGTGGATTTGTACATTTGATAAATTATTACTATTTTTTTAAAATAAAAGTGGGGCACCATAATGCCCATCTACCGCACAAATATTCTATGAATTTTAAATTCTGGGGTCCTCACTGACTAAGGGCCACTTAGTGTAAAGTTGCCAGCCTTTCAACTTTGATCTGAACACTTCCACATCCTGGTCGCTAACGGAGAGTTGTATTGGAAATGATGTAGGTGATGCCAGACCTGTATCACAGCTAGTGTGTCATGGGCCTTAGTGCAAGGAAGGAGAGGGGCCTCTTGTCAGCTGTTTAGAAGTGATATACAGCAATATTCAGGGTCCCCTGGCCGCTCTGAACCCGGGTGCCACTGCACCTGCTGTACAAATGGAGGCCATGCCCTCTCCAGAGCGTTGTTGCACCCCATGGAAGCGATTATTGTGGGGTAGTAAACCGGCAGAATCCGAGAAGGTGAATTGTGTTTAGCTCCCGCCATGGAGAAGATGAGGACTGCTTGATGTTTGGAGATTGTAATTAGGGCTTTCTTTTTTTTGGTATTTATATATGTAACATTTCCTTCTGTGTTTATCCATATTTATTTTTTGACTATCTTATTGGTATTTATCCATTTTTATTTTGTATTTTGAGAATAAATCCAGTCATAAAAAGGTATATTTTAACATTATTTAACTGATAAACAAGATCACATACTTTGATGCTTGAAAATTAAGTAGTCCAATATAGCAAAATACTACAGCTGCAAGTAAATATTGGCATTATACTACAAACATATGATGACAAATGCCTATATTTTAGGACATTTCAGCATGTTTTTTCTAATTCTCCATCATGTCTATCTGCTCAGCTTTTATCCTGGAATTCTCAAAAGACAGCATGGAGAGTCACTCACAGGAAGGACAATTTTCGGTATTATTCAGCTTTTAAAAATAAATATAGACTGGCATCCTGTTGTTTTCTGTCTGTATTTATCTCTAAAAATCTGTAAAAATGGAAAGCAGGGAGCCTTAATTATAATGAATAAATAATATGCGAAAACCTTCAATACCTGCTCCAAAATCTACACATACATTTCCTTATTCCAGTCTCGTTGTAATATCGCTCCCCCCTGTAAAAAATAAATTGCTATCATTATCCTACTGTAGCCATTTATTGCTCCTGACTTCTAATGTTGCCATCCATACTACAAGTGGCAACAAAAAGTTGGAAGTGGGTCTAAACACAATACCAAAGCATAATGAAAAATTAATAAAAAGTGACTGTCTAGTATCTTATTTGAGAGTTCCTTGTGTGCGGGCCATCATCATTAGCTGATATAACTTTTTTACTACATTGTGGCGTGCTGGAGATCAGGTCAGGGAAGCGTTTGTCCATTCACTCAGTTCAGTGAGTCAGTCAAAGAACCCTTATTCTCAGCCACGGCCCATGCAGGTAAGAGCAGTGGGTGGTTCAACAGACGTGGAGGAGGGAAAATTTGTTATTTATTTAATTTTTGCGTGTTTTCTGTCTAAATCCCCCCACCCCCACTTGGCCCCACCACCCTTACCCGCATGGGCCGCAACTGTTCATTCAGCCAGCAAAGACCATAAAAGCACATCGGCCCAGTTATTGTTTTATGGCCACCCTACAAATAACATGATCCATACCAGAGACCGCTCACTGCTCCATGTGCACATGTTTATTGTCCCTTCATGGGTTTCCGTCTTCTTTAGGCGTGCTTGCCACTGTTTGTGATGCTGCATAACAAGACACTTCATTTATGTATAGTGCCCGGTGAGAGCCTGCGCAGTGCAATTACCTCGACATAAAAGCTCTCTGCATCAAGGTGATCGGCCGCTTATGTCCTCCTCCACTCTGAATACATGCAGCGCTCGAGCCTGGAGAGCAACGGAAGCGCGAGGCCACTGCAGCTTTAGATCTTATTAATAATGCACTTAGCTCTCTGCACTGAAACCAGAGACAGGCAAAATAGCCCAGCTTGGCCGAGCCAGGCGCTGGTTGAAAAGCCTCGCCATTGACAGCATTGGCTTAGTAGGATAATTCTTTACTAAAGCTGTATGTTCTGAGTGGAATCTAGCCACCCTTCTCCCAAATGCCCCCTTTTCCTTTACAAAGAAATGTGCAAGAAGAAGGCGAAGTGATTGGATATGGTGATTAGAAGGACTCGTGCTGTGATTTCTGGGCTTCCATATCGTAACAGTAAATATTCCTTCGCTTGACCTACTGAACTGTCTGACCAAGATGCTAAAGCGTAGCACTTCTTCTCCACCTTATCGCCTTTTGTTTTTTAGGTTTCTCTGACCCTGCCATGTTTAACATCAAATGTTCGGTAGTAGTTATTCCTTTTAAATATCAAACTTTCGTTTTTATCGACAGTGTCTTAGATTTTTTAATCAATTTTTTTGTGGGGGGGTCTGTTATAGCGCGCACAGCTAATCAAAGAGTGTCCCGGCGCAAGCCCAAGAGTCAGCAGGAAGAGGGAAAGATGAGCGGTAAAACAAAAACACAGAACCAACTCCGTTCGAAAGGAAGGTTATTGTTTCTTCCTAAATTGGGTAGAGTTCTGTAAACTGCGCAAGTCAAAATTATTGAATCATATTTCATTTCTGAGTCATTTTTAGCCTCGTATTGTTTTACCTGACGGACCAAGACCTGTAAAGGGTGGTGACGATTTGGCTGAGGATTGCTTTTTTAGTTATATTATCACTTAGATTGTTTAAGATAAAAAGACAGATTGTGCCTAGTATCATAGAAGTTTAGTTAGAGAAAATGGATAATGTGTTTTATTTCCATTCCATGCTTCAGCAAAAACAAAAAAAAAACGATTTTCCTAATCAAAAATGATGGTAGACATACAGTTGTGAAGTAGTTCTTGACTTTCAAAGGGGCAGCCTCAATTTCTCCAATCTTTTCAAAAGCTAATAAAACGCACTCGAAAACCAGTCACTAGATATTTGAGGTTAAATAAGTTTTAATTTATAAGACCCTTAATTCGATGAAATCCTAAATCTTATTTGTCCCTAACGTTATCATATGATAACCCTAAGACACAAAGGCCTTCATTACAATGTTGGGCGGACTTGTGTCTGCAAAACACCGTTGCGGGAAAGGAACCGCCCAACCATCGGTCGGCGGTTCTGCACTCCCAATTAGGATGCGTCCTCACATAGTGCGTTCGGAAATCTCAATTTTTCGAGTCGACCTCGTGCGGTGGGCTGAAAACGGCTGCAGCACAAGCTCCCATTGAAAAATGTAAGTTTTTAAACATCCCTGCACTGTGCGGCAGGCACTTCACAATGCCTGTTGCATGGGTGTTGAGGGGGTCACCATAGTTGCCCTCCACGGCAGTATGTGGAGGGCCAGCGGCGAAGGAGGCCCTGCTAGAGGCCCCCCAATGTCACTTTCTAACAGCCTTTCATGTCGGAAAGGCTGACATGGAGTGGCTGTCGTAAACCAACATCATAATCCCGACGGCGGATATGCTGTTCTAAAGGGATTATGCTGCCTTTCCAGCTGACCGACAGGCTCCTTGACCCAAACGGAACAAAGTCATATTCCCCCGCAGGTTTAAACTGCGACCACCGTCCTCTTAATACAGCGGTCGGACTTTAAACCTACCATGTTGGGTGGAAAGCCTCGGCCCTGCGGTCGGCCCCAAAGTATTTTGACTAAGACCCACACTGTGTGGATAAGCAAAACATTCAGTAATTAGAATCTCTGGCCTCATAATTCTTGAACTGACGACTTGCATTTCCTCCCAGACATAGTTGTAATGGAATCTTAAACCAATCGTCTTGTACGCAAAGAAAACCGTTTGAAAATGTGTTGCCCAGTTGGTCCCATAAATTGTTTCCTCATCACCCAGACAATCGCTCTTTTTTTATTTTTTCCCTAAATGGTATAATCTGTTTGATTCTGACTGTGTGCTTACTGAGTTAAGTAGACATCCTTTCCTTGAAATTTGTCTGAGCCGCAGCTAGTAATGCTTTAGCTGAGTTGGCGCCCAACAGTAGCATACTCGTTGTATTCCACTGCTTGCTCCAGTATTAGTCGGAATACTGTCAGAACTCACACATTCAGATAATCAGAATATTTTCCATGCATTGGTTGTGCTTGACCAGAAGTTTCATCCCGACAGATGACTTTGAATGTGCAACTTCACTCCAGCTTGAAGTCCTCAAGCACATTGATATGATATGTATGTGCTGACAGGCGCCAAGGCAGAACTTTCCATGTTTCACTTTGTATGAATCATTGAGTAATTCTAGGTTAAAATTCATAACGTCGTTCGTTTCTTACCAAGTAATACTGTTGGAGGGAGAGGTGGAAGCAAGATTCAGCCTGGATTGAGGTGACTTTCACAGTTTATAGAAAGCACAATACTCTTGGTTTAAGAGTCTGCAACCGACATCACTTGCCTGTTTTGCCTTACATTTCTCAAACTGAACTTTTGTAGTGAATACTATTTTTATTGTGTACTGCACCAGTGGTACTCACATTGTTTTTTGCAATACTACACTTGCTGTTAAGTTTCTTTTATGAAAGTTTGACATTATCAATCTTCAAGAAATGAAAATGTCTGCTTAATGTCATTTTTCTCGCTGTTAACAAACCAGGTGTTTATTCCGGAAGCGTGAACCCCCACTCTAGATGAAGTCAGACACCTTTTCTCCTTCACTTTTCAAATATATCTGGCTCCTGCTCATGGCCTGGCCTCACCTCCTCACCAACCTTCACCCAGAGCAGTCTCTACCCAGAGCAGTCTCTGTACAGTCTGTGTCCCAGTGCTGCACCTGGCACTCTAGCTTTCTTTTTTATTCTTTATACAGCTTGTGTTGCAGAATGAATGTTTTGCACTTTATTTATCCTTCTGACATTTTGCTTTTGCCTGACAGATTAAGCAAATTAATTTTCACTTGTCAGAAGAAGTATCAGGAACCAATCAATGCCTGGCTAGTTCTGTGCTGCCTTATGTTACGGTGACATATCTTGGGGCGCTCATTCCAGTCAACACGCAGTGTCCCTTGTTGAGAAAGTGAACTGGACCACATACCATGAGAAGAGTTTGGTGAACAAGGCTTCTAGCACAGCCCTGGCACTGTCCTGTCAACCGCAATCTCAGTGACAGAGGTACTTACTTACTGTATAGGTACGACTTCACTGATCAAGAGAGGCAGAGGGGTTATTTCTATATGACTTACAAGTTCTCTTCGTTACTAATTTACAGTTCGTCACCGTCTAAGTCCTAGACAGACACTTTCCCGTTCAATCAAATTTTCCAAATGCATCGGGTCCAATGCAGGAAATCAGAGTACACCTTTGGAGAGGTGGGGACAGTTCTATCATTCATGGAAGAGAGCCAATTTACCTAAACGTAAAGGATTCACGGGGCTAATGTATAGACCACCACCACGAGCAGCTTTGAATACATGTACAGTAAATGTTTTCTAAATATAACAATAGACTAAGGCATACAATTTCAATATATTTTATTATAGACTAAATCTCTTTTTAAAATCCTGATATAAAAAAGACAATGAATAATTTACACTGTAACATCAATTGAAAAAGACAGTGGACAAATGACTGTAGGGATATTTTTACACTGTCTTTTTAATTGTTACATTGAAATTAATCAATGTATTTTGTATATTCGGATTTTAAAAAGTGATTTAGGGCCCGATTACAATGTCAGTTGGTGTTGCCTCCAACCGACATCGCCGCGGATGCAGAACCAACCGACCGTCAGACAGCGGTCCCGACTCGGCAATTACGATGCGACTGCACAAGGTACGGTCGCAAGCTCCCGTAGAGAAATGGTAGTTTTTGTTAATCCCTAAACCACGTGGCAGGCATCTCACATCCGTGTATGTGAATAGACCTGCACACCGAATGACTGCTTCAACACTGAAATTCATGGTTATGGATCAAATAACGTTGTGTTCTGTTTCTGGTTGCTACTGCGTTGTGGGATATAGCCCGAACTCCTGTGTAAAACTTCTAGGTGCGAGGACCCGGAAACATCCTAGCCTATGCAGTGCACAGCTGACACCCTAAGGTTTCATATATTTTTTTCTAGTTTCCTACATGTCTCATGGAAACAATAAAATATATACATACATTTTTTTTAAATCCTGTATTTCCTATGTCAATGTTATAGGACTATGTTGAAAACAATAATCAATGTTGAATAACAAAACATTAAATCAAGAAGCTTTATGCAATAAACATGCCTGCCATGCGGTGCGGGGATCAACAGGGGGCGACCGGAGGCCGCTGAGGCAAGGGGGCCCCTAATGTCGCTTTCCGACAGCCTTTTCATGTCGGAAATTACCTACATGAAAAGCCTGTGGGAAATCAGCATCATAATCTCAGCGGCGGAGACGCCGTCTTCAAGGTATTACATGCCGGTTCCGAATTGCCGACTGGCTCCTTGAGCCCGTCAGAAGCCAGCCGGAATGGCTGGCTGGTTTCAATTCCGACCGCCGTATTCATAATAAGGTGGTCAGAATTGAAACCGAATATGTCAGTCGGAAAGCCTCCAACCGACAACAAAATCAGGGCTTTAGTCTATAATAAAATATATACAAGTTTTATGCCTTCGTCTATTGACCCATATATTTAGTAAAAATGTACTGTACATGTATTCATAGCTGCTCAGGGTTTTTGTCTATACATTAGTGTTTTCCCTGCCCTGAGAACTGTTATTGTTTACAAGGATCCCTATTTTCACATTCAAGGACTGACAGGGCTGCTAGTCTCCGGCATCCAATATTCTTCTTGCTAAAGTAGGACTCTAATGATGAATTGGGGACTGGAGTGATGAAATGTACCGTAAGTAATCTGGACAAAAATTGTCACTATTTAGATCGGATCTCATCAAGGTCTGCCTTTGTGTAGTTTAACTTTGCATCTAAATTTCTTTTTTCTTTTTTATAAATTATTGATTTGTATATGTCGCCTGTGTCTTCAGGAAACGGGTATATCAGTGCCAGGGCCTCCCCCGGCCTCATTCCAGTATCAAACGGCAACAGTATGGGTAAAGTCATCCCTGCCAAATCCCCTCCTCCACCATCACAGAGCAACCAGCTCGGGCCCAACAGCCGGAAACCAGACCTGCGCGTCATCACCTCACAGAGCGGGAAAGGGCTTATGCACCATTTGGTGAGTGAATGGAGTTTTGGTAACATATGTCAAATTAATTGAACAACGATATTCACGCTATTTTTTCAGTTATTGTAACCAGCATTGTCATTTTTTTCCAAGCAAGCCTTTAATGGCAGCATACAACTCATAGAGTAACCGACGAACCTTGTGGTGTTAGAAGCATAAACATACCTGGCGGGTCTATTAAACTAGACTCTGCTCAGCCTCTTTAGTGCCCTGTTGCTTCATGTGTGAGGATCAAAACTAGGAAAATAATTTCTTCCCCGATATCTTCTCAAAGAAGAAATCACCTCCACACAAAAAAAAAATAAGGTCATAAAAGCGAGGCCCCAGTAGTCAACTCCTTTTTTGGGGATTTAAGGTTCTTATAAATTCGCAACAACTTCTAATCCTCGAAATGTGACCTTCCAGACGTGTTAACCATCAATTTCTGTAGACAAGCCTCCTTATTGGACAGTTAATGAATGCGGTGGAGAGTAGGATGAGCTGTGTGAGTGAGGGGAGCAATCCTTAAAGCTCAGCAGGACCGACCATTCGTGATGGTTTCCTCAGGGTTTAATACTATTATTCTTCTTTACGTAAAAAAAAACCAACACACAACATTTGAATTGTACATGTAGTAATGATTAGGTGACAGGTGTTGTTAAATCAACATTTTACATAATGATTTTTAAGGTATGAATGTTTTTCGATGTACTTATCTATTTATTTCTCTTTCCTTTTAATAAAATGTATCTTTTTTTATTGCTGTGTATTTATGGTTTTATGTCTGGAACTGAAGAAAGTTTATTCGTATTAATTGGTTGACTGGAAAGACATAGTAGTCAATATTTTCCTCGTTGCCATTACCTGCCTTTAGAAGAGAAAAAATATAATATTTAATCTGGTTCTTCATAACCACTACTAAAAGTATTTGCTGGCGACAACTAGGCTTGAATTGGCACAGAGGCAATTGCTGGCACCTCAGTTAAAAGCTTTGGCGAGGAGATCTTGGCAGCTGCTGGTTGTGATGTACTGTGCCTAAATCAGGACTTAAGTTTCCAAATGTTCAAAATAGCATCTTTCACGGCTGCTAAATGTAATGTTATATTTTATTCTAAATTGTGTATTTTTGAATTTTAAAATAATTTAGGGTTATAAACGTCTTTTAAAAAAAGAAATATATACTTTATTGGGTTTTACATCAACTTTATAAAGCAAAAACAGCAGTTTCTTCTATTGCATTGCTAGGCTCAAGGTTCCCCGATCCTATCCCACATAGAATCAGTTGTTATCCCTCCCGAACGCCTTTACCTTCCCCCGTCAACCCCCCATGAGTCACGCCCAGTAAATGTAGAAGTGTTAGATTATTATGGAATGTCCACTACTGTCCTAGTGGGAAATAAATGTCTCATGAAAATAGAATTGTCTCCCGCAGTACTTTGGTCTCTAGTGCGCTTAGGCTACTTGGGCAACTTTGCGCATGCCCCTTTATGGGCTAAACGTCTTGTACTGGAATTGTGTAAGGACTGTGTATGAACAGGTTTTTTTTTCCTATTTATATATAAAATCCCTCGTTTTCATACATGCTTCTTATATAATCTTAATAGGTGTAATTGCTGGGTCTGTAGTCTTTTCTTGTGTTCAGTATTTAAGCAAAAGAAACAACTAACAGAACTTGGCGGTCGTTCTTCATAGAAAGCATATCATTTTGTTGTCAAAATGTGACTTTTGTAGTGACAGCGGTATACTAGTATGAAAGCAGCTTCGAGTGCCGCGTGAAACTATTCATATTTTTTGAATGATTCTGTTTGTGGGTTTTCAAAGGCACACAGAGTGCTTTGAACTTACATTAGTTTTGTATTAACCACCACATGGATTTTGTCTCTGCTTAATTTTGCTCTCAGACGGAGGAACACTTGGAACTGGTGAGTTTCAGCAAATTGTGCTTCATTGTGTGGTGTGTTTAAAGTATTGCTGTGACGTGTTCAAACTAATGTCAAATCGCACCTTAACCTGCACTGTAGTTGTTTTAATCAACATCTGGGAGTTTTTAGAAGCGAGTTGCCAGTTACTATTGACACACATCCTGGGAGTTTTTAGAAGCGGTTACTATTGACACAAAGAGATGTGCTTGGTTCCTTCTTCAGAAAGTCATGTCTTCGTAAATCCTGGACTAACGTTGTATGTCCCCGACAAAAATATAGTTGTATGCAATGCAAAATCCTCCCCCTCCCTTCATAAACGTTCCTAAATTACATATTTTCTCATTATTATTATTATTATTTCTCATGATAAATATTGTGAGCCTAGCTAACCCATTGAAGCAAGGAGTGACTTATTTCTTACAGTACCTTACGAGACAAGCAAACACTAATATAGAGTTGTACATTCAATTCACGCATTTCATGTAAAGAATTCCAAGCATTTTGAGTGAGATCAAAAGGGGGGCTTTGAAGGGCAGTGCAAACACTGGGCTGTATCGATTTTTTTTTAAATAAACAAAACGTATCTTAAATGAAAAATAATATACAGTAAGTAAGGGAGCTATAATATCTAAGATATGTGCAGATGCTGCCCAAGGAGTTAGTAATGAAAGAGGCTGCCATTGTTACCTTTGTTTTCCCTGAGTTGCGTGTTTGGCATTTCATATATTGCTGCGATGTTAATGTACCTCCTAAAAGCATCAGTATACCAGGTACCCTGGCACACTGCTTTTGGTTTTCAGAAGCAATTGTGAAGTGCATGTAGAAGGTACAGTTCATGCCACAATCCTTTTGCCCCCAGACATTAGTGCCCACCATGGGGCAACTGACCCACAATGTGAAGACACCTGCCCTAAAGACTCCCTCTTCCTTGCTATTCACTCCTCTCTGTTTATCTCTCATAAGATCTGCGAGAGCAATAGGAACAGCCTGCTTTCAGTCACTCCTTGAGGGCAAAGAACATACAAACTGTCTGCCTAGTGGATACATTTCCATTTTGGAGTCAGAGTGCAGAGCTCGAGCGGGGTAGGTGACTGCTTTGTCCACAGTAGGCAGGATCACCCCGTATCACTTTGTGGGGTTCGCGAAGGCCTCCATGGGGCTAGTTGTATACCTGACGCATGCATGGACCTTTCAAGTGAACGGCAGAGAGCTGGGTAAAAAGTAGCTAAGGGTTGTTTTAACATTAATAGTGAGTGGTCGACTAGCCCATTTCCAGTCTTTTTCCCGGAACTCAGTTGTTCTTAAATCTTTGTAGACAAAAAGTCTCCCACTGGCATTTAGTACTAACTACCTACTAAAATAAAATCAGTTGGTGTGTTTGCATGTTCTCTTTAGAAAATAAAATGTCTGTTCCCTTCAAATATAAGCGATTTTAACGGGATTATTTGGCATCGGTGTGTTATATTTGTGTCTTCATTTTGTCCTGTGAACAAGAATCTCAGTGGCAATCTCAGCTCTCGGTAGTACTGTGCCTACAAGAAGCTCTTACGTTACTTACTTGAAAGGAGTAACATTCCATTCTACAGTTCGTCCCAACCCTGTTTGCGGTTGTTCTGCATTTCTTTTAGGATGTCTTTCTTTTTTTTGTGGAAAGGAAAATGTCTATAACTACATCCAGTACACCATCTGCAAGTTTTGGCTTTTTAAAGGCGAAAGCCTTTTCTTGGTGTGGTTGCCCGGCAAGGTTTGTTTTTACACCATGAAAACTATTTTTAATGATTTTGAATAAGATCAGAATGTCAGCAATGTTCTGTCTGGCTGCTGTAAATGGAACGTCAAGTGAAGAAACCCAAAATACGGTTGCGTCCCTGTAGCATGTTGCAGATGGATATATTCAACCATTAAAACTGGACTGGCCACCTAATTACCCATAACCATCCCTCCACCGCAAGTTGCTGCTCCCAGGAGCATGTCACTCCTACAAAAGAGCCTCTCCATGTTCATGGTAGTGGGTTCTGCTCTACTGCCAGAGTCTGTGACCATACAGAGGAAAAGCACCGCCAGGGCACTCTGAGGAGCTGGTTGCCTGCTGCCCCGAGAGCCTACAGGGGCATGTGTGACTGCATCGCTTGGGCAGTGTTTCTAAGGAGAATTCAACACATATACCTCTCTAGACCCTGTATGTTTCCTCTGCCCAAGTACACACCTAGTTTGGTACATATGTCTCTTCACCCTTTCCTATCCAAAAGCAGCGTCAATCCTCTGCACGTATGTAAAGTGCCTTGTTGGCATATAGCTGAATTGGTAAAAGGGACACAGTCTGAATTAATCGAGAGCATCTAAAGTATCTAAGAAACGAAAATACCACTTCTCAAGAAAGGCCTGAGCGGAAGGTGTGAAGACTCTGCTTCAAAAGGCCTGTGCTTTGGAAATAAAGTACGGTCTGGCTAAGGAAAAGGGAGTAATCTGTCTAACTGAAATGAAAGGTCAAGTATGAGGAAAGGACATCCCATTATTTTCTTTAGTATAGATTTAGCAGATAGAAAACCTTTATTCTAATGGGATTTGGCCAGTGTTTGAAGCTCTTCCTGCCTTTATAACTAATGCACAAGGATCCTGGGTTAAGTGGGTGGATTAGGCTGTGGGCGAGCACCCACAGCACTTCACTGCCACAGCCAGGAGCGGCTAGTGACATTTGAAAGTGGTAGGGCGAAACAAGCGCAGCAGGTCTCGGGGCTCACGGACGGCTAACAGGAATAGCTTAATAATAGTCTGTGGCCACTTTCAAAGGTCACTAGCCGCTCCTGAGCACAACATTAAACGCATGTGCACCGCCAAACTCCACATAAAGTCTTTAAAGCTCAAGGCAACATTACATTGAATGCCCCTGTAAACAGAGACTACCTGAATCACTTCACCAACAAAGCACGGGAAAATCGAAACAATAGCACAAACACAACACACGAAAACCGTAAATTAGATGGACCCAGACCCCGTAAATACTTAAGGTTCGGACAGGCACAGTTTGGTAAAAAAGAGACTCAGAATTACACAAGCCACTCTTGATGTTCAGGGAAAAGGTGATAAAAGAATGCGGGACCTCCGACCCTATTCAGGAGCAGACAGGTACCCATGCAGGCACCCACCAGGCACTGCTAAACACTTAACTGCATACGCACAGAGGGGGGAGGGGGGATTGTCCACAGGGTTTCCGCTCTTTAAAGGGCTTTCACAGGCTGATATCACAACTGGTCTCCGGTGGATTCATTTAACTGTAAACATTTCACGTCTTACCTTTGCTAAGTGGTACAAATCCTAACGTGATCTGGCCTTAATAAATAAAGTCATGTTACCTGGGGAGAGCACAGCGTGCAGGGGGCATTCTTCATTTCTCTAGTCCCTCGTTCTCCGGGCTATGGTAGTCCCACTTCTCTCAAGCACAGTGACACCATCATGCATAACAATTATTTTCGGTAGTAATTACAAGTTTTCTTTACAGCGTGGATAGTGAAGTAAAGCGCCAGTGAACCTAACCAATCCTGGAGTGGCTGTTCTGCCATTTTCGGCATGAGAGTAGCGCCATGATTGGTCGGAGCAGGGTAATTCAGTACTCCTTTTTAAACTAGGAGCCTGTGCCTGCAGTCCGCCCGGCTCTTATACAGCCAATATTGGTGCAGGCTGAAATGTGCTTGTCAAGCTGGCCATCGCAAGACAGCCGGCCAATCTGACATGCGCACTTTAGGCAAGTCAATGCTGCTGACAATCAGCAGCAAGAATGGCCTCACCCCCGAGACGATACTGAGTGCACTTGTAAAATGGTCATGTGACTTGTGTCCATTGACCATTTTATCATGAATGTTACGTTTGCTGCAGCTGCCTCCCTTGCAGCAGATGGGGCGGCGTGCCCCCGCCCTAATGGAGGAACCACCACTAACCACAGCAGTTGGCAATGTGGTCGCAGCAAAGAGAATATATTTCTACCCCGAAGAAAGCAGTTTGCAAAAGACCAGAGAGTGGCCTTGAAACTCGCATGCTTTCAGAGAACATGCAGAAATTGTAGCTCCCAGCTGCTCCTCTCTGGAGAGGAGCCCTCACTGATGCCTCAGTAGGTGGTCAGAATTTGAAACGCTCCTTAGACCGAACTACCAGTTGCCCTCCAGAAAGAAGTTTGCAGACTAGAGAGTTTGCATGGGTGTGTGGCAGACGCTTAAACACAAGGGCCTTATTGTGGTTAATTCAGTATTTTGTATTTTGAAATGCAGCCAGTTCCTCTGCTGCCAGGGACCCTGCTCAGCTCACAATGGAAGCCCCAGGGCAGACAGTGCAGGCAGGCTTCTAAGCCAGAACTGATCCACTGTTGTCCTGCTACAAAGATGTGGCCAGAGGGCAGTTTGTCTCAGTTTACTTCAATAAAATGGGAGGCCGCTGAAGCTTAATGTAGCCTTCCATGCCCTTTATTCAGTGGGCGTACAGCATCGTTTATTGCTAAGATCTCTTGATGGGCTGCATGAGCTTCTTTCAGCTGTGCCAAAAGAAGAGCCTAGTTTGTGATGGAATCGGGCCTGGTGTAGCAGCCAAAATAATGTTCAAATTGCAGATGCCTCCATATTTACGGCCAGAGTCAGCATATTTCTTTGGCGGAAATATGCAAAACATGCTTCTACTTACCATTCATGACTATAATTTAGCAATTGTCGAAAACCTCGGAGTAATGCCAATCACGCAGCCTTACTCAGAAATGGCCGCTCTGACTTAGTAATGTGGTCCTCACCATGGCGTCCTGAGACTATATATTGGTATTCATTATTTGGTCTGGGTTCATTAGCTAGTTCATGAGAACACTGCCCTGCACATAAATTATAAGAACAAGTGTTTGCATTTTTCAAGTATGTCATGTTATGGTCTAGTGTTGTGTGACTGCCACGAATCTCAAAACGTATGTGCCTGTGTGCTTTGAGATGTAGCTAGCAGTTTGAGGAGCCTCTCCCTTGCAAATTCATGACTTTAACCCCTTGCATGCTTGATGTAAACGACCTTTCCCATGTGTTCCTTGATATTGCACGCTTATAGGCTAAGCCTGCCCACTGACAAAGAGCTGGATGTGAACACAGTACCATTACCTCGTACTGCTTGCTGTCTCATCGCGACATGTTTCACTGTGTCATGAAGTTTCAATTAATTTTCTAACGTCCAAGACGCTCTCTGACCCACTTCAGGGCCTTATTAGAGGGCAACTCAACGCCATGACCCCCGAGATGCTCTCCGATTGGACCCTGCAGCGTATCAAAGAGCAGATTGGAGAACAAAATCATGAAGTAAGTTGCCCATTTTTTCTTCTATGGCATGCATTTCATGGGGTTGATAACTATGTTTTGATGGGTGTTGTTAAGGAGAGCGTGGCAGCTCTTTCGCTAAGTGGCTTACCATGATTGAGCAATTGTGAAAAAGCAAGCTGTCCCCTACATGGCATGCAGTGAAATCAAGACTCCCCCAGCTTTGCAACGCGTGTGTGGGTTTTTTGAGGGGGCAGGGCTGTTTAAATATTTTGCAATAGTTCCCCTGTTGAAACGTCCCAGTCAGCTTTAAGTGGGGGGAAGCAGGCGGAATTTCGCTTCCTCTTTACTTATGACTTGTTCAGTCCTAGAGATGATTTGTTAAAATAGTCAAACCCTCAGGTTTAATTGTACTCTTCATTTATTGGTAGTGACACTATGAGTTGTTTTTTTAATACACATTTAAAAGAAATGAAAAAGCAGCATTATACACGATTAAAAGAAAGAAGGTAACGGCCGTATCATACTTTAAATGTATGTTGTGTTTTCCTTAGACCAGTGTGTGCATGTAATATTGTGATATATACGTGGCATTTGCTAGTGTTTCGTACATTTTGCTTGTGAGCTTCATATGTGTTTGAACGGTTCGGTGTTTGTAATTAGTTTGCTTGAAGCTCTGGTAGGTGGGCTGGGATCAACGTCGAAGATAAAACCAAAGCAGGACTCTGGTGTCCTGTTCAAAACAACTTTTGTACAGAGGGCCACACTACAAATCCTATCCTCCTCTACCATCACACCCTAAGCAGTACCACTTGTGCCAGGACAAGGCCGGATAATATTCTGCTCCCTTGGTCTCCCCACTATTTACGTTGACGGCGGCCATCGAGGTGGGGCTGACAACACTGTCCGGCTTTAGGCGTAGAACAGAATGCACGATTGTCTGATTCCGTTAAAATCTATGGGTAAACTCTAGCTATTCCGTTCCAACAGAAAACTGCACAAAACTTTATGTACTTCCATGTTTGCACAGAACCAGCAAATGTTGGGGTTCTGCAAAAGATCAGAAATTGACAGGGCGAAATCTTCCAGCACCAAAGCAAGTCTTTGGAAATTAAGAAGTTTATTGTTTGGAATGGTTTGGGCAAATGTGATCCCCTGTGCTACTTGCCGCAATTTCGTGCCCTCTGAAGAAATTCATTTTATTTCACCTGGTACTTCCCATTGTGTTTTCATTTCACTGCCCTACTGATGTTTCCACTATACAATCCCTTGACTTTTGAACCATTTGGCATGCCATAAAGGTACTTGAGTGTTTCTATAATACTGTGTTCTTCCTGTCTGTTAATCTTCTATCAGGGAATATCTATGCAGACCTTTAATATTTTCCTAACTGTCTTTTCTAGATTTGTATTGCTTTGCTAATGTCTCTCATGAGACTTTGCCTGTTTAGCCATTATTTAAACTTTCTCAGTGGTCTCCTCTTTGAGTGTTACCCTTATTACAAGTCTCAGGTTTTTAAGGCATGGACATAATAATCCATCCAGAAACTGTGGAATAAATGTATCCTATTGGCTGTACAGTGACCATGCCACCCTCTCTGTGGAAACTGGCACAGTTACTCAGTGTTTCAAATGTTCTGTTGTCTCTTTGTTTGAAAGCTGAAGATCATAACTACAGACCCCTACAGTTTCAAAGGGACATTTGTAAGTATTGTTTTATCATTTTACCAGCATTTTATTATCAAGCAGCACCTTTCAAAATCTAGGAGGAGTCATTTCTGGCTCAGGACAGGCCTAAAGACCCATTTGTGTAGTCTGTAGCCATGGAGCGTTAGTATCATAAAGCTGTGGAGCTCTTGATTTGGTTAAATGGCTAAATAATAGATGAGGATTGCTACAGACGGGCATTTCCACTAGGGAAGGAACAAAGACGGTCAGTTTGAGAGAACAAGGCGGGTAACCTTGAGCTGTGAAAAGCCAGTTGTTGATCCAACGTTGGCTAGAGAAGATGTGCCTTGTAATCCACGTAGCCTTCTTGTATCCTGTGGAATTGGCTCTTGAACATCTACTGGGAAGGAAATGCTAGACTTCTTTTTCTTTCCTTTTTTAAATACTCTATTTCTGAATTCATACTCTTTTTCCTGAACTATTCTCCTTCCCCCTTGCATTCCAGACGTGAAGCTGTGTTTGCACTGACGGTTGTACAACGTCTTACTACTCTGCCTTGTGACAGTTACGCTGCAGCAGAACATTAGATATTTTGCACCTTCTGAGTCCACCCACTATGAACCAATAGGTGTCATCTGAGAGTGAAGCATATGGAATCTGAGCATTCAATTAGATGAGCAGGTTGTTGACGAGCTCATATTTATGTATCATGTATACCATATTGGGTAGCAGTGAGAAAGGGTAAGAGACCGTGCCGGGTCTTGTGGGCCTAAATGTAGAGCAGCAGCAGGGAGGAGGCAGTTTTTTACAGACTTAGCTACAGAAAGTGCAATATTTGGTTGCTTAATAGGTTCACCTGAGATGTAGGTGCCCTCTTTCTTGACCGGCGTGGATGCCGATAGCATAACCACAGCAATGGTTACTGAAGAACAGCGCTCTCTTAGGCCATGTGAATGGTCTATTCCAATCCTGCACATTTTTATATCACAAATGTAGCCTATTGGGAAATATTTCTGGAAATGCACACATTTCCAGAAACATTTATAAGACACTGAACGTCTTTTTCTATGTTTGAATTATTCTGTTGACGCAAATTTGTCAGCCTGTACCAAGAGCCTAATCTCTTTTTATTTGTTGATGCCCTAAAATTCTCTCAAGGTGAATCAAAATCAGAATGGCCAATGCAGTGTTATCATATTACTCCGAAACACTATCATCTAATAAAGTCTTCGGTTGCATGACCTGGCATGGTGTGTTTGTGAATAAAGGTCCTCCAGACTGGTTGTTATTAAATTAGTTTGGACTCTATATAAACTGGCCCAGAGTCTCGTGGATATTGGTTCATCCTCCGAGGTTATTTGCACCGTGCAGTGGCCACTGATGTTTCCTTGCAACACTCCTGAATATTATTGCATGTACACATGCTGTGTTGTTCTGTTGTAAACACGAGCATTCGTGCTATGCATCTGCACCAAATGACATGTTTGTTTTGGTGCACACTATCCTTTTTTTGTTGTTTTTGGATTTTATCAGTACCCCTAGTCTTTTATGGGTAAGTCCATCGGTACCACAGCAGACCGGTTTGTTCAGTTTCAGAAGTTCTAAGGCATGCCTGTCATGTCTTCCTCGTCAAATGTGCCTTAAAAATAATAACAAGACCAGTGCTGCGGCTGGGACTTTTTTTTTTAAAACCATATTTTATTGCCATTTGGATATTGTCAGTACATACAGTTGTTTGTATGTTCTAAGCTGGTTTCTGGCTTACACATCTTTTCTGTAGCATTCTCGGTATGCCATCGTCAATAACCGCTTAACAACAGAACTATCCCCCTCCCCCCCTTGAGTTGCATGCTAATAGGTAGAGTGTGATAAGTACATGGTAATGGGTGGTCGTGTGCGAGGTCCCTAAGAATCGTGTGCCCTCTAGTGGTGCGAAGCTGGTTGACCCTCTTACCTGCTGTCTGGGTCTGGTTCAGCTGCTCTCTGAGGCGGCTGGGACTTTTACTATCCTTTTATATTCGCTCCTTTCCCCTTTAGTTGTTGTTGTTCTTTTAATTATTCATTGAACTTTCATTGTAGTTTTATATTCATTTTTTTATTATCTTTTATCGGGAAAGACTGCACAATCTTTCCAGTCTGGAAGATCCCTTCCATTTGTCAATATTTGTTCATTGAGAGCATTTGTTAAGATTCACAAATTGACAAATACGCTATTCATCACAGTTCTTTCTTTAAACTGTGAATCACCCAGGCGGCACTTTATCCGATCTGCATAGCCCCAAAAGAACTATTCTGGTCTCTATTCTGAAATAGTGAAAAATCAGGTTGAATGTTATGCTCACATCAGGGCAGACGGTGTGGCATTGAGAAAGGAACCAGACCTTTAAGAGAAGGAACTGGAATAAGGGAGTTGAGGCTTTAAGGAAGCACTATACCTCGAATCTTAAAAACAGATTGCTGCTATGCATTTATAAATATGTAATCGCTTGGAAAATAGTTTGGCCTTTTCAGTATTCCTGTGCCGAAAAAACAGATGCGTTTTTTGGCCCCAGCCCGCGGAGTGTGACATCACCACGGATGAGCAGTTGTTATGCACATGCACACCCGACTCAAGAAGGCGCGAGCAGGAGAAGGGGAGTGTTGGATGGCAAGTTCATTTGCGTGTTCCCATCATTTTAATCATATTGTCACACTTCACACAACCTTGTGGAAGCAGGCCGTCAGTGGTGCAGATGTGATAAATTCTCCCCAGAGGGCTGGAGCTGAGGCAGTGCCTTTTGCTTCGTCACCGACGGTGTTAAAGATTGCAAGCTGCTTAGCACTAGGCTACAACATTCCATCCTAACATATATAATAATCTTGATGCTTCATTTTTTCTTCTTCAGAGGAGACACTTAAATATGAAATTTGGATGGCAGTTTGCAATCATGATGGCAGCATTTTCTTCTATTGATTATGCTGCCTTTTTATGTTTTATTTGTGCAACTGAACAATAATAGTAGTGCTGATTAATTTCTCGTAGAGTTGCATTGATCTCAAGAGGGCTATTTCTCGATATTTATTTTTTTAAAGATAACCAGTGGCTTTGTAGACGATTCCCATTTATATTAAGTGTTTTTTAAGTTATCACATCTAGCTGTCCAGAAAATCTGGCGTGGATCGGGGTGAACCAATGATGGACACCCCTAATACAGTGCTTCCAAGCTGTCCGAGCAACTTCAAGGCCCTAGATCCAGGCTATAAGAGGTGGCCGGCATAAGTAAGAGTTTCAGTTCACACCCAAGGCAAACTAAGCATAGTTTACCTTACAGAAAGCGATAAAGAGGCAATTAAGTAGCATAATGCATGTTGAAAGCAACATTTTCTAATACTATTTTAGCTTACTCAGTTCCTTCTACTGTCTGCTTGAAACAATGTTTCCAAGCAGAGATTAAACCCCTGACACGGGGCGGTATCTTCTCAACTACAGGTGGCGCTCAATTTAGAGGTCCCTCCCCATTTAAGGTCAAAAACAGTGCTGCATGTACTGCCCTGTGGGGTAGCGGGTTCCTGCTGCAGGAAGACTGGTTTAGTCTTTAGTCGCCTGTCAGTTGATTAAACAAGGAACACTTTCTGATATCAGACCATGTTGAGATCTGTGAAAGAAGCTGGTTAATAAGAGTTTGAAGGAAAGAGAACCTAGTTAATTTTGAGAAATGAACGAATTATCTGGAGAGACAGAGTTCAGAGACAAGTCGCTAAGTGTTTGTTCCACGCTACATAATCATGAAGGAATCCTTAATCTAGCAATAAATGCCATTTTACACCTAATACAATTAAGATAATTTACAGATCGATTTGCGGCTGAAGAACATTGGTGTTAATGTAAATGCCATTCGAAAGCGCACAGCTACCTCCAACGGAGGTGTCCCGGCGCTGTCCGTATACCGCTTAGGAACCCTTCCTGGTTTTTCCCTGTGGAATGTCCACTCCTGGGCACCCCCAAGGTGAAGCCAGGCATCCCAGCGCTGTTGGGGCCGTTGTGGAGATTAAGCAAGCTATTGCCCAAAGTTGCAGAGTGGGACCCATGATTAGAATAGGCACCGAGGCGAGAATTATCAGGTCCGAGGAAATTGAGCCCAAGACCCACCAAGGCGAGTATTGAACCCTGGTCCCGGACCAGACCTCTGCATCAGGGTCTTCCGCTCTAACCATTTGAGCCACACTTCTCCACCTTCTTCACCTGTTTAATCTACTCCAGCTTCCCCAAAATTCCAAAATAAGCTTTATTTCTCATCACCATTTCTCAGTCCTCTCATGTAACTGAAAGGATACATACACATCCACCTCCTTAATGGAAGAAAAATAGGATGTATTTTTTTCTAAAAAGACAGCTAAGTAGTAAATTGTTTTTTGCATTTTCCAAGTTAAACAAATATGTTTAATACGTATATATATTAGGGCCACCCTTTTTGTTTCACACTAACATTGGTCATTAAGGATGTCCAATAGCGAAGTTTGATTTCTGAACATTGAAAAATCTTTCGTGTTTTTGAAGCACATTGCCTTATTGTAAGGCTGAACATTTTACATTTGTTCTTGTGGTAGGCACAATTAGCATGTGTTTCAGCGTTATATAAGAGTGTATGTACCAAAATTATTACCTGTGTAATTAGTTTGCTTTGATTCATACCGGCCCCAGAAGCCCACATTGTAAAATAGTATGGCCGCATACAGTTGTATGGACTCTCCAAAAGGATATTGTATTGAAATCCTTGAAACTCATTACACGTGAGAGCTGAAAATACTTTTTTCATTCAATTTTAATAATAATCTGGTGATCTTTTTTGTTTTGGGGTGGACCTCCCACGAGTAAGAGCAGAATCTTCCCTTCTGTGGAGGGTGGCTGTCTGTGGTAGAGTAGAAGAATTAAAAATGTAACTGGGCTAAAGTGACTGGTTCCAAGAATTAAATTGTCTAAGGACTGTCTCTTAAATCCTTAACAGGCAACTTTAAATCAAAGCTGTTTGATTGACTGACTGTTCTCTATTGGATGTTAGGAATTAGGCGCAAGACTGTTGTTACAAGCCTCGCGTAGGTAGTTTGTAGCTCAACCAAGGACATTCTCCACCTTTTTTTTCGTCCTGCGCATCCCTTTGCATAATTGTCACAGACTTTACATGAGTGGATAGCTCAAATAAGTACATTGTTTTCCATGGAAGCTGGGTGGTTTGCTGCTCGTGACCTTAAACCCCCCTCCCCCGACCAGTTTTCATTAGAGAACGTTTGTTCTTCAAATTAGAAGGACCAGACTGGATGTGGACCACACCAGGCTCTGTAGTAGTATGATAGGGTTCATATGACCAAACACATAATTTTGACAAAATAGAGTATACACCTTAGTTGACATTATTACAGCACAGCGCTTGTGGTGTGCTTCGATTGATACTCATTTTCTGTCCTGTCCATCTCGCTTCAGCGGATCTTGTTTAAAGCTGGAAGGCGATCTTTCTACCTAACTAATGGCATTTAGATTAAATTTCTCGAAGGTAAGCTGCAATAAAGAACACTGTGTTCTTGTTGTCAATATCAAGTTAAAGGACCTAGTAATCGACATCTCTAGGTCCTTCTCCTACCACAATGGAGCCAATATCTTAAACTTCAGAAAACATCTGGGTTTCAGACAAACATTTAAAGTATTTCTTTTTGCCTGTCTGATCATAGTCGTGATAATCTCATTAACAACAGCGTCATGCCACCCCTAGGCAAGGGTGATGCTCCGAAAAAGGTCTAACAAACTGCGGATGTCTGCTACACATGGGGTATTACAAACTTAACATAGTTTTAGTGGAACATTGTATCACCTTGGTTTCACAGACTCCAACCCACGTGAAAAAGCTGAGCAAAGCACAAAATGTTAGACAACCTTTTAGAAGATCTCCTTTGTTGGTGTTTTTTCCAGGATCTGATGGTAATTACCTGCTGTTGTAGTGTTTAGCGCTCTCGCTTTGTGCTCATTTCACCTCAGAATTAATGGTCTGGTACTTTGAACATGTTTTCCAAAAGCAGTCAAATTCTAACGATATTAAGCAATTTACTTCCTCCTGTCAGTATGTTAGAGCAGCAGAGTATGGACGCCTAGCTGGGAGGTTTTGTCCAGAGTTCACAATTATTCTAATTAAAGTGTAGTCGTCCTTGACTTAAATTTGTCCAGAGTCAATATTTTTAGGGGTTTAAACCTAGCTGCTTTGCTGTTGGGTTTTTGGCTGGAATAGAATTATGGCTATGCACTTTGTGATGCTTCTCTTGTTTGATTGCATTCAGAGGCAAGCTCATCATTCCATTATAAGTACCAGCAGCTCTCTAAGTGGATGCTCAAAGATGCATTCTAGATACATGGACATGCCATGTTTACAGCAGGAATGCGGAAACACGTCCACTCGACTCTTCACTGCTCACTCTGACCTTTTATGAAGGTCATTGATACCATTGTGTGTTTAGAGACCACCCTCATTTGGACCATCGAAGAGCTGCATAGTCCAGTGCATAATAGATGTAGAAGAGATGAGCGAAGGACAGCGGCAGCTCTCCCCACTGTCCCGCGTCCCTAAAGCACCATTGACAGATGGGCTACTTAGCAATGGTCAGGTGATTTGAAAGAATGCATTTTGTGGAAATATTGGTCCTAAGTATCATAGGAAAAGATCCATATTTTTGAGGTACCACAGGGTGACCAGCATTCTTTAGCCATTATTGAATGACATTTTGCTTGTTTTTGTGAAACATGCTTTGAGTGGTGCCAAGTTGTTGTATTAATGTTTTGTTAAAGTATTTTTAAGAGGTTTGTGTCGATATTTAGGGACAATTGTTTGAATGTGTATTAAATCGAGCAAAACTGCTAATCACTGGCAAGCAGTGAACACATCTCCAAGCAGCATTGCAAGATTACAGCTTTGTCCAGCTCTCACCAGAAAGGCAATGGGCCCGCCAGTGCATCTGTGAATCAAAGTGTTGCACAATTAAATTGCTGAAGAACAAGAAACCTAAACCTGGGTGGCAGCAATCAATCACACACCTGTTAATACACACTCTGCACTCCCATGAACAATCTTGCAGCAGACTTCTGAGAATTAGTGGAGACATTCTAATTGATTCTGATTGATACTATGGTGTATGAGTAGCCAAACTGACTGGAAGAATAAATGTGTTATTTAAGTGAATTTGATTATGTTGGGGCTGTAATCACGTTTGTGATTTCTTGATGTGGATGTACAAATGAAGGGAAATA
Organism: Lissotriton vulgaris; assembly: GCF_964263255.1. Classification (NCBI taxonomy): domain Eukaryota; kingdom Metazoa; phylum Chordata; class Amphibia; order Caudata; family Salamandridae; genus Lissotriton; species Lissotriton vulgaris. The sequence goes on along the minus strand of NC_141700.1, from coordinate 151,397,799 downwards.
ACTTTGAGCTTTGACTGTCGTCAAATCCTGTTCCCATCACTTTGGGGGACTGTGAAAGGATGCTTGAAATACCCTATGGGGCTTCATTTAAAAGATGGGGATGCTGGCTGTTTCCAGGTAGTTATTGTGTTTTGAGTGCCCTCTCACTTTCTTGCAGAGCACGCAGCGGTTAGCTGGAGTTTCACAGGCGAGTCACTCGCTAACTACCCCAGTTGTTTCAGTGGCCACCCCAAGTTTGCTGACACATCATGGGATACCATTCTCTGCCATGCCTACAGCATACAACACAGGTATGTATAACTTGCTGTGCTAATATCTCCACGTACCAGAGCATGGGCATGTGTTATAATGCTATATTTGAATATTCTTTGAAGAAACATGTCAATGTCTGTGAAATTGTTGATTCTTTTGGTGATTGTGTACAAGTAGACCGTGTTTGTGGTGCCGGGGATTCTTTCGGTTTCAGCCTGCGCTTTTCAAGGGGTGAATTGTGGCTCGTGTGGTCCCAGGGAAGTCAGCGCAGAATCCCATGAAACTTACATAAAGATTTGTTGTCGAATGATTCTTCGCTCACTCCACACTGTGGATGGCTCTCCCTTCCCAGTGGTGCCGATGAGGAGGCGCAGAAGTTATTTGGTTCAATAGACCTTCAGGAGAACCTGAATCATCTTGAGCCTGCATGTTACCTTGGTCTTTTCAGGTCCAGTCTTCAAGATGTTGAATTCCTCACATTTGCAGCTGAAATTAAAGATTGGGAAGAACCAGCCTTCCAAGTACCAGACACAAAGACCTTCCCTGGTAGTTATTTTAGATAGTTGTTCTTCCACAACGTTGATGGCTGAGCCGGAACATAAAGTTGATCCATACCATGCATTGCAGCTTTTGTTGGAAGCCTTAGTCTTTGAAAGATGTCCTGGTGGAAGCCGTTCAAGCAGTATCTTAGGGAGCCCTGCGTATTAACAATATACAGTCAAACTGTGGATTGGCTTCTTGAAAAAGACAAAAATATTTGAATTTAGGAGATATTTGTTTGTATGGCGTACATGAAAGTACAGTGAAGTGTATGTTGTGTGCTGTTCTGAAATGTATGCATGCATAGTGCTTCAGCCCTGGAGGGTCCAAGCACTTAAGGACACATAACATGTCTTGGAGCAAACCCTTGCAGTTGGGGTCTAGAAAGTTGGACTGGGTAATCCCATTTCTAGTTGGAGTTCCCATGTCTGGTCCCTTTAGAAGAGAATCCTGTGTGTTGACTTGACCTTGGGGCACTGTAAGTCCTGATCTTTTTCAAGAGCCCCTCATGTTACACATACTTTCAGGGTTCATAAAACTTCACTGTAGACACCTTCTGACAGGAGTGATCGATTCATCTTGCAGGTGATACTTTTTTATCCTAGGCTCTTATCTGTATGAAGCACTTTATTGACATCAGTCGGGCGCACTGGAACATGCCTCATAGCATTGAAATCAAAGCAGAAGCACTGCTAGTTGTTGCCCCTATAACCTCTGGAGTCTCTCGCGCTGCTAATGAAAGAGGGTGATGGCCATTAGGGGGCATGCAGGGGCTGCTGGGATTAGCCGCATGTCTACTGTAGCATTCACACGAGACGAGCAGAAAGAAGCCACGCTGAAGAAAGGCAGCACCACACTTAGACAATAAAAGGATCAAATATGCAAAGGCGATATGGAACTTTGTATCCACTATAATCTCTTCAAAAAAAGAGGGTGTCCCTTGATTCTGCACACTAGGTAGCATGGCTCCTCTGCACTGAGAACGGGCTCCCCTTATTTGAAGGGATAGAGGTGTTGTCCACTTGGCCTTAAATGGCGACCGTGCGACGCAGGTGAGTGTGACCCACTTGTGGGACACCCCCGCGCCGCACGGCCACCAGCTGCTGCGTGTGCCCCTTGCCTGCCCTCTGCCTCGCTGCTGCCTCGTTTGCCGGCTGCCGCCGCTGCGAGTGTTTTTGCCCTTGTTTTGACGGTTTTTTGTGCTTGCTTGTGTAAACTTGGTTTAACTCTCTTTTTGGCCCTGTTTTTGCGTTAATTTGTGCCTGTTTAATTGTATTAGCATTTTTCCCCGTGTTTGCTCTCCTTCCTTGTTGTCCGCCTACCGCGCCGCCCCCGCCCTCCCTTCCCGCCACCGCCGCTTGTCCCCGCCCCTTTTTTGTCTTCTGTAACCCTCCCCGCTCCCGCCTCCCAGCTGCTCCGCCCACCCGCGCACTTCGCCTTAAATGGCGACCGTGCGAACGCGCAGCGGTCACGCGCAGCGGGCGCGCCGATTGTGCGCCGAAGGCGCGCCAAAGGTAAGCCCGTCTGCGCCCGTCCGCGACCGGATCGCGACCAGCGCCAGGACCCCTGGACCTCGAAGACCTCGACCTACCCGCCTGACGTACTCAGCCGCCACCCTCATCGCTCTCAACACCGGCCGACTCCCAGAATGCCACCAAGCCACTCCAATACGCACCCACGGACCTTTCAGCTGCCACGCCTGCAAGTTCTCCTGCATCCGGACCAGCCCCGCACCAGCACCCGCCAAGTCGAACTCCAGCAGCACCCACCTCAAGTGCATCCTGCTCAACACCCGCTCCGTCCACAGACACGCCATCGAACTCTGGAACCTCCTAGACGCCACAGCCCCTGACGTTGCCTTCCTCACGGAGACCTGGATGAACGCCTCTTCAGCTCCCGACATCGCCATCGCTATCCCAGAGGGCTACAAGATCGTCCGGAGGGATCGCACCGCCAACCAGATGGGAGGAGGCATCGCCATCATCCACAGGAACACCATCCGTCTCACGACCAGCACCGACAACACCCTGACCAGCGCCGAACACCTGCATTTCCAGATCCACACCAACCCGAACACCACCCTCAGAGGCACCCTGATCTACCGACCCCCTGGACCACGCACGCAATTCAGCGAGGACATCGCCGACTTCATCAGCCCGCATGCCCTCCCCTCCGCTGACTACATCCTCCTGGGAGACCTCAACTTCCATCTGGAGAACAACAACGACCACAACACCAGCACCCTGCTCGACAACCTCGCCAACCTGGGACTCAAGCAACTGGTGTCCACCCCCACCCACCTCGCCGGACACACACTCGACGCCGTCTTCTCATCCAGCACAGACATCGACTTCAGCCACGCCACAGAGCTTCAATGGACGGACCACAGCTGCGTCCACTTCACCTTCAAGAGAACGACGACCCACCAACACCAGCAACAGACCGCCCGCAGAAGCTGGAACAAGATCACAGCAGACCAGCTCGCCACCTCCCTGAGCCAACACCCTCCTGCCAGCTCAGCGAACCCCAGCCAGGCCGCCGACAACCTCACGAAGTGGATCAGCAACTGCGCGGACCAACTCGCCCCGCTGAGGACCCCGCCTAGCAGACCCGGCAGCAAGAAGGCCCCATGGTTCACCGACGAACTCAAGAGCTCCAAGAAGAACTGCCGAGCCCTCGAGAAAGTCTGGAAAAGGGAACCGACACCGGACAACAGGACCTCCTACAAACTTGCCACCCGGAAACACCACCAGCTGATCCGCGCCGCCAAGAAAACAGCATTCAAGGACCGGTTGGACAACAACGCACACAACTGCAAGGAACTCTTCAACATCGTGAAAGAGCTTTCCAACCCCAGCGCAGGAAACAACGACATCACCCCATCGCAAGACCTCTGCAACTCCCTCGCCTCATACTTCCACAACAAGATCACGGACATACACAGCAGTTTCAACAACCAACCAACGCACACCACGACCGACCAGCCACCCCCCCCCCCACCACCACCCTCCACGCCTGGACCCCGATCAGCACCGAAGACACCATCCGCACGATGAACTCCATCCACTCCGGATCACCGACCGACCCCTGCCCTCACCACATCTTCAACAAGGCCGACGCTGTCATCGCACCCCACCTGCGAGACATCATCAACACCTCCTTCGACACCGCCATCTTCCCTGAAAGCTGGAAACACGCCGAACTCAGCGCTCTACTCAAGAAACCAACAGCGGACCCCACCGACCTCAAGAATTACCGCCCCATCTCGCTTCTCCCGTTTCCAGCCAAAGTCATCGAGAAGACCGTCAACAAGCAGATGGCCGCCTTCCTCGAGACGAACGGATCCCTCGACCCCTCACAGTCCGGCTTCCGAGCCAAACACAGCACCGAGACCGCCCTCATCGCCGCCACCGATGACATCCGAGCCCTGATGGACAATGGAGAAACAGCGGCCCTCATCCTCCTAGACCTCTCCGCGGCATTCGACACGGTCTGCCACCGCACCCTAGTACGGCGCCTCAGCAACATCGGAATCCAGGACAAGGCGCTGGAATGGATCATCTCCTTCCTCGACGGAAGAACACAGCGAGTCCGCCTACCACCGTACAAGTCAGAGGCCTCCGAAGTCATCTGCGGCGTCCCCCAAGGATCATCCCTGAGCCCCACCCTCTTCAACGTCTACATGAGCCCCCTCGCGGCCATCGTACGCAAACACCACCTCAGCATAATCTCCTACGCCGACGACACCCAGCTGATCCTCTCCCTGACCAACGACCCCGCCGCCGCCAGAGCCAACCTGCACGAAGGGATGAAAGAGGTAGCCGAGTGGATGACGACCAGCCGCCTGAAACTGAACTCGGACAAGACGGAGGTCCTCATCCTGGGCTCCTCACCCTCCGCCTGGGACGACTCCTGGTGGCCTCCCGCCCTGGGCACCGCACCCAAACCGACAGACCATGCACGAAACCTGGGCTTCATCCTGGACTCCTCCCTCTCCATGACCAGGCAAGTCAACAGCGTCTCCTCGGCGTGCTTCAACATCCTACGCATGCTACGGAAGATCTTCTGGTGGATCCCCACAGAGACCAGGAAGACCGTCACCCAGGCCCTCGTCACCAGCCGACTGGACTACGGCAACGCCCTCTACGCCGGGACCACCGCCAAGCTCCAGAAGAGACTCCAGCGGATCCAAAACGCCTCAGCCAGACTCATCCTCGACATCCCACGATCCAGCCACATCTCCGGACATCTGAGAGACCTTCACTGGCTCCCCGTCAACAAGAGAATCACCTTCCGCCTCCTCACCCACGCACACAAAGCCCTACACGACCAAGGCCCGAGCTACCTCAACAGCCGAGTCAACTTCTACGCTCCCAAACGCCACCTCCGATCAGCCAACCACGCCCTCGCCGCCGTCCCCCGCATCCGAAGAGCGACTACAGGAGGAAGGTCCTTCTCCTACCTGGCCGCCAAGACCTGGAACTCCCTCCCGTCCGACCTGCGCCTGACCCAAGACCACCTCTCCTTCAGGAAGAAGCTGAAGACCTGGCTGTTCGAGCAGTAGCGGCACCCCCCCCCCCCCCCCCCCCCCCCCCAGCGCCTTGAGACCCTACGGGTATGTAGCGCGCTTTATAAGTGTCACTGATTGATTGATTGATTGATTGGTTGTTTCTGGACCTCTGAGCGGCGTGTCCTTACTGGCCTCTTCTCCGATCTGGACAACAGATGCCAGCAGAGGGTTCAGCCCCTGAGACCATGAATTGCCATGAAGTCCGCTCGCTCCCGTGCACCTCTGTGGAAAGTAGATTGCTATACCAAGAGTGACATGTGTCAGTCTGAAATGAAGCCAGCGTGCCGGCACATGTGTGCTCTATTGTGGGGATACGCCTCCTGGATGAGTTGATGACACTTTGTGTAGGGTGGCCATACGTCCCGCGTTTCCCAGACGGTCCCAGTTTTCAGTGGTCTGTCCCGACACTTTTTACAGATTTAAAAACATGTCCCTGTTTTGGGAAGAAACTTAAGTTGTCCTGCATAGCAGCGGGGAAATATTAAAGATATTTTAATTTCCAGAGGCGAAAAGTAATGTTATCCTCCAGGCGCCGCAGGAGGAGGTCATTTTGAGCCACAGTTTGTGGTACCAGCGGATGGGGGAAGGTAGCTCGGGGGCCGAGAGGAGGCCATGCCGCTGCGCCTTAGATTATGTTTTGTAAATGAATAGTTTAGAAAAACAAGCACATTCAGCTTGCAGGGCAAGTCTGAGCTGGGCCCAATTCTGCAGGATACCCCAGTGCCGCAATCCTTTGCTTATTGAAGCCCCAAGTGTACCCTCTAGGTTAAAACCTTCACTCTGTCTGCTCAGGTACACATGTAAACGTGCCAGAGATAAAGCTTCTAAAAAATTGTATAACTTCAGTATTCAGTAAGAACACTTTTCACAGTGTTTGAACATACACTCTGTGTGTTTATATGTATAAAATACACGTTTCTTATATATACTCTCTCTCTCTCTTTTCTTGTGTCCTGGCCCCCTTTAGTCCGACTTCTTTGTATCAAATTGTATGGCCTGTCTCAATTTTTGATTTTCAAAATCTGGTCTCCCGATCTTTGTGCAACACCGTGCTTAAGGAGCCAGAATAAAAGGCCACCATCGCCAAGATGCGCACTAGAAGTGCCGGGCCGTGTTTATGACTCATGAGAGCATGTGTCATTCCATCCAGAGGGTGTGGTACCAGCCGGCGCTGCAGGTTGGCAGCAGTTCAGAGCCTCGCTGCCCTGTTTGTCATGGCTGGGTGGGATCGAGTGAAACTGAAGACACCCAATCCTGGGTGTATGGCATGTTTGGCTTCTAATAAGAGTGTGAAGTGCAATTAGACAGTTTCCTGTAGTATCCAACCAAGCCGGGGACAACTGGCCATGATGTGTACCGAGAGATGAGGCATGACACGATCGGGGTGCCCAGTTCCCTAAAAATGTACTAGCGATTTAAAAAAAATCTGTGAAAGGGAACTGTTCTGTGTTCATTGATAGACCGGAATATCAGTGTACGAGACTTCCCGTGAAGTAGATGGGAAACCGGAAGTGTTTCCTTTCACTCCCCCGGGAAGTACGAGTGTGACGAATTTTGAAAGGTAAATGCCATGTTGAGTAATCGAGAGGAAATACCCTCTTTAGCATATAGCAGCCAGCACAGCGAGTTGAGTGTTATTGAATTCCCAGTGCAGGGTGCTTTATTACCCAGTGCTTTAAATGGCACGGTACTGAGTACCAGCACTTTTTTTTGGAGAGTTACAGTACCTGCGCTTCTCAAGAGAGACGTAATACTATTACTTGGAGAGTAGTGGCACGTCTCAGACATAAACATGTACTCTGGTACAGGGTACCCACACCTCTATTTTTCAAGTGCTGTTGTTACCCATTCACACAACAGGGCGGGGGAAATGTGTGGCGCCCTCACGTGGGCGTGTTTTGTGTTGCAGTTTTATAATGTTCCTCTTTATTTTATTTATTTGTGTTTCTTGTTTATGGACTGAGACGACGAGGATCTGGGTAACCAGGAAGGAGTCCTCTGGGCAGTTAAAGGGCCGGCCTAAGACGTGTGTGCGAGCGGCCTGCAATCTATTCACCGCGGTCGCAGGCCTCATATGCACCCTGGGGTCACAAGCGGGCAAAGCAGACCCGGGGAGGCCCTGGGGCTCACCGGGGATGCTGGGGTGTGACTGCTGTGAAAACGCCTCAGGACCGGGGCATGCACACGTTAGCTTCATGTGAAATCCGGCCTCTCGGCTGCCCCCTTCTGTGGGCACTGCCACTTGGTGCGGTGCCACTAGTTGCCAGGAATGGGTGACCGCTTCTGGGCGGGACATGTGTTGCCAGTAAATGACAGCGAGGGGGGCGTTTGTGTTGCTGGTGGCTGGCTTCTCTCCTGAACTTTGTTTTTCGCCCTTGCAGATTACCAGCTCACCAGCGCGGATTTAACCTCCCTCCAGGCGTTCAGCTCGCCCAGCGGCCTGTCGCTAGGCAATGTGTCTGCCTGGCAGCAGCAGCAGCAGCAACAACAGCAGCAACAGCAGCAGCATCAGCAGCACCAACCGCACCACCAACCGCAGCAGCTCATCCCAGTGTCTCTAAGCAATTTAGTGTAAGTATCGCCTTGTGCCGGCGAGCGCGTCTCCTCCTGTGCTGCTGTCCTTTCCGAAGCCAGAGGGGCTGCAGTTTGTCGAGGGCTTTTCTGCATTTTGTCCTACATTTTCTTCTTTTAAAATATATGCAACTTGGTTGGAAAAAGGGCGCTTTTTTACCCCAACAGCCCCACTATTTATATGTTGCCCTCCTGACCTCTTGCAATATGTGTATTTGTGTGTTTTTAATATTTTGAGGCTTCAAACTATGACGCACGACGTTCGATGAGAGGAGCAACACTGCCACCTAGTGTGTAAACATATAAATGCGCCATGTTTTAAATGAGAGGGAGTCCTGAAACTTGCGCCCGTTTCCAATTATTTGGGCTGACTACAGAAACTGTTTTCAGTCAGTGTCTCTAGGAGTTAAGTTAGTTCAGGGGCTGCAGGCAACACCGCTAGCAACAACAAGCAGTAGTTGTCCTTGGGAGTCATGAAAACGATTTACTCTACCTACGTGTGTGTACTGATTAAGGGCTACATCATGTAGATTTGGATGCTAAATCCAGTAGCCAGCCGTCACAAGGTTTCCACCAGTAATGGAATATAATGTATCCCTAGCCCAATTACTAGCTATTGAGTTTCATGGGGTGTGAGGACAAACCGGGGCCGCGTGATGATCCCAAGAAGGGTAAAGTGGCAAAACACGTTATTTCCGACCGTGCGTGGATTAAAGCTGATCGGGTGCCATTGTTTTTTCCCTCCATTTATTGTTGCCATCAGGAGAGATTCAGCATGGCTCATAGGAAATATGTAATAAACTGAAGTGTTTTTTTTAAAAGTAAATATTTAAATATTGTAACCTTGCCTATATTTTGATTAGATTCACATTAATGCAAACATCACAAAAGGGCACAAAGAGGGGGACATTTATGTGACAGCCACTCACTTTAGTAAGCAACCAGGTATCTCAGCTTTAAGGGCACCATGTGGAACGAAGGAGAGGCAATGATTGGGTGACTGTGGAGTAACTGAAGAAACCTACAGTGGAGGAAACTCCTCTCAGTTAATCAGTGATAACATCCTTACCTGATGAAACCGAGGAGTCCGGGAGAGAGAGAGAACGCGTAACTTGCAAGGAGCAGCCCCCGTTCTTCTGATGGCTTGAGCAAAGAAACAGAACTTGTCTGAGGCAAATCTCTCGTTGCCCCACAAAGAAACCATGCAGTTCCGTATCGCACACCACAGATTGTGCAGGGACTTGTGTAATCAAAGACGTGAAAGGAATGAAAAACATAAATAAGGCTGTGATTTTCCTTTTTTGGGGCCATTTTCAGGGACAGTGCAGGCTTTGGGCTCTGCCCCTCTACACATTTTCAGTGCATGATGAATGCCTGTTAGACGGAGAAAAAGTCAGCAAAGCTTCAGCAACTCTTTTTGTTTGTTTGTAGAGCTGCCTACTTCTGTTTCCTCACTGGGTTGCCATAACGTAGCCACGTTACTCCCATGACCTGCTCCCATCATATTATCAAACATCCTTGGCAATTATGCCAGTGTCTTAAGTTTGGCTAATTTTCCACTTGTGACCTTGGGCACATCTCAACCATGTGGCACAACAAAACCACGGAGTTGATTTCTCCAACAGAGAATAAGCCATATAGGGCCAGATGTAGGTCACCAAATACCGGTCGGTAACGGCCGATTTCGGCCGTTACCGACCGGTATTTGGTGATTGAGATGTTGGGGGGCCTATATTTTACAGAATCAGTAAATTTACTGAATCGGTAAATTTACCGATTCTGTAAAATACCGATTCGGTAACTTTACAGAATCGGTAAATCTATATGTAGGTGGCACTGCAAACAGTGCCACAGGCCCCTAAGAATTCGTTATTTACCATGTAATACTATTGCATGGTAAATAACGAATTCCTGTGTACATGCACGTCTGTGCATGTACACCTGTGCCATGTGGCACACAGACATGCCCTAAGGGCATGTATGTGTGTCACATGGCACACAAGCCTGAATTGGGGGTGCAACAGGGTGTCAAAGTCACATCCTGTCCCCCTTGTCAATTCGGTAATTTTACCGAATCGGTATTTACCGATTCGGTAATTGCCATTGATTCCTATGGACCTCAAGGCCCATAGGAATCAATGGCAATTACCAAATACCGATTCGGTAATTACCGAATCATTCCGATTCGGTAAAAATTACAGAATAATTACCTACATCTTATTTACCGAATCTAAAATACCGAATCTGTAAAATTCGGTATTTTAGAGTCGGTAAATAAGATTTACCTACATCTGGCCCATAGCTTCTGGCTAGTTCATTGATGCAGAGATAACCACCAGTATTACTTATTTACTGTTGTCGCCCCCGTGAGGGGATATGTTAAAGCCTGGACCATTTTTCAAACATCAGTACTGTGGCAGCAACATCCTGGGTCCAGGGTCTTATTCACCACTAGTACACTAGTCCCTCTTATGCTACTGGAAGTGGTTCTGCTGTCGGTCTCTTTTGTCGTCTCTCCTCCCACCAGTCCCCTTCCTGTCAGCTCCTGGAGTCTGGGTGTCTGAGTTGCATTGCAGCCCTCACTAGTGCTTTCTCTGCACTACTTCCGTTCCTGACGCGGGATTGCTCCCTCTTCGGCTTTAATGTTGCCTCAGCACTGATCGAGAAGGAAGGCAGCGGACCCAACTTATTCTGTCCCCACCATTGTAGACGGAGGCTTGGGCTACCAACACTTTTTACACAATCAGCCACCCCAAAAGAAGTTTATATTATCTCTGTATGACTTTAGGTGTGCCAAATGACTTCCTGGGCGAAAATATTTTTTTGTCAGTTTGCCTTTGTGTGTTGGGTTTGAGGGGAGGATCGGCGCTGTATTTGCAATGGGTATCTGTTAATGGACGAGGTGTATGTGAAGTGATTTTGCTTTATTCTGAGAATTATTTGCATGTCATTGCCTCAGTTGTAACAGGTTAAGTCCAATTAAATGAACAAACAAGAGGCCAGTGTGTGGCGTAACTATACTCTTAAGGATGTATGCATTGAAGTAAAAAGGATGGAGACAGCCTGGAAGAATGATGATGTCCAATCAAGAAATTGGTTTCTAAATCCATGCTTCAGTTTTATCAGTTTGCATCTGTTATTTTAGATGATCCCGTTTATTTCTAGTGGGAGTCATTCAAAGATCCCAGTTAATTTCATCAGCGAAAAGTTAAATTTTATTACCATTCCAGAGTGGTTTATTTTCATTTAGTTTCATATGTGAAGGATTTTTCCACTTATATATGATTTGTGAAGCATTCTCCTCTTTCGACTGAAAATTGTGCTGTGGAAGACTTAAAGAAATAATATACATGGGATCCTGCCTTTCTCTATAAAATTCCGTCTCTAATTTCCTAATTACAGGCGACTTTTGACTTTTTTAGTTGCCTGTAATAAAGAAATGGCATTGCTCCTCAACTGTAAGAACTTAATGCACTTGAGTTCTGACTTAACAATGCTTTCTGCAAGAACAAGCAGCCAAGTAAAAAAGGAGGACATGGAGAAAATTACAGCTACAGTTTAAAGAGTGAAAATGAAGATTGAGTTTTTCTCCTTCTGTTCGCTTTGTCTTGATGAACAGTGATCAGCAGAAAGGAGATATTTATGGCAACAAGTTTATTTTTTGCACGCTTTAGGTATTTTATAGGAAGGTTGAGGGTGTGACCATGTACTATAGGGAATAATGTACCCCCTGAAGTACATTATAAGGATATTGCATGTCACCTTGGAGTTCCATTCACTTTAGAAGAACTCTGCCTTCTTCTGTTATCGCATTGTGCTTCTAAAGTGTTGGATTCGCTGAGCCTGATCCACTGAGCCTTCCTTTCTTTAAATTAAAGATGAGGGACTGCAGGCAATTTCAATCAGTGTGACATATTGGCAGCCTGCTATCTCAGGCCCGGTGTTAATAAACCAGACTGCCATTGTTTGCTTTCGTTTCCTCAAACACTGAGATATTGAAAAAGCCTCATGGAGGAAAAGAAAGGGTAGATTAATTTTCTGTAACACTTCGTCTTAATGTCACTTCCAGGAAGCAGTCCAGAGCACTATAGAGTGCACTCTGTGCAGGTAATTTACAACTCAGTAGTTGTTTTTCCTGCCTATAAGACTGTTTGTGATGTGTTGATATGGTTTTATTAATAATCATCTGCGGAACATAATTTGGGTGTTTCTTGTCAATCACTTTCCGTAGCTTTTTTCCATTTCTAGAATGATTTTGAAGCCTATGTGCCCAAAACGTTTGGGTGTGCTGTCTTTGATTAAAATTTGCTCTTGAGCTCTTATTCTGCCTTTGTCGGGGGTTACAGTGGCGTATACACAGGAATTCCCATGGACTCCTAGCTGAAGTTCAAATTCACGCAAGCCAGAGATTTATCTGTACAATAATATTTAAAAATGCATGGACACCAAGATGAAGTTGGTATAATGGTCTGTAAACCGTACCATTAGCAATACATACTGCACTAAAACCCTTGAATAGATTGTAAAGGAAAGTGTAAATGCAGGTTCTATTGATCTGGATCATTGCTTCCTGGCTTTACAGTTGCAGTATGGGTTCCAGTCCCTAAACATGAGACGACACACTGTAGTAGATTGCTAAAAACCCAGATGTACCAATGTGCCTTCAGCAAACTCTTCCTGAAGAAATCTAGTGCAAGTACACTCGAAACCCTAATGAACTAAGTATAAGTAGTAGGGCGGGTCTGAGCAATACTCTTAAGGACAATGTGGGCAGATTAACTGAATATCCGGAAGCGACTCTGAATGGGGGAAATTTAAACAAGCAACAGAAGAATTGGACGAAGTGTAGAAGACCTCACCTAGGGAATTCACCTTTATGGGAGACTAGGCTAGAAGGCAGAGCAGAGCGCCTCTATAATAACGTCGCCAATATAGCAGACTACTTCAGCATCATTCAAGATAATTGAGAACATAGTTCGGATGCTCTTCCAGATAATATGCTATGTTGGTGCTAAGGGCCCTGCTCTATCTAAATATGGGGGAGCACTATCTCACTCATACAAATATCTAGGTTAATGCTGTGGACATGACACAAAAATGACAAACCAGCTATGGGACAAAGCCTATGAAGAAACGGTGAGGTTGAAATATACCCAGTGAACTTATCTTCATATGCAGTTGTTATTTCTTGATGGAACCATAGCATGGCTAGAAAGGAGCACAAATCTTGCCCAAGATGAGAGGTAGTAGGGTTAGATATTTACCATTTGGTAAAAGGACGTAGAGTCATTCTAACTTTTAAGGTGTAAGGACACATTTTTGTTCAAGAGATTACTATATGAATCAAAGTTGGTCTGTCCAGCATTTCCCATTAGGGATGGCTTCAGAGAGAAAACTCTGAAAGCAGGGCAGGTAAGTTTTCAAAAATGACTTAGATCCTGCCATACCGGTTTGCCATGGTTTGAAAGTGGGTCTAAAGCCAGTAATTCCAGCAGTGGACGAATGATGTGGTTAAATAGATATCAGCAGAGCTACCTGAACAAAAGAAAACAATAGAGTGGAGCGTCGATACAACTGATTCAGGAATGGGAGGTTTTATTACTCCACACCTGTCTGATAACTGACGTCCCTCCAAAGGGATGAGCAATTATCAAGAAATAGAAGACAGAATATTACCAGCTAATTTGGACAATACATTACGAAAGCATCCTTGACCTTCTTTCCTCACCTGGCAGCTTGACATGAAATATACAGTCCTGTGGATGTACGTATATGTGCAAACTGAAGTGTCTTGCGAGTAAGAAATGATGGAACGCCTTTGGCTCCTGATGAACTCCGTAGAACTTTGACATAAGTGTTAGAGCAGAATACAGTGAAGGCTAGTTTAGAATTTTGAGTTTGCAGTTTCACACAGATGAACAAAGATGTATAATACTAAGCTCCGTGTGCGGCATAGTCATTACAACGTTGTTTGTTATTTAAAAAAAATAATAATACACTTCTTAAAATAAAAGGGCAAAACAAATTAATGTCTGCAAAATATGTGGTATATTATTTTATTATGTTCTTTGTGAAAATTAAAAGTAATAGAAGTAGATTAACTAAGGGCCACAGTATTTCTCAGATGCCAAATTTCTAAATGGTTTAATACAAGTTTCATCCTATTATAACTTTTTAAAATTAATAAGCATATAGATATTACAAGCATTATGAAGGTATTTTGCTATTTGAATTGTAATGTATTTTTCCCTCTTTTTTCAATCCTCTCTCCTTTCTGTAACTCTCTCTCATTCTCACCTGCTCTATCTTACACATTTCTTCTGTGTCATTCCTACTATTTCACACCTCTGTGACAACTACATCCTTTTTACTATGTAGATCTGGTGGTCAGTTGCACCACACTTTGACCGTAAACACCAACACCGACATCAGCATAAAAAAAGAGCCCCCATCACCGAATCGGGAGCGCAACACCAATACCCCACTCTCCTATCAGCAACAGACAAAGCTTGAGACCATGGGGCGCTCACCCGTCGACAGCCTCAGCAGCAATGCCAGCTCCTTCGAAGGCAACGACAGGGACGATAACCGAACCGACTACAGCACGACCCTCGGACTCCTACGGCAAAGTGCAGAGTCTGATGGTGACAACTCATCCATAAAGCGCATGCGACTGGACAATTGGGTAACATAATGACCCTTGAAAACCCATCAGTGCTGACTGCTCTTACCCCTAGCGGTAGTGGGCATTGAGAGCAAGGGAGGGAGCTGTCGTCATCTTTGAGGGAGGGGTTTGGATGGGGCATATTATATACTGCCTGAGAAATAGCTTTAGGGTTTTGTAGGCGTTTCTTGTACTCCAGTGAACCAGGCAATGTTTGCAGGACATACTGTACTCCATGGTGATGAGCAGCTAAAATGAAACTCATCCATCTATCTATCTATCTATCTATCTAGCCTGGTTTACACCAACACTTTACTTTTCCTGTAAATAATTCAGTCAGCAGTCAGTCCCTTTGATGGTGCTTCTAAAATTCCTATCTTGATTGCTCACAGTAGGTCTTGCAGTGAGAAATATAATCATGAAATCAAGCAACATTTTTCTTAATTGATTCCAAAAGTCACATACTAAATACTTTGACACGTATGTACATAAAGCACCATTTGAGTGAACTGTGAATCACAACAGACACGTAGAGTTGATCCTTGGCTGCTCAACCAATGTCTTGTGCTAAGCCCTCCCATCCACTCGCTTGAGTGCGACCCTAGAACATGGTCAGCCTAAGCTGAGTGCCTTGCAGATCACAAGAAAAGGCTACAGTGTTCCTCTCGTGCACACAGCGCTGGGCTGAATGCCCGTATCTGGCCTGAGTTCTGGAGTGTGAGCAGTTGTCTAATAGCCTAGGCTACATTGAAGAAGTCCTTGGTGTTTAATTTTCCCCTCTCCCTCCCAATAGCCCGAAAATGGAAAATAAAACACTGAGCTAACAATTGACCTCTCTGCTTCTTGCTGGTTTCCATCTCTTGTGGAATCCCAACCTCGTGTAAGGACTCTGTCTGTCTTGCCCCCCACCCTGTATGCGAAGAGCACTGAGTGAGATACTCTTGAAGCACTACTTTTGTACAGAAAGCAAAGCCTTTAAAATCTTAGCTCTAGAGGCATGATGGACTTGGGGGCGTCGAATGCTGGTCATTGACGTCGCTCCTAGCCTTGCATGCCCTATTTTTTATTAACGTGGAAGAGATGTCTGGATGCAAAGAGATACACATTGCTTCGTATGATGATCCCTTGTAGTGTTTGAGGTCGTATGATTGCTGGTGCCTAAAAGGCAACCCATTCAGTTATGACTTAGAAAGGGCTGCTAACCCATATTAGGAAAGAGCTACTTTGGTGAATAGGTAGATTCATTGATTTACATGCACCAGTCACTATTGCTATCATTGAAAAGTCACTGTTGAGAAGTGGCAAAAATGAGATTTACACCTCTAGCAGCGGCTTGCCATTATTTCTCTTTTCTTTCTCTAAATCCTTGGATGTGCAACCTGTGATGTTATTTCGGCGGCACAGTGTTCTCAGGTAATGAAACTGTTCAGTGGTGTTCTGATTTTTTTATTAGTTAAGGTTGGTGGTTGCCCCTCCCACCCCCACCCCCCCACACACACATACTACCCTTCAAAAAAAATCTAAATACAGAAAGGCAAGCACGTTTGATACCATTGGATCTCATTCCATTCCATTATCCTGTTTCCTCTCCACAGCTTACCCCAAGCATCTGCATTTTCCATGCAATGTGGCTACTGTTAACTACTTTTTGCACGCGATCACTGTCAGAGAAGTGCCAGTCCCTTCACTTGTGACATGCAGTCCACGCTGTTTTCCTTTCTTTATGTTTGGAATGAGTGAAAAGGTCTCGATTTCCCAGTGTGGTTAACCCTGTTCACCTGTCCAGTGCACACAGTTTGTTAAGTGAGTGTTCAGGTGTATATGTTGCAATAACAATTAAAATGGCAAGCCCCCATGGATGCACTTTTCTTCACCGATCTGCAGATCAAGCTGCCTTTTTTGGTGCCTGGAGTCGTATGTAGTGCAAACGTTGCCTGTCTACTTTATTTCTAGCACAGTATCTCCACTTTTGTGTTTGTAAAAAAAAATGAAGAGCAATGTGATTTTATTTACCAACATGACATGTGACAGTGATAACTTGTCTTGCTACCCACTTCTGTTCCCTTGAATGGGTGTGCTCCTATCCGCCAGCAGGCCTGGGGGTGAATATATAGCCAAACAGTACACTGCACCATGCTGTGGCAATAAATAAAGCCTTATGTTCATTGTAAGCCTTGGTACAAATTGCTAGGCTTGTAATCTAAAAGCAGGATATTAAAGGGGTACATTTATCAGCACATGCAACACACACTGTTTTCTCTTTTAAATTAACTAAAGAAACACATATAGTTTTTAAATGCTAAGAAGAATATGTTTGTTTATTCATAACTATTTCTCTGAACTTATTTGTGATTGTGCATCTTTTTATTTATATGTGTATAGAGCACAAATGATGTTACTTCTAGATTACTACATTGCAGAGTGAGGATCTATTACATTTTTTTGCAATATCAAAGATGTGGAAACCAAACAGGAACAATTACTTAAGTGAAAGAGTCATGATAATTTATCAGTCTCAAATCCAACATTCTCCATTTTGGTTATTACAATGGATCACATTTCAAACTGTGTACAATTGAAGAGAGAACTGTTGCTGCCTTTTGGTTGAGTTGTCCTCAGGAGTCACTCCAAGGCTACCAGAATAATCAGTATAAGGTGATTTTCCATAATATGCTTACAATCGCAAAGTATATGAATACATGACATTTAATGAAATTATTCTTAATCATCCTATCCAATTAACCCTCTAATAAGGAAAGATTATCTTTTTTTTAATGGCACAGTGTAATTTTGATTGTGTAGGGAAAACACATTTTATCACATAGTCATGACTTGTATAAAACCATAGCATTTTTTGTGCTCTATAGACGTATTGCTGCAGCATTAATTCATTGAGAAGTACTAGGTAAACATATCAGATCTTTTGATTGTTGCTGAAAATTGAGAAAAGTATTTCAATATGTTTTATAGAGAGCACACCCATGCAAGATAAACACATTGCGGAAATGGGAAGCACAGGGATTGAGAACATTGCTTTACTTGCTGGTAAACAAAATATCACTCTCTCAACAAAAAAAGGGTGATACTGTATGTTAGCAAGGTCTTTTGCACACATTAGCTGGACACAGCCAGAGTCAGGCCAAAATGGCTTGACACTGCCAGCAATAAGAAGGCTCTGAAATGTTTGAGGTTGCTGCCATTTTCTGCCTGCAAAATGCCAAATTCTCGTTTCTTTCATGTTCACATACGTGTGCAGCAGAGCAGGATTCTTTCAGTGAAGATGTAGCATGCAGGGTACTTGAGGACGACACCAGATCTCATTATGTTTAAGCTTTGATCATCTGCAGGTCTCTGGTAGCACAGATGATACTTTAAACCACAAACCAACCATAATGTCATTTTTTTTCACTAGAGGAGTGCATATATTTGAGCCGCCTGCTATTGAAGTTATAGCAATGGGTTAACAATTGGTTCCAATGGAAAAGGCTTTCTCACATTCATGGGCACACCAAGAGCTGGTTGAGTTAGGTGTGCCCTTATTCATATAAAAATGGCATCCTTGATTATCAGCTTGGAACCTCAGCAAACTATTTGCAGAATATGATTTAAGACCAAACGCAGAGAACAAGGACATGGCATTAAACTGGCAGCAAGCGGCAAACATTCCAAGGAGTGCCAGCAGTGCAAACTGAAACCCCAAGAATGGCAATGGGTATGTAACTCCCTATTGATCATCCGGCTTGTAAATGGTTGTGAAATATGAGCCTCAACCTCTCACTGATAAGACAGACGGCATTGGCATTGATTTCACCATTTTGGTGAACTGTTTATTTTGTTTCACAGACTTTTAAATTAAAACTCTTATTAATTTTCAATACAAACAAGAAGAATGACAATCTAAGAAACAAACACCCTTGTTTTTACCTATATAAATATTTTTCTGTATTTTTATTTTATTTCTTGTGCTCATCTGTGCTGTTGACAGTTACATTGTGTAATTTTTTTTAATTTGGAATTTTGCGTTGTGTAGTTTAGTTTCTGTTTTTATTTCTTGGTTTCATTTTTAAAGGGGTGTTGCAAAACATTGCACGATTTAAATGAAAACAAAAGTACATGCTGCAGTTTTTAGAAGAGTGGAGAGAAAAAAGGAGCTTATTTATTCTCAAAGGCTATAAACGTGTAAGATGCATGAAGAAACATTTACAAAAAATATATATATATATATATAAAAAAGACAAAAAAGTGTAACCTCGACAAGTGTAGCGTTTAAAATTTAAACAACTACAAAAATAGCTAATATATTGTGTTTGGCTGGTTCGCTTTTTGTTTTTTAATGTTCCTTTTTTGTTTTTTGGAGAATGAAATACAATTTCAATGTGTATATTTTCATAAAAGAAGTATGCACTGATATGTATATTGCTTTTTAAAAGTGTGGTTACTTACCAAAGTCTCGGATTCTGCTTTTTCCCTTCTTAAAGCCTATGGAATCCTGATCATGTGTGACTTGAGGGTAGACGTGGAGTCCCTGAATGACCCCAACCGTCTTTTGCTCTTTTTCTCTCACCTCGCTCTCTTACTTACCATCCCATTTCACCTTATGCATCCTTCAGTAGCCTTATGGGCCTCTAAATGCAAACTTTGCTTTTGAATTGTGGGAGCTTAGAAACATCAACAAATAAATTCTATGTGCAATATAGCCTGAAACGGAAGCTCTTAATTAATATTTAAAGTAACCAATAGCAAAATAGTAAACATAACTTTAAAAAGTATTCCAATTGAATATTGATTAGCAATAAAGAAAAAAGACAGCCTAGGTCTACGCAGCATTACAATTCTTGTGTTGTAACCCAGTTAAAACAAATACTGTTTGAATAATCCAGCAGTAGTTTATACATCAGAGTTTGAAGGTAATTTAACCCACAAATGTGTTTAATTTATTTAGCTTCTGCTTTTTGTTTTGTAATTTAGATAGGTCTTGTAGTATTTAAATAGAAATTTAAAAATCACTGCCCTACCACTAAATCAGATCAATAGTTTTGTTTCGAAGATATCCTTGTGTTCCTAGACTGGATGCAGTGCTGCAAAGATAAATTGGCAGCAGTCTGTTCCTGTATTATTAATTCAAAATACATATCTCACAAACAAGCACTGTAGTTACCCCCAAAAATCTGCTCCCTTGAAATCCCTCTAAAGCATTTACAAAGGAGCATGGTTGACTTGTTCACATTAGATGAGAAAGTTAATCTAATGGCCATCTTGTACTTAATCAAACTTTCAGCTTTAATGCTAGTTCTGCTGCTACCAAATTGTAAAACCGCAGTAGAAAATGTCTTCTGTAGGCTTACAATGCTGTGCAAAACCCTTTCATATAGTACTTGTCTTAGATTGTTTACCAAATGTAAAAATAAAAAGAAACAACTGAGTGAGCATCAAATTAATTGCTTCTCTGTAATAAGATCCTCCAAACCTAACGGTCCTTTGTTTAAAGCTGATAGCCTTTGAACATCACTTCTAGTATAATGTCATTCTTTGCATATCAGTGGTATTGTGAAATATATTTCAAGTAATCTGAAAGAACCCATTTAACAAAAAAGATATGACATGTTAAATTCAATATTACTAAAAGACAGTTATTAAATGTTACACTGTAATTGGTACAAAACATTGAGTTAGGATGTTGCAACATTTGCTTAATAGTTTATTTTAAAGTCTTCTATAACAGTCCCTTTAGTGCTATGAGATAGGGAATTATTTGCCTGTGATTCTCATTGGTAGACATAAATTCTTTGCCCTCCAAACTTTAGGAGTGGGACTCAAGTGCCCATCATTTCTGAAATTAATGCCCTGTTGATAATTGCATACATGCTTGAAGAAAGGTTTCCCTGATTTTGAAAATTACCATAGATGACTTTGACCAAATGCTTCTCATTTGAAAAGGCTTTGGTGGGTGGTTTGGTTAGGGATAAATTGTCCCCTATCTTTCCAAAATTAAAGACCAGAAAATTGGATTCTCCTGAAAGAAACTTATTGTCTGTCGGTTCATGCCCTCTTATTACTAATTTGGCTTCCTCAAAATCTCATTTCAATTCCTCTACTACGTGTACGTTTTTTTGGTGTACATTTTTTAATGTGCAGCTTACTACTGTCAGCAAGCTCCCAAATTAATTTGAGCAGTAGCTAAAAGTCATGTTCAGATGTTTAGTTTATGGAACAAGCATTCAATCCAAAACGTTGACTTCTTTAATTTGATCTTCCTCTTGATTTTATTGGTTAATATATATTACAGTATGTAAATGTAGCTCCCATTTATAATCTTTTCATTATGTTTGTTCATACTGAAAATGTGGGTCTCATTTGCTTGTTTTCAGTCAGAGTTTTTCATTTAAATAATCAGATGTTACACCAGGTCACTGCCCAGGCTTAAATTGCCCAGTGTTGGAGATTATAAGTTTTGCAATGAACTGGCCTGTTTAGAAACCAAGCGAAAAGGGTGCATGTAGAAAATCTATCAAGGCTCTTTACCATTTATACATATGCCAGTAAGTGCATTGCAATTCCTTACCTAAAGCTCAAACTTCAAAACCTGGTGTGAAGTCAGCTAGCAAATGCATGAAGTCCCACTGCCAGGTACATGAGAAAACCAAAGGAGGCTTGCTATACTTTTGCCCTTCCTCTTCCATTATTTGCTTCACATTGTTTTCCATTTTATCTCCTCACCCCATCTTTGAAACACTCTTTCCGGCAATTGCAGTCCTCTCACCTACCTCGTTCAGGTCCCTTTGCCATCCGTATGTCCGAAGCCATGCTCAGTTGTATAGGAGTTTTTCTCTTGCAGTTTTGTCTTGAGCCAATTCCTTTCTCCTGCCCCTCCACTCTTTCACTCTCTCTCTCTCTCTATTGTAGTATTTACCTGGCTACTTGTATATAGCAAGTTTCGATATGTTAGCAATGGTAACAGTACAGGAAACTGTTTTTTGTTGTATTGATATGAAATGAAATTATATTTTTGTCAGAGTATATTGTAATAATACTGACTTTGAACTGTACAGCTTTTGTTGTTTAATCACTGTTTATTTTCCCTTCTCACCCCTATCTCATGCCCCCACAATTTTATATCATGGATATAAAGAAGATATTAAGGTTAAGTTAATACCTGGATTGTGAAGGACTAGAGAAGTGTGTTGCTCCTCCCAGTTGCAAATACCATGGATGTTTTGAAAAGTGTCCCACAGGGAAAATGAGGAGAATTATTTATCACTGGACAGCTAATGTATCTGTTTTTGTGAAAAGTTGTTTACACTTCCATCCTACTTCTCTTGTAATATGCATCCTCCTGTGTAATGAAATTGAAAGTCTTTTCTCTTGAAAAATAGAATTTTGACGTTCCCCAAATTCTGACGCCACATATTTGCCCTCAAAATACCAGCAACCTTTCCGACTGAGCTATGCCCCGTGGAGCACAACCCACCACATTTTCAGTGATCAGATTATTAGTATTATACCAAACCCACACAGGAAACAAAGGCTGACTATTGCAGATTTTTTTTTTAATGAAAAGGAAAGAGTTAACAACTTAACATAAGGAATGTGTGTTTCAGTCCAAAACCCAAGCATTTCCTTTAAACTACAGAGAAATTTTGCTTATTTTAACTGGAGACAAAAATCATGGTTTGTTAAAATAATATTGTGATTTTTTTCTGTTTATTACCAATTAAAGAGATGCCACCAGGATGTATAGTGTCAGAGGCTGACATTAAAAAGAAAGCCAAATCTATAGAAGAGGAAATAGCCCACAAAAATAGCCCTTTAAAACGATCAGCACAGCTTGCTTTGGGTTAACTGTTTTCAGTGCCATTGACTGGGCGTGAACTTTCTATAATACAGGAATATCAATTTTTAATATATCACAAATAATGGCATCATATAGTAGGATAGGTATAAGTAGAAAGTGAACAAGCTCCTCTTGTAAGGCATAGTGGTAAGGGAGAAATGCCCGCACCCTTTTTGCCAGAAAATTTTCATTGTTCAGAGTAAACCTAGTTAAGCAAAGTCAAAATATGTTAACCAATTTGGGTGCAAGAAACATCACACAAAAACCTGACAACACAAATAATTTAGTGCATAATTCTCATAGAAATACTGCAACCAACAAACTGTAAAGTTTATAGGTTTCCGCTGTAACATGTTGGCAACATAAATGTATATCCATTCACTTTTCGTTGACCGAGAAGTGCTTTGGGGTCATCTATTGCTTAGACAAACATTAATCACAAAATTCCGAATTTTATATTTCCGAAATGTGTATGGTATCTATCTATTCAAAAATGTCACCTTCCAAATTTTTCATCTGTGTTGCTTTGCTGTGTGTGTTTTGTCAGTTGCTTCATTTTCCAGGTTTTGCCTTGCTGTCATAGTCTCAATTTTAATTCAAGATTTCAAAATATTCAGTAGGCTTACAGGGTTTTGAAATCTGAAAATTGTGTTTAGAGCTTTAACGTTCTTTGCATTTATTTTCCAAATCCAGTGTTTCCTCAAAATGCATTGAGGAAATAAAAAAAAGTGAACTCAAGGGTGCAGCAAGAATCCAATGATTTAAAACATTAGAATATTAGAAAAGTTCATGTCACATATATTTTGCCATTGGGTGGCAGCTTTGATTTTGCTCAGTGCCATGACTTAATTCTAACAGTAGAAATAGAGCCCTCAACCAAAGAGTACCTTTTGTGTTTCTCTGTAAAACCTGGAGTTTTGGTTCAGACACTGGATAATGATTCCAGCTGCAGTAGGATACTAATACTATCTACTCTGGACTGTAGTGTCCAGCTGCCCAGCAATGGCAAAGGCATCTTGTTTTTGAGAGAAAGCAGCATCTACAATATGAAGAGTCTCTGTTTTATGTCCACTGCAGTTATTTAGGTGTCTTTCATGATCACAAGCCAATGCTTTTTCATAATTTTACCTTTCATCATTTAGTTGTGGCTTCAGATTTCCATGATCCACTCAGTCACAGATTTGAGATACCGGCAAGCTATACAACTGTGTCTCTGTTTGTGTCCTCAGTAAATTTCAGTATGGTTAGCTCATTTTCACTGACAAAGTACAGTGGCAAACAAAAAGTACATAGCACCGGGGGCTTAGGAATTAAAAACACATTAAAAAAGGATAAAGTTTTGTCGTTATCCTGTGCAGTGAGATGTGCACATACCAAATTAAATGATGTTGTCTGATTGTTTTGTGTCCCGAACTCCATGTATCTTACACTTTTCAGTGAGATAACTTAAACTCAGTGTGGCTTTTTGCATTGCCTACTATATGGGGCAGTCTTGCAGAGGTTTAGCTGCTAGGCCCCGGTTTTCCTAAGAAAGCAAAGCAGCATTATCATTTGTTTAATTTATTTAATTCTCAATTTGCCTTGTGACCTGTGCACGAAAAACACAAGATTGCTGACTGCTGGGACACCAACAGGAATAAGAACCAGTGCTCACATCACAAGCATATGACTATCCAGATTACAACAATTTCCGCTGTACTTTATTTTTACCCATTATCTGCCATGTTTGCTTTTGGCTGTTTAAATATATCTCATGGACGTTTTTGGTTCTGACATATGGGTAGAGTTCTCTGGGCTACGTGCAAAGATCTTGTATACAATAACAAAAAATAAATAAAAAAAACATGTATGCACTATAGTAGATTAAGACATAATCTGTTTAGTAAAATGTTCGACACATAGAGAATTAGTGCTTGGGGGTGGAAGTGGGAAACGGTGGTGTTGCCACCTGTTTCTCGCTTCTAGACCCATATTTGGTAAAATGTCAAAATGTACAAAAGGAGAGTGTGCACTTCCCCACTAGTTATTTATTGTTCTAAAAGGCGATTTTAAAATATACACTATGTATTATAAATATATATATATTTTTACCCTACTTTTCTGCCCTTTTTATGTGAGTTTATCACAACGTGTGAACTAGGGGTGTGATGGGTCAAGGGTGGAATTCTGATAATCTGCGTGCATGCATATGGCTTTTACACGCGTGTAATAAACCCTAGACTTTAAATGGAAATTCAAGCAAGCAATTTAAAGAATGGACCCTTGTGGAAATTATGTGCATGTGCAGGATAGTTTAGAGTTGCCACCAATGTTAGTCAGAGCAAGATAGTGGCTATCCACTAGGTGGAGAAGATAAACTAAGGGACAGGGGAGGGGAGTGTGACTTCAGCAGGTCTTTGGTGGTCCCTTCTCTTAGGATGGAAAGGCCTATGGGTGCCGAAGTGACCCATTCTTGTCAAGGGGAGACCAGTTGAAGCCAATGACAGCTGAGACTGTATACCTTCATCTTTGTATATTCTTCCCCTTTAAGACCTCCTCAGGAGCTCCCCCTTGGATTAGTTGTCACTCTTCCCTTATTTGCATTCCTCGCCCCGTCCCTCCAACACTGCCCAGCTACCCTTGATTATTCAAACCCAAAGAGCTCTGATCTCTCAAACCTGCTCTTTTCCCTCTTCCTTTCTCCCACCCTCCATTAGCAGCACGTGTGTGAGGCGTCTGTTTCAATATTTCCTTTTTTGTGCTGTATGGTGATGCATTATTGTATATTACACGATAAGAGAAAGAAAACATGAAGTTCTTTATGAATTTTGTTTGGAAGCTCTTTCACTATATTTGTTGTAAAGAGGTTTACTATTAAAAAATACACGTTTCTGATATTTGGTTTGCTTGTGTCTTTTTCTTTATATTGGCTTCTGAAGTGTATGATTATTCCTGTGTTTCTCTCCTGAAAAAGGGATAAAACATTTTAGGTTATAACAGAAACTGAACATTTCACAAAATATGCTCTATGGGCAAACATTTAGTCTTCAAAAAAGACCACCATCTCGGTCCTGCATACAAGAAAGAGAAACAAGGAACACTAAATGTGAGTAGAGAATTCCGAAGTGTTCCTCTGTTGATGGGTATGTTTCTGTAGCAGCGACGAGACATTCTTTTTTTGTAACAGACATCTTGAGACGTTCTGACGGTGGACCCAAGAAGTACAGCATGGGTGGGCTGCCATTCTGCACTATTTTTTGTTTGTCCAAGAATCAAAACAAGTTATTTCAAGTTCTACACTTTTTGAATGTGGAAATGATTATAGTTTGGCATATCTTTAAAAGGGACAACCTCAGTGTAGTTAATCCTTGTAGAGTTTAACCGTTAGGTGTTGAAACTGTTAGAATGACAAAAAAAGATGAAGAAATTAAAGACCTTAAGAAACCGTATAAAAGTATACATCTGATTGGTAAGAGGAGTGGATATCGAATCTGAGCCTCCCTCCCTTCAGACTTCTTGGATGTATCAACCTCCTTTTCAACATAGACATTTTACCTTTTCTTATTTTTAAAAACTCCTCTTTTGTCTGCTATACTTGCCCAGTAGACTTCGCGTGTGCTGTCTGTTGCAAGAGGCATTGTTAGCTTACAGTGGACTTAGAGAGCACGCCCATTGCTTATTTGTTGGCTTCAGTATAACTCTTATTTCATTCCTCTTGGTTATCGTGTGTGGGCTTTCCTTCAGGTTCTTGTCTGTAATCCTCCCCTGGAGCAATTGTGCATTACTATGTTGTTACATTGCTTGCTACTTTTTTCTTTTTACACACTCGACAAGAGTCCACGTTTTACTGCTGACTCTCTAGTGCACTTCTTTTTCCCAATCAGCAATTCTCTGTCTAGCCTGTATGCTTCTCCACTGCTACCCTCCGTGGAGTGCTCTCCCTGGTGTGCTCTCCTGTCCCTTTCTCACTGTGTGCCAATATATCCCCTGTGCAGCTTGCAGAACAAACTGTAAAGTATCTTGGCAAAACATATTTCATGCAGTAATCAAAATATTCCTGGCTGAGGCCTGTATTTGAAATGATTTAGCTTGGCGTGAGACAGTCTAGCTACAGTCCCTCCTCAGGTTAACATATCCTGGGTCTGTTCAGTAATACTTTGAAACCTATTTGAGCAACCTTATATCATGGAAGTTGCTTTTGCTTCTTGCTTCCTCAACATTTGCCCTCACAGCTCCCTGAATACATGTGTTAGTTTCTATCCAGAGTCACTTTACGTCAGCCTTCCTCTCCATTAATAATGCTGCCTGGGCATTTCAAAAACAATGTGATGACTTAAAATGTATTGACCTATTGATAACCTGAAAGTGTCAAATATCCTGCAGAAGTTTTGATTGCTTGGTCTTGTTTATAAACGTGGACATAAATGATTACTCCCTTTTTCACATTTGCATTTTTCTGATTACACACCTCATCGTTGATGACTAGTCTGCGAGTCATATCTAACGCCATCAGATATCGGATGATCAAGACGCATTGAAATTGAATACCAAATGCATCACCAGTTAGTCACCATTGTTAGTTTTTTTCTGTACAGTCACATATTTGTTGACTGGTCCCAGTTGGATTCTAGACAACAAAGTATAAATGTTGGTAGATGAACATCAGTCATGACCCACATGATAATCGGCAAATTATATTTTCTTCTACTTTGAAACAATTGTTAATCTTTTGCACTGAGCAATCAATATACAATTTTTACTTAGTCATGGGGTGACCAGTCCACTCTTGTAGCCATGCTTACAACATGATGAAGCCTGCTGTTCATTGGCCCTGCTCTCAATAAAGCGTTTTTACTAGAACATTTATCTGACTGAATATTATTGTCAATCAGGGTTTTAAACACGACTCTTCACCCCTGAGGGTATCCTGGCGTTGAGGTATCTCTGGTCTCAGTTGAAAAGGAAGTCGAGTCCTTTTGGGAATTGTGCCAGGGAGGGTAATGTTCATATGTGAAGGAGAATGTCGTTCCAGGCTTTCACGATGAGGTAGGAGAAGGTGCAACTTCTACTGTGTTTGTAATGAATGCGAGGGCTGCGAGCGAGGGCCAGTGAGATGGAGCGCTAGTGTCCAACGAGGTGGTTGAAGTATTCTAGTCCCTGGTCGTTTGGGCTCTGTAGGTGTGTCAGAAGCTTGAACTGCATTTCTTCTAGACAGGGAGCCAGTGCATATTCTTGAGGTGGGGTGATGTGGATACGTTTGGGGAGGTTAAGGATGAGTCCAGCTGCTGCTTTCTATATGGTCTGGAGTCTCTTCAGGAGTTGGGGGGGTGTATCTGAAGTAGAGCGCATTCCTGAAGTCGAGCTGGCTGGTGACGAGGGCCTAGGTGCTGGTTTTCCTAGTGTTGACAGGTTTCTATCTGAAGATTTTTCATAGCATGCAGAGAGTGTGGAAGCAGGAGGAGGGAACTGCGTTGATTTGGCGCTTCATGGTGAGTTTGCGGTCAAGGATTATGCTGAGGCTGTGGGCATGGTGTGGGGGTGAATCCAAGCTTGGAGGGTCACCACCTGTTGTCCCATGAATATAAACGGTCAGTACATTAAATTCATATAGGGTATACAGTCAAATCTTAAATGTATACATGTAATGTATGTCTAGGAACTACATTTAATGTAATATACGACACATTAGTGTACACTTTACCTAAAACTAATTTGTTTCTAATATAATTGAAGTTTCATAACGTGAAGATGAGTACTACTAAAACATCTCAATTAATTGTAATTTAATGTATTAAGGCACACTTATATGAATCAAATGTATCTTTATAGTTAGACCATGCCTACTAGGTAAGAATGGTTCATTAATATCTCAGCCAATTCAGGTTAAGACATATGAATAAATTCACTAATCCTACAGTAAATGCACTTTAATAATAATATCAAGTGCAACACTTATTTTAACTGTCTCTCCCTGCATTTGGTCTGATCATTCCTTACTTCAATTTACTATTGATGACATTGCTATAGTAAAACCCCTAAGTTTAAAAAGATTAGTAGTTAGGGATTGGAATAATATTAATAGAACCCATTTCCATGCCACCTTAGCAAATACAGTTCCAACCCACCAGACGTCAATTAATTTAAGTGAGAAAAACCTCACAGCATGGCTCACTGGTCAGCAATGAACATGCTCCACTAAGAACAATTCGATCAGCAAGACACCATAAGGTACAAAGATGGTTCTCCCCTGACTTACAAAGCCAAAAACGAGCACTTCGCCAATCCGAAAGGAAATGGAGAACTAGCTTTAGATAAAAAAGAGAGCTATTTGACCAAATTGAAAGATTATAAAAAGTTATTGTTATTGTTACTTTAGTTTGTATAGCGCCAGCTCACCCACCGGTCTCAAGACGCTTTCAGACCAAGAAACACAACAAATATTCCAGGCTAGAGAAGGAATAAGATACCCTATAGTTAAAAAGGGCCAAAAGCTTCCCTGAATAATGTTGTTTTCAGTTGTTTTCTGAACTGTAGAAGATTGGCCTCCTTACGAAGCATGTCTGGCAACTTATTCCACAGCTGTGGGATTTGTGTGGAAAAGGATCTTCCACCCTTTGTTGCCAGTTTGAAGCGAGGGCAAACCAGCAGTTGAGCATCCGAGGATCTAAGTGATCGTTTCGGATTGTAACGCGTCAGACGATCCTTGATGTAGACCGGTGCTTGTCCATATATTGCCTTATGTGCAACGCACAGGCTCTTGAATTCCACCCTCTGCTTCACCGGGAGCCAATGAAGTGTATGTAATAGGGGGGAGGCATGGGATTTCCTGGGAAGCTTAAAAATCAGGCTTGCCGCATCGTTCATAACCACCTGTAGTTTCTTGATCAGACTATTTGGCAGGCCTAAATAGAGGACATTGCCATAGTCCAATCGTGATATAATCGTGGCAGACACTACCGTGCGGAGCATCGACTGAGAAAGGAGAGGGACAAGCTTACGCAATTGCCTAATAAGACCGATAAACACGCCAACTACCGTAGAAATCTGGGCAGACATTGACAGATCACTGTCAATTTTTATGCTGAGACTTTTTACATTTGTTGCTGGTATTGGAGTAGGACCAAGTTCTTGTGGCCAGTATCCATCACCCCAGGGTGATGTTCCTGTAGATATCACCAGTACTTCTGTCTTTTCAGGGTTGATTTTCAATAGGTTGACAGTCATCCAGCTGACTGTATACCTAAGAACTTCTAGCATATGCGCCTGGGCTTCAGTAGAATTCTCAATGCTAAAAAGCAGCTGAGTGTCATCGGCGTAATTAAACACTCGACAGCCCATGTGCACTAAAGACTCAATCAAGGGTTTTAAGTAGAGATTAAAAAGTAGTGGAGATAGTGCTGAGCCCTGCGGGACTCCACACTCCACCATGCCTACTTTAGAAAGGTCATCTCCCTGTTGAATCCTCTGTTGCCTCCCAGTTAGGAAGGATTATAGCCACTTATAGGCTACACCTTTTATTCCCAAACTGGCCATTCTTCCCAGGAGCAGGTCATGGCTGACCGTGTCAAATGCCGCTGACAGATCTAGAAGTATCAGGGTGCTTGGTTTCCTACTGTCAGCCATGCCTCTGAGCTCATCCAGCACCGAGAGCATCACTAACTCGGTGCTGTGATGTGCCATAAAGCCCGCCTGACGTCCATGGAGCAGATTGTGCGACTCCAGAAGAGAGGATAGATCTTGCAGTACGTGTTGCTCCAGAATTTTTGATAGAAATGGTAGTTGGGAGATCGGTCGATAATTTTTTAAGTTGGCTGAATCTGCTCCTGGTTTTTTTAACAAAGGTCTGACCGAGCCTCCTTAAGGCTAGGTGGAAGGTATCCCTTCTGCAGTGACATATTAAGGAAGGAGAGGATATGTTTCTCCAGGATAGGACGTGCCGCCCGGAAAATTCTAGGGGGACAGGGGTCGGCAGGAGAGCCAGATTTGATATTATTCATCAATTGTTCAAGCTTGTTAGAATTTATTTCAGGAAAGCATGAGATAATACATTCTTGAGAGACAGCAGTATTCTGCAATGGAATAGAACCGTTAACTGTATTATTTTTAATCTCAGAGAGAATAGTTTGCACTTTTTCTGAGAAATACTGTTGAAACGTGTTGCTGTCAAATTTTATCTCGGTTTTAACCGGTATCTTTGTAAGTTCATTCAAGATAGTAAACGTTTCCTTCTGGACATTGTGCGCCTGTTTGATGCGAGTATCAAAATACTCTGCCTTGACTGTCAAAATCAATTTCTTGTAGGCGTTTAATTTGGTTTTATAGTGTTGACGATCTATTTCCTCCTTTGTTTTCCTCCAATGCCTTTCCACACGGCGGAGCTCTTTCTTATATTCTCTCAGAGGAGGAGTAAACCAAGGAGCGCCTTTCCTCAGCCCTTTGGCTTTTTGTAACTTTTCCGGGGCAATCTGATCGATCGCCTGAGTTAGATTTTTAGTTAAATTCATGTAATCCTGATCTAGATTGCCACTGAGGGGCTTAATACGGTGTGGAAGAGTGACTGTCAAGGTTTGCAAATCAACCTTCTTCCATTGACGAACCTTTTTCGTTTCTGGGACTGAGCTTATAGGGTTCCCTTTGAAGGATATACCAAAGTTGATCAGATAATGGTCCGACCAAACGCAAGGTAGGATGTCTTGAATCGTCACTTCCGGGTCCGAGGTCCAGACAAGGTCAAGCGTATGTCCCCTGTTATGCGTGGGACCTTCTACCAGCTGCTTCAGACCATTTATGGACATAGAAAGCTCCAGTTGTCGAGCCATCGAGTCTTTAGGTGTTTTTTCCCAGTGTAAGTTGAAATCACTGGTTATTATTACCTTTTGGTATCTAGTACTGATATCTGATAGAATGGGGGCAAAAAGATCATTGAAAGTTGCAGTGGTATTTGGGGGCCGATATATTGTAAAAAGCACAAAGCATGAGTTATTTGAAATCACCTTTATTCCCAAAAGGTCTGCCAAATCCACTGATTCCGCCATAAGCTTTTCGACTCTCAGGTACTTTTTGAATAAAATTGCAACTCCTCCGCCACGTGACCCATTTGCACGATTATGCCATATCGCCTCATATTCTTTCGGGAGAGCTGCTAAGATATCCGGTACCGAATTGTCATCAAGCCATGTTTCGGTTAGGGTTAAAATATCTATATCTCCCTCTTGCAAAAGGGCAATTATTTCTAGGTAGTGCTTGTGGAGGGATCGAGTATTCAAGCTCCCAACCTTCAAATCAAGTTGACCCAAATGGGAGCTTGTTCTAATGGGTTTCAGGATATGTAAGTCTTTTAGCGTGCCAATAATGTTTGGGCTCAACCGTACCTTATTAGAATGTAAGTCGTGTAGAGTATCTGACGAGTATTTAATAATAGAATAAGCAGTCCTAGTCCCTGGGCCCGTCCGTGCACGGACGGGCACAGACGGGCTGGACTCTGGCGTGACTCCGGCGTGCTCCCGCTGCACGCTGTCATGGTCCTTTTAAATAGCTTCCAGTAATTGACGCCGCCTAGCACGCTGCCCTGAGTGGCGCTGCTGTGAAGAGAATACCCCCAAGATGGCGCTGCCTAATTCACAACGAGGGATAGAGGAGCCGCGAAATGCGGTGAGGTCACAATTAATGAGCAAGTAAATGGCGCTAAAAACAAGGGAGAAGTAACATAAATTAAATTAAATACAAAACGGGCCCTTTTAAAATTATTCCGAATTAGAGCCTGGTGCTTGACAAAGCGCTGCTGATCTAAGCGCTGCGCAGATAGTTGTGGGTCTTACCTGGTTAGAGGTCCGGATTCCGAGTTCCAGCCCACCCTTTAATAGCTTCCAGTAATTGACGCCGCCTAGCACGCTGCCCTGAGTGGCGCTGCTGTGAAGAGAATACCCCCAAGATGGCGCTGCCTAATTCACAACGAGGGATAGAGGAGCCGCGAAATGCGGTGAGGTCACAATTAATGAGCAAGTAAATGGCGCTAAAAACAAGGGAGAAGTAACATAAATTAAATTAAATACAAAACGGGTCCTTTTAAAATTATTCCGAATTCGAGCCTGGTGCTTGACAAAGCGCTGCTGATCTAAGCGCTGCGCAGATAGTTGTGGGTCTT
This sequence comes from Lissotriton vulgaris, assembly GCF_964263255.1. Classification (NCBI taxonomy): domain Eukaryota; kingdom Metazoa; phylum Chordata; class Amphibia; order Caudata; family Salamandridae; genus Lissotriton; species Lissotriton vulgaris. Next base: position 151,365,248 of record NC_141700.1, on the reverse strand, counting down.
GCCTGGTTAGAGGTAAAGTCAATTTCTTCAGCTAAGGCGGTCTACTGCTCTTCAAAAAGCATGAGCTCTACCAACAGGTCCAAAGAAATATTTGCCATCATGAACGAATTATCCAATCCTGATGGAGTTACATTAAAATCTACACCCAGCCAAGCCTTTTATAATTCCCTCAATTCGTTCTTTATTGATTAAATTGTTACAATAAAAGCCAGTATTCCCCTCTGCCCTCCTCCTGAGAGTTCACCCTCAATGCTGGAAAATCCATGCTCTCTTGAACAGTTCTCAGCAATAGACAGTCAGACTTTTTTGGATCTTCTGTCTAAAGTAAAGTCGGGATCACCTACTGACAGTTGCCCGCCCCATATCTTAAAATACGTTTTCACCACTTTCCAAGGACCCGCCTTGGCACTTCTTGATGACTTCCTAGCACAGGGCTGTGTTCTGAGAGCTTTCAAAGTAGTAATAGTCTTCCCCCTGCTAAAAAAAAATCAGGTGCGGATCCTGGGATTTTGACTAACTATCGGCCCATCTCCCTGCTTCCCTATCTGGCCAAAATATTGGAATCTCATGTGGCCAAATGTCTCAGTGCTTTCATCGAGCAGTCTTGCTACCTTGATCCTAACCAAGCGGGGTTCCGCCCAGCCCATTCTACAGAGGCAGTATACTTACTGTACTGGATACATTTAGAAAGGAAGCCGATGAGGGCTCCCCCCTGGCCTTGGTGCTGCAGGACCTGTCTGCGGCATTTGACACGGTCGATCATGGCATCCTGATCGACTGTGTTGGGGCGACCGGCCTCAAAGGGGAGGCGTCCAGCTGGATTGAGCCATTTCTTGAGGAGCGTTCTCAGTCAGTGCGTCTCTCCCAGTTTTCTGCACCTAAAATGGCAATGACATGTGGAGTACCTCAGGGCTCCTCGTTGTCACCTCACTTATTCAATCTTTACCTTCTTCCCTTGCTTCACTCCCTGAAAAATAGGAAGGTATGCACGTATAATTATGCAGATGACTTGCAACTGGTGTTCTCTATCGATAATTCACCTGATTCGATATCTGAATTCCAGGTAACAATGCTACACATCTGTGATTACATGAATAACAACCAGTTAAAATTAAACCCAGACAAAACAGAAGTGATTCTGATAGGCGGTCCCCTGAACCCTTGGAACGCACAGTTTTGGCCAAGTGAACTAGGCTCACCACCTAACCCTTCTTCCTCAGCCAAAAGTCTGGGAGTGATCATCAATAGTGACCTCACTATGAAATCTCAGATAGGAGCAGTAACTACTACCTGTTTCTTTCAGCTGAGGAAGATGAGGCGATTACTTACTTGGTACTTGGGAAGCCTTAATCCAGGTGGTCCTAGCCATGGTGCTATCACACCTGGATTATGCCAACAGTCTATACTTAGGCATCCCACTCTATCTCACCAAAAGACTGCAGATGGTACAGAAACAGGCAGCCAGGATGACATCCCAACAACACAGATGGGAACACATCTCTCCCACTATGAAAGAGCTACATTGGCTTCCTATCCCACAGAGATGTGCATTTAAAGTTGGTTGCCTTATTTTTAAAGCCCTGCATGGTGCTAGCTCAAAATTAATATCCAGACTTGTTGTTATTTACCTGCACGGAGCCTACTCTCTGCCCACAAGAACCTTCTAACTATTCCTTCCTATAAACGGAAACGAATCGGTGGCTGCAGGTTTGCAGTATTGGCACCCAGCTTCTGGAGCACTCTTCTTTTGGACATAAGAACCTGCACTGAATTCTCTGGATTCCGTAGGGTTCTTAAGACTTGGCTATTTACCCAAGCTAATAGCTAGATTTTGCAGACGACTAAATACATGGGGCCCAAGCAATACCTTAAGTCAGCGCCTAAAAATCAATTGGTGTATGTGCGCTTTATACATTTTTAACATAACTTAACAATATCATTCCGAGAAACATGTGCTAAGTGCACGTTCATGTTATGTATTTGTGACGTGTAAAGGTGTAACCAAAATTTTACTGCACCAATCCCCCCTCTCCTGGCGAATCAAGCCGTCACATCAATTTTCTTATCAGATGGACAGATCACAATCTGGTTGTTTTCATCAACTTTCTCCTGGGATTCTCCAGAAATTTCATGTTATCATAGTATTTGCTCTGTTTGTCCTCTCAATGTAGGTCTGCTCTTTTTCTCTTCGCTCCTTTTTTCACTTGTGCCCGTTCGTATGACTTCTGGATTAGAAACCAGAATAATCCACAATTATCAATTAGGGTTTCAAAATGCTTCCAACAATTCCACTACCTAAGTTTCTAAACCATCTGTGTGTAGTTGAAAATATATTCCCTGATGCTTCCCAAGTGCCTTTTTCTTCTAACCCTTTCAAATCTTTCTTTAACTCATTAAGGTTCTTTATGAATTTCTTCAAGTCTTTACTTTCGTCTGGAGTGTAAATACAAAATTGTTGAACTTTTAACATCCAACAGACTCTGCCTTCTTTTGCGAGAAGGACATCTAATGCAAGTCTATTCTGCAAAGTAATAGTTCTTATAGCAACCATTCCACTATCTAACTACAATTCCTCCAGCTGTATTAGTAGATGATTGATCAACTCCATTAGAAAGCTTTCTAATCTTGTGTGGGTTGAGTATAACTCCTACAGATGGTATTAAAGCACCAAAGATGTTGTCTACAATTTCACGTTCACCTCCTTTGGTTCTCACATATTGTACCCCTTTTGGATCTTCAAACTGTCTCACAGTATACATGTTTGGAAACACGATCATTTCCTTATCCATACCATCTCTTGGGTAGCCTGTAAAATGCATTTTCCCCACAAATGTAATAAACTCCACGAAAAATAGGTCTGCTCCATTTTAAGTATAATCCCCAATTTCCTCTAACTTCAAAAGTATGATCACATTCACTATTACCTATGTAATTTGTGTCAGTTTTAGATTTTCTAATGAATATGCATAATTTCCATTTGTGTTGCCAATCTAATGCTAGTGCTGCCAAATTTCCCACTAACCTACGCTCACTTTCATCCATGGCCCATTGGGGCACTTTTTAATGATTTGTTGCTTTAGCTAATATGTCTCTTCGTCTGCCTTCCACTGAATCTATTAATTTCTTTTCTACACCATTTAAGGGACAAGTTACATTATTTCTATATGCATAAGCTGTGTCTAATGTCATGGTGTGTCTAAAGAAATGTCCCACTGTCTCAGAGTTTTTAGCATCAGGCTGTCGATTCAAGTGCTTCAGCACAGGAACATCTGAAAAAAACAAGTCCTGATTCGAAGCAATAATAGCGAATATGACCCTTTCCATTGAATAAACTCAACAATAAGTTACAGGAAATGCCATATGTCAAGTGGAGATGATGGTATGTAATCCACTCAGCAAATGACGCAGGTAGTTGCATGCAGACATAGCAATCCCTAGCAGCCATTGTGTCAACATATTCATAAAGCTATGCTGAATAAACTTTCAATTAATATTCTCCTCTGGATGCATCTACATGTACGTTTTTTACATTAATTGCAGGTAAACTATTGTCAGTAGGAAGTGGTGTTTGAGGGGCATATGCAGACCTAAGCTGGAATACCTGTGAAGGATGGGATAGACTCAAAAGTACAAGTAATGAGTTTTCTGATGTCAAACTATTAAAATTGGAGATTAAAGCACAGTTTTTTCGATTAATTTACTCTTGCGCAAACCGCAAAGTACGATTCAAATGTCTTTTCCAGTAAAGTATGTACAATGATCTTCGTGAAATTTCCTTAGGCATACTCTGTGTTCTTCGAAGGGACACTTACGCTCCTTCAGCAGACCCAGGCCTTGGTACACTTTTTAGTAGTTTAGGCAAAATCTATTAAGTTTCATTCTCTAATAAATGCTCAGTTCATACTCACTAATGATCAATTTCAGGATAAATTGACTCAGTCGGTTTAGTGGCAATGCAATTTCAAAACTCAGTTCAGGCACAAAGTTCAATTCAAGGAGGTTCAGTTGGATGCAAATGGTTACAGCAAAAAGTGCAAAATGCTCTCTCCCGGTCATTGACAGCTAGGTAATTCCATTCAGGTGAAGAATACCTCTTACAAGGTACTCAAGTTCTCTTTGATCCCTTATGGTTGGCCCTTCGTCATCACCGTAATCTAGGCCAGATCCTTCCGTATACTCTGGAATGGTGGTGGCACATGCATTTCAGATAAACAGTCTCTCCCTTTCCCCTGTCTTTTTGGCTACCAGTCTCCAGGTACAACTCGCATTACTACTGCACTAGGCGCTTCGTCAGGGTCTAAATCTGGTGCAGTGAACACTACAGGATGGAACCCTTCTGTACGAACTTCAACTGTTTACTCTCTCCACCCCTCTCAGGCCGAACAAGTACTGTCCTAGCTTCTTGCTGATCCCCAACAGCTTGATTAACCTGCACCCTCTGTCTCACTGTAACAGCTGGCACTTCAGAGAAAGGTGTTGTTATATCATCAAAGGGATACAGGAATCTGCAAGTATGGGTAGTGTGTACTCAGTTGGGGAGACCTCCGCACTTTTCAGCTATTGTAGTGCCCAGTATAACCTGGTACAGCCCACGCCACCGAGGATCGAAGCACGACTTGAGCATGTGCTTCACCATAACCCAGTTGCCGGGACTTATATCATGGCAGTGCTCCTGTTGAGGTGGACTGTAGCCTCTCCAACCTGGGAGGACACAAAACAAACCAAATCAACCAGTTCTTTGCATTAATCAAGAATCATGTCATCTGTAATGTTCAGAAGCGCATTCACAGGCTCAGCTGGCAGTCTCAACCCCCCCCCCTCCCCCAATGATACACTCAAGGGGTGATAATCTTGTCCTCCTATCTGGAGTACTGCGTAGACTCATTAACGCAGAAGGCAAAACATCAGTCCATTTCAGGGATGTCAAAGCACACACTTTAGCCAATCTGGATTTCAAAGTACCATTGACTTGTTCCCCAATGCCAGAAGCTTCTGGTCGGTAACTGCAATGTAGCCTCAGTTCGACTTGTAATGCTGTACATAACATCTGGAGGAACTAATTACTAAAATTAGTTCCTCGGTCTGATCCGGAGAAGTCGGTAAATCGAACCTTGGTATTAACTCCCTCAGCAACAACTTAGCCACTGTGAGACTTTCATTTCTCCTGGTCAGGTAAGTTTCAACCCAATGCAAGAAGCATGATCACTAGGACATAGCTCAACCCATTGCACACAGGCATCGCAATAAAGTCTAGTTGCGTCCTGTTGAAAAGACTTCCTGATCTCCGTACATTACTCAGTGTTACTGCTGTTCTACCTACACACACAACACATCTGTGACACAATCCTCCAGCCGTCAGTCTGAATCTTGGGTTAAACAACATTTGCCTAAATAAGCACACTATCTCATCTCTCCCTACATGTGCAGGTCTATGATAATGTCTCGCCATTGTAGGTAACAAGCTATCTGCAACACAGGCCTTCCATTTACTGAAACCTAAATGTTAACCATCACTTTTGACACAACCTGCTCTAATCCAGCCTTGCTGTTCTGCTTCTGACACTTCTTCCTGTATTCTCTTAACTCTCTTCCAAGTATCAACTGTAGTTAACAACAGATTGCAATTTGTGGCATCTGACTTTTCATTGTGGTACTCCCCATTAAAGTTGCAAACATTCAGAGCACAGATTCTCGCCTGTCTCGTCAGCAAACCTATTGCCCACTGTCACAGTCGGTGCCATTTTGGTGTGCAGCACACTTCACAACTGCAATCTGGGCAGTTAACTGTAAAGCCTGTAAAAGCTTATGGGGGCACTCACCATTCCTTATGGGCGACCCGAAGAGGTCATAAACTCACGTCGTGTCCCGAACTGTCCAAAGTTGTGAACAGCACAAAAGGTATAATGACTGTCTGTGAAAATTGTCACTCTCAGCAGGTCAGAAACACAGCATTCCTTAGTAAGAGCAATAAATTCGGCCACTTGTGCTGAAAATTCTCTTTGAAGACAGGAGGCTTTGACCACACCTGAGACAGTACTGATTGTGTAAGCAGCTCTCAGGCTTCCATCATGGTCTTGTAAGAAGGAACCATCAACAAACATCACAATCTGATTCAGGTAGTGGCACAAATTCTATTTCAGGTCTCGGCCTGGTGCAAAGTTCAATAACATCAAGACAGTCATTCTCAATTTCACCTTCAGCAATGTCATTTCCAGGTGTGGGTAAAAGGGTAGCAAGATTTAGCACAGTACATCTCCTCAATGTAACATTCTCAGCGCCAAGTATGACTTGTTCATAGTTGGTGAGACGACTTTTGGTTAGGTACTGGGTTCTGGTGCGAGTTAACAAGACCTCGACAGAATGGGGAACAAAAACTGTCAAAGAATGAGCCAGAACAATGCTTTTGCACTGCTCTATGCTGACACTTGCGGAAGCCACAACTTTGAAACAAGTGGGCAAAGCCGCAGCTACAGGATCAAGGGTAACATGAAAGTAGGCTACAGGTCTGTGAGCATTCCCATGCATCAAGGTTAGCACTGAGAGAGTGCAGCCCTCCCTCACTGCAAAACACAGCAAACCATTTATTATAATCAGGCCTTCCCAGTGCAGGGGCACGGCAGAGACATTCTCTCTGCTGTGAGTAGGTTTGAATGCAGCTGTCATCCCATGGTACTGGATCTGACACATCTTAGTGTGTCAGCCTCTCGTAAGGCTTGGTCATTAGGGAAAAGTTGGGAATCCACCGTCGACAGTAGTCCACCATTTCCAAGAACATTCTGGCTTCTTTCTAGGTTGTTGGCGGATTCATTTTCAGATTTGCCAAGATTCTCTCTTGTGACAACTTCCTCGCTTCTTTCTCAGTGGGATGTCCTAGGTACAGGACTTCTTACTTACAGCACTGCAATTTGGTAAGGGACACTTTATGTCTATTCTAAGCTAGGTGGTTCACAGAGCAGATGTGTCTTGTTTGCAAGCCTCCTGGGTATTTGATGCCACCAGTAGGTTGTCAATGCATTGGACAAGGATTGAATGATAGGACATCACCAGGGACTCAAAATTCTTTTGAGTATCCGGTTAAAAATTGATGGGCTCTCTGTATACCTTGATGGGACTTGCACCATACCAAAATACGGCTGCCTGAAATGGAAAGCGAAAAGGAACTGGCTATCCTCATGCAATTGTATAGAAAAGAAAGCTTAACACAAGTCGATGATAGAGAACCACTCTGTCTCACATGGACTCTGAAGCAAAATCACAGCTGGAGTAGGTACCACAGAACAACAAGGAACAACTACAGTTACCATGTCTCAAATCCTGCACTATGCAGTACTTTCCATTGGGTTTCTGCAAACCCATGGTGGGTAAGTTACATGGACTCCCCATAATTTCTTTCAGAATACCTTGCTCAATCACAGGAGTAATCCTAGCAATGGTTTCAGGGGCCAGATTGTTTTTTAGGATTCTTGAGTACTCCGCATTAGGCTTCACAGCAATGTTGACTGGTTTAACACCTTTGGTGAGACCTAAGTCTTTCCCTGAAAAGTTCCAGACTTCAGTTAACACTAATGCTCTCGGGACAAATCATCTTTTGTCAACATAGAGTTCCTGGAGCTCAATTCCATTTGGAGTACAGTAAATGGAACAATTCAGCTTGCACAAGAGACCTTGTCCAAGCAGATTTACAGGACTCAAATCACACACCACAAATCCGTAATTCTCCTCAAAGAACCCTATTTTGTCAGGTTCTGCTTCTGAAACTGGTCTAATCATTTGTTTATTTGCAACTCCTACAACTTGGAATCTTTGTCCCGAGAGGGGTTGGTTGGCAGCCTCTGCTGTCCCCACAGGAAAATGGGTAGCACCAGTGTCGGTGAGGAATGATACGGGATTCCCGTTCCTCTCACCGTCCACAAATGGACCAATCTGATCAACCTCTAAGTTTGCGCCAAGTACATAATCCTCCTCCCTTCTCAGGGCCCGTCATTGTGACAGATCAGTTGTGGCATTGGGGCTTGTGGAACCTGCATTACCTGATCTTGGGGTACTTTGGGATTGTAAACTCTGTCTCTGCACCTGCTGTGTCTGAACCATATATCCTTGAGGTTGCACAAATCCACCATTCTGAATCTGATTCCCATTTGCCATGTTACCAGCGTTAAATCGACATTTGGGCTTCCAGTGCCCTAGCCTACCGCAGAAATGGCAAGGATTTGATTTCTTTAAATTCGCCACATTAATCCCTGTACTCTGATGAATTGAGACACCACGTTCTGTACCTTGCGGTTGAAATCCATTACAACCTTACATCATCGGAATTCCCTGCTGATACACTCCCTTCATGGGATCAGCATTCCCAAAAAAAACTGCTGATTCCGACTTCGCTGTGCAGCTTTCATTTGTGCTACCATTTACTTTTCTTTCAATTGTCAAAGACCCCAGAAGTCTTACCTTTGACCTGTGAAGTAATCTCGCAGAGACGACATTAACCACCACCACGGAC